>NC_064263.1:37807289-39007289 GCF_003254725.2 Canis lupus dingo
GTAAAAGTTTTACTTTGGGAAAGTTTGCCCACATTGCATGCTGCCCTCTCTCTACAGGTCTGGATTGTAAGGAGTGGCCAAATCCAATTTAACCAACAAACAAGCCAGTAAGCCAGAGAGCTGGCTATTAAGCTACTGTAAGCCCTGGCACATTTGGCTTTACCTCCCCAGTTTCTGTAACATTTCCCATAGTTTCCCGTGGCTGGGCTCACTGATGCAAAATCCCCCCAGGCCCCCAGTTTTTGCCTGTCATCTGTGGAATTAGTTCTTTATGCTGAATTAGTTCTCTATGCTGCTGTTACAAATGATTACAACCTTGGTGGCTTAAACAACACAGATTTATGATCTTATCATTCTAGATATCAAAAGAGCAAAATTGGCCTCATTGGGCTAAAATCAAGTTGTCAGTAGGGCTATGTTCCTTTCTAGAGGCCCTGGAGGGGATAATCTGTTTCCTTACTTTTCCAGTGTCTAGAGGCCACCTGCGTTTCTTGGCTCATGGCCCCTTGCATCGTCAAAAGTCAGCAACGGCAGAGTGAGTCCTCACACCGAGTCATTCCAACCTCTACTTCTGTCATCATATTTCCTTTTGAATTTCTGCTTCCCTCTTCCATATGAGGCAGCCCGGGTGGCTCAGCGGTTTAGCGCCGCTTTCAGCCCAGGGCCTGATCCTGGAGACCCAGGATTGAGTCCCACGTCGGACTCCCTGCATGGAGCCTGCTTCTCCCTCTGCCTGTGTCTCTGCCTCTCTCTCTCTCTCTCTCTCTCTCTCTCTGTGTCTCATGAATAAATAAATAAAATCTTAAATAAAGGACACTTATGATTAGATAGGGCCCACCTGAATAATCCTGGATAATCTCCGTATTTTAAAGTCAGCTGATTTGGGGTGCCTGGGTGGCTCACTTGGTTGGGCATCTGCCTTCAGCAAACGTCACAATCCTGAGATCCTTGGATCGAGCCCCGCATCAGGCTCCTTGCTTGGGGAGGAGTCTGCTTCTCCCTCTTCCTCTGCCACTACCCACCACCCCCCGCCACTGTGCTCTCTCTCTCTCAAACAAATAAATAAAATCTTAAAAAGAAAATAAAGTCAGGTGATTTGCAACCTTAATTCTATTTGCAACCCTTGCCATAGTTCCATGATTTCCCTGGCCCTGTAATGTAACCTATTCATAGGTTCCAGAGATAGATATGTGTATATTTGGGGGCTCTTGTTCCACCTTCAACAACCCTTATCCATTATGCCCTGCTCTGTGATTCTAAACCCGGATTTAGAATTTAGTAAAGTCCCTCAGATACCAGGCTCGAGCCATCTTCCTTGTGATGGTGTCCATGAATCTCGTGCTGGAGGAGTTGGTCTCTGGTCTCCCCAGCTCCCTTCACCTCATTTGACCTTTATATAAAATGACCCGAGGTGAGGTGCCATACACTGAGCATGCAAGTACTCTGGTTGCTCTGCTCAAACTGGTGGGTAGGAGAAATTTTTTTTTATTTCTTCACATTCAGATTCTTTGTTGTGATAGCTAGCTAATAGATCAAGTTTTTCTTTGATGAATATTTTCAAACATAAGAAGCTTATCCGTCCATTCTACGTCCCAGCCTTATCTGATAGTACTTTCATTAACTCGAAACTAACCGATTAACTCAGGTACTAACTCAATTAATGCCTGAGGACAGTTTACACAAACTACAATAATCATTAGCTGCCAGTTCCTAAACCTACTCAGAGGTGCCTGTACTGTTTTAGATATGTACAGAAAGACACACTCATACCTTCTTAGATACATGCGTGAAGAAACACTCATGTACATGCACAGTGATCATTGTAGTGGGGAGAAGATCTTAAACAATCTATTAAGATGTGCTAGATGTCCACAGGATGACATATGCAAGTGTTGCATGACTATATTGTACCCCTAAAACTAATATAGCTCTGGGTGTTAACTAACTGGAATTAAAATAAAAATTTAAGTAAAGAAAGATGTGCTGTATATCATCTTATCTTAAGGGGAAGGAAACATTTATTGAGAACCTGCTTTGATGTTGAAAACTTTATATTTGGGACGCCTAGGTGGGTCAGCAGTTGAACATCTGCCTTTGGCTCAAGGTGTGATCCTGGGGTCCTGGGATGGGGTCCCACATTGGGCTCCCTTGAGGACCCTGCTTCTCCCTCTGCCTATGTCTCTGCCTCTCTCTGTGTGTCTCTCATGAATAAATAAATTTTAAAAGACTTTATATCTTAAACTTACTTTAATTCTCATTATAATGCAGGAAAACAGCTTTTATGATCTCCCTTTTACAAGTGGGATAATTACAGCCCCAAAAATCACACAGCTAGTAAGATTTGAACATTTCACACCTGGACTGTTTCTAAAACGTTTCTCAACTTTTTTCTTTTCCCTCACTTGACCAGCCTTAAAGCTGGGGGATGAACCAGAATAGAGTTGTTCAAAGTGAGGTTACTGAAGTGAACCCTAGAGTTTTATGGGGGTACTCAGAGGCTCCTCACATGGGAATGAAGGTGCTTGGTAAGAGGCAAGCTGAGTGGGCTGGGCTTTGGGCTCTTCCCACCCTCCATCAGGCCAGTTCTGCTATTATTGGTTCTACATATTGGGATGCAATATAATATTTCAATAGAAAGGAAGATGGGATGGAGTTCTGCTAAAATAGCCTCTTGAAGGCCATTAAACTGGAATCTGACCACCACGTCCCTGTGATTCTGGAAGTCTGTTCTAATTGTCCCCAGTTAATTAACCAGTTTTTCCAATGCCAGTGCCTTGGTTATCCTCTGAATGTGATTAGGGGCTTTGCTCTCTAGAATGAAAGAGAATCATCTCAGCTAGTAAGTGACGCAAGAATTATTAAGGTAGAGTAGCAGCAAGATTCTCAGGCACTTGGCTGCCCCACAGACCGAATGTAAGCTGAGAGCTGAGGGGAAGTCAGATTCGTGTTAAAGACAGTGCTGATCCGGCACTAGAGAGTGGAAGATTCTACAGAAAAGGAACCCCTCACAGTGATGGTAAATGCGGTATGAGGAGGTACACAGATATTTTGAAAATTGTCCCTTTTAGGGACTATATGTGGTTAGGATATCGATATGGTCCCTTCTGAGACGCTGCCTTGCTGTACCACTGGTTGGCTTATCGTGAGTCAATATGAGATTCTCAAAACAAATTCAGTCCCATCAGAGTATCACTTATTTAAATCTGTAAAGGAGATAAGAACTTTGAAAATTTTAAGTCAGCATCTCATAAGCTACAATGTCTGGGTGAGTCACTATCTGAAAGAAGACAAGAGATCATATGTGGAATTTAAGAAACAAAACAAATGAACAAAGGGGGAAAAAGAGAGAGAAAGAGAAGCAAACCAAGAAGCAGACTCTTAACTATAGAGAATTGATGGTTACCAGAGGGGAGGTGGGCAGGGGAATGGAGACCTGCCATAAGGACGGCACTTGCTGTGGTGAGCACTGGGTGATGTATGGAAGTGTTGAAGCACTGTATTGTACACCTGAAACTAGTATTACACTGTATGTTAACAAACTGAAATTTAAGTAAAATATTTTTTAAAAAGAAGACAAAAGATAGAATGAAAGCTACATTTTCTCTTCTTTCAGGGGACACTCTTACCCCCGCTTCTCTGAGTTACTCCTTGGTATTCCCTCAATGAAGAGTACTAAAAATAACTGACATTTATTGTTGGAGCTCTTAAATCTTTACGAGCACTTGAGTCTTTAACAGAGCCTCAAATTGTCCTCCTCAAAACACCTCGCCCCACTTCCATAGTAATAGGATTCCCAAGTTTTAGCTGTGCCCAAAGCTGCCTGGAATTTCCCAGCCTCCCTTGCAGCTAGATGTGACCATGAGACTCAGTTCTTGTCAATGAGATACAAGTTGAAGTGTTGTATGGCAGCTTCCGGCCATTGTCCTCAAAAGGTAAATGGTACATGCTCTTTGACTCTTCTTCACCCCATCCTCCATCCTGCTTCCTGGAACACAGATGTGATGGTTGCCATGATAGTTACCATCTTGGACCATGACAGTGAGGGCCACAATGAAGGAATGAAGAACAGGGAGATGACCTGGGTCCCTGAAGATATTGTGGAGAAGTTCTGTATTTTCTAACTCAGAACTTTGATGTAAAAGAAAAATAAAATATTGTTTAAATCACATTTATTGTATTTCTGATTCTCACAGCCAATACAGATGCAAACTGATACACTCTATATACTAGGAACCATATTATTGTGGTTTGAGAAAACTGGCTGAGTCAGATTAAATCATTTGTGAAGATCATCCAACTAGTAGATGAAGGAATTAGGGTCTGAATCACAGTTTTTGCCAAAGCCCAAATGCTTTCCTCCTACTCAGTGTTCACTCTCAGATCATGAGGGCAATAGTGCTTAAACTTCTCTGGTTGGATGCCTGGGTGGGTCAGTCAGTTAAGCATCTGCCTTTGGCTCAGGTCATGATCCCAGGGTCCCAAGAGAGCCTGCTTCTCCCTCTCCCTTTGCCTGTCACTCCCCTTGCTTATGCTCTCTCTGTCAAATAAATCAAATCTTAAAAAAAAAATAATTTTTAAATTAAACTTCTCTGGTTGGCAAGAACCTTTCAGCAAAGCCCTCTGACAGTATCTGATCATGAGACTACAGTCTTCAACTTGCCTCTCCATCATCTCTTCCAAAAAGTGAAATTGACAGGTCACAAGGGTCATGGTAAGATTCAATTGCACATCACCTTGAGAGTTCTGGGATGTCACAGCAGCCCCCAAAAGCCTGATTTGCATCAAGACTATTAGGCCTTCTAGGAGAAATGATATAGAGGATCATGGGAACTAATGATTGGGACCCTAGAGAGATGGTTGACACCCTTGAACAGAGAGGGGATGATGAAGTAGGCCCTAATCCTGGGAGGAGGGCAGATGCCTGATGCTGGAAAATTAAAGGACTATCTTTTCCCCCTTTTAGAAAAGATTTTGTTTTTATTTTTTAAACTAATCTCTACACCCACCGTGGGGCTCAAACTTACAACCCCAAGATCAAAAGTCAGGCATGCCCCACCTACTGAGCCAGCCAGGCACCCTCTGGGTGAGAGTAGGGTGAGACTAGAGTGGCACTGGGTGAGACTAGGGTGGTACTGGACAGTGGAAAGATATATCCGTCTTATTATGGGCACAAATCACATAGGGAAGGGGTGCTGAGATAGATAGTGTCACCAAGGGAGTTCCAGACCAAATCAAACCTTAGTTAATGAAAAGAGCTTCATGGTTATCTGAGTCCAAATGCACTTGAGATGCCAGACAACCTAAGATTTGTTGGAAGTGCTTTCATTCTTTAGAGGAACAATTTTATTCCATTTTAGCATTGGAGAGAACTGTGGTGTGATTAAATAGAGCCAGCATTGGTATGGTGATCAAGGTTGGGGGAGAGAGATGCAAATTGACAGCACTAGCAGAAATGATGGAAAGGGAGAAAATAGACCATCTTGCTCTTGACTGCACACATCTCTGTTAAGGGAAGAATCACAACCGGTGGTGAGTAAGGGTCAGATGTTTGGTTTATTGGAAGACCTAATAGAGGTACAACCTGGGGCTCATCTGACAGCAGGTTCCTTAGGAATTTGAGAGGATATTAAAAGCTATAACCTTGGATCCCTGGGTGGCTCAGCGGTTTGGCACCTGCCTTCAGCCCAGGGACTCCTGGAGTCCCGGGATCGAGTCCCACATCGTGTTCCCTGCATGGAGCCTGCTTCTCCCTCTGTGTCTCGTCTCTCTCTCTCTCTCTGTGTCTCATGAATAAATAAATAAAATCTTGGGCAGCCCAGGTGGCTCAGTGGTTTAGCGCCGCCTTCAGCCCAGGGCCTGATCCTGGAGACCCGGGATCCAGTCCCACATTGGGCTCCCTGCGTGGAGCCTGCTTCTCCCTCTGCCTGTGTCTCTGCCTCTCTCTCTCTCTGTCTCTCATGAATAAATAAATAAAATCTTAAATAAATAAATAAATAAATAAATAAATAAATAAATAAAATAATTTCTAAATAAATAAATAAAGCTATGACCAGACATAAATGGACAAATACTGTACGATTCCACTTATATGAGGTACATAGAGTAGTCAAATTCATAGAAATAGAAAGCAAAAGAGTGGTGGCCAGAGGCTGAGGGAAGGAGAAATCGGGAGTTGTTTCATGGATATGGAGCTTTAGTTTGGGCTGATGAAAAAGTTTTAGAGATGGATAGTGGTGATGTTGCACTCCAATGTGAATATACTTAGTATCACTGAACTGCACACTTATACTTAAAATAGTAAATTTCATATACATTGAACACACGTACAAAAAGATATGTTTTAATGTGCAGGCATACAGTTTTTTTCCCCAACCTCTACCTCCCACTGAGGAGAAGGAGCCCCAGGTAACCTAGCGCTGTGGCTAGAAATACTGTTCCTTTTGCTCCTTCCTGTCTTGACCCTGTCTGCTGCTCTGTGTCTACATTTACTTGCTTCTGACATTGGGCTGCTTCTATTTCTGACATTCCTTGTTCCTTGGACTTAATGCAGATTTGGTTTCTTTCTTTCTCTCTGAGAGAGTGAGAGAGAGAGAGAGAGAGAGATAGGCAGAGGGAGAAGCAAGCTCCCTGTGGGAAGCCTGATGTGGGCTCCATCCCAGGACCCCGGGATCACACCCTGAACCAAAGGCAGATGCTCAACTGCTGAGCCACCCAGGTGCCCCCAGGTTTGATTTCTAAGGCTCAATTGCTGACATATATTCTTAGAATACATTTGCTCTTTTTCTCTGTCTCAATCATATCCCAAATGCTCTGGGGAATTCTGCGCCCTAGCACTCCAAAGCTGTTTCTGCCTCCTGGGCCTCACTTTTGCCTGTGGCCCTACCAGGCCTAATCTGGCCTCTCTCAAGGGCAAATCAGATACATAATCACTCAGGCCCACACTGCTGTCTCCCTTCCCTAACCCCTTAGACCCCAGGATCTACAATACTTATCTACATAGTTCCTTGTGACACTATCTGAGGGAGTGATAAGAGCTGAGGCCAGAGCTGACCAGGCCACTCTGACCAGCCCCAGAGACCTGATAGACTAGCAGAGAGGCCCATGCATGCACAGTGGCTTTTGCGGGCAGCCTAAGAGTCAGGTGGTTCTAGGAGCAGGACCCACAGGCCATTTTCTGTTTTGCTTTCTTTCCTGCTGTTACCCAGATGAAGGTTGAGGCTTCCCTGCCCAATGAGAGTTAGAGGAGATTGCCTCAATTACCTGATTCTATGACATAGAGTAACATAAAACTTTCCCCAACTTTTTGGGAATTGTCAGAGATTTCTACTTCCCTAACCCTCTCTGCCTCCAGCTTTCTGCATTCCGTTGTGCTAGCTCTAACTGGCCCCCGTTCAACCCAAATTTTGCAAAGAGCTGGAAAACTCAGCTTTTTCACATGTTACTCCCAACCAAAAAAAATCTGTGTTACATACTGGTAGGTATTATTATCACTCGTTTACAGAAGGGGAAATTGAGGCACAGAGAGAACAATGAACACTTGCAATTTCGTGGACTTTCTTAGGTCTTTTCAGGGGAGGTGCTATTACATTGTATGGTACAATGATAGCCCACTGCCATCTTGTGTGACTCCACTCCCTGTTGCTTTCTCTACTCTAACGTTATCCAATCCACAGGGCCCTCCAGATTTCTAATTCTCCTTCCCTTTTATGCAGAGCAGATTTCCACTGTCACACTTTTGGTTTCAAGCAATTATCCAAAAATTTCTCAAGTAGTTAATTCTCCCCTGATATGAACACTAGTGCTAACCTTTAATGTAAATACAATTTTCGCTGCTGTTATATTCTTTTAGTTTCGAATTTTCTTATATCAACCAAGCCAGACGTTATCAAAATAAGACTATCAATGAGATCCATGCCACTAAGAATATATTAAAAAGTTGAAACCCTTCCAAATCAGACCTTCTGTAATAGCCCTTCCTACATTTATGCCCACGTGGATACCCTTTTTCTCCAACCTCCTTAGATCACACAGCAATTCCTAAATTTGTCTGCATATTTGTCACCTGGGGATCTCTGACCAAGCCCTAAAGATTCTAGTGGAGTGGACTGAAAGTGGGGCCTGGAGTTCTGCATCTTAACTGAGGAAGAAATTCTTCTGTTATTATTTTGGATCACTGATTGAACTGGCCTCATTTCAAGGGCTCAGTAGCCACTTGTGGCTTATGTCTACCATCTTGGACAGTGCAGATGTAGAACATTTCCATCACGGTTTAAGATTGTAGTTGATAGTGCTCACTTATACCATTTATTGTCCATGGCATTGTGATGTTTAGCAAATGTAGTCCTATCCCCATCCTTCCTCTACCTTCCAGATTCTTACACCATCTGGATTGTCTTTCCCTCACCAGAGAACTATCTATAGCCTCAGTACCTTCTCTGACTATTCCCTCTAACTCTTGGCTTTCCTTGATTACCTTCATTCAGGGCCAGGATATGGTGATGGGTCTGCTTAGCTCCCAGTACATGCCTCCACACTCTCACGAAAGACTCAGCCTTTGGAGGCTAATGCCATTTGGCTATGATGACTCACCTCCTTCTCATTGCTTTACTATCAGCTTCTTGGTCATCTCATTCACCAAAGACTTTTACACCTGGCTCACAGTATTCCTGTTTGCCTCAAACCTTTCTGTCACCTCAGATAGTGCCAATGTCCAGCCAACAGCTGGCTCCTCATTTCCTTGATCTTCTCATCTCAGTAAAAAATGGTAAGAATAAAAGCTAACACTGGCAACATGCTGGTCACCAGTCTAAGAAATCAGCATGTCATGGATGAACTCATTTGATTCCATGACAGCCCTATAAGATCGGTCATTCTTATTATCATCTTCATTTTACAAATAAGGAAGCAATTAAGTAAACTGCTCAGGTCATGTCACCCATTACGCATGAGGGTAGGACTAAACTCAGGCACTCTGATCCCAGAGGGCATGTGCTTCACTGCTTCAACTTTTCTCTTTCCGGTGATGGGTTTTTTTTTCCATTTCAGCCTCCACGACCCACTTCCACTGTCATACCATGAACTCTGCCATCACCTCTACCTGTGTCAACTTCAAATCACTAATTGAGGCATCCCAGCCTCTGGCCAACTTCCTCTCCCTCCAGCAGGTCAATAAACCCAATAAAAGTAATGATAATAGCAAACAGTTATATAGATTAAGTGCTTTTCACGTGCTGACTCATTCATTCCTCACAATTCTGTGATGAAGGTAGGTATTAGGACCACTATTTTACAGATGAGGAAATTGAATGGAACATAATATGTGCAATGTCACACAGCTTTATAGATGTTAAAGCCAGACCTGGAATCCAGTTCAGGATCCCAATTCCCCATTCTTATCTACTATGTGAAGGGTGATAAACCTGGAGTTGTGGGGAAAAGCATTATCATCTGGAGGCTTTTTTTTTCAAAGTACCCATGACGGGGATACCTGGGTGGCTCAGCGGTTTAGCGCCTGCCTTCGACCCGAGGCATGATCCTGGAGTCCCAGGATCGAGTCCCACATCAGGCTCCCTGCATGGAGCCTGTTCTCCCTCTGCCTGTGTCTCTGCCTCTCTCTCTCTCTCTCTGTGTCTCTCATGAATAAATAAATAAATAAAATCTTAAAAAAAAAAAAAAAGTACCCATGCCTACCCTCCTGTTCTAAATGTTTCTTGCTTATTTATTTTGAAAGAGACTCTCGGATGATTTAGACATTGGCCTCATATTGAGAACCACAAGTTAAATCATTTTAACCACCTACTAACATGGCGTCCTAGTCGAATTCGACCTACTGCTGTCCCACTGGCCTCAGGACTGCTTTGCACAAACAGGTCAAGTCTAGGCCTGAGAGTGGAGGCATTGGGACCAGCACGACTGAATAAAAAAGCATCAGTACTAATAGCCTGAAGGGCCTACAGCGAGCAGAGATAGACAGATTTCTTGATACCTAATAATACGTGATAGTTTTTTTTTTCTCCTGTCCACCTGATTCAATCCAATAGCCTGGAAGAGAACCAACTGCTTAGCTGGGGATTGCTTGGGGCAGCAATTTGCTCCTCAGTAATGTGATGGCTTCTAAAACAAGAAGAAAGCAGAATGAGAGTTGAGCAAAGAAAAGTATTCTTGGCTTAGGTCCAGGGGAAAAGCAGTCTGGCTGAAACTGTTCAGTTCCCTTGGCCAGGAAGCAGCCATCTACGTAAACAGGAAGTAGAGAAGGTTGGGGGCTAGGGCAGTGGTTAGTTGGTGAGAACGGGAGCTGACACCACATGGGTGTCAAGTGGTTATATTCAAAAAAGATTCTGAGCCGGGCCCTGACTTTGCACGTTCACCATCCCACGAGGCCTTGTTTCACTAAGGCGTCTGTCTGGGTTGTATGTGTCCGGTCCTACTCTTAAATGGATAAATCTTTGAGCACCTGCCTTTTTTGCCAGTCGTCTGCTGGCTAGTTTTCTTTTATTTTGTTTAATAGTCTAAACATTCTGTGAGGATAGGACTACTATTGCCATGTTTTCAGGTGAGAAAAATGGCTCACAAGGATTAAGTTACCTTGCCCAAATCCGTTTACATCACACCATCATACACCACTCTTGAAAATAAGTGACCATTAAGCATAACCTATTAGAGAGTGTGTAAGTTTTTTAAGGACACCATAATAAGTTACCACCAACTGCTGGCTTAAAACAATAAATTTATTTTCTCAACATTCTGGAGGCTGGAAGGCTGAAATCAAGGTGTCATCAGGGCCACACTCCTTCTGAAAGCTCTAGAAGAGAATGCATCCTTGTTTCTTCCAGCTTCTGGTGACTCCAGGCATACTTTGCCTTGTGGCTGCAAAATACCAATCTCCTCCTCCAACTTCATGTGGTCTTTCCTCTTTGTCTCCATCTTCTCTTCTACCTCTTATAAGGACTTTCATCATTGGATTTATGGCTGACCAGGATAATCCAGGATGATTTTATCTCATTATCCTTAACTTAATTACAGCTGCAAAGAGCTTTTTTCCAAGTAAGCTAACATTCACAGGAGCTAGGTATTAAGACATGGACGTATCTTTTTGGAGGCCACCATTTAGCGAGCTACAGGGGTTATCATTATTCAAATATCAGTGCTGATTTTACAGTATTTTAAAAACAACCATGAAATCGAAAGGGATATTATCTTGATTCAAGTTTCCATAACCAAAACTCTATTCTTTAGAAGAATAAACTTTTCCAGGGGCCCCTGGATGACTCAGTCAACTAAGCAGCTGACTCTTGATTTCGGCTCAGGTCTGATCTCAGGGTCCTGGGATTGAGTGAGTGAGTCCCACATAGGGCTCTGCACTCAGTGGGGAGTCTGCTTCAGGATTCTCTCTCCCTCTGCCTCTACCCAGCCCCCACCCAAAATAAATACATAAATCTTAAAAAAAAAAAAAAAGAACCTTTTCCAAAATGCTGGTCTCCCCAACCAACCCAACCCATCCTCCCAAACCTTAGGCCTATCACAATTTCAGGGAAAGAGGAAGACGTTGCAAAGGCATATGTATTTTGAAAATGCCCTCCAAAGTAAAATGATATACTTTTCCCACAGTGTACACAACCACACACAAGTGATAATTACGTCTCTAAGGGAATACTATAAGCCAAGCGGTTGGGTAAGGGAGGATCCTTAGGGTACGCCAATTATGCGTTGAGGAAGAAAAGAGAAATATTTGAAAACAGTAGTGATCATTGGAGGCTAAAAATGGGCTCAATCTGAAGAACTTTGAATCCAAAGAGCAGGGCTAGCAGGAAGAGCTTAATTACTATAAGGGGGTGACATTGTTGTCCATACGATCTGTCAGAAATAACAAATGTAATCATGTCACTCCGTCACTTGAGATCTTTTAGTGGCTCCCTATGTATGAATACTGAATGAATTTTACATTCTTTAACACAGCATACAAGGACTTGTCAAAAGCTAGCTTCTGTCTAATTTTTTTCTAGACTCCTTTCTCACCATTCTCTCTGAAAGACTGCCTTCTCCTGCCTCATAAACATTCTATTTCCTGACAAGTCATGACCTTTGTTGCTTCTCTAGCTTCGAATATGCTCTTCCATTTCCTTGGAATCCTCATCTCTCTTCTCTGCCTGCTGATTCTTACTGACACTTCATCTGCAATTTGTCAACAAGCCTCCTCAGTCCTTTCCATGAGTGGGCACCTTCCTCCGTTGTGATTTCAAGTCACTCTGTTTGTGGGAACTGTTGACCTCTGTCCCATCCAACCTCTCTTCAGTAGTTTGGGAGCTTTCAGAAAAAAAACTGTATCATATTTATCCCTGAATCCCTGATGCCTAGTAGGTGCCCAATAAATGTTTCCTGGGTCATCATGGATTCAAGTCTAAGATACTTGGTTTGGTGACAGTAGGACCCAGGATTTTACTCTGTAAAATCTTGTCAGGCTGGAGCCATGGGTAGAAAAGAACACAGAGGCAGTCCTAGAAATAAGTCTGGAAGAGCACAAGAAAAAGGTATCATAGGAAATTGAGTTATCCAGTTTGAGGGCATAGTGGTGATGGTTTAAGATGGTCCATTCTCCCATGTTCAGCATAGAGACCAGGGAAGTGGAATCATGCTGGCGTTCCCCATCAATATCAATGACAACACATCAGAAGGGACAGGGATGACTGATGAGCTACAACTAGAAATTGTCAGTACTGACACCAGGGAGCTGGGTAGTCACGGGATGAATTAAGGGAAGAGGACAAAGGGGAATGTGTGGAAGAGACTATTTAGGAACTTCCTAAACAAGACAATGATATGATATTTGGCCCCATTGGCCAGTACACATGTACTGGTTAAGAGTTTATTATGTTCTTGACACCTGTCATTCTTAGGTGATTTTGAGGAAAGTGTATCATATTGCCCACATCTGGTATTTGTTCAGGGCATCTGATCCATAGGCTGGCAACAACTAATAACTGTTCCGTAATTTGTAAAACCAAACAAAGGTCTTGGTCTGAGAAGTCTTAAAAATGATGTTAATAGGGCAGCCCTGGTGGCCTTGTGGTTTAGTGCCGCCTTCGGCCCGGGGTGTGATTCTGGAGTCCCAGGATTGAGTCCCACGTCGGGCTCCCTGCATGGAGCCTGCTTCTCTGTCTGCCTGTGTCTCTGCCTCTCTCTCTCTCTCTCTGCATCTCTCATGAATAAATAAATAAAATCTTTTAAAAAAATGATGTTAATAACCTCTGAATCAGTAGGCTCAGGTAGCACAGTGTAGTAATTAGCAATCCCCACAGTCTAAAACCAGAGTGCATACCAATTAGAACAAGTTGTTTAACTTCTGTGTGCCTCAATTTTCTCTTTAGTAAAATGGGTATGATAATAATAATATATATATCTTGGGATCCCTGGGTGGCTCAGCAGTTTAGTGCCTGCCTTTGACCCAGGGCATGATCCTGGGGTCCCAGGATCGAGCCCCACATCGGGCTCCCTGCATGGAGCCTGCTTCTCCCTCTGCCTGTGTCTCTGCCTCTCTCTCTCTCTCTCTGTGTCTCTCATGAATAAATAAATAAAATCTTTAAAATATATATATATATCATAAATTTCCTTTAAAGTTACAATGGAGGGCACCCCAGGTGGCTCAGCGGTTTAGCGACGGCTTCCGCCCAGGTCGTGGTCCTGGAGACCCGGGATTGAGTCCCACGTCGGGCTCCCTGCATGGAGCCTGCTTCTCCCTCTGCCTGTGTCTCTGCCTCTCTCTCTCTATCGGTATCTCTCATGAATAAATAAATGAAAATTTAAAATAAATAAATAAATAAAGTTACAATGGATTATTTAAGCCTTTAATAAAAATAATCAATAAGCATCATCTATTATAGCAATTAAGAGGCAAATAGAAAAAGGATCAAATCATCAAGTTATACATCTTGAAGTTAAACAATATTATATGTCAATTACATCTCAATAAAGCTGAGGGAGGAAGAAACAAACACACTCACCTGCCACCTTATGAACTGAAAAATAATAGCGATCCTTTTCTAGCACAAATGAATCTATATTAGTAAGACCCTTTCAGTTGTAAATTATAGAAACCCAGCTCAAACTAGCTAAGGTGAAAAAGCAGGCTTTCTTGACTTGTCTATCTGAAAAGCCCAGGGTTCTGTATACCAGCTTCAATATAGCCGGTTTCAGGAACACAAAGTGACATTATCAGGACTCAGCTTCTTTTTATCCCAGCTCTGCTTTCTTCTCTGCTAATTTTATTCTCAGGCAGGTTCTACTAGTAGAAGCAAAATGACTGTTGGCAATGTCAGGTTTACATTCTCACAACTGAACAACCATGGTAGAGAGATCCAGCAGAGGTGCCAGGGTGGCTCAGTCAGTTAAGCGTCAAATCAAATTCTTAATTTCTGCTCATCATGATCTCAGGGTTGTGAGATCAAGCCACACATCAGGCTCCCTGCTGGACATGAGGCTTCCTTAAGATTCTTTCTCTTCCTTCTCCCTTGTTCCCCGCCCTGCCCTGCCAAAAAAAGAGAAAGATCCAGCAAAAATTCCAGCCCTGATTCTCATTGGCCTGAGTTGTATCATATGCTTATTCCTCAACCAATCACTGTCTCTCTGTTTGGTGAGGCTTGATCAAGTGCCTACTCCTAAGTGTAAAAGGGCCTTTCCACAAAGACAAAGTAGGGTCTTGCTTACCAGAAGAAAACCAGTAGAGGGAAACAGATTAGGGACAGATTCAGATTTTGAGGGAACCCAAAGCTTTGTATTTGGGGCACTCCTTAATAAAAAAAAATATAAAATTACAAATTAAAAAATATGTCTGGGGATCCCTGGGTGGCGCAGCGGTTTGGCGCCTGCCTTTGGCCCAGGGCGCGATCCTGGAGACCCGGGATCGAATCCCACATCAGGCTCCTGGTGCGTGGAGCCTGCTTCTCCCTCTGCCTCTCTCTCTCTCTCTCTATCTCTCTCTCTCTGTGTGTATGACTATCATAAATAAATAAAAAATATTTTAAAAAAATATGTCTGAAAAAAATATGTCTGAAATTGAATTTTATTTAGACTGAGAAAATAAACCACAACCAATTAATGGAATCTCGGAGATTCAGGGAAGAGAGTTAAGACGGCAGAATAGTAGAGGGACTCTATGCTTGCCTGGTCCTTCCTCGAACATAGCTGGATAAATATCAAATCATTCTGGAATCTTAGAGATTTGGGTTCTTTTCTTCTGAGGTCCGTTTAGGCAATTTTTCAGATAAAAATGCTTCTTGTCAGGTGACTTCCTCTCCCCATCTAGAACACTCTATAACTCCTGGAATTTCCCAGCACTTACAAGGACCCATGCAAGTGAGGAGCTCTGAAGCTTAAATTTTGTTAGCTTTACAACAAATCCACCTCTGGACACAGGGCAAGCAAAACAACAGATGTTTATTTCTTAATAGCAAATTCCCTGTTTTAAAGAATGGCAATCTGGACATATATCAATATAACTCTGCTCAGGCCACCACGTCTGGGGAACCTTGGGTCTTGGCAGAACAAGTGATCATCATTTTGTACTTTGTGGCATTAGCCAAACCCAGCTGGATTTTTGCTGCACTGATTTTAACAGCTCTGCACTCACGTAATTCAGTGCTTTAAAAGGCCATGTTTTATTTGGCACTGCTGCTTTCAACAAACTTACAGGGACCGTTGGCCCCAGGAGTCAAAAGCTGAACCTGTCCTGCCACAGCTCCCAGCCATGTCCTGATTTCCCCCTCTTCTTCTCATCTACCTTCTCTTCCACCTCCTACTTCTCTTCTTCTTCCTCCTTTTCCTCTACTTTTTCTACTTCCTTCTCCTCTTTTCGCCCTGATTATTTTGACAGATCTTTGAGTTCAGACAGTACATCACACATGAGGCCTAAATTATGAGCAAATTCCACTGACGTCAGGCCATTTGTACATCCAGTGAACTTGGCTCAATTTTTGGCATCTCTAAGCTGTGTCCACTGGAGATGGAGACAAGTGCCTTCAGGGCAACAGAGGCATTCCAGATGGTGGTGTTCAGATAGGCTCCCCAGCGCACTACCTCCCATCTGGGCCAGTGCTCTGAATGCCATAGGCCACTCTCGGCACATCCCCACAGCTGCTATTGACTCTTGGAAGGAGAGCAGCAAACATACTGTGACTTATCAGGGGAAACCTGCAGATGATTAACTCTGGGCCCATTTATATGCTGCATTTCCACCCAAGTGGACTCCAGGCTGGGGGTAAAAGCAGGGTATGAGAGAGGAGAGACACAGTGGAATACCAGGAGTTTGGCAGCAACTGTAAATGTTTTCCCCAAGCAAAGGAGACACGTCAGTAGGAATAAAAAACATTTAGAGATAGATGATCATGGGTTCAGGACTCTGTTATTTCCCTCATTACCTGTGTAAACTTGATAGATGGTGGTAGCTGTCTGCCCTGCATTTTTCCCACACTGCTACTTCTGAAATCACCAGCCTCGTTGGGACACTCCTTTCCTACTCCATATGGCCTCAGGGCTCTATCTTCCTACCCACCCTTCCCCTATCCCCTTCTCCCTCCTACCTATCACTGATAGTACACTGGGGGACCAATTACAGTGTCACAGCTCCCTGGACATAGCAAATAAACACATGATTTTTGCCAGCCCATTATAGTCCTTCCTTGAAAGTCTCCAAAATTTGGAACACACACCCTGTGTCCCCCGGCCCAGTGGCTCAGTCAGTTGAGCATCCAGCTCTTGATTTCAGCCCAGGTGGTGATCTCATGGGTCAGGGGATCAAGCCCCAGAGCTAGTGTCAGGCTCCACAGCTCAGTGGGGAGTCTACTTGAAGGATTCTCTCCCTCCCACCCCTCCCCCTTCTCACTCTCTCTCAAAAAAAAAAATAAATAAAATAAAATAAATCTTTTAAAAAAATGTAAGTTTCAAAAAAAAAAAAAAAAGTAAGTTTCCAGAATTTCTAAATTAGGTCAAAGCTATATAATAATATTAATATATGTTACAACTAAAAAACGAGGGAGAAAGGAAAATAGCTGTCACCCTAGCTGGAAGAAAAGAGACATCCAAATTTTAAAAGTTATGCCTCCACTTCTCTGAATCGCTGCTGAGAGCTACCTAGATTTATGGGGGCAATGTGGGATTACACATACGTGAATTTTCCTGGCAGCCTGAAGGTTATCCTTTCAAGTGTAAAAGGATCTCTTACTATTTTTTTCAATCATATTATTTGCAAACTTTTCTAAAATGTTTTATATATTTCCCTTACTTTCAAAATGGGAAATAACCACATTTAACCTCTTCTGGATGGCTCAGGGTCATCAAAGTGAGCCTCAGTTAATAGGCTATGTGATAATATAGTGTGAGGTCTCTCTCTCTCTCTCTCTCTCTCTTTTTTTTTTTTTTTAAGATTATCCCACCCTGCACTTCCTAACTCCTTCCTGCTCACCCTAGCACCACAGGGTAAGCTCCCAACAAGAATGAGCTTCATTTATAGCCAATGCTTGATTCCCTTCCTGTCTTGCGTCCTCCTTCCTGATTTGCTTGAGCATTCCTCTGGCTCCTGAACTTCTGTTTGCTTCCTGCTTTTAGCCTGGCAGTTTCCCCTTAGATCTCACCTGTGATACAGCGGCTCTATGGCTGACCTTTGGTCCTCTTCCTCATAGGCCATTCTGCTTCCGCCCTTGGGCCCTGTTCTGTCTCCAGCTGGCACTTGGACTGAACCAGGCTAGGGTCCCATGACAAGGGATCAGATGTTAGTGTTCCTGTCTCCTTTTACATGGTTATATGAACTGGGATCATTTGCTGCAAAGACAAACAACTTTACACACCACCATAACCCCCAGAGTAAGATTTTAAAATAGCTGAGGGTGGAAGAAGGGTTACAGAAGATACGAAGATATTTGCACTACTACAGAAGGCAGAGCCTAACTGGGCAGTATAGATACCAGTTCTCTGGGGAACATCAATTATCATTTTTCCTGGTTAACTGGGTTACAGATATTTCTTTGGAATTGTCAAATTTTCAAGCTTGACAGCTAAACTTGACCACTGGCCCCTATTTTACTCAAGCCTACCTTTCTATTGTTCCCTCCAGCTGACGCAGAAACCCATAGCCACCCAGGTTACAGTATTTTGTTTCTGTTCCAATAAGCCCATTTCTTCACCTCCATAAAAATGGTTTTAAGGGATGCCTGGGTGGCTCAGCGGTTGAGCATCTGCCTTGGGCTCAGAGTGTGATCCCAGAGTCCCGGGATCGAGTCCCACATCAGGCTCCCTGCATGGAGCCTGCTTCTCTCTCTGCCTGTCTCTCTCTCTCTCTCTATCATGAATAAATAAATAAATAAATAATCTTTTTAAAAAATGAAAACAGGGGATCCCTGGGTGGCTCAGCGGTTTAGCGCCTTCCTTTGGCCCAGGGAGCGATCCTGGAGTCCCGGGATCGAGTCCCACGTCGGGCTCCTGGCATGGAGCCTGCTTCTCCCTCCTCCTGTGTCTCTGCCTCTCTCTCTCTCACTCTATGTCTATCATAAATAAATAAATAAATATTTAAAAATAAATAAATAAAAAATAAAAAAATGAAAACAAGGAGTTAGAAAAATATGAACATGTATGTATATACATGTCAAAAATAGATCTTAAACCATTTTCAAGGTTAAAGGGACCTAACATGATAAAAATTATTCTGAAAGAATAGACACACTTTTTTAGAAGGAGACATTGAGAAGCACGAATCATGCCACATTAGATGCTAAATTAATATAAACTTCCCACTCCCATTTTAGAACTTCAGAGCACCCTGACCAATTCCGTGTTCTTGGTGATCCGCTGGGCAACAGCTTCTTGCCTCCAGGCCCAAACACAACCAATTAAATCAGAATCTCTGAGGCTAGGGCCTGAGCATAGCATTTCCCCCACAACATTTTACTGAGAAAAATTTCAAACATACAATAAAGTTGAAAAAAAATTTATAGGACATCCTGTATATCCACCAGTTGAACTTCACCATTATATTATACATGTCTATCTGGTAACATTTCATTACTGTATGTCTATCTATCTATTACCATTCTGCTGATCATCCATTAATTCATCTTATTTTTAAAAATATATTTAGAATAAATTTATTACCTGCGCACGTGGAGAGGAGAGGATGAAGAGTTATTGCTTTGATAACAGAGTTTCTTTGGGGTGATAAAAAAATATCAGAAACAGATAGTGCTAATGGTTGCACAGCATTGTAAGTGCAACTGTTGCCTATAACAAATGAATTATACACCTAAAAATGGTTATAATGGGGGCGCCTGGCTAGCATAATCAGAAAAGCATGTGACTCTTGATATTGGGATCAAGAGTTTGAGCCCCATATTAGGTGTAGAGATTGGTAAAAAAAAAAAAAAAAAAAAAAAAAAGATTAAACCTTAAAAAATGGTTAAAATGGTATATATATTTTAAGGATGTATTTGTTTATTTGAGAGAGAGGGAGAGAGACAGTGCAACTGGCGGGGGGGTGGGGAGAGGGCAGAGGGAAAGGGAAAGAGGAAATCTCTAGCAGACTCTCCCTGAGAACAGAGTGGGGCTCAATCTCACACCCTGAGATCATGACCCAAGAGAAACCAAGAGTTAGATACTTAACTGGCTGAGTCACCCAGGCGCTCCATGGTATATTTTATTATATACTCACATTTGTGTGTGTGTGTGTGTGTGTGTGTGTGTGTGTGTGTATATATATATATATATATATATATATATATATACACAAAATCTTTCATGGTTAAAAATTTTTTTTAAATCACATATAATGATGTTTTCCTTCCTGAGCTTAAAATGTGTATGTTTTTCTTTATTTTTTTTTTAAGATTTTATTTATTTATTAGAGAGAGAGAGTGAGAGAGCACAAAAGTGGAGAGGAAAAGCAGAGGGAGAAGGAGAAGCAGGCTCTGCTGAGCAGAGAGCCCGATATGGGACCCTATCCCAGGATCCTGAGACCATGACCTGAGGCAAAAGCAGATGTTTAACCAACTGAGCCACCCAGGCGCCCCTGTTTTTCTTTATTCTTTACACTGTGCACATATATCATAGATACTCCATTTTATCTACTGAGTAGAAAGATCTTTAAAGACAATGAGTAGTATTCTTTACTTGCAGGAAAATTCTTAGGTGTCCCTTCTATCAGGAACACTCAGTCTCTCTTCTTCCCCTACAGAAATTCTCTCTTTAGGAGTGTGAAGTCTCTCCCTCACTATTGCAGTCACTTGAATCTCCCCTTCTTCTGAGTTTGCTTAATATCTTTGCTGTTCTTCCTAGCTCTAAATTGAGTACCATGTCATTTCCTGGTCCCTGCATCTCAGAGTAAAGAGGTAGCACACTTGCTCTGGCCTCACATCCAATCTCACCTTTTTGTGCTCTGCTCTTTGATTGTCTCTCATGGGTCTCTTATACATTGGCACTTAATAGTTAATGCTATGGGACACACCATCAAACCTTGGAAGCAGTGGAAGGGAGAAGCCAGAGGATTTCTCATTCTTTCCCTGTTCTCTGTGAAATCTGGCAGGGTCCCACTGGACAGCCTCTCCTATCTAGGCCCAACTCTAAGTTGGGCAGTGTTTCTAGCTTCCTCTGGCTGATGACTTGAGGCTCTGGAAACACCATCTCCCACCCAGTGTCATCTGTGCAGCAAGGATTTTACCAAATCTCTGGGTTGCTTCACCATTCCCTATTTCGCTGTTCACTCTTCCATTTATCTAAGTAACTAATCCTTTGTAAATAAATAAATAAATTAATTAATTAAAATCCCCTTCCTCTGGAAACCTATTTATTCTCCAGGATGGATCCCAACTGATACAATGTATAGGTAAAAAAAGTGGGGGGCGGGGGGACAGTCTTGGAAGCTGGAGGTACCTAAATATGAATCCTGTTGCTTACTCTATGAAATTGGACAAATGATTTAACCTCATTCTGTAAATGGGGGGGGGGGTTGCATCACAACGCCTACCTCACTGGGCTGCTGTAAGTGTTGAAGTGTTGAACAGCACACAAGCCCAGCCATACCGTATGGAGAGTACCTGTGCCATAGTTAGGACTCTATCAACGGTAGCTACCATTAATGACTTACAAATTCCTTGACAGCATGGCTGTCTTATTCTTCTCTTTGTGTCCCAGTGTGTTACATAAAGGTATTTGTCACATTCTTGCCTCTGAAAATTTTATTTCATCAAAAAAAATTTTTTTTATTTCATCAGCAATTTACTGAGCTCCTGCTCTGTGCTAGCAACTGTCCTAGGCTCTGGTTCTAGGAAACATGATGAAAATAAAGCCCTTGCTTTCAATGTGCTTACAACCTAATGGGAGTAACAGACCCAACGACAACTAAGTCTTCGGAAAGGTGTTCGGACAAACACAGCAAACTGAGGCATGTGTAACATGGGTGCATCCATGGCTGAAAGAGTGAGGGACTGACTCTGCGTAGGAATATCAAGCCCAGCTCTAGAGGAGTGAGAACCCTGCTGGCTTCGAAGGAAGAGAAGACTCCCAACAAGCAACAAATGCAAGGAAGGGGAGCTCAGGCTGAGGGAATGGCATGAACTAATAGTAGAGCCCTGAACACGCCTGTGCAGTTAGAGCACAATTTGGCCAGCCAGCTCCTTTAACGGGAATATGTGGAGAGACACCCAGAGGGAGACCCTGAAATCCTTGCCAGCTCCTGGGCCTGGCCTTGATTCTGCAAGTTAAAAAAAGAATCAGGAAATTTTTGAGGAGAGGAGTGATTTGATCCTTCAGCAGCCAAAGAAATAGAAAAGTGAAGTTTGGGCAAACCGATTAGCAAGTTCCTGCGATGGTCCTACTGTGGTAGGACTCACAGCACTTGGGGATTGATATGGGGGATGAGTAGGAGGGTTAGTTCGAGTTGACCTTGAGGCAGCATTCCTCAATCTATGCAGCAGAATAGCGTCTCATGAATAACAGCAATAGTTATAGCTATTTTTTTCAATGTACTTGGAAAAAAATACATAGATATACATTTCATACACTACTGGCCTGTCATTATCATATAAGGCTCTACATGACCTGACCCAGGTGGCATCTTGTACCTCATCTCAACTCTTCCTCTGGCTTAGCAGACTCCAGCTCTTTCAGCTACTTTTCTGTTGCTCAGATGGGCCAATCTTTGGTTCCAATTCAGAGCCTTAGCAGTTGCCATTCCATCTACCTGGAAGAGTTTTACTCCAGACCTTTGCTTCTCCTTATGTGATCGGACACTTTGTTTCTTACAGTCTCCTTTGAGCATTCTATCCCTTTGCTCTTCTTGAATATATCAGGAATGCTCTGGCCCCAGGGCTTTTGCACTTGCTGTTTCTTTCTGCCTAGAATTATCTTCCTCTAGGTTTCTGCAAGACTCACTTTCTCATCTCTCACAGGTCTTTCATTGCTTTTTTGTCACCATTTCAGTGGGGGATCCCTGCAACCCTGTTTAAACTTTGAAGTCAAAATGAGATAGTCACTCCCTCTCCGCCCCCCCTCCCCACTTTTCCCCATAGTACTTGTTACCATTTTGGCACACACTATATTTTCCTTTTTATTTTTGTTATCCCACACCGGACTGTGAACACTGTTAGGACAGGCCTTTTTTTTTTTTTTTTTTTTTTTTAGATTTTATCTATTTATTCATGCTCTAGAGACACACACAGAGAGAGGCAGAAACACAAGCAGAGGGAGAAGCAAGCTCCCTGCAAGGAGCCTGATGTGGGACTCAATCCCAAGACCCCAGGATCACAACCTGAGCCAAAGGCAGATGCTCAACACCTGAGCCACCCAGGGATCCCAGAACGGGTCTTCTTATATAATTTTGTTTCTTGTTCTGTACCTGAAACAGCCTTGACATATAGTAAGTGCACACCAAACATTTGTTGAACAAATGACTGAGTGGAGAAATGACTCCAATCTCCTTCTGTCTCAGGTCTCAGGTAAAATGCCTTCCTCAGAAACTCTCTCCAAATTTCCTACCCCTTCCTGGGATGCCTGGGTGGCTCAGTGGTTGTGTGTCTGCCTTTGGCCCAGGGCCTGATCCTGGAGACTGGGGATTGAGTCCCATGTCAGGCTCCCTGCATGGAGCCTGCTTCTCCCTCTGCCTGTGTCTCTGCCTCTTTCTCTCTCTGTGTCTCTCATGAATAAATAAATAAAATCTTTTAAAAATAATAAATAAAATAGCCCTTCCCATGCTAGTTACTCTTTATAACGTCATCACATTTTCTTTTACTCATAGTACTTGTCACCATCTGAACGTATTCTATTTATTTCCTAGTTTATGGTATGACCCCTTGTTCCTGCATTAGAACATTGTGGGTTCTCCTGGAGCCCTGGGTCCTTGGCACATACTAGGTATTCAATCAATATTTGTTAAGTGAATGAAGAAAAGCTGTGCTAACAGCTTCCTGTGGATTACCTCACCTTCTCACAGCAACCCTGTTAAATGGCACAATTAGACTCCTCTTTTCTCCAATAACTAAACAAAGATTTAAAGCGCTTAAGGGGGATCCCTGGGTGGCGCAGCGGTTTGGCACCTGCCTTTGGCCCAGGGCGCGATCCTGGAGACCTGGGATCAAATCCCACGTCAGGTTCCCAGTGCATGGAGCTTGCTTCTCCCTCTACCTACGTCTCTGCCTCTCTCTCTGTGT
This sequence comes from Canis lupus dingo, assembly GCF_003254725.2. Taxonomy (NCBI): domain Eukaryota; kingdom Metazoa; phylum Chordata; class Mammalia; order Carnivora; family Canidae; genus Canis; species Canis lupus. Next base: position 37,830,968 of record NC_064263.1, read on the forward strand.
GTGACTATCATAAATAAAAATTTAAAAATAAATAAATAAAGCACTTAAGGCAGGGCAGCTCCAGTGGCTCAGCAGTTTAGCACCACTTTTGGCCCAGGGTGTGATCCTGGTAGACCCAGGATCAAGTCCTGCATTGGGCTCCCTGCATAGAGCCTGTCTCTCTCTCTGTCTCATGAATAAGTAAATAAAATATTTAAAAAAAAATAAAGTACTTAGACACCTGGAAGGTGGTAGAGCCCAGATTTGAACACAGGCAGTTTGATTTCAGAACTCATTCTGAATTCATTTGTTCAACTGCAGGACTTGTCAGAGCTTCTGAATCTGTAATCTATAAGAGAAGGAGTGAAAGCATATGCAACGTTGTCCAAACTAACTTGACCACAGAATCCTCTTTTTTGGCGGAATGTTCCTGGAGTCTTACGGATATATTTTGGAAATGCTGTTATAACATTTCTAACCCAATTTGTTTGGGAAGTTGGTAGAGTTTCACTTACGAAACAATAACATAACTCTATTCTAATCTCATGTGGCCTAATACGCCTAAGAGGTGGGGTGCGATGAAAGAATAGAAGCCTTCTCCATGGGGTAGGAAAAGGAGCCCAGGCTTATTGTCAAAAAAGCAATGAAAAAGGAGAAGAATCTAGGTGAAAGAGACAACAATAAATAAACAAGTAAGTAAGTAAGTAAGTAAGTAAATAAATAAATAATAAGGTAGCCCCAGTAAGGCAGAAAGATCACCTTTCTTTCAGCAAAATCTGACTGTTCAGTATGTGAACCTGAGTAAGTCACACCGCAGAAAATTAAGTTTGGCCTGTAGCACAGAGGAGCCTGCAGATCCTCAGCGGCTGAGTAGACATTGGTATTTGTTTACTCGACATGGTTTTCTTTCTTCCTCTTTCTCACAGAGCCCCATGTCTGCCCTTGTAACGCACGCTCTCTCACCCTGCCTCATGCTTCCTTATCTCTCTGCTGCTGAATGGTGTAGAAATGAAAAGGTCACCTTACACATTTCTGGTCAGCAACAGATAAAGGCCAGTCTGTCTGGGGACTTCTGGGAAAGTACCTGTCACTACCCGACGGGGGAAAAGAGATGCATAGACAGGGGTGTTATTGTGTCTGCATGTGTCCTGGGGGGTAGGCAGAGCTAAGAGAAGTGTGAGGGCAGAGCAGAAACATGGAATGTTCTCTCCTTCGCTTTCTTATGTGCTTTATTGCTTATCTATTTTTGAGCCAGATATCTTGTGAGGCATATTAGAGGGATTGCATTTTAGATAAGGAAATGAATCCCTCATTTCCAGTGAGTAGCATCATGCTGGGCATTATTCTGCTCCAGAATCTGGAGGACTCCCTATTTCAGGTGACTGTCAGTTGACTGTTTCAGGAAGCAGGGGCTGGGCCTCAGTTACACACACAGTTTGCACAGGCTGTTGCAACAGGGCTGGATCCCTGCCCGCTAAAGGGTGCTTCCTAAATTGGTAAGAGTGGGACTTGCGTTAGAAACAAATGGAAGGGGAGCAGCTATCAGGTCAATGGTGTAATAAGGGAGAAAAGATCCCCTAAGTACTGCAGTTGAGGGTTTTAGGGATTCCTCCCATTTCTATACTGAGTTCTCTTCTCCTGGGTGCCCAGCTACATGGCTGTTCCTGGGTCTTGTGAAATTCCTACTTGAAACCTGCAATGTCTACTGAACTTCCACTTCAAAACAGGGGGCTGGCTGCCTGTGTTCTTGTCTGAGATCCTTTCGATATAGCTTGGAGGAGATGTAGACCAGGTCAGACTCTACTCTCTCTCTCTCTCTTTTCTCTTTTTTAAAATTTATTTTATTTTAATTCCAGTATCGTTAACATACAGTGTTATATAATTTTCAGGGGTACACTATAGTGATTCAGCACTTTATACACCACGCAATGCTCACCATGACGAGTGTGCTCTTCAATCCCCATCACCTGTGTCTCATCCATCCTTCCCCCTTTCCCTTCTGGTAACCACCAGTGTGTTCTCCATAGTTAAGAATCTGTTTCCTGGCTTCTCTGTCTCTCTTACCCTTTGCTTGTTTGCTTTGTTTCTTAAATTCCACATATGAGTGAAATCCTGTGGTATTTGCCTTTTTCTGGCTGGCTTATTTCACTTAGCGTTATATTCTCTAGATCCAACCAGGTTGTTGTAAGTGGCAAGATTTCATTCTTTTTGATGGCTGAATAATATTCCTCGGGGTGTGTGTGTGTGTGTGTGTGTGTGTGTGTGTGTGTGTGTGTGTGACATCTCCTTTATCCATTCATCTATTGATAGATGTTTGGGCTGCTTCCACAGTTTGACTATGGCAAATAATGCTGCAGTAAATATAGGAGTGCATAGATCCCTTTGAATTAGTGTTTTTGTATTTTTGAGTAACTACCCAGTAGTGCAATTAATGGATTATAAGGTAGTTAGTTCTATTTTTCACTTTTCAAGGAATCTCTGTACTGTTTTCCACAGTGGCTACACTAGTTTGCATTCCCACCAACAGTACAGGAAGGTTCCTTTTACTCCACATTCTCACCAACACTTGTTTCTTGTGTTTTTGATTTTATTCTAACAGGTGTGAGGAGATAGCTCATTGTGGTCTTGATTTATATCACCCTGATGATGAGTGATGTTGAGCATCCTTTCATGTGCCTATTGGCATCCGGATGTCTTTTTTACAGAAATGTTTGTTCGTGTCTTCCGCCCAATTTTAATTGGATTATTTTCTTTTTAGGCTTTGAATGGCATAAATTTTTACATATTTTGAATACTCACCCTTTATCGGATATGTCATTTGCAAATATCTTCTCCCATTCAGTAGGCTGACTTTTAGTTTTGTTGATTGCTTCTTTTGCTGTGCAAAAGCTTTTTATTTTGATGTAGTTTATTTTTGCTTTTATTTCCCTAGCCCAGGAGACAAATCTAGAAATATGTTGCTGTGGACAATGTCAGAAACATTTCTGTCTGTGCTCTCTTCTAGGATTTTTATGCTATCCTATCTCACATTTAGGTCTTTAATCAATTTTGTATTTTTTTTGTATGATGTTAAAAATGGCCCAATTTTATTATTTTGCATGTAGCTGAGCATTTTTTGCAACACTATTTTTGAAGAGACTGTCTTTTTCCCATTGGATATTCTTTCCTGCTTTGTTGAAGATTAACTGACCACATAATTGTGGGTTTATTTCTGGATTTCCTATTCTGTTCCATGTATCTATGTGGCTAAGTATGCCAGCATTACACTGTTTTGATTACTACAGCTTTGTAATATAACTTGAAGTCTGGAATTGTGATGCCTCCAGTTTTGCTTTTCTTTTTCAAGATTGCTTTGGCTATTCAGGGTCTTTTGTGGTTCCATACAAACTTTAGGATTTTTTTGTTCTAGTTATGTGAAAAATGCTATTGGTGGGATGCCTGGGTTTGGCGGTTGGGTGTCTGCCTTTGATTCAGGGCGTGATCCTGGAGTTCTGGGATTGAGTCCCACGTCGGGCTCCTTGCATGGAGCCTGCTTCTCCCTCTGCCAGTCTCTCTGCCACTCTCTCTCTCTCTCTGTGTCTCTCATGAGTAAATAAATATTTTTTAAATGCTATTGGTATTTTGATAGGGATTACATTAAATGTGTAGATTGCTTTGGGTAGTATAGACATTTTAACATTTGTTCTTATGATCCATGAGCATGGAATACTTTTCCATTTCTTTGTGTCATCTTCAATTCCTTTCATCAGTGTTTTATAGTTTTCAGAGTACTGGTCTTTCACCTTTTTGGTTAGATTCATTCCCTGGTATCTTATTGTCTTTGGTGCAGTTGTATATGGGATTGTTTTCTTAATTTCCCCTTCTGCTGTTTCATTATTAATGTATAGAAATACAACAGATTTCTGCACAGTGATTTTGTATCCTGTGACTTTATTGATCTCATTTATCAGTTCTAGTAGTTTTTTGGTTGAGTCTTTAGGGTTTTCTAGGCTATCACATCATCTACAAATAGTGAAAGTTTTACTTTTTCACTAGCAATTTGGATGCCTTTTGTTCCTTTTTGTTGTCTGATTGCTGTGACTAAGATTTCCAGTGCTATGTTGAATAAAAGTGGTGAGAATGGACATCCTTGTCTTCTTCCTGACCTTAAGGGAAAAGCTATCAGTTTTTTTTCCCATTGAGTATAATGTTCTCTGTGGGTTTTTCATATATGGCCTTTATTAAGTTGAGGCATGTTCCCTCTAAACCTACTTTGTTGGGCAGCCTGGGTGGCTCAGCAGTTTAACGCTGCCTTCAGCCCAGGGCGTGATCCTGGAGACCCAGGACTGAGTCCCACATCAGGCTCCCTGGATGCAGCCTGCTTCTCCCTCTGCCTGTGTCTCTGCCCCTCTCTCTCTCTGTGTGTCTCTCATGAATAAATAAATAAAATCTTAAAAAAATAAAAAAACTAAACCTACTTTGTGGAGGGCTATTCTCATGATGGATGTTGTGCTTTGTCATGCTTTTTCTGCATCTATTGAAATGATCATATGATTTTTATCCTTTCTCATATTAATGTAATGTATCACATTGATTGACTTATGAATATTGAACCAACCTTACTTATTGGGAATAAATCCCATTTGATCATGGTGAGTGATTTGTTGTTGTTGTATTCCTGGATTCTGTCTGCTAGTATTTTGTTGAGTATTTTTGTATCTATGTTCAATCTATGTTCATCAAAGATATCGGCCTGTTGTTCTCTTTTTTGGTGATGTCTTTATCAGGTTTTGGCATCAGGGTAATGCTGGCATCTTTGGAAGTTCTCCTTCCTTTTCTTTTCCTCTTCTTCCTTTTTGGAATAGTTTGAGAAGAATAGGTATTAACTGTTCTTTAAATGTTTGGTAGAATTTGCCTGTGAAGCCATATGGTCCTGGACTTTTGTTTTTGGGGAGTTTTTTGATTACTGATCAACCACCTTTCTGGTGGACTCATCTCTTGAGTTGTTTATAACTCTGGGGAAATGGCAACTCCATAAAAATAGAGCAAGGAATTCTTGTCTACATGCTCCCTTCAGGGCAATAAGATAGCCATTGGCTTCAGATCTCATTTCAACAGATTTTTAGATGCTTTAAGGAGTGAGAATGAGCACTTCTCCCTCTGCTCCCCATGAATTTGCTCAGGTAAATTATCCAAGGCCACACATTTACTTAGTGGAAGAGTGAAGATTAAAATCCAAGTTGTCGGGATCCCTGGGTGGCGTAGCGGTTTGGCGCCTGCCTTTGGCCCAGGGCGCGATCCTGGAGACCCGGGATCAAATCCCACATCAGGCTCCTGGTGCATGGAGCCTGCTTCTCCCTCTGCCTGTGTCTCTGCCTCTCTCTCTCTCTCTCTCTCTCTGTGACTATCATAAATAAATAAAAAAAATTTTTTTTTAAAAATAAAAAATAAAATAAAATAAAATCCAAGTTGTCTAACTCCCAACATATGGGCACATAACCATGACACTAAGTGCGACCTTTCAAAGTTTGTGCCAAGTAACTTCATACATGAGAAAATCTTGTGAAGGGCTTGCAGTCAGACAAAGGTAATGAGATGGATCCTCACTTTGACCTGTCACCATCCCCCACCTTTCACTTCCACCCAAAATTTGAAGCCTTTCACTCTCAATATAGAGCAGTGGTTCCTCACTATATATGCATAGCTTAATGCTTCACACCAAGTATATCACAAATAAATATGTGGGTCCTATTTCAGGCTCAAAGGGACCAGCTTCCTGGGCACACATTTATCATAGATCTCTCCCACCAGGGAAAGAGGATCTAGCAGGATGGAGGAACCCACGACCACTAAACTTTGGATGAAGAGGGAATCTCTATTACTAGGATGAAGATGGTTTCCCAGAACTAGGCACTTGGGCAAAACTGTGGGGGCAGTGAAATGGCTGGGCTATCATCAAGCTATTGGAAGTAGCAAAAAAAAGTTGTCCTATTCATTATCACCTCCCTGGGACATTTGTTTAAGAGCAAAGAGTAGACCTTGTTTCATAGTCTCTTCCTTGACTTAGTGTATTTATTCAGTAGGCAGAAAGCTCTATGTCACGCTTTCTAGCTGCTTTTAGACCTTTGAAGGCATGAAAGAATGATCGTTATGGAAATTTGTTTATATATAATAATAATGTATAAAAATAGTTATTATCTTATAAATTTATAATCTTGAAAATGCTTACAATTTGACCCTTTTTTGGAAGCAGGGATGGAAAATCATGCTCATAATCCTGGAGTAGCCATATTTGGACAGGTATTAAAAATGATGGTTGGTAATACAGTGGATGAAGTGGGAATGAAGTTTAAATAAATAAACTTGGCTAGGCAAAACAAGAAACTGTGGCTATTGATCTACAGTACAGAAAGGGAAAGAGAGCATACAGCTTGCACCTAGTGCTAGCTGCATTTACACTGAAAGCAGAGACAAAGATAGTGAGTGTTTCTCATGGATTAGATGTGGGCTCTGCAGAAGAGAGAGCCAACCTGGAGCCATTTCAGTTTTCACTCAGGAGTTGTACTCAAAAAGATGAAGTGACCCTAACAAGGGGCTGGTTCACCTGATTCCCACTGCTGAGGGAGGAAATATAAGTGACCAGCTGGAAGTAAATGTTTCACCCACAGTACAGGCAGTTCAATGTGGGAGCCTCCAAAGTACCCATGAAACCACCCACGAGAAGAATAGTCAGCTTTGAACATCAATCAGAAAGAAGCAGCTTTAAACATTTGCCACAGCCAGAGGAAACGGATGCCAAAGAACCTTGGTGCCAGTCAAGTAAGATATTTACTACCTTTTTGTTCTTATTCTTGCCCCAGTTTTAATATTGGAGGATCCAGAGAAGGCCCAAGGGCAAGTGGGGATGGAGCAGTAGAAGCACCAAGTAGGGTACAGAGATGGGGCTAACTAAGCCCCCCTCTCTCACTGCAAGCACTTTGTCAAGGGGAGAAACTTTAACTTTAAATGGATTTTGGAATTTCAACTCTTACATTTAAATTACTGGACATTGGGCAGCCCTGATGGCCCAGCGGTTCAGCCCAGTGCCAGATCCTGGAGACCCGGGATCAAGTCCCACGTCAAGCTCCCTGCAGGGAGCCTGCTTCTCCCTCTGCCTGTGTCTCTGCCTCTCTCTCTCTCTCTGTGTCTCTCATGAATCAATAAATAAAATCTTTTAAAATAAATAAATAAATAAATAAATAAATGAATAAATAAATAAATTATTGGACATTTTTATTAACAAAACAGGACTATTCCTATGACTAGATGTAATCAGGAGACTTTTATAATCTAAGAGTGTCCTAGTCTGGATTTCTCTCAAAGGAAGGACTAGCTTCTTATGATCAGAGTGTGGACAAAAGGAAAAGTTGTTCTTGACTGCGCCCTAAGAGTCCAGTAACTCAAAGTGCCTGCCATTGTGTTTCAAGTGTCTTTTTCTGTTATATGCAACTGAAGAGGTTCTAATACCATACTGAGTACCCCTTGCATAGATTACCAAACATATACAAAAATGTACTTCTTAAAGTAATGTCTTACTTGAAAGTCTAGCTCTCTCTGCTTATTGGAAAGGACATTCAGTAGTCAGAAGAAGTATATTGTAATGTTGGAAAAGGCTTGCTAAGGAGTTTCATAAGAAATCAAACATGAGATTGAATGCTAACTTTCTCAAGAGAAAGTTAAGCATCAGTCTCCTTTTTCGATTTACAAAGGAATCAAGCCACAAGCTGTATGTATCCCTCTTAGCAGAGCTATGGGACTAGAGCTTCCCTTTGCCTTCAGATTCCTGGGACATTTCTTTTTTTTTTCCCCCTTGGGATATTTCCTTATACTGATTTCCAATTCATAATTTTATGGATCTATTTTTCTGTTGCTACACTCTGCATTTATAATTAAATAGTTGACCAGCCTAAGTCCAATAAAAATTTAATTGAGGCCACGTATTTGCTGCTTTTAGCATGCCTAATAATTTCCATCTTTTCTTACTCAAATAGTCTTAAGTATTAGCATTTTAGTTTTCTGCTTTCTACTCATTTTTATAAAATAGGTTTAAACAAAATATTCAAATCATTGCATAAACCAACAATGCTTTACAGATTGTAATACAATCCAGACAAAATAGGACCAGTAGCTAATGACACCATCGTGAAAATTTTATTAATTAGCAAATGCTTGAGATTCCCAATTTATGCATAGAAAAGGTATGTTATAGAATGTCAGAAGACAGTGTCAGGGTCTCATTCATCTGAGAGTCACTAGTATCTAAAAACATGATATTCAATAAATGTTTGCTTGGGGAATGAATTCCCTTCCTAGAAGGTGTGGAGTAGGTTTGTAAGTTTGATAAATTTTACCTGACTTTTAAAATATGTACTTAATCAGGTTAATTCCACTTCCTTGACTATTATGTTCAAACTACCTGAAATATCTAGATTAAAGCCTTCCCAGGTCCCCAACACAAAGATGAAAATATTGAGGCAAACACAATTTTAGGTTATTCTTCGTCATGTGCTAGAGGTCACATGAGAGAATAAGATAGTTATAAGTTGTTTTCCTTCAAATCTTTTGAAGTGTTTGTCAAGACATTCAGTGAGGGGTGCCTAGCTTGCTCAGTCAGAAGAGCATGGGACTCTTGATCTTGGGGTCATGAGTTCCGGCCCCACATGGGGTGTAGAGATCACTTGAATAAATAAAAAATCTTCTAAAAAATAAAAAAAGATATTTGGGGAGAAATTTCAAATGTGACAACTTAAAAGTTTAAAAATAATCCAAGATAAATAGATGCAAGACTACAGAACTAAATCTTATGAGCACTGCTAATGTATTCACTAGTGGATGTTTCTAATTTGTGCATGTCAAAGCTTTCCTTTAAAAAAATATTTTATTCATTTATTCATGAGAGATACAGAGAGAGAGAGAGGCAGAGACACAGGCAGAGGGAGAAGCAGGCTCCATGCAGGGAGCCTGACTTGGGACTCGAGCCTGGGTCCCCAGGATCACAACCTGGGCTGAAGGCGGCGCTAAACCTCTGAGCCACCCAGGCTACCCCTCAAAGCTTTCCTTATGAAAATAGAACTATAATAAGAAATAACTAAATTAAAAAGCACAGAAGCTAAGAACTCAGTTTCTTCTTGAATTCTAGTTCAAGAAGAATTGATCTTCTCAAAGTTGCTTGGCTCACCATTTCTCAGTTTCCTCTTAGGTAAAAAGGGAGTAATAGTACCATCTCCCCGTGAGAGTTTAGAACCAGTTGTGAGACAGAAAGCGAGATAGATGGTGATCAAAATATCACCTGCTAAACTGATAAAGATGAGAATTAAAGGTGTGATTTGGATATATGGAAACAGTAGGCATCCTAATAAGGAATCACGGTCATACACTGACTAGCATTGAATCTGCTGGTCTCCCCACACCAGAGCCTGCCTCTGTTAAATGTATGGCATGGAGAAGCAGGATAGAATGTCCGCTTTCTGTGGATCCTGGGTTAAAATGAGGTAGGAAGGAGCCGAGATAGGCATTTTAAAATTCTTCTTAGCTCATCAAGATGAGAAGTCATGGGCAGCCCTGGTGGCTCAGCGGTTTAGCGCCGCCTTCAGCCCAATGCCTGATTCTGAGACCCGGGATTGAGTCCTATGTCGGGCTCCCTGCATGAAGCTTGCTTCTCCCTCTGCCTCTCTCTCTCTGTTTCTCTCTCTCTCTGTGTGTGTGTGTGTGTGTTTCACGAATAAATAAATAAAATATTTTTTAAAAAGTATTTAAAAAAAAAAAAAGATGAGAAGTCATTCCTCTTTCCCTGTGGGAAAATTGAGAGGGGTTTCCAGAGAGCTGACAGGAGTATTATATTAGTGAAGCTCCTTCTATAAGCATTGGGGTAGGGTGACATTGCCTAGACTTTTGTTCTCTTAATCCATTGGGCTAGATCATTTAGCCTGTGTTCAACTAGGGGATAGCCACGCCCTAGAGGCTTCATTGTGCCCAAGGCTGAAAATCAATTTCTTATTTTATTTCCTAGCCCAAATTATGTCTAGCCAAGTTGTCCAATTGCAATTGACCCTTGAACAATGCAGGGGTTCAGGATGCTGACCCCACACACAATAAAATTTATGTATAACTTTTGACTCCCCAGGAACTCAACTACTAATAGCTTACTGTTGGCTGGAGGCCTTACCAATAATGTAAACAGTCAGTTAACATATATTTTGAATATGTGTTGTTTACTGTTATTCTTACAATAAAGTAATCTAGAGAAAAGAATATGTTAATAAAATCATAAGGCAAAGAAAATATATTTACAGTTTTGTATTTATTTTAAAAAATTGCGTTTAAGCAGACCTGCACAGTTCAAACCTATGTTGTTCAAGGGTCAACCGCACATATTGTGTTATTCATGTCTGTTGAGAAGCAGATTCTAAGAAAGGACCAGGCATGTAAGAGATCTACAGGGAGAGGGGATAGAAGGTGAAGACAGCATTCAAACCACAGTGCTAGTCTGACGCCTGTGCAAGAAAGAGAAGGAAAGGACTTTTTGTACACCTGGATAGGGGGAATCTTAGACCACAGTGCAGTTCCTAGAAAGGTTAAACTTGGCCGATGGAGAATCCTTGAGCCAAAGCTGCTTGTCGGAAGAGTTCTACACTTCATTGTAAATGGCCTACTTTAGTACCCTAGCCATCCTCGGTCATCGTCTAGGAGCAGTTAGTAGAAAGGATGACGTCTGCATGAATGTGATTGATGATGGATCAAAGTCCATTATGCCCCATGCAGCAGTGTATTTTCATGGCCGCCACATGTGTATAGCCCATCAGAGGTTCCATAATTTGACAAGATAAAGATAAACCCATAATAATACATTAAGAACAAGATGCTGGGATCCCTGGGTGGCTCAGCAGTTTAGCACCTGCCTTCGGCCCAGGGCGTGATCCTGGAGTCCCAGGATCGAGTCCCACATCAGGCTCCTGGCATGGAGCCTGCTTTGCCCTCTGCCTGTGTCTCTGCCCACACCTCCCTTTGTCATGAATAAATAAATAAAATTAAAAAAAAAAAGAACAAGATGCTTCACACCTGAATATAGACCCCTTCCCATGATCATATTCCAGGGAGAAATTATAGTAAAATTAAAACAAAATTAGATGGTCTTGCAAGTTAAGTTCGAGTTCAAAAGAATTAAAGGTCTAGGGTCCCTGGCTGGCTCAGCTGGTAGAGCATGTTACTCTTGATCTCAGGGATGTAAGTTCAAGCCCCATGTTGGGTATAGAGATTACTTAAAAATAAAATCTTTTTTCCAGGGTGGCTCAGTTGGCTAAGTGTCTGACTCTTGATTCCATCCTGAGCATGGAGCCTACTTTTAAAAAAGTTAAAATCCAAAATTTATCTCCCCCAAATTCTTATCTTAGTCAATCAAGTCAAGATGTAGGATTGGGTTAGTCAAGATGTAGGATTGGGTTCCCTGAACAGCACTTTTGGAATGGATGTGGTGCCCTTGAGAACTCAGGATTAGAATTTGTATTCGTGGTGGGACGCCTGGGTGGCTCAGCGGTTGAGCATCTGCTTTTGGCTCAGGGCGTGATCCCAGAGTCTCAGGATCAAGTCCCATATCGGGCTCCTTGCATGGAGCCTGCTTCCCCTGTCTCTGCCTGTGTCTCTGCCTCTCTCTGTCTTTCATGAATAAATAAGTAAAATCTTTAAAAAGATTTTAAACTTTTAACTAAAAGTTAAAAGTGTGTGGCTAAACCGCTGAGCCACCCGGGACTGCCCAAATAAGTAAAATCTTAAAAAAAAAAATAGAATTTGTCTTCATGGTCCCCACTTTATAAAAAGTCCAAAGAATTCCTAGAACATACAAGATTATAAAAGTTCTAGTTGGGATCCCTGGGTGGCGCAGCGGTTTGGCACCTGCCTTTGGCCCAGGGCGCAATCCTGGAGACCTGGGATCGAATCCCACGTCGGGCTCCCGGCATGGAGCCTGCTTCTCCCTCTGCCTATGTCTCTGCCTCTCTCTCTCTCTCTCTCTCTCTCTGTGTGTGTGTGACTATCATAAAAAAAAATTTTTTTTTAAAGTTCTAGTTAAATAACTATACAACTTAGAAAGCAAACCAATCTCTGCCTCATAATGCAGCTACTACAGGGAAATTATGCTCCCAAATCACTTCACTGGGTGAAGTCAAAGACTATACCAAAGGTGAATAGATGGAAATAATCTGTGGTTTTATTTCACCAAGTCTCATCTATCCATAAAATTAGTAGTTACAGAACAACTGCTGTGTTTCAAGAGGTATTCTAACAATGAATTAAATAGATGAAAGTACTTGCCTTCGTGGAGCAAAATTATATTCCATTGGGAAGGCATTCTTTAAATGGGACAAATAATTAAATATGTAACATATTAGTGACATGATAAGGAGAAAAAATAAGTAAAAAAGGAGGCCATGACATGTTGGGAGGGGATTACAATTTTAGCTAGGATACACAGGGAAGATAATTTTAAACAAAAACCTGGAGGGGGATCCCTGGGTGGCTCAGCAGTAGTTTAGCACCTGCCTTTGGCCCAGGGTGTGATCCTGGAGTCCCGGGATTGAGTCCCATGTCAGGCTCCCAGCATGGAGCCTGCTTCTCCCTCTGTCTGGGTATCTGCCTCTCTCTCTCTCTCTCTCTCTGTCTATCATGAATAAATAAATAAAATCTTTAAAAAAATAAAATAAAAAAATAAAAACCTGGAAGATGTTGAAGAGCAAGCCAGGAGGATATCTAGGGAGCAATTATTGTAGGGTAGAGGGGATAACAAATGCAAAGGTGGTAGGTAGGAGTGCTCTAAGAGTGCTTAACCAACAGCAAGGAAGCCTGCGTGGCTGGAGTACAGCAAGTAAGGTGGACAGTGCCAGGGAAAGAGATTAGAGGGACAGAGTGGGACAAATTGTGTGGAGCCTTGTTAGTGTTCACTCTGATGAGCTAAGAAGCCAGTAGAGGGTTTAGAGTTGAGTATTGACTTGAACTAACAAGATTATCCTGGATGCCATGTTCAGAAGAGACTCTACAGGGCCAAGTACAGAAGCAAGAGGATCATTCAGGAAGCTATTGCACTGATCTAGGGATGAGATTATGCTTTGAACCAAGGTGATAGCAGTGAGAGGAATGATAAACGGTTGGGTTTCTCTACATAGTATGATGGCAATCACTTTCAGTTTCCTGGAGTGGAGAAACTGTGGGCTTAAACCCATCAAAAATTCATCTCTCACTTCCAATCTTGGGGGAAGAGCCACATCTGCATACTATCTCCTTTCTCAGGGAGTGGCATTTGTAACTCTGGCTTCTAAAAAAGTGGAAAAATCTTTGCAGGATGGCAGCCCTAGTCAGTAGGTTTTACTTAAAGTGCCATTCCTTCCTTCCTAAGGTACTCAAAGTCTCTCTCTCTTTTTTTTTTTAATATTTTATTTATTTATTCATGAGAGACACAGACAGAGAGGCAGAGACAGAGGCAGAGGGAGAAGCAGGCTCCCTGTGGGGAGCCAGATGCGGCACTTGATCCTGGGACCCCAGGATCATGACCTGAGCCAAAGGCAGGCACTCAACCGCTGAGCCACCCAGGTGCCCCACTCAAAATCTCTTAATTTCCCTTTTCCCATTGAGTCTCATGTTTCCGACATTCCCATGCTGAAGAGTGGGGCTCTGAGTAGTTACACAGCCTTATTTTTATTTTATTTATTTATTCATGAGAGACACAGAAAGAGGCAGAAACACAGGCAGAGGGAGAAGCAGGCTCCATACAAGAAGCCCAATGTGGTACTTAATCCCAGGACCCCTGGACCACACTCCGAGGCAAAGGCAGATGCTCAACCACTGAGCCACCCAGGAGTCCTGTTACACAGTCTCCTTAATGTCTTGTGAGTAGCATTTCAATCCTGAGCCACAGGGATAATGTGGCTGCCTCCTGCCTCCTATGGATGACTTCCTTCTACTTCTTACAGTTGTTTCAGCAGTACAATCACTCTCAACAGAGACCTAAATCAATGCTGCTTTTGGAACCTGTGGCCCTATGGGCCTGGTGAGTTTCTATTACTTGTGTTACATCTGCTTAAGACCTTGTCTTTCACTCTGAATGTCACAAGCCTTGAGGAGCATTTCTTTCAGCTACATATTTTCCTGCAGCCAGAGATTGGGCCTCTGGGGTTATATTTCCGTCCTCTGTTCCACTGCTATTTTTCAGCAAGACTCATCTGAGTTTAGGGAGCACCTGGGTGGCTCCGTCAGTTAAGGGTCTGCCTGTGGATCAGGTCATGATCCTGGGGTCCTGGGATCAAGCTCCACATCAGGTTCCCTGCTCACCAGGGTGTCTCCTTCTCCCTCTTCCACTGCCCCTCCCTGCTTGCGTGGGCTTTCTTTCTAGTAAATAATAAATAAAATCTTTTTATTAAAAAAACTCATCTGAGTTTATAACAATTCAACTTGTTTTATTTTTTAATTCAGTTTGTCAACATATAGTAAGACACCCAGTGCTCATCCCATCAAGTGCCCTCTCAACCTGTTTTTTAGCTCGTTCCCATTCTTTCTCTACCTATGGGAAGGCTAGTACTGTTTGCTAGATTTGAGCAGGCTTCTTTCTTTTGCTTTGTTACACAACGTTTTTCTTGTCTCTTTTTGTTTTCTGGCCCAGATATGCATCTTTCTTATATATACCTCTAGGTTTTGCTTTGTGAGGTCTTTCATAGAGAGACATATGAAACCTATACATTTTGTGTTTGCCAAAAGCAAAGAAACTCTCACCTTTCTAAGCTGCGTACTGTTCCCAGGAGACATTCTCCTAGTAAATCAATATCCAATCCGGGCCTGGGCTTGACTTATCATTGTCTTTTCTCAGCCTTGCAGGGGGCAGGACCTTTACCACTCTGCTACTAGCCTTGTCCAGAGTAGACCAGAACATGTGCCTTTTGCAGGCTGGAATATCTGAAAGAATGGGGAAGGGGAAAGGAACATTAGTTGTATTTGATCTTTATCATGTCCCCTCATCCCAAACTCGTCAAAGTTGCTTCTCCTCTCCTGTGAAGTAGTAAGTGCAGACAGACCAGGAAGATTCCAGCAGTCCCTCCTTATCCATGGTTTTGCTCTCTGCGGTTTCAGTTACCTGAGACCCAACCACAATCCGGAAGCAAATGATCCTCCTTCTGACATCTTGTCAGGTCAGTAGGAGTCTAGTCATTGTGCCTACGTCATTCATCTTATCACATAGGCATTTTATCATCATCACAAGAGGAAGAGTAAGTACAGGACAATAAGATATTTTGAGGGAGAGAGAGAACATATTCACTTAATTTTTCTTACAGTATATTGTTACAAGTGTTCTATTTTACTATTATTGTTGTTAATCTCTTACTGAGCCTAACTAATAAAGTTTATCATGGGTATGTATGTATAGGAAAAAACAGTTATGTAGAGGGGTTGGGACTATCCACAGTTTCAGGTATCTACTACTGTA
Organism: Canis lupus dingo; assembly: GCF_003254725.2. Lineage (NCBI taxonomy): Eukaryota > Metazoa > Chordata > Mammalia > Carnivora > Canidae > Canis > Canis lupus. The sequence continues at coordinate 37,846,428 of NC_064263.1, forward strand.
CTCTACTGGAAGGAAATGTATCCCATATGGAAGGAAATATCAGGAGGTAAGTGTTTCCACATAAAGTTATGTAAAATACTTAGCACAGTGCCTGCAAAAAGATTAGTATTCAAATGTTGGCTATTATAAATCAAAAAGGAATTGAAAAATTGAGATGAAAATTATTTCCACATTGTTGTATACAGGAGTAGAGCAACCAAGCAAATTCTACAATACTGGATTTTTCTTTCTCAGAGTCTTTAAGAGTAAAACTCTATGCCTTAAAGTGTCCTTTGATGATCATCCATGAATACAGTCTGCTTCAGACATGGAACCAGCCTCCAGACAAATGAACATGATGAGGTCAGTTGTGAATTATTTCCTTAGATCTCAGGATCATAGAACTGGATTAATCCTAATCATTGCTTATGACATACTCTCCTATGGTTCTTCCCTCTCTCCCTTCTTCCCCGCCTTCCTCCCACCCTTTTCTTTCCTTCCCTGCCCTTCCTGACTCCCTCCTTGCCTTGCCTTCTTCCAAACTTGCACCCCCCCTCCTAGGGAATCTGACCACACTAACGCCACTTTCTGAGCAGAATAGAACTTGAGGACTCTTTTGCCTTTCTCCCCCTTTTTCTCCTAGGCGACTGTCTTTATTTGTTGGGCTGAGTTTCAGATTTGAATAAATGCTGAAAGTGACAGACTTGTCAAGTCTGGAGGACGCTGCTGCTGTCTCTTGGGGTTTCTCACCAAATTCTAAGTGCATCCCTAAAGCTCAAAGGAAGGGTGTGGTTTTGACTCAAACTTTGCCCTATTTGCCAATCTCAGGGAGTCTAGGTTGAGTTAGGGAGAATGTAACAAAACCTGACAGTAGATGAGCCTAATGTGGTTTGGAGTTTTATTATGAAACTTCCGCGTAGTTCTGCTTTTCACCCAGTTGTGTCATAAGAAAACAGCCAAAAGAGTCATTTCAATTTTTGTTCATCATCTTTTAGAATAACACACACATTCAGTATCTAGATAGTCTATGTTTTAACTAAAAAATGACCCTAAGATGTGGAAATTATATTATGGACTGATTCACAAGACCATGGGACTTGTTTCAATTATGACTGTATGTGTGTGTGTTTTTTATGTCGATCTTGATATTGTACAGAGTATCTATCTATATACAATATCAAGACCAACATAAAATGCATACATTGAAAACAACAAAATAGGGCAGCCCGGGTGGCTCAGCGATTTAGCACCGCCTTCAGCTCTGGGCGTGATCCTGGAGACCCGGGATGGAGTCCCATGTTGGGCTCCCTGCATGGAACCTGCTTCTCCCTCTGCCTGTGTCTCTGCCTCTCTCTCTGTGTCTCTCTTGAATAAATAAATAAAATCTTAAAAACAAAACCAAAATATTGGACTTTAAATTATTTTTTATTATATAAGCAATTTATCTTCATGAAAGAAAAATTGGATAACAAAAAATTAGAAAGAAGGAAAAACTATATATGGGGCATTTTCTTAATTCATTCTCCTGGCAATTGATACTGTGCTATGTGCTGAGAAAAATGCATAGATGACTAGGACAGGGACTTTACCCTTTAGGAGAGAGACATAAATAAAATACATGTATTTGAAAAACTCAATGAAAGGATAAGTTTGCCAAACACCTGCAGTACTTGAGAATTTTCCTGTTACCTTTAGCTCAGTCATTTGGAGGTAGGCTATGTTTACCAAGAGATCATATGATCTGTGGGAGCCTGGGGTGTATCATGATTTACCTTGAGGTCTAGTCCTCTTTAGACCACATGTATTTGCATTTCATTCTTTAGAGAAGCAGCACTTGTTACATGGGCTGGGTGGATGAGTGATAAAAGGTAGTGTTGACAGGGCCCACTGAGGACAAAGAAACTACATTAAAATGGAGGTAGAAAGGGGACATGGTTACCCAGTATGTTAATGACTCATTTCACATTTCATAAGGACAGTCACCAAAGCAGAATTTTTTTCTAAAGCCATTTTGAATAAAATTTTGAAAAGAGAATTTTAACAGTCTAGTCAATAATTTCATAATTTTCAATAGGTACATGAAGATACCTATTGGTCATGAATAAATTTAGAGTCAAAATCAGTTGACTCAAAAAAAATCAGTTGACTCTTTATGCTATTAATGGTAGACTTTCATTGGTTTCAGATAATTAGAACTACATGTCTAATAATTTTTAAAAATTATGCTGGAAACTATACAAAAGGAGTAAAATTGTGAGACCCTCTACCTATCATTTAACACAGCAAAAAAAAAATTAAAAAACTGGAAGAAAAGTATTTCAGTTCTTAAATGAGATGGTTGAGGCTGCTGGATAGTAGGAAGAAACTGGCAGTGGTCTAATTCTGGCTTTCTTCCACTGATGAAGCAAAATCAGACAGTTTCTAATTCTCCCTTGATCATATTTTTACATACTTACATATGCATATCAAACTCCTAATGTAATGTATTTTAATATAATCTGTTGCCTTCATTTATCCATGTGTCTACTATCCATTCATCCAGTAAATATTTATTATGTACCTACTACAAGGGAAAGCACTTTTCTGGACAGAGAATTACCAAATGCCTTAGTTGAAGAATAATTGCATGTCACTGAGATATGAGTTTATATAATAAAATGAAGCTGCTATGGGAAACTTGGAGTTTATTTACAAAATAAATGAGCTTACATTTAAGGAGCAAATAGCACTCAGTCTTTTCAAAACTTAAGGCCGCTGGGTTGTTTGTTTTTTAAGGAAACTTCCTAAACTACCATGCAGTTCTGAGTTCTGCATTTCTTTTACTAACAAATGAAAAACCTTGCCATGGCAAGGAGCACCAACGATGGATTATTTGACTCTCCTTGTGGTTTATTTCATTATACAATGAGTCAGATTTTTTTCCTTTGCTAGTTACAGAGGTTGAAAAAACCTGGTGGCTATATTTTACATAGGCTATGAAAAGTAAATTGTTGTTTCTCAAAGTATATACATGGCTCCCCAGTCTCTACCTAGAGTCCTACCCATCTTTTATCCATGGCCAACTAGACATTTCCCGGTTCGTCTTCCACAGGCATGGCAGACTCAGCATGTATAAAGCCGAACTCTATGTTGTCTAATCTTCTTGAATTTTCTCCCATACTTAGTGCTACCACCATCCACCTGGCTTTTCAGTCTGTCTTTGCTGGCATTTATCATAATCCTTAGGTCATCAACTTATGTTAATTTTATCTTCGGAATAGGTCCAGAATTTTCACTTCATCATCAGTGCCACTGCTTTAGTGCCACTCTTGCCTGGGGTGTTGGAAACACCACCAAAATGATCTTGCTGCTTCTGGCCTCTCAATATGCCAGTCTCCCTCTACACTGCTGTTATGAAGTTGTCTTTTTCTGACCTAAGTATGCTCATGCCTCCCTCTCTCTCTCTCTGAAAGTCTTGAATGGATTCTCATTAACTACAGGAATGAGTCCAATCATTTTAACATAACACTTAAGAACTTTTATAATCCGGTCCTAGGTTTTCTTTTCAGGCCTATCTCTCCACAAGTATTGCATGCTTCTGTCCAATGGGGCTGCTTGCCCAAGTATTCCGTGCATGCTCTTTTTATATCTATGAGCTATTGGGTATGCTCTTTTCCTGGAATGTCATTACTCACGTCTCCACTTGGTAAACCCCTACTTAACCATTCAGGAGGTAGCTCAAATATTACCTCCTTTAAAAGGTCATCCTTGAAGTTATCTGGAAATATCAGTACCTCTACTCTCTGTGCTGGGCTATACTCTTTGTTGGCCTCTCTGGATTCCCTGCCCACCATTCTCTACCTGCCCTGTGCCGTTGGAGGCTCACCCCTTCAGACAACATTAACTCGAATTTCTTGTCCTCTGACTTTTTGGTGGATTTGAATAATGGGAGGCCCTAGAAGAAGCTCAGAAGAATGTACAGAAGAGAGCAAGATTCTCTTGAACTCTCTTCCTCCTGGGCCTTGGATTGGCAGGGATTACATTAATCTACTAAAAGAGTTCCAGTTGGGCAGATCTTCTTGTAGCTAGAGCTTTCTTTCTGGATTTTGGTGGTAGCTTCTTTCCTTGGCCTCTTCAGGCCTGGGGGTGGGGTCAGTTTCTCCATGTTGATGCTTAATTATCCCTAACTCTGACTATACATTTGTAAATAAATCCATTATTAAACTTTCTTTAATCGCTCCTTTTAAGTGTGCCATCTGTTTCCTGTGCCGACTGGTACACTCCTGCAGTACCATTTAGATAGCTCTATAACTGTTTGTAACGTATTATATTCCAATTATTTTTGCCTACTTGTCCATTTCCCCCATTAAACTCCTTAGAAAAGGTCTGAATCCAGGGAAAGAATCTTTGTGATGAGGTAGAAATGAGCCTTCCTTTCCTAGGAGGGCTTTGCCAAAAAACCAGGGTAGAAATGCAGAGGCCAGAGCAAGGAGGGATTCCCCAGAATGTGCAGAAAACCTGAGAGACGTGAGAGAATCAGGTAAGGAACTGCCTGCCTGCCTTAATCCAAGGAGTCAGTCTGGTTGAAAAGTAAGGCTATATTTACAAGGAAAAATCAGAAAGCAGGGACTAAAAAATCTGACTCAACTAATTAGCTGTATCAACCTCAATACCAACTTGGGCTAAAGCCTGAGATGCTTGGCCTGGCATTTGGAATTTACTGATAGAGTCTTCCAGCTTTCATCCAGTAAGGACACAAAGAACTATAAACAAAAGGGCAATGACTCCAAGAACTTTTATAACTTTAGAAGGGAGAGTTGGAGAATCCCAATTTAGCACTTCTCCTTCCTGCCCAAGTCTTCAACAAATTGAGAAAAAAAGATTACAACAGATAGAGCAAAAAATAATGATAACGGTAATCACAGCTCAAACTTTGAGAGCACTTATTTTGTGACAAAGTTCTAAGAGCTTTATATGTAAAAATCTTCCTGACATCTCTATGAATAGATACCTTTAGTCCCATTTTGTAGATGGAGAAATTGAAGCACAGGAAAGTTGAGTAACTTGCCCAAAGTCACATGGTTTTATTAAGTGGCAAATCTGGGGTATTAACCAGTTTGGTTCCAGTTCCCATGGAACCAGTGGCACCTAACCACTATACTACATTGCCTCTTGAGATATAACATTTATTTTGGATAAAACTAATGTTAGAGAATGTGATTTGTATCTATAAACAAGAAATATTTCTTTTTTTTTTTAAAGATTTTATTTATTTATTTATGAGAGACACAGAGACACAGGTAGAGGCTCCCCGCAAGGAGCTCGATGCAGGACTCGATCCTGGACCCCCAGGATCACACCCTGAGACAAAGGCAGACGCTCAACCACTGAGCCACCCAGGCGTTCCGAACAAGAAGGATTTCTAATAATAGACCCTTAGCCACAGACAGCGCTAGAGTTCCGCAGCCTTCCTTGCGTGAGATCTGTCTCTGGAAAACCGAGCACATGGAAGAGCAGGCTTCTTTGCAGGCAGGCCGACTGCAAGGAAAGAGAAAGAGAGCAAGAGTGAGAAAGGGAATAAATAGGGGGTTTGCTTATGCATGCCCACTTTTTTTCATACTCATCAATCAGATAAAATAAATCCTCCTCTCCTAGGAGAGAAGAGTTGAGGGGTAGAGGAAGGTTTGGGGTATTATACTCATGGAGCCCCCTCCATCAGGAAGGAAATACCAGGAATTAGGAAAAGGTACTTTCCCCCAATGTATTGTTCCTATAGTTATTACTTTTTATTACCTATTTAGTTCTTAATATCAATGTACATTGTACTGTAATCATTCACTTGTCTGTATCTACCACCCACTTCCTTCCTCACCTATGCAGAAATCTTTTTTTATCAGTCTCTGGATCTCCAGTGCTTGGCACATGGTACACACTCAATAATTGTTCATTAAACAAAAGAATGAATAAATAGATATTTTTCTCTCACCCCCAGAAAATACAGAAGTAAGAATTTAATACACACTAGGATTAGTTGTTAACTCAGAAATAGATTAGCTGCTTCAGAATTTCAGTTCCTTGATTTGAGTTCATTCTCAACCTCTTTACTTCCTGGCCTTTTCTTTTGTTTTTTGTTTTTTGTTTTTAATATAAAGCCTTAACAGGTGTAGTGGACAAGCTGAAAACTTCCTGTTTACCACCGCTGCTAATCATGACCTTTCTGAAACTGGAATCAGAAAAAGTGTTGAGGAACAACAGAATAGCAGCTTATCACATAGCTTGGTTCTCCCTGTCTAGCAGAAAGAAGACAAGGGCTTTGGTGTCATTTAATCTGGTTTTGAAAACCCACTTTACAACTTAACTGTGTGACCTTAGGCAGACTATTCTTGTAGTATAGGAGCTATATTCTAGACATTTTTAGGCAATTTCCTTCTCTCTTTTTTTGGTTGTTATTTTTTTTAATTTTTTTTATTGGAGTTCAATTTGCCAACATATAGCATAACACCCATTGCTCATCCCGGCAAGTAGGCAATTCCCTTCTGTGAGGACATCATCTGCTTTTCAGAAAGATTCTCATTTGACCAGTTTTACGGAATTACACCCTGGCTCATGGCCTCCTTTTCCATTTTTAAAACCTGCCTGCTTTATCTTCTAGACATCAGATTCTGGCTGTCTGATAGCATGTGACTATCGAGAAATGTGATTATTCCTTACTTCTTTAATTTATCCTGTTTTTCTGGTTTGTGATTGTATCTCAATTAACTATGTCCTTGGTTACTGATTGACCTAATGGAATCTAGCTTCATTGACACAATTGTGAACTTTGGCTACCACTAACATCTATTTGAACCATAGTAGCTTGTCCAATTGCCTTGATATTTTTATTGCTTCTTCCAAAACCACTGAAGCTTACTACCAATAGTCACTTCAAAATGCGTCAGTTATTTTAGCATCTCAACAGAGTTATCCAAATGTAACACGTTTCCTTGACCAATCAAGCTTGTATAGTTTGTACCCAGCAACACATATTTTTGGGAATGCTATGTGGAATTATCCAAGTCCTAAAAATCTAAAGAAATGGTCTTTAATAAACCAAGACACAGCAATGAATAATCGAGAAAGACTTCAGCAAGATCCTGGTTTCCAAAACTGGACTCCTACTGGATTATGGGACAATTTCTTGTCAACTTGTTTCAACTTACCCTTCCATGGTCTTCCTATTCCAACAAGCTAACTTGATTCTTGTTTTCACAGACTGTTGATTCACAATTCAAAAACTATTCCCTGAGGGCTGCTGAATAATAAGTAACAGGGATATTTGCTCATATTCATATAGGATTTCACAGTTTATAAAGCATTTCACATCCATTCTCTTAACTGGATTTGAGTTCTAGAACAGAAGATCTTACATGGGTCCATGTTTAAACTACTAGAATAGGGATGTCTGCGTGGCTCAGTGGTTGAGAGTCTGCCTTTGGCTCAGGTCGTGGTTCCAGGATCGAGTCCCGCATCGGGCTCCCTGCATGGAGCCTGCTTCTCTCTCTGCCTATGTCTCTGCCTCTCTCTCTGTGTCTCTCATGAATAAATAAATGAAATCTTTTAAAAAAAATAAACTACTAGAATAATGATCCTCTGTTTTGTATTTTTGACACGCTGGGTGTTTTTCTGCCTCAAGGCCACTGTTCACTCAGTAATTAATTAATTCAACTAACATTTATTAAATTTTCCTCTGTATTAAGAACCATTCGGGGCAGCCCAGGTGGCTCAGCAGTTTAGCACTGCCTTCGGCCCGTGGCCTAATCCTGGGACCTGAGATCGAGTCCCACGTCGGGCTCCCTGTGCAGAGCCTGCTTCTCCCTCGGCCTGTGTCTCTGCCTCTGTGTGTGTGTGTGTGTGTGTGTGTGTCTTGTGGATAAATAAAATCTTAAAAAAAAAAAACTGTGCTAGAAATTCTGGAAAAGAAGACAAATAGGACATGGTCCTTGCATTTAAGCCAGGTAGACAGATTTAAAATTAACCGACAAAAGTACAATGTTCAGGGATCCCTGGGTGGTGCAGCGGTTTAGCGCCTGCCTTTGGCCCAGGGCGCGATCCTGGAGACCCGGGATCGAATCCCACGTCAGGCTCCCGGTGCATGGAGCCTGCTTCTCCCTCTGCCTCTCTCTCTCTCTGTGTCTCTCATGAATACATAAACAAATAATTTTTTTTTAAAAATCAACAACAGGGACGCCTTAGTGGCTCAGTGGTTCAGCGTCTACCTTCAGCCCAGGGCCTGATCCTGGAGTCTCAGGATCAAGTCTCACATTGGGCTCCCTGCATGGAGCCTGCTTCTTTCTCTATGTCTTTGCCTCTCTCCCTCTCTCTCTGTATCTCTCATGAATAAATAAATAAAATCTTTAAAAAAAAAAGAAAAGAAAACAACAAAATAAAATCCTGAGGCAAAGTAAGATTAATATAAATTTATCTAAGTGTTTTTTTTTAATTCCATATACTAGATTAATAATTTTTCCTTGAATGTATTAGTGAACAGCATAATGGGCAGGATAGTTATGAAATCTCACAAATAAGACAAGTTGTCACAACTTCAAAGAGGTTGGAAATCATTGCCCTAGTAGTGCACTAGAAGTTTCAATGCTGGATTACCTTGTTACATATAATTTCTAGTAGTCTAGAAATAAGTACTGGGAGCAATTTGTGCCAAATAAGCAGAACTAAAGGGTTTTAATAGCAATCACTTACCTTTATCTTAATAATTATGATAAGGTTACTACATGGCATCAGAACCTAGATGAGTATTTCCCACTTCATAAATAAGGACATTTAAAGTTTTATACCTTGGGATGCCTGGATGGCTCAGTGCTTGAGTGTCTGCCTTTGGCTTAGGGGGTGATCCCGGGATCCAGGATCGAGTCCCACATCGGGCTTCTTGCAGGGAGCCTGCTTCTCCCTCTGCTCGTGTCTCTGCTTCTGTGTGTGTGTGTCTCTCTCATGAGTAAATAAATAAAATCTTTAAAAAAATAAAGTTTTATACCTGAAGAATATTTGCAAAATACTTTTAATTCTCATGTACTTAAAGACAACAGTGATGTCCTATTTGGTTACAAACATTCTTGGTTAGGGTGTGTTTGTGTGTGTGTATGTTTTAAATGGTGTTTTTTGCATTATAACACAGAAAAAAAGCTCTACTTGAGTTCTTTTATAAACGCAACTATAACAGAAGGAAGAACAAATAGGATTTCCTCTATAACTAATATTGACTTAACTTCACAGGGTCCCACACCTGAACTCCTCTGTTTATTCATGAAACAGATCCAGGCTATTGGTCCATTAAGATTTACTTCCAACCTTCACAACTCAGACTGTGCAGCTAGTTTAACTCTTGGCCTCTCAGGTGACTCAACTTACAAGGGTTATAGAAGAGGCCACCACAGTGCTGACAGGTTGCGAAAGAAACCCATGCCCTGGCCCCTGGCCCAGTAGACTAGAGTCCCTCAGCAAGGGAGACTTTCCGCTGGTGAGACTGGGAGTTATCCCTGGTGTAGCCTTGGTCTTGAACCATCTGGATGCCAAACGTGCTAACAAGCGTCTGGTGGAGTAAATTCAGTCTGGTGATTCTGGTTGGGAAGGCTGTGTCACTGGCAATAAAACAATAGAGCAACTTCCCCAGTTTCCAGGTCATCTAAGCCTAGTTGTGAGATGGCATATTGATAACTGAGAGTGGGTACCAGACCCTTGTCATAGTGCTCAAGCTCTTTCTGTAGATGAAAGATGCCCTGTTCAGATTTTGTGTGACACCCTTTGCCTAGCTCTCTTCAAAGTGGCAAATGTAGATCCCTTCTCAGAGATAGCTCTCACTGTGACAATTGTTGGGAAAGCGTAACGGGACTGGCCAGTTCCCTGAGAATCATCAGAATCATTAAAAATTTGACTACTAAGCTAGTGCCAGAAGGTAGTAGTTTTAAGTCGTCTCAATCACAGTAATATGCAAGAACAATATTTGTCTTAACCAACACTAGAAGTGTGTGTGTGTGTGTGTGTGTGTGTGTGTGTGTGTGTTTCAGTATACTACTTTTTCATTTTTCTGTACTGGCTCTTACCCTAACCTATTTTTCAAAAAAAAATTTAAGGGTGCCTGGGTGGCTCAGTTGTTTAAGCACCTGCCTTCAGCTCAGATCATGATAATCCCAGACTTCTGGGATCGAGCCCTGTGTCAGGCTCCCTACTCTGCAGTGAATCTGCTTCTCCCTCTGCCCCTCCCTCTGCTTGTGCACACACACACACACACACACACACACACACAGTCCCTCTCTCAAATAAATAAAATCTTTTAAATAAATAAAAATTTTAAAATAGGCTCTATATCCATTATGGGGCTTAAACTCACAACCCAAGATCAGGTGTCACATAGTCTACCAACTAACTGAGCCAGCCAGCCACCCTTACACTAACCTATTTCTTAGAGATGAAAAATCTGAATATCTATATTTTTAATATACAGAAACAGATGCTTAGGTAACAGAAAAATGTGCTTTTGTGAGATGGCTACTAGGCACAAATGCATTTATTCATTTTATTTCAAGATCAGGTTTTCCTTTATTATTAGTGAAAAGCATTTGTCAAGCATCCCAACTTCAAGATTTCATGAAATTACGGCAACACTGGTAATGAATTGGCACATGTCAACCACCATTTCTTCCCATTAGGATAAATATCTATTTCTATAAGTAATTATTTCTTTCCAGCTTTACAATCATTTTCTTTTGCATTTTCCTTGGAAACCTCACACCCTCAGGAAAAATATTCCAGGCATTCTCACCTTGAAGGGCAGCTCACATCTCTCATATTTCACTTAAAACTCTGGTCAAGGAGTTAGCCTGACATCACATCTCTCTATTACTTGATAGTTTTCTATGACCTAGAAAACAAAATTAATAAGATATATCGTGTGCTTTTTAGGTTCCAGGCACTGTTGAAAACACTTGGTAGGAAGCTCATTTAGTCCTTGTAATAACCTGATGAGTTAGAGATCAGTTCATCTAAATCAACCTGGGCAGCCATATTCTTGAATTTCATTCCCAATTTATTAATTCATTTATAAAATACTTATAGAATGTCTGTTAAGGGGGCACCTGGGTGGCTTGGTCGGTAAGTGTCTGCCTTCCGGCTCAAGTCATGATCTCAGGGTCCTCAGATCAAGCCCCACATCAGGTTTCCTAATCAACGAGGAGTCTGCTTCTCCCTCTCCCTCTGCCCTTCCCCACTGCTTGTGCTCTCTTTCTCTCTCTCAAATAAGTAAATAAAACCTTTCTTTTTTTTTTTTTTAAAGGAATGTCTGTTAAGTCCTAGTTGCTCTAGATATAAAAATAGATAAGGCTGAGTACCCAGTCTGCCTTTTAGGAATTCAGGGTTAAGCAATTAGTAGCCCTAATTACAGCTGATTTGTTGGGCATTGTGTAATAGACTATATTAATAAGGCCTCAGGCTCATGGTATGTGCAATCTATATGGCAAATACAGTCTTTTCTATTCCAATTAGAAGACAGATTCAGAAAGAGTTCACATTGCTGTAGGACAGACCACAATATTCATTTAAGATTTTGCTTCAGGGCTACATTTACTGTCCTGTACTCTGAAGAGATCTGGACTGCCTGGACATCCCACAGCACATCCAACTGATATATTACATTGATGACATCATGCTGATTGTTTGGGATGAGCAAGAAGTGACTGGTATGCTGAAGGGCTTGGTAAGACACAGTGTTCCCGAGAATTGGAGATAAATCCTATAGAGATTCAGGGATCTGACACTTCAGTGAAAATTTTAGGGGTTCAGTGGTCAGAGGCATGACAAGATATTTTCTTGAAGTAAAAGAATATTTTTGCATCTTGTATTTGCTCCTACAAAGAAGGAAACAGGATGCTTGGGTGGCTCAGCGGTTGAGCATCTGCCTTTGGCTCAGGGCATGATCCTGGAATCTGGGATCAAGTCCCACATCGGGCTCCCTGTGGGGAGCCTCCTTCTCCCTCTGCCTATGTCTCTGCCTCTCTCTGTGTGTCTCTCATGAATAAATAAATAAATCCTAAAAAAAAAAAAAAAAAGAAGAAGAAGAAGAAGGGAACATCATTCCTGGTAGGGCTCTTTGGGTTCTAGAGGCAACACATTCCAAATTTACAAGTGGTCCATATACTGGGTGACACAGAGAGCTGCCAGCTTTGAGTGGAGAGGTCCATGCAAAAGTGCAAATAGCCCCACTATTTGGGTCATACAGTCCACCAGATCTTACGGTGTTGGAGGTGTCTCTGGTGGGAAAAGATAATGTCTTATGGAAAGCTTTTGGGGAAAATAATAATGCAGGCCTTTGAGATTCTGGAAAAGAACAAGCTATTTGTAGCATAGAATTATATGTCTTTTGAGTAATAGCTCTTGGCGAGTTATTGGGACTAAGAGAGGAAGAACGCATCATGGGGCACCAAGAGAGCATGGGTCCAGAGCTGCCCATTACAAGCTGCGTTTTGTCTGATATGTCAAATCATAAAGTCAGATAGGCCAAGCAGCAGTCCATGGTAATATGGAAATGCTATGTCTGGGATTGAGCCCGAGCAGGACAGAGGACACAGGACACTACATGAGCAGCTAGACCGGACCTGCATGTCCTCACAACAGCTGCAGCCACAGCCTGCCTCAGCTTGCTCTTATGGCCCTTTGGGTGTTCCTATAAGACCAACTAAAGGAGAAAGAAAGAGCTCAAGCTTGACTATGGCTAGGTCTGTTCAATATGTGGGTACAAGCTGAAAATGGACCATGGCTATATTATGGCCACATAGTGGAGAGAAAGAGAGGGAAAACCTTCTCAATGGGTGGAGCTGTGAACGATGCACCTAGTTGTCTATGTTTTGTGGAATGGTACATGGCCCAGTATATACAAATATGGGAAGTGGCTGGAAAGAAAAGAATTAGAAAATTGGAAACAAAAAGTTAGAAGCATGTAGATGAACATGAATTTGCATCACACATTAAATGTAGCTCAACAGAAAGCATCCACTGTGAAGAGGAACTGTAAATAACCAAGTGAATATAATAACTAGACCAGTGGACATAGGCCAGCCTGTCATTGGCCTCCCTGGAACAGCCATGGTGGCACATGGACAAAGTTGCCAAGGTGGCAGAGACAGGCTATGCATGAGTCCAATAGTGTGGACATCCCACTACCAAAGCTGATCTAGCTTCTGCTGCTTCTGAATACCCAAACCTGATAGCAACAGAGACCCATAGAATTATTTCTTGATGAGACAAACTGGCTAATTGGCAGAAGGTCAACTACAAAAACTAGTGGTTTGTCCTCACAGGCATAGTTCTACATGCTGCATATAGTCTTACTTTTCCTGATTACAGGGACTCAGCCAGCACCACAACCCAGGAGCTTACAGAATGCCTGATCCATGAGTATAGAGTCACATACAGTGAGACATCTGAACAGTGATCCACTTCACTGTCAAGGAGATGCAGGGTTGGATTCAAGACCATGAGGATGCACTACCATATATCATATCATATCATATCTTGCATCATTTTGAAGTAGAACACTGGAATAGCCTTCTAAAGGCACAGTTGAAATCCCAGTTCAGAATCAGTACCCTGAAATGAGGCAGTGCCATCCTTCCTCAGGCTTTTCCTCCTTCCTCACTGGTCACATAGAACCCTCTCCTCCTTGCCCATATAACCATAAGAATGAGCTAGGCGAGGGGTATTATTGCAACTGCAGCAGATGAAATGGGGAGCTGGGCTAAATCAGAGACCTCTGTATGGTCCCCAGTAGGAAGAACACAGTGGACACCAAGGGGGTAGAATCAAGAACGGTGCCACTTACCAACACTCCCAACATTCACTGGGAGATTTTGTGCTTCCTGTACCTGCAATTCTGACCGTTCTTGTCCCCAGAAGTGGTGAGCTCTTGTCAGGGGATACAGTAAATTCACTGAACTATAAGCTATGGATACTGCCAGGGTGCTTTGGACTCCTTGTGTCCAGAGACTGGCACATGAGAAGAGGACTCGCCATGTTGGCGGGGGTAGTCAACCCTGATCATCAGAAGAAGATAGTGCTGCTTCTATCCAACATAGATAGGAATATGTTTAGAACTCAAGTGACCTACTTAGAAGCCTCCTGGACTCCCTTGATCCACTGTAACTATGAATGATATGGACAGCAACACTGACTTGAACAGGGTGTGATTGCCAAGAATTGAAGTTCATCAGAAATGAAAGTCTGGGAGTGCTTGGTGGCTCAGTTGGTTGACTGTCTGACTCTTGGGTTCAGCTCAGATGATCTCGTGGTCATGGGATCCAGCCTTCCAACAGGCTCCAGGCTCAGCGTGGAGTTTGCTTGTCCCACTTCCTCTTTGAGGAATCAGAGACTGATTCTGAACTGGGATTTCAACTGTGCCTTTAGAAGGCTATTCCAGTGTTCTACTTCAAAACGATGCAAGATATGATACGATATATGGTAGGGCATCCCCATGGTCTTGAATCCAATCCTGCATCTCCTTGACGGTGAAGTGGATCACTGTTCAGATGTCTCACTGTATGTGACTCTATACTCATGGATCAGGCATTCTGTAAGCTCCTGGGTTGTGGTGCTGGCTGAGTCCCTGTAATCAGGAAAAGTAAGACTATATGCAGCATGTAGAACTATGCCTGTGAGGACAAACCACTAATTCTTGTAGTTGACCTTTGAGTCAACTCAAAGCTCCTCTTTGAGCTCTCTCTCAAAAACATACATATATACATACATAAAATTTTAAGAAAAAAAGAAATGAAGATTTGAGTCATATCACGAGGTAAGTTACCTGGCTTGCTAAAGTGATAGCTGAGGGTGATGGGAATTGAGAATGGACAATAGAGGAGGGAGAGGATGAATATCAGTTGTAGTCCCAAGACCAGCTGCAGCAATGGGAGCTCTGATTCATCCTGCTAACTTCCTTCTTCTAAGTTTTCTTTCAGGAGGAAAGGCCTATAGGAATCATGGAGGATCTGTTCTCTAAATCTGCATAGAGAAGTGGATTTCTCCATAGCATGGGGTGGACTGTGGCAACCACAAAAATGTGCCACTCAAACTGCTGTGGGGAGCAAAGGTGACTGTTGGACCTAACCCTACCCTCTAGATCCACCCCTGTTTTTACACTGAGCTAATAGGGCTTCCCCTACCCAATGACAGCATGGCAGGGGTTCTAAGGGAAGCCCTTTTCTGGGAGACAGAGACTCCTTTAACAGGTGACTTTGGCTCAAGGACTCACTATTGGTCTGGCTGAAACTTAGAATTGTGCTGTAGTGTAAAGTTTTTCTTACCTAATCTTCTTTCCTTCCTGTTCTCTTTCACTGGTGTCAGACTGGCATCACTATCTTAAGGCTCTCCCTGCTTTCTCTGACTTTCTCTCCTTTATTCTTCACAGGCATTTCCCCCAATAAATCCCTCACATGTCCAATTCTATCTTGGCGTCTGCTTCTCAAAAGACACAAACTATCACAGTGCTGCTGGGGAAATGAGATCTTAACTAATAGGAAAATGTAAATGTAAAATGTAATAGGAAATGTATGTAAAATAGGAAATGTACGGCTAAACCGCTGGGTGGCTCAGCAGTTTAGCCCCTGCGTTGGGCCCAGGGTGAGATCCTGGAGTCCCAGGATCAAGTCCCACATCGGGCTTCCTGCATGGAGCCTGCTTCTCCCCCTGCCTGTATCTCTGCCTCTCTCTCTCTCTGTGTGTCTCTCATGAATAAATAAATAATAAAATCTTAAAAAAAAAAAAAAGGAAAATGTAGAATATGAAGAAGATAGATTTAGAATCTACCTTCCTGTACTGGGTCTCTGCTCAGACGGTGTTTGCTTTGTTGTCTGCAAATGCCAATCCACAATTTCTTTATTATTTTGCTACCTGAAAAAAGGAAGTGCTAGCAAAAGGAGAGAAAATGAAAGTAAAGGAATCACTTCCTCTATCTTTTACTGCTCTTTCGCCCCCCCTCCCCCCTTACAGTTTCTCTTATTACTTAAGCTGAAGCCTATTGCATAGTCTGGCATTCTGCAAACTTAATCACTTGGCACCTGGAGCAAACCTATTCCTATTACTAGAAAACCACTCCATTTGAGCATGTGACCTCAAGAACCAAAGGCTTAATCTTAGTCCATATAAATGGGAGAATTTGGTTATTGCCTAGTCCATTGTTTCAGAAGAGAACTAGTCATTAGGAATCTTCTGTACAGTATTTTGGGACATCTGGGTGGCTCAGCGGTTGAATGTCTGTCTTTGGCTCAGGGCATGATCCTGGAGTCCTGGGATCGGGTCCCACCTTGGGCTCCCTGCATGGAGCCTGCTTCTCCCTCTGCCTGTGTCTCTGCCTCTCTCTCTCCGTCTCATGAATAAATAAATAAAATCTTAAAAAAAAAAAAAAAAAGAATCTGTATAGTATTTTTGAGCTCATCTTTGCTGTTAATATTTGGGTACATCTCTTGAATTCCTGAAACCATATTTTATTTAACAAGAAAATAGGGGTAAATCTATTTACTTTCTAAAGCTAAAGAAAGGTATTTGCCCAGGTGGGCTTTTTATATAATAACCATACTTCATGGTGTGTGTATGTGTGGTGTAGCAAAAACAAGCTTAAGTTTGGAGTTTGGAAGACCTGAACTCAGCCCTATAACTTGTTAAGAAACCCCAGGCAAGTCCTATTGCCTTAGTGAGTCCTGCTTACCTCAGAGCTTGTTGCAAAGTTCAAATGCAACAGAGCATGTGAAAAGGCTTTGTAAATTATAAAATGCCATATAGAAGTGAACTTTTATGATAGTGATGATAATTAAGAATCCTCTTTGGCACCATTTCTGCTATACGATAAATGTATGTAACTTAAGAGAAACAGGAAGTTAATTTAGTTCATTGTACTAGTCTCCTAGGGTTACTGTAACAAAATATTATAGACTGGGTGGTTTAAACAACAAAACCTTATACTTTTGGGATACCTGGGTGGCTTTGTTGGTTAAGCATCTAACTCTCAGTCTCAGCTCAGGTCTTGATCTCAGGGTTGTGAGTTCAAGTCCTACAATGGGCTCCATGTCCAGCATGGAGCCTACTTAAAAACAAACAAAACAAACAAACAAAAAACCTATACTCTCACAGTTCTGCACACTGGAAGTTCAAGATCAAGGTCCTGGTAGGGTTGGTTTCTCTCAAGGACTCTCTTCTTGGCTTGCAGATACATCTTCTTGCCATGTCCTCACCTGGCTTGTCTCTGTACAGGCACACCCCAGGTGTCTCTTCCTCTTCTTATAAGGACACTAGTCATGATGGATCAGGGCCCTACCCTTACAACCTTACTTAACCTTAATTACCTCTTTGAAGACCCTACCTCCAAATAACCGTCAGGTTGGAAGTTACAGCTACATCAAATGAATTTTTTTTGACAGGGGTGGGGGAAACACAATTCAGTCCAGAGCACTGATCCTTTAAATATGTTCAAGGTTGGGATGCCTGGGTGGCTCAGTGGTTGAGCGTCTGCCTTTAGCTCAGGGCGTGATCCCAGAGTTCCTGGATTGAGTCCCGCGTCAGGCTTCCTACATGGAGCCTGCTTCTCCCTCTGCCTATGTCTCTGCCTCTCTCTCTGTATCTCTTATGAATAAATAAATAAAATATTTTAAATATGTTCAAGGCTGTTCTAGATCCACTCAATACTGCCTTGGTCTACCTCGGGATAGTGTGGTTTCTGGACCTCCTCCATCAGGATCCTTTCAGATGTTTGGTAGAAATGCAAATGCCTCAGTCTCATCTTGGGTTTATTAAATCAGAATCGTTGAGGTTCAGCAATCTGAATTTTTACCGTCTGGGAGAAAGTTATTTAGATGATTTTTGTGAACCACAGCTTAATAATTACTGATACAATGGGACACACCTAGAAGTTTGGAGTCACACTCCACAAAGTCTGGGTTTGAATCCTTGCTCTACCAACTACTAGCTGTATAATATTTGCCAAAATACTTTATCTCTCAATTACCTATATGTAGAATGAACATTATTACTATCTTCTGACAGTTGTGAGGAGTAGAGACAGAGGATTAAAGGATGCTTCATAATTTTTTAAACTTATTTAAGTTCAATTAGGTGCTTAATAGTTTAAACATTTTTATCATTTTTTGACTTTGTGTCCTGATAATATAGTGGCTCCATGAAAATTTTCTTCATTTTATGTTCTGTTTTCTTCCTCACAACTCCCTTCTCTCTCACCTCTAATCCTACCCATCCTTTAAGGAGGTTTTTATAATCTTCGCATGAATGAAATCATGTTTGTCCTTCTCCAATTGACTTACTTTGCTTAGCATAATACCCTCTGGTTCCATCCACGTTGAAGCAAATGGTGGGTCTTTGTCATTTCTAATGGTTGAGTAATAAAAAATAGTGAACGGGATTAAAGGGGAAAGGAGAGAAAATGAATGGGAAAAATCAGAAAGGGTGACACCATGAGAGACTCCTAACTCTGGGAAAGGAACAAGGGATAGTGGAAGGGAGGTGGGTGGGGGATGGGGTGACTGGGTGACAGGCACTGAGGGGGGCATTTGACGGGATGAACACTGGGTGATATGCTATATTCTGGCAAATCAAACTCCAATAAAAAATATGCAAAAATAAATAAAGGTGTACTGTAAATCCCACCTACTTCAGGGCACCTTTCCTGATCCCGATTACAATATGATTATCTCTTAATGTATTCCATTTTGCATCATAGTTATTTGCACATGTCTTGTTCTCTGCTGGCTGCTGACATCTCATCCCATCCCAAACACAACCACATGTGCAACACACATACATACAACATGTGTTCCTTCAGGGAAACTAGAATAGGGTTTACATTAATAAATATTTGCTGAATGGAATCAATGGTGATCTACTTTTTTAAGCTGAAGATCTGGTTTAATTTTTTGCAAAATTCACTCCATGTCTATGATACACTAGAAGAAGTAGCTCATGATTTAGGGTCTGGTAGTGTACAGAAAAACTAGAAACAGAATTTTGATCAATGTAAATTTATTCAGGAAATGACACTAACATTTTTCTCATTTATTATGCCCCAGTAATTGCATAGAAGTGAATCCTAAAGGGGAGTAGATTTTGCCATCTTCAAATTTGTCTCTTTGGCAAGAGGACTATTTTGAGCTAAAGACAATCAAAACCCAGCAGATTTGGGAAAAACTCTTTACTTTCCCCTTAACTGCCTAAATTTACATTGGAAAAAAGGCCTGGACCAGGAAGAGAGCTATTACCAGGGATACCTTTTTTAACTAGTAAATTTATCTGCATAACAGAGCAATCTTTGTTTTCTAAACCTCTCCTCTGTCTGCCTGTGACTTGCCTTCTCCCTTTGGCTTTCCTTAGTTTAGGATCTTATATAAACTCCACTACCTGGGGATGCCTGGGTGGCTCAGCGGTTGAGCCTTCGCCTGGGGCTCAGGGCGTGATTCTGGAGTTCTGAGTCGAGTTCCCACATCTGGCTCCCTGCAGGGAGCCTGCTTCTCCCTCTGCCAATATCTCTGCCTTCTCTCTGTATCTCTCATGAATAAATAAATAAAATCTAAAAAAAAAAAAAGAACTTCAATTACCTGGCTGCCATATTTTTATGGGACTCTTAAATCTATGAATTTTGCTTTTCTTCTGTTAATCCATCTTATATCAGTTTAATTATTGGGCAGCCAAAGAACCTAGAAGAGAAAAAGGGAAAAGTTTTCGGCCTCTACTACCCTTTAGTTCTGTGAATATGTGACCAGAGTGACTGCTTGCAATGTACCTCTGGAAGAGTAAAGAGCTTGAGTACGAGGTTGATGAAGGATGAAGGAATTTTGATTGTTAGAGAAACTTGGAGCCTGCAGTTTATTTTGAAACTATTTTTAGTAATGATTTAGTCAGGTTCATTCCTATGAAGGCTTGGAAATGTCTGGTCTATTTTATAGCACAATAAAACCTCATGGTTTCCTGGTTGGCTGGTATTTGTTTAAAAAGAGTGGGTTGCTGGTCCAGACAACATTTGAGAGGTTATAATGAGAGGAAATCTGATGTAAACCTTTTCACCTGTAAAAAGGAGAAGTTACTGAGGAATAAAAGTCAGCCATACCCATGAGGTTTATTGGTTACAAATCATAGTTTTGGTTTATTTAAAGTCTTGTCCGTGTTAGAGTAGATGTTAGTCAACCTTTCAAATATGATTACACATCCCATCGCCAAAAGACAGTATTAAAATCCTGAATTTATATAAGGGTTCTTGTTATTTTTCACAGTTTGCACTTACATTTAATATAGTTACCAAAGCACCAAACCATGCTAGAGAGTTGTCACTGGGAATGGTCCAAACAAAATTGTAGTGAAGACTGATGGCAGGTTAACTGGAACACTGCATTAAATCCTGTTTATTTATCAGGAAAAGGACATTAAATACACTTGCTTTTGTCTGGATTATCTGACCAGATATTTTTTAGAAATTCTCTAACTGTATAAATCCACCTCTTGTCTTTCATTAGATCTAGTGGCTTGCTTACTATTTACAGAGCTGGTGAAAATATTGTGATTTTAAGCAAAGGATGTTGAACAAAGGCATTTAAATAATCTCATCAAAGGAGTCTTCTCAAAAAATGATTTCTCATCAACTTCAAAAGGATATGAGAAAAAAAGAATCAGACCAAGATTGCACTATGCATCAAAGCTAAAAAAAAAAAAAAAAAAAAAAAAAAAAAAAAAACACTTCCAGGGTGCCTGGGTGGCTCAGTTGGTTAAGAGTCTGCCTTTGGTTCAGGTCATGATCCTGGGATCCTGGGATCCAGTCTCATGTTGGGCTCCCTGCTCAACCAGGGTCTGCTTCTTCCTCCATCCCTCTCCCTGTTTGTGATCTCTCTCTCTCAAATAAATAAATAAAATCCTAAAAATGACCTTTCAGAGATATGTTATTTATTAGCTTCTGTATGTCACTGACATATTTTGAATTCCTTTATTTGTAGGACACCACTATGAATACAAAATACATGCTAGTTTATAATGCCTTTATAAAGATATAGGGAAGGAGATACCTGGCTGGCTCAGTTGGTAGAGCATGCGACTCTTGATCTCAGAGTTCAGATGCAGAATTTCTTAAAATATATATACTCTTCCGGGGGGATACTCCATTTTACTTCTGGCCTTCCACTTCTACCTACATACTACAGGCCTCCAAACTACATCTCTAGTCCAGACTCCTCTCCTGAGCTTCGGACTCATATATCCAACTGCCAAGGAGCATCTCCATTTAGATTCAACCTTTTCAAAATGAAACCCATAATCTTTATTCTAGTTATTCCTCTGGTACTTATTATCCTGGCTAATGGCTTCAAGGTACTGCAGTCCCCTAGCTTGAACCGTCTCTGTATTCCCCTCTTCCACCTGTGGAATTGATCAAAAAGTTCTGTAGTTGCTATTATTAATTCAATCCTTCTTTTCCAAATTTACTGCCATTGCCTTATAGAACTTTATATATTTCACTTAGCCAATTATAATGGTTTCCTGAATTATTTTTCTGGCTTTGGGTTCATATTCTTCCAAATTATTCTTCATATGGTACCAGCTTTGAGATTTGAAATACACAATTCAAATAGGTGTGCAAAAAAAAAAAAATGATTATGCCTGTTCTTTGCTTTAAAACCTTTAACGGTTACTTTTTTTTTTTTTTAAGATTTTATTTATTTTTTCATGAGAGACACACACAGAGAGAGAGAGGCAGAGACATAGGCAGGTTCCACGCAGGGAGCCCGATGTGGGACTCGATCCCTGGGACTCGATCCCGAGACTCGATCCTGAGATTCCAGGAACAATCCCTGAGCCAAAGGCAGGCGCTAAACCACTGAGCTACCCACGCGTCTCCCTTTAAAGGTTCCTTATCACTCACAGAATAAAATCCAGGCTCTTCAGAATGGCTTATAGTCTACTGGGCTTCCCAGGATTTGACTTCCACCTGCCTATCCACTCTCATTTCTCCATGCTTACCCTCCCACCATCTCAAATGATACCAACCTGGTTGCAGAAATGTTCATGCTGTTTCATGCTTCCATGCCTTTGGACATACTGTGCTGTGTCTGGCATGCTCAACTTTCTCCTTGTCTACCCAGGGATCTCTATTATTCTTCAATACCTGAACTAGCATGTCTTTATCTATGAACTCCTCTCTATCCCACCCCTGTACCTGGTAAGAGCTATATTAGACCATTTCATGCTGTACTGCACTTGTTTACATTTTTCTCCTCTACCAAACTGAGGGCAAGGACTATATCTTATTCATATTTGTATTTTCAGTGTCTAGGGCAATGCCCGGCACATGCTGAACGAATGAATAAACGTTTGCAAACATAGATGTTTTCTTGCCTTCACTAAGTTTAATGCATGAAATTGGTTATTGAGGTTTGATTTATTTTTCCTATTTCTTTTTTTTTTTTAATTTTTTTTTCATTTATTTATGGTAGTCACACACACAGAGAGAGAGAGAGAGGCAGAAACATAGGCAGAGGGAGAAGCAGGCTCCATGCACCGGGAGCCCGACGTGGGATTCGATCCTGGGTCTCCAGGATCGCGCCCTGGGCCAAAGGCAGGCGCCAAACCGCTGCGCCACCCAGGGATCCCTATTTTTCCTATTTCTTTATGTTACCACATGTGGGCCTTAAATCAACATCTTTTCAGCAGAATGAAATCCAAGATGAAAGGACCACAAAATTTTTTTTTTTAATTTTTAAAATTTATTTATGATAGTCACACAGAGAGAGAGAGAGAGAGAGAGGCAGAGACAGGCAGAGGGAGAAGCAGGCTCCATGCACCGGGAGCCCGATGCGGGATTCGATCCCGGTCTCCAGGATCGCGCCCTGGGCCAAAGGCAGGCGCTAAACTGCTGCGCCACCCAGGGATCCCCAGGACCACAAAATTATGACAATTATATGCAGCCATTCCTTTAAGAATTAATGTATTAAAATTCCTTGCACTTATAGTACAGAGTTAGAATAGAACATTAAAGCTGCTATAGCGTTGTTTGCCTTTTGATTAAAGAGAGTTGCTAATTTATCTATTTGATTGCATAGTTAGGAAGACAAAGACCTAGCTGAGCAAAATGGCATTGAAAGAAAGCCTGGGGAAAAGAAAAGAAAGCAAGCCATGAAGATGAGTTGAGCAGATGATCTAATCTGGGGGATCCCCTTGGCAAAACTCAAAATTGACAGAATCTTGAAAAGCCCTGAAAGGATGGGGAGAAGGAAGGAACAGGGTAGGATGTAAGAAAAATACATTTACTGAGCATCTAGTAATTTTTAGTCATTTTATGTATTAATTTAATTTAGTCCATAACAATGACCCTGTGGCAGAGACACTGTTATCCCCATTTTGTAGATGAGTTGGGTAACGTGAGACATGATGTGATCTCCAAGGTCATGCAGCTACTAAGTGGTAACTAGATATGACCGACTAGTTTCCTTCCTTCTCAGCATGCAGCCCAGTTTCCAGAGCGGCCTGCTGCTGTGTGCTGCTTACTGACACACAGAGACACATTATTTGCTCCTATTTGCAATGATCATGTGTAGACGGCTCACTTAGTAGTTGGGAGTAATATAATCACAATTTTATTTCCAGTCTCAATGCTTATTTAAAAAATTTTACTAATGAACAGAATAGCCTTACATTTATCGATGATGCTAGATGATGACTCGGATGAAACTTTTTGAGCTGCTCTTGCAAAACAACAAGAATACACTTTCAGGAGGTTTAGTGGAGAAAGCATGCGTCTACATTTTTCCTTGGTGTGCCCCGCTGCTGGCTCCATTTGGAATCCAGAAACGACTGCTGTCTGGGGTAAAAGGCAGTTTGCTCTTGCTGCCTCCTGGATATTGCTTGGCCTGGCAGTTTGTCACTCTCCTGGGCAAAAATCCAGCTTGTGGTAGTGAGGTGGTTTTGTGGCAAAACTCCACAATTAACCACAAGTTCAGTGTCAACGGTAGGCTGCCACCGTAGTGGCTGTGATCCTTCAGATCTGCTGGGATAGCCAGAGCCGAAGAAACTACTGCTTGTCTAAGGAGGGAACAGGAAAACTTGGAAGGAGTTTGCATTGCTGTTTATTGTTCAAGTTCCAGGTTTTAGGTTTAATACACAAAATCCAGGAAATTTCAGATTAATAGTTATATATTTAATACCTTTATCAGTTGCTTTTCATAAAAAGTATGGTGGATTTGTCATAGATACAATTGTTGCTCTGAAAATGAGAAATAGAGAAAGGAAAATTCTTAAAGTAGTAGAATATATTTTTTTCATGGCAAAAGACATCCAAGTACCATCATCTGAATTAAAAAAAAAAATTCACTCACATGCTCTTAAACACTTATTATATGTTGGAAATTAAACCAGACATAAATATATGTATAATGTTTTCTATAAATCTAAGATAGAAAGGGTTCTTTTACTGATTTTGTGAAAATGGATGTTAACAAAAACACTTTTCAATAACAGTATGGAAACTTTTTTGTATTTAATCATGTAGTAAGGATTTCAATTTATTTGACACAGGGAGAGAAAGAGAGAGAGAGAGAGAGAGAGAGAGAGAGAGTGCCCAAGTAGGGGAGCAACAGGGAGAGGAAGAGGGAGAAACAGGTTTCCCACTGAGGAGGGAGCTCAGTGGGGGGCTGGATCCCAGGACCCTGGGATCATGACCTGAGCTAAAGGCAGACACTTAACCAACTGAGTCACCCAGGCACCCCAAGAGTTTCAATTTAAATTCATTGACTGATAAAAAACATCCAAGCATATACAACTAAAAAAAAACCTGATTTATGAAATTTTTTTGAGAAAATCAAACACACATTGAGTATTGGGGCACTTGGCTGGCTCAATCAGTAGAGCATGTGACTCTTGGTCTTGAGGTTGTGAGTTTGAGTGTTGGGTATAGAGACTTACTTAATTTTTTTTTTTTTTTTTTTTAGTATTAACTGAGTACTCTGCTAGTCAAGGCATGGAGGTTGAGCTAAGACTGAGCTAGACAGAATTCTTGTGTTTGAAGACTATAATGAAGAGGTAGCCATATAAATAAACAGGCTAACAGAGTATGAACTTTTATATAATAGTAACAATAGTAACAATAAATTCCAGTTCCATATTAAAGCCACATCATCTCTCTAACCTCCTCATTTTTGTTCTTTGTCCCTGTATACCTAATCCTGCAGTCAAAGGATACTTGAAATTGCCCAAATGCCCCATGGTCGTGTTCCTCAGATTTTTGCACTTGCTTGCTTCCTTTGCCCAGGTTATATTTCTCCCTACTTTATGTGGGTAACTTCTACTCACCTTTCAATACCAAGCCTAGAAATCTCTTTCTCTGATTCCTCAAGAACATTATTCCTTACCTAATTCCTATTCCCACCCTGGCCTGGGTTAGGTGTCCCTCTGAACTACCAGAGTACACTGTGCTTCCTAACCCCCACATCACGGTATCTATTACCCTGGTCTTTTGCAGTCTTTTTGCTTCTCTAGCTTCCACTATCAACCCTTAAAGGCAGGAACTATACCTGTCATCATTGTGTCATTGTCTCCTAGCACACTGCCCGGCACAATGCCAGATACGTAATAAATGTTGAATGAACGAATGCACTCATTAAGAGAGAGAGAGAGAGATTAAATATTGGAGGAGGGGAGTGGTGAATAGGAGAACTGAAGAAGTCAAAAACATGAGGGAATTAAATACAAAGATGAAAGAGAGAAGGCAGGGAGAGGGGAGAGAGATAGGGAGATGGCCATGCAGACAGACTGGGGAGAGAACTGGAACTGGTAGAGGAGAAACATATTGCGAAAATACACTGAGGCAACCATACAGTGGGGAGACTCTGGAAAGAACGAGTCTCTTCTTTTTTAATATGTTTGAAGCATTTTTCTTGACAGTATTTATCATATATTCTCTTGTACTCCTTAACAGTCTGTGTACAGCCTATGTAGCCCTATCTCCCACACAGACCTGCAGCTTGAGGAAGCTTCTAAAGAATTTTATAGTTTTCTAAAGAATTCTATAGTTTATAGAAGGGAGTTGCTATAAATAAATAGCACCTAGCAGAATGCTCTGCACATAGTGGGTGCTCAGTAAACACTTGTCAAATGAACTAAAGGGTGAGTCAAGGGTCGCCTGGGTGGTGCAGACAGTTAAGCATCCATCTTTTGGTTTCAGCTCGGGTTGTGATCTCGGGGTCTTGAGATCAAGCCACATGTAGGGCTATTCCTGAAAGTTTCTTTGATATTTAGAATTCGTCAGACTGCTTTATATCATTATCTCTCAGAAATTAAGGCTGCTTTTATTACTGAATTCAGAAAAACTGCATTTTAGAAACAGCACATAACAGCTCTAAGCACTTAACAGTTCTAAGCATTTTCACAAATCCAGTTCAAGTCCATTTTATTAAGTCCATTTTTTATGGTTTATTTCAGAGGTTTAAAATCTTTCTCCTTTTTTTTTTTTTTAAGATTTATTTATTTATTTATGAGAGACACAGACTGAGAGAGAGAAGCAGAGACACAGGCAGAGGGAGAAGCAGGCTCCTCGCAGGGAGCCCAATGTGGGACTGGATTCTGGGATCACGACCTGAGCCAAAGGCAGATGCTCAACCACTGAGCCACCTAGGCTCAGTCCCTTTCCTCCCTTCCTTTTCCTTCCCTTTCATCCTTCCTCCTTTTCTCTCTTCCTTTCCCACCCTTCCTCCCCCACCCTTCTTTTGCCCCAGGGTTCTAGAGAGGGCCTTCAGGTCAGAGTAGAAGGTGTCAGAACTGCCTAATTGGGGATGTCAGGCCTTGGGGGACACCTCCATTTCATTAAGAGCATTCTGCTTTTATTTGCATATTTCCTTTTTTAAAGTTTTAATTTAAATTTGTCAGTTAACATAGTGTTATATTAGTTTCAGGTGTAAAATATAGTGATTCAACACCTCCATACATCACCAGGTACTCTTTACAAGTCCACTTCTTAATCCCCCCCAGTCCCCCCTGGTAACCATGAGTTTGTTTGCGTAATATTTCTCTTGAACGTTTTAAAATGCTGGTTGAGAGGCAACACGGTAGACTGGGAACAGTAATAAAAAGGCTCTTAAAGAACTGGTAGCCAATTATTCCCAGCTTTTCAACAGCTCTTAGCAGATCTTTAGAGGCTGCTCATTTTCATCCTGAGTAGTGACCTGACACAGGACAGGGGTAATGACTGGAGTCCTATTCCTCATCCAACCCCTTTACCAGCCTTTCCTTCTTACATTCCATGATCATAACTGTAATAGTCACCAACAGGTGTATCTGCTAAGAGCCATTCAAAAGTATTTAATTTTAGAAAGGAATTTCTGGGAATTCTGCTCAAGATATGGAGTTTCTTTACATCTGCATTTTTGAATTAGAAAATAATCCTATCTTCCTTTTTTTTTTTTTAAAGATTTTATTTATTTATGAGACACACACACACACACAGAGAGAGGCAGAGACATAGGCAGAGGGAGAAGCAGGCTCTATGCAGGGAGCCTGACACGGAACTCGATCCTGGGACTCCAGGAGCACACCCTGAGCCAGAGGCTCAACCGCTAAGCCATCCAGCCATCCCAATAAGCCTCTCTTCTTAAACAAGATCAAAAGTGCAAGGTATAGTTGCACTTTATCAGGAGACAGGGCAGGTGGGGAGGAGGAGCTGAGCTCTAACATGAAGCTCAACTGTTATTTCGCTTCTCTGAGGATGAAGGTTAAGGAGAGCATGAGATAATTTGTAGAGAAGGCAATTTCCAGGCCAGCAGTGGTGAGCACCAGAGATCCTAGATGAAGAGGCAGGCAGGTGTTCTAACAGTTGGGTTGAGCCCATTGATGGGACATCTCACCTGGTGCTTATAAGGTTAGACAGGTGGGCAGGCAGTGGCATCTAGAAGGTCTGTCAAGGGAGATCCTCAGCTACTAGACTAGTGGACTAGTGGTTAGGGGCAGAGCTTTGGGCCCTGAGACTGGAAAGACCTAAACAGAGTTTTAGTTCTTCCATAGTTAATTGGGGGGCACTATCAGTTTACCAGTGTGGGTACCTAAAAAGGAGACCAAAATTCTCATCCTACAAACTGAGGAACATGGGAAAAGTGCTCCTTGGAACTTGAGAGCAAGAACTCCATTTAGAATACAGGAAGACGGGGGATCCCTGGGTGGCGCAGGGGTTTGGCGCCTGCCTTTGGCCCAGGGCGCGATCCCGGAGACCCGGGATCGAATCCCACATCGGGTTCCCGGTGCATGGAGCCTGCTTCTCCCTCTGCCTGTGTCTCTGCCTCTCTCTCTCTCTCTCTCTCTGTGACTATCATAAATAAATAAAAGTTAAAAAAAATTTAAAAAAAAAAAAAAAAGAATACAGGAAGACGGGATCCCTGGGTGGCGCAGCGGTTTAGCGCCTGTCTTTGGCCCAGGGCGCGATCCTGGAGACCCGGGATCGAATCCTACATCGGGCTCCCGGTGCATGGAGCCTGCTCCTCCCTCTGCCTGTGTCTCTGCCTCTCTCTCTCTGTGACTATCATAAATAAATAAAAAATTAAAAAAAAAAAAAAAGAATACAGGAAGACACAGGGGGTTGCCTTGCACCAGAGTAACTCAGAAGCTGGGTGGTAAGCACTAGGATCCATGTCATGGATCATCAAACTGGGAGAGAATGATTCTGGTGGAGGGATCATGGGTCAAGATGCAAGCAAGGGCAAAGTCAGGTAAAATAAGGCAGGGGTAGAGTATTGAGAAAAGTCAAAGGTATGCTGTAAATTTAGGTCGTTTTTTTTTTTCTTCCCCACAACAGATAATGGTCATACATTCCTGAACCTAAACACAAGAGCTAAGTAATTCTATTGGTTGTTTAAATCTGGCAAAATAATTTGAACTCTTAAGAAATGCAGCTTACTAATAATCTTTGACATGGATTGTAAACAGAGAAGGGAGTTGCTATAAACATAGCAAGCTCATTCTTTTTGTGCATATTTTTAGTTAAGTAAACTGATGGTCTTTGGTTACATCCTTACATTTTATTTTAGAATCCTGTCAGGTGCTGGGGTTGGTGTTTAGAGGTATGCATTCCAAATATAGGTTATTAAGAGAGTTGGGCTTTTAGCTTTATAAAGACCTGGGAAGACAGCTGAAAGGTGAAAGAACTGGGAGGTATGAAGAGTATTTTGAGTTCTACTTGTCAGATAATAATTCTTTGATACAAATTCTTTTATTTTGATTTGTCAACACTGAGAGTTTGCTTTAATTCGATGGTACAAATAATCGAAAGGTTGCTCTTGGCAATCCGAAGCATGGATCCTAGGATGCCTATATACTTTCGTCAAGCTTTTTAAGACCAGAAAGAAATTTAAAGGTCATCAAAATTAGCTTTTGGCAATTTTACAATTGAGGTGAATGGGGCCTGGAAATGTTAATGTGACTTGCTTAATGCCGGGGCCTGAATGGCTGGGCCAGGTTTAGAAGCTATGAGATGGATTTCTAGTCCACTGCTCTTACCATGCCTATCCCCCACCTCAGATTACTACCCAAGGCTTTAAAACAACTTTAATCTGAATTTGTTCTAATTTTGAAATCAGTTTATTATTTCTCATGAGAATTTATCACGGGCATTTCAGTGATGCCTTTGACAGTTTTTTCATGCCCTTCTGCAAAAAGCTCAAAATGTATCCAGAAAGTTTCCTACTTTAATCTTTGGTAGTGAGTTCTTTTTTCCTTTTTTTTTTTTTAAGATTGTATTTATTTCTTTGACAGTAAGCACAAGCACGGGGAGCAGCAGGCAGAGAGGGAGGGAGAAGGCTCTCTGCTGAGCAAGGAGCCTGATTCAATCTGGGGCTCTCAGTTCAGGGCTCAATCCCGGGACTCTGGGACCTGAGGCAAAGGCAGATATTTAATCAATGGAATCACCCAGGCGCTGTGGTAGTGATACATTCTGTGCATATCACTTAAAACATATATTTGTTGAGTTGTGTTGAAATGATACTTAAAAAAGCACAAAAACTTCCATTGTCATGGTGGAAAAAAGACACCATAGATTTTTATCTTTTAAGGAAAGCATTCGGGTAATCAATTTGAAAACTCTATCAAATATTTTCCCCTTTGTCCGAGAGACAGAAAAGAAGAGGGAATTCTGGTCCTTTATTCATCTTGGTCAAATGCTTGTGCTAATTTCTCAGCGATTTCTGCTACGTATGTGAACTATGGCCATATGCGAAGACGGTCTGTTTCAGGTCATGGCTGTGGGCAGAGATTAATTGGTGAAAAATGGGCCTGTTTGTGGGATTTACCACACAGTAAGGTTTCTCATCTCCCTGGAAAAATGTGGAATTAGCTCTTTGAGAAATGCAGGCCTGTCATGAGGCCGAAGGGAGAGTTTCGGTGGAGTTTGGAAACACGGTTCAGTCACTGAGGCAGCTAGGATTGGTCAGATTCCAGAGCCGTCTCTTCGGGGCGCAGCGAAGTCCTCACTTTCAAGTCAGCGTTTCCATGTGGCCAGTTCCACCAGCGATTCACAGATAGCATCGGACTCTGGCTTCTTTGGTGGCCGACCCTTCCCGACTGGGCAATGGTCTCGGGGAGGACTTCTAATGCTCCCACGCGCCCTCTCTAGAAGAACGTGCTGTTACCGTGAAAAAGACTCGGGCGTGCAGCGACTGTGGGACAGCGTCCTCTCGGGGCTTGTTGGGGGCGACACGGGGTGGGCCGGGGCGGGCCGGGGCGGGCAGGGGGCGCGGCGCTGGTTCCCGCAGCTCCGCAGCTCCGCAGCTCCGCGGTGCGGCCTCGGGTGCTCGGGCAGCAGCCCACGTGCACGCTCGTCGCCGGGAGCCGCGGCCGAGCCCGGGAGGTCCACGTCGCCGCCGAGCGCGGGGCCGGCTCCCGGGGGCCCACCCTGCACCGGGATGGGCTTGGCCGCGGCTGCCCCCCTCCTCCACCTCCCCCTTAACTCAGTTTCCCAGCTAAGCACGGCCCTGGGGTGGGGGGGGCCGCAAGCGCCGTCCTTCCCGCGCGCCCCGGGGGTGACCCGAGTGCCGGGCGGCGTGGCTCGACTTACCCGCGCGGGGAGCCTGCGCGCCAGGGGTCCCGGGGGGCGGGCGGGGCCGGTGCTCGCCCCGGGGCGGCCGCTGCCCCCGCGGTCCCCGCGGTCCCCGCACGCGGCGCGGCCGGCGGGGTCCCTGCTCGCCCCCGGGGCGGCGGGACGGGGCGCGGGCGCGCGCGGGCGGCGGGCGGCGGGAGGCGGGAGGGGCGCGCGCCGCCCGGGGCAGGCTCGGGGGAGGAGCGCCCGCCCGCGCGCCCAACGGACCAGGCTGGGGCCGGGAGGGGACGGCCGCGGCCCGCGGAGCTGGGAGGCGACGCCGCGTCTCCAGCCGCCGGGACGCGCCCGGGGGACCCCGAGGGGCGCCTTCCGCCCGCGCCCTGCGCCCCGCGCCCCGCGCCGGCATGTGGCCGAGCCCGCCGCTCCTCCGGCCGCGCGGCGGGGACCCCGGGCCGCGGCGGCGGGGGCAGCCCTGAGGCGCTGCGGAGCCGGGGGGCGCCGGGCGCGCGGGGGCCGGGGCCGGGGCCGGGGCCGGGGGCGGGGGCCGGGGGGCCCGGTCCGAGCAGGGGCGCGCGGAGCCCCGCGGCGGGACGAGCGGGAGCCGGGGCCATGCGGTGCCCGCCGGCGGCGGACGGGGCCGGCTCGCCCCCCGAGGGCCCGAGGAACGGCTACGTGAAGAGCTGCGTGAGCCCCCTGCGGCAGGACCCCCCGCGCGGCTTCTTGTTCCACCTCTGCCGCCTGTGCAACGTGGAGCTGCCGCCGCCGCCGCCCGCCTCCCGCCTCGGCCGGGCGCGCGTCCCGCTGGGCGCCCTGGCCGCCTTTGTCCTGGCGCTGCTGCTGGGCGCGGGGCCCGGGCCCGGGGGCTGGGGCTGGGGCTGGGGCTGGGGCGCCGGGGCCGCGCGGCTGCGGACCCTGCTGAGCGTGTGCTCGCACAGCCTCAGCCCCCTGTTCAGCATCGCCTGCGCCTTCTTCTTCCTCACCTGCTTCCTGACCCGGAGCAAGCGGGGCGCCGGGCCGGGCCGCGCGGGCGGCGGCGGCGCGTGGTGGCTGCTGGCGCTGCCCGCCTGCTGCTACCTGGGGGACCCGCTGCTGTGGCGCGCGTGGGCGTGGGCGTGGGCGTGGGCGCCGGGCCCCGCGGGGGCCCCGGCCGCGGCGCGGCTGTGCTCGGCGCTGAGCTGCGTGGGCTTGCTGACGCTCGCGCGCCCCGCGAGGCTCGGCCACAGCGCCCTGGTGCTGCTCTTCTCCGGCTGGGTCTGGTGGGTCTCGTTCACCGGGCTCGGGTCGCTGCCCGCCGCGCTGCGGCCGCTGCTCGCCTGCCTGGTCGGGGTCGCCGGCTGCCTGCTGGCCCTGGGCCTCGAGCACTTCTTTCCGATCCGGGAGGCTCCGCGCGCTGCTCGCTCGGCCGGGACGGCCGACGACAAAGTGCCTGTGATCAGACCCCGCAGGAGGTCCAGCTGCGTGTCGTTCGGGGAGACCCCGGCCGGGCGCTCCGGCGGCTGCAAGATGTTCAGGAGACCTTCGCTGCCTTGCATCTCCCGGGAGCAGGTACGGCTCACGGCCAAGGATGCGCGATGCGCGCGCGGGTCCGGCGCCCCGGCGCCCAGCCCGAATGCGGGTACCTGGGAGCGCGCTCGCCTCCAGGGTGCTTGGGGGACCGGGGTGCGGTGGGGTGGGGTGGGGGGGGGGTTGTCCTGGAAAGAGTCTCTGAATGACAAGGAGGCGCTTGAAACATTCAAAAGCACCCTTTTTTGGGGTCTTGGAATAGAAATGCAATAGCACACGGATCATATTGCACTTTTTAAAAGACTTTTCTCATCCCGGTACACGAGTTCTCAGGATTGAAGTGAGTTATTGGCGGTTTAATACATCGACGGCTGCCCCTTTGGCATAGACTGACGTAGGTCTTTTTCGGTGCTATTTGTCGCTGTTACAATGGTGCTGTCCTCCCAACCATAGCATACACCCGTTAGATTGAACATGTACGTGTGTGTGTGTGTGTGTGTGTGAGTGCGGTTTCATTCTTGATAATCGAGAGGAAGAATCTGAGATCATACAATGAACACTGATGAGCTTTGGAATTGAGGATTAGTGTAGATGAAAAGATTGTTGGAAATAATTTTTAAGGGATTGTCTCCCCCCCCCATCTCAGTAGTATATAGGCCATTATAATTTTTTACAGAGTAACTCATGGTCGTGTGTATTTGTTGCATAACTGGGAGAATGTTGTAACAATTTAACCTTTAAACTTGGTAATGTCTGGAAAGATGCCAAAAGCATTTCCTCCCCTTCTCCCCCCCACCCCTCTTTTCCCCCCCCCCTGTAGATTTACATGTTTTTGTTTTTTAAAGGAATTGAAATCACCGGTCAGGGAAGAGTTTGTCTTTATGTGGTTTAGGGAAATCTTGTTCTACATCATCAAGAAATCAGCAAAAAGTTGCTACTCGTTTAACATTTGCTAGGTGTGAAACGTTACATATATTGTCCCAAATCCTCACAGAAGCCCTGCTTGGCAGATGACAACCTCAATTTAGAGATGAGTAAATTGAGGCGTAGAGAGGTTACCCACCTTCACACATCCAGTTAGTGGCAGTGCAGGGATTTGAACCTAAACCTTTCCGTTTTCTATGCTGTTTTCTAAGCAACTAAAAGAATGAGGGTAGAGGTTTTTAACTAGGAGAGTGGGAGTCTATACCATTGGTTTTCAGACTTTTTGATTGATGATGTGTTTTACACTGGAACCCAGTGTATTTGAAACAAAAGTTTCTTGTTCTTGCTACATCGGATGCTCTCAATGTATTATCTTCAAGCTAGCTACATTGATTTTATGTTTCACACTGATCCTGTAGTGTTCCAATGAGACCACACTTTGCTTCTTGGAAAGTTTTCTCCGGGGCTGCTTTTGTGGTCTGTAGTTATTTTGGCCAGGGCTAGAAAGAATTGTTCAAAAAAATGTTACGCCTTTTGTTTTCTAAGTTTACAGCCAGTGATACTAGACAATGCTTAGAAAAATGTGTGTCAGGAGAAAAACTGTTGTGAGAAGATTTACTGCAGAGCAGAGTCGTACCAGCTCTTTTCATAGACTAGTATGGCATTTGGTTTGATTATTTGTGAATAGATTGCATTTTTTTAACACCGGAAAAGTGTTTTAGCAATCTCATCACATTTGCAGGCAAATTTCCTGTATTTAATAGTATTGTGCTTTAATGTATTTTAAATGTAATCTGGCGGCCTAGTCATTGTGGCTCTTCTCTTGTAAATTGAAAATTCCTGGTTCTTAATCCTAGTCTGGTGCTCTTTAACCGCAACCTTTTCCAGCCTTCAGCTAGGTGCAGAGGTGTTTGTTACTGCTAGGTTGCTCCATTTATTATCTGTATTAGAGGAAAATACAATTTCACTTTTAAAAAGGACAGATTTTCTTATTTCAAGAAAACACGTTACACTATGAATAGGAACATTTTTGGGATCTTAACTATATGATGTTATTCTGAGGATTTATACATGTTATTTAACATGCAGTGTCATAAAATAATACTATTATGGCATTGCTAGGAATTACTAGATATTTTTGACTTAACAGAGATTGTAATAACACATATTTTTACTTATGCCAAATTCCTGAAGTTTAACAGTGGGTCTGTGGTTTTGTTTGCAGGTTGATTATGCTAAAGATATTAAGGGGAAACCAGTACTTTTATGGAAGTAAGAGATCAAGAGATTTCCTAATTTTCTTTTTATTTATTTATTTATGATAGTCACAGAGAGAGAGAGAGAGAGGCAGAGACACAGGCAGAGGGAGAAGCAGACTCCATGCACCGGGAGCCCAACGCGGGATTCGATCCCGGGTCTCCAGGATTGTGCCCTGAGCCAAAGGCAGGCGCCAAACCGCTGCGCCACCCAGGGATCCCAGATTTCCTAATTTTCTAAGTGCTGAACTATGTATAATGACAATTGTGAAGCTACCTTCTTGTTTCAGAAAGTGAAGGAAGACAAAAAAGATTTTGGGTAGAACTTGGTACAGGGAGAAAAAATGTCCTGAATTCATAGGCAGAGGGTCAAGAGTAAAGTCTTGCCTCTGCTGTATGATTTTGGAAGAGTTTTAGTAAGTGAGCCTTTCTGAGTCTCAGGATCCTGTCCACTTAGGGCATCCCAGTACATTGATTTTATAATACTTTCAATTCTAGAATCCATTTCTTTGAGTAAGTTATAGATACAAATATAACTAAAACATCACAAATGAGTAGTTCTTGAAACTTAAATGTTGAACGTTGATACTGCTAAGCTATAGTTTTTCACTGGAAAAGATGAACCAAATACTCTATTTTTCGAATAAGAACTTCTAAAAAGCGTATGTGGATTCATTTTTGGATTGATAACAAAATTGCTATACTTTCATTTCCTTAAGAATTTAAATATTTTTATTAACATATTTTTTTTAATTTTAAAGATTTTATTTATTTATTCATGAGAGAGAGAGAGAGAGAGAGAGAGAGGAGAGAAGCAGGCTCCATGCACCGGGAGCCCGATGTGGGATTCGATCCCGGGTCTCTAGGATCGCACCCTGGGCCAAAGGCAGGCGCTAAACCGCTGCCCCACCCAGGGATCCCTTTTATGAACATCTTTGAAGAACGATTGATAATTCGTATTAGTATAAACGTTTTTAGTTGTGTCAGAGTGGATTTAAACTATTAAGTTTTAGGATAAGTATGATGTTGAAAAATAAGGGCATGTGTTTGTAAGACACTTGATTTTCATAATGAAATTGGTGGTATTTGATGTAAAAGCTTTGTATTTGTCAGTTCTTAGCGAAGGGTTTTTGTCGTTTTCCTGCAAAGCATTTAGAGATTTAAAGTTTAAATCTAGTTACTACTGGTGGGTTAATGGAAAGAAGCACTAAGTTTGTAGTACGCTTGCCAGCAGTCAGATGAAAGCTAAAAGAGAAAAAAATCAGTTGTCTACATAGAAGCATTGACCAGAGTTTAACAAACTACATATCTACGCCTTTTAAATTGTGTATTGTACAATGTAGATTTCAGCTTTTCAACCAGATTCTTTGTGTGTGATAGACTAGGTAAGGACAAGGTTTTGAGAGGTGTAAGTTAGTGTGTGAGAAATTTTTCTATACCTAAAATGCTAAGTGCTTTCTAAATGGTTAGGTAAATATTTAAAAATTCTGTGGCCTTAAAGCCCATAAATATTATTTAAAGTGTTAATTTTATTTGAAAAAGATATACACATGTAAGATGGAGGCTTTTAAAAAAGAGTTTAAAGTTTAAGTGATTGTTTACCCTGTTAAGGAATTTGCAAGGCAAACCCTGGTATGAATTTCTTTAATAATACCTAAGTATTTGTGAAATTTATTTTATGGCTTTAAAGAGTGTTTTAGTCTAATTTCATGTTAATATTTTTGTAGCAAACTATCAACCTAGGTAATTATTTTATGTTCTATTTTGTAAACATGGTATGTACTCTGGCATCAGAGTTATCTTTCAAAAACACAGATTTAATCAGATCACTCACTCTTAAAAATCTCTTGGGTTTTTCATTGTTCACAGGATAAAGTTCATGCTCTTGACCCTTGCTTGCAAAGGTCCTTTATAACCTGCTTTTTAAAAGCCTTTTGCTTGTTTTGTTTTTTAAAAAGCCATCTGGGGACTTATGGAACCCCTTCCTCACCTCCATCCTTGGTTCTAGCTCTTTGAGGACTGCTTATTGTTATTGACTTGTTGTTTTTTTTTTCTCCCGCTTTTACCATTCACACAGGTTGAAATCTCCTTTAAGAAACAAATAAGATTAAGAATCTTTAGAAAGTACAGTGATACTCAAATTAATGTGTATGCTGAGGACAAAGCACCATTATAACAGAGTTGGCCATATTTAAAAATAAAAGGTGAAAAAAAAAGGCGAGAGATCATGTGAAATGGTGATGATGTGAGATAGAATATTTTCATTATATCATATGAAATAGTAACATCCCCATAGTAATAGTATATGTTTTCCCACACTGAGTGAAAGGTAAGTTGGGTCACCCAGGAGTAAAACTGTATAAAGTTTGTTTTCAAAATGCTTCAAAAGTCCTCTGACTTTTTATCCTCCTCTGAAGGAGGCCCTAATCTTTTTCCTTCCCACTGGGTTGCTGTGTTAGCCCATTTCCCTCACACATTCTTCTGCCTTCTATACCCCATCCAAAGCAAGAACAAACTATACTTGCCGAAATTTTCAAGATTAACATAGTGTGTTTATATAGCTATAGAAGATAAGAGAGATTTAGAATTTATCTAATGGAAACACCATTTTATAGAAAGGAAAGAAATCCAACTGCAGAGAGATAATATCGTGTCTAGGTTATGCTGTGAATTATTGGGATACAGGGATTAGAGCCTAGATCTTGATTCCTAGTCCCGCTATATTTCCTATAAAGAGCATGTGCGCCTGCAGTCATAGTTTTCCAAAAACTGCTTTTAATTTTGCCAGTTATCTGCAATTATGTGATAAATGATATCCTTGGTAAAAAGGGGCAGTAGGGAGTGGGGAGTAACGGGAGAGAGAAGAGAGAGATAGGAGAGACTCTTGATTGCCTAGTTCATAATGACCTTGAAAACATACTTGGTACCTGATGTGGTTGTTTCAGGGTGACTTATCAGGATGCAGCTGGTCTCAAACTCAAGTGCCCTCAGAGTCCAGCTACATAACACATTTATGTTATATGTTGCGGAAGGAGGGGAGGGTTAAGAAGAATGGGAAGTGAACTGACTATTGCCTACTTTGCCTGAGGGCATTCAATCTGAACAAAACAAACTGAACAACTGTGTTAGCCAAGCAAAACTTGAGGCCAGCTGAGTTCTGAGTCATTTCTGACAGTTTATGACATTGTTCACCTTATTATTTACAAGTTAATCCACGTTTATTTAAGTGATTGTTAAAAGCTTGTTCCTAGAACTTGGGGCAGAGGAATGTATTTCCCACTGTCTTTTTCTTTTATAACCTAGAACTTTCCCTTCTGTATTGATACCTAGCAGATATCTTATTTTTATAAGATAAAGATCTTCTTTACCCGCCCCCTTCCATCAGTTAGAGTATATTGTTTGACTACTTCTTCCTTTTGTTTCATACAACTTGCATTCAGTGTATTTTACATTTATTTAGTTAGCGTTTATTTTATTTTTTAAGATTTTATTTATTTATTCATGAGAAACACAGAGAGAAGCAGAGACACAAGCAGAGGGAGAAGCAGGCTCCATGCAGGGAGCCCGACGTGAGACTTGACCCCTGGACTCCAGGATCACACCCTGGGCCAAAGGCAGGCGCTAAACCGCTGAGCCACCCAGGGATCCCCATATATGGCATTTTTCATTTACAAATTTATTTATTTATTTATTTATTTTTCGTTTACAAATTTAAACGCTAACTAAAGGGGATCCCTGGGTGGCTCAGCAGTTTAGCGCCTGCCTTTGGCCCAGGGTGTGATCCTGGAGTCCAGGGGTCAAGTCCCACGTCGGGCTCCCTGCATGGAGCCTGCTTCTCCCTCTGCCTGCTTCTCTCCGTCTCTAGGTCTATCATGAATAAATAAATAAATAAATAAATAAATCTTAAAAAAAAAAAAAGAAAAATGCCATACATGAAAGACTATACATGTGTATAGTTTTATTTGGTTTAAAGAAGAAAATAAAACCAAAGTCATCTACTCACCGCTCATTTTCTTAGAAGTTCCCTGCATAACCTATTTTGCATCTCCTTCTCCCTGTGCCAGAGGCAACACATCTATCCTGATTTTTTTTTTTTGCTATTCATTCCCTTGCCTATCTTTATAATTATAATCCTCATGAATGTATTTAAGTAAATAATGTGTTGTTAGTATTGCCTATGTCTGAACTTTAAGTAAATAGAATCACGCTCTATGAATGCTTCCATAACCTTTTTTTTCTGGTGTTTTCTTTTTTTCTTTTCTTTTCTTTTTTTTTAAAGATTTATTTATTCACGAGACACACACAGAGAGAGGCAGAGACACAGGCAGAGGGAGAAGCAGGCTCCAAGCAGGGAGCCCCATGTGGGACTCGATCCCGGGTCTCCAGGATCATGCCCTGGGTCAAAGACAGGCGCCCAGCCGCTGAGCCCTGAAATTCATCCATGTTGATTTGGATAGTTGTAGTTATTTTTTCAGCACTATCTAGTATTTCATTGTGTGGCCATAGTAAAATTTATTCATCCATTCCACTGTTCACAAACCCTTGGGTGCCTTTCAGTTTTTTCTATTATGTACAATGCTGCTATGAAAATCCTAGTAAATGTCTCCTGGTGCATATGTGCATCTAGAAGCAGAATTTTTTTTTTTTTAATTTATGATAGTCACACAGAGAGAGAGAGAGAGAGAGAGAGGCAGAGACACAGGCAGAGGGAGAAGCAGGCTCCATGCACCGGGAGCCCGACGTGGGATTTGATCCAGGGTCTCCCGGATCGCACCCTGGGCCAAAGGCAGGTGCCAAACCGCTGCGCCACCCAGGGATCCCTAGAAGCAGAATTGCTGAGTTGCAAGTTATGTTTGCATTCAGCTTTACTAGACAGAATAATGGCACCACAAAGATGTCCCTGTTCTAATCCTGGGAATTTGTGAATTTGTTTTTATTTTATTTTATTTTTTTTTGTTTGTGAATTTGTTACTTTACATGGCAAAGGGGGCTTCGCAGATGAGATTAAGTGAAGGGCCTTGAGATGGGGAGATCAACCAGGATTATCTGAGTGGGCCCAATGTAATCACAAGGGCACTTGAAAAGTGAAAGAGGGAGACAGAAGAGATGACAGAAAGAGAGGTGATAGTGGCAGTAGGGTTGGAGTGATACAGTGTGAGAAAGACTCACTCAACCCACCCTTGGCTTTGAAATGGGAGAAGGCCAGGAGCCAAGGAAAGCAGCTACCCTCAGGAAGCTGGAAAAGACAAGGAAGTGGATTTCCCCCTAGAGTTCCCGGAAGGGAATGAAGCCCTGCCAACACCTTGATGTTAGCTCAGTCAGACCAGTCCTGACACATAGAACGGTAAGAAAATAAACTTGTGTTGCTTTATACCACTGAATTTTTAGTTATTTATTAAAAGAATGTATTTGCATTAATTGCTGTAACAGTTTGCATGGGTTGCTATAACAAAGCACCACAGACCTGGTGGCCTAAACCACAGAAATCCATTGTCTCTGTTCTGGAGCCTAGGAGTCCAAGAACAAGGTGTTGCCAGGGTTGATTTCTTTGTAAGGGCTTTTGAGGGAGAAGCTGTTCCATGCCTGATTCCCAACTTCTGGAGTTTTGCTGGCAATCTTAGATATTTTTTGGATTGTAGATGCATCACATCTGTCTTGTCTTCCCCTTCATGTGGCACTTTCTCTGTGTGTCTTCACATTGTTTTCCCTCTGTGCCTTTGTGTCCCAATATTTTTTGTATGGACCCTGGTCATATGGGATGAGGGCCCACCCTAATGACCTCATTTTAATTTAATTACCTATAAATATTGCTTTAGTTGAATCTCAAGAGTTTTGGTGTGTAGTATTGTTATTGTTCAGCCTTAAGCATTTCCTGATTTTCATTTTCCTTTTGACTAGTAAGTTGTTTAGAAATAATAATAATTTCTAATAATGCAGGTTTTCTAGATACTTTATTGTTGTTCTCTGATTTAATTGCCTGGTGGGCAAAGAATGTGGCCTAACATGATTGGTTTTCATGTGCTTGAAAATAATACATCTTTTTCAATTTTTAGGTACAATATTTGTGAGCTCTCTGGTAGGTAAAAGTTATAAAATGTTCTTGTCACGCTTTTTTTTGTCCTTAGTGACTTTTTATTTTTATTTATTTATTTATTTATTTATGTATGTATGTATGTATGTATTTATTTATTTATTTTTAAAGATTTTATTTATTTATTCATGAAAGACACAGAGAGGCAGAGACATAGGCAGAGGGAAAAGCAGGCTCCACGCAGGAAGCCCGATGTGGGACTCGATCCCAGGACCCCAGGATCTCGACCTGAGCCAAAGGCAGATGCTCAACCAACTGAGCCACCCAGATGCCCCCTTAGTGACTTTTTAAAAAATCATCCTGACCTATCAGTAACTGGAGAGAATATGAAAAATTTTACTTTACTGATGGATTTGTCAGTTTTCCTCCCTCATAGTTTGCGATTTGTTTCTCATGTTTATGAGTACTTAGAGAATAAACTTTTCAAATTCGATAGAATTACTTATCAAAGGAACAATGAAAAAGGCACATGAGAGAAAGCACCTTTCAAATGTCTGAGAAGTTAATGTAGGAAAGTAATGAAAAACTAATTTTATCAGGGTTAGCGTGTATTTGTAAATTGCCTTTTATATATACCAAGCCCTGGAGATACTAAGATGACAGGTGCAGGGTCTGTATTGCAAGGAGCTCAAACTCTATCTAATGAAGGGAGAAAATGTAAATACCAGAGTTTTTTTTTTTTTAATTTATTTATGATAGTCACACACACACACACACAGAGAGAGAGAGAGAGGCAGAGACACAGGCAGAGGGAGAAGCAGGCTCCATGCACTGGGAGCCCGACGTGGGATTTGATCCCGGGTCTCCAGGATCGCGCCCTGGGCCAAAGGCAGGCGCCAAACTGCTGCGCCACCCAGGGATCCCAGAAAATGTAAATAAATAATTACAATTCAATGTAGTAAGTGATATAGCACAGGTATAAACATGGGAACGTTATGGAAGGAGCTAACTCTTCCAGGAGGAGAGTCAGAAAGCCTTCAGAAAGTAGTCACTCTGGGTGCTCGTCTTAAGTCTGTGAAGTAAGTATTGGGATCCTGTTTTGCAGCTGGACACTAAAGCAGAAAGGTGAATTAACTAGCCCCAAATGACTTTGCTGGTACATAGAAAATACCATGCTAAGTGCCATTTTCAGTATAAAGAAACCCCTAAGAACTCTCTCAACAGAAACAACTACAGTTTTAAACATTTTATAGAATACTTTTTTTGTTGTTGTTTGTTTTTTAAAGATTTTATTTATTTATTCATGAGAGACACAGAGAGAGAGGCAGAGACACAGGCAGAGGGAGAAGCAGGCTCCACGCAGGGAGCCCAATGCGGGACTCGATCCCGGGACCACAGGATCACACCCTGAGTTGAAGGCAAGCGCACAACTGCTGAGCCACCCAGGTGTCCCTATAGAATACTTTTTGATAGGAATCAGTGAGCAAGAAAATCGTAGATCCCCAAAAAAGAAGTGAAAGTAGTGTAGGGTAGGAAACATTTCCCTCCTTCTAGATTCTTTGGCTGGTCTAAATAATTAAATTCACATAAAACAGATTAACAGGAGAAAAACAAATTTAATTTTGCATTTATGGGAGCCCCATACAAATATGAAACTCTAAGAAGTGACCAAAGCAGGAGTTTTTTTTATTCATTTTAGACAACGAAGCAGTACATTTATGAAGAACTGACAAGACAAAGGGGTTTGGGCTTAGAGCAGTAAGTTAGTAAAGAAATAGCAAGATTTGTTTATACAGCCTTCTTGGCTCTAATTTCTCTGTCTCTGCTGATGAGGATGCCTTCTACCCTCCTGGCACAAGGAGAGGTACCTTTCACACTGGAGATTTTTGGGGGTAGGGGAAACAAAAGAGGGTTAGGGTGTCCTTCTTGCCCCAACTGTTTCTCAAATACCTTTTATATTTTAATTTTTAATTTTTATTGAACTATAATTGACATACAGTATTATATTCGTTTCAGGTAAACAGAGCAGTTTGACAAATTATATACCTTATGAAATGCTCACTATGATGAGTGTAGTGATCATCTATCACCATACAAAGTTATTACAGTATTATTGACTATCTTTCCTATGCTGTTCCGGTATCTTTAATTCATAGTAATCCACATGCCAGCATATTTGGGGATGGCAAATTCTGCTCTGCTCTCCTTCAGTAAAAATTCTGAGAGGGAAGAGACATTAATTCCGGTATTCACTGGAAGAGTTTCTGACCATCCCGAGAGACTTTGAACATTTGCTTTTGTTAGATATGGCTAGACTCAAGACATAAAATCTAGAGTCTGTCCAAAGTCAGTAATCTAATAAGAAACCTCTGCATAAGAGCTGAGACCCAGGAACGCCTGGGTGGCTCAGCGGTTGAGTGTCTGCCTTCAGCTCAGGTTGTGATCCTGGGATCCGGGATCGAGTCCCACATTTGGCTCCCTGCATGGAGCCTGCTTCTCCTTCTGCCTATGTCTCTGCCTTTCTCCCTGTCTCTCGTGAATAAATAAATAAATAAATAAATAAATAATAAATAAATAAATCTTTAAAAAAAAAAAAAAAAAAAGAGCTGAGACCCCAAAGTGCTACTCCCCCAGTGCCTGTCTTGACCTTGGCACAAGGGAATTGAAGAGGAATAAAATACAGTAATGTCTAACAACAAGAGGGCCCTCATATAATTTTTTTTTTAATGTAAGCTCTCTCCTCCATGTAGGGTTTGAAATCATGACCCTGAGATCGATAGTTTCATGTTCTACCAAGTAAACCCCTCAGGTGTTCCCCCATTACCCTCCCCTTATTTTTTTTTTAAATTGAAGTATAGTTGGCACACATTGTTACATTAGTTTCAGTTGTACAAACAACATAGTGACTGAATATCTCTTTATGTTATGCAGGGCTCACCAGAAGTGTAGCTATCATCTATCACTATATAACACTATTATAATACCATTTACCATATTGCCTATGCTCTTCCTTTATCCCTATGATTTAGTCATTCCATAACTGGAAGCTTGTACCTTTCACTCCCTTTCATCTATTTTCCCTAGCCCATTGCCCCCTCTTTTCTGGCAACTAGCAGTTCTCTGTCTTTATGTGTCTGTTCCTTTTTATTTGTTCTTTAGATTACATGTGTAAGTGAAGTTACATGATATTCATCTTTCTCTAACTTATTTCGTGCAGTACAATACCTTCTAGGTCCAACCATGTTGTCATCCCTTTATATGGCTGAGTAATATTCCATTGCACATATGTACCACATTTTCTTTATCTGTTCATCTGTCGATGGCTGCTTCCATATCTTGGCTATTGTAAATAATGCAACAAACACAAATAATGCTGCAACAAACACGGGAATGCATATATCTTTTTTTTTTTAAAGCTTTTTTTAAAGATTTTATTTTTTTTATTCATGAGAGACAGAGAGAGAGAGAGAGAGAGAGAGAGAAGCAGAGACACAGGCAGGGAGAAGCAGGAGAAGCAAGCTCCATGCAGGGAGCCTGACGTGGGACTCGATCCCGGGTCTCCAGGATCATGCCCTGGGCTGAAGGCGGCGCTAAACCGCGGAGCCACCCGGGCTGCCCACATATATCTTTTTATTTATTTATTTATTTATTTATTTATTTATTTATTTTTTAATAATAAATTTATTTTTTATTGGTGTTCAATTTGCCAACATACAGACGCATATATCTTTTAAAAAAATATATCTTTTCAAATTAGTGGGGTTTTTTGTTTGTTTTTTGGGTAAATACTCAGTAATGGAACTACTGGGTCTTATGGTATTTTTGTTTTTAATTTTTTGAGGACCCTCCATACTGTTTTCCACAGTGGCTGTGCCAATTTATATTCCAGTCGACAGTGCATGAGGGTTCGTTTTTCTCTACATTTTCACCAACCATTGTTATTTCTTGCCTTTTTGATACTAGCCA
Source organism: Canis lupus dingo (assembly GCF_003254725.2). Lineage (NCBI taxonomy): Eukaryota > Metazoa > Chordata > Mammalia > Carnivora > Canidae > Canis > Canis lupus. The sequence goes on from NC_064263.1 coordinate 37,891,150, forward strand.
TTCTGGCAGATATTAAGTGGTATCTTCTTGTGTGTGTGTGTGTTTTTTTTTTAAGATTTTATTTATTTATTCTTGAGAGACACAGAGATTATGCCCTGAGTCAAAGGCAGACGCTCAGCTGCTGAGCCACCCAGGCATCCCTCTCCTTGTGGTTTATTTATTTATTTATTTATTTATTTATGATAGGCACACAGTGAGAGAGAGAGAGAGGCAGAGACACAGGCAGAGGGAGAAGCAGGCTCCATGCACCGGGAGCCCGACGTGGGATTCGATCCTGGATCTCCAGGATCGCGCCCTGGGCCAAAGGCAGGCGCCAAACCGCTGCGCCACCCACGGATCCCTCTCCTTGTGGTTTTGATTTGCATTTCCCTGATGATTAGAGATGCTGATGTACCTTTTCATGTATCTTTTGGCCATCTGTATGTCTTCCTTGGAAAAATGTTTATTCAGGTCATCTGTCCATTTTTAAATCAGATGGTTTGTGTTTTTGCTGTTGAGTTTTATAAATTCCTTAAATATTTTGGATATTAACACCTCAGATATATTGTTTGCAAATATCTTCTTCCACTTTGTCGATTGCCATTTTGTTTTGTTGATTGCTTCCTTTGCTGTGCAAAAGCTTTTAATTTTGGGATAGTCTTGATAGTTTATTTTTACTTCTGTTTCCCTTGCTTTAAGGGTCACTCCTAGAAAACTGTTGCTAAGGCTGGTGTCAGAGAGATTATTGGCTGTATTTTCTTCTAGGAGTTTTATAGTTTCAGGTCTCATGTTTAGGTCTTTAATCCATTTTGGGTTATTTTTGTATATGGTGTAAGAAAGTGGTCCAAATTCATTCTTCTACATACAGCTGTCTAGTTTTTTTCAGCAGCATTTAGTGAAGAGACTTGCCTTGCCTCTTGGGTTGCAGATTGACCATTTAAAATGTGGATTTATTTCTCGGCTCTGTACTCGCCATAATTTATGTGTTTCTTTTTGTGTCAGTACCATACTGTTTTGATGACACCCCTGTTGAGGATTTTAATATCCATGTTCATCAGGGATATTTACCCGTAGCTTTTTGTTGTTGTGTCGTTTCGTTTTGTTTTTGTAGTGTCTTTGGTTTTGGCGTCAGGGTAAAGTTGGTCTGCAGAATGTATTTGGAAGCTTTGCCTTTTCTTCTATTTTTTGGAATAGTTTTAGAGAATGAGTATTAACTCTTTTAAATGTTTGGTAGAGGGACACCTGGGTGGCTCAGCGATTGAGGGTCTGCCTTCGGCTCAGGACATGGTCTGGGAGACCTGGAATCAAGTCCCACATCAAGCTCCCTGCAAGGAGCCTGCTTCTCCCTCTGCCTGTGTCTCTGCCTCTGCCTCTCTCTGTGTGTCTCTCTCATGAATAAATAAATACAAATCTTTTTAAAAAAAATGTTTGGTAGAATTCACCTGTGAACCCATCTGGTCCAGGACTTTGGTTTGTTGGGAGGCTTTTTTTTTTTTTTTTTTTTGATCTTGAAAAAATTGAAAAAAGAGTGACAGATAAGAGATCAGAATACCACCTTCATTGCTGATAAAGCTTGTACTGGAGAACTTGCTTCATCAGTGCAGGCAGTTTTTAATTTTCATTTATTTTATTATTTAAAATGCTTTTATTTATTCATGAGAGACAGAGAGAGGCAGAGACATCAGAGACATAGGCAGAGGGAGAAGCAGGCTCCCTCTGGAGAGCCCAATGCAGGACTCGATCCCAGGATCATGCCCTCAGCCGAAGGCAGATGCTCAACCACTGAGCCACCCAGGTACCCCAGTTTTGTTTTTTACTACTGAACCCCAGAATTACATAGATGTACCTGGCCACAGGCAGGACAGGGCCAGGAACCTCCTCCCTATTTATGGAGAAACCTAACCATGGAGGAACACTAGAGAGCTGCTTCCAGCTAGCGGGTGGGCTCCCAAGAGCAGAAAGCAGTGGGTACAAGTCTGCTTATGTCTAAATTTGCCAATCACCTAAGTCACCATTCCCGTTTTAGGAAGAAAGTAACAAAGAGTTAGAGAGAGGCTAGAGTTTTTAGGGGAAAAATCCTCCTCATGAAAACCATAGGATTGAGGAACAGGCATTGCCTTTCAATATGAAAATAAGAAAAAGGCATTTGTAATCCCAACACTTTTCGTATAACAAGTATTTTAAGTTTTGCGTGTTCTCGTTTTTACAGCTAGGTTTTACATAGTTGTGTGGAATGCATGTCATTTTATTTTATTATTTTATTTTTATTTTTTTAAAGATTTTATTTATTTATTCATGAGAGACAGAGAGAGAGAGAGGCAGACACAGGCAGAGGGAGAAGCAGGCTCCATGCAGGGAGCCCGACATGGGACTCGATCCCCAGTCTCCAGGATCAGGCCCTGGGCTGAAGGCAGCGCTAAACCGCTGAGCCACCCGGGCTGCCCTGTATGTCATTTTAAAACTGAAGCTAGATTCTATCTTCATTTCTTTCTTTCCTCTCTTGACAAATTGAGTCATTTCTTTCTCATGTGTATCTATTATCACTTTTTTTCCTTTAAGATTTTATTTATTTAGTTGAGAGATTGAGAGAGAGTGAAAGCATGAACATGGAGAGGGGCAGAGAGAGAAGACGACTCCTTGCTGAGTAGGGAACCCAATGCAGTCTCCATCCTAGAATCCCTGGGATCCATAACCTGAGCTGAAGGCAGATACTTAACCCACTGAGCCATGCAGGTGCCCCTCTATTATTGCTCTTAACACTTCATTTTATTTGTGTTGACAAGTCTCGCTCACCTCTTTGTGTTCTTTATTTTTTGTTTTATTATTTTTTTTAATTAAAGATTTTATTTATTCATGAGAGACACAGAGAGAGAGAGAGGGAGGCAGAGACACAGGCAGAGGGAGAAGCAAGCTCCACGCAGGGAGCCCGACGTGGGACTCTATCCCGGGTCTCCAGGATCACGCCCCAGGCTGAAGGTGGCGCTAAACCACGGAGCCACTTAGGCTGCCCTGTTTTGTGTTCTTTAATACAGAGACATTATCTCTACTCATTTGTGTATCTCTGGTCCTTGAGATATACCAGATAGTTTATTAAATTGAATACTCTGTTAAATACTATGCTGTTTATCATTTACTATGACATTTATTCCTAATTGCTTCACAGTGTCCATAATTCCATTATTGAAAGTAACTTGAAGAGGATGCCTAAAGAATAAGTTCTTGAAATCACAGAACCCAGCAGTGATCTTCTTTAGTGGAGATATTTGCTGTAGGTAGGTGAATACCAGAGTTTATAAATGAGGTTTAGAAGAACACTATGTTGGGAGAATGGAGACTAATGCCGGACATAGTGAGTAGGAGTTGTCTCTTAGGGAAAAAAAGGTGGCATACAGTTGATGATTTGAAATGATGCTGTAGTGACTTAGTAATATTATAAACAACCTTGACATTTTTTCAGATATGGCTTACCAAAAAATGTTTACAGTTTGGTTACAAATTCCTAGGTGTTAGATACTCAACAAGTGTTGCTAGAACACGGTCAGTGCTTTTATAGCAGCGATGTCCCCAGTAGCCAAACTATGGAAAGATCCCAGATGTCCATCAACAGATGAATGGATAAAGAAGATGTAGTATATATATGCACAGAGGAATATTACTGAGCCACCAAAAAAGAAAGAAAGAAAGAAAGAAATCTTGCTATTTGCAATGATGTGATAGAACTAGAGGGTATTATACTAAGTGAAATAAGTCAATCAGAGAAAGACAATTATATGATTTCACTCATATGAAAATTAAGAAACAAAACAGAGGAACATAGAGGAAGGGAGGGAAAAATAAAACGACATAATCAGAGAGGGAGATAAACCATAAGAGACTCTTAACCATAGGAAACAAACTGAGGGTTGCTGGAGGGGAGTGGTGAAGGAGGATGTGGAACTGAGTGATGGACATTAAGAAGGACGTGATGTGATGAGCACTGGGTGTTTTATACAACTGATGAATCACTGAACTCTACTTCTGAAACTTGCAATATACTACATGTTAATTATTTGAATTTTATAATATTTTTTTAATCATTTGAATTTTAAAAAGAAAAAGTCAGTGCTTAGATTCACTTTTTAAAATTTCTTGGATAGGGATCCCTGGGTGGCGCAGCGGTTTGGCGCCTGCCTTTGGCCCAGGGCGCGATCCTGGAGACCTGGGATCGAATCCCACATCGGGCTCCTGGTGCATGGAGCCTGCTTCTCCCTCTGCCTGTGTCTTTGCCTCTCTCTCTCTCTCTCTCTCTCTCTGACTATCATAAATAAATAAATTAAAAAAAATAAAATTTCTTGGATAAACTTCACATTCTTAGTACAAATATGCTAATTTTATAGTTCACCAAGGAAGAAAATAGTAATTATTAGTCATAATTAGCTAGCAGTCTCTAGAAATGTGATTATTTTTGTTTTAATGTTTGATTATTTTGAGTACATTTTTATCAGGTAATCCTAGGTTTATCCTTTTACACGTAATGCCTTTCCATTTTAAATACGTTTTAGTTGTCTCTGTTTCTTGTATGTTTATACCCTCTTGTACTTACTGAGATCTTGATGAGAATATTTCTTTATTTCCCTGATAACACCATCTTACTGTGGCATCATCAGTGATGCTCTAAATGCTTATAAAACCTCCTTGCCATGTACTAAATGATCTCAGACTTGGTGTATCTTGAATTTTTACCTGCTTTTTAATAGTTATTTTATCACTTCTTGCTGTTTGGTGTTACTTCTTACTGTTATCTATCTCTAACAGACTCCCTGTCCCCTTCACCATTTGTTATCGATTATCAGCAGGTGTCAGAAAACTAGTTAACCAAGCTAATTGGGATTGGTCATGAAAGTAAACAATGAATAGATCTGAAAGTCTTTCTCCTGAATAAAGTGTATGGATTTTTTTTGTTTTGTTTTGTTTTAAAGATTTTATTTATTTATTCATGAGAGACACAGAGAGAGGCAGAGACACAGGCAGAGGGAGGAAAAGCAGGCTCCATGCAGGAGCCCGATGCAGGACTTGATCCTGGAACTCTGGGATTACATCCTGAGCTGAAGGCAGAGGGTCAACTGCTGAGCCACCCAGGTGTCCCAAGTGTATGAATGTTAATAATGTATATGTTGATGGCCCAGAGACCTTTTTTGCTTGTTTTGGTAAAGAAAGAACCTCTGGAGAAATGAGGTGTTAGCCATATTGATTCAACAGGAGCAGCTAAAAACAAAACAAAACAAAACAAAACAACAAAAAAACCTTTTTCTCTTTTTTATTTTTAATTTTTAAAAAAGATTTTATTTATTCATGAGAGACACAGAGAGAGAGGCAGAGACATAGGCAGAGGGAGAAGCAGGCCTCTCGCAGGGAGCCCAATTTGGGACTCAATCCCCAGACCTGGGATCACACTCTGAGCCTAAGGCTGACACACTCAACTGCTGAGCCACCCAGGCATCGCTTCTCTTTCTTTTTTCAAGTGAAGTATATTGTACCTACCGTAATGTGAACAAATGTTAAGTACACAGCTCAACAAATTTTTACATGTGTATGTACCCATATAATTACCACTTGGATCAAAATAAGGAACATTCCGAATACCCCGGTTGGCTCTCCTATGCCCTGTCCCAGTTGATAGCCCACATCCAGAAATGCCTACAAAGTCAGACTTTTATCCTAATAGATTAGGTTTGCCTGTTTTTGAACTTTTATGGAAATTGAAGTTTGAGTTTTATATCATTTTCTAATTTGTAACATTATATCATTTTCTTGTGTCATATTCTTTTGAGTTCTAATGTTTATATTGCTATTCATTTTCTTATTTGCCTATTTTTTTAACATCCAGAAAATTTTAAATTGTGGTTTAATTTATATACAATAAAATGCATGGACTCAACTATTCAGTGAGTTTTGATGTTTGCTTATATCTATATAATTATGACCTCAAACAAGAGAAGGAACATTTCCTCCATCCTAGGAAATTACTTTGAGTCCCTTTCTAGTCAATTCCTGCCAGCCTCTCCAAGGCAGCTGTTTACTGATTTCTAGTACCACAGATTTGTTTTATCTGTTTTTAAATTTTATATAGATAGAATTATGTGGTAGGTGTTCTTTGTGTTGAGCTTCTTTTATGTCACATAATATTTTGAGATTCATCTATGTTGTTTTTATTAGTTCTATGAACATATTAAATTAAGTTCACTGAATTTATTTATGACTGTCGTAATTTGTCACTTTTTATACATTTTTATGTTGATGGATGTCTATGTTTTTGGCTGATGAGTTCGGCTGCTCTGAGTATTTTTGTAGAAGTGTTTTTTTGTAGTAACATGTCTTTTCTCTTGGATAAATACCTAAATGTAGAAGTGCTAAGTCATAGAGTAGATTTTTTTTTTAATTTGGTAAGAAACTCACATACATTTTTTTCAAAGTGGTTTTACCAACTTTCCCACCAGCATTGTATGATGGTTCCAGGTGCTCCACATCTTTATCAATACTTGGTATTGCCAGTCTTTTTTATTTTAGCTGTATAATACCTGATTATATTGAGTGCCTTTTTATACTTATTGGCCATTTGTATTATCTTCTTTTGTGAAGTGTCAGTTCAAGTATTTTCCTAATTTAAAAATTGAATATTGACTGTAAAATTATTGATTTGAGTTCTTTATATACTATGAGTTTTTTGCCATATGTATATATTATGAATATTTTCTTGTAGGCTCTCACCTTTTTGTTATGATAACTTGTGATGAGCAGGAATTTTTTATTTTTTTCAAGTCTAATGTATTATTTTCCTTCACACTTAGTGCTTTTTTCTGTTCTAAGAAACCTTTGTCTACTTAAACATCTCAAAGATATTCTCTTATGTTTTCATCTGAGAGCTTTATGGTCTATGTTTTAACTTGAATTAATCTTTTTGTGTATAGGGTGAGGGTCAAGATTTCTTTTTTCCATGTAGATAATCAGTTGTTTCAGCACTGTTACAAAGACTTTTTTCTTTTACCCTTGAATTGAGTTGATACCCTTGTCTCAAATCAATTGATAATATATTTGTGGGTTTACATATAGAATTCTAGTCTTGTTTTTCTTTTTTTTCTAATTTAAACTAATAAAATGAAAACTAGGAGTAGAACCTAGGAGGAGAAAGATGGTACTTAATTTGATTATATTTTATAGTCTCTTGGTCTTATCATTTCAGAATACATTCTGAGTTCATCAGAAAAAGGGAAGAAGCTTATCTCTTCTTCTTTTTTTAATCTCTTCTAAAGCCAAATCATTCTGAAGATTGGGGAAGTAATCCAGGCTTTGGTATGAGACCCATGATACAGGGTGAGGTAGCCCATGATCTTTACCTTTTCAGATTGGGACTTAATAAAAATAACTTACATATATGATGAACAAGTCCTATGTGCTAGACATTGTGCAAAGCGCTTTATTATAAATAGTCTCATTTATTCATTCTCCCAAACTTTAGGTACTTCTTATTTTTTAATTAAAAATTTTAAATTAAAAAAAAATTTAAATTAACATAATAAAATGCACCTTTTGGACATATAGTTCTGTGAATTTTATTTTATTTATTTATTTTTAAAGATTTTATTTATTTATTCATGAGAGAGAGAGAGAGGAAGGGAGAGAGAGAGGCTGAGACACAGGCAGAGGGAGAAGCAGGCTTCATGCAGGGAGCCCGATGTGGGACTGGATCCCAGGTCTCCAGGATCACACCCTGGGCTGAAAGTTCTGTGAATTTTAACATTGAGTATAGATTTGTGGATCCATCCTAGCAATCAGAATGCTAAATAGTTAGATTCTTTACCCCGCCAAAGTTTCCTTGTAGTATATCTTTGTAATCATATCTTCTCTCCTCTCCCAACTCTTGGCAGCCTCTTTCTTTGCAGTTTTACCTTTTTAAGAATGTCAGAAATAGAATCATACAGCATAGAACCTTTTTGTTTTTTAAGATTTTATTTATTTATTCATGAGAGACACACAGAGAGAGAGGCAGAGACATAGGCAGAGGGAGAAGTAGGCTCCATGCAGGGAGCCAGACGCGGGACTCGATCCTGGGTCTCCAGGATCATGCCCTGGGCCAAAGGTGGCGCTAAACCGCTGACCCGCCTGGGCTGCCCGCATTTAACCTTTTGAGGTTGGTTTCTCTCACTTAGCATAATGCCTTTGAGATTCTTCCAAGTTGTCATGTGTGTCAATATATTCCTTGTTATTGGCTGAAGAGTAGTCCACTGGCTGGATGTACCTATTTGTTTATCCATTTGCTCATTGAAGGATATTTGGGTTGTTTCCAGTTTTGTTGATTGTGAATAGAACTGCTATTCATGTAAAGATTCATGTAAAGATTTTTGTGTGAATGGAAGTTTTTATTTCTCTACCTAAGAGTTGGGTTGCTTGGTCATGTGATAAGTATTTGTTTAACTTTATAAGAAATTGCCAGTTATTCTCCAGAGTGGTTGTGCCATTTTTCAGTCTCACCAGCAATGTATGAAAGTTCCAGTCACTCCACATGCTTACTAACGCTTGGTATTTTTACTATTTTTCATTTTTGTAATTTTAATAGATGTATAATGGTATCATAATTTTAATTTGCATCTCTCTAATGGTTGCTAATGCTTTTGAACATTTCTTTTTCCATTAGTATATCATTTTTGATGAAGTGGGTATAAGGGTTCAGGTCTTTTGTTGGATATGTAATTTGCAAATTTTTTCTCCCCTCTGTGACTTGACTTTTCATTCTATGAACTATTTTTCAAAGAGCAAAGATTTAAATTTTGATGAAGTCTGACTTAACCAATTTTTTCCCTGGGTCGTGTTTTGATGTCATGTTCAGGAACTCTTTGCCTGACTCCAGGTCATGAAGATTTTCTCTTATGTTTTGTTTTCTTCTAAAAGATTTATAGTTTTACATTTTACCTTTAGACCTGTGATCTATTTTGAATTGATTTCTTATAAAGAGTTAATTTGGGGTTCATGTTTTTCTATATACAGATGTCCAATTGTTCTAATATCATTTGTTGTAAAGACTCTCCTTTCTTCCTTGAATGGCCTTGGTATGTTTGTCAAAAATCAATTTGTATCTATGTGGATCTGTTTCTGGGTTCTCTATTATATCCCATTAGTCAGTGCATCTTTCCCTTTGATAATACCACATTACCTTGATACTGTAAAATTATGCAATGTGAATCTTTAGTCTTTTTTTTTTTAATTTTTTTGTTCCTTTGCCTCCCCATATATACATTTCAGAGTTAGCTTGTTTATATTGACAAAAAAAATTGGGATTTTGATTAGAGTTGCATTAAACCTGTAGAATTAATTTTGGTGGAATTGACATTTTACCATGTTGAGTCTTCCATTCCACAAACATCCAGTATCTCTGTTTATTTTGAGTCTTTGATTTTATTCTTCACTGTTCTGTAATTTTCAGCAGAAAAATCCTATATACCTTTTGTTCATTTTTTAGAGCTATTATAAATGACATGTAAATTTTTTTTTTTTTTTAGATTTTGGTTTCTAGTTATTCATTTTTTTTAAAGCTAGAGTTTTCTTTTTTTTAATATTTTTTATTTTTATTTTTATTTATTCATGAAAGACACAGAGAGAGAGGCGGAAACATAGGCAGAGGGAGAAGCAGGCTCCATGCAGGGACCCTGATGTGGGACTCGATCCCGGGACTCCAGAATCATGCCGTGGGCTGAAGGCAGGCGCTAAACCGCTGAGCCACTCAGGCATCCCTAGTTATTCATTCTTAGTATGTAGAAGATTGTTGGAGTGCCTGACTGGCTCAGTCAGAAAAGCATGTAACTCTTGATCTTGGAGTCGTGAGTTTGAGACTCCTGTTGAGTGCAGAGATTACTAAAAAAAAAAAAAGAAAGAAAAAGAAAAAAAAAGAAAATAAATACTTAAAAATATGATTATTTTTATTTTATTTTATTTATTTATTTATTTATTTTTATGATAGTCACACAGAGAGAGAGAGAGAGAGAGGCAGAGACACAGACAGAGGGAGAAGCAGGCTCCATGCACCGGGAGTCTGACGTGGGATTCAATCCCGGGTCTCCAGGATCACGCCCTGGGCCAAAGGCAGGCGCCAAACCGCTGCGCCACCCAGGGATCCCCAAAAATATGATTATTTTTTTGTGTTGAATTTGTATACTGTGACTTTGTTGAATTCTCTTATTAGGTATAGAGGTAGTTTTCATAAATTCCTTGATTTTCCTATGTAGACAATACTATTGACTATGAGCAGAGGCAGTTTTATTTGTTCCTTTTCAATCTGTATGCCTTTTTGAACTGGGTAGGACTTCTAGTACCATGCCAAGTAGAAGTGATAAGTCAGCATTTTTTTCTGTTCTTAATCTAGGGGGAAGGCATCCAGTCTTTCACCATTAAATATTGTATTTGCTGTACCTTTCTTATAGATGTTCTTTATTAGGTTAGGGAAGTTCCTTTCTTTTTGCTAAGAGTTGGGATGTTGTCAGAGGCTTTTTCTGCATCAAATGATAGGATCATATTTGCCTTTTTTTTCTTTAGGCTGTTAATATGGTGGATTGCACTGATTGGTTTTTTGAATATTGAACCAGCTTTGTATTGCTGCGATAAGTCCTACTTCGTTGTAGTACTTTAGTATTCTACCTATTGCTGGATTTGATTTGTTAATATTTTGTTGAGAATTTTTGCTCTCGTGTTCATGAGGGATATAGGTCTTTAGTTTTCTTTGTGTACTGTTGCTGTTTGTTTTTTGTATCAGGATTAATGGTGATGCCCAGAATGAGTTGGAGAGTGTTCTCTCTTCTGTTTTCAGAACAGAGTATGTAGAATTAGTTTTATTTATTTTTGAAAACTTTGGAAGAATTTGCCAGACATAACACCTGGGACTAGAAATTTATTTTTTCTCTTTGGAAAGTTTTAAACTATGTATTAAGTTTATTTAATAATTATAGGATTGTTCAGAGTATCTATTTCATCATTGGTGAGTTTTGATAGTTTGTAGTTTTTCAAGGAGTTGGTCCGTTTCATCTGAGTTGTCTATATGCAAAGTGTTGTTCATAGTATTTTTTTTTCAAAAGATTTTATTTATTTATTCATGACAGACAGAGAGAAAGAGAGGCAGAGACACAGGCAGAGGGAGAAGCAGTCCGATGTGGGACTTGATCCTGCGACTCCAGGATCATGCCCTGAGAGGAAGGCAGCCACTCACCTGCTGAGCCACCCAGGTGTCCCTGTTTGTAGTATTCTTTTGTTAACATTTTAAATTCCATGGAATTGGTAGTGATGTCCCTCTTTCACTCCTGGTGGTAATTTGTGTCTTTTCTTCCTTTTTTCTCAGTTCCTTTTGTTAGAGGTTACTTTTTTAAAAAAAATCACATATAATAACATCACCACCAATCTTTTTATTTATTTAAAAATATTTTTTTAGGGTAGCCCGGGTGGCTCAGTGGTTTGGCACTGCCTTCAGCCCGGACCTGATCCTGGGGACCCAGGATCGAGTCCCACATCGGGCTTCCTGCATGGAGCCCCCTTCTCCCTTCTCCCTTCTCCCTCTGCCAGTGGCTCTGCCTCTCTTTCTCTCTGTGTCTCTCATGAATAAATAAATAAAAATCTTTAAGATATATATATATATATATATATTTAAAGTAAGCTCTGTGTCCAATGTGGGGCTTGAATTCACAACCCCAAGGTCAAGAGACCCATGATCTACAGACTGAACCAGCTAGGCAGCCCAAAGTTTATCTTTGTTAAAAAATCTTCTCAAAGAATCAGCTTTGGTTTTACTAATTTTCTCTATTGTTTTTCTATTGTCACTTTCAGTGATGTCTGATCTTATTATTATCTTTTTTCTGTTTGCTTTAGGTTTGTTTTGTTCTTTTTCTAGCTTGTAAGGGTGGAATCTTAGATTATTGATTTTTATATTTTTTCCTTTTCTAATTTAAGCATTTAAGTTTTACCTTTCCTTCTAAGCAAAATCCTATCTACGTGCCATACATTTTGATGTTGTGTTTAATTTTTATTCGGTTCAAACTATTTTCTAGTTGCCCTCTGAACTTCCTTTTTTTTTTTTAATTAGTTTGTTTCTAAAGATTTTATTTATTTATCCATGAGAGACACACACACAGAGAGGCAGAGAGGCACAGGCAGAGGGAGAAGCAGGCTCTATGCAGGGAGCCCACCCAACATGGGACTTGATTCTGGGTCTCCAGGATCATGCCCTGGGCTGAAGGCAGCGCTAAACCGCTGAGCCACCCGGGCTGCCCTGAACTTCCTTTTTGAACTATAGCTTGTTTAGAAGTTGTTTAATTTCTCAGTGTTTGGAGTATTTCTATTATCTTTTTTGTTACTGATTTCTAGTCTGATTTCATTATGGTTAGAAAGCATACTTCATATGTTTTCAGTTCTCTACGTATATTTGGTTCACATGGATGATATTTTCTCTGCTGTACTTATTCTTTTTTTTTTTTTTTAAGATTTTATTTATTCATGAGAGACACAGAGAGAGAGGCAGAGACACAGATAGAGGGAGAAGCAGGTTCCCTGAGGAGAGCCCAACGCAGAACTTGATCCTGGGATCATGACCTGAGCCAAAGCAGATGCTGAACCACTGAGCCACCTAGGTGGCCTGAAATCTTTTTTCTTTTTTAATTTTATTTTTAATTAATTTATTTATTTTTAAAAACTATATATTTTAAAGATTTTATTTATTTATTCATGAGAGACACACAGAGAGAGAGGCAGAGGGAGAAGCAGGTTTCATGCAGGGAGCCCCATGTGGGACTCACCCCAGGTCTCCAGGATCACGCCCTGGGCCGAAGGCAGTGCTAAACCGCTGAAACACCCAGGTGTCCCTCTTTTTTTCTTTTTTTAAACATTTTTACCTTAGAGGGATACATGTCTTCCACTTGAATTCTACAGATTGCTCATACCTTTGTCTGAAATGAATTCTTAACACTTTATTGCTAATGATAAATATTTAATTCTGTCCTTAAAGAAGAGCTGATTGTGGGCATTTGCTATATTTTATAACCTCTCTAATCAGGTATGTAACTTTTAGTCCTGAATCTATGCTTTAAAGAAAATAATTCAGTGATTAGTAGAAGTTGCTTAGGCTGGAATTAATTTGAGATAATTGAAATAGTGTCAGTGTCTAAGCTATAAAAGAAAGGTTTTCCTTTTTGGGAATAATTTAGACTGAGATGTTATTTTCAATTTTAAATGGCAGGAAAACATCTAACTTTTTTTTTTTTTTTTTAAGTAGGCTTCATGGCCAGTGTGGAGTCCCATGCAAGGCTTGAATTTATGACCCTGAGATCATGACCTGAGCCGAAAGCAGAAGCTTAACTGATTGAGCCACCTACATGTCCCATCACCTAGCTTTTTAAATCAATGGTTAAAACTTGAAAAGTTAACTTCTGTTTAACTTAAAAATGAGCCAATGTGTTTACTTAAAAAAGAAAACGAGGGACGCCTGGGTGGCTAAGCAGTTGAGTGTCTGCCTTAGGCTCAGGATGGGATTGGGCTCCTATATGGAGGCTGCTTCTCCTCCCTCTGCCTATGCCTGTGTCTCTCATGAGTAAATAAATAAAATCTTAAAAAAAATGAATGTTAGAGTTTACTTAAAAAAAATAAATGTTGCTAACTGCAAGGTCATTCTTTCATTAAAATAATTATTAAAATTAAAATACCCAGCATGCAAGCTTACCATTTTAAGTAAATGTTATTTATATTTGTTCCTTTTGGTAATGTTGATTTTGTAAAATTTGACTGAAATACCCCAAATACCCCCTGCTTTACTTACAAATGTGAGGATGAAAAAGCCAGACACTTGGCACAAAATTTAAGATAACAGGCATTTAGGGTGCTTTTTGTGGAACTCTGATTTGTGAAGAATATTAATCATCAGGTAGTGAAGATACAGAATTTTGTATAGGTAGAAAAATTACTAATTTGTGACTTCCTAAAAGTTATTTAAATAACAGATTTATAATAAGCTTATAATAAGTTACGTTGAATTGATTTAAAATATTTGAACTTTGAAATACAATGTGGAAGTTATATCCTAAAGGATCTAAAAATATTTAAATATTTTTAAAAAATATTTAAATGATTGGAAACCAGTGGGGAATGTGAAGCAACATTGTTTAATACTGTTGTTTTCCTAACAACGAAACTGTGTTATTTATTATTAAATATTGAACATCTAAATGTTTTCCAGGAAATTCGATTGTTTTTGCTGTCAACCAAAGCCCATTTGATGCATCATACCTGCGCTGTTCCAGGAGCAGGTGGAGGTTCCTGAGGGAACTTTCTCACTGACCCATAATTTGAGATAAGATGATAGTTACAGAACTATAAAAAAAATAGTCTGAGGTTGCCACTATTTCTGTTTTATTTGCCTAACAAGCAGATTTCTTATCTATTCTCTCCTAGATCATATGGATAACATACACTTCAGTTTATTAGTGTCCAATCGATAGACATATCTTAGGATTATAATTCTAAAGGTGAAATGGATGCTACCCGAAACAGCTTTGGGAGTTCACTTGGATCACTACATAATTTTCTTTTTTTGAATATTGCAAAATGCCCTTTATGATTACAGAGATTCAAAAAGTTTCTGAATAGATAGGAGCTATTTTCTTTTAAAGCCGCACTCAGAATTTTATTACTGTGACGGTAACTTGAAAGTATACAGTTTGTCTTTTCATTCTATTTTGTTGAGATTGAGTTTTGCTGTCGTTTTTGGTAAAGAAAATAAAAATTTCACTTCCACTTTTTTTTTTTTTTTACCTTAGAGAAAATGTGACTTTTCAAGAAGTTAGAGATTTGAATTTGAAATATCTTGTATATATCAAGCCTTTGGTCAGTCTTCTGCTTAACTATGGAATCTTTATAACATCAAAGAGTTGCATGTTTTAAAGCTTAGAGAAAAATGGATACACTGAATCCTAGCAACTGAAGGCAAATAGATACGTCAATGCTACACTTAGGTCAGCAGTTTGTTCTGTTTGCTTGGGAACTCTTTTGTTTTACTAGTGTGTTTACAATGAGGTCTTTCAGTGGAGCAGGACTACACGACTAAGTATGTACTCTGTATTGTCTGAGTACATTCTGTGTGTAAACTTTAAGACTTATGTATACAGGCATATTTATTGTTATTTAGCTCTTGATATTTAGTCTTATTGTATTTATTTTCTTTCTCCAAAATATTTTATCTGTTCATGTTTGCTATCTGGCAGTAGGCTTTGCATTTCTAATTATGGTGTCATTGTATAGGGTACTGAGTATGTTCCCAGATAAGTCATTAACATTAAATATATATATATATATATATATATATATATATATATATATATATGGCTAAACCACTTGTTTTTAGAAGATAAATTTAAGTTATTGGGTGTAGAATAATCTGGATTTTTTCTTGATCAAGGCCTATACTTTCATTGTGCCTGCTTTTCTTAAACACTACTATGAGAATTACTTAAGAGTTTCATATGTATCATTGAGAGTTAAAATGAGATTCATAGAACTCCACATGCTATGGGATTTTGTGTGTGTTTTCTTGAGGAGGGGAGGGCAGAAGTTATCTAGGTGGATGAAATCAGTAGGCAGTTTAAGATTGCAGGTTTGGAGTTGGAAAGAAAGAATGAAGCCACAGATGTACTTTGGAAGTTACCCAGTGTATTTCATGGAAGGCCTGCTATAAGCTATACGCCCCTGGAATTCATGCAAACCACAAGACAGGTTTTCGTGCACATGGATTTGATAGTCTAGTCACTAGATTCTAGAGGGAGAACTGTTAGCCTAGAAGGTCATAGGTGAAGCTTGGTAATGGATGGGATTGGGGAAAAAGAGTGTAGATGGAATTATTTTTTTTTATTATTTTATTATTTTATTTTATTTTTTTTATGATAGTCACAGAGAGAGAGAGAGAGAGGCAGAGACACAGGCAGAGGGAGAAGCAGGCTCCATGCACCGGGAGCCCGACGTGGGATTCGATCCCGGGTCTCCAGGATCGCGCCCCGGGCCAAAGGCAGGCGCCAAACCGCTGCGCCACCCAGGGATCCCGATGGAATTAAATTAAGGACAGAGTGATTTTGGGAAGTATCTATACTGTGCAGATTTGGGGGAGAAAGGCAAGGACTATGGGAAGTACCTATATTTTGTGGTTGGCATGATAAAGAAAACAGAACTACTGGTAGGATATGGAGAACTTCCTGTGAAGCTAATTTAGCTTCAGGGTCTCTCACTTGTTCAAGATTTCTTCTAAGACTTTGGGAGAAAGGTGTTCACATGACCATATGTTTCTGTAGGATTTCAAAAAATAAGATCACAACTTAAGGTTGGCGTCTCTTTCCATTCTTGACTTACCCTCATGTTATGTAGCATTGAAGGGACTGCAGATGTTTTTGGGATCTAGCTAAGGGGGGGTTGAATTAGAGTTATAATTAGTTTGGGTGACATATATTTAATTGGTTCATTGTCACTTTGGAGTATATAAATTTTTGCCAAGTGTTCTGCTATAGGAATGACACCTAGAAATACTATTATCCTCTGTGCTGATTCAATGTTTTGGCACAAAGATGCCAGGCCAGAGATCACAGGTTATATGAACATATTCTATAGTTCCTGACAATAGAAGTATGTGGTTAGGGTAAGAGAAATACAATTTAAAATATACAGAGCCAGAAACCAGTTTGGGAAAAATTCTTCTGAAAGCTTGTAATAAAAGAAATGAAGATTCCCCAAATTTGACAACAATACCAAAATTTTATGATATGGACCAGTAACCATTTATGAACCTAAAATAATATCTTCTAAAACGTAAATAACAATTTAGTCTTGAGGGAGTATTTAAAATCATATGAAGAGATGGTCATAAAACATATGCAGTAAAAACGTGGAAAATGTATCCTAGAAGTGTGTTAGAGAATTTATTGCTAGAATGATTATGTTATGTTTTTTGGACTTTTGTGAAATTTGTTATATGTGTTTCCTCTAATTTCTGGATAAGTGTTTGCCTTAAAAAAAAAAACCACTTTATTTGAGAGAGAAAGATTGAACACATGAGTGGGGCATGGGGAGAGGGAGAAGCAAACTCTTCACTGAACAGGGAGCCCAGTGTGGGGCTTGATCCCAGAACCCCAAGAACATGACCTGAGCCAAAGGCAGACACTTAAGTGACTGAGCCATGCTGGTGCCCTGATAAGTATTTGCGTCTGTACCTAATTTTGTATTTGTAATCCTATTTTTTCCCCTTAAAGAGAGCCTCAATTCTTTTGATGTTCATACCCAATGAAACCTGGGAGGTAGGAAATCATGGATGTCAAGAGGAGACAACTGAAAGATGGAAGATGTGTTCTGTTTTAAGTGATGCATTAAGGTAGCTAAAGAAGGCAGTTTGATTTGGTGATAGATATCATCATTGATGATTTTTAGGATTGAATATGAATTTTGGAGTGGGAAGTAGTATATAATTTTGAAGAAAGTGGCAGTGGAGTCAAAGAGTGGCATTTTGGGGGGCCGAAAACAAGGAACAGGAAAGTTGTGTGTGTGTGTATGTGTGCATGCATATGTGTACACGCACACTTTAAAAATAGGTGTACATTAGCGCCACCTTCAGCCCAGGGTCTGATCCTGGAGACCCGGGATCGAGTCCCACGTCGGGCTCCCTGCATGGAGCCTGCTTCTCCCTCTGCCTGTGTCTCTGCTTCTCCCTATGCCTGTGTCTCTGCCTCTCTCTCTCTCTCTCTCTCTCTCATTCTCTCATGGATAAATAAATAAATAATCTTTAAAAAATAAAAATAAAAATAGGTGTACATCTAAATATTTAGTGTACATCTAAATATGGCAAAGATACATGTAGCACAGAAGGAAAAGTTAAAGACCATAGCAAGAGAGGTCAAAGCAGAGATAGTAGCCAGAGCAAGGTGGTCAAAAGAAATGGATCAAGACATGAGAGTACCCTAAACTATAGAATTCAATGAAGGGGCAAACATCTATCCCTATATACATCAGTAGTTCTTTAGTTATCACTGTATTAGCCCTGTATTAATGCTGAGTACAGTAATTGGTTTTCATAATGTTGGTCCCAAGTATTTCTTCTAAAACCATGACATACATTATGCTGAGTTGGCTCCTGAGAATAATACAGTTCTAAAATTTACATTTGGATGGTTATGTTGTTCATGACATAACCGGAAGATAATTATCTGTATTAGTTTAACATGTTAAACTCAGTTTTCCAAGTTCTTTTTAGACTATATGAAGTCCAAAATTTAGTTGTTGTCCAACTATCAGATGGTAGGGTGTGTTATGAAGGAAAATAAGGGAGAGTAAGATGACAGAGTAGCGAAGGATGATATTCAGATAGTGTGGTAGGAAATCCAGGTAGAATATTGACATACCACTTTTTGTTAGTATATTTATGCAAGCCAAAATGCGTTTACCAAGATCATCTCATTTAAAATTTCAAAAGAGGGATCCCTGGGTGGCGCAGCGGTTTGGTGCCTGCCTTTGGCCCAGGGCGTGATCCTGGAGACCCGGGATCGAGTCCCACGTCAGGCTCCCAGTGCATGGAGCCTGCTTCTCCCTCTGCCTGTGTCTCTGCCTCTCTCTCTCTCTCTCTCTGTATGACTATCATAAATTAAAAATAAAATAAAAATAAAAAAATAAAATTTCATAAGAGCAACATCTATTCACCATTGTTTTCTTCTCATCTCTAAAACTATTAATTAAGATTAGTAAGTACCAAGGGGTGCCTGTGTGGCTCAGTTGGTGAGGTGTCCGAGTCTTGATTTTAGTTCAGGTCAATGATCTCAGGGTCGTGAGAGATTGAGCTACATCGGGTTCCACTCTGGAGGTGGAGCCTGCTTAAGTTTCTCTCCTTGTTCTCTCTCTCTGCCCCCCACAACTCCCCGCCTAAAAAGATACTAACTATTAAAAACAAAAACAAAAACAAAAAACAAACCAACCAGTAACTGCCTAGTAGGTTTGTTGCAGGGCAACAAATAATATTTAGATTATATGTGTCGGTATAGTTTCACTACAGTGCTTGAGATATTATCATCTCCCAATAAACATTGACTCTTCTTTTTAATATGACTTTATTTTCTATTAGTTATTATCTATGCCTTTATGTGAACCACGTAGATTTTAAGATTACCCACTCTTTTATGAAGTATCTTCTTTTTCTGCTTATAGCTCCAAATTCCACACTGCAGTAGAATTATTTTTTTAAGTTTAGAGATCAAAAAAATTTTTTTTCATTGAGGTATAATGTGCATACTGTGAAGTATACTAATTTTAAATATACTGCTCAGTGAATATTTTCACAGGCATATACCTGTGCAGTCACCACCCAGAGTCAAATATAGAACATTCCCCCGACACCAGAAGAAATCTTTGTTTACCCTTGGAGTCATTACTCCTTTTATGTATAACCAATATTTTATTTATTTTTTTAAAGATTTTTATTTATTTATTTATGATAGATATATATATAGAGAGAGGGGCAGAGACACAGGCAGAGGGAGAAAGAAGCAGGCCCCATGCAGGGAGCCTGACGCGGGACTCGATCCCTGGACTCCAGGATCACAACCTGGGCCAAAGGCAGGCGCTAAACCGCTGAGCCACCCCAGGGATCCTCCCAATATTTTAATAGCTTCTGTCTCCATCAATTTCTCTTGCCTGTTTTTGAATTTCATAAAAATCAAATTATATGTCATCTTTTATATGTTTTCATTTGCTGAAAAGAATGCCTACAAGGTTCATCCATGTTATTACAGGTCTCACTAGTTTCATTTATAGTTCTGTATAGTATTTATGTATAAATGTACCACTATTTATTCATTCTTTAGTTTATGGATGTTTGAGTCATTTCCATTTTTAGGAGACCATTAGTAACAAAAGTATTGTGAACATGTTTATGTTATCTTTTGGTAGTTATATACATTAATTCTTATTGACTACATACCCGGAGTGGATTTACTGAATTACAAGGTTGGCACATGTTTAACCTCTACAGAAATGGCCAAGCAGTTTTCCAAAGTTATGCCATTTCACATACCCAGTAGTGATTGATGAGAGTCCAATCTCCATATTCTATTTAACATCTCGAATGAGTGTTTGGCTGTTCTGATGTGTGTAGGGTGTGTGTCTTTGTTGCTTTAATTTGCATTTCATGGTGCTTGAGTCCTTTATATATGTTGATTGGCCATTTGGATGTTCTCTTTTGTGAAGTTCTTGTTTAGATCTTTTGCCTCTTTAAGAAATTGGATTGTTTGGTGGCTCCTGGGTGGCTCAGTTGGCTGATTCTTGGTTTTGGCTCGGGTTGTGATCTCAGGGTCATGGGGGGCTTTAAGCCCCATTGTTGTGCTTGGTGCTCAGCCTGGAACTATCTCTCTCCCTCTGCCCCCACCCTGTTCGTGCATGCACATGCTCTCTCTCTCAAATAAATATATTTTAAAAATCTTTAAAAAATTGGATTGTCTTACATTTAAAAATTTTTAGATTTTTTTAATTTTAAAAATTTTATTCATTTATTTGAGAGCGAGAGATAGCAAGAGAGTATGAGCAGGGAGGAAAGGGAGAAGCAGGCTTCTCTGAGCAGGGCGCCTGATGTGGGGCTGTCTCAGGACCCTGAGATCATGATCTGAACTGAAGGCAGATGCTTAACTCACGGGCACCCTGGGATTGTCTTTTTTTCTATTATTGACTTATAGTACTTCTTTATATTCTTTAGGAATTCTAGATATAAGTTTCTGGATGTGTATTGGAAATATCTCCCGCTGGTCTATGGCTTATCTTTTTGTTCTCAGTGATATCTTTCGGTCAACAGAAATCTTTTTTTTTTTTTTTTTTTAAGAAATCTTTAATTCTAATTGTAGTCCAGCTTATTTTTTCCTAGTATCTTAGTAGCTTTGCTAGCTTAATAGCTTTAGTTTTTAGTGATAAGTAGTCTTTTGAATATTAATTTTAAAAATCTTTGCCTACATAGAAGATCATGAAGATATTCTCATATTTTTTTCTTGAGGCTTTATGGTTTTACCTTTCACTCTTAGATTACTTTTGTGATCTATCTTGAATTCATTTTCATTTGTGGTGTGAAATTGAGGTGAATGTTCATTGTTTTTTCAGTGTTTTTCAAGGTTCATATTTTTCCTACTCTAGCTCCATTGATTGAAAAGATTGTCTTTCCTTCACGTATTTGCAGTGATATCTTTTTCATAAACTGAGTGGATGTATACATGTGGATTTATTTTTAGACTTTGTTTCATTGGTCTTATTTGTCTATCCTTTGACTATTGTCATACTATCACACTACAGTAAATCTTGAAATCTGGTTGTGTAAGTACTTCAATTTGTTCTTCTTAAAGATTAAACTTGGCTACTCTGGGATCCTTGTATTTCCATATAAATTTTAGTGTCAGTTATTTACCTCAAAAAAGCTTGCTGGGATTTTGGTTGGGATTGCATTGCATCTACAGATTAATTAGGGAGAGAATTGGGATCATAACAATATTGAGTTTTTCAATATTGAGTTTTTCACCATTTCAAAAAATGGTGATCTGTATCTCCATTTATTTACACCGTTAAATATTTTTCTTATTTTTAATTTATTTTTAAAAAAATTATTTTATTACTTTTTAATTAGCTTTTTTTTTCTTTTTCTGTTGAAGTATAATGAACATAACCACATTATATTAGTTTCAGGTGTACAATATAATGATTTAACAATTCTATACCTTACTCAGTTCATCAAGATAATTGTCCTCTTGATCCCTTTATCTATTTTACCCCTCCCTACCCCCATAGCACCTCCCCTCTGGCAACCACTAGTTCTCTATTTGAGAGTGTTCTTTGTCTCTTTTTTCTTTGTTTGCTATGTTGTGTAAATGCCATATATGAGTGGAATTATATGATGTTTGTCTTTGACTGATTTCACTTAGCATTTTACCCTCTAGGTCCATTCATGTTGTTGCAAATGGCAAGGTCTCATTATTTTTTATAGTTGAGTAATATTCCATTATATATATATGTACTTCATATATGGATATGAAGGCATTTCCATTGGATGGAAATTTATGGATAGGCATTTCCATTGCTTCCATATCTTGGCTATTGTAAATAATGCTGCAATAAACATAAGGGTTCATATATCTTTTTGAATTAGTGTTTTCATTTTCTTTGGATAAATGCTCAGTAGTGGAATTACTGGATCATAGGATAATTCTGTTTTTAATTTTTTGTGGTACCTCCATACTGTTTTCCACAGTGGCTGCACCAATTTACATTCTCACCAGTAGTGAATGAGGCTTTCTTTTTTTCCACATCCTTGCTGACAACCTCTTGTTTCTTGTGTTTTTGATTTTAGCAATTCTGACAGGTGTGAGGTGACATCTTATTGTGGTTTTGATTTGTATTTCCCTGGTGATTAGTGATATTGAGCATTCACCAATATAATGGTTGAATAGAAATGATGATAGTGGACAGTCTCATTTTGTCCCTAACCTCTGGGAAAGATATTCAATATTTACCACTATGATTGATATTAACTGTGGGTGGTGTGTGTATATGTGGTGTTTTTATTTGTTAGTTTGTTTTGGGGTCTTTTGGTCATAGATACCTTTTATCACTTTAAGAAATTTATGTTCTATTCCCAGATTATTGGGAGTTTTTTTTTTTTTTTAAAGATTTTATTTGTTTATTCATGAGAGACACAGAGAGAGAGAGAGGCAGAGATACAGGCAGAGGGAGAAGCAGGCTCCATGCAGGGAGCCCGATGTGGAACTTGATCCTGGGTCTCCAGGATCATGCTCTGGGCCACACGCAGCGCTAAACCACCAAGCCACCCCGGCTACCCAAGAGGTTTTTTTAAATGATGAATGAGTGTTAAATTTTATCAAACACTTTTTCTGCGTGTATTGAAATGACTCTAGGACTTCTCTTTTTTTATTTTGTGTATGTAGTGATTTACTTCAGTTTATTTCTGAATGTTGAGCTAACATTGTATTCTTAAAATAAACCCTACTTGGTCATATATGTTATCCTATTCATCTATTATAGTATTTACCTTGCAAGATTATTATTATTATTTTTAGAATTTTCACCTATGTTCATGAGAGATATTGATCTGTAATTTTCTTTTTTCATAATGTCCATGTTGGTGTTGCTATTAGGATTATGATGGCCTTATGCAAAGATTTAGTGTTTTCTTTTTCACTGCTGAAAAAAAAAACTATTTAAGATTGGTTTTTGCTACTTTTCATCTGCATGATCATTTCTTCCTCCTCCCTTTTATAAAACTCATGAAGTAGTCCTCAAAACAGGGTTATGGTTGCCTTCTTTTACAGTTGCGGAAACAAGGTTAGAGAAAGTGAGCAGGATTCGGCAGCTGGTATTTACTGAACGGGTATTAAAAATGAGTTTTGCCTTACTTCAAAGCCCACGCAGCACGGTGCACCTGGAGGAAAATGACTGACCCAAGTGGTCATAGGTAGGTCTGAAGAAATACTAGGAGTTGTTCTTTTGAAAACTTATTTGTGCTAGTCTGAGAATCACACTAATGATGACTACGTCTTAGCTATTTGTGAGGGTTGTGGCTTAAAGGAGCTAAGCTTTATAACTCTCTGTTGGCTCTGTCAAATGAAAAGTCCATCCATTCCAAAACTGCACAAATCAGTTTTATTTCTCTGTGGGAACAAATGGTTACTGGGAATTTACTGGAATTCCTCTTTTTCCAAATCCACATAGTCCTGGCAAAAATTCTTTGGCTTTGTAGAAGTTCAGATATTTCCAACCTTGACTTTTTCTAGCATATGATAGGTTAAGAGTCAGCTCACCCTGTACTGACAAGTCCAAGGATTCGGGGAAAAGCTTCATACAGGGAAATAAAAGGTGATTTTTAAGACTTATCTAACACGTTATATGTCCCCAGGTTCAATCATTCTCATCAAAGAGCCTTTCTTATAAAAAGAAATTTCAACATTTATTTCATGTGGAAGCATCTTTTCCTTCTGTTAAAATAATACAAAATACATGAAAAGGTATACCTTGTTTGTTGATTACTAAAGACTTCAGATTTTCAAATAACTGTTTACTAATGATTTCTCATTCTATATAACCATTCACAGGATTGTATTGGAAATGTTTGATTCTTTTAGGAGTTTGTGGCAAGTTATAATGTTGTTTAGTCACTAAAATTTATACCGTGCCAATCACATCATTTTATTTCTTCATATGAAGGACTCAATAAGTTTGTCTCATTTTCTGTCAACTTTCTAACTAAGTTTGAAACAGCTTCTCAGTTTTAAAGCATGAAGTATTATTTAGTGAAACCTACAAAAGAATAATATTAAAGAAGGTAATTCTTTTTAGGAGAAAAGTGTTCTATGTTTATAAGATCTCAGTACTTTAGAGCTGGAAACTTTTTTAAGAGACCATCTAATCCTTCTAGTGCTTGTGATATTGTTATCTCAAGGAGATTATTTTCCTGAGAAATCTAGTACTTACTACTTTGTAAAATTCTTTATTAATTATGAGTGCCTCTAACAACAGAGATACAAATTTAGTTTAAAGGAATAGCTGTTATTTTTAGCCTTGTCACCTTAAAAACTTAAAATATTGGCCTACTAGTTCCTTCCCTTCTTTTTAGTTCTGCTGGTAAAAATAGACTGTTATTCTCTTTGTATTCTATAGGTCTATTATGTGGACTCGTAATATTTAGTAAGATTATTTACTAGTGTGAGAATTAAGGATTTCATTTTGATTTTTTTATATAAAGCTAAACCTGAATCGACTTGATAGTTATTTGTGCTGGATAATAGAAGTTTAAGTTTTAGAGGTTCAGTATTTTAATAGGATTGGAAACATTTGCTCCAGAAGTTGTATTAAGATTCTGAGATAGAAAAAGGAGAAGTTGATTGATTTTATTATAATAATGCTATGATATGAAAAATAAAAAATTATCAAGGTAAACTGCCAGAAACAAGTATTTAATAAGGAATATTAATGTTGAATTATTTATGAACTGAAAACGATAATACTTTGCCTAAGATTAATTAGTACAGTGCTTTCAAAACTATCCTAGAGAAGGCTTGCCATTTTTTCCCATTTTTACGGTATTATTTCTTAAAATGTTTGGTGAACTTAAAAAAAAAATCTTATTGAAATTTTTGAAGTTTTTCTGCTGTATGGTCTTGCTTCTAATGTTCAAGTGATACTCTTGCTAGTAAGTTCTCCTAGTAAGAGTGAATTTATTCTCCTGTTGTAGATGTTCTGATGTCATTATTTCCTTTTCTATGTTCAGTTATTTTATGGGAACCTGACACAGTGAAAGGGCAAAAGGTTAGCTGGAAGAGAGGAGAGATGAAACTGAAACTAGAAGTGGTTAAATATACACTAGTCAGTTATCAGTTACTCCTTGTGTAGTATCCATGGTCAATTTTAAATTGGTACTGGCATTTCCTTGTTTTTCAGGAGCTCTGCTTAGGGAATCTCCTTTGGTTATTTCGTTAACAGATCCGACCGAGTGTCATGTACATTTCTGCAAATACCCAGCTGATCAACGGTCCTCAAGTGATAGGAATCAATTTTAATATTAATGTTGTAAAACATAGATAACTTAATCTTCCTCACTGAATTTATTTTAATGACAAACATAAATCAATTTATTAATATCCTGGTTCTCTCCCATTGGCATGAATGAGTAGGTATAGCTCTATTTTCTGTTAGCATTTTCTTACATTTTAGTAAATGAGAAGGCTGAAATGAGTAGTAGATATTACCTACATTGCAGTTATCTTTGGATTCCAATTACTGACATCATCTCTTTAAAACTAGTAATCAAAAATAGTTTTGACAGGGCAGCCCCAGTGGCGCAGCGGTTTGGCGCCGCCTGCAGCCTGGGGTGTGATCCTGGAGACCCGGGATCGAGTCCCACGTCGGGCTCCCTGCGTGGAACCTGCTTCTCCCTCTGCCTGTGTCTCTGCCTCTCTCTCTCTCTCTGTGTGTGTCTATGGATAAATAAATAAAATCTTAAAAAAAAAAAACAAAAAAAAAAACAAAAATAGTTTTGACAGCTCGAAAAGTTTTAATATAAAATTTCTGTTCAATTTTGTCACGATTTTATTTCTTTCAAAGTAACACATGCACACAGTTAAAAATCAAAAGGTGCTAAAACACTTAAAATAAAAATTCCAGTCCCCTTTGTAGTTCTTCCCTACACTCTAGCCTTGCTCCTCAGATATAATCACTTCTGATTCTTTTCAATGTTTATTATGGTGTTTATCTACATAATTTAAAATAATCTGCCTCTCTACCAGTATGTTGGTTTCAGCAGCTCTTGTGATTGAGAGTTTAGGTCTCTTAGAATCCTGCCCTTCCACTTTTCTTTTTTTCTCTACCTGGAGCTGTTACAATTTTAAAACCTATTTTTGGTGTTTACATGCTTTGATTATGGAACTAGTATTTATGATTGAAGTAAGTAGCTTTTTTTTTTTTTTAAATCCAGTATTACTCTTAAAGAGATTAAAGCCTTTTTGATTTCTCTCTGGAAGCATTTAGGATTTTCTTTACCCTGTTTTGTGGTGTTGTGCCTTGGTATATGTATTTTTTCAGTCATGTGATATTTGATGGGTCTTTTTATTTAGGAGATTCATGCATTTTAATTTTGGGAAATTTTCCTGTGGTTTCTGGTACTTTCTTCTTTTCCCTATTTTCAGTTCCTCCTTTCTGGACTTCCTATTAGTTGGACACTGGATATCCTAGATTGACATTATATCTCCTAGAATAATTGCTTAATTAAAAAAAATTTTTTTCTTCCCAGAGTCCACCTCTTAGGCTTTTTGTTTTTCTAGTTGCCTTTATTTCATTTCCTATCCTACTGAATTAAATGTTACCATAGTTTTATTTCCTTAGAGGAATTTCTTGTTCTCTGTTCCTATTTTGTTTTTTTAAGATTTTATTTATTTATTCATGAGAGAATGAGAGAGAGAGAGGCAGAGACACAGGCAGAGGGAGAAGCAGGCTCCATGCAGGGAGCCCCATGTGGGACTCGATCCTGGGTCTCCAGGATCACACCCTGGGCTGAAGGTGGCCCTAAACCACTGAGCCACCCGGGCTGCCCGTGTTCCTATTTTAATACTCTGTTTTTGCTTCGTGGAATAAATATCTACTCTTACCTCTCTGAGATTATTAATAACAGTTTATTCATTTTTTTATTTTTGTTTTTCTTCTATTTCCTAATTTCTTGGGGCTCATTTTGATCTTTGACTTTCTATTACTTAGTGCTCTCCAAAGCATACTTGTAAAATACTCTGATTTGGTTAATTTGGAAGATGATTTCAGGAATTGTAGTGAGAGGGACACCTGGGTGGCTCAGCGGTTGAATGGCTGCCTTCGGCTCAGGGTGTGATTTCGGAGCCCAGGGATCAAGTCCTACATTGGGCTCCCTTCAAGGCTCCTTCTCCCTCTGCCTGTGTCTCTGCCTCTCTCTCTCTCTCTCTCTCTCTGTCTCTCATGAATAAATAAATAGTTAAATAAATAAACCTTTTTAAAAAAAGGAATTGTAATGAGAGAATAGGAAAGTGAGACAGAAGAGAGGAAATCTAATAAAGTGTATTGACTGAATTAATTTCTTTTTTCTTTTTAAAATTTATTCTAGAGTGACACAGACAGAGGAAGAAACAGGCTCCTCACAGGGAGCCAATGTGGGACTGGATCCCCAGACCCAGGATCAAGCTCTGAGCTGAAGGCAGATGCTCAGAAGGCGGATGCTCAACCGCTGAGCCAACCCAGTCCCTGAATTAATTTCTGTGAGCAGTTGAGGTTCAATATTACTGAGGATCCTCAGGAAACCTATAGAATTGTGCTGTTCAATACTAACCACTAACCACATATGGTTATTTAAATTTAAATAAACTAGGGGCTCCTGAGTGGCTCAGTCAGTTAACTATCTGACTTTGGATTTCAATTTAGGTCATGATCTCAGGTTATGAGATTGAGCCCCATGTGGGGTACCACACTCACAGTGGAGTCTTCTTATTTCTCTACCTCTGCCTTTCCCCTCATGCGCATGCTCTCTCTCTCTCTCTCAAATAAATAAAATCTTTTTTTTTTAAGATTTTATTTATTTATTCATGAGAGACACAGAGAGAGAGAGAGAGAGAGAGGCAGAGACACGGGCAGAGGGAGAAGCAGGCTCCACGCAGGGAGCCCAATGGTGGGACTTGATCCTGGGACTCCAGGATCACGCCCTGGGCCAAAGGCAGACGCCAAACCACTGGGCCACTCAGGGATCCCCAATAAATAAAATCTTTTAAAAAGTTCTCTCCTCACTCTGCTCCTTCTGCTTCTCTAAAAAAATTAGTTTAAACAAACCAAATAAAATTCAAAGTTCAGTTTTAGTTTTAGAAGCCATATTTCAAGTACTAAGTAGCCACTTGTAGCTAGTGGCTACCATATTGGATAGCACAAATATAGAATATTTCCATACTGGTTTAGAATATAACTCAGAATTTCTGCCCCACTGAAGTGTGGGAAAACTGAGCTCTTTATCTACCAGCCTCTGTCCCTTACTGATTAAAAGTTGCTCCTGGAGTTGTGAACTTCCTGTCACTTCTGACCTACTTCTAACAGGGACTGTACCAGTCTACCGTCTCACCTTTATTTTCTGCTGGGCACCTGATGACACCAAATGCAGGTTTTATCTAGTTGATTTTCACCAGTTTGAACCAAGTAGTCACTTGATTGGCTATGGTGTGGGTAGTCTTTTTTAAGCAAAAATATGTAGATTTTCAACTACACTTCTCAGATTTTAGTGGGAAATCTTACTGCAAAATTCCATGGCAATTGCTATCTTTTAGCTCTGTCTTTGGAGGGTTCTGTGAAGTAAATTGGCATCATATTCAAATCCCCTACTCTGGACATTCATTCATTCATTCATTTATTATTTTTTTTATTGGAGTTCAATTTGCCAACATATAGCATATCACCCAGTGCTCATCCTGTCAAGTGCCCCCCTCAGTGCCCGTCATCTAGTCACCCCAACCCCTTGCCCACCTCCCTTTCCATACTCCTTGTTCGTTTCCCAGGGTTAGGAGTCTCTCATGTTCTGTAAAAAATCCCCTACTCTGGGCATTTAGGTTTCAATCTTCTTTTATCTACAAATTATTACTCCTTTACAGCTTA
The DNA here is from genome assembly GCF_003254725.2 of Canis lupus dingo. Lineage (NCBI taxonomy): Eukaryota > Metazoa > Chordata > Mammalia > Carnivora > Canidae > Canis > Canis lupus. The sequence goes on from NC_064263.1 coordinate 37,920,346, forward strand.
AGACAGAAATTATGATATGTGGTAGATTTTTGAATAACATGGGGGCTATGGGGTATCAACTCCCTGTGCAGTTGAAAATCCATGTATAACTTTTGACTCTCCCTAAACTTAACTACTAATAGCCTTCTGTTGACCAGAAGCCTTACACTAACTTAGACAGCTGATGAACACATACTTTGTATGTTATATGTATTACATACTGTGTTCTTACAATAACATAATTTAGAGAAAAGAAATCATTAGGAGGGATGCCTCGGTGACTCAGTGGTTAAGCATCTGCCTTCGGCTCGGGACATAATTCTGGCTTCCTGCATGGAGCCTGCTTCTCCCTCTGCCTATGTCTCTGCCTCTCTCTCTGTGTCTCTCATGGATGAATAAATAAAATCTTAAAAAAAAAAAGAATATCATAAGGAAGACAAAATACATTTACAGTACTGTATATATAATTATTGAAAAACATCCGTGTACAAGTGAACCTGCACAGTTCAAACCTATGTTCAACAGTCAACTATATAATGTTTCAAACATATGGAAAAGCATAAAGAAAAATATACTTGTAATTTTTATAATATTGGGATAAACTGAGGTAGGTCCAGATCATTGTCTTTTTTTAAAGGCCCCACATCTTTGATTTGATTAAACTTAAGAGACTTGCCGCCCCTCATTGATAGCAAGGCTATTGAGATTTTATTGTTTCTTTCTTCTCTACTTTGCTGTGTTCAGTTTGCTAATATTTTATTGAGAACTTTGCCTTTGTTTGCATAAGAGATCTTGGCATATAATGTATTTTTCTTATAACATCTATTCTCATCTTATTTTGATGGTTTTTTAAAATTTATTTTTTATTTTTTTTCTTACCTTTTTTTTTTTTTTTCTTATTTTGATGTTAAGGTAATACTAGACTTATGGGGGAAAAAAGCCAGTGCATATTATTTCTTTTTCTGTTATCTGGAATATTTTGTACAAAATTGGGGTTAGCTGCTTCATAAATGCTTGGCTAAACAACAGTTTAGGCCTAGTTATATTTGTGTGTGTATATGTCACACTCCTTTGTCCTGTTTTAATTTTTTTTCCTAAAGTAAATTTTAAAAAATAGTTCTTTCAGTTATGATCTGCTGGTAGTAAGCTCTTTTTGTATGTTTGACAGTTTCTTTTTAAAACACTCTTGAATGACAGTTTAGCTAGGTATTTAATTCTAGATTGGCAGGTTTTTTTTCCTCTTGAGCTTTTTTCTTTTCCTTTTTCCTCAAATATCTTTTGAAATGTTTCCAGATTTCTTCTTTTTAAAGTTTGGCATGATGATGAGGTGGCTTGATATTTAGCCTGAATCTTACTTTAATATTAGATCTTTAGGTCTATAACGTGGAAATTAATTTTTAAATAGATACCCAGTTTCTAATTAGATATCAGCAATATTTATGACAAAAAGCATTTTATAATCTCAGATAATTTTAATTTTAATGGCAAGAATTTTTTCAAAAGGTTGAACTAGCATTTCTGAATCATGACTCTGTATTAGAACCTATTGACTTAATTGGTTTGGGATAGGGGTCTAGGCCTGGATTATCTTTCAGTGTGCCCCAGATAATTCTGATATATAGATAAGGATTTAGAAATATTGAGCTACAAATTGATATATACATTCAGTGAAATTCTAATATAAATCTCAGCAGTCTTTTTTTTTTTTTAAAGAAATTACTTAAAAAAAATAAAGAAATTACTTACATGAAAAGACAAATAGTCAAAGAAATAAAGAATAAAAAACATAGTTGAACTTATGCTACCAGATTTTAAAGCTTACTTAAATACAACGTAGTAGTAGTGATAAAGATAGACATAGTGGATCAATGGAATAGAATCGAGTGTCCAGAAATAGATCCACATATATAAGGTCAGTTGATTTTTGGCAAAGGTACCAAGGCAATTCAAATTAGGAAGTTATAGTCTTTTCAACAAATGTGCTAGAACAACTGAATAATGTGTGTGGGGAAAAAAGTGAACACTCTTACCTCATACCATACACAAAAAATAGGTTACAGACTAAAATTTAAAACTAAAAATTGTAAGACATTTAGAAGAAGGCATTGAATATGAGAAACACAAATCATGAAAGAAAAAATTAACTGGATTTCATCAAAATGAAAATATTTTGTTTTCTGATATCTATTAGTATGAAAATGGAAAGGTAACACCAGGCATGAGAAAAATATTCATGATATATATATCTGACAAATGGTTTCTATCTAGAACATTTAAAGAAGTCTTACAACTCAATAAAAAGAAAACAAATGATCCAGTTAAAATTAGGCAAAAGATTTGAATGTTGTTGGTAAGAATGTAATGGTACATACATGTGGAAAATATTTCGACAGTTTAGCATATGATCTTTGATTTCTGTCCTAGGTATTTACCAAAGAGAAATGAAAACATATATCCTTAAAAAAAAATTGTTCGTACATGTTTATAGACTTTGTTCATAATGCCCTAAATTAGAAACAACCCAGGGATTCCTGGGTGGCTCCAGTGGTTGAGCGTCTGCCTTGGCTCAAGTCATGATCTCCACATTTGGCTCACTGCAGGGAGCCTGCTTCTCCCTCTGCCTCTGCCTATGTCTCTCATGAATAAGTAAATAAAATCTTAGAAAAAAAAAAAAAGAGAGAGAGAAAAGGACCAACCCACATATTCATCATAGGTGAATGGGTAAACCAATTGTGGGGTATATTTTTGTATGGATTATTAGTCACAAATAAAAGGATATATTTTGAATACACACAACGTGGGTGAATCTCAAAACATTAACAAAAACATTATGCTTAATGGAAGAAGCCATATACAAAAGAGTCAATACTACATAATCCAATTTATTATATTTTGGAAAATGAAAGCTAATTTATAGTGTCAAAAATGAATTGTTTTTGGGGCTAGTGGTAAAGAGAATTGTCTGCAGAGGAGTGTGAAGGAATTTTTGTGGTGATGCAAATATTTTGTACCTTAATTACAGTGATGGTTATATAGTTGTATAATATTTGTCAAAAATTACCATATTACCCAATTTAAATGGTAAATTCTACTTTAATAAATTTGATGTTAGAAAAATGAACACTGAATTGGAATCCCATGTTCTTGTCCAATTACTATAGTATATAATTATGTGTCCTTTTAAATAAGCTTTTACTTATTTTAATACATTAGTATTATGGCATAAACTGATAGTTTAGTGTGTATAGTAATAAAATACAATTCTGGAATCAAAATTAATTTCAAGAAGAATTATAACTGCTCCTTTTAACTTTGTATGTTGGATGGGGTGTGAGTGTATGTAGTCTTTAACTATGAGAGATCCCTCCTCCTCCCACTCTCCCAAAAGAAAACGCTGAGGAATAGTAGCTTTATTTTACATACTGCATAATAAAGCAGGCAAAAACACTTTTGAGAATGAAATTGTAGCTTCTAGATTTTGGTTTTGTGACTTTAAACCCATGATAGTGGTCAAACTACAATGTTTACAGTTGAATGTATATTTATAGTGTATTTACCTTGTATTTACTGTTTATAGTTGAATGTGTATTTACAGTGGAGAAAGTATATATGATCTTGGCTCTTTTTATAAAATATTTTAACCTTTAATTGAACATTGATAGAGTATGAATGTTTTAGTGTATGTTACAGTTACACCCTGTTGTATATTAACTAGGAATATCTTTAATTTATATAATAATGTGAAAAAACTGTATACAATTTTTAAAAATGTGGATAATAGGTATTTCTAGATCTTTAATGTGAGTCTCTTAAAGGCAAAAAAGTTTAACCACTGTTTTTTATGTGTTGAATTAACCTCTGAACAAAATAGGATTCAATGACCATGTTGTTAGACTGTTGGAGTGATTGTACATGGATGAGGAAGTGCTGAGTCAGGCACTCCAGGACTTTGGCTGTTGCCCTGGAAACCATTTGTATCAAACTTGCTAGCAATAACCTCCCTCCCTCCTTCTCCATTTTCCATCCCTTCCCTCCTTTCTTCCTTCCTCTCCTCTTCTCTCTGCCTTCTTTTTTGATGATGGTATTGCAAGTTAAATCTGTATACTGATCTAGACTTACGCTTGTGTAAATAAAAAATTTTTTTAAAGATTTTATTTATTCAAGAGAGAGGCAGAGAGAACAGAAGTGGGAGAGGGGCAGGAGGAGAGGGAGAGAGACAAGCAGATTCCCCACTGAGCTTGGAGCTCCAGGGGCTGGGTCCCAGGACCCTGAGAACACGACCTGAGCTTAAGTCACTTAACCTATTGAGCCATCTAGGTACCCTTTGTGTAAATAATTTTTTAAAAAGATTTTGTTTATTTATTCATGAGAGACACAGAGAGAGAGAGAGAGAGAGAAAGAGGCAGAGACACAGGCAGAGGGAGAAGCAGGCTCCACGCAGGGAGCCTGACGTGGGAATCCATCCTAGGTTTCCAGGATCACGCCCTGGGCTGAAGGGGGCACTAAACCACTGAGCCACCCGGGCTGCCCCAATTTTTTAAAAAATTGAATTGAATGAAGGAAAATCAAAACTATAATTTTAAGTAGAGTTTATTATATAGTAATTGATTTTTTTTAAAGCATTACATTTTCTTGGCATCTGTAATTCAGTTAAGGAAGTAGATTGAAATTTGTAGTTTACTGAGGGACCTTGGGTAAATTATTTAAGTTCTCTGTTCTCAGTTTTCTTATTTGTAAAATGGCAGTGATAACAGTACCATAACTCCTAGTGGTGTTGTAAGGATTAGTTGAGTAAAATTTGTTTCACATTTGATTATGACTTTTTATACATGTGTTCTAAGCAATATAATGTATTTTAATGAAAAAATACTGATGATATTGGATTAATATACTTTGAGGAATTGCATTAATCTTTTAGTTGTCAGAATATGTATTCTTTTTTTTCATTCAGTAATTTATTTGAGTATGTTTTTATGATGGAATAGACGGATTGAAGTTTTTCACAAGGAGTTTAACTTCTGTCATGTTGGTAGGTGATTTTTCTCTTTATGTTTCCTGGCCACAGGCCACAAGTCAAACATCTGGAAATTTTGTGCCACTATTAATAGAAAAATAATATATTGAAAACATTAGGTAAATGCCTACTATATATGTATATGTGCATAACAATTGCTAGTTTCTTTCTGGATTGGACAATAGAATTGGGATATCAAAAGATAGTGTTTTTTTTTTTTTTTAAGATTTTATTTATTCATGAGAGACACAGAGAAAGAGGCAGAGACAGGCAGAGGGAGAAGCAGGCTCCCTGCAGGGAGCCCCATGTGGGACTCACTCCATCCAGGGACTCCAGGATCATGCCCTGAGCAGAAGGCAGAGGCTCAACCCCTGTGCCAGCCAGGTGTCCCTCAAAAGATATAGTTTAATGCTATTCCTAGCAGACGATAATTCCTTTTATTTCACTTTCAGTTGTGTTAGCTAGCTCACCTCTGGTATTTAAAAAATTGACATAAATTTTTAAAAATTGTAAACAGTTCATGCTTGTGGTTAGCAACTCAAATGGTAGAATGAGATGTAAAATGGAAAGTAAAAGTTCCTGACCCTCATAGCCTTATTTCCCAGAGATAAACATTGTTAACAGTTTTGTTGTATTTCCTTCTAGAAATGTTCTATTTATGCAAGTTTATGTGACGGTGTGTGTATGTATAAGTTTACATTTATACTATATCCCCCTTTCTCTTTTTGCACATACAGGTTCTGCAGCATTTTTCTCACTTAATATATATTATATTTAGCTTTCATAGATCTATCTTATTCTTTATAATAGCTGTTTAATATTCCATTGTTTGAATAAAATGTAATTTATTGATTTTTTTTTCTCTTGATAAACATGTAGGTTGTTTTGGTTTCCCTGTAATGGTATACTTGCAGTTTATCCATGAGTATATGCCTTTAAGAGTTTTAAAGCAGGGGGATCCCTGGTGGTTCAGTGGGTTAGCACCTACCTTTGGCCCAGGGTGTGATCCTGGGATTCCAGGATTGAGTCCCGCGTCAGGCTCCCTGCATGGAGCCTGCTTCTCCCTCTGCCTCTCTCTCTCTATGTCTCTCATGAATAAATAAATACAATCTTAAAAAAAAAAAAAAAGAAAACAACTCGGAAAGCGTGGGTGCCTCAGAGGTTAAGCATCTGTCTTTGGCTCAGGTTACAATCCCAGAGTCCTGAGATCAAGTTCCACATTGGGCTTCCTGCATGGAGCCTGCTTCTCTCTCTGCCTATGTCTCTGCCTTTCTCTCTCTCTCTCTGTCCATGAATAAATAAATAAAATCTTAAAAAAAAAAAAGAAAAAGAAAACTCATACAGCACATGAATGAGCTGAAGTGATTAATATTTAAAAATAATACTTATATGTAAGCTAAAGTTCATGTAATTCAAATAACAATAAATACAGTTTTAAACTTCTCAGGGTAGGGCAGCCCTGGTGGCCTAGTGGTTTAGTGCCGCCTTCGGCCCAGGGTGTGATCCTGGAGACCCAGGATCGAGTTCCACATCTGGCTCCCTGCATGGAGCCTGCTTCTCCCTCTGCTTGTGTCTCTGCCTCTCTTTCTCTGTTTCCCATGAATAAATACATAAAATCTTAAAAAAAAAATAAACTCAGAGTAGATTTTACCTATCATTAAATAATAATTAATATATATTTAAAATGAATGATTAAAATGGATTTGAGTTTTGCAGCCATCATAGTACTGATTGGATCAGGCAAGAATCATCAATGTATGATTAATCTATGGGAAACGGAACAGGATATTCGCATGATTTTAAAGTGTTCCTTCACAGCTTGCTTATTAGTTGTGAAGGGAAAAATAATAACCATACAGAGGGGAAACCAGGCAGCGTCTTGATCCATTGTGAAAATTAACACTAACAGTAAAAGGTAGGGCAGCCCGGGTGGCGCAGCGGTTTAGCGCCGCCTGCAGCCCAAGGCGTGATCCTGGAGACCCTGGATCGAGTCCCACCTCAGGCTCTCTGCATGGAGCCTGCTTCTCCCTCTGCCTGTGTCTCTGCCTCTCATTCTCTCTCTGTGTCTCTATGAATAAATAAATAAAATCTTAAAACAAAACAAAAAAACAGTAAAGGGTAAATGGAAACTATGTGGTTCCAGATATCATTCTCTAAGTAGTGTTGGAATTTCAACCAGGAGTGAATAATCTAAACCTAATTATGAAAATACATCAGACAAATCCAAAAGGAGGACCAAACTATTAAAAAATTTAAAAGTTATATATATATATACATACATATTTTAAGAGAGAGCACGAGCATGAGTTGAGGCGGGAGGGACAGAGAGAAAAGGAGAGCAAGAATCTAAGCAGTCTCTATGCCCAGAGTGGAGTCCGATGTGGGGCTTGATCTCATGATGCCGAGATCATGACCTGAGCTGAAGTCAGGAGTCCTTTAACTGACTTGAGGCACCCAGATTCCCCCAAAAGTTATATTCTTTAAAAAGGTCAGTGTCATGAAAGGCAAAGGGAAGATTTAGAAAGGTATTAGAGGAGACAAAAGAGACATAACTAAATGTAATACCTGACTGCAGGAAAAACTATAGGGTGTTTGTTACTGAACAATGGAATGGAATTGGAACAGTACAGGTTTGTACAAGTATTTAGCAATGTTGGTATTTCTAAACTCGATAACTATAATGTAGTCACATAAGAGAATATCCTTATTCTAAGAAATTTACACTGAAGAATTTAAGGATAAAAAGCATCATATAAGCAGTATTCTCTCAAAAAGTTCCAGGGGAAGTATGTATGTGTAGAGAGAAAGAGTGTGCGCCAAGAGTGTGTAAATGATCAAGCATATAGGACAAAATGCCAACAAATAGATGAGTCTAGGTAAAGGACATACAGGGCTCCTATGCATTAATCTTATTTTTGCACAACTCTTCTATAAGTTTGAAATTATGTCCCAGTAAAATGTTAAAAAAACATAGGTTAAATTGTTTTGTTTGTTTGTAAAGGTGACTTTCAAGAGCTGTTTATAAAAACAAAAGTTTTTGATTGGTAGTATTTTATTATGTATTAATTAGGGAGGAATAATTCCCAAATGTGGCTAAATCTCATTGAGTCGGAAATGATACTAATTCATTCACTACTAGTGTGGTAGTAGTGGCTGTGAGGTGAGTTAGAGACATGGAAATGAAATGGGGAGAGGAGAGTGCAGAACTGGAGAAAGTGAATCTGGAAAGTGATATCCATATAAAGGCTGCCACTGTGGAGCAGTGGTTCCAATCTTTTCCTTCAGGGCTCACTTATTATATCTCATTGATTTTTTTTTTTAATTTATTTGAGAGAGAGTGTGAAACTGAGAGCACAAGCTGAGGGGTCAGGGGAAGGGGCAGAGGGAGAGGAAGAAACAGATTCTCCACTGAGCAGAGAGCCGGACACCAGGCTTGATCCCAGGACCTGATGCTTAACCCACTGAGCCACCCAGGTGCCCCACATACCTCACTGATTTTTAACATGTATTTTTTTTTCTCTTTACATTTTAAAACCACTGAGATCTGTACGTGCCTTACAATCAATGGCATGTGACCATCCGTGTCTGTGTGTAGGAGGGCCGACCACACTGACTCAGTGACTCCATCTTTTTCTTCATCATCCCCCACCCCTTCCCACAATGACCTCCCTCAGGACTACGCATCCCAGGCCTCTTGGAGGTTAATGTGTGCCCTGACCCGAATATGAGAGGGCTTGCCCTGATCTTCCCTAAGAGGAGCACAGAAGGCACCACTTCAACTACCTTGTGACCTCATCACCCATGCCCCTCGCTCTAAAAGCCAGGGATCAGGGTCTGGATTGACAGGGAGTGGGGTCAGAGCATGGCTTCAGAGTGCCATGGGTCGTCGCCCTGCCAGACCACCCTTCTGTCAGTCTGTTATCCTGAGTAAAAACTCTGTGTAAATGGCACGGAATGGTTTGTGACATTTTTTGGTCTCAAAGTGCCTTTTCAGTCGGACCCTCCTCCACCTTCTCACAGTGTGGATTGAAGTCAGTTCGTCCATAAAAAGTGTGTGTTCACTTTTGCCCGGAACCTGAGACCATTTTAAATTAAATTTTGTGGTTGAGGTCTTAGCATACTAGTCATGTGAATTCAGATTACAAATCTGTGTAAGTTCTCCCTGGTGGTTCAGCTTCAGAGGGGAGATGCTCCAGTTCCACTAGTGCAAAGCTGAGAAGACGAGTTTCTGTGTTGTGGCTTTCCATGCACAGTTGACCCTTGAACAGTGCGGGGGTTAGGGGCACCAACCCGCCTCACAGTCCAAGATCCATGTATAAATTTTGATTCCTCCAAAAGTTAATTGTTGATCGCCTACTGTTGACTGGAAGCCTTACTGACTCTTTAAAGGGTTGAGTAACACACACTTTATATGTTATATGTATCATACACTGTATTCTTACAATTAAATGAGCCAGAGGAATCCTGCTAAAGGTAAAACAACACCCTGCATTGATAGTTCACACCCCCTTAAGCCCTTTGTCTGAACAAGAAGTTGTAGTGTAAAGTCAAGGTCAGTTTTTGGTTTTGAGGACATTTGGGGTGACGTTATAGAATAGATGAATGAACATACGTAGGTCTTGGTATTGGAACTGGTTTTGAATCCTCTTACCTGCTGCTTTCTAACCTTTACAGATTACTTAACCTTTCTTTCTTTTTTTTTTTTAATTTAAATTTTTTAAAAGATTTTGTTTATTTGAGAGAGACCAAGGGAGCACAAGCAGAGGGAGGGGCAGAGGGAGAGAGAGAAGCGTACTCCCTGCTGAGCAGGGAGCCCTATGTGATATGGTGCTCGATCCCAGGACCCTGGGATCAGTACCTGAGCCAAAGGCAGATGGTTAACTGACTGAGCCACCCAGACACCCCATTACTTAACCATCCACTCTTATCTAGAGAATGGCTGTGATAATACTGTTCTGATAACATCGTGGGCCTTCAGTGAGACAGTATAAGTAAAGGTCTAATGACGCATGTAGTGCACATGTGGTGCTGAATAGATGATTGTTTTGGGATTCTTTTTGGGTTGAGTGTGAAAGTTGAAGTTTTTGGTTTCCCAGGATATCCCCTTCCACCTAATCCCTTTTGTTTTAGGATTTATTGCGTTCACCCATTCCCCATTGCCACCTGGCCAGTCTAGGTTAATCTGCTAGAATGAATTATAGAAAGAATGAGTACAGGGGATAAAATTACATTTGCAGTTATTTATGGATTGAATCTTTACTGTCTCTACTTAACTATCTCAGAGGGACTAGACCCTAACTGGTCTGAAGCTTAAAGGGTGACCTAGAATGAGAGGGAGAGGACCAGAAGGGTACTGAGTCAGCATTCTCCGCTGGCAAAAATGGTATCTATGCTCTCCATTGGGATAGTCAGATGGAGATCTCACCATGGCCACATTCACATAAAAGTTTGCAAATGTGGGTGCCTGGGTGGCTCAGTGGTTGAGTATCTGCCTAAGGCTCAGGTCATGATCCCAGAGTCCTGGGATTGAGTCCTGCATCAGGCTCCCTACACAGAGCCTGCCTTACCTCTGCCTATGTCTCTGCCTCTCTCTCCGTATCTCTCATGAATAAATAAACAAAATATTAAAAAAAAATTTGCAATGCGATTAGGATTTGAGAACATGTTAGGGAAGGAAAAAATTCCCCTTAAAATCATCCTGGACACTAAATAGAGTGGTAGAAATGAATAGTTAGAAGCTGAGAAGCCAAGAAAAAAATGTAGTCATTCTTCTAAGTCGAAGGATAGCTGTATCTAGAGAATAGTAGGAGCACAAGCTCCTACCATTTGTACTTGTTTTCTTTTTTTGATGTGCATTAGTTTTAAACTTTACTCAATATTGGAAAAGTGGTTTATGTTGGTGTGTTAGAGATGTGTTTTTAAAATAGATGATAACCCTTGGAATGCCTGGGTGGCTCAGTCGGTTAAGCATCTGCCTTCAGCTCAGGTCATGATCCTGGAGTCCTGGGATTGCACTTTGCTCCCTGCTCAGCGAAGAGTCTGCTTCTCCCTCTCTTTCTGTGTACCCCCTCATGTGTGCTGTCTCTCAAATAAATAAATAAATAAATAAATAAATAAATAAATAAATAATTTTTAAAAGATTTTATTTTTTTATTCATGAGAGACACACAGAAAGAGAGAAAGAGGCAGAGACCCAGGCAAAGGGAGAAGCAGGCGCCATGAGGGAGCCTGATGCGGGACTCGATCCCAAGGCTCCAGGATATGCCCTGGGCCAAAGGCAGGAGCTAAACCGCTGAGCCACCCAGGGATCCCCCAATAAAATCTTTTTTAAAAAGTAGATGATAATCCTGTATATTGATTTCATTTTCTTTGTAAGTGGTTGCAATGGGAAAATTGAATAAGTCTTCCTACTAGGGTTAGATTTAAATAATGCCTTAATAAAATGTCTTAAATAACGAACTGGTTATACTACAAATTATCCCATGATTTCCTTGTATATATCTCATAAAGTTATACAAAATACTGTGATTGAGATGCTTTACTGTCAGGCACTTAGACTTATTTCATTTCGTATTTATTTTAAAAATTTGAATACCAGTTGTATGTAAGACACTATGATAAATACAGAGGAGACAAGAAATAGTTTATACCTTAGGCCAATTATATTCTCAGAAAGATTTAAAATCTTTTTTTAAAAGATTTTATTTATTTATTAATGAGAGACATACAGGAGAGAGGCAGAGATAAGATACAGGCAGAGAGAGAAGCAGTCTCCGTGCAGGGAGCCTGACGTGGGACTCAATCCCGGCACTCCAGGATCATGCCCTGGGCCGAAGGCAGCGCTAAACTGCTGAGCCACCCGGGCCGCCCTAAAGTCTTTTTTTTAAAGATCTATTTATTCAGGGGGATCCCTGGGTGGCTCAGCAGTTCGGTGGGGGGAGAGGGAGAAGTAGACTGCTAACATGGGGCTTGATCCCGGGACCCCTGGATCATGATCGGAGCCAAAGTTAGATGCTTAAACCAACTGAGCTACCCAGGTGCCAGGATTTAAAATCTTTACACAAGTATCTATTACTCAAAGCATTGTATATTAAGTACATTTGCTGAGTATAAACTGAGTGTTTTAAGGCCTAAGAATGTCATTGAAGTCCATTTGGGGTATGTAATGGTTGATTTTATGTGTCAACTAGACTGGGCCATGGGGTGCCCAGATATTTGGTCAAAATATTATTCTGGGTGTTTTTATGAGAGTATTTTTGGATGAGATTAGCATCTAAATAGGTAGATGAAGTAAAGCAAATAGTCCTCTTTATTATGGTGGGCCTTATCCAATCAGTTGAAGGTCTGAATAGAACAAAAAGCATGATGATCCTCCCAGTAAGAGATAATTCTTTCCTGCTTGACTGCCTTCAAACTGGGACATCAGCATTTTATCTGTAGACTCAAACTGAAACATTAGTTCTGGGTCTCAAGCTTGCTGGTCAACAAACAGGAACCGTATCATCAACTTTCCTGGTTCTCAGGCTTCGTACTCAGACTGGAACTAAACCCTCAGTTCTGGGTCTCTAGCTTGCTGACTCACTCTGTATGTCTTGGGATTTACCAGCCTCCATAATAGTTGAACCAGTTTTTTAATAATAAATTATTATTATTATTACTATTATTATTAAAGATTTTGATTTATTTACTTGAGAGAGAGCAAGCACTAGAGAAGCAGTGGGATGGAGAGACACAAGCATGGGATGTCTGGTTAGCCCAGCAGTTGAGTGTCTGCCTTTGGCTCAGGGCATGATCCTGGGTCCAGGGATCGAGTCCTGCATTGGGCTCCCTGCGAGGAGCCTGCTTCTCCCTCTGTCTATGTCTCTGCCTCTCTCTCTTTGTCTCTCATCAATAAATAAATAAAATCTTAAAAAAAAAAAAAAAGATAAGCAGACTCTTCACTGAATGCGGATCCTGACACAAGGCTCAATCTGAGGACCCTGAGATCAGGACTGGAGCCTAAAACAAGAGTCTGGTACTCAAGCCACTGAGACACCCAGGCACCCCTATAATATTTGTATCTGTATATTTCCTCTTTTTTTGTATATTTCCTCTTAATTCTATTTCTGTGGATTACACCAACTAATACAGAGCAACTCAGAAAGGTATCATGGAGAAGGCGGAACTAAAGCATAGGCTAAACTATTGGGTAAGCAGGATTTCACTAGGTGAAGGTATTAAAGGAAAACTATAGGCAGAGGAAATTGCATATGTGATGGGAGCAATCTCCAGTAGTATAATTTGACTTGGATTTTAGGGTGTTTCTGCTGCTGTTTTGCATTTCAGAAGAGTTGTAGGAGGATACTAGTTTTACCACTACCTAACTACTACTGGATGGTGGTGGTGGTATATATATATATATACTTTTTTTTTTTTCAGTAGCAAGTGGGTTGATTATTGGATAATGAGGAAGGCTACTTTCTTAGCATCCTAGTTAATTTTACCTGTGATCATTTTTCATTACTTTGCCATGCTCTAGTTCCAGGGGAAGGAACGGTTAGATTTAGAAAGACAGTATAAATGTGTTTAAATGTGTATTGCTGGGGATCCCTGGGTGGCACAGCGGTTTGGCGCCTGCCTTTGGCCCAGGGCGCGATCCTGGAGACCCGGGATCGAATCCCACGTCGGGCTCCCGGTGCATGGAGCCTGCTTCTCCCTCTGCCTGTGTCTCTGCCTCTCTCTCTCTCTCTCTCTATGACTATCATAAATAAAAATTAAAAAAAAATGTGTATTGCTATTTGTATTGGTCTTGGCAGGTTGCAAAGTCAAGATGATTGCATTCTTCCTTTGGTCCCATTTTGTCTGTTTTTCTGTTTGTGGATGTGAGTTGCAGAAAGGCAAAGATTTATATAGCTTTGAAATTCATGTTTATTATTGAGCCCATGAAATATGGTTAGCATGGCTGAGAAATAGAATTTTTAGTTTTGCTTAATTGTAATTAAATTTAAATTGCCACAAAGGCTAGTGGCCACGGTATGAGACAGCACAGTTCTAGAGTTCAGCAGTTTTGTTCTGTTCTTTTTTTTTTAAAGTTTTTATTTATTCACGAGACAGAGGGACAGACACAGGCAGAGGGAGAAGCAGGCTCCATGCAGGGAGTCTGATGTGGGACTTCCATCCTGGGTCTCCAGGATCACACCCTGGGCTGAAGGCGGCGCTAAACTGCTGAGCCACCCCGAGATCCCCTGAGTTCAGCAGTTTTGATGTCTTTCTAGCTTTATGTAGTTTAGAAGGGCTGACCAAGCAATATTTTCACTTAAACATAGTAAATACATATTTATAACAGAATATTATTTTAAATTTATATAAATATGCTATTGGTGGTTGCACAGTAAATGAATTTTTATTTTTTGTCAGTTCTCTAGTAAAATTAGTTGTTACAAAAATTAAATAAAATAAAATTAGGTATTAATTGATTTATTTATACTCTGCCCAACACCAAATGCTGTATGTGAATGTTAGAAAGCAATATATTTATAATAGGATTAGCAAAATAATGATAAAAGGGAAAGAGCCATATAATAAAAGAAGTAAGTAAGTGCAGAAGAGGGAGAGAAATCTAGGAAAGTCTAGGCGGAGAGAGTTTGGCAAAAAATCTGTACCAATTTTTAGAGAAAAAGGAGACAGCCAATAAAAAACAATACTTTTCTATAATAAAAAGACATTCTGTTTTTTGTCAAGAGAGAAACTTTTCCCAAAGATGAAACACAAGGACAAATTTATTGCAAATTTTTTGTAAGGCATGTCAAATAGCATAAGGATGACATTGTTTTTAGAGACATTTTCATCTTATGGCCACATTAAACCTTGTTAGAAATTTGTGAAGGCTAAAAGTCTGCCAACAACCATGTGAGAGAGCTTACAAGTGGATCCTCCAGGCCTAGTTGAGTCTCGAGATGGCTGAAGCCCCAGCTGACAGCTTGACTTCCATAACCCCTTTAGAGAACTTGAGCCAGAGACACTCAGCTAAGCCACTTTCAGATTATTTACCCTCAACTGTGAGATAAAAATGTTTATTGTTTTAAGTCCTAAGTTTTGGGGTAAGTTTTTTACACAGAAGGAGATAAATAATATAATACTTTATGTTTTTTATTTTAGGATGAGGATGAGGGTACTTGATATTAAACTTTGAGCAGATAGATATAGGTTTAAACATTTTTTTTAAATTACTTACAGAAATATATTTACTACTTTATATAGTTAAAGGTAAAATTAGAAAAGGGCTGAATAGGGATCCCTGGGTGGCGCAGCGGTTTGGCACCTGCCTTTGGCCCAGGGCGCGGTCCTGGAGACCCGGGATCGAATCCCACGTCGGGCTCTCGGTGCATGGAGCCTGCTTCTCCCTCTGCCTATGTCCCTGCCTCTCTCTCTCTCTCTCTCTCTGTGACTGTCATAAATAAATAAAAATGTTTAAAAAGAAAAGGGCTGAATATAAATTACTTTTTCTAAGCCACTCTAAATGACATCTGGGCATTTTTTTTTAAAGATGTTATTTATTCATGAGAGACAGAGAGAGAGAGAGAGAGAGGAGCAGAGACACAGGCAGAGGGAGAAGCAGGCTCCATGCAGGGAGCCTGATGTGGGACTCGATCCTGGGTCTCCAGGATCACACCCCAGGCCGAAGGTGGTGCTAAACCACTGGGTCACCGGGGCTGCCCAGCATCTGGGCATCTGAATGGATGAAAATAGCTAATAATAACAGCTAACATGTATTGAACTTCTGTGTGTCAGAAACTGTGCTCAGCATACCCTGTATGTGATCTTACTGAATCCTCATGAAATCCTGAGGTGCTTTCAGATTTTTAAGAGGTTAAGTAACTTTCCTAATTTACATAGGCAGATGCATTCAGGACTTAGACTCTTCATGCCAATTCAGCCAGCATACCATCTGCCATCAGATAACTCCTCTGGTGCAGAAATCCATGCAGCAAACATCTGAAGAATTCTTAGATTTTGATAGATGCTGGAGTTGTAGAGTGAGACAGAGTCTCTGCTTTCATGATACGTTCTTCTGAAGCGAACAGTAGTATAATAAGAATATATTTACAAATTGAGGTAAGTGCTATGAAGGTGAGTTTTGTGAGACCTTGGAATAAAGCAAGGTCATGTTGCATGTTTAGGAGCTGATAGGCGGCTGGTATGTTTGTAGCACAGAAAACAAAAAGGAAGAGTGGTATGAGATGAGCCTGAAAAGATATGCATGAGCTAGATTGGCAAGGCCCTGGAAGGTGATGTTTTCTTCTTCTCCCTAAGGGCCATGAGAAGCTATAGAAAAGTTTTATGTAGTAGATGTTGCGGTATTCTTTTTTTGAAAAGACTCCTTAGGCGAAACATGGACAGTTCATTGTAGGGATACCAGAGTGGCTGAGGAGAGACTATTAGGAAGCTGTTGCAATAATCCCAACTAAAAGATGAGCTAGGGCGATGGCAAAAGTCTTTTCAGAAGTAGAGATAGAAGGGTGCCTGGTTGGCTCAGTCAGCAGAGCATGACTCTTAATCTCAGGGTTGTGAATTCGAGTCCCACATTGGGCATGGAGATTACTTAAAAAAAAAAAAAGAAAGAAACAGAGATAGATATTTGAAAGATGAAAGAAAAAAAAGATATTTGAAAGATGGTTACAAGATAAAATCAGTAGGATTTGGTGATAGATTGATTACCAGTGGTTGAGGGGAGGAGATAACAAGGATGATGAGAATATTTCTGGCTTGCTAATCTGGATGGATGGGGGACAGGTCTGGTGGAAAGCTCACTGTTAGCGAATTTGAGATACCTATTAGGTATCCATGGTGAAATCTTGAAACAGGTCGGATCTCAGAGAACTCTGGGCTGGAGATAAAAATATCCAAAATGTGGGCAAATAGATGGAAATTGAGATGATGGGTAAGAAATGCCTTGTGAGAGCTAGTGAGAACAGAAAAGGTTCTGGAAATTGAGGAGCTCTAACATCAACTGACCAAACCGAAGAGAATAACTTACAGAGGAGACAGTAAGAGGATTTTTTTACTCATGTGCTGATCCATTCAACAAACATTTTATCGAGAGCCTACCTTATTACCAGGCAGTAGTATAGGAACTAGGGATCCAGCAGTGGACTAGACAATCAAGGTCTTTGCTGTCACAGAGCATACATTGTAGTGGATGTAAATAAATTAACTAAGTAATTCAGATAGGGGCACATGCTAGTAGGAGATAGGAAATGGTTATGTGAAGTAACTGAGCCGGGGAAGGCTAGAGAGGAACAAGGTTTTTGATGAAAAGAAAGAATGTTCCTTTAGCCATGCTGCTTTTGAGGTGTCTGATAGCCAAGTGATCACTAGCAGCTGCTGCATGCCAGTAAGTAGCATGACCATTCACCCCATTTGACAAGCCATAACCCTAGCAGTCACTGTTTATTCCTTTCTCTTTGTCTTTTCTCCCATATTCAGTCCATTAACAATTCCTGACAACTCTATCTTTAAAATGTGTGCCCAGCCTGATTACACTGATTACTGGTACTCTCTCTTTAGGCCAAGCCACCATTCCTTTTGCCTAGGCTATCATCGCAGTAACTTTTTCTTTGGTCTTTCAACTTCCAGTCTTGTCCCCATGTAATCTATTTTTCATATTGCAGCCAGAGTGATCTTTTTTTTAAGGTTTATTTATTTATTTTAGGGAGGACACCTGGTGCATGTGCACGTATGCACCTGCTGGGGCACAGAGAAACAGAGAGGGAGAGAATCTCCAACAGATTCCCTACTGAGCACGGAGCCGGACATGGAGCTTGATCTCACAACCCTGAGATCTGACCTGAGCTGAAACCAAGAGTTTCAACCCACTGAGCCACTAAGGCGCCCCCAGAGTGATCTTTTAAAAACTAAAATCTTATCATGTCACTTCCTTAATCAGATGCTCCTGTTTTTTTTTCCCCATAACAATTAAGTGCTTTACAGTGCTCTATAATTCTGTAAGATTTGGTCACTTTCAAATTTTTGACTTCATATTCAAATATTTTCTTTTTTTAAAAAATTCTATTTATTTATTCATGAGAGAGAGAGAGAGAGAGAGAGAGAGGCAGAGACACAGGCAGAGGGAGAAGCAGGCTCCATGTAGGGAGCCTGATGTGGGAGAGACTGGATCCCAGGTCTCCAGGATCACACCCTGAGCCAGAGGTGGCGCTAAACTGCTGAGCCACCTGGGCTGCCCTTAAATATTCTTTCATTCTACTTCAGGACCCTTTGCTCTTCTTTCAAGGTATCAGAATTATTCCTGAGTTTAAGGGCGTTTGTTATTCTGCTTAGAATGCTCTTTCTCCTTACTTTCACATAGCCTGCTCCTTTACTTCATACTGATTTCTCTTCAGGTGTGACCACATAAGAGAGGGTTTTTTCTGACCATCCTTTATAAATAACCTGTCCCTAGATCTGCCTATCATCTGTATTCCATTAACCTACTTTATTTTCCTTCATTGTACTTACCATCGAATATATATATATATATATACATATATATACACATACACAGACCATATATATACACAAATATATATATATATACATAGACCAAAAATCCAGCAGTCATTCTTTATTACTTATATGTATTATATTTCTATATAATTATGTTTATCATATGTAATATTTGCTTATAATATTTGCTTATTTTATATATATATGTCTGCTTATTTTCTTTCCTTTTCTCTAGAATACAAAAACATCTCTCTTTTTTTATCTCTGTATTCCAGGAGCCTAGAATAATGCCTCATGCATAATATATATGTTCAATAAATATTTGATGAATGAATAAATGAACATGTAAGTCCATAGTTCAGGGGGAAAGTTCAGTGCTGAAATGTAAATTTAGGAGTCTGTAGTACATGAATGGTTTTTAAAACTGTAGGATTGAAAGAGATTATCAAGGAATAGTGTATAGCTGTAGTAGAAAAGGGGACCTAGAATTTAGCATTGGGCTATTTTTCCATCTATAAATCAGACTAAGAGGATCCAGCAAATTAGGAAGAATGCCAGAAGAGATAAATCATTGAAACAAAGAAAGGAAATGGTATAAGGACACAACTGTGCTGAATGATACTGAGAGGTTGACCAAGATGAGGGTTGTGAACCAACCATTGGATTTGCCAAGATAAAGTTTCTTCTGAGGCCTGAAAGGTTCTTCTGAGGCCTGCAGGAGTTATTTCAGTGGAGTGGTTGGGCTAGAAACCAGATTTTAGAAGAGTGAATGATATAGGTCAAGAGGTAGAAAGAGCAAAGTAGAGAACTCCCGTGAGAGGTTTTGCTCTGAAGGGGAACAGAGAATTGGATGATTATTGAAGGAAAGAAAAGAAGTCAATGGAAGGCTTAACTATTTCTCAGAATTTTCTGAATTTGGAATCTACCCATCTTGGTTATCTCGTCTTGTACTGAGGTCTAGTTGTTATCAGTTGACTGGAGGGTTGGCTGATTAGGTCATTTTGCGAGGTGGCAAAGCCTAGCTTCCCCTCTAAACCTTCTGTATACCAAGGTGCTTTTTCTTCCTCCATTTCTTGGAATCTAGTAAATGTTTCCTGTTTCTTCCTGTTTCTTCTTCAAATTAAGGTTTTTCAACTGATTGCTTTTCTTGATGATTTTGATGCATTGTATAACCATTGTAGTTTCTAGTGTCAGTAATATTGATAGTAATTGTAATAAGATGCTAATGTATATTGACATTTACTATGTCTGTAGGACCATTTGAAGAGATATATATGTATTTATTGTATTCAAAACTGTCCTGGGTGACAGGTACTATTATTATTCCCAATATAGGATCCAAAGATATGAGATACAGAAAGTTTTAACTTGATTTCCTTAAGATTATATAGTTAAGTGGCTGTCATTGTGGTTGTAGAGCTTTTGCTCTTAACCTCTAAGCTATGTCTCTACATTAAAAAAAAAAAGTCTCTTTTCAAAGCAAATGTTTCATTTCCCAGTAATGTTAAGTAAATATGCCTTTGGTGAATTACTTCCGTAAAGCAAGAATTCTCCACTTTTTAGGAAAGATTTTATTTATTTATTTGATAGATACACCATGTGTATGGGCAAGGGGAGGGGGAAGGAAGGCAGAGGGCAAGGGAGAAGCTGACTCCTCACAGTGTACAAACCCAACAGGGGCTTAATCCCAGGATGCTGAGATCATGACCTGAGCTGAAGGCAGGTGCTTAACCTACTGAGCCATCTATGTGCCTCAAGAATTCTCCACTTTTATATCTGTTATATGAATGTATGTTTTGGACTGGGTTACTGATAATTCCATTATTTTTTTAATAATCATGTTTTATTTTTTTTCTTTTTTAAATTTTTATTTATTTATGATAGTCACAGAGAGAGAGAGAGAGGGAGGCAGAGAGAGAAGCAGGCTCCATGCACCGGGAGCCTGATGTGGGATTCGATCCCGGGTCTCCAGGATCGTGCTCTGGGCCAAAGGCAGGCGCCAAACCGCTGCGCCACCCAGGGATCCCAATAATCATGTTTTAATAATAAAACAGGTTTTAGAGCCAGATGGGACATTTAATTAAATAAAGAATGGAATAAAATTTACTAATAAGATAAATCTGTTTTCTAAATTGTATTCCTTGTCCCCTCATCCCCATATCTTTTTGGTCTACCTCTGTTGGCTCTGAACTTTAGTTTTAAATTTATTTGTGCTTACGACAATAAACACTATTTATTTAATGTGTAATTTTACTAATCTTACAAGACCCACTATTTCCAGAATGTCAGAGTAGCCATTATCAAGTTTACACTTCTTAAATATACTCTTGGATTCATGACATTCCATTTTGACAGTGATAAAGAGCATGCTCATAGACATCATTGAAAAGGAATGTTAGAACTGTTTATGATAGCTCTACAAGTTTCTTTCATTTATCTAATATAAGAAGGTCTATTGACAAGCTTACTATAGAGTATGTAATACAGAGTGATGTTTTTATAAAGTTTTTAGTAATATTCTTCCGTGGTAAATAGAATAATTTGTAGGAATATAAATTTTGGAGTTATTTTATTTTAAAGATTTTATTTATTTATTCATGAGAGACACACAGAGAGAGGCAGAGACACAGGCAGAGGGAAAAGCAGGCTCCATGCAGGGAGCCCGATGTGGGACTCGATCCTGGGACTCCAGGGTCACTATCTGGGCCAAAGGCAGGGGCTTAACCGCTGAGCCACCCAGGCATCCCCTAGAGTTATTTTAGTACTAGAATTTAAATTTTTTGAATTATGAATTTAAACAAGCTATTTTATTTCAGGTGGTTGAAACTGTGGCTGATAAAAGTTATGAAGTTGTTCTAATATTGAAAGGTTAAAAGCTTATTTAAATAGGTTCTTATGCTTTTGTAAAAGTCACACTTAAAAATGAATGAAAATTCACTTCACTGCTGCAGCTGTGAGGAGTTTGTATTGACATGGGTTTAGTCAGTACTGTTCATGCTAGTGTTACAAAGAACGCTTTAGAGGCGATGCAGAGAATGGAGAGAATCAGAGAAAAGGAATAGAAAGTAACATTTTTTCCCTAACACCTATTGTATTATAGGACACTCAGTGATAGGACTTTTACTTATATTATTTCATTTAATTCTCACAGAAGTATTGCAGGGTAAGTATTAATGATTCCTCTTTTACAGTTGAGAAAACTATTGTTGCAAAGATTATCTTGATAAAGATCACATAGATAGAATTCAGATCTAGATTTATTTGATATTCAAGCCCAATCTAGGCTCTTGCTTCACGGAGTTGTTCTTGGTTTCTTTCCCTTCCTTCCTTCCTACCTTCCTACCTTTCTTAAAGTAGGCTCCATGCCCAGTGCAAAACCCAACTGGGAGGCTTGATCTCACAACCCTAAGATCATAACCTGAGCCAAAATCAGGAGTTAGTCGCTTAACCAACTGAGCCACCCAGGTGCCTCAGAATAATTTTCTTCTATTCCAATTTTTAAAAAAGATTTTATTTATTTGAAAGAGAGAGATAAAGCATGAGCAAGGAGAGGTGCAGTGGGAATAGGTTCCCCACTGTGCAGGGAGCCCAGTGCGGGCGGGGCTGTATCCCAGGACTCTGGGATCATGACTTGACTCGAAGGTAGATGCTTAACTGACTGAGCCACCCAGGCGCCCCAATAATTTTCTTTGTAAAAAGGACCAAGAAGGTTGCCTAGGTGGCTCAGTAGGTTAAACGAATGACTCTTGATTTCAGCTCACGTCGTGATCTCAGGGTTCTGGAATTGAGCCCCTCATGTGGCTCCATGCTTAGCACAGAGTCTGCTTGAGATTCTGCGTCTGCCCCTGCACCTGCTTAAGTTCACTCTATCCCTTTCTTTCTCTGTCTCTCTCCGTCCCTCTCTCTCTCTCTCACACACAAATAAATAAATAAATAAACAAACAAACAAATAAAATCTTTAAAAAATTACCCTATGTCATAGCAGAATTTCCATGATATTTATTTTTATTCACTTGGCTTTCATAAACATCAAGATGTTAACATTCCTTCTATAGAAGCCTGTTGGTCTTTTCAAATACAGGTACTAAGTTGCACAACTGCCTCATCTATCAGAGTGCGATAGAATAGTTTAAATTAAAGTAGATCTGTCAAATGTACATATCACTGATGTTTTGTTGGAGCTCAAAGGGCCTTTTTTTTTTTTTTTTAATTTATTCATGAGAGACACACAGAGAGAGGCAGAACACAGGCAGAGGGAGAAGCAGGCTCCATGCAGGGAGTCCCACGTGGAACTCCAGGATCATGCCTTGAGCCGAAGGCAGGCGTTAAACTGCTGCACCACCCAGGGATCCCCTCAAAGAGCTTTCATAGAAGCATGCTTTCAGACTGCATTCACTGCCACATTGCAGATACCCATAAACCTCCTCTTTACCTCTACCTAGTTCATTTCTGTAGGGGTCCCTGAGTTAGAGAACCTTCCCTGTTACTTCTGATACAGTTTCAGATAAGGACAAGATCACACATTTCTTCCTTTCTTCCTCCCACCTTCCTTCCCTCCTTCCCTACCTTCCTTCCTTTTTTCCTTTCCCATGCCCATTGTGAGGCTTGAAATCAGGACCCTGAGATTGAGAATTGCATGCTCCACTGACTAAGCCAGCAAGATGCACCAAGATCAGACATTTGTTTCTTGGACATAATTTTCCTTAGCATTTATTTTAGAATGCCAACAGTAAGTGCTTTGTTGACCAATGTGGATATGTAAGAAAGCATTTCAGTCCCCTTATTGATCAGATTCATAGTTCAATTGTTTTAGGAATTTCGAATAAAGTGATAGTAATGTATTAATCTGATGATGCTAAAATTAATTTGGATATACTGACTTTTGTGTTACTGGTTTTTTGTTTGTTTGTTTGCATTTTATAACATTTCAAAGATCACATTGTGCTTATTTTTCCAGTGACCTCTGACCAAAAGCAATAAAGTTCTGTCCTGGGTGGAACTTAGCTAGTTGTAGTTTTTATAATAAGGGATTTTACTTTAGCAAAAAGTAAGTCCTGCATTTCACTATCACCATTGCTTACTTCTCTATTTTATCCCATCTTGGTTGTAGAAATTAAGTACTACATAATAAAATACTGAGACCTTAGGACTTTTTATGTTTTAATTTGCAAGCAAAAAGTTTGGCTGAAACATTTGTAAGACTTAGATCCTGTGAGATAAACAAGATTGATATGCAATACTTGATGTAACTTTCAGGACTCTACCCATTATACAGTATATAATTTCTATATGTAAGAGCAGAAACAAATTTTGAGCATAGAATCAATAGTCCTAAATTTTGTTCTGCATTTGAGTATTCAAATGCTTTGTAACATAATGTGTGACTAAGATGACCGAATAAGTTATTAAGCAGGGCAAATAAATTAAAGTTCTTAGTTGTGAATAATCGAAATCAACTCTGGCTGTTTTGAGAACTGAAAAAAAAAATGGAAAAGATATTGAGAAATTCACAAAATTACTGGGAAGTCTAGAAAACTAGCCTTAAAAAAAGTGAGGAGGCAAGAATACTAGAAGTTAGGCAGCAGACAAGACCACAGTCCAAATCACATCAGCCTGGTGAATATGTGTGTGGCTGCCACCAAACAGCGAACTCTCACTTGCTTCTTGATTGCTATAGCCCATGAATGCCCACCATCACCTCTGGCATTGATGTTGCTGCCATCAATTCCCACTTGTCTCCAGGATGGGTTCTCTGGTGTCACCCTCTATTCCATCATTATGTCCCAAAGCACAGCCCTCCCTGGTTCCATGTTTCTGAGTAGCTTATCTAAGGTCCTGTGTTAATGAGGAACTACAAGAATGGTTACAAAGTGAGTACCTGGTGTTTTCAGGTTGCGTAGTGGAAAATAAGCTCTGTGGGCCATCCACACTTGTCAGGTAGGGGACTTCTTACATGTAGGAAAGAGGTTCAGATGTAGGGGTGGCCCCTGATGGACAGATATCCACTACATTCTCTCTCTTTTTTTTTACATTCTCTTTTTTACCACATCTAAACTTCTTTCATTCTTTTAACCAATGAGAGCATGAGATAAAAAGGTATAAAATGATTTAAAATTTTAAATTGAGAGACTTGGTTGGAGAAGTAATATTACTCTAGATGTTCTTTGTTGTTTCAGGTCATTTTTCACCCTTATTTTTAGTTATTGTTTTAGTGTGTTTCCTGAAATCATGGTGGTATTGGTAACAAACACACTGATCCTGCTGCTGGAACATTATCACTTCATCATAGCCTTCTACTACTTCTGAAAGATGTGATTCCCCTGTGTATAGCCCCACCTTTGTAACTGGTTTGGCTCTGAAGGTATAATGGAAAGAACAAAAACTTCAGAGCCAGATTTGGGATTGGATGTAACCCCTGTCACTCCATCATCATTTGGCAGCTAATTATTATTATTCCTATTTTAGTTATGAGAAAACTGAGCCACAGAGAGGCTAAGTAGCTTAAGAATTTTTGATTAAATATGAATGATTAAACATGAAAAAGCCACAAAAATTAAGGAACTTTGTCCTTTTTTCCCCCTCATTGAGCTAGAGCATGGGCATGAGTTGGGTGCACATAGAAGAAATACTTTTAGTGTGTCTCAAGTATGCAGTTGATGTAGATGCTCATATTAAAGTTGTCAATATCTAAATTTTATTTATTAAGTTTTAATTCTAGTGTAATTAGCATACTGTTATACTAGTTTCAGGTGTACAATATAGTGATTCAACAATTGTGTATACGTTAGTCAGTGCTCATCATCATAAGTGTCCTCTTAATCCCCTTTGCCTCTTTCCCCCATCCCCCACCCACCTCCCCTCTGATAACATCTCTTTGCTCTTTATTTTTTTATTTTATTATTTTTTAAAGATTTTATTTATTCATGAGAGACACAGAGAGAGAGGCAGAGACATAGGCAGAGGGAGAAGCAGGCTCTCTGCAGGGAGCCCCATGTGGTACTTGATCCCAAGACTCTGGGATCACAACTTGAGCCAAACGCAGACGCTCGACTGCTAAGCCACCCAGGCGTCTGTATATTTATTTTGTTGCTTCAATTCCACATATGTCTAATTTTAAATTTATATACAGTAATAGGTAATCAAGTTAGATCAGTGTGTCTCAGTTCCCCTGAGTTCTGTGTTTAGAATTTTGTTCATATTTTAAATAAATAATTCTTAGTTATACCCTGCCACTATCATTTTACATTTGTATATTATTTTAAAGTTTTAAAGCAATTTACTTTGTATCCTTACAACACCCCTGTATAATATCAATTTATAGATGTGGAAACTGAGGGGTATAGAGGAAAAATGACTTAAGATCATTCTGTGAAGTAGTGATTTAAGGACTTTATTTAAGGACTTTTGGTATATAACTAAGTCAGAGTATGCTTAATTTTTTTAAATGTATTTTTGTTTAAATGTCCTTTTTTTCTTTTCTTTTCTTTTTTTTTTTTCAGTAGAAAGACATTAATGTTTAGAGCTGTTTAACTGTCAGGCTGTAATTTAGTTTTCATAGAGAAACTACCCTCCCTGAGCTTATATGCTACTGGAAGGAGACAGAAAATAGATGTGAAAAATAATGGTCAGCTGTTGATAAGTAAGGGCTATAAAGAAAATTAAGAAAGGAAAGGTAAAAGGTGATTAGGGAGGATTCTAGGGAGGACAGTGGAATTGGAGTTTAAACAGAGCCTTTGAGGAAGATCTTACTAGGAAGGTGACATTTAAATAATAAAAGACCTAATGGAGGGACGGGTGGGTGGCTTAGACAGTTGGGTGTTCCAACTCTTGATTTTGGCTCAGGTCTTGATCTCTCCCAGGATCATGGGATGGATCCCTGCACTGGGCTCTATGCTTGATGTTTGGGATTCTCTCACTCCCTCTGTCCTCCCCCACCCTTAAAAAAAAAATAATGAAGAACTGAAAGTGTCAAAGTCAATTCAGAAACCTTCCTGTCAACAAAGAAGGGAATGGTGGTGCTAGCCACTCTCACTCCTTATTGCACTGCTACTACTACCTGTTCAATTCTATTCTACCGTGAGGAAACTGAGTTACAAAGAGGCTTTCATTTTCTTTCGAAGGGCTTCCCTGGCTACTTGGCCTATCTGATAATTCCTTGATGTTATTTCTCCCCAATAAATGCAAAGAATGTGCTGCTTTTCATGATTCTAAACATTAATGAAGTTTGGTTAGTTTGATATATTTTATATGTAAAAATAATATAAATACATACAAAAGCATGAAAACTTAAGAGACCATCTAGAAAGTCTTAAAATCAGTGTTGTTGTGGAACTGCAATTTGAGATTGTCTTTACTCAGATGCTAATTTTGGTCCACTCTTCTTCCTTTGAACTTCCCCAATAATTTAAGGTTTAACTGGTTTTTCTCTTCCTTAACTTACTCCTTTGTTTTGCTAAAGTACATTTTCAAGTAGCCTTTGAAGAAAGAATATGTGGACCATATGCTTTCTGAATTCTTCCATACTTGAATATGACTTTATTCACTCCCAGACTTGATTGAAGAGTATCCGTATAGTTTCTAAGTTGTTGAGCATTGCTTTTCAGAAATAGGAAGGTTCTAATATCTTCTTTCATCCAGGATTGCTGGAAGTTGAATTGTAGTCTGATTCCTGGAAGATGGAATTTATTTTTTCCTCTCTGAAAGTAGAGAGAGTGGCTAGCACCACCATTCCCTTCTTTGTTGACAGGAAGGTTTCTGAATTGACTTTGACACTTTCAGTTCTTCATTATAGAAGTAGTGTAGAACAGTAGTTGAGAGCATAGATTCTGGAACCCAGTTGCCCAGATTTGAATCTCTGCTTGATCATTTCCTTGGTCCGTGATCTTGAGCAAGTTACCCAATCCTTCTGTGCCCTGTCTCTAAAATGGGGATGATGGTAATCATAACCCCTGCTTCCTAGATTGCTGGATTTAATATTCAGACATCCTTAGGATTATAGCAAGTACATAGTAATGAGTTTGTAAGCTACGACCTGTGGACCAAATCCAGCATATGTGAACGAAGAGTGGTTCTTACACTTTCAAAGGATTGTTAAAAAACAACAAAGAAGAAGATGCATGGCCCAAAGTCTAAATACTACGGTCTTGTCCCTTACAGAAAAAGTTTGCTGACCACCCCCCCAACATATTGTATGTGTTTGTTTAAAAAAAATGTAATAATCTAGTTGCTGGAGAATGAGGAAGACAGGAAGAAAGTACTTAAAGTTCAGATAATCTTTGGTTTTCACCCCAAAATTGTTTTATCCTACCTAACTTTAATGAACCTTTTGAATTTTATAATTGTGATATAATGACACATCAATTATAGTGAGCACTTTTGTTTAAAGAAATGTATTTTATTTTTTATTTAATTTTTATTTAGTTATTTTATTTTATAATTTATTTAGTTATAATGACACATCAATTATAGTGAGCACTTTTGTTTAAAGAAATGTATTTTATTTTTTATTTAGTTAATTAATTTGAGAGAGAGCACAAGTGAGTGCTCATATATATGGGGTGGGAGGAAGATACAGGGAGAGGGAGAGAGAAAATCTTTTTTTTTTTTTTTTTTTTTTTTTTGAGAGAGAAAATCTTAAGCAGGCTCCACTGATGCGGGACTCAATCCCACGACCCCGAGATCAGGACCTGAGCTGAAATCAAGAGCTTGATACATAACCAACTGAGACACCCAGGCGCCCCTAAAGAAATGTATTTTAAATGTAGAATTATGTTTTGACATTTATTAATTTGCCTTTTAGCTTTCTAAGAACTGGATTTTTTTCTTCAGCTCTTCCTTTGTCTTCAGTGTAGGGTCTGGATAACTTGTTTGATGACTAACCCAATTTCTCTTTTGTCTCTTTCCTTTCATTATAATTGAAGTTAAACTCATGACCAGAAGAATTTAAAGGGTAATTTCAAGTAATTGTTATTACAGAGAAGAAATAAAAAATGTGTTTGAAGTTTACTGATTAAATAAATAAACCAATACCAAAGATGTCACTGGGAGGTCTGTGGAATATGCTGTGGTAACAACAGACCAAGGGAATATAATAAGGAAAAGTGAGAAAGAAACATGGAAAGAAGGATAATAGGAATAAAAAAAAAGATTTGACAATGGTAGTACGTAACCAAGAAACTCTCTTGTGCTGTTAGGTTAAATTCTTGGTTAAAGAATTTTAGGAAATTTGGAAACTGAGTCAGATATTGTTCTAGCCTCCTCCTTTGTAAAACCAAGTAACAAATATGTCTCAACTCCACTGTTTTCTGAAATATGGTGTTCATGCTTGAGATGTGCCATTATGGAGCGAAGTTAATTTCTGACATTAATATATCTGACTTTCTTCAGCTTGTGGCATTTCTATTTTCTCAAAACACGTGTTTGTCATTACGCCGTCTTTTGGAAAGTCTGTAGGCATTCATCCAGAAAAAGAAACTTAACTACAACCAAATGAATCTATATTATTGCCTAGGATAAAAGAACTTTGACTTTTGTAACTATACTGTGGAATATTCCCCCACCCCCACCCCATTACATTTTGCATTAGGAAATTTTAGGGTAGAATATTTTACATTGGGTGTCATCATTATGAGACCCTTGTTGTTTTTCCTAAAATTACTGTTTTGCCCATCTATAAGCAGTTTGGATATTAGCATTCGTACTCCAGACTATCAGAATCAATGTTACCCTCGGTGGTATCCCTAGTGTTTCTTGCTGAGATCGGAATTTTTATTCTTCCTTTGTTATAGTTCAGCTTTCCTTTGATTAGACTTTAGAATCCACTGTTAACTTCCACCTAACTGGAGTTTTATATTTAATAATTTATTGACTCTTAAACCAGTAGCAGTGAATTGATTTTAATCTTACAATTAACTAATTATTTCAGTGTCACATGGCTCATAGGTTGTAGTTTATTAAAATTTTAAAAGCATATAGAATAATTAAGCATGGCCAATATTTTAACACACTTCTGTTGAAAAATCTTTCAAGTACTTACATACCTTATTTTAATAACCACAATTATGCTCTATGATATTTAATTTTTCTTGGTAATAAAGAGCTTTATTAATATACCAAACTATTACAGTATATACAAGGGATTTCTTAGTACAATATATTCATTTTAGCCCAATAGCATCCTAAAGATGAGGAAGATAATGTATACAGAGGTTACATGACTTGCCCAAGGTCCCATGGTTAGTAGAGTCAAGTCTTTGCACTTTTGCAAAGTGCCTTTACTATGATTTCTATGCAGAGAGAAGGTATGAGATAATAGATCAGCTTCTTCTAATCCTAGTAATAATATTGCTAGACTAGCTGTTTTGAGTACATTCCTGACACCAACTTTTCTCTCATTGGTCTCACCATCATAAAGGCAGAATAAAAAAAGCACAAGTATACAAACCATAGAATTTAGAACTAAAAGAGAACCTTAGCTTTAGAACCTTAGCTTTTAGAACCTTAGATTTTTAGTACAGTGGTTCCCATAACCGGCTATACCTCAGAATCAGCTGAATAGCCCTTAACAATGCTGTTTTCCTGTACCCACTCCCACGGGTTCTGATTTAATAGGCTCAGTGTGGAGTCCAGGGATTTGTACTTATTAAAAGTTTCCTAAATGATTCTCATGAAATTTGAGAACCTCTTGTGGCCCATTCCTTTGTTTCATAGACCAGGAAACTGAAAGCCAGAAAGGTTAGAAGGTGGTGCTAGCAAGTGGTAAGACTTGCTAGACACTCACAGGTGTTCTCCTGAATCTTAGTCCAGTGCTTTCCCCTGTGTCAGGAACTTACCTATAACTCCTTAGATTCTCTCTTTTGTTGGGGGCATATATAGATCCTCCATATTAAGTATTATAATACTGAAGAAAAGGTAATAATAACAACGATAAATTTTGTCAATAATTTTGTCTCTTATGAAAATCATTGCTAAGTGGTACACACTGTGTTTAGCCTCATTTTCAGTAATACTCAACTTTTTTTTTAACCTCCCTTACATTTTTGTCATTTGGTATTTTGTGATACTGTATTTGCTACTTCAAAGCTTTAAAATACTTCTTCAGAGGCTAATCCATAAAACTGAATGGACTCTATAACAGAAGATGGAAAAAGTTAAAAAGTGATAGACTTTCTTGTAGTTGGGTAGTTTACAATCTTGTAACCGTGTCTGAGAGACTATGTTGGTTGGTAATAATTGGTATTAGTTTTTTGATTAAGAACCAAACCATATGTTTGGCAGAAGGAGTACATGGTAGTCAGAAGGAGGCTAATAATTAAAATGGCTACCATCCTTTGAACTCTGAGTGTATACTAAGCACTGTGTTAAATGCTTCACAGACATTACTTCATCTAATCCTCCAAAATAATTCCTGGAAATAACTGTCCAATGAGAGATTTTTTTTTAATCTAGGTATATGGTCCTTATTTGTCTCTTAAAATCTTTTGTTTTAATGTCTGTTTTGTCTTGTATTCGTATAGCCACACCAGCTCTCTTCTGCTTACTTTTGCATGGAAAATCTTTTTCTATCCTTTCAATTTCAACCTATTTGTTTTTTGTTTTTTCCTTCGTAGTTACCCAGGGGGTTACAATTAACATCTCATTACAATCAAGTTTGTATTAATACCAGCATAATTTCAATAGTGAACAAAAACTATCCCTTTATAGCCCTTAACAGTCCGGTTCCCTCTTCTATTATTATTGTCACAAATTACATCTTGTACTTCATGTTCCCCCTTTAACAGTTATGTAATTACTGCTTTATGCATTTGCCTTTTAAATCCTATAGAAATAAAAGTTACCAAAATGCAATACCACTGGCTTTCCTATTTACTTACCACAGCTACCCTTACCATTCTTTATGCCCTTATGTGACTTTAAATTACTTTGTAGTGTCTTTTCATTTCATCCTAGAGGACTCCCTGTAGCATTTCAGGATGGGTCAAGTAGTAACTAACTCCCTCTGTTTTGAAAAGTGTTCAGAATGCCTCCTAGAATTTCTGTCTAAAGGGCGGGCAATCGTCCCAGGACAATCCACCATAACTATGATTAAAAGTGGGCTGAGGACCTATGATGTGTCACCTGCTACCCTCATCTTTTGTATTTTTATAGAATCTATCTTCTTCTCTTTTAAAAATTAATTATAACTGTTCATTTCTAGTATTCTTTAGTGGTTACCAATAACCTCATGTGCTACTGCTTGTTGTATCCTATAACTAATTCATCTTGACAGGGGCGTTGGACTTCCCCGTCTTGGGCTTTAGTTCCAACTTACAGTGTTTTGTTCAACCTTTTCGATCCCTGACAGAAAACTGGGACAATTTAGAAGGTAAAAAGTTTCATTTTCTCTTTCTTGGGATTATATTATCTTCTGAGATAAGCCTACTTTTTTAGTTTGTTCTTTGAGCTAGCCAAAAAAAAAAAAAAAAAAAAAAGACTTCCTTTTGTTTTCCCTTGCATTTTGCAAGCAATAGCTATTTTTGAGGTTTGGCTTTTTTTAATCCACTGGTCAACTTTAATTTCTTTTCCTATTCGTCTGAAGGCTCCTCCGTCTGTGGAGTTTGATGCTATGGAATCATGGCTATATTTATTGTGAAATTTTTGACATGTTTTCTCAAATGTAAGGAGATAAATGACTGTGTCCAGACTTTCTGTATGACCATCATAAACACTGAGCTGGCGTGGTCCTGTTGGCATCCCCTCCTTGGTTCCAGCTAGCCCTGGACCTTTCCATAAGTATTTCTGTCTTCCTGCAGTATGGAGGCTTCTGTCATTTTTTCT
Organism: Canis lupus dingo; assembly: GCF_003254725.2. NCBI lineage: Eukaryota > Metazoa > Chordata > Mammalia > Carnivora > Canidae > Canis > Canis lupus. The sequence goes on from NC_064263.1 coordinate 37,952,636, forward strand.
TTCCTACCCCATCCTCTTCTTTTGCCTCATCCCTTCTTTCCCTCTTACTCTGAAAGCTATCTAGAAAGGTCTGTCCTAGTATGAACTGTGGACTTTCACAATCTGAACTATCATCATTGCTCTCATTTACTCACTGCCTTAGGACCCTTATTCAGTCATTATAGCTAATCTATTAGATAAACTCTTTGTGGCTCAATATTTGGAATCATGGTGTTTGGAAGTGGAAACATAACTTATTTGTGTTTTGTCAGTAACCTAGGATCTCTGTCCCCACCTCCTTTATTTTTTTCTTATCCGTGAGGCATTGGATCACAGGAAATATCAACTAGCGATTAACATAAAGGAAAAGTAGTTTAGTTATTTGGAAGGAGAAATATGAAAATTTCTACTCCGGTTATTTTAAAATGAACATGTCTATATAGTTTTATCAATATATGTTTTGAAATTTTATTTTATGACTAGTTAAAGGAAAAGTTAAAGGGAGGAGAAAGGAAAGCACTGAGTAGCACAGAAGAAAGTGTTTAAGGAAAAGAGAAGACAAGGGGAAATTAAGAGAGTATGTTATGGGGTCATATTAAGTATAACAAAGTGAGTTCTGCATTTCTTAGGGTAAACTGGAATAGAAGAGTGGGGGAGAGAGGCCAGTGTAGGTACTAGCTCTAATCACTGTCATCTGAGAGAAAGATGTGATTGATTTGGGGGATTTTAAACAAGCCACTATGGAGAGGGGGGTGGAGGGATGGAGGGAGGGACAGAGGCAATGGGAATGAGTGTGTCCATGTGTCCATCCTGGTCATAGGCAATCTCAAATAACAGTTTTCAACAAATGTTTGTTAATTATGGTAAAGTAGTATAGATGTAATGATTTTTTTGTAGATGCAGTGAACTTGGTATATATCCCAAGTGGGAATGGTTACTAATACCAGCACAGCAGTGAAACTTATTTCTTGGAAAAGAGCTATTACAGTGATTTGTCTGTTGTTCACTTGCCTTTCCCTCATAGATGTGGAATGAAATGTATGCTGCATGACTTTGAGTATTGTAAAAGCTTTCTTTATTTTAAAATCCAAGTAGTGAAATAAATGCCAAACCAGCCTAATCTCAGAATATTCGGTAGTTTGTGCTAGGATACATATTTGGAGGAAACTTTTCCAAAGTCTGCAAAAATTTCGTGTTAAGAAGGTGACATTCCAATAAACATTTCAGCAGGTCATAGTTTTCTCAGGCTCGCTTTGATAACTGACTTTTATTTTCTCATTTATTTATTCAGATGCGTTTATTTGAGTGCCTTCCGTGAATAATGTATTTCGTTAGTCACCGAAGATAAATAAGGCAGGAACCTTGTCATCAAAGAGCCTAGGATTTATAAGATGGAAATGTAAACAGAAAATGAATTCTATTTTATTTTTTTAAAAGATCGAATTTTAATGTCAAAATGCAATTGAATATTCTCAGGAGTTTTTCAGTGAAATCTCTTTTGTAAAAACATTTGATATTCTGATAATCCTTGGGTCATCAGTTAAACCGTAGGTGTCTAAAGTTGACATGTTATTCTCAGAAGCCAATTCCGATTTCCTTAGGCTAAAGATTATGTTTGCCTAAGAACCCAGTAACTGATTTCCTTAAATAAATGTTAAGCTGGGACGCCTGGGTGCCTCAGCGGTTGAACATCTGCCTTTGGCCCAGGGCATGATCCTGGGGTCCTGGGATCGAGTCCTGCATCAGGCTCCCTGCATGGAGCCTGCTTCTCCCTCTGCCTGTGTCTCTGCCTTTCTCTCTCTCTGTTTCTCATGAATAAATAAAGTCTTTAAAAAATAAATAAAATAAAATAAATGTTAAGCTAAGCACCCATCCCCATATCATCAGTATTTTCTACAGACAAAATTGATATTTTCATGCCTCTATACTTAAATGATAGAGGTAAGATAATTTAATTGAAAAGAGAATGAAAAACTTAAAAAGCTTTTCCATCTTAGGGGATTAGAGAGGAGCAGGAACTCCCCATCTGGTCACAGCTATCATATTGTTTTCAAACTATTTTTAGCATAATAAAAAATAAGTTTATTAATATGGAAATCATCTAAAATTTAAAACTCCCTCATATTCATTATTGTTTCCTTAAATAATGAATAATATTTTCTGCATTGTTCATTCAACTCAAGTGTTCAAATATTTTAGTAAGTAAAATGCACATAAAGCCCTAAAATTGTTACTTTTCTGGGAAAGCTTAAGCAGGCACCAGAGAATTTTACACTTGATCTTAGCCAAAAGGCCAAGAAACGATGGGCACCAAAGAATTTTTTATTTTATTTTATTTTATTTTATTATTTTATTTTTAAAAGATTTTAGTTATTTATTCATGAGAGATACACAGAGAGAGAGAGGCAGAGACACAGGCAGAGGGAGAAGCAGGCTCCATGCAGGGAGCCTGACATGGGACTTGATCCCAGGACCCCAGGATCACACCCTAGGCTGCAGGCGGTGCTAAACCGCTGTGCCACCGGGGCTGCCCAGCACCAAAGAATTTTAAATCTTCATTTGATGTTAGATGAATAAATAGTGTCTTGCTTTGGAAGTTAGAAAACAAGAATTGTTATAAAAATAGTTTATTTCACACCAACAGAGTCTCATTTTATAAAAATAAATATGTAAATAAATATAAAATTAAAATATATTTTTAATTTTGAAGAAAATAGAATGATTATGGAAGCCTGTGTTTAGGGAACTTCCTGCGTAGATTGTGTTAAATTACATACAACTTTTTTTTTTCTTTTTTTCACAGTAGTTCTAACAAAGACCTAGGCAAAGTAATATGGGTTGTGAGAATGGACTTGGTTCAGTAGATAGGCAAAGACGTTAGACAGCATTTTTGGCATAGAGGGATGATAGTTCACTTTTCATAAATTAGTTGTTCCTTTCTGATTTGCGTGGATATTTATGGAAATTTAATTTTATTTTTTCCCTTGATAATTAGATAATTTAATTTGATAATATAATTTTACTGGCTAGTTTCTTTTTTTTTTTTTTTTAAGATTTTATTTATTTATTCATGAGAGAGACAGAGAGAGAGGCAGAGACACAGGCAGAGGGAGAAGCAGGCTCCATGCGGGGAACCCGACATGGGACTAGATCCCGAGTCTCCAGGATCACGCCCTGAGCTGATGGCGGTGCTAAGCCCCTGAGCCACCCGGGCTGCCCTGGCTAGTTTCTTTAACACTTTAGTCTTACTGCTCATTATTCCTCAAAATTTTGTAAACATTTAAGTCAAGAGAACTCATTATTAACATCAAACAATAGTAGTAAATAATGTTAACATTTATTGAGGTCAATTTTTACAGTAATATGTAGGCCTTCATTTGATGTAAATAACCGGAGTGTGAGTGTTATTACTGTTTTATAGATGATATTACTTAAAAGAACTCTGCAGTAAGTCCTTTGGAAAAATGAACTGTATCTTGGAAAGTGAGCAGCCATACTTCCAGTTTATCTACTTTATACATATGGATTTTTATATATGACAACATTCCTCTTAAACGTGTGATTTATAAATCTCCTCATTCTTAATTATTATTTTTATTAATATTTTTATAATGTCAGTCTCTTTAGACTTCAACTTTCTAGGCATCTTTGACTATGCACCCTTGGCCTCCCTTTTTTAAAATTTATTTTATTTTTTTTATTGGAGTTCGATTTGCCAACATATAACACCCAGTGCTCATCCCGTCAAGTGCCCCCCCTCAGTGCCCGTCACCTCTGGCCTCCCTTTTGCTCTTGCAAATCCGGATGTAGCTCAATCTTGGAAAGACAATCACTGTAATATATCCACTATTGTCTATTGTATATTTTGAGCTCAGAGTTGAGATTGAAATTTTTCTGAATGAGAGGACCACCCTCAACCATTGTTAAACACTGAATGACTTTGGAAATTAGCTTATGCTGTGTGCAAACTTGATAATGTTTCTTAATGGATTCAACCTAGAATTACAAGGAATAACAATACTTAAATGCCAAATTTATGCTGCAGTAAAAATAATTTTGGTGAGAATGAATGTTATTTGAATCACAAATAATGTCAAGCTGTTTTATGTACTTTACATGGCAAAAGTTAAAACAAGAAGTGGGGTCTACATTTCCACACAGATTTGCAGCAGATATATTTCTAAGATCAAAGTACAGTTTGAGCAGTGGTTTTTGGAACTGAGTACAAGTAAAGGATTTTTTATATTTCAGAATCCATTTAACTGCCCAGTGAAGGAACTTTTCAAGTAACCTTCCACTGGATCAATGTAATGACAAGCTGAAATGCACATACCAGAAGAATCTGATTTTGTGAATACTTTTCAAATATTGAATATACTCAGTTAAAATCATATGCTTGACAGGACTGGTGTCTAATATTTGGTAGTATTTATATCAATGAAAAGACATTTTCTTTTTTTATGTATATTTTTTTATTGGAGTTCGATTTGCCAACATATAGTATAACACCCTGTGCTCATCCCGTCAAGTGCCCCCTCCAGTGCCCGTCACCCAGTCACCCCAACCCCCCACCCACCTCCTCTTCTACCACCCCTTGTTCGTTTCCCAGAGTTAGGAGTCTCCCTTTCTTTCTTTCTTTCTTTCTTTCTTTCTTTCTTTCTTTCTTTCTTTCTTCTTTCTTTCTTTCTTCTTTCTTTCTTTTTTTAGATTTATTTATTTATTTATGACAGACAGAGAGAGAGAGAGAGAGGCAGAGACACAGGAGGAGGGAGAAGCAGGCTCCATGCCAGGAGCCCGACGTGGGACTCGATCCTGGGACTCCAGGATCGCGCCCTGGGCCAAAGGCAGGCGCTAAGCCTGAACCACCCAGGGATCCCCGGAGTCTCTGTTTCTTAATGGATTCACCTTCTATGATTTTTCCCACTCATTTTCTCTCCTTTCCCTTTAATCCCTATCACACAGAATTTTTTACATTCTCCGTATGAGTGAAACCATATAATGATTGTCCTTCTCCGATTGACTTACTTCACTCAGCATAATACCCTCCAGTTCCATCCATGTCGAAGCAAATGGTGGGTATTTGTCGTTTCTAATGGCTGAGGAATATTCCATTGTATACATAGACCACATCTTTATCCATTCATCTTTCGATGGACACCGAGGCTCCTTCCACAGTTTGGCTATTGTGGCCATTGCTGCTATATCTTCTCTATCCATTCATCTGAAAAGACATTTTCAAGGGTGATATATATAAAATCATATTATAGATGAGCATTAGTAGATGAACATTGATTTTGATGATAGACAATACCAAGTTTGAGTCCCAGTGAAATGAAATGCTCTCCTCCCAAAATAATTCCATTCTTTTCATCGGCAGACTGGCATTATAAAAGTTTATACTATTATATTTTGCATTTTGTCAATAAAAACTATACGTTTTTCTCTTGTTATAGAAATACTTTTATAGTACTTTTTTTGTTTCCTGGCCACACAGCCTAAAATATTTACTGTCTGGCCCTTTACATAAGAAGTTTGCCAATATGGAGCTAAACAATGATTATTTTGTTTTTAAGTGATACCATGCTTATCCAAACACAAAAGAAAGAAATCTTTATTGGTGGGATTTCAACTATTAGCAGAGAAAAAATAATTCTACATCATTCTTGGAACAAATTTTAGATGACCATTTAATCCAGTTTAATCCTTATTTTGCAATTAAGAATCCAAGATTTAGGGCAGCCCCGGGTGCGCAGCGGTTAAGTCCGCCTGGAGCCCAGGGCGTGTTCCTGGAGACCCTGGATGAGTCCCAAGTCGGACTCTCTGCATGGTGCCTGCTTCTGTCTGTCTCTCTCTCTCTCTCTCTCTGCGTCTCTATGAATAAATAAATAAAATCTTAAGAAAAAAAAAAGAATCCAAGATTTAGTGGGAGCTAGTACTGGTAGAATTGAAGGTAGAACTGAAATATTCTTATTTTCTGTCCAGTGTCCTTTTTTTTTTTTTTTTTTTAGAGAAAGGGGGTGGAGCACAAGCAGGAGAGGTGGGGGGAGGAGAGAGAGAGGGGGAGAGAGAGAGAGAATGAATCCCAAGTAGACCTTGTGCTGAGCACAGAGCCCGATGTGGGCTCTGACTGTGAGATCATGATCTGAACCAAAACCAAGAGTCAGACATGCTCAATGGACTGAGCCACTGAGGCATTCCTATCCAGTGTCTTTTTAGTATACTTTATTTATATGTAAGTGTTTATGTTGGTTCTAAGGATGACAATAAAGAAGTATGAGAAACAGTCTAAATCATTGAGGAACCTTATAATCTAGTTGAGTGTATCAATCTGGTTCCCAGCAAGAAACAAATGGCACACTAAAGTGGAGTGAGGATCGTTTAACAAAGACAATTTATAAAGGTGTGAGGGAGTTAAAGGAACAACCCTACCACCACCCAACACCTAAAGAGACAAGGGGTAGCTGTAAGAGCTACAGGAGAGGGTTCCCAACAGAAGCTGTAGCTTTCCGTGGAGGGGAGGAATCCAGCCACTGCCAGCCTGTGGTGTGTAGGAAGGAGTGCCTCCTTTTCCTCCCACCCTTTCATCTCTGCTGGTGTCTCCTGGAGTCTTCTATGAAAAACCAGATGACAACCTTTTGAGTCAGTCTAAGAAGGTCAAGCCTCCCATGGAAAACTGCCATTTGGAGAGTGAATCTGAAGGGACAAATGGAGAATGTCCAGCCCAAGGAGCAAGATAATTTATACAATACATGGTAACATGTATTAAGTGTGAGCAATCCAGACATCATGTATTTTAGACAATGGCATAACCACACCTAAAGTATTCTATGAGCATTTTTTTGAGCATTTTTGTAATGCTTTACATTTTATAAAGTACATTCTTATTTTTATCTTCACGATAAATAGTGCATTCATTTCTATACTGACATTTGGAACAAAAGTAGTGCAGTCCTTGGTATTCTAAGTTGTAGGACACTCTGACTGCATTAAGTTGTTCAACTCTCTAATAGAAGAAGATGTTATAAGTGGTTAAGAACTCAACTTTAGCAGAAGACCAAGTAATAAAAGCTAGGAAGGCAAGTCATATTTTATGAGTATTTATCATTTGAAAATTCATCATTTTCATATTTTTATAAACTGTTCTGATGTGAAGATTCTAGTATAATATTGAGATTAAAATTCTGGATTTTGTTACGAAAGCCACAGTTTGAATTCTGGCTCTGTCAGTAACCTGCCATGTAAACTTGGACAAGTTACTTTGTGTCTCTTGGCCATAGTTAACTGCCAAAAAGAGAACAACAGGTCTTAAGCTACATAATGGCAATAGAGTATGCTCTCAATAAAGTTTAGCTAATAGTAGTAGTATCGATAATTTCCATGATCAGGATTTCAGATTTACAAAATGTGACGAGTGATATTTATAGGTTAATTAATTTTACAAGTATTTATTAAGCAACTTTTGTTAGATATTGGAGTCACAGTTGAGAACAAATCAGACCAATGTCCTCCTAGAGACTGAAGGTCCGTATTTTGCTTCTGATTTGTATTAATAATTGGTGAATTAGTAAGCAGTGCTGATGCTGACATACCTGTTGCCAACCTAATGGTTTATTTAGCTATCCTCATTAACCATCAGCATACCAAAAAGGCTAGGTTAGTTTGTTTTTTAATGGCCTTGTTGTCAAGAATTAGCACAATTTGTCACTGTGCTAGCCTCACTAATCTTGGCAAAACACTAGGTTGGTGTGGTTTTTTCCCCCTCATCAATGAGCAGCTGTCAATTTAGGGGAAAAAAAGACTATTAAGTTAAAAATAGAGGTATTTAAAAAAATTCTTATATATTGATCATTGACAGGTCTTAATATAACTAAGTGGTTTCCTTTTTTTTTTTTTTTAAAGATTTTATTTATTTATTCATGACAGAGAAAGGCAGAGACCTAGGCAGAGGGAGAAGGAGGCTCCCACAAGGAGCCAGATGTGGGACTTGATCCCAGGACCCCGGCATCATGACCTGAGCCGAAGGCATATGCTCAACCAACTGAGCCACTCAGGTGCCCCTGTCTAGTTTCCTTTTTTATGCCAGGGGGAGCTACTGTTGTACTGTTGATGACTATTACTTGTGCAGCACTATCAGAAACTTTAATGTTTGGGAGAATAAATTTATTCCACACTGGACAGTCAGCAGTTGCCCTCAGTTTATATAGGATCTCTAAAAATTACGTGAGGCTTGATTTTGATCTGTCAGTTTCTTTAGCTGATCATCTCACATTATAATAAAAATTCATGTGAAGTAATTCTCAGATTTTTAAATTTTATCCATGGAAAATTAGTGTTTGATGGTCTACAACATGGTGATGTTTTCCTTAAAATGTATTATCTCTAGTTAAAATTTATTTTAAAAAGTCATTTTGCTCATGCAAAGCATAAAGCTTTTAGTACACTTTATTTCACAATTTTAGGATATACTATGACAATCCTTGGGGATCTGATTTTTTTTTTAATAGACCAGAGGTTCTATTTTCATTTTCAAATCAAGTCACTATGGGGCTAGTATCTCTGTTTGCTTAATTTTAAGCTCTGTTACCATGACAAAACTTATTTACTCAACTAATGCCTACCAGTGTCAAACAGATTCTGCTGGCAACCTGAATAATTTGTATCTGACCAATAAAATCACAAATAAAAATGGTAAATTTTCATTTTAAATGCAAAAAAGAATAATTTTGTTACTATACATTGATTTTAAATTTTTTTCTTGGTTAATTACAATCTATGCCTTTATGACAACTTTCTTTAATGTCTTTATCTCCTAAATTTAACATTCAGTTGCATAATAAAGGCAGAAAAAGGCCTAGTAAATGTATCTCTGTTACAGTGATTAACAATGATAGTAATAATTATTTAAAATTTTATCCATGTGAAGTTGTTTTGTTTCACACAAGTGACAAGCAAATATTCTTAATCATACCTATGCTGCTTTCCAAAATAGTCATTATTGTATAGAATATCTTTTGTGTTTTGGAGATGTAGCCATTTACCAGAATCTGTTTCTGGTCTTATATCTTAACCATACTGGCAATGTGCTTCTTCATATTGAATAATCTATTTCTGATTATTAATTTCTAAATTAGCTTACAGCTGCTGCTTCCAAAAAGCTTTATTGTTTAAAGAATACTTTCACTGTGGCCTTTAAGTACCTCTTCTGTTTGAAGAGGTCAGATATATCAACTGAGTTTAAGAAATAGGAAGTAAAGAATAAAACCAAGGAAAATAAGGTTTAAGTCAGATGCAGAAAGTGGTAAGCAGATTGCATTTCCAGGTCTATCTACCCACTCCACCCCCGCAGTTGGTTTGGGGAGATAATCAGATGTGATCATAGTTGGACAGTTAAGTTGGTAGAATTATAAAAGGTAATCAGAGAGAGATGTTTGTATTTTCTTTGCAGAAGGCTTGTCTCACTTAAAACCAAACCGTTCCTTTAAAAAAAATTCAGATGTCTGCCTACAGGTAGATTTTTTTAATTGAATGAGGTTAGGCGCAGAAGTAAGAAAGAGAAGGAAAATAACTTAATTACTCTGGTCCTTGTTTCCTCTGTCTGTAAAATGAGAAGAGTGGAATTGTTGACTTCCAAATTCCTTTCAGCTAAAATATATTCTCAATATTTATAATAGGATAGTAACATGATACAAATGGCTTTGAAGATTGATTTTATTGTATAAAGTGGATGTAATTGTAAGAGAGGAAAATTGATTGGAGGCTGGTTTAAGTGATCCAGGCTTGATGTAATAAAAATGTAAAAATATGGTGATGACAGAAAATCAGAAATATCTAGATTGAATTAGATTGGTATAAGGAAGAAGAAAGAGGAATTTTTAAAATGAGTCATTCAACAAATTATTTAATCTAAGTTTCATTATACATTAAAAAAAAAAAAAAAAAACCCTGATCTCACAGGTTGAATATGAAGGTTGAATGTAATAATGTACGTAAAGCTCCCAACAGAATGCCTAACATAGTGAACATACATGTTTTCACTCGCTTTTGTTGCATATGGTTTGCCAGACCATATGGTTTGCATATGGTGCCTCTCCTTTTTTAAGTAGGCTTTACTTTGTTTCAGCTGCAATGAGACAGAAATTTGACAACACTAAAAGATTGAGACGGACCGTTTGTTCTCTTTCAAATGCATGACTCAAACAGTATTTAGATATTACCTACAGGGCTTCCCACTCTCTGTCCAAAGATGGATTGGACAAAACCCATGTTTGAAAATGGGAAACTTCGATAGTCAGAATGGTCCTGGGCCCATAGCTGGCATTGATCATTCTAATGGTCAAAGACAGTGTAGGATGGGTAGACTGCAGAGAGGATATCAAAGCCTAGAGTTGAGCCCTTGAAGGGAAATTCTAGCTTTTTCCTTGAAGAGTCTTTATTTCAGTCCCCTTCAGTATTCCTCTTGAGGCAGAGATCACAAATTGGTGATGAAGTATACTTGTAATCTCTGCCCATGGTAAAATACCCACATAGCACTCTCCATTGTATTATTTGGGAATATAAAGATTATGTGTCTCTGTAAACACATTAGATGAGACCCAGATACAAAAGAGCCAGAGAGCAGATTCCGAAACAAAGGGACTTCCAGCAGAGATTTTGCATGTTATTTTTAAATTTTTCCTCTCTCTTTCTCTCTCTTTCTACTATTTCAACAGTACTGCTTGTGTCTTGGTTGGCTCACCATTCTTAAGTTTAAACTATAATTTATCTGCCCCCAAATAAATTTTAAAGGGCAATCAGAGGCGAAATACATGTTGTATTTGCTTTGTTAGTCAGAGGTTGTGCTTGTCTGTAGGACCAGCTAGCTCCTTTCTTTTACTCGAATGTCTGTGATTTGTGGATCTTTTAGTTGTGTGAGCTGTATAGAGCTGATTGTGAGGAAAAAAGCAACCCAGACTCCTCTGTTTGAGCCATATGTAGATGGAAGCAGTGGAGTATAGTGTCTGAGCCTGGGCTTGGGCATTGGTCTACCTGTTACTGTATGTAGAGATGAGGGTGTCTTTAGGTTTGGTTGTAAGATCACCATCTTAGGTGGATCCCACATCGACCTGGAAGGACCTCATGATCTCCTGGTTTTCTTTCCAGACCCAGAATCAAGTTTGTAGCAAATTTTTGTTTTCGAAGTGAGGAGCCATTTTCTTTTTCTCTTTTGGTCTTGTTTATCAACCACACTTAGAATTCTAGAATATTTATTAGGATATTCCTCATGCAATCCTGAATTCTTCAAGTGTTTTAGTAAGGTTTTAAAAAATATTTGCTATTATTAATTTGATCCTCTTACTAGCTTAAATTTTACTAAACATCATATTGCAACGTAAAAGGAAGATATTTTATTCATTCATGGTAGGGGGAAAATAGAAATTATTTTTTTTAAGATTTTTTAATTTATTCATTCATGACAGACACACAGAGAGGCAGAGACACAGGCAGAGGGAGAAGGAGGCTCCATGCAGGGAACCCAACATGGGACTCGATCCCGGGTCTCCAGGATCAGGCCCTGGGCCCAAGGCGGCGCTAAACCGCTGAGCCACGCAGGCTGCCCTCTTTTTTTCTTTTTTAAGATTTATTTATTTATTCATGAGAGACACAGACTGAGAGGGAGAAGCAGAGAAATAGGCAGAGGTAGAAGCAGGCTCCTTGCAGGGAGCCTGATGTGGGACTCGATCCCAGAACTCTGGGATCACACCCTGAGCCAAAGGCAGATGCCCAACCGCTGAGCCACTCAGGCGTTCTGAAATTATTTTCTTTAAAGGTTTACAATTCCAATTTTTTACAGTTAGTTTCGACATATTACCCCCAGAACAATATGTCCTTTGGTGAGAATGTAGAGTCTGTGTCAGGGATGGAGATAAAATTTTGTTCAGTCATAGGTTAGAGAAAGCAGTTGAGGCATGCACCAAGATAGATATTGAGAAAGACATAGGAGATCTGGAAGAGGAACAGGTAGATAAAACTTTGAAAATTTCTAGAGAGAATAAGAGATTTAAGAACACTGGTAAGATAGAAGATATTACATTAGCACGCTAATTAGGCCATGGTATGTGGAACTGTTTTGTAACTTTTAAATAATAATGAAAAATTGTAAGGTTTCAAAAAAGGTGTTTTACTCTATTTCAGAACATCAAACGGTAAAAACAAAATAGTCTTAAAACAAAAATTTTGAGTGTTTACTAGTTTATCAGTAGGACAGAGATTTCAGAAATTGGTACTTTCACAGGTTAAAGCTCTATGTATTTCAGTGTATGACTTTCGTACTTTCGTATTTTGTATTTTGCTCACTCAACCTAATGTTTATTCCTGTCCCTTTAAATATCTTTATCTCAGATTTTGTATTCTTGACAGAAAACAGAACAAAACTTGTATTTCGGGTCCTACTTAAAATCTGAATTATCAGTCCAGCTTCAGAAAATCATACCTTATAATACAGTATTATGTAATTTATTTCCTTTTGCTTTTTCCAAGAAAAAGATAAGGGGAATGAAGTTTATTGGGACTTGCCCGGCATGTTCAGGGACCAGTAAATAAACCAACGTAGCTAGATCAGTGTCCTCTTAAGAGAGAATTATAGGAGTGGATTTGGAAACAACAGGCAAACGTCACTCCTTTGAGGAGTTTTGCTCTAAAAGGGAGCAGAGAAATGGGACAGTGGCCGGGTGTAAGTGTGATCCCAAGAAGATATGTGAAGGTGAGATGTGAGAAATTGCAGCATGTTTATAATCTAATGGGACTGATTTTGTAGAGAGAGAAAATGATGTTGTAGGAGAGAGGCAGAGAGTAGCTTTGAATATCTTCAAGTAGGCAGACGGATCTAGTATGTTTATGGAATTGACTCAGAAAGTCCGTCTATAGTAACTGCATGAAATGCAGAAAAGATGGGATCAGATTTTAGAGAGTGATTGGATTAGAAAAAAAGTCTTGGTAGATACTTTTCATTTGGGGAATGAAAGCTCTCATAAAAAAGCATGAATACTTCTCCTTTTACATAGTAGGAGGGGAATAAAATTGGAGGGAGATAAAATTTGAGTTCAGATTCTTGAGTTCAGCTCTGTGATTTACTAGCTATTTATTTATTAATTTACTTAGTTACAACATCCCTGTACTATTTAGGGGTGCAGAAATAGAATTCATTTCAAGGTGGTTCTAAAACTTTTTTTTTTTTTATTTTTATTTATTTATGATAGTCACACAGAGAGAGAGAGAGAGAGGCGGAGACATAGGCAGAGGGAGAAGCAGGCTCCATGCACCAGGAGCCCGATATGGGATTCGATCCCGGGTCTCCAGGATCGCGCCCTGGGCCCAAGGCAGGAGCTAAACCGCTGCGCCACCCAGGGATCCCTCAAGGTGGTTCTAATAAAAAGATTTTCGTGAAGAATCTACTTTGAGAAAATGAGCAGGGCTAAGAGAATGGACAAGAGATGGTTAGAGACTAGCTAGCATGAAAAGCTGCTACTTCACCTGGGGCTGTGGGAAAATAGAGGTGGAATTCGTGTTTTCAGAGTCACAGCTTCAGCTGTGAAGGGAAGGCCGTCTGGTAAGTGTTGGAGTCACGGGGTTGGTGGGGGACACACACAGCTATTACCAGGGACAATGGTGCGTACGTAGGCAGCAGAAAGAAATGACCTTGGTTTCTCTTTCCTCTCAGATTCTCGTTTCCTGTTGGTGGGTCCCAACCTAAACAGAAACCAGCTGCATGGGAGCTGAGGTGATGCAGAAAGAGGCACCAACCTCCCGAGGACGGAGGGCAGGGCAAAGAAGGAAACAGGGAGGCAGATACAGAATTATTAGTATAGTCACCAAGCCTCAGCTTCTCCCTGTAGAAAATGGGGTGACCTGCAAAGTTGTGATTTTACATGGCTGCCAAGTATCTGTCACACCGCTGACACCTGATTGTATTTAGTAAATGATAATAAAATGATAGTGGGTGGCTTCATGGTTAAGAATCCTTAAAGCATTGGAGTGAGAGCCAAATTTAGTTTCTGTCTCTGCCATTTACTCGTCATGTGACTTTGGCAGATTACTTCACCTTACTTAGCCTCTGTTGTGTCATCTATAAAATGGGAGGAGAAGCTTACCACCGAGAATTCTAGCAAAGATTAAAGGAGACAGTATGTATTAAGTGTCTAACATAGTGCTGGTACATAGCATATGGTCTAAGTTACCATGATCATATTGTTTGATTAGTAGGGGCAATATCCAAGTAATATTAGTCTTCCTACCACCTTCCCTATACACACACACACACACACACACTTTTTTTCCTGCTTCTCAGCTCTTCTGTCTGCGGCCCTGCTTTGTCATATAGGGGTGCAGGGTGCAATCTTTGCACTGTAGACTATTAGAAAGTCCAGTTTTAGCTTAATGCTTCGGCTGTCCATTTATGTTTCTGGCTTATGTTCAATAAATACAATCACAGAGTTTAATGGTTTCTTTATTGGGCCTAAGTTGGAAGGCACAGAAATAGAAAAAGTTGGAAATACTGAAATTCAATCTGTTTCATTAGCATAGATTTATACACAAAGCTCAAGTAAAATGTCATTAAGAAATATGAGAATAAAGGGTATTATTAACAGTTAAGTCACAGCTATACCATGATAAATATTTTTAAAATTTCACATAAGTACAACAGTTCTGTAAGTTTAACTTGAAGGCACATACATGTTTTTCTTTTCAGCTACATAGGGAACAATGAAATAAAACCTCATTGACGTAATTGAACCTGATAACATCTCCTGGTTGCACTGCTGATGCTTCACTGTGGTATTGGTGGTTTTGTAGAGCTCTGTAAAGCATGTTGGACTTATAAACATATTCAAACAGAAACTTTTATCAGGATTTAACTTTTTAACCACAAAGTTGAATTTATATGAAGATGTAGTCTTGGGTTCACTTTATCAAATCAACTAAAAAAAAAATTCTTCTAGTAGTATATACCTCATACGTTACTTAGAATGCTGTTTGTAAAATTAGTTTTGAACAGATAACCACAGGGTGTGAAGATATATAATAACTTTTATAGTACATTTGAGCTTAGAAGGAAACATAAATATTGGTAGCTCCTAAAACAGCAATTAAAATTTCATACTTTCATTAAACAATGTCTTTTAATATAGTAGAACCATATTCTGAAAACATACCATACCAACTACAGACTCTTTTTTTTTTACTGTGATTCAAGATTTAGCTAATTTAAATTATTTATTTTTATATTTAAATTATTTACAGAATCTACTTTGGTATTGGTACTAAAGTTTAGATGCCTAAAATTTGCAGACTTGGGAAATATATATATAATCACATACACTGTTTACTTGCAAGTAAGATTTTAAAACAGCTATATATTATTACATGGGAGGAATGAATGTTTCTGCCACCTTTTCTTAAACTTTTAATATCCATGTATCATACACTATATATTCAGTATGTGTGGTAGGCACCTGCCAATTTTAGATAAATGTATAAAAATGATTCATTATAATTTTTAAAAACTAAAAAAAATTACTATATTTTTATATCCATGGACATTGTTTGCAGTATTAAGGGTATCTCTATTGTAGCTCACTGGTAAGTAACTAGGGTGTGTGTTTCATTCTGTATCCATTCATAGGTTCATTCTGTATCCAACCAAATTCTTTCTTTTCTCTATTTCTCTTTAATTAGAAAAATCCAAGCAAAATCATAATTGGGTGATGGAAGCCAGCAAGTGTTTTTGGCTGCTGGTTCTGAATACTCAAATTCAACATGGACCCTGCAATTATAAAGAGATTTCTCACCAAAGATTATTTTCAGAGCTGTGTCAGTTGCTAAGTTAATGGGCATTATCTACTTTAAAAGCTTAAGAGATAGGGGTGCCTGACGGCTTGGTTGGTTAAGCACCGGACTCTTGATTTTGACTGGGGTCATGATCTTAGGGTCGTGGGATCGAGCCCTGCATCACCCTCCACACTCAGTAAGAATTCTGCTGGGATTCCCTTTCTGTCCCTCCTCCCCCCCACACACACACAAACTCCAAATAAATCTTTAAAAGCTTGAGAAATAGAAGTTCTGTGCATTTTATTGAAGAAAATGCTTCTATTGAATTTGCTATTTATTTTTATATTATATATTTGTTTTTTAAGAGTTTTGCATTTGCTCCATTTTCCACAGTACAGTGAAAAGATGTATATTCCGTGGCCAAAAATTGAGTGCAGTTATATTTATGCTATTTCTTTAATGCTGAATTATGACCAGTATATGTGTTTCAAACTACCAGCTGTTTTCTGTGAATAGAGTAGCGTATAAACTTGCAGTTAGGAGACATTCTCATTGTTTAGCAAGACTTCTCCTTGCTGCACTGAAAACTGATTCTCTTAGAACTTACTCTAACATTGGCTTCTCAGTTTCTGTTAGAGTTCTGAAATAATCATTAAATAGGGGAGAAAATAGCTTTTTGTAGCATGGGTTTTCAGTGATAGACACATAAAAACCTGTCTACCACTCTTCCTCCTAAGTATTGTACATAACAAGAGTTGATTCAGGCTTAATACATGAATGCATTTATCCAGCAGTAAAGTGAAATATCTGCTGTATGCAAATATGGTAGTAATTACTCTTCTACATCACATGCCTTTTCAATTCTGTGATGTCCCAAGGTGTCATATGGTAAGTATTTGTTGGAAATTATTTGATCTGTTCTCTCTTCCGGCATAATGCTTATCATCTGTGTGGCTGGATTTACAAAGCTCTCGGCAATAGTTTATCTTTTTTTTATATGCGTTTGGAGTGAGAAGTACAGAATCTGGAAGGTGCCTCTATAGATTTTGTCTCTTCTGTTTTAAAAACAAAAATCTTCAGATTCATATAAGAAAGCGTTATGTACTTTGTTCTAGAAAAATTCTGTTGGTTTACCAAAAAGATTTTTATGTTTCATTTGAATATGTCTTAAAAGTTTTCATGGCTTCCTATCATCATTATTCAGTTAAGTTTCAGAGTGGAAAATATGCAGAAGAATACAGGGTAAATGACTTACAAGTCTAAAAAAATTAGCTTTTAGATAGTCACTGCTGTATGTCCTACTAATATTTTCATTTCTGTGGCTTTGTGTGGTATTTGCATTAGATTTATATTTCTTTGCATTAAAGTCTTGTTCTTAATCTAGGCCTGACATTTACTCTGAGTTATTTATGTTTCTATTTTTATCAACACTTCAAGCTTTAGGAAATCAGCTTTGAGCCATTTCTTTTTTTGATTGGAGATATAGTGCAACACAATGAAAAGAATGCAAATTTAATAGATGTGAACAGTAATATCCCAACGACATGAAAATATTTTAGTTGACTCGTAAAGAATAACACAGGCCTTAGGGCACCTACCTAACTTTTTTTTTCCTACCTACCTAGCTTTTAAGAATATAATTGTTATTAAGATGAAGATGATGAGATTTCTGAATTAATCTTGTGTCTCACAATTTTGGAATATATATAAACTACATAGATTCCTTTTCCCTCTAAATATTCCAGGGCATTGATGAATGACTAGTGATTCGCAGATCATAATCTGATAAATAATGGCTAATCCTCCATTACTGTTTCCTAGTTTAAATTTTATCTAATATTATAGAGACATTGAACAATATTTTCCTTAAGGATTTTGTTACTTTGAATATCTCTCTCAATCTGTCTTGTATTATTAGTTCTCCTACTGTCCTGGATCATTCTTATCAGGTATAGACAAGCTCTAGAACCTAGAGTTTTTGTTAACCATGTTAACAATAAAATAAAGTATTAGCCCCACATTCTTTCCCAACTATTGTCCCATTTCATTCTTGACATTTACAGCACAATTTCTTAAGCGTTTTCACCAGTCACTGTCTTCTTTACCTTTCTAAATTCTTAATTAAAGCTTAATAAATACTTGTAAAGTATGCATAAAGTACAGACAAAGGATAACAAATGCCATCTATACTTTCCATTACCATTAATTTTGAACATTACCAATAACTTTGAAGTTCCCTGTATGCCACTCCCAGATCCATTTTTTTTTCTCTTTTCCCTTGGAAACAATCCCCATCCTGAATTTCTTTATAGTTTCCCATATGTTTATATTCCTAAAAAGTATATTTCAGTATATTTTACATGTATGAAATTCTGCTGTAGGTATCCTGTGACTTTTCTCATTCAATCTTATGTTTCTGGGATTTATTTATATGGTATGTAGCTGTACTTCATTTATTTTCACCATTGTATTCCATAATATGAATATACTCAAATTTCCCCATTTTGTTTTGGATAGACATTTGGGTTATATCTAGTTTTCTTGCTACCCCGAACAGTGCAGTTATGTGCACTTAGTTCGACTATATAGCAAATTCAAGTTTTGGAAAGGTTTTTCTCCTAATTTGTTGGTTGTGAATTGATGCTTTTATAAAATACACTAGAAATATTTCAGCAACCTGTTTCTAAACATGTACTCTTAATTTCTTTATCTTACTTGGAGCACACTTCGAATAGCATTGCTTTTAGATATACCTAGCTGCAGAATTCCTGGATCATATGTCTTCTACTACCTATGCAAAAATTTTGTTTTCTCAAAATCACTAATATGCTTGTTGTTCAGATTAAATGGAAGACAGTCTTCTAGCAGTTTGTGACTTTCACTGTGCCTCTTCTCAGCCCCTAACATGCAGGGGATCTCAGACAAAGACCTCCAAGGGCTGTTAGAATAGGGTGTACATTAGCTCTCCTGTTACAGCAGCAGCTTCTGAGTCGGCATCCTCGACAGTTTCCCTCAGAATATAAGCTAATGTTGCTTTGATAAGCAAGAAACCAGACTCCTTTATAGCATTTTTTTCTCAACCTTAATTTCATTATCATTCCCCTAAGGAGCTGTTTTAGACATTTTTTTTTCTCTAATTGTCCCTCCCCTTCAATGAAATTTCAATACTGTAGATTGACGGTCTGTCTATTTATGTTATGTGGCATTTGGAGGGCTACAACCATTTTATTATTTTTAAGATTTTTTTTTTGGTGTGTGTGTGTGTGTGTCTCCTAAGAACCAATTTTTACCTGCTGGGGAGTGATAGGGCTACCATTAAGGATGCATGATATGAATACAGATATGGTTCTGGCATTAGAGTACAAGCATTTAAAAAGATATATTTATTTAATTGTCATGTAGGTGAATGAAGTGGGGAACAAGGAAGACTCAATGTTAAGAAACTGTCCTAATGAAAATGTGCTTGATTTAGCAAAAGATCAGCTTCTACTTAGATTCATGATTTGGGAAAGTAAGGAATCGGCATTTGTCACTGTTTGATTTTGGCAAACTTTGTAGGAGAAACGTAGAAGTATGTTTTGGAGGACAGTACAGTTAGGAAAGTTTGTAGATTTAGAATGCAAATTAGTGAATTGATGCCTATCTCCTAGGTAATTTTTGGTGACACATCATGTGGCTCTGACTTCACGCCTGTCTATTCTGTGCTTCTATTGGTGTACTTAAGAAAAACTCAGATTTGCAGATGATGAGAGGAATGGTGGAGAGTTGACATCCTCAATCTCAAAAGAAAAATTTGACAGGCTAAATTAAGGACAGAAGTAAAGTATTGCAGTTGAGTCTAAAATACCAATTGTGGGGATGCCTGGGTGGCTCAGTGGTGGAGCATCTGCCTTTGGCTCAGGTCATGATCCCGGGGTCCTGGGATAGACCTTGTTGGGCTCCCTGCTCAGCACGGAGTCTGCTTCTTCTCCCTCTCCCTCTGCCCCTCCTCCTGCTTGTGTTTGTGTGCACGTGTATGTGCTTGCTGGTAAGCATGAGCTCTTTCTCTGTCTCTCTCAAATAAATAAACGCTTTAAAAAAATACCAAGTGTGTAAGAATAACATGGACAAAGTGGAGCATAGCAATGCCAAGTATAAAAGAAACAAGGGGATTTAGGTCAAGTTACTCTTTTTAAAAAATATTTATTTATTTATTTTAGAGAAGTAGACAGAATGGGACAGGGAGAAGCAGAGGGAGAGGGACAAGCAGACCCGGGTTGAGCGTGGAGTCTGTTCGCGGTGCTCAATCCCAGAGCCCTACCATCATGACCAGAGCCAAATCAAGAGTTGGCTGCTTTTAACCCACTGAGCCACCCAGACACCCCAAGTTACATTACTCTTAATGTGAGTGTTCTGAGAGAGTAATTAACATCTTAAACCTCATTAATTAATGTGTCTAGAATCTAGAATGTGTTCTGGTCAAATCACAACCTGAAATAATTATGTCAGGATTACACTTAGGGCCATATAAAATACTGCATAAATTTAATGAGTCTACTAATATTCATGAAGTACTTTGCATATAGTTACATACAACAGCTCTTCTGTGGGTACTGAAGTTTTTTTGTTGTTGTTGTTGTTGTTTTTTTGTACTGAAGTTTTAGATGTGGTTATAGTATTGTATGTCTGGATTTTCTTTGGGAAGAAATAGATTTCTTTCACTGGCAAGAAATGACCCTCTGCAAGGATGTTGAGAAGGATATGGTGATAATGACAACTGATAATTTTTTGAGTGATTAGGGTTGGGTATATTACCTAAAATAGGGGTCAACGAGCTATATAGCCTACTGACCAAATTCAGCCAGCATCCTGTTTTTGTATGGCTCTCCAGCTAAGAATGTTTTTGCATTTTAAAGCATTGTAAAACAAACAAAATAAGATTATGTCACAGTGACCTTAGGTGGCTTGCAAAGCCTAAAATATTTACTATCTGTCCCTCTACAGAAAAAAAAAAACAACAATATGCCAACTCCTGATAAAATATTAGGCCGGTGATAGAGTGGATAACACTTTAAGATCTTTTGCATCCAGGAGACAGACGACAAAGGATGAAAAACAGCAGAGTTCACCATATGGGTGCGCCTGGCTGGCTTGGTCAGTAGAGCACGTGACTCCTAATTTTGGGGTTGTGAGTTGGAGCCCCTGTTGGGGGTAGAATTTACTTGAAAAAAAATATTCAGCATATAGAAATCAGGTGGTTATATTACAAATTAACTAGGTTTAAATTCGAGCCTAAGGTTCAAAGCTATATAGAAAATTGCCATTATAATCAATTTATTTTGGCAAATGGAGACCAATTAAGTAAACTTAAGAGAAATTTAGGATTAATTATAGGTAGTAGTTATAGCTTGCTAAATTAAAGCTAATGTTTTCTTCTAGAGCATGGTGACTATGAGAAGGGGAAGCAGCCAGAAAGCTTTCTGGGAAGAAAACAGAGAGGAAAATACTAGTCTGGGACTAAGAAGTTATCATTGGTAGCCTATAAAGAAGACAAATAGGAAAACCATCCTAATTATCTGCATATCAAAAGGGTTGAATGTTGCTTTTTAAAATCCATTACTTTATACTTAATCTAACCCAAAGGACAGGCTTTTTAAACTGCTTTTGACAGAAGTGCCTTATTAGTAAGGAAATAGCACCACCCATTGACACTGCTTTAGAATGTTGAGTGATGATCCTTTGAAGATGATGAGGGGAGGGAGAGTGTCTGATGATTTGTAATTTTTCTTGTATTTTTGGTAACTGGGTGTTATTCTGATTTGTATTTTCCTTATTGTGGTAATGGGTATTTTGAAGGTTAATATAGCTTATTAGAGTGACCTTATTCTATTTTTTTGATTTCTCAATCAGAGTGCATAATTTATGGAATATTCTGTCTAGAGATAATTTTTATTCTCACTTTCCCAATTACTCTCCCAAACTGTAAGCTAGGTATAATTGAAGATGTTCCATTTTGTCTTACATATATTTGTTTATTTCTGGTTTGTAACGAAGTGGTTTTTTGTCTTTTTCTTTTTCCCCAGATGATTCTTTGGGATTGGGACTTAAAGCAATGGTATAAACCTCATTATCAGGTAAATATAAGTAAATATTACTAATAATATCTGTAATGAAACTTTTTAATTGAAGTATAGTTGACACATAATGTTTCTGATATACTGTAATGAAACTTCTGACATCTATTTTTTTAAGATTTTATTTATTTATTTATTTATTTATTTATTATTTATTTATTTGAGAGAGCACGAGAGGAAATGGGGGAGGGACAGAAGGAGAGGGAGAAGCAGGTTCCCTGATGAGCGGGGAACCCGAGGACCCTGGGATTGTGACCTGAGCCACCCAGGTACCCTGAAACTTTAGACATTTTTAAAAAGTTAGATTTGTAAGATTTCTATGCTATGAGATTTTTTTAACTGAACTAATTTAAAATAAACAACTTTCATTTAGATAATTTTTTTAAAAAGACATTTTTAATCATGAGGGAAGGAAAGGGAAATGATAAATCATACTTGTATAAGTTATTTTTAAAATATTAAGTATAATTGGAGCTCAGAATAAACTAATAATTCTATATTAAGGTTGAGATTTTTTTTTTTCTGATTGTGGGCAATTCATTCAGACAGGGAAAAAAGTAGATTAAAAGCCATATATGAGAAAAAGCAAAACAATTGGCAGAATATTTTATTAGGGAAGCCAAAACACTCTACTTAGAGTTTTTGGCTTTTTTTTTTTTTTTTTAAGTTTTGGGTAAATTTTTAATTAAATTATACATACAGAAAAGTGCACAGCTTGATAAATTTTCACAAACTAAATGTCCCATGTAACTAGAACCTGTATCAAGAAATAGAACTTTACTAGCATTCCAGAAGCCTCACTTATGTACCATTCTGGTTATTGACTGTATCCCCATGGATAATGTCTGTCCTGACTTTCTAACAATTAGTTTGGCTTATTTATGAACTTTATATATATAAATGAAATCATATAATATGTACTTTTAAACTTTTTTGATCACTTAAGTAATATATATTCATATCAAAAGAACTGAAAATAGAAGTATAGGAGAAAAAAGAAAACCCATTCCTAAATATCAAGCAATAACTATGTTAATTATGTTAACTTATGATATATATCTTTACAGATATTTTCCCATTTTCCTATTGTATTGAAATGTGTGTGTATTCGATTCTACAAAAAATATGTTATTATAATTATATATTATAATTATAAATGTAAATTATATGTAAACATACAGAATAACAAATATTAATAAATATATAAAAATAAATTAATTTAATTATGTTATAATATGCTGTTTTAAAACCTGGTGGTTTTTATACTGATAGATAAACATTAATATTAAATCTCTGTCTTTTGTATTCAAAGAAACATTACCTCTGTTTATTAGATTTATTTAGTTGTTTCTATCACCATTTTTGAGAAACTCCTTTGAATGAGATCTATTTATTTATTTTTAAAATTTATTTATTTATTGATGAGAGACACAGGCAGAGATATAGGCAGAGGGGGAAGCAGGCTCCCTCTGGGGAGCCCAATGTAGGACTTGATGCCGGGACCCCAAGATCATGGCCTGAGTAAATGCAGACACTCAACCACTGAGCCACCCAGGCATCCCTGAATGGGTTTTATTTTTAAGGTGTGAATGGAAGAGCCACAACAGCCCAGAAGAACAAAATATTCTCTGGGTTTTGGTGAACAAAAAGCATACCTATTGCAATCAGGTGAAATCAAGAAAGCCACTTCTGACCTAAAAAAGGCTGATTCTTTGACCCACACAAGGGCTTCCTTACCAGTCATACTCACCAAGGTCCTCAGTTTCCAATTAAAAGAGTATTTAAACTACCAGTAAAATCTAAAAATACATAAGCAGTAATGGTGAAGAGCATAGGCTTGTAGTCAAGCACACTGATATGTGATATCAGGCACCTTTCTCCCTTTTTCCTTTCTCTCTTCCCTCACCACCTCTTTTCTTTTAAGATTTATGTATTTATTTGATGGAGAGGGAGGGAGAAAGAGCTAGAGCTTGTGCCTGCCCGCCTGGGGTCAGGGAAGGACAGAGGAAGATGGAAAGAGAAACTCAAAGAGAGACTCCTTGCTTAGCAGAGTCTACCCCAGGGCTTGACCCTACAACCCCAAGATCATAACATGAGCCAAACCAAGAGTGGGAAGCTCAACGGACTGCATCACTCAGATGCTCCTCCTCTTTTCTTTCTAATGATCCCTTTACAAAAATTTTAATATACACTCATACATAAAAATGCACAAATTGTAAGTGTACAACTTGATGAATTTTCTCAAAGTGATTATATTCATGTGACCATCTTTCAGAAGAAGAATTCAGCTCCCCCAAAGCCTCTCTTATGCTCCCCTCCTGGTCATCAACTTCTCCCAAGCATTATTTCGGTACTTGATTTCTGTCATTACAACTTAGTTTTTCCTGTCTGTGGATTTTATATAAATGGAATTAATGATATATATTTTCTATTTTGATTCTTTCTTTCAAAATTTTATTTATAAGATTAATATTATTGTTATTGCCCATAGTAATTCATTCATTTTCATTGCATTTAGTATTTCATTGAATGAATATACTCTCAATGTTTTCATTTACTCAATAATAGATGGACATTTTTTTCTTTTCAGCTTTTTGTGTGTCAGGAAGCAAGAATTCCTATCCCCTCAAAGGTCCTGTAGCTGGACTAAGAATCAAACTGACATAAGACAGATTAACAGAGAAAATGAAATTTAATAGGTATCTGTATAGGTAATCCACAGAGACTTGGAAATTCTAAAGATAGGCAAAATAAGATATCTATGTCATTCTCAGCTGAGGAGAAAGTGGACAACAGAGGTCCAGGACTTAAGAGGAAAGGAATGTAATTCACAGGGTGGTAGGAAGAGCAGATATTTGGTAATTAGGTGTTTGCCTTACCATGTAGATGGTTCACTCACATAAAATTCCTCTTTGCTGGGTGCCTGGCTGGCCCAGTCAGTAGAGCATGCAACTCTTGATCTTGGGGTTACAGGTTTGAGACCCATGTTGGGCGTAGAGATTACTTAACATCCTTTAAAAAATTTATCTCTGTTAAAAACCGTTCTTCTGGGAAAAGCCCCCAATTTAGAGTCTTCTGTGTACTTAAAGGAGGGGCAAAAGTTTCCCTTAAGACCACAGGACTTCAAGTGCTTTCAGCTCAAAATAACACACGTGCCAAAGTGGCACATTCTGGGATGGCCTGTCCTGAACCCCTTCATGACTATTGTAAGTAATGCTGCTGGCATTCTTGAGGTCTTTTGTTGGGTATATGTCAGAGGGGGTTGCTGGGTCACAGGGTATGTGTGCATATGCTGAGTTTCAGTAGATAGCACTCAACTTTCCAAGAAGTATCAATTTTTACCCAACCATCAGCCTTTGAGAGTTCCAGTTGCTCCACATCCTTGAGAACTCTTGATAGGGTCTATTTTTAAATCATTCTGGTAGCTGTGGAAGAGTGTATCATTGTGCTTTTAATACTTGGGATTTCATGGGTAACTCATCAGGTTGAGCATCTTTTCATATGTTAATTGGTTGCTCAGATATTCTTTGGTCAGATCTTTGACTTGTTTTGTTTAAAGATTTTATTTATTTATTAGAGATATCCTTTATCAGATTACGGAAGTTCAAAAAAAATTAAGGAAGTTCCGTTCTAATCCTGGTTTACTAAAGACATTTTTTTTTCTCTTTTTAGTCATGGATGTCATGGATGGGTGTACAATTTTTATCAGATGCTTTTTCTGCCTCTATGGAGATGATTCCTGGATTTTTTCCATTTATTAATGTGGTGAATTGTATTGTTTAATTCTGTGTCTCTGTTAAACCATCCCTAACATAGGAAAAGACATTAGAGTTCAAAGCCGACAGCCAAAAAAGAATTGAGATGTCTTTGGTGCAAAAAGGTGGTTTATTAAAGCACAGGGACAGGACCTGTGGGCAGAAGGAGCTATACTGGGGTCAAGAGGAGAGGCCCATTATATACTTTCAAGTTGGGAGGGGGTTAGAGGTAGTGTAAGACTCTGAGGAATTTTGGAAGCAAGGGTTCCAGGACCTTGAGGGGGCTAGCTGTTGTTGGGAAACTGTCGTTTATTATCATCTAATAAAACCTTAGTCATGAGACCCTTCAGATGTATATTGGTGGGTCATATGCTTGGGGGATGATTGCCAACAAGTATTTTGGGGAGTTTAGAGATAAAGGAAATTTCTAAAGGAATTTTTATATGTTAAAGTAGACTTATAAGATCCTGGAGCTTGGGCTAAGATTGCCTTTTGCTCTTTAGCAAAGTATTAACATCCAGGCAGCTGAGTTCCTAGAGGAATGTCACTCTGCCTTTCTTAAAGGACTTGTCAGTGGGCTGTAGGGAGTAAAAAAAAAAATTAATAATTTTTCTTCTGTCTTTATTTCTCACATCAATCCCCATATTCCCAGAATAAAGCAAATTTGATTAAGATATTTAAAAAATATATATATATATATAAATACCTATATATGTCACTGGATTTTATTAATATTTTGTTTTAGAATTTTGAATCTATGTTTATGAGAGAGAGTTGGCCTATAATTCCTGTTTTTCATAATGTTCTTGGCATATGTTGGATATAAAGGTTATAGTCTCATAAAATAAAGTGAGATACTCACCCTATTACCTAGAAAAGTTTGGTGAGACTGGTATTCTTTCCCTGTTTGAAAGAATGCTATGGTGAAGCCATCTCCGTCTGGAGCTTTTTTTATGAGCAAATTTTAAATTATATATTCAGTTTCTTCAGTAGTTTTAGGCCTATTAAGTTTTCTGTCTCATAATAATTTTTGGTTAGTGGTGTTTTCTAGGAAGTCCTTTTGATGTTGTTCCCTCTAGACTGCTGAAAGCTCTATTTAACTCTCAAAATAGAAATCTGTTTGAGAATTTTTGCTTGGGTTTCTCCATCTCTCCGCCACTGTTTGCAAATTGGCAAATGCCTTTGAGGGAAAGCAGCTCTGAATTCAACCTTGCTTCTTTTTCTCCTCTCTGAGATCTTGCTTGGGCTTTAAAGCCCTGCCTGTCCTGATAACCCTATACTCCAGTTTTGGTCTTCGAGCCTCCTGTGACTACAGAAAGCTCCACTCTATTTCCTACCTCTTAACTACTGTGCTTCTTGTCCTCTCTGCCCTGGCCAATTATGAATCCACAGCAGACTCCTTGAGAAAAAGTAGTACAGTATGGTGGGTTCATTTTAATTTTTAAACTCTGACTTTTTGTTCTTTCAAGGCCTGGCTGCTTGACTGTGCTCTGATGCCCTGAAATGGGTGTTCTTTTTATTTCAGCTTTTCTAGACCAGTTATTCTAGGCGGAAGAGTTGCTTTGAGACAGGGTCCTTGCTGAAAAATAAGGCAAGCCTCTTAAGGCACTCTGAATCTATTTTGTCATCTATAGATCGGGAATGATACCAATTCCTTCCGAGGGCTGATTATGATGATGATGATGATGAATGTCTAGTAGGTAGCACTCTAAAAATGTGAGTTAATATTATATTAATTTCAATAATGAATTCTAAGGGTCTCTGAAATTATAATACAAGACAGGACTTAGCAGAGTTTTTCTGTAAAGGGCCAAATAGTAAATATTTTAGCATTTGCACATGAACGCCACCTACCTCTCCCTTGTCCTCTTCTTTAATCAACCCCAGCTCTCTGGGCAAAAACCAAGATTTGCCACATGTAAGCCAGTGGGAAATAGGAATTTAAGTTCAGCTTTAAAAATTTGTCACTCTTGCTCTTCTCACCCAGAATAATAAAGGTTAAAAATCCTTACCAAATGACCTTACACAATATAGTCCCCCACTTTACTCCCTTTTACTTCTCTGACCTTGTGTCCTACTAACTTCTCCTTCATTTACTCTGCTCTAGTGACTCCAGTCCCCTTCTATTCCTCAAACATGCTAGGCAGGCTGGGTGTCTGGGTCTTCACACTTGCTTGTCTCTCTGCCTAGAATGCTCTTTTTCCATCTCTGTCCGTTCTTAACATAAAGAGTTATCTTTTCATCCTCTCTAACATTTCAGTGGCCTCCATTACTTCCTTTTCTCTTTCCTTGCTTGATTCTTCCTCTTTAACTTGCTCAGAATCCATGAATTTCCCTTGTTCATATCCATTAGCTGGGATCTCGTGTTCTCAAAAATGTGGTCCCAACTTGCCTTTCCATCTTATTTTCCAATGTTCTTTTAGAAAAAAATGAAGCCTGTATTTTAATAATTTCATGTTCCTTGTACTTGGCTATTTTACTACTTTTGTACCTTTATTTGTATTCTTTCTTGAAGAATAAACGCCCCAAATACATTTTTAGTTTTATTATAATCTTTATAAATAAAATCCTACCAAATTACTAGCTCAAATGCTACTCCCTCCATAAAGTTTCTGCCAACCATTCAGATTAAAGTTTATGTATCTTCTTTGAACTCCAATGCCACTTTATCTATATTTTCATTTCATAATTTTCCGTAATATTAATTATAGTAATTTTATTACATGTTGTGGCAGAGGGGCTATTGCCACAACACGTGTCTAATCCAGAAGTTGCTTTCTCCCTGTGGCCTGAAGACTCTCTTCCCCCACCTAGAGATTCAATCTGAGGAAATTCCTCCCATCTCCTCACCCACAGAGGTATAACAAGGACCAGTGGGAACCCTAGTGGCATCAGAAAACCATCAAGCAGGCTGAAATACCACGGTGAATGCTCTGAAAACTAAAATATCATTAGAACCACATTCCTGAGGGGTGCCTGGTGGCTCAGTTGATTAAGCATCTGCCTTTAGCTTTGATCATGATCTCAGGGTCCTGGGATCAAACTCCACATCATTGGGCTCTCTACTCAGTGGCAAATCTGCTTCTCCCCATTACTCTCCTGTTTTCTTTCTCTCTCAAATAAATAAATAAAATCTTAAAAGAAAAAAAGAACCGCAGCCTGAAAAAGTAGACCAGGACCTACCTAACAGAGACTACTTCCTAATACAAAAGATTTAAATAGGACCTTAGAGTCTTGTAGAATAATACCCAAAATGTTGATGATAAAATAAAAAAATAACTTTTCATACTAAGAACAAGGAAAGTCATAACTTGAATGGGAAAAGACAATGCTTAATACCAAGATGAATCGGATTTGGAATTATCTGACATTTTTTTTTTAAGATTTTCTTTTTTTTATTTTGGAGAGCACAAGCAGGGCAAGGAACAGAGGGAGATGAACAAGCAGACTCCCCACTGAGCAGGGAGCCTGACATGGGGCCCAATCTTATGACCCTGAGATCATGACCTGATTAAACCCCCAAATCAAGAGTTGGGCATCTAACCAGCTGAGCCACCCAGGCACCCCCGACAAATTTTAAAGCAGCCATCATAAAAATGTTCTAACAAGCAATTACAAATAAAATAGAAAATCTCAACAATAACAAAAATACAGACACATCCCCTTTTATTGCACCTCACAGATTCTGTGGGGTTTTTTTTGAAAATATTAATGTAAGTTTTTAATGGTTACTACATTATATATGATTCTTCCATCCTTCAGAATTTTAGAGTTGACATTGTAAAGTAATGAGCTAAAATTTTTTTAGCAGCTTTATTCTATTTTATTTTATTTATTTATTTTTGTATATTTTCTTATTGAAGTTCGATTTGCCAACATATAGCATAACACCCAGTGCTCATCCCGTTAAGTGCCCCCCTCAGTGATACTGTGACTTTTTTTATAAGTTGAAGGTTTGTAGCAATCCTGCATCAAGCAAATAAATCTATTTTTGCTTTGTCACTTTAACAACAGAATTTGCTCACTTTGTGTTTCTCCAACATTTTGGTAAATTGTTTCAAATTTTTTCATTATTATATTTGTTAAAGTGATCTACGATCAGATTGATGTTACTATTGTAATTGTTCTGGGGTGCCATGAGTCATGCTCATATAAGATAGTGAACTTAATAAATGTTGTATATGTTATAACTGCCCCACTGACCAGCTGTTTCCCCATCTCTCTCCCTTCTCCTTGGACCTCCTTATTTCCTGAGATGCAACAATATTGAAATTTGGTCAGTTAATAACCCTGCAAGGCCCTCTTAGTGTTCAAGTGAAAGTCACACGTCTCTCCCTTTAATTTTTTTTTTAAATTTTTATTTATTTATGATAGTCACAGAGAGAGAAATAGAGAGAGGCAGAGACATAGGCAGAGGGAGAAGCAGGCTCCATGCACAGGGAGCCCGATGTGGGATTCGATCCCGGGTCTCCAGGATCGCGCCCTGGGCCAAAGGCAGGCGCCAAACCGCTGCGCCACTCAGGGATCCCCGTCTCTCCCTTTAAATCAAAAGCTAGAAATGATTAAGCTCAGAGCGGAAGGCATGTCAAAAGCTGAGATAGGTCAAAAGCTAGGCCTATTGCCCAGACATTCAAGTTGTGAATGCAAAGAAAAAGTTCTTGAAGGAAATGTAAAAGTGAACTTTAGTGAACATGTGAATCATAAGAAAGTAAAACTTTATTGATGATACAGAGAAAACTTTAGTGTCTAGATAGAGAATCAAACCAGCTACAACATTCCTTGCAGCCAAAGCCTAATCCAGAGCAAGACCCTAATTCTCTTCAATTCTAGGAAAGATGAGAGAAGTGAAGGGACACTTGGGTGTCCAGTGATTGAGTGTGTCTGCCTTCAGCTCAGGGCATGATCCTGGGTCCCAGGAATGAGTCTCAAATCTGGCTCCCCACGGGGAGCCTGTTTCTCCCTCTGCCTATGTCTCTGCTCTTTCTGTGTGTCTCTCATGAATGAATGAATGAATGAATGAATGAATAAATAAATCTTTAAAGAGAGAGAGAGAGAGAAATGAAGAAACTGGAGAAGCCAAGTCTGAACGTAGCAGAGGTTGGTTCATGAGGTTTAAGGAAGGAAAGGAAGGAAGCCATCTCCATAATATCAAAGTTCAAGTCAGTGCTGATGTAGTGCTGATGTAGAAGCTTCAGCAAATTATCCAGAAGATCTAAGCTAATTAATGAAGTTGGCTACACTAAACAACAGATTTTCAGTGCAGGTGAAACAGCCTTCTATTGGAAGATGGCACCTAGACCCTCCCATGGCCAGAGAGGAGACATCAGGGCCTAGTGACTTGATGTTGAAGCCAGTGCTCATTTACTATTCTGAAAATCACAGGGTTATGAATTATGTTAAACTAGGATGCCTACCATAGATAGTGATTCCTCTGTTGGATCTGGGCAAAGAAAATTGAAACCTTCTGAAAAGGAGTCACCATTCTAGATGCCATTAAAAACATTTGTGATTAGTGGGAAAAGATCAAAATACCAACTTTTTTTTTTCTTTAAATACCAACATTAATAGGAATTTGGAAAAAGTTCATTCCAACCCTCATGGATGATTTTGAGGGGTTCAGGAATTCAGTGGAGAAAGTAACTACACATGTGGTAGATATAGCAAGAGAAATAAAATCAGGAGTAGAGTCTGAATTGCTGCGATCTCATGATAAAACTTGAACATACGTATGAGGAGTTGCTTCTTATGAATGAGCAAAGAAAGTGGTTTCATGAGATAGAATCTACTCCTGGTGAAGCTGCTGTGAAGATTGCTGAGATGACAGCAAAGGATTTAGAATATTACATAAGCTTGATAAAGCAACAGCAGGTTTTGAGAGGATTGACTCCCAAGTTTGAAAGAAGTTCTGCTGTAGATAAAATGCTATCAAACAGCATCAGATGCTACAGGGAAATGTTTGTGAAAGGAAGAGTCAACTGAATGCAGCAGACTTCATTTATTTTAAGAAATTGCCAGAGCCACCCCAGCCTTTAGCAACCACCATTTTGTTTTGATCAGTCAGCAGCCATCAGTGTCAAAGTCAGGACCCTCCACTAGCAAAAAGAGGACAACTCACCAAAAACTTAGATGATAGTTAGCATTTTTTAGCAATAAAGTATCTTTTTTTTTTTTTTTTTTTTAAGAGTGAGAAGAGAGTATGGAGGGGAGGGGCAGAGGGAGAAAGAGAATTCTAAGCGGGCTCCACACCCAGCATGGAGCCTGGCACAGGGCTCAATCTCACAACCCTGAGATCCTGACCTGAGCTGAAATCAAAGTCAGATTCTTAACCAACTGAGCCACCCAGGTGGCCAGATAAAGTATTTTTAGATTAAGGTATGTACACTGTTTTTTTTAGACATAATGCCATTGCACATGTAATAGACTACAGTATATTGTAAACATAACTGTTATATGCACTAGGAAACCAGAAAATTTCTTTTGACTCACTTTATTGTGCTATTTACTCTATTGCAGTAGTCTGGAACCAAACCTGCAACATCTCTGAGGTAGATCTATAGAAGTTATAAAAAAGAAAGAAATGAAAACTATGGAACTGAAAAATGCAATAATGGAAATTAAAACTTGCTGAATGGGCTCAGTAGGAGAGTGGAGATGACAGAGGTTGGAATCTGTGAGCTTCAGGCTAAAGCAATAGAATTTACCCAATTTGAACAACAGAAAGAAAATAGGTGGAAACAAAATGAACAGAGTCTTAGGGACAATAACAAAAGATCCAAAATTCATATCAGTATCTGAGAAGGAGAGAGTGAGTTTAAAAGATTATTTGAAAAAAATGATGGCTGAAAACTTCCCCAAATTTTGCAAAAGACGTAATCTTACAAATTTGAGAAGCTGAGTGAATCCCAAATATGAAAAAAAAAGAACCCAAAACCAAAATCTGCAAGCCATGTCATAATTAAACATTTGAGAAATGACACATGATTGTACGGGAATGCCAACTCAAATATCAATAGATTTCTCACTTAGGTGTGGGAAAATAGATGCTATTATAATACAATTTGTGGACATATAGATTTAACCAACATATGGGAGGGCAGTTTTACAGTAATGATCAAATCTTAACCTGTTCATTTACTGTGGTTCAGAAATTCAATTTTATGGGAAGCTATTTGTCAGAAATATCCTTAATTATCTATAGTGACATATATAGGGGAGTATTTATTCATAAAGATTAGAAATAACTGGGCTATACCCTAGCAATAAGGAATATTTTCACATAAAAACTAAGATAAAATAATACTTCACCAGGGAAAAAAATTCTCCAAAGAGCAAAGACATTATTTAGCTAATTATTGTTCTAACTTTCATAACATTTCTTAGTCCCAAAATGTGTTGAGGATACTTACTAAACAGTTTTATAGTAAACTCATTACATGCATTCAGTAATTATGAATTTCAGACACACTCAAATATAAGTTCAGGGTACAATAAAAGCACCACAAGTAACATTTAATTCACTATTCTGATTATGCATGTTCTCATTTCTATGGGTAATTGAGTTGAACATCATATATATGTATTTTCATTTATTTTTATTTTTATTTTTTTATTTTTTATGATAGTCACACAGAGAGAGAGAGAGAGAGGCAGAGACATAGGCAGAGGGAGAAGCAGGCTCCATGCACCAGGAGCCCAACGTGGGATTCGATCCCGGATCTCCAGGATCACGCCCTGGGCCAAAGGCAGGCGCCAAACCGCTGTGCCACCCAGGGATCCCTATATGTATTTTCAAAAAGTAAAAATCAGACCACGTGTATATGTCAATAAAATATTCATTCTAAATTTTAAAAATATCTTTTCTATACATTCTTTAAGGTGAAGTGTGATGTTACTCCTTCCATGATACTATTGGTGACCATGAGTTCAAAGTTAATCACTGTCTCCTTTGAACTCTGACCCCGTTTTCCTGTATTTTTATCTTATTTTCCATAATATCGACAGATATACTATTATTTATTGCACTTTTAATATATGCACTATACATTGCCTTATGTGTTTTACATGTATTCTCAGACTAAAGTCTCACATAAGCCCTTAATGAGGTAGATGTTATAATCTCCATTTTATGGTAAAGAAACTAAAAGGTGCAGATGTTAAATAATTTGCTCAAAATCATAGAGTTAGGATTAAAGTGTCGATTTCAAGCCCCAATGTCATTGCAATGGAGCCTTATCACTGTGCTCGACTGCCTCTTAAGTGTGTAAAGTAAGTGAAAGAACTGCTGTGGATGTGTAATGTATATTTCTATTGATTTAAAATAGAATAATTCTGAAATGTTAGAATGTTTAAATAGCAAATCTGTAATATTACTTTTTTCTTTTCTTTTCTAGAATTCTGGAGGTGGAAGTGGAGTTGATCTTTCAGTGCTAAATGAGGCTCGAAATATGGTGTCAGATCTTCTGATTGATCCAACCCTTCCCCCACAAGTCATTTCTTCCCTGCGGAGTATCAGTAGCTTGATGGGTGCTTTCTCAGGTTCCTGTAGGCCAAAGATTAATCCTCTCACGCCATTTCCTGGATTTTACCCCTGCTCAGAAATAGAGGACCCAACTGAGAAAGGAGATCGAAAACTTCACAAGGTCAAGATACAGTAATTAGCCAGCCCTACTTACCATGTTTAATATTTTCAAATTAAAAGTGCTCCTTTATAGCTTAGATAAAATATACTTTCTTTTTCAAGGATCAGCTTTTTTATACTGTATATTGAGCTGTTTGGGACTTCAAGAGGTGGTTATAAATCTCAAATAATTCTAATTGAGTATTCAGCTTTAATTCTAAATAACTTTGCTATAATCAGCAGTTATCACTTCATCGGTTACAACTCTTTATCATTGTTACTGTTTTTAAGAAGTAGAAAACAACACACAAATTGAATTCTAGGCTTGTATAACAAAGTAGTAGTCCAGTCATGTCATTAATTAATCTATTGTATTATTTAGAATCCAGGAATCGTTCTTATTGAACCACAAAGAATTGATCGTTATAATATTCATTTTATGAATTACATAGCATTATCTTAAATGAATTTTCACATCTTTTTGATCTGTTTTTTTCCCCTTTACCCTCTAAGGATCGCTATAGCCCAATAGACATTGATTTTTTCCATTATTAGATATGGGATTAATTTTTCTTAATATCAATGCTTCAAAATAGGCTTTTCTTTAAGAAATAATAAATACTATTCTAAGTAGGTTTATATTATGCTCATTCAGAGTGCTTTTAATATAAGCTTTATTTTATTAATCGATATCTTTATCAATAGCTAAAATCATAAACTTGAGAAATAATATGTTAGAGATTATTCTAGATTAACTTATTCTACACAGGTAAAGAAACTAATCAAGAGAAGATAAAATTCAAATCAGTTAATTTTGTTCATTGTAATAGTGTATATAGAGCTTAGAAACAGTTAAATATAGTTTTGGAAGGATTTTGATCAGATAGTTCATTGTGTTAGTTCTCAGCATTAGAATATAGAAATGTTGAAAAATTAAGCAAGCCCAGTTAGGGCAAAATTTTGGTAATTACTGATCATAAATCTAGATGATAGGTGATTATATGATGCTTTTATTTTTAAGAAATTTATACAGTAGCACCTGCCTTCGTCAAAGTCCAATTAACAATGGTACTTAGCTGCATGACATTCTTTATTTCTTTCTTTTTTTTTTTTTTAAAGATTTTATTTATTTATTCATGAGAGACACAGGCAGAGGGAGAAGTGGGCTCCACGGCTCCACGCAGGACTCGATCCCCAAGTCTCCAGGATCAGGCCCCGGGCCGAAGGTGGAGCTAAACCGCTGAGCCATCTGGGCTGCCCCAAGCTGTCTGACATTCTTTTTAGCACTCTACCTATGAGAAATAGGTTAATCACAAGCATCAAAAAGTGACAGTAAAAAATTCATCAATTAAATAACTCTATTCTTAGTTTTCACTTGACATGTGGAAACTATGAACATATGTGATATGCTCTTTTGTATTTTCCATTGACATTTGATGTCATTTGCAGTTTTTTTCTTTTTTCAATTGAAGTATACTGGACACAACAGAAGAGCAATCTTAAAAATAATAATCCTTAAAAATCTTTTTTTTTTTTTTCCTTAAAAATCTTAATCAGGAAAATCTTACTGACACCATTATGTTTGTTACTGTGTATACTGTGTAAAAAAGTGCACTAGTACATTTTAAAAACATTTTAAACAATATTAATTAAACAGGATGCCTAAGTGCCTCATTTCCTGAACATTCTAGGTAATCAGGTTTATTTTTGGTACTGATAGGAGTAAGTCCTATAAGAACCAGGAAGTAACCTTTATTTCGTTTCATTGTGTTATTTAAACTTCTTTCACATCTGATTTGTCTCTGCTTTTGGAATAGAATAGAAGACTGACGCTACTCCAGAAAAGAACCATAGCTATTTATGAAAAGATAATTAGTGAGGAAAAGGAGTTGTAAAAAGTAATTTAATGTAAATGTCTTATATGTGTGTTAAGAACTAAGAAAGACTATATGAACCTAAATTATAGCCAGAAAGGATTATGTTCCACAAAGAACTTTTTCTCTGAGTCTAACTATGAATCTTTACAAAATCAACATCATTGGGAAATTTAAACATAGGAGATATTTATCTCTGAGATGGTTTCAGTATCTGTTAATGGGGAAAATTCAGAAGAAGCAAAAACTGTTTTATGTAAATCTCAGTAAAACACCCATTCAGGAAAAAAAAGAAAAAAAAAAAAAAACCCCACCCATTCAGTAGTTTAAAAAAAAAAAAAAACAACTTTGGTTAATTGAGTAGATCAATTCGGAATATTTTCAAAAATTAAGATTTTTTTTAAAGATTTTATTTATTTTATTTATTCATAGAGACACACACACACACAGAGAGAGAGAGAGAGAGAGAGAGAGGCACAGGCAGAGGGAGAAGCAGGCTCCATGCAGGGAGCCCGACGTGGGACTCGATCCAGGGTCCCCAGGATCAAACCCCGGGCTGTAGGCGGCGCTAAACTGCTGTGCCACTGGGCTGCCCAAAAATTAAGATATTATTAATGCTAATCGTGTTCTGAGTTTGTTAATTAAAAAGATGGCTCTGAAAAAAAAAATAAATAAAAAAATAAAAAGATGGCTCTGAAAAAAAAAAAAAAAAAAGATGGCTCTGAATCTTTCACTTTCTCCAGATTAACCCTATGTACATTAGCACTGTACTGAAAATAAAAAAAGGCTTAGGATATAGGGCTTTTGTCCCTGATCTGAAGCTTGTCCTCTGCAATTGCTTTTCAGGGTAAATCTTTCATATCAACTTTTGAATTTGTAAGCATTTGTTTCTCATGAAACGAGGGGGTGATGTGTACAAAAAATAAGTATCTTGTTAAATTGTAGGGCATTCAGAGATCATTTTTTTAAGTGGGAGGAAGAGTTAATAATTGAACAACAGTATAGAATGTAAAATTTGGAGTCATTTGATGGCTTTTCAGAGTAAAATGTTCTTTCTCCTGTACCTGTTAAAAAGATACTTTGCATTGATATCTTTGTACGTCCTCTTGACTGATGCACACACAGCAGATCTGAAGGTGACGATTTTAACCACTGTTCAATTATCCCGCAGGGCCTAAGCAGTAGGACTAGTCTATCGACTCCACAGCTGAGGAGGAGCTCCACAGCCTCAGGCCCGCCGCCCGCAGAACAGTCTTCAAGGTGGGAGCGCGGGAATGGCAAGAGGCCACACCAAGAGTTTGGCATTTCGAGGTAAAATCCCCAGTCTTTTAAAGAAACTTGAGTCAAATACATCCACTTTGTTGAATGAGGTTTGAAATAACTAAAAGCAGAAGGAGCAGTTGAAGTATTTTAGACCTAGGACAGCACGGGTGGTCATAAGGCACCATAGAGAAACTGATCCTTAAAAGGAAGCAAACGTGTCTTCTCCAAAACATTTAAGTACCTTGGGTACGAGGCATGCTGGGGCCTTGAGAAGAAAAATCAGGGAGGCGGTTTGAGGAAGTGAGAGTCAGTTTAGGACAGGGTAGGAAAGCTTTTAAATTAGGCTTATGGGGGCGATCACACCCGTCAGTGCACAGCATCCAAAGTTGGGTCAGCGGAGCTACTGACTTGCTAGCGGAGGAGCACGTTCCCAGGCTTCTCTCCGAGGGTAGACACAAGGTAGCAGAACTCTTCCCTAAGCTCTGTTCTTGCTGGAGGACTACGACTACTAATACATCCTGTACTCACTGGACGGTTGACTTGGAACTGACCGGTGCTAATGCTGCACACGAAAGCCATCAGTAACTGCAGCTAAATGAACCTGGGAAGATGCAGGGACAGAAATTTTCTAAATGTAAATATACCCATTTACCCTCATAACCAAAGATTCAGTACTTTGTTTTTAAGCAGCCAGGAAACATAGTGCTCTCCTGTGGGAGTTACGAACTGCTCTTTAGCCACTCATCTAAGGATGTTAAGAGACTTGGAATCAGCGTAAACTTTCTGCGCTGTCCTTATTGGGCATGTGTTGTACTGCATTTAGCTCGAGCTGTACAGTTACACATTTGAAACAGCAGATGGCAGGGTTGGATCATACGAATTTGTTAAAAGTTGTGTTAACATTTATATAGGAAGGACGAGCAAACAAAATTTTCTAGATTCTTGTGTGATTTTTTTTAATTTGAATTTTCTATAATATATTCAAGTAGATGAACTCCTTTTTTATTAAAAGAAAATTGAGTGATAGATAATAGATAAACAGGAGTGGATTGATGTAGAAAGAGCATAGTACTGGAGAATGCAAATGCAGAGCCTAAACATGACAGTCTTGTTTTTGTTTTGTTTTGTTTTGCTTTTTAATGGAAGTGGGATATGGGGAAGTCAATGATGATAGGAACTGAAAATATGACATATTTCTTAACCATGAGAAACATTATCTTAGATCAGTGCCGTCCAATAGAAATTTTTGTGATGATGGGCAGCCTGGGTGGCTCAGTGGTTTAGCACTGCCTTCGATCCAGGGTGTGATCCTGGAAACCCGGGATAGAGTCCCACCTCTGGTTCCCAGCATGGAGCCTGCTTTTCCCTCTGCCTGTGTCTCTGCCAGTCTCTCTCTCTCTCTCTCTCTCTCTCTCTCTCTGTCTCTCCTGAATAAATAAATAAAATCTTTTTAAAAATGTTTTAAAAAGAAATTTTTGTGATTATGGGAATATTTTATATCCATACCATCCAGTATGGCAATCCCTAGCTACCTGTGGCTACTGACCACTTGACATATGTCTAGTATGTTTAAGGAACTGAATTTTAAATTTGATTTAATTAATTTAAGTAAAATACAAAGAGTCATATGTGGCCATCTTATAGCCATGTATGGCAGTCATTTTATTTTATTTTATTTTAAAATATTATTTTTTTATTCATGAGAGACACAGAGAGGCAGAGGGAGGAGAAGCAAGCTCCATGCAAGGAGCCTGATGTGAAACTCGATCCCGGGACTCTGGATCACTCTGAGCCGAAGGCAGATACTCAACTACTGAGCCACGCAGGCGTCCGTGTATGGCACTCATTTTAGGCAGCATAGCTATAGATCTTTCACATATGGTAATGTTTTGTTCAGGAACCTTTAGGCTTTAAGCGAATAGACTTGTGAATCTGGAATCATGAGGCATTCATCTTGACTTTATTAGAGCACCCAAAACTGAGGTCACATGTCCTATATTTTTGAGTCTTGATTTGAACCTAGCGTTGGATTCTGCGTATAGCTTCGCTGTGATTTTAAATGATCCCAACAAATGGGAAGCCCGGGTGGCTCAGCGGTTTAGCGCCTGCCTTTGGCCCAGGGCATGATCCCGGGGTCCCGGGATTGAGTCCCACATCAGGCTCGCTGCATGGAGCCTGCCTCTCCCTCTGCCTGTGTCTCTGCCTCTCTCTCTCTCTCTGCATTTCTCATGAGTAAATAAATAAAATCTTTTTAAAAAAAATAATTAAAAAAAATGCTCCCAACTGTGTTTTCAACGTGATTCCAGTATTGAACCTCTCATTCCCCAAAGCTCTGACTGAAACCAAATTTCTCATCCCTCCAGTACATTTTCATGTTACTGTGTTTCTGCCCTTATTTCCTGACATAATGCTACTACACTCTAGTTTGGTGGTTGCTTAAAAAAAAATGGATTTAGCTAGAAAAGTTGATGTTATCTTTGCATCCTTTTGATACCAGCTGTCAGGTCTATGTCTGCATCTTGTTTCTTTTCTGCTCTCTCTTCTCCTTTTTCACTTTGCCTACACTGCTTCATGCTTATTCTTACCTGGACTGTCATCCTCTTAATTGGCTTTTCTATTTCTAATATTCTTCGCAGCCTGATCCATCTCCTACCTGTCTGCCACAAATCTTCCTTAAACAGACATCAAGT
Source organism: Canis lupus dingo (assembly GCF_003254725.2). Taxonomy (NCBI): domain Eukaryota; kingdom Metazoa; phylum Chordata; class Mammalia; order Carnivora; family Canidae; genus Canis; species Canis lupus. Next base: position 37,992,731 of record NC_064263.1, read on the forward strand.
TTTTGGAACCTTTACCAATGCCTATAGAATAGGACCCAAATTCCTAGCCTGGGGTTTGAAACCCTGTAATTCCCTTATGTCAAAGCTGCACTCTTACTTGGAAAAAGTAAACAAACTAAAAGACATGAGCAATCTTGCAAAGAATGAGAACAGAAAAATGACTCGGAATGCTCTCTAGGTGAAAATGTAGGCATGTGACGTGCGTTAAACTCTTCCTTCAACTTTTCCTGATAATTTTCATTTTTAGTTTAACCCGTTTGAAAATTAAGCTGAATTAAAGTTCCCAGCCCACCTTGTTTGAATAGAGAGTAATATAGGATTGAATTTTTTTTTAAAGATTTTATTTATTTATTCATGAGAGACACAGAGAGAGAGAGAGGCACCGACACAGGCAGAGGGAGAAGCAGGCTCCATGCAGGGAGCCTGACGTGGGACTTGATCCAGGGTCTCCAGGATCACGCCCTGGCTGCAGGCGGCGCTAAACTGCTGCACCACCAGGGCTGCCCTATAGGATTGAATTTTGCCTTTCTTCATGCTTTGTCTGGAGAAAAAAGTGAAGTATTATACACTTTATGATAGATATGATAACAGGAATCCAAAGGAAGAAAACCCCAGGGCAGAAGAGTTACTGCATTTGAACAGCCACCGTATTACCTGCCCTGAAGAGTTCAGCACTGTTCATCTCTCACAGGACTTGAGATTTTAATTGATTACAACACCAAAATACATCAGTCTTTCTCTATTTATCTGAAACTCCAGTCATGTTTAACTATTTGCGCTTCCCTCTATTTGTCTGCTTCTATGCCCCCCTATAGTTGCTCTCTCCCCCTGGAACATGTCTTCTCACCCTCATGTCTGTATAGCCTAAAAGACTGGGCTCAGGTGTCACCTCTAAAGACTAACACCCTGATGTCTTCCTCCCTTGGTTTCCAAGGAGAAGTAATCTGTTTCACCTTTGAATCTCCTTAACACCTTTTCTTTACCTCTTTTATGGCACTTTCACTTTCTTTTTATTTTTATTTATTTTTTATTTTATTTTTTGGCACTTTCACTTTCTGCTGTGTATTAGTCATTACTGCTCTTCTGAGGCCTGCTTGATTACCGTGATGAGTTTGATTGCATTAAAATGGATCTTTAAAGGTAAACAGCTGCTTAACAAATGTCCTGCAAGAGTATGGTGTCCATATTAGATTATGACAATGGATGCTGCCTTCTGCTGAAGCTTAAGACCTAGGATAAAGATTCTGTGGTCACGAAGTTCCAGGAAATGTAGAATAAGGTTTTTTTGAGTTAGCTGACAATTGGATTACCCATCTCTGAGTTCCAGGGTTGACACTATGGTTTAAAAAATGGCTATGCTTGTATCCTTGGACTGACTGCTAGGACCCAGCCCTCCCTGTGGCTAAACAGAGCACATACATATATTTAGAGTTCACAGCTCACTTCCTTTGAACAGACTTTCCGTGGGGAAAAGCAGGCAAGTTGTTTCCCAAAACTCCGTGGGCTATTGACTAAGTCACCCCTACGCTAAGGAGCCTTCCCTTTAACTCATTCTCCAATTTATCCTTCCTCTCCATAACTGATCTGGTAATCAGTGAAAGAACTTGTTAGGAACTATGTTCCTTAAATAATGCACTAGGGAACCAGCTTCTCAATTCTGGATCTCATAATGTATTAGAGATTTATACCAATCCCTGGACCCTATTTGAGCTGAAGAGATTCAAGGGGGCTAATGGCATCATCTCACTCAGTTTCTTAAGAGAATTACTCTGTGAATCTAGACATACAGCCAACAAGTTTATACAGCTACACACACACACACACACACACACACACACATACAAACCTTATCAGGGTAATTTGCATTGGTTAGCTGAAAATCAACTCTTAACATGTGGCTTAACTCTGTGACCATAACTTGACAATCTCTTGTAATGATTCCCAAATATGATTTCAATCATCCTCCTACCAACTATTAATAAACTTTTAGATTCCCATCCTTCTTTCCTCTGCTTTCTTCAGTATTTTATGTAATCTCATTGGAGTGTACATTTATCTGGTTGTAGGCCAGGAATTAATGAGACGATTCTAGAACTCAGCTGAAAACCTATAATTTGACCTGTACCTCTCAATTCTACACAGCTAACTGACTGTATGGTATGCTTCAAATGTTAAGACCCTAGATCAAGGTAGAAAACTATGGAGCCTTGCTGTGGGCGCATTTTGAAAAGGACAAAGATGTAGCTTTGTTTTGACAATTAATCAGGGAGTAAACTTTGGTAGAATACACAAATTTTTCTGTTTGAAGATAGCCCTGAGTGGTATTCTTACTGCGCTTTCCTCATTTCCCCCACTTAACATGTGAGCAAGGAAATCTCAAATACAAAGAAGGACTGAGTGTTAGCCGGAGATGAATTTATTGGGTGGCATTACTTGCATACTGCCTCTTTTTGTGACATCATCAACAAATTATCATTACTACTGGCTTGAGGATAAAACATGATAGACTCCAAAAGTTAGATGTTCATTTAAAAGTCCTTACCTCCAGAGGGGAGATGAATGAGGGGATGGGGAAACTGGGTGATGGGCATTAAGGAGGGCACTGATGTAATGAGCACTGGGTGTTATATGCAACTGATGAATCAATAAATTCTACCCATGAAACTGGGCGGGGGGGCGGGGGGCGTTACTTCTGAATCTCTAATTTTACAGATGGAGAAACACACAAAGATAGAATTGTTTTGTGGGAGATGTGGCCAACACCTTTTAAAAATAGGTAGAAAATAAATGCTTTCTCCTTCTAGAGACAAATTAGAGGTTGAATTTTAGCTCTGCCACTGTAAATTTTAGCTGTGTGAATGGGGGGACATTACTTAGCCTCTAGAAGCCTCAGTTTCCTTATCTGTTAAATAGTAGGAGACTTAAAAAAAGATAAAAGTATGTAAACTACCTAAAACAATAAATGGTACACAATAAAATAGTGTTAAAATTTTTGTTAATGTCAGTAAGGAAGTTTTAATGATTGCTAACTGGTTTTGCATGCCTTCTCTTTTTATAATACAGAATTTTTTTCTTCCATGGGAATATAGAACAAACATGGGTTTCTAGAAAAAGGTCCAAGGAGAGCCTGAAAGCAAGAGTTAGGGAAAGAAAGAGAGTCCACCCAAAATTGGGGAGCAAAAATGATCGATATATTCTCTAGAAAATTGAGACTAGGAACCTAAAGAGAAGATCATTCATTTATCCCATTGAACACCTTTATCAGGCACTGTGCTATATCCACTGGGGATGTAGAGATATGTCTTATAGCCCCTAGAGAAAATCACAAAATAATGAGGGAAAAGAATCTATAATCAGTGAAATTCTAATACACTATGTATAAATGTAATAGAGACACGAATAAAATCTTTTACGTCACAGAAAAAATAGGCCTTCCTTGAATAATGAGTATGGACATATAGAAAAAATGAAGCAGTTGGAGAAGAGTTTATTGAGAACTTAGCCTACACTAAAAAATACTGAGTGAAAAGCAGATAATCTAGATTTGTCCTTGAGCCTGTGGCAAAGTGCCCACGTGAGATGTTGACAGAAGAAAACAAGCTAGTGAGTATCAAAGAAAGGGTAAAATTTATGGTGTACTTGCTATATGGCTGGCACTGGAAAGCTTTCAAATATATAATCTTAAATTGCATTTTATGTATCACATTGGTGTACTGTGTGATTGCCTACCTATGTTTAATTTCTTCATAAGACCTCTGAAACCTATAAAAAATAGTTACAGGAAGTGACTGAGTTAATGGGTAATCGATAGCTGTGAAGAGAGGGGGCAGGAAATAGTGAAAACTGTATATCTTAGGCCAGTGATTCTCAGTGAGGTCCCTGGACCCAGCAGTGCCAGCATCACTTATGAACTTATTAGAAATGCAGATTACTGGCCCTGCCTGCCCCAGACCTAATGAACCTGCAGGTAGAACTAGCAATCTGTGTTCTAAGAAGTCCTCCAGATGTTATGATAACCTGCTTAATACCAGGGTTCAGCAAACTACAGCCCGTGGGCTCAGTGTGGTCTGTAACCTGTTTTTTGCAAATAAAATTATATTGAAACACAATCATACTTATTTCTTATTATTTGTGGCTGCTTTTATGCTACAGTGGCTTTTATACTCAGGGTCGAGTAGTTATAAAGCCAAAAGTATTTATTTGCTAATTGGTCCATTGCAGAAAACATTTACTGGCTCCTCCTTTAGGCCTGTAAGCACTAGATAGATGTCTAAACTCTGAATGTATAAGTAAATGTTTCCTAGTTGAACTGAAGACCATGAATAAAAAAGAGGAAATTTCCCATGGCTTTAAAATTCTTAATCTGTTATCTTTCCCTTTTAGTCAAGGATCCTATCTAAATGGGCCTTTTAGTTCAAATCTTCTGACAATCCCGAAGCAAAGGTCATCTTCTGTATCCCTAACTCACCATATAGGTCTAAGAAGAGCTGGTAAGAAATCATTCTTTATGATTTAAATGTGGGAGATCTCAAAGTATATAATAGTGCAAAATATTTTCAATATACAGTTAGAGGTAACTTTGAATACCATTTTATGTGTTGTAAATTAATATGACTAAGCAATTTGGATTGGTTATTAGTTGACCATTTGCTCATTCATTCAATAACAGTTTTTGAACATTCACTCTGCACCCGGTACTTTGTTAGGCACTAGGGATTCAGGGATAAAATACAGAGCTACTTAACCTCAAGAGTTGCAGATCCAGATTCATATATCCAAAACAAGGGAAAATTCTTTGGAAAGGGTATTCTTTTGCAGTGTGGCAATTATAAAGGAAAAAAAAATTTTAATATGAGAGCGGAAGAAACCTGACTCTATCTTAGTAAGTCTTTCCAATAGAATTTTTCCCATTTATTTATTTAAGGTATAATTGATATATAACAGTATATTAGTTTCATGTGTACAAACATGATTTGATATTTGCATATATTACAAAATGATCAGTACAGTAAGTCTAGTTTACATCTGTCACCATACATAGTCACAATTTTTTCCTGTGATAACTTTTAACATCTGTTCTATTAACACTTTTCAAATATACAATCCAGTATTAACAACTGTAGTCGTCATCCCCATGGTTTGTTCCTTTACTCATTTCACCCACCCTCACTATAATTAAGGAATTTTCTTTAACTCAAAAGATTATAGAACACTTCAAAATGTTTTAGACGACAGATGCAGGTGCAACATAAGCAATACAGGACAACACTAATACCTACTTTTAAAGTACATTATGGGGATGCCTGGGTGGCTCAGCGGTTGAGTGGCTGCCTTTGGCCCAGGGTGTGATCCCAGAGTCCCAGGATTGAATCCCACATCAGGCTCCCTGCATGGAGCCTGCTTCTCCCTCTGCCTATGTCTCTGCCTCTCTCTCTCTCTGTCACTCATGAATAAATAAAATATTAAAAAAATAAATAAAGTACATTATGTCTGATATGGGCAATGGAATATACAATTACAGAATTCTTTTATATACAATGTTTGGCATACAATAGAAAAACAATAAAACATGTGAAGAGGCAGGACCATGTTATTGACAGGCAAGAAAAGCCAACACTAAAGGGAGATCTACCTATGATATTGATGTTGAATTTAACAGAAGCTTTAAAATAATAATGTTTAAAAGAAAGAAAAAAAAAGAGACGGAAAGGTGGACAAAAATGGATGGATAATTTTATCATAGAACTGGAGCACACAGAAAAGAAACCATGGACAGTGTAGAGCTGGGAAATGTGGTTGATTACATTAAAAGGCTTATAGAATGGTTTAAGAACAGATTAGACACAACAGAAAATAAGAGTAGTGAACTTGAAGACAGAAAAATAGAAAATATCCAAACTGAAACACCAGGGGAAAAATATATAGATAACAGAATACTTGTGGCTTCTGGTTCTGCACGTTAAGGAGCCTAGAAGCTGCCATTCTGTCCTAACAAGTAAAAAAGCTGAACAGACTTTAAAAAAAAAAAAAAAAACTATTTGAGGATCCGTAAGAGAGATAGGACACAGGGCAGCGGGTCCCTCCAAAACTGGAGAAGCAAGCAAATACAGAAAGTAATGACTTCTTGGAGAAGAGAAGGGGAAACTCAGGACCAGTACCTGGAACCAGTGCTGGGCTTGGGAAGCCTGAACTGTAATTGGCAACTTGCTGGAGGGTAACTCTGAGTGTTAAAAACTCCCGAGAGACCCAATCATAAGGAGCCCCCCACAATTTTGTGGGATTCATCTTTAAGAGCTTGACCAGATTCTCTCAGAAATCATAGAGAACATGCTTCTATCAGGGGGAAGGGAAAAGGAACCATTTTTAAAGACACCAGAGCCCTTTCCTCTTCTTAACAGGGCTGCCTTCAGAGGAAACTAGTTAACCAGAGCCTAGTTAACCGAGAATTTATCAGAGCCCAGCTAACCTGGGGGAAGGGAAATACTCAGCTTCAGTCTGCTCTAGTCATTCTCCCACCAAAGGAAGAGGGAAAACTAAAAAAACTAAAAGCAAACTAAGGGTTCTAATGGATTAAGTAGACAATATGCAAGAATGGATGGGTAATGTAAGTAGTGAGGTGGAAATCCTAAAATAACAAAACAAAAATGAGTGCTCACAATCAAAAGTACTGAATAGAATAAAGAATGCCTTTAATGGAGCTCCCCTCCAGCTGAGGAAAGAATCTCTGAGCTTTAGGATATGTCAACAGAAATCTTCGAAACTGGAAAAACAAAGAAACAGAGACTGAGAAAACAGAACAGAATATCCAAGGATTGTGGGCAACTGCAAAAGAAATACCAGAAAAAGAAAGCAAGAAAGAATAGAAGACATATTTGAAACAGTAGTGACTGAGGATTTTCTCAAATAAGGTGTTAAACACCAAACCATAGATCCAGAAAATTTTCAAATTACAGAAAACCAAAGATAAAAAATCCTTAAAAAAGCCAAAGGTGGGAAAAATAACTTACCTATAGAGGAACAAAAAGAATAATTACATCAAACTTACCTTCATAAACCATTCAAGTAGAGTGATGGGGGAGAATCAACACTCGCCTAGAAATCTGTAACTTTTGAAATTCTTAAAGTGAAGGAGAAAAAAAGGCTTTCTTGGACAAACAAAAATTGAGGGAACTTATTGTCAGTAGATGTGTCAGACAAGAAATGTTAAAAGAAGTTCTTTAAAGAGAAGAAAAGTACTACAGGTTAGTAACTCAGATCTCCATAAAGAAGGGAAGAGCAGGGACGCCTGGGTAGCTCATTGGTTGAGCATCTATCTGCCTTTGGCTCAAGGCGTGATCCCGGTGTCCTAGGATCGAGTCCCACGTTGGGTTTCCTGAATGTAGCCTGCTTCTCCCTCTGCCTCTGTCTCTGTGTCTCTCATGAATAAATAAATAAATAATCTTAAAAAAAAAAAAAGAAGGGAAGAGCATTGAAGAAGGAATAAGTAAAGATAAAATTAAAGGCTTTTATTTTTCTTTATTTGATCTAAGTAACAATTTAGAATAATGATAGCAACAATGTATTCAATTCTACATGCTTATATATATATATCTTATGTATATATTTGCATTTATATATCCTTATATAAATGAAATGAATGACAGTAATGATATAAGACCAGAGGAATTAGGATTATTTTATTATATAAGGTACTCATTATTACAAGGTTTCTGTGAAGTAGTGTAGTGTTATTTTAAAGTGAACTTGGGTTAGTTGTAAATGTATATTACAAACTCTAGGGCAACCACTAAAAATAGTTGAAAAGGAAGTATAACTAATATTCTAAGAAAAGACAGAAAGTGGAATCATATAAAATGCTCAATTGAAACCACAAAGGCAGAAGAGTAAGAGAGATAAATAAGAACAAAGAACAAGGGCAAAAATAGAAAACAATAATTGACATAATAGGTATTATTAATCCAACTGTATCAGGAATCACTTTGAACATCAGGTGTCTAAATGCACCAATCAAAGACATATATTGTGGGATGCCTGGGTGATGCAGTTGGTTGAGTGTCCAACTCTTGATTTCAGCTCAGGTTATGATCCCAGAGTCGTGAGATCAAGCCCCGCATCCAGGCTCCGTGCTGAGTGTGAGCCTGCTTAAGATTCTCTCTCTCCCTCTGCCCTCTACTCACCCTGCTTGCTCTTGCTCCCTTCCTCTCTCTCTCTGTCCCTCTTAAAAAAAAAAAAGAAAATAAATCTTTAAAATAAATAAATAAATAAATAAAAAATGAAGACATATATTTTTAGAGTAGATCAAAAGCTATATATTGACCTAACTATATATTGTCTAAGAAACCCACTTTCTATATAAAGACACATAAAGATTAAAAGTAAATGAATGGAGGAAAGTACACCATGCTAACTCTAATCAAAAGAAAGCAAGTGTAGCTATATTAATTTCAGCCTATGCAGACTCCTAAGCAAGGAGTTATCAGAGATAAAGAAGGGTAATACAGAACGGAAAATGTAATAGTCCTTAACATAGATAATCCGAAGTAACAGAACATTTAAGAGACATATTGGACCCAACTAATGGTTGTAATGTATGTATAAATGAAGTTCCAAAAGGGGAGGAGACAGACAATAGGGCAGAATAGTTTTCCAAAATAATAGGGGAATTAACAAATTCCTGAAACTCTGTGAACCCCAAGAAGATAAAGAAAATCATAGCTAGGGATTTCCGCCAAACTCCTGAATTATAATGCAAGAAAAATCTCAACCAGATTAAAAAAGGCTATTTTCCAGGAAACAACAGTAATATTGATAGTAACTCTGCAACAGCAAGTATGAACTCAGAGACAATAGAATGACATATTTAAAGTATTGAAAAAACAAAAAAAAAATGCCAACCTGGAATTATTTATCCAATGAAAATATCTTTTTTTAAAAGATTTTATTCATTTATTCATGAGAGACAGAGAGAGAGGCAGAGACACAGGCAGAGGGAGAAGCAGGCTCCCTGTAGGGAGCCCGATGCGGGACTCGATCTTGGGTCTCCAGGATCAGGCCCTGGGCTAAGGCAGGTGCTAAACCACTGAGCCACCCGGGCTGCCCAATGAAAATATCTTTTAACAATTAAAGGGAAATAATATTTTTTCATACAGATGAAAGCTAAGAGAATTTATTGTTAGTAGACCTGCACTAAGATTCAGAGAAGGAAGTAGCTTAGATAGGAGGAATATGATCTGGATTAAAGTGTAGACAGGCAGAAATGAATGAAAAGCACTAGTAAGCCTAAATATGTAGGTGAATATTAGTTTAAAAACACAATAATAACTTTCTTGTAGCATGTATAATATATGAAGGAGTTAAATATATGGTAAATAGCGTATAAGGGTTAGGAAGGGGTAAATAGATTTAAGCTTGTACTAACAATGATTGAAAAGTAGTAAAAAGTATAAATTTGAGAGAAAGTCATACTTCAAAGATATACATTATAGTATCCAGAGTGACAATTAAAAGAATAAAAGAAAAAAGTATAAGAAAAAAATGAATATGGGAGATAACATTGGCATGATTAAAAAAAAAAAAAACTTGAATAAGCCAAAAGAATCCAAAACAAGATAAAAGACAAAAAAAGGGAGCAACTAAAAAAAGAAATAGCAAGATAGATTGAACACTATATTACATTAAACATACACTTTGTGGGGGACGGGGAGCAGAGGCAAGGATCTGCTGGAGTTGTTACGCATATTTTTAAAACCTCCAGTTTTCAACAAAAAATTGAAAATACACTCCAGTTAAAAGACAAAGATTGTCAGGCAGTTAATAACACAAGACTCAAGCATATGCATCTTTACAAGATGCACACTCTAAATACACAGTTGCAGGTAGGTTTGATCTCTCAGCTATAATATACATGAGCCAAAAATCGATAGAATTAAAGAGAGAAATAGACAAATCCGTAGTCCTATTTGGAGATTTTTACGTCCAAACTGACTTGACCTAACTGGCTGCAAAACACTACATTCAGCTGTCACAGGATGAATATGTTTTCAAAGAATACTCACAAGATGGAGAACAGTAGACCATTGGCTGGACTGTGAAACAAGTCTCCATGAGTTTCAAAGTGTTGAAATCCTATATAGAGATTGACCTTTAGGAATGGCAGAGAGATCTCTGCTCTCCATAAACTCACTTTCCTCTAAAACAACAAAAACAGGGCAACAAAATAAACTCAGCCATTTCAGAATATTGGGAATTAATAAAAACCTGAGGAAAAAAAAAAACAGAACAAGAGAGACTGCCAAACCTGGGTAAGACTATGGGTCTTGTGATGTTTTCTTTGGGGACTCTCCATCAGTGGCACTTTTGCTCAAAGCAGGTAGCATTGCTACCACCAGGGAGATCTGACCTCTTCTTCAACTCCACTGAGTACTGGCAATCTGTCCCAATCTGAAGCTCCTTGGGAAATCTCTGTTCCCAGGTGTTGTGGGTATTTGATTGGACTCAGAGCTCAGCAATCTAAAAAAACAAGCAAGAACCAAACCTTATGCCAGGCAACATTGTGAGCGCCTAAGGCTGGGACTTCAGTTGCTGCAAACGAGCTGTCTGGGAATTTACAAGGAAATCCTGGATACTAGATGACCACAGGGAACTTGAGAACGTCTGACAGATTCCTGGGGTTCTGGAGGCTGAGCACATATGCCAGGCTGTGTATCTGCCCAGGCCAGATCTGGGAAAGGAGAAGGCTCCGGTCATTTGCCTGGAGCTGACCTAGAGGCCTCTTATAAGCAGGATGTGAAATCCAAGGCTCTTCCATAAACTGAAGTTTGAAGATGTATCTTTACAGATTCCCTTCTACAGATGACATATAGGCGAGACATTTTTTTTTAAGATTTTATTTATTTATTCATAGACACAGAGAGAGAAGCAGAGACACAGGCAGAGGGAGAAGCAGGCTCCATGCAGGGAGCCCGATGTGGGACTCGATCCCCGGTCTCCAGGATCACACTCCAGGCTGCAGGCGGCGCCAAACCACTGCGCCAACGGGGCTGCCCTAGGCGAGACATTTAAAGAAATCTTCTGACTCCTCATTGGTTGACCACAAAATTATACTGACCTGTGGGTGACTTACAGAAGTCAACCTTAAAAAATAAATCAAGAACTTAAAGGAGAAGAAGGAAAAAAAAAAACAAAACAGCCAGCAAGGAACTGACTATATGGGTCAGAGAAAACAGAATCTACATAATTAGTCTGGGAAAGTCATTCAACAGCCAGAAACAAGAAACCAGACACAAATCAGCAACAAAACAAGCCTTGGGTGTGGGAGGGATCTGATGCCAGAATTGTTAAATATATTATATAAAATGTCCAGTTTTCAACAAAAAAATATGAAACATGCAAAGAAACAAATTTTTACCAACAGAAAATTTCCCTAATTGGGCTTAGATTTGGACTTAATAGGTAATAACTTAAATCTGTTATTATAAATATGTTTAAAGTACTAGTGGAAACCATATCTAAAAATTTTTTTAATTTTATTATTTTGAGAGACAGACCCCAAGTGAGGAGGAGAGGGAGAGGGAGAAGCAGACTCCTGCTGAGCAGGGAGCCCTACCCAGGGCTTGATCCTAGGACCCCAAGATCATGACCTAAGCCAAAGGCAGATGTTTATCCTGCTAAGCCACCCAGGCACCCCTATCTACAGTATTTAAGAAGAATTATGACAACAGTGTCTCATCAAAGAGAGAATATAGAGAACTAGAAATTATAAAATGAAACTATAAAATAATTTTAATAGTTATAAAATAATTTCCACCTCTACTTAATATTAGATTGGAGGTTCTAGACATAGTATTTGGGTAAGAAGGAATAAAAGGAACAAGTAAAACTATATTTGCAGATGACATCATGTAGAAATTCATTAAAATCTGAAGAAATTCATTAAAATCTATTATAAACCAATAAGGAAACTTATCAGTATGGTAGGATACAGGATCTCAATGCAAAAATAAATTGTATTTCTATACACTATCAATGAATATGCAAACTGAAATTAAGAAAATAATTCCATGGACAGTTATTAGTAAAAAAAATGAAATACTTGGAATAGATTTAGCAAAAGAGCATAAGACTTGTACACTGAAAACTATAAAACATTGTTGAGAGAAATTAAAGGTCTAAATAAATATAAAAATACCCTGTGTTTGTGGATCAGAAAATGTAATATTGTTAAGATGGCAATACTCTCCACATTGTTCTAGATTTCATGCTATCTTTATCATGTTCTGAGCTTGTTTCTTTGCAGAAATTGACAAGCTTATCATAAAATTCATATGGAGGGGCACCTGGGTGGCTCAGTCAGTTAAGCATCTGCTTTCAGCTCAGATCATGATCTCCGGGTCCTGTGATGGAGCCCTGTGTGGGGCTCCTTGCTCAGGAGGTAGTTTGCTTCCCTCCCTCCCTCTCCCTCTACTCCTCTACTCCTCCCCCCCTAACTTGTGCTCATGCGCTCGCGCTCTCTCTCTTTCTCTCTCTCTCTCTCTAATAAATAAAATCTTAAAAAATAATTCAAAAGGAAATTCAGGGCACCCAGAAGAGCTAAAACAATTTTCAATAAAAAAGGAGAAATTGGAGGACTCTCACTTTCAAGTTTAAATCTTATTACCAAGCTATAGTAATCGAGATTGGTACTGGCATCTTCCGGGGACGGCGTCCATAGGTGTTCAGAATGGTTCAGCATTTGACATGCTGTTGTAGGCTGTCCTACAGCCTCTAACAAAATTAGGCTGTCCGGAACCCCTGGTAATAGAATCGTTTACCTTTATACCAAGAAGGTTGGGAAAGCACCAATGTCTTCATGTGGCATGTGCCCAGGCCAACTTTGAGGAGTTCTTGCTGTGAGACCTAAAGTCCTTATGAGATTGTCTAAAATGAAAAAACACATCAGCAGGGCCTATGGTGGTTCCATGTGTGCTAAGTGTGTTCGTGACAGGATCAAGCGTGCTTTCCTTATTGAGGAGCAGAAAATCATTGTGCAACTGTTGAAGGCACAAGCACAGAGTCAGAAAGCTAACTTTAAATAATGAAACTTTTTTGAGTAATAAAAAAAACTCAAAACTTTTTTGAGTGAGAAAAAAAAGATTGATACTGGCAAAAGGATATTCCGTCTCAATGGGATAGAATTGAAAGTCTAGAAACAAATCCTTACGTGGTCAACTGATTTTCAACAAGGGTGCCAAGATGATTCAGTGGGGGGAAAGAACCAGTGTTTTTAACAAATGGCGCTGAGACAACTGGATATACATAGGAAAAAGAAAGAATTTGGAATCCTACCTGTTATTCATAATTAAAAATTAACACAAATGCATCATAGACTCAACTGTAGGAATTAAAACTAGTAGAAGAAAACAGAAAATGTTTGTGACTTTGGGTATTGAATACAGTGTTCTGATATGTGATACCAAAAGCACAGTTCATGAATGAGAAAGCCTGATCATTGGAATTCATTAAAATTAAAAACATTTGTATTTTTACAGACACCTAAAGAAAGTCAAAACACAGGTTGGGAGAAAATATTTACAAATCATATATTTGATAGTGGCCTTGTATCCAGAATATACAAAGATGTCCTACAACTCAGTAATAAAAAGACAAATGACCTCATTAAAAAATGAGCAGGAGATCTGAATAGATCTTTCTCCAGAGAAGATATACCAGTGGCCCATACCACATGAAAAGATGTTCAATATCATTAATCATTAGGGAAATGCAAATCAAAACCGCACTAACTCAAGACTTCATACCCACTGTGAGCTCTGTAATTTTAAAGACAGACAAGAACAAGTGGTAAAAAATGTTCAGAAGTGGGAACACGATGCATCGATGGGAAAGTGAAATGCTACAGCCACTTTGGAAGACAATTTGATAGTTCAGTCCTTGAGCAGAGAAATAAAATTGTGCTATATTCATGCATACAATTTTATATGGCATTGAAAATCAGAGAACTTCAATCTTATGCAACTGCCTGGAAATATCTTTTTAAAATGTAAGCAAAGCATAGAAGCATTTATATTTACTGTCTAATTCTGTTTACAAAGTTAAAAAAAACAAAACTAATCTCAATTGTTAAAAAAATATGTACTCACATGGCATCAATATAGTGAAAAGGAAGAAAAGCAATACCATGCAAGTCAAAATAATGATTTCCTTTAATGAGAGGTAGTAGTTAGAAGACAGGTTTCTGATCTCTGTCTTAGCTTGAGTGGTGAGTGTTCCTATTGTTCATTTTCTGTATGTGTGTTATATTTCACACTAAAAAAGGTTTAAAATAAAAATGGTGAATCTGTATTATAGAAAGCATTTTTTTAAGAGTTGCTAGGTTTTTCTGTTATGTCAACTTTCTACCCTAAGATTATGTTCCCGTTCTTCTTATTAGCCTGTCTGTCAGGATATTGGACACTCACTAGTATAATTAGAGAAACGGGGGCTAAAAATTGGAACCTTAGTTTCCAGTTAGTAACTAATCGTTATGACAGGAAAGACTCTTCTTGTGTCTTTTCTTGTCCTCAGAGGAAACTTCCTCTTCTAAAACATTAAATTGGTTGACCAGATTTTTAAAGATCCCATTCGGCTCTAACACTGTATGAAAGTATAGGAGCCTCTAAATAAATCAATCTGATAGAACAGTAGTGGCAGCTCTAGAGGAGTATGATCTCACAGTGTTAATTAAATCAAGTTTTTAGACTTTTTTTGTAGGTTTTTTTTTTTTGTACCCCACATGTGAAATGAAAATATTACTTACAAAGTTATTAAGATAACACATTGTATTAAATAAAATAGCACCTTGTTAGCATTTCCGGACAACTAATATGATGTGTGTGTATGTATTTACAGAGAGAGCTAGAGTTGGAGGGATGGGTTTATTTTAAAGAATTGGTTTGCAAGATTGTGAGAGTTGGCAGGTTTGAGATTTGAAGGGCAGGCTGTCCAGCTAGAAGTACCAGCAGGAGTTGATACCGTAGTCCTGCACCTGAAGGCAGTCTGGAGGCAAAATTCCTTCTTCTTTGGAGGACCTCAGTCTTTCCTTATAAAGCCTTCAACCAATTGGATGAGACCCACACACATTAGGGAGGATCATCCGCTATACTCAGTTTACTGACTTGAATGTTAATCACCTCTGAAAAATACTTTCCAGCCACTTCTAGCCTGGTGTTGACCAAACAGCTGGACACCATAGATAGCCTAGCCACGTAAAATTGACTGTAAACTGACACGTAAAATTAACTGTCACACAGATCTGTGTTTATACCACTATGTCTGAAAAAATCCTAGCTCCTTGATAACTGTGTTTGCTTTCCCCTCTGATTCACACTTTACTTGGATCTTTATTTCCAAATAAAAATTTTAATCTGCCTACTTTTCTCCAGATATACCCATTCCACCTTAATTCAGGGCACTCAGTGAAGGTTTTTGGAGCAAATCAATAGCATTAGAGATGTATTTCTGAAGCACTCTGGCTTTTTTTTTTTTTTTTTTTAATTTTAGTGCTTAGCACTTGTTTGTATTCTCCACTAATCTTTAGGTTTGTTGAGTTGCAGGGATGTTATCTTTTTCTCCATTGTGAAACCCAGCACATTTTCCACCATATAGTGGGCTTTCAAGTATTTGTTAAATGAATGAATGAACTGGACATACTTGGATATATTTTGAAAAGGGATCAGCTGTCGTGTTAACATAATTTTTCATTGCTCAACTTGCTAATTGCTGTTAAGAACTTTGGTTCCTCAGTAAAATTTGGCAGCAATACTTTGTTCATGTGGATAATAAGCTGATAGGGATATAAAATATGAAAGATAAAGACCACTGTGACTTAAGAAAATGTGTGCCACACTTTGTACATTTTAGGTACACTTTTTAATATCTGTGCCATCCTGCCACAAGGTATTTATTTCACACTCACTGATGATGGCAGATATGGTCTATATTCTGCTTAAATGCCTATCATGTCTTGAAGATAGCTCCACCTGGAAATCTGTTTTATCATTTAATTATAAATGCTTTTTTTAAGGAAGGAAAATGTTCTTTATAAATACACACAGACATTAAACACCTACCTATGCATACATACTTATTTATTTAATAAATAAATAAATGCATTTATTTATTATTTATAAATTATTTATAAATTTATTTATATATTATTTATATATATGATTTATAAATAATAATTATTTATTTATTATTTATTTAATACTCTTTCCTCTCTTTTAATTTTTTAAGGTGCTTTTCCCAGCCTGAGCCCTGTGAATTCTCCAAGCCATGGACCAGTATCTGCTGGCTCTCTAACCAATCAATCACCTATAGAATTTCCTGACACTGCCAATTTTCTTGCTAAGCCAGGTGTTATTTTACACAGATCTCTGGGCAGTGCACCCAACTCACCAGATATTTACCAGCAACTTAGAAATTCGGATAGCAGTTTATGTAACAGGTAAGTTTCCCAAATGTTCATTATTTCTATTTCAAAATATAGGTTATTTTAATAAAGTATTACTAGTTTTCTATTATAACTAGTTGATGTATTAAAACTTTTATCTTTACTGAGTAGTTTTTATTCTTAATACACTTTTTCTCATTTTAGTGCAAGTATTTGTTTTCCAATTAAGTGATTGCTATCTGAGGGGATATATAGTGGTATTCCATCTCAAGATACCAGTAAATAATGAGAATTACTTTGGTATATTGTACCTTAGTACCCAGTTCATATGGTGTTTGTCTTTATTTCTCCATTTTTTATCAGTAATAAGTGTTTACCAGACCTTAGGGTTGACTTTCAAAAGATGTTATTTTCTTCAGGGACATAGGATGCCTTCCAAGATAAAGCCTACTTATTAAGTTTATAGAGAGATTGGAATTGTACATTGTTTTGCTGTTAGGATCTTTAAAAATTAAGCAGATTTTCTATTTGTGTTTAGGGAAAAATTTGTTTGCCTCATTTATAAAGGTATATTTATCTGTTTTATTCTATAAGCTGTGGACATCAAATATTGAAATATGTTTCAACATCTGAATCTGAGTCTGGTACAGACTGCCACAATGGGAAGTCAGGTGAGATTGCAAAAGTCATGTGTGTTTGAATTTCGGAGCAATTTCTTACATTGTTTTAGAAGTAAATAAATGAGTGAGTTTGACTTCAGTTTATCTATCTTTAAAATGAAGATGTAATGTTTTATATACTTAGGAAATAAGTAGAGGAGTTACTAGGAACAAGTTAAAAATAACATGATAAAAGTGTTTTGAAGACTAAAATGTGCTGCACAAATGAATGTGGTCTTTTCAAGTTATGGCTAGGGTTCATAAACAATGAAATTAATTATGTTAATGTTGAACTATCTAAGCCCAAAAGGGTTTGCATACATTTTTTATGGCATAGAAAGAAGTTGTTTTAAAATTTAATTTGTAAAAAAAATAAAAAAATAAAATAAAATTTAATTTGTTATACTATTCTGAAACATTTAATATCCTCAAACAAGAAATATTGTTGGTAATAAAATTACGGTTATTTTAGAACCTTAAAAAATGGATGACCCTGGCATATAGTGATAGTTAACTAGGTAACTCAGACCATCATTCCCCCCTGAAAGTAGCTAGAAAAGCCAGACAAAAAAAAAAAAAAGAAAAAGAAAAGCCAGACAAGTTGTTAGCAATAAAAATGTGCTTAAAACCATTGAAAACTAACAAGTTCCTCAGAATTTCCAGTATGAGATCTGGAGGAGGATAGAAATTCACAAAAATGAGCCTGGAGTTTGGAGCTATCAGAACGGTATTTGCTCCTTCCGGAGAGGCCAGTGATTAATAGAATGAGCAGTCTTTTGGGTAGTTCTGTGGGATTAGGGAGACAGAGATTAGAGTTGAAGATTTACCAGAGTAGGGATAATTTGGTAAACTCTGTAGCCCTGCACCCTATGAATAAAGGTAAACCAGAAATAAATAGGCCCTACAGGGGTTTTACATGCTATAAAAGTCACCCTTTTATTTTTTTTATTATTTTTTTAATTGAAGTTTGATTTGCCAGCATATAACACCCAGTGCTCATCCCATCAAGTGCCCTCCTCAGTGCCCGTCACCCAGTTACCCCATCTTCCCGCCCTCCTTCCCTTCTGCAACCCTTTGTTTGTTTCCCAGAGTTAAGAGTTTCTCATGGTTTGTCTCCCTCTTTAATTTTTCCCACTCAGTTCCTTCCTTTCCCTTATAATCCCTTTCACTATTTCTTATATTCCACATATGAGTGAAACCATATGATGATTGTCCTTCTCTGATTGACTTACTTCACTCCTCATAATACCCTCCAGTTCCATCCATGTGAAGCAAATGGTGGGTATTCGTCCTTTCTGGTGGCTGAGGAATATTCCAATGTATATATACCACATCTTCTTTATCCATTCATCTCTAGAAAACAGTGTGGGGGTTCCTCAAAGAGTTAAAAATAGAGTTACCCTACGACCCAGCAATTGCACTACTGGGGTATTTACACCAAAGATACAGATGTAGTGAAACTCCAGGACACCTGTACCCCAATGTTTATAGCAGCAGTACCCACAATTGCCAAATTGTGGAAGGAGCCATGATGTCCTTCGACAAAAGTCACCCTTTTAAAATGTACAATTCAGTAGGTTTTGGTTCTTACATTATATAAAACACACACTTGCGCCACGCGCGCGCACGCACACACACACACAGAAAAGACCAGTCCTTCACAAACTCTTCCAAAAAATAGAATAGGAGGGAAAACTTCCCAACTCCTTCTGTAGGACTAATATTATCCTGATGTCATAACATTCAACCCACTTCCAAGAAGACTATAGACCAATATGTGTATAGACACAGCAATCCTTAACAAAATAATATTAAACTGAATCCAGCAACACAGGAAATGGTCACACTGTGACCAAGCAGTATTTATCCCAGGAATGCAAGAGTAGTTTAACATTTGAAAATCAATCAATGTAATACACTATATTAATAGAACAAAGGGGGAGAAAAACACATGATAATCTAAATAGGTGCAGAAAAATCATTTGATAAAATATGATACTCTTTCATGATAAAAAGATTCAGGAGAGTTATAGCAAGGAAGTTCTTCAGTATGAATAAAGGGCCTCTTTGAAAAATACACACCTAAACATCATTCTTAATAGAAGAAGACTGATTCTTTCTCCCTAGGATCAAGAACAAGAGGGATGCCTGGCTCAGTAGTGGATGCCTTCAGCTCAGGGCGTAATCTTGGGTTCCTGGGATCAAGTCCCACATCGGGCTTCCTGCATGGAGCCTGCTTTTCCCTCTGCCTATGTCTTTGCCTTTCTCTCTTTGTCTCTCATGAATACGTAAGTAAAATTGTAAAAAAAAAAAAAAAGAACAAGATAAAGATTTTTTATTTCAGCACTTGTAATCAACATGGTACTGGTGATTCTCACCAGGAAAATTAGAAAGAAAAAGAAAAAGAAATAAAGGCATCCTGAATAAAAGTAAAGAAATGAAACTGTCCCATATTCATAGATCATATGAACCTTTGTGTAGGAAATCCCAAAGAATACACATACACACACTACAACCAATAAAACAGTTTAACAGAGGCAAGATGCAAGATCAGTGACAAAGTTAACTATTTCTGTATACTAGCAATGAACCATCATAAATTGAAATTAACATTTCCATTCATAATAGTATTAATAAGAATGATGTAGTTAGAATAAACTTAAAAGAAGAGGAAGATTTATAAACTGAAAGCTACAAAACACTGTTGATAGAAATTAGAGAAAATCTAAATAAATGGAGAGGCACTTCATATTAAAAGATTGGGAAACTCAGTATTGTCAGTACTGTTCTCCCAAATCGATCTATAAATTCAGTGTAGTCCTTATCAACTTATAGCAGGTTTTTTTGATAAAAATTGACAAGTTGTTCTTAAATTTAGACAATGACCAACAATAGTCAAAACTATTTGGAAAAAGAATGAATTTGGGAGACTGACACTACCTGATTTCAAAACTTATAAAACCACTGTAATTAAGATAGTGAGGTATTGGCACAAAGATGGGCCTGTAGATCATTGGAACAAAAAACTGCAAGTCCAAAAATAGATTCTTGCATTTATGGTCAATTGAATTTTGATATAGAAGCCAGACAATTCAAAAGAGAAAGGATAGTTTTTTTCACCAAATGGGGCCAAGACAAGTGGATATCCACTTGTCAAAGAAAGAATCTGGACTCTTACACACAAAAAGTGCATAATCTAGACTGTCTACACAAAAAGTAACTCAAAATAGATCATAGACCTAAGTGTAAGAGTTAAAACTTTGAAACTTGTAGAAGAAAATATAGGATACAGTCTTTGTAACCTTGAGTCGAATAAAGCATTCTTAGATATAATACCAAAAGCACAACCCATGAAAGAAAAAAAAATGACAAATTAGGCTTCAGCAAAATTAAAAACTTTTGCACTTCAAAAGACAACAAGAAAATGAAAAGACAAACCACAGATTGAGAGAAAATATTTGGAAGTGATACATCTTATTAGGTCTTATATCTATAATATATAAAAAAATTGTAATTCAGTATTAAGAAGTCAACTCAAAAAATGGGCAAAAGATGTCTGATATTGTGGTCTAAGTTATTTGGAGAAGGATATAAACAAATGGTTAATGAACACAAGAAAAGATAATGAACATCGTTAGTTATTAAGGAAATGCAAATTATACAATGAGATACTACACTGAAACTAGAATAACTATAATTAAAAAGATAATACCAAGTATTAGCAAGGATGCAGAGAAATTAGAGTCTTTGTGCATTGCTGATGAGAGTATAAAATGGTTCACTACTTTGGGAAACATTCTGACAGTTTCTCTAAAAGTTACTGGGTGGCTCAGTCATTAAGAGTCTGTCTTAGGCTCAGGTCCTGACCCCAGGGTCATGGGGAGCCTGATTCTTCTCCCGCTTCCTCTGCTGTTCTGCCCACTTGTGCTCTCTGGTTCTCTCTCTCTCTCTCTCTCTCTCTCTCTCAAATAAATAAAGAATATCTTTAAAAAATAATAAAAGTTATACATAAATTTACCATATCACTCAGTAATATCATGGCTAAGAATTTATCCATGAGAAAGCATATGAGCACTCAAATACAAGATTGTGAATGTTATGACATTATTGATGATGCTGCAAAACTAGAAATGATCCCAGTGTCCGCTAACTTGCGAATGGATACATATCATGTGGTATTATTCATACAATGTAATTTTATTTAGCAATGAAAGGAACAAACTTCTGATACATGCCACTACATGGATAGACTTCAAAACATTATTTTAAGTGAAAGAAGCCAGGCTCAAAAGATTACATATTGTTGTGATTCTCTTTACATGAAATGCTAGAAAAAATGGTGAATTTATAGGGACAATAATCAGAACAGTGATTACCTAGGATGAAAATAGGGATTAAATGTAAATAAGCAAGAGAATACTTTTTGGGGTGATAAGAATGTTCTAAAACTAGATTGTCATAATGATTGTACAACTGTAAATTTAAAATTGTTAAATTATACATTTATAATGGGTGGATTTGTAGTATGTTATTATACTATATACACACATATAGTTCTTTGGATTGACTGGTAGCAGCTGGGAGATTGTCACTTGAGGACTCTCATGTGATTACAGTCAGATATTGGTAAGAGTGACAATCATCTGAAGAAATGATTGGCCTGAATTTCCAAGATGGGATTACTCATGTGTCTGTTGACTATTGACTAGCCCATCTAAATATGACTATCTTTGGGCTTCTTCCAACATGTTTGCTGGATTCCAGGAGAGGAGGATGTGATAGCTGCCAGTCAGGTTAATGGCTCAACCCAGAATAGACAAAGAGGTACTTAGGTCATATTCTGTTAATCAGAGCAGTCGTACTGTCTGTCCAGATTCCAGGGGATTAGGAAATAAATGCTTTGTCTTGATGGAGGAATACATTTCAAAAGAGTGCAAGGGGGATAGGAGGCAGTATTGTGGGAATCTTTGGAAAAGAAATTATTACATTTATTTCAACTGTTTTTATAACTACTTTATATAAGATATAGTTATTAGTTTGGGTCATTGAAAAGAAAGTATGTAATAAATGTTAAATGTCATTTTTTAGATTGATGGCTATTTTAGAATACTATTATACTAACACTGTCTTGACTTACCGAGAGTAGTTGCATATTCTAAATTTCACTTTTTAAATGTTTTTTGGGCGGAGGGGAATAAAATAATATTTTCCAAAGGATATTATTTCCTGATCATCATTAGTTAATGGCTTTTTTAGTATATTCAGTGTGTTAGATTCAAATTTGACTAAAATTTATGGATCATTTATTTATATGTAGCATCTAGTAAGATAGATGTTATCCTTATTTTTATAGGGGAAGTTGCTTGCCATTATCAAGTACAAAAATCAGGATTTGAACCTAGTTCTTCTGAAACTCAATTCCACTAAATACTCTTAAAAATTCTTTTACATAGAGGAGCCTAAGGCTTAGTTGGTTTAGCATCTAACCTTTGGTTTTGGTTCAGGTCACCTTCTTAGGGTCATGAGATTGAGCCCCATGTGCTCAGTGTGGAGTCTGCCTGAGATTCTCTCCCTCTCCTTTTCCCCCTCCTCCTGCTTGTTGCATACATGCATGCTCTTTCTCAAATAAAATAAATAAAATAAAAATAAATAAAAAATAAAAATAAAATCTTTAAAAAAGAAAAGACTTAAAAAAATTTAAAAAAAGACTTTTACTTAGAACAAGCCCCTACATATTGAAAATTAAACTTATAACTTGAGTATTCATACACTTACCATACCTGTGTAATCACTTAGCTCAATAAACTAATAAATAAAATAAATAATAAAATAAAATAAATAAAATAAATAAAATATTACCAGCCCCTCAGAATTTCTCCTCATGGCCTCTTCATACTCTCTAAAGATGACATTTGTCTTGGCTATCTGTACTCATATATACCAGTTTTGGTATGTTGTTGGACTTTCCATAAAGAGAATCACATTCAATGTTATATTTTTAAGAATCATTCATGTTATTACATGTGGTTATCATTCTTTCTCTTTGCTCCATAGTGTTCAGCTGTATGAATACACTACATTTATTTATTCTACTGTTGATGGGTTTCAAGGAAGTTTCCTGTTTGTAATATTGCCTACAGGAGACTTCCTTGGTGGCTCAGCAGTTGAACGTCTGCCTTCATGCTCTGGGTGTGATCCTGGAGTTCTGGGATGGAGTCCCACGTCAGGCTCCCTGCATGGAGCCTGCTTCTCCCTCTGCCTGTGTCTCTGCCTCACTCTCTGTGTCTCTCATGAATAAATAAATAAAATTAAAAAACAAAAACAATAAGTAAATAAATAAATAAATAAATAAATAAAATCTTTTTAAAAAAATACTGCCAACAGAATGAATATAATTTTTTTAATGTGAATGAATGCTGTTTAGCTACCAGTGCTATTTCCCTTATCCATGAGATCTGTGTAAAAAAGAATATTATTAATCACATTGGTAGAGAAATAATTCACAATAAATGATACAGTGTTTTAATTTTTAGATGTGCCTTGTCCTCATTCATTTGTAATTATGACTTTAGAGTTTTCATAGCCAAAACTCAGACAATTTAAGATGTTGGACATTGCATAATCAAGTTGCTAAAAAGTTCCTCTTGGTAGGGACTGACTTTTTTTAGTCACTAAAAAAAGAATACTCACTTTTATAAAGAATATTCCACCCCCCCATTCCCATTTATTTTGTCCATGAATAGGTACATCAGGTAAAATATCTGTGTTGCCTGAGCACAAGGTACCTGGGCCACATAGTCCAGTAGGATACAACTTAATAGTGTCATTAGATTGAATGCCAGGGTGGTTCACTTTATATGAAATTTTTTTAAACTTATTTGAGAAAAAGAGCACAAGCAGGGGGAGGAACAGAGGGAGAAGGAGAAGCAGACTCCCTGCTGAGCAGGGAGCCCAACGTGCTCGATCCCAGGTGCTTACTGACTGAGCCACCCAGATGCCTCTATTTGAATATTTTTATAGGTAATTTTCCTTAAAAACTATGCATATAGTTTCTTAATATCACTGTATATATTTTTTGAAAGGTGATGAAGACAACACTGTTCCCCCAAAACAACCATTCAACTGTGCAGAAGTGCAACAAGAAGTGGAAACAGAAAACGGAGACTACAGAAAATTATTTTTGGAAGGTGATAATCACCTAACAGAAGAGGCACAGAATGAACCACAACCAAATGTAAAAGATAAACTTTCCATATGATTATGTTAAGGTGAAATATAATATTAGTTTAGTACTAGTTTCATTATTTTTGCCCAGAACAAGATTTTTAATATAATAGTATTTTTAAATTTTTTACTGAAAAGTTATTATTAAAGAGAACCTTGGGTTAAAATAATAATTATAGTTGACCCTTGAACAGTGCTGGTATTAGGGGTGCTGACCCTCCGAAACACAGTAAAAAATCCACATATAACTTAACTCCCTCAGAACTTTATTACTGATAACCTTCAGTTGATCAGAAGTCTTACTGATAACATAAACACATCAGTTAACACATATTTTGTGTGTTATATGTACTGTATACTGTATTCTTACAATGAAATAGCTAGAGTAAAGAAAATGTTATTAAAAATCATAAGGAAGAGAAAATGCAGTACTGTATATTACAGTCCTATGAGTACATACTTTATTTACAGAACTGGACTATGAAAAGTCTATGTGTAAGTGGACCTGCGTAGTTCACATTTGTGTTGTTCAAGGGTCAAGTGTACTTCTGAATTCTTCATCATCCTAGAACAATAAAGTGTATTTATTGTAAAATGAACAGATTTTTAGTTTTATAGTAGATATATTACTTTGTATGCTGATGTTTTCCTCATCACATGTTTTCCTGTTAACGTGTGAAGAACATGTGCATAAAGCATTAAAAAACATCTTATAGTAGCAGTTTTTTTTGTTCCTAAGTTCAAAATTTAAGCTATTTAGGGGGAAAAAAGTATCCATTCCTTTTGGGAAGTTAAACTAGTAATAAATGCCAGTGTTAAGATAGGAGTCTCTTTTTATTGCCCTTTTAATACTTATAACTTCTAAATGAAAATAGGGGATGATTTTACATTTGTATATAGTGTTTTGGAAATACAGCATTTTCTTTTTAAAAAGCACTGTGAAAATCAGTAAGTCTTCTGACACCTGGAAGAGAAGACATTTTTACATTTTTCTGAAGATAGCATTTTACAAAGAGGAGAACTAGGAAGCACAGGTTATATTTGAGGATAACTTGTATAGAAAATAGTATTAATTAAAAAAAAAGAAAAAAGTATTATTGACCATTTTTTCATTTTCAATTTTAACAATTTTTAGATGTGGATTTAACAATATTTTTTAAAGATAAGATTAAGTAGGTTTGTGTGTTTTTCCCCCTCTGGGTACAGATTGAACAGGAAGCACCACTGGACCTGATTTTAATAGAAGATTATGACTCCTTAATAGAAAAGATGAGCAACTGGAATTTTCAAATATTTGAAGTTGTGGAAAAAATGGGAGAGAAATCAGGAAGGATCCTTAGTCAGGTTTGTTTAAAATTTCTACCTTTTAATTATAAATTTTCTTGAATCTTTATAAAACACAGAATCTAAAAATGTGTAATATTGGTTTAGACACAAGTTCAACATTGTTCACTGAATTTTTTTCACAAATGAAGTTTTCAGTAGAAAATCTAAAAAGAAAAAAAAAAAGAAAATCTAAAAAGAGAAACATATATACAAAAACTCATATATAAAAATAACTATAGGGATCCCTGGGTGGCGCAGGGGTTTGGCGCCTGCCTTTGGCCCAGGGCGCGATCCTGGAGACCCGGGATCGAATCCCACGTCAGGCTCCTGGTGCATGGAGCCTGCTTCTCCCTCTGCCTGTGTCCCTGCCTCTCTCTCTCTCTCTGTGACTATCATAAATAAATAAAACTTAAAAAAAAAAAAATAGAAAAAGAAAAAAAAAATAAGGCAGAATTTAAAAAAAAAAAATTAACTATATCGCTATATGTATTTTATATAATTTTATTTGAATAAAGGAAAAGTATTTGTTATATATTAGTGGGATTTAATTTTACTATAGAATTAGAGTTACTTTATATTGAACACTGAGGTTGAAAAGGACATGAAAGGTGAGCTAATTCTAACCACTGAAACTTAAGTTTTTTTTTTTCACCTGCCCTCCCTGCACTTTACCCAAGGCCAAATGTTTCACTTCATGCTAGAACCATGGGAAAATAGTTCCTTTTTAACACCCAGAGTCAGTGTTCTCCCTGAGGGGTTCATACAACAGCATCAGATTAACCATCCCAAAATATCACTCTCCTTATCTTCAAAGTATTTTATTAATGAAATATACAAACCTAAGGATAATTTATGTGGATGGCATATAGTTTCATCTCACTGAAGTTTTTAGAGACAAAAATGTAATAAATATACTGTTCTGACTTCTGTGAACACCTAGGACTAGAGTAGAATAGAATTCATATGCCGTTTAATAAATTGTAAATAAAATTAAGCTAAAGGGAAAAATGGAAAATTTTTATTTATTTTGTATTTATTTTTTTTTAATTTTATTTATTTATTTATTCATGAAAGAGAGAGAGAGAGAGAGGTGCAGAGACATGGGTAGAGAGAGAAGCAGGCTCCATACAGGGAACCCGATGTGGGATGTGATCCCGGGTCTCCAGGATCAAGACCTGAGCCAAAGGCAGAAGCTCAACCACTGAGCCACCTGGGCTGCCCAGAGAATGGAAAATTTTTAAAATTGGGACATGATGTGGTAATCTTTCTTTGGTTTTCAAAAGTTTAGGGTGATATCTTCCTTTTTAATGTTTTGAAAAGAATTTCTTCTAGGAAAGTTTTTTAATAAATTAGTAACTTAAAGACATGGTAACATTCCCAAATGCAGATCACAAAAGCATATGCTGCTCAACTACAAATAGAAATTCTGACTTTATTGTGAATTTTATTTTAATTGACATTTAGGTTATGTATACCTTATTTCAAGACACTGGCTTATTGGAAATATTTAAAATCCCCACTCTACAGTTCATTAACTATTTTCGTGCATTGGAGAATGGCTACCGAGACATTCCTTGTAAGTATCAGCAGATTTTATTATAAGATAATACTGATTTTGAAACTATTATTTTTTCCTTCATTTCTAAACACTTTTTAAATTACATGTTTGGAAAATTTTTAAATAGGGATTTAAAAAAGTAATCTGTATCCTGCTACCTAGAGTTAATGGATTACTATTAACATTTTGGTATATATTCTTTAAAACTTTTTAAAATTCATTTTTCACAAAGTGAATCATAATACAGGTATATATTTATAATGTGCTCTTTCCCATAATTATTATGTGGTATACAGCTTTCTTTGTTAATAATTCTTCATCTAGATACCTTATCTTTTAAATGTTTGGTAACTAAGAGTGTGAGAAAATTCTTGATGTCAAAATATTTAAAATTTATCCACAGAATTTCTGTTTTTAACCGTGTCCTAATTTATGGAATAATTGCTAACGGCTATTTGATTTTATGGTAAAATAGAATTTGAATTTCATAATAGGAAAAGGTACAGTTTTCCTTATACATTTATACATTCTACAGTTTCCCTTTATAAAGACATATTTTGGGAAATCTCTTTTATAAACAACAAATTATCCTTAAATTGGCATAACTCATTAATAATGATACTTAATATGAGTTATATGTACTATAATTTCCACTTATAAGATATGCTTGAAAAACAGTGACTGCATTTTATAAATAAAGTGATACTTTAAAATGGACTTCAAAGAAGGGGAATGGAAAAAAAAGAGGCAATAGAGTCTCCAGGTCCAGTTAGAATATATTAAGAAAAGAGCCTCTGGATCTAACTTTTCTAAATTTTAGTTTCCAGATTTGTAGATGGAAATTACAGTAGTCCTTTCTCTGTAGGTAGTGACAAGCCATGGAAAGCACATATCAGATTTCCTGGCACATAGTAAATGGTCAATAAAAGGTGTTAACTGTATGGATGATTAAGCTCCTTACAGAATGACACCATGTCATTTCGATAGCCTGAATCCTTTTTATTGTGTCATCTGCTGATTCTTACATGGTACTCATTAAATATTTATTGAAGTGTTGAATCCTTATTGAATATCAGCTATGACTATAATCATTAGATCCATGAAGATTCATCCCTGCTGAAAAGTTTATATTATCTACCTTTCACAGGTGAGAAGTAAAAACTCAGAAGAATCTTTCCCAAGATGATAAAACTAGAAATGGCAAAGCTGGGTTTCATTTGTAGGTCTTACCTTTTCACATAGTGATAATTTCAGTAAACCAGTGTTTTCTTAATTACATACTATGTCTCAGATACTGTTTTGGATGTTTTCATATACCATTTTAACATTTAATCCTTATAGCGGGCCTGAGAGATATGTTTCATCCTTTTTTTGGTGTATGTGGCTTTTTTGGTGGGGGGGAGTTCAAGTATCCAGAATTTGTGACTGTTGCCTGTGTGCAAGCATGGGTCTCCATAATTCAACACTATTTACATAGTATTTTTAAAGTTACAAAATAGCAACTTTCAGTAAATTTTTCAATGCCTTTCCAGTTAGCCCTTGTTATTTGCCTTTTCTTTGACTGTCCTACTGTTTTCATAATGTATGTAAAAGTTTTTAAAAGACAACTTTTTAACACATCAAGAGTTTTTTTTTTTTTTTTTTTTTATGATAGTCACAGAGAGAGAGAAAGAGAGGCAGAGACACAGGCAGAGGGAGAAGCAGGCTCCATGCACCGGGAGCCCGACGTGGGATTCGATCCCGGGTCTCCAGGATCGCGCCCTGGGCCAAAGGCAGGCACCAAACCGCTGCGCCACCCAGGGATCCCTTTTTTTTTTTTTTTTTTTTTTTTATTTATGATACAAGAGACTTTAAAAAGAAAGATGAAACAGGGGTACCTGGCTGGCCCAGTCGCTATAACATGCTACTCTTGATCTCAGGCTTGTGAGTTCAAGCCCCACATTGAGCATTGAATGTAACTGTGGGAAGTTATCCTAAGCTATACATTTTATTTATAAGGATATAGGATAATAGAAAATTATTGTACTTTTAAAAATGTCCCATGTTAAACCTAACATTTTTATAAAACATTTTGATAACTTCAGATCACAATCGCATACACGCAACAGATGTCCTACACGCAGTTTGGTATCTGACAACACGGCCAATTCCTGGTTTACAGCAGATCCACAATGATCCTGCATCAGGAAATGAAACAGGTACTTCCTTCTACAAGTCTTCCTTTTAATTGTCTAGAAATAATAAATCAAGTTATCTCGTTTCATTACCTCTGTTCTTTTAAATTTTTCATTAAGTAACCTTTGATACATATAAAGGACTCTATCAATTTTGATGCATAATAATGACATGCAAATTAGGAAGCCTATGACTCACCTTAAGAGCTAGGTTAAGATGCAGTGCTGTTGGATCTACCATGTTTCTTTTCTGTGTCCCACCCTGCTGCTTGCTACCTGGAATAGTATGATAATCGTTTCTTTGCTCTTTTCTTTCAATTCTTATTTTTTTGTTTTAAGTATATCGCATAAATTTAAAATATATAACATTCACAATGAAAGTGAACATACTTAAAAGCCTCATGTAAGCATTTAAATCATGATATTAAAAATCTTTCATAACATTTATGTTTTGAAAAAAAAATAACATTTATGTTTTGCTCCCAGAGTTCATTCTGTTCCTCATTATAAATATAATTATTTATACAAATATAATGAATTTACATAACATGTTTCTCTTACTCTAGTTTGTAAAAGAGAGAAGAACTACTCTAGTAAGATACACACACACACACACACACACACACACACACACACACCCCAGGACAGAATCTACTTAGTTACAAATACCTGAGAAATACGATCATGCGAATTAAGGCAAATGTCATAGGCTCAACCATTACTTCGCAGCCTTTGGTCATGCCACAAAGTCCTGCCATTATGTTTTCTGCCATTCCATATGTATTCTTTCACCATCCTCTTCATTACTTCCTTTAGTTCTGTACTTCCATCAGATCATTTTCTTCAGCTTTTTTGTTTGTAGATGTATTTATTTTCTTAGAAGAATATTTTCATATTTTAGCATATTTGAAGATAGCATTCCATGAACTTCTGATTTCTATAGTTTCTGCAGACAAGTTGGCTGTAAGTCTTACCTCTCCTGCAAAGTAATATGTCCCTTTTCTCTTTGCTATTGGTTTTTAGCATTTTGACTGTGATATACTCAGCGTATTTTCTTTGTAGTAATGCTGCTTGGGGTTTGGTGAACTTCTTGAATATGTTGATTAATAACTTTTATTGATTTCAAAATGTGCTCTTCAGAATTCTTCCAGCCTCTGTCCATTGCCCAATTCCAAAGCTACTTCCACATTTTTAGGTGTTTGTTACAGCAATACATCACTTCCAGGTATGGAAGTCTGTATTCTTTTCCTATTGTTGCTGTAACAAATACCACAGACTTAGTGGCATAAACAATACTAATTTACTATCTTACAGTTCTGGGAGGTCAGAAGTTCAAAGTAGATCCAACTGGGCTAAAATCAGAGTGTCAGCAAGATTGTGTTTTTCCTAGAATCTCTGTTTCCTTGCCTCCTCCAGCTTCTAGAAGCCACTTACATTCTGTGGCTTCAAAGACAGCAGCACAGCATCTTCAAGTCTCTCTCTGAGGAAAGAATTCAAAGGGTTATAGGAATAGGATGTTGAAGAGGGAGGGTCAATCCTGTAATTGTTTTACCCATCCTTTACCTTAGTGTCAGAAATTGTCCCCTTTCATCATATATTGAGAAAACATTGAAGTACTTAATTCCTGGAGGAATGAAATGCCATAGTGGTCCACCAATCAATTCAGGAGATTATGGAATTTAGGTGATAAAAGGACTTATGGCCTGGGCCGTCTTACAAGTAGTAGTTCCTTGAACCCACCTGTTTTCTGAATACATAGTTCAAGTAAACATATTGAGCAACCTGCAGAATCCCTTCATTGGTTCCTAGATCTTTGTAGAGAGCACCATTGTGATAGAAAGTGTCAAATGGAATCTCTTGAGACTGCCTTATTCTAGGAAAGTAGTGAACCAAAGCAATACCGTATTTCCAGGTGGATTGAAGAAATTAGTGCCATTACCAAATACTTGATAGATATAGAGTTGTGATTTCGATCACGTTGCCATTCAACTTGGTACTTTGACTTTTATACAAGATGAATGGATCTTGGGGGATCCCTGGGTGGCGCAGCGGTTTGGCGCCTGCCTTTGGCCCAGGGCGCGATCCTGGAGACCCGGGATCGAATCCCACATCGGGCTCCTGGTGCGTGGAGCCTGCTTCTCCCTCTGCCTGTGTCTCTGCCTCTCTCTCTTTCTCTCTGTGTGACTATCATAAATAAATAAAAATTTTAAAAAAAAATTAAAAAAAAAAAAAAAAGATGAATGGATCTTGGAAAATGATGGTAGATTATTCTGAATTTCATCAGGTGGTGATTCCAGTTGCCACAGCTATTCCAAATATGATCAGCTTTTGAATAAGTCAACCTAACTCATGCTATAAAGATTCTGTACTGGTTTGGGTGATTGATTTTGTCTGGTTCTTATTATCAGGAGGAAATAAAGTTCCTACTATACATGAGAGGATGTATGTCAGTAACCCAGGGGATTCTTTGGCCTTTTTGGTACTCCCATGTCCAGTGACAAAAAATCATGGAAAACTATAGTAATCCAGTATCATCAGGATCACAATAGTTAAGACCCTTGAAAATCTAGGTTATTCCACTAGGCAAAGTACCATGATCAGTAGAGGTGCTGGTTGAGGACAGAGGGAAAATGGAACATTAATGGAATAAGAAAATGGTAAATCTAAAGTACAGCTATGTGACCACAGCAGTGCAATCTATAATAGCCATATGTATTTTACTCATTGATTTTTTTTTGAAGATTTTATTTATTTATCCAGGAGAGACACACAGAGAGGCAGAGATATAGCAGAGGGGGAAGCAGGCTCCCTGTGGAGCCCCATGTTCCATCCAGGGATTGTGGGATCACCACCTGAGCCAAAAGCAGATGCTTAACCACTGAGCCACCCACCTGTCCCTCCTCATTGATATTTATTTTACATAATAAGTTTTTCTTCCTTTTTCTCATTCTCCTACCACTCAAATATTGCTGGATGTTTGAGTTCTTTCTACCAATTTTTGTACATTGATCTTTTATCCTACAATCTTGATGATCACCTCTATTCTAATAGTTTTTTTAGTGAATTTTTTAGGATTTTTCTATCTGCAGAGCATGTCATCTATAAATGAAGATCGTTTTACCTCTTTTTGTGTGTTGATCTCAGTCTATCAATAACCAATGTTGTGGCTGGACCAGCCCTGTGGTTATTATGATTGCAAGATGCCCTTTAGCCATAACCATCAAGAAATTTTTTTTATTTTTTTTTATTTTATTTTTTTTTAATAATTTTTATTTATTTATGATAGTCACAGAGAGAGAGAGAGACAGGCAGAGACATAGGCAGAGAGAGAAGCAGGCTCCATGCACCGGTAGCCTGATGTGGGATTCGATCCTGGGTCTCCAGGATCATGCCCTGGGCCAAAGGCAGGCGCCAAACCGCTGCGCCACCCAGGGATCCCAAGAATTTTTTTTTTAAATAAAGGTTTATTACATACAGGAATTGAAAATTACACAGCATAGTTGGGACCACAGATTATGATCATGGGGGGAGAAAGGTCACAGAAAGGGAGAAAGAGAGAGAGGGCATGAGAGCACGTGAGCTCAAGCATACGTATAAGCAGACACACCTGAGGTTCTGCTTTTTATTAAAGTCAAGAGTGGGGGTTTCACTGGCTCACTCTTTATTGGTGAATTTAAAACATAAGAGCAGGAATTTAAAGTATGGGGAGAGAAAGAACCAGCAGCCCAAATGGTCAGTTATTGAAATCAACCAAGATTTCTAAAAAAAGAACTGGTGTGACCATTTATCTAGACAGGTGCCTGGGAGTGTGTTTCTTTGAGGTGCCTCTTTGAAATGGATGCCTGGGAGATGAAAGCTTAAATCAAGCACTTATGTTACACAAAGTGGGGGAAGCTGTTAGGGATTATACTGTACTCTTCTTCTCCGGTCTGGAGGCCTCCTTTTAAATTAATCAGTTTAAAAGACTCACCATTTTTTAAAGAGAGTAAACAAATGGGACCTATGATAATTACACTGAATTGTCCTTGCCAGCTATTTTAGTTTTTATACTTTTAATTTCATGTTAAACAAAAGAAAAACTGGGATGCCTGGGATAGCTCAGCAGTTGACCATTTGCCTTCTGCTCAGGGCGTGATCCCAGTCCTGGGATCAAGTTCCATTTCGGGCTCCTTGCATGGAGCCTGCTTCTCCTGTCTCGGCCTCTCTTGTCTGCGTCTCTCTCTGTCTCTCATGAATAAGTAAATAAAATCTTTAAAAAACAAAACAAAACTGAATGTATTAGGACCCTAATATGCAAATTTATAAGTAATTACTGAGTTAAAAGGATGTCTTTTGCCATTTCTGATATTTTATATATGTATTTATAATTCTAGGGGAAATCCAGAATGTATATAACATAGGAAAAATTCAAATTATTGGCTGATACTGATAACTAACGTCTTACTAGAAATTTGAATATTTAGATATATCTTTATGCATTTAACTTTCTTGTTTTTATTTTTTATAATTATTTTTTAAAGTTCTAGTGTGATTCTAAAACTCAATTTAATTTAAAAAATATAAACAGCGGGGCAGCCCCAGTGGCTCAGTGGTTTAGCGCTGCCTTCAGCCCGGGGTGTGATCCTGGAGACCGGGGATCAAGTCCCACATCAGGCTCCCTGCATGGAGCCTGCTCCTCCCTCTGCCTGTGTCTCTGTTTCTCTCTCTTTCTCTCTGTGCCTCTCATGAATAAATAAATAAAATCTTTAATATATATAATAATATATATATTATATATTATTATATATAATGTATATATATATATATATATACAGCATAAAAATGGTGAGTTATCTTTACAATTATCACTAGTGTATATTAAAGTCATTATGTTAAAAGTTCATGTGATGGCAAATATTGAGTGAAATAAGTTATGATAAAGGTCACTTTGGATGTTGACAAGCCAGGACATTATTCCTAGTTTCCACTGATGAAATCAATCAGTGAAATTTTGTACCTCTCAGGTATCTTTGTGGTTTTATTTGCTGTCTACTCTAAATATGGTTTATTTTTTCCTTCTTATACTTTAAGATTATTTTAGCAAAAGTAATAGAATGACCATCTAAATAGATAAAGCCACTAAATATAAAAAAATGAAGAAATCAATAGTAAGATATTAAGTCATGGAAAACACAATGCTGATAGTAAAAATATTGTTTCTCGCTGGAGGATAAAAAGAAAAATCATGTTAAAGAAAGAAAAAAGAAAAATTATGTTAAATGAGACATTCTTTAGTTTTATATGTCTTTTAATTTTCCATAGTTTGTCTTGCCATTGTCTTATAAGGGTCTTCATGGAAGGATAAAGAGAAGGGGAAGAGAAGTTGTAGTCAGGGCTACAAATGAAATAAAAGCTTTCTGGTAAAATTTGAAAATTATGTTGAGAAGCTTAGTTTGTTAATATATTAAATTCCTAAATCTCCGTACTGTTTTCATGAAATTTTATTCTCTAGATTGCTTTTCCTGTTACTTCTTGGCCATTGTCTCTAGCCCTTAAATAATAGATGTTAAGAAACCCAGAGGTTTTTAAAAATTGTTATTAGTCTGGAGGTGCCTGGGTGGCACAGTTAAGTGTCCAACTCTTGGTTTTAGCTCGGGTCAAGACCTCAGGTTGTGGGATTGAGCCCTGGATGGGCCTCTATCCTCAGCATAGAGTCTGAGAATCTCTCCCTCTGTCCCTTCCCCTGCACATGTGCTCTCTCTCTCTCTCAAAAAAAATTAAATAAAATCTTTTAAAAATTATTACTAGCCTAAGAGAGCATCATAAAAATCTCATAATGTCTTATAAAGTAAGTGACTTCAGCATCATGTTTAACATTATTCCTCTCTAGTAGCATGCATTTTGGAAATAATAGACTGTTTTAAATCCTTTTTTCTAAATAGAGTTTATTTCTTAGCTTAGTCAACAAGATAAATAATCATATTACATATGGGGAATCCCCTTCTTAGTCTCATTTTATGACAAAGTTAAGTGTAATGATGGTTTATTTTGCTTGTTCCTCAGACTCTGATGGTAGAGTGAACCATGGGCAAACTGCTTACATTTCTTCAAGGAGCTGCTCTATTCCAGATGAGAGCTATGGTTGCCTTTCTTCAAACATTCCTGCGCTGGAATTAATGGCTCTCTATGTGGCAGCTGCCATGCATGATTACGATCACCCAGGGCGGACAAATGCATTTCTAGTGGCTACAAATGCCCCTCAGGTAGGAAATACTTTTCCAGAAAGTGTAAAGAGTGATTGTGAGGTTTTACAACCATGTGGTGTATCCTTTTTTAAAGCATCCTTCAGTTGAATCAGATAGCCATTCCATCTACATTGTAATTAATTGGATTTTAACACATGGCACTGACATGATATGTGCAAAAGAATTAAGAAAAAATTACCTTCTTCCACTTGAAAATGAATAAAATGTTCGTGAAAGAGTAACTCACTGTTTTAGGAAATTCTGGAATCCTTGCTGTCAATATTTTTGCCTGTGATCACATTGATAAAACTGACTAGTTGTAAGACTTATTCTTCCTTTTCCCTTTTTATGGCTAGAAGTGCAATGATGAAGAAGTACTGTTTTTGTTGTTGTCCTCTTTTCCCCTTAAGACTCAGACTCTAAATCTCTTAACTCTGAATATTTTAGTGTCTGTAAACATTTCTTCTAGTACCACATTATTTTTGTAGCCAGTACAGCTGATAAGATGCAAGATTCCTTAATGATCAAAATTTGCATAAGAGGTAGGAGTTACCACAAATGGATATTGTAATTGCAGTAGCTTTAAACATTAGGACTTGGAACTAAATCCTTGGTTTTAAGTGGTCGTGGGTGTTTGTTTAGGCTGGCAATTCCTGAAATGTCATCTTTGTTTCTGTGTGCCTTACATAGAACAAGTCATCAGTGACTGCTTGCTGAATTCATCTTATGACTTTACTTCACCGCTCTGTGTATAAACTTGACTTCCGAGATTTTCATCTTCTGTAGCCATCCTCTGTGTTACTTTTCACACGTCTCTTTCACACACTCTATTTAAAATATGGAAGGTAGATTCTCTAGCCAGAACAAGAATAGGATTCCAAGACAGAGGGGGAGAGAGGGTTAAAAATGCTACATGATCATTTCTCCAGTGAGACTTTATCTATTAATAGCTCATGATTTCCACAGGTAACTTTTTAATGAATTTCAATCTAGATATTAATGTTTGTCCACTTCCTAAGAATAGCTTTGGGAGAAATTACAAACCAAGGAGCGTGTCTCCTCATGTACAGTGCCATTCTGCAAGAATTGGAGGTGCTTTCTTTCTCTGGCTTCACACTTCATAATCTTTAAAAATCTGGTCCTGTGGTGAGTCATAGAGCTGGGCAGAAGTAGCACAATGCAAAAAGCACTGGTCTTTTTTTTTTTTTTTTAAGATTTTATTTTATTTATTCATGAGGTGCAGAGAGAGAGAGAGAGAGGCAGAGACACAGGCAGAGGGAGAAGCAGGCTCTATGCAGGGAGCCCGATGTGGGACTCCATCCCAGGTCTCCAGGATCAGGCCCCGGGCTGAAGGTTGGCGCTAAACCGCTGGGCCACCAAGGCTGCCCAAAAGCACTGGTCTTGAGGCCAAGAGACCCGAGTTTGATTTCTGATTACCCAGTTGTTAGCTGTATGACCTTAGGCAAGTCACCCTTGTCTTTCTGAACCTCAGAATACATAGCTGAAATGATTAAGGGTAAAGGGACACCATATGGAAAGTTTCCTATTTCATGTGTTTGAGAGGCTCCTGAATCAGATGTCATATAAACAGAAATTACTGACTCTTCTTCACTCCCTGCTTCAAGTCTTTCATTAGCTTCCAGCATCAGTGAGTCGGACTTGTTTATTACCTCTCCTCTAAAGATGTGACAAGTGAGTGAATTCCAGCATTACTTCTCTCACTTGCAGATAAAATGAAAATACATGAAAATCGTTCCTACAGACTATATGCTCGAAACTGTTGTCCTAATCAAGGTAAAAAAAAATGAAGTCTGGCTATAACATCAGTACCACGTGTAATTTCTAACTTCTCACGGTTAAGGACTGCCAGTAGATGAAGCCATGAGAAGTGCCGGGATGGGAAGGAAATTGACAGGGAGTTCAGTTGCTGAAAAGTGTAGCCTTTGCCCAGTCTCCTTGCTCCCATTTGGTCTGTTCTCAGCTCAGCGCAGCCAGAGCAACCCCTGTGTAAGTGTGAGTCACATCACTTCCTGTTCCAGATGCTCCAGTGGCGTTGACCTCGCTCCTAGTAGAAGTCATGGCATGGCTCTAGGGTCATACACGATTTAGCCCCTGTTAATTCTTCCGGCTCTGTTCACCCAGGTCCAGTCTCAGTGGCCTCCTTGTTAGTGCTGCTTGTATCCCGGGCACGCTCCCTTTCTGAGAGCCTCTGGGCTCCCTGCCCAAAGTGCAATCCCCACCCCGCGTCAACATGTCTCACTTTGTCACCTCTTCCTCGTAACATTCCACACGCTCCTTCCTGGCACTCATTATGTTCCTTCTCTGCTTTATTTTTCCCGTACCAATGATCATTCAGCATACCATGTATTTTGTTTTCTATGGGTCTCTCCTCAGTGGAATAGATTTTCCTGAGAACAGGGATTTTTTTTTTGCCTTTTATTCCCTAATACCTAGAATCGGGCTTAACTCATAAAAATCATTTAGTAAATATTTGTTGAATGTTGAAGGATGCCTGATTTCTTTGCTCTGCAGGACCGCTAGCTTGTCTGAAATAGACTCTGTTCTTCCCAAAGTAATGAAATTCACAAGACCTTCTTCAGCTAGCGCGTGCGAGATAAGGACCCTTCTGTGAAAGCGTGAGGCGTGTCTATTAGGTAATAAAGTAGGTTCTCTCATCTTGGGAAGCTCAGTGGGTCTAATTAGGCCATAATTAGTGAAAAATATTACTGCTTCAGTGCTAGCGTACAATATGACCAACTGGATCAAATGTTCTTCATTCTCATGGTAAGGAAGGTATGCTGGGACAGTACAGGAGGATTATTTTAAGTTCTTGCTATGAAAGAAGGTGAAACATTTAGTCAGGTTTATCCCGAAGAAATGCCAATATTATAATTCTAAGAGATTTCTGAGTTCTTTTTGAATAAAAAGCTGGCTGAAAGATGGCGATTAGTGCCTGAGATATTAGAGTTTGAGAATATCTTCATATTTGGGATAAAAGGAAATGAAATTTTAGGCTGAGATTTATGAATTGAAGACCGTCATAAATGTTCCATCCCCCAAAATATGGATCAAGATGGTGACTAAACACATGCATTTGACTCCTTATTACAACAGAGAAGAATAGGTGGGGAAGGGTATTATCAGAAGATTAGAGTTTTCCAGAAATTTCTATTTCTGAAAAATGAAAAACAGATTAAGAGGTAAAAGTATAGTAGAGGGGGCTACAGGAGACTCCTGATACCATTTGCCCCTGCTTGCTACACACACACACACACACACACACACACGCACACACCCCATACATGTACACTACACATCTTTAAGTAAAGCTACTGCAACCATGCACTTACCTCAGGCAGAAAACTCATCTCTTAGATATTGAAGGAAACGGCCAAAAGAGAATAAGAATCACTAGTGTGAGTATTAGTACTTCAGAGTAAATCCTTCTCATTCTGGAAACCTAACAGCTGGCACCTGGTCTTATAACTAAAGCAAAACCTGCTAAGTAAGTAACAAACGCCATCCACATTCACAGAGTTCCTACTCATCCTTCCCAGTTAAAGAAGAGACTCGACAATAAAACAAACACAAGAGAATCTAGAATTATTTTTTTTATACTATCAACAGAATAACCAAGGGTCACCAGACAGTAGCTTGGAAAGAAAAGGCTAAAATGGACAGGGATCCCTGGGTGGCGCAGCGGTTGGGCGCCTGCCTTTGGCCCGGGGCGCGATCCTAGAGACTCTGGATCGAATCCCACGTCGGGCTCCCGGTGCATGGAGCCTGCTTCTCCCTCTGCCTGTGTCTCTGCCTATCTATCTCTCTCTCTCTGTGTGACTATCATGAATAAATAAATAAAATCTTTAAAAAAATAAAAAAAAAATAAAATGGACAGAATAACCAACTACAAGGGGAAAAAGACCTAAGGAAAGCCCTTCAGCTTTTTAAAAAGATATCTCAGAATTTGAGAAACACTGCATCCCTAAGAATAGGAAGCTATGAAAAAGGAAACATCAGAGAACAAATTAGAGTTCTTAGGGACTAAAAATATTACTGCAAAAAATTTTAAAAATTCAACACAAGCACTGGAACTAAATACCAGGTTATCCCTCCCCAAATTTAGACTAAAAAGAAAAGGAGACGGAAAGTATCAGGAACTTATTCATTTATACAACATTCATTCATTTATACAACAAATATTGGGTGCCTTCTAGGAGAGGGGCACTATTCTAGACATTTTAAAAAATATTTTATTTATTCATGAGACACAGAGAGGCAGGGACACAGGCAGAGGGCGAAGTAGGCTCCCTGCTGGGAGCCCAATATGGGACTCGATCCTGGGGCTCCAGGATCACGCCCTGAGCCAAAGGCAGACGCTCAACCACTGAGCCACCCTGGTGCCCTGTAGGCATTATTATTGAACAGAACAGGCCAAAAAAATTCTGCCCCTCCCCCCAATAAAACTTACATGCTAGTAAAGCAAGAAAAAGAATAAATAGTGTGTGTCAGAGACAGATGATTATGATGTAAGTGCTAGGAAAGAAGTAACCCAGGGGAGGAGATGGGGAGTGCTGGCGTAAGATATTATTTTCAAGTTAAATCTCTGTATCCAGCTAAG
Source organism: Canis lupus dingo (assembly GCF_003254725.2). NCBI lineage: Eukaryota > Metazoa > Chordata > Mammalia > Carnivora > Canidae > Canis > Canis lupus. The sequence continues at coordinate 38,032,940 of NC_064263.1, forward strand.
CTACAGCTGAGTGTTAAAAGAAAAATAAAGAGAATCCCAAATATATAGAGGTGAAATAAATCATGTACCCATTCATCCTTAGAAAGTTATCTAAAAACACATCTTAGCAAAAAGGGTGCTAAGGAAAACAGAGGGTCTTAGAAGATAAAGGATTATCAGAAATTTTAGAACAAACCCAGAACTTTAGGGTAAAGGATCCCAAAATGTTCATCTTGACTATATCTTTAAGAAGTACTCTTTCTTTCTTTCTTTCTTTCTTTCTTTCTTTCTTTCTTTCTTTCTTTCTTTCTTTCTTTCTTTCTTTCTGTTAAGCATTTTTTAAAATGAAAACAATTTCGTGGCAGCCCTGGTGGCTCAGAGATTTAGTGCCGCCTTCAGCCCAGGGTGTGATCCTGGAGACCCGGGATCGAGTTTCACGTCAGGGTCCCTGCATGGAGCCTGCTTCTCCCTCTGCCTATGTCTCTGCCTCTCTCTTTCTCTGTGTCTCTCATGAATAAATAAATAAAATCTTTAAAATAATAATAATTTTTGAAAAGAAAATAATTTCACTTAATTCAAGATTTTTGCAGTTTTCAGAAGTATTTAATCTCATGCCTATGACCTAAAGATTTTTTTAATAGATTTTATTTATTTAAGAGAGAGAGAGCGAGCATGCTCCCTGTTGAACAGGGAGCCCAATGTAAGTCTTGATCCCAAGACCCTGGGACCATGACCTGAGGCAAAGGCAGATGCTTCACCTACTAAGCCACCCAGACGCCCCTAAGATCTAAGGAAATTTTAATGTTTACTCCTGTTTCTTGTGTCTCAAAATGGCACATTTGTTCAGAATGTCAGCCTCTTCCTTTGTTTGATCAAAGTCTTTGGTATGTCTGATGGGTTTTTTCTTTTCATTTATTGAAAGATGTTTATTTGTTTTTTATGTATATATTTTTTAAAGATTTTTTAAAAAATTGATTTATTCATGAAAGACAGAGAGAGGCAGAGACACAGGCAGAGGGAGAAGCAGGCTCCTCACAGGGAGCCCGATACAGGACTTGATCCCAGGACTCTGGGATCACACCCTGAGCCAAAGGCAGATGCTCAACCGCTGAGCCACCCAGGCGTCCCGATGTTTATTATTTGTTATGATTAATTCTGTCAGTTTGTATTAAACCCTGTTTCAAACCTTTCCAACTCAAAAAAGAGAGCAAACAAACAAAGTTTGGATCAATTACTTTGTTTTCCAAAATAGAGCTGTATTTGCCTGTGGAGTGAAGGAAGGGGATCCATAGCTAGCAAAAGCAGGGGTCGAGATGCTTTAGCACAGAGTCAAAGCATGTTAGTAATTTCAGCTCCACATTAGCTGGGGTGTTGTCTTCCTTCTCCGGTTGTCACGGAGCCCTTGGTAAAAGCCAGCTGAAGCGTCACTGTTTTACCTGGAATCGTTTTTCTAAGTTTAAGCTTGGCTTCTTGTTCTGTGGGTTCACCCAGTATTCCTTCTATAGTGGAACTGACGTTTGCCTCCTACTTACTGCTCCATGATTGTTTCTTGCCGCTACTCTTCCATAGGTAGGGTTTATTGGGGTCCATCAGGGAGGGGACTCCTTCCACTTATTCTCCAGATGGGTTTTTCTTTTTTGTGCAGTAACTCAGTTGGCCTCTCCTCTTTCTATTACCACTTTCCCCATGTCTTTGAAGTTTTCAGTATGGTGCCAATATCTAAATTTTAATTTCTTTAAAAGACTTATTTATTTAGGGACACCTGGGTGGCTCAGTGGTTGAGCATTTGCCTCTGGCTTGGGACGTGATCAAGTCCCACATCAGCCTCCCTGTGAGGAATCTGCTTCTCCCTCTGCCTGTGTCTCTGCCCCCCTCTCTCTGTCTCTCATGAATAATAAAATCTTTAAAAAGATTTATTTATTCATGAGAGACACACAGAGAGACAGGTAGAGACACAGGCAGAGGGAGAAGCAGGCTTTTTGCGGGGAGTCCGATGTGGGACTTGATCCTGGATCCTGGGATCACATCCTGAGCCAAAGGCAGATGCTCAATCGCTAAGCTACCCAGGTGTCCTTAGATTTTAATATTGATTCAGATTTTTTTTTGCCCTCACTTTATATTTCTTGGTAATTTCAAAGGGCAGTTAGAATAGTGAAGAAATTCTGAACTTATTTCTTTTACCAATCCTGCTAGCCAAGAGTTTATTAAGTCAGCTAGTTCTACAGGGCACTTCTTATATGCTGCGCTTTATTGAGCTGGAAGGTGGATTACTTCTTCCTGAACAGACAAAGCTGTTCTAATAGTATATCAGTCTTCATCAGATTAGAATGTGAATTAGTGAAATCACTATTAAATATAAATTGACCCCTCAGGGTCTTTGAAGCTTATTCTTTCTCTTTGGTGTTAATGATGTTAAGAAGTTACATTATTGATATATAATTGATATGTAACATTGTGTTAAATTTAAAGTATATTTGATACACATTATCATTGTGATATTACCATCATGTCATGTAATATATCTTTTTTATGGTGAGTACATTTGAGACCTAGTCTCTTAGCAATTATCAAGTATATAATATAGTACTATTATCTGTAATCACGATGCTGGTATTAGATCCCCAGAACTTATTCATCCTATAACTAGAAGTTTGTACCCTTTGACCAGCATCTCCCCAATTTCCCCACACCCTGGTAACCACCATTCTAGTCTGTGCTTCACCCAGGGCAGGGCTCCTGCTTCCTTTTCTTTGGTCGTCACCACCACTCATTCCATGCTCCCTGAAGAGGAGAAATGCAGCCCTCCACCTGCCCTCTCTCTCTAATGATTTTACTAACGGAAGCTTTATCTAAGAAGGTTTACTGATTTAATGAAGTAGACCTCAGATATCAACTTTATAGCTCTTGAGGGCAGCATGGTGTCTGCAAAGATGAGCTTTGGAGACGAATGACCCTTTCACTCACTGGATGTGTATGCTGGAAAAGTGTACCTTACCTTTTTGTACTTTAGTAAACTCATTTAGAAAATTATCACAACCCTTCTTCAGAGATATTAAAATGCTTGGCATATCGTAGTTACTCATTGTTTGTCTTCTTTTGACCTAACTCTGTTTATTATTAAAGATTAATAACTCCGAGATGCCTGACTCACTTTTATTATTTTTCAGGCAGTTTTGTACAACGACAGATCTGTTTTAGAAAATCATCATGCTGCATCAGCTTGGAATTTGTATCTTTCCCGCCCAGAATACAACTTCCTTCTTAATCTTGATCATGTGGAATTCAAGCGCTTTCGTTTTTTAGTCATTGAAGCAATCCTTGCCACAGATCTTAAAAAGCATTTTGATTTCCTTGCTGAGTTCAATGCCAAGGTTTGTGATACAATTAATGTCTGGTTTCAATGATGGGAATCATTATTGTCAGTATCACTGATAAGTGTTTTTTTTTTTTGATAAGTGTTTTTTTAGTGTAAAATTAGAATACTACTCAAAAAGTCATCCAATCTGATGTGAGACAGTCTTTATGTCAATATTTTAAAAAATAACTCATTATCATAACATGTCCAAAACATACTATCACTTGCTACATTTCCTTACTGATACACAGACTTATAACTTTCTTTTGCATGGTGATAAGCCAATTAATGATGTCAAAGCTTTTAGGGGCAGATCTGAGAAAGCTGTGCACAGTGCCAAGCAAGGTATTTTATGAAATTAAAGATGTGTTTCTCAGTTATGTTTACCTCACTGCACCTGTTAATCCCTTCTTTTATAAGTGTTTGGCTGGTGTGGGGGAGAAGTACTCTCTACTCTTCCACTTGAGGATAATGTACTCATTGAGCAACTGTTGGGATTGCCCACTCTGTGCAGTCGTGCCAGCAAAGAATAAGAACAGGTACAAGTCCCTGCCGCCAAAGATTCACATTCAGTAGGGAATGGAGAATCACTGCCTTCATGTGATAGTGGTACTCCTTGGAATGTGTTCTAGCCCTCAGACATTAGGGGTGGAAAAATGTTAAGAACCGCTACTCTACAGAAACCTAAGGGAAGGCTGCTCCCTCTTTGGCTAGCAGGAAGCTGTTGTTTCCTTGATGACATTTGTGATGTAAAGGAAAGGTGTACCTCCAGGGTAAAGGAACTGGTAACAAAGAAGTGCTGGGTTTCACCCCCTGGGAGGAGACCCGATATGTGGCTGTCATGATATTAATAAAATACTTAAAAAATCAGTGAGAAATCCATATGCCTTTAAAGTTATTTTATAGTTGTGTAGCTCTACTAACTTTTGTTTAATAATAAAAATTCACTTAAGTGCTTAAGTCAGAGTAACAGAAGTTTTTACACATAAAAAATCACCTAGTCCAATACTTTTGAATCTGTGTTCCTCGGAGGTTTCTATTCTGAAGTTTCTCAGGAGAATCCCATATGAGTGGGGTTCTAGATCTCCTATATGGTTTCCATCAAAAAAGCTCTCCTTTTAAGTGTTTTCTATAGTGGTGGCCTACATAAATTTTCCTTTGACAAAAGGGTTTGGTGCTCCAAAAACTACCCTCATAAAAAAATTCAAAAGCCATTGATCTGGCCCATTTACTTCATTTTTTTCCAAGAGAAAATGAGCTTTTTGAAAGGCAGAGTAATTTGCTTAATTAGTGATGATAATTACCATTTATTTAAATAACAGTGGTAGCATTTAGCATTTACTATGAACAAGGCATTTTTCATTTATTAATACTCATGGTAATATGGCGAGATTGGTACCACTTTTCCTGTTTTATAGATGAAGATAGATTCAAGGAGATTAAGTAATTTTTTCAATATTACATAATGAATAAATCATTGAGTCAGGATTTGAAACCATAGGGATCAGCTTTTAAGACTTTTCTTTCAACTATATTTTCCTTTCACAACTAAAGCCAACTTCTCTATAGATCCTAAGTGCTCTTTTTTGAAGTAGAATTAGTTACAATTCTTAAATGATTTATTGATGTTTTGCATATACATATAATTATAGTGTATTATATATTAATATGTTATATATACATATATATATACATGTTACAATTTTCTGTGGTAATCACAAATATTGAAACCAATGATTTGTTACGTTTTTATGGTGCTCTGCTTCCAGTGAAACAAATTTATAATGAAAACTTAACCCATATTCCTTCCTGTGATTTAGACAGGAAGCAGTTTTTAGATAATTTGATTTTTAAAAAAACACACTCCTGTGCCCTCATAACCTAAAATAACTGTTTTTCCAAAACAGGCCAATGATGTAAATAGTAATGGTATAGAATGGAGTAATGAAAATGATCGCCTCTTAGTATGCCAAGTGTGCATCAAACTGGCAGATATAAACGGCCCAGCAAAAGTTCGGGACTTGCATTTGAAATGGACAGAAGGCATTGTCAATGAATTTTATGAGCAGGTAAGCTGAAGTGTGAGATTGGCGGGATTTTGAGAGCTGCCATCTGAAGACCATTAGTCTTTGGGATTTGGATAGCTCCATTAAATGTTTGAAGTCTGGTTGTTTGGACCAAGAAAATGGTTAAAAATTGTTGAATTTGCTCTGGTCTTGGTATTTTCTCAGTTCGCTTTTGCTAATAAGATTTTAAAAATAGCTTATTGTTTATTTGACATGGGCCAAATGTCCCTTGAGTCTAGATAGAGGTAAGGATAGACTACATTAGGATTACAAGGTCTCTTTTAAAACCCTGAGCGTGGGATCCCTGGGTGGTGCAGTGGTTTGGCGCCTGCCTTTGGCCCAGGGTGCGATCCTGGAGACCCGGGATCGAATCCCACGTCGGGCTCCCGGTGCATGGAGCCTGTATCTCTGCCTCTCTCTCTTTCTCTCTATCATAAATAAATAAAAATTTAAAAATAAATAAATAAAACCCTGAGCGCCTATGACCGAGGATAATTATTTTGAGTTGAAATTGTTTTCAGTTGATTCGGGGTATACTTAGATTGTATTCAAAGAATATCAACCTATTTTCAGCTCTGTTGTATAAAGACTGCCTTAGAAACATCAACCGGGCAAAAGTCCTGGTGGAGGGTTAGAAATGGGGATAGAGTAGGTATTTCATGGTATTTAAGGATTCAAAGATATAAACATGATCTTATATCTTATATCTTATATCTTATATCTTATATCAAAGATATAAACAAGATCTTATATCTTATATAGTAAACTCAAGTTTGTAAGCCCAATGTGGAGCAAAGCCGACCGCTGAGATGTTGAGTGTGCATCAAAGGAAGAGTCTGAGAGGCAGCCACACTAGCAGATGGGAGGGCAGGCCTCAAATTTGCCTCCTCAAAGTAGGAGAGTTGGGAGTATTTAACGGCAAATGAAAAGCATCTGGGTATAAGAGAGAGAAGCTGTGGGCTTTCAAAATCAAATAAAGGAAGTTAGTAAGTAGGGAAGAGTTGAGATAATTTTGTTGTCCGCACCTACATGAATCTGCTGCTTATTTTTTCCTGTGACCATGACCAGAAAATGGCATCCTTAGCATGATTGAAGGATGGGGTCTTAGGTGCTTCAACATTAAAAGTTTATCCATTGGACACCTGTATGTGCTCAGAGAAGGTCGGTGGTCCTGACCGGTTCTGGCTGGTTTCTTGGTAAAGCCTCAAGTCTGCCAAACACCTAAGTCAACATTTTGGTATCATGATGTCAGGCAAGAGCATCATCTTTAGAAGCGTGATGGCAGGCTGCATTCCAAGGACAGGCAGGCTTGGATACAAAGTTACAGTTGCATTCTTTAGTCCCTTAACCCTCAGGTCTCTGGCTTCACCACCACTTTGCAGAATCTTTACCATTTTTTTTTTTATCCAATTCTGAAGACCCTACAATGTAGAAGTATATGGATTTCCCCACAGGCCAACATTTCATTATCTCCAAAATACTGATTGGATCTTTTTACCTTTAGAATCGCATTCCTTGTGAGTCCTTGTTGGCCATAATAATTGGGCAAGATCAAGAGGTCTACCAAATGAGGCCTTTGTGATAGAGTTTGCCTACCACGAGTTGCTACTCCAGCAGGAGTGATGAATTTGACTCCATAAACCATGCATACTTATCTGCTATTCAGTGTTACACCCAAACTGAATAGTGAATGTGCAGACTCTCACTCACCTCAGCTGAACATCCAAGGACAACACTTACTCTGCAATTTACAAGTTACAAAATATTATACTGTGGGGAAAAACAACAACAACATAGGAATACATAAGTACTCCAGGGTTATTAATATTTTACTACTTTGATACATTTGAACTAAATTATATATAATTTTGAGATCTAAATGGTTATAAATATTTACCTTGCAATTGCAATATAGTATTTGTGTATTACCATCTTCCTTCTCAAAGATAATTGAAACTGGCCTCAGGCTTCAGTTCCTATTCACAAAAGAATTTTATGCTAAGGAAAAGGCCATCTTTATATTATCTGTGCAAATAAAGGTAATGAAAAAGGTATTAGTATATGCCAATTTTAGAACACTCACTAATTCAGTAAAAAGAACATTAGAAAAGCTCATTTAGACCAAATTTATAATTATTCCTAAAGTATATAAAACTCTTACTAAAAAGTTGGAATCCATGGTTGATGTTGAATCCTGGGTTCTCTTCATTACCAGAAGCATGACCTTGGGTGAGTTATTTAATCTCTCTCAGTTTCTTCATTGACAAAATAGGAATATTTGATGGTATCTACCTCACAAGGTTGCTGTGAGAATTAGGTGAACTAACACAGTTCTTAGAACAGTTCCTGACATGTAAATGCTCAATAAATGTCAGCTATTATAATTCCAGATCTGTCACTAAAAACATTATTTCGGACAGTTTTACTTAACCTAACTTTCATTATTCAGATGTTAAAGGAGAAAAATGTCCTATGCCAGAGTCGTCATGAAGGTTGAAGGTACTAATCTATATGAAAAGCTTAGTCTTCATCAATACTATCAAATTTCTTTCTCAATCTGGTTATGCTATTGTTAAACATCCTTCGGATATGGATGCAAAATTCTAACCTTGCCCAACTTTTAATTTTTTTATTGGCCTAATCATCCTGTCTTTATAAACCCTTATAGCTGTGTAAGTGCCATGGGCTTAGAAAAACCAAACTCCTTAAAAAAAAAAAAAGCCAAACTTATAAAATTGTAGAATCTTGTGGCTAAATCCAAGTCAGGTTTTGTTTTTGCCAACAATGGTTTTCTTCCTTACAGAAGGTAAAAATCATAGATTTTCAGTCATGGGCCAGTCACTAGGACAGTTTCTGGTTGTTGCCCCGGAAAGCGTTGCCTCATCACAGGTAGACACCGCTTGCCTACACAGTCTGTACATTCTGGGGTTTCTTCATTCCCCACCAGTTCAGACACTAGGAACGAAAATATCAATAGTATCCTTCGGGGAACTGTGCTAAATACTTGGTATAACATTGCTTTTCATCCATATAGCAACCTTGTAGATTATTAAAATTTTACACATGAAATGGATATAGAGCTTGCTCAACACCACACAGGTAGTAGGTGGCAAAAGCAGGGTTTGAAACCACGTGTGTCTGGTCTCAAAATACACTCTCTGCAGCCCTGGAGACGAGTGGGGGGGTTTCAGAGGCAGGCAGTTGGAGCACTGGACCTGGCTCCTCACCTCAGCCAACCATACCTCTACTTCCGCTGTTAGAAATGGTCAGGGTGTTGAAAGGTATTTGCAAAATTCAACTCTGGGCAATTAAGGTACAACTCTCCTCCTCCTCCCCCACAGGAGAAAGAGACATAAAATTTGGCAGGTTGTTAGATTTGTTGTTATTTCTCTTAATGTATATTTTTCTTGTTCACTGAATATCAATCATACCGGTTGCCTGGTAGAGTGTGAAAACAAAGTCTTGTTTAGGATTTCTCAAATATTGGAGAAATTCTTACAGTTGAAATGACAGAGTAATTAGATACTTCTCTGTAAAAACTGTTTTGATGTAGACTATGAATATTTAAAAATCTCCAGATAATTTTAACAGCAAAGCTCAGTGGTTATTCTTTTAACAGTTCAAAATGTACCTTTCTTCTTAAAATGATCCAGGGAGATGAAGAAGCAAACCTGGGTTTGCCCATCAGTCCCTTCATGGATCGGTCTTCGCCTCAACTAGCAAAACTCCAAGAATCTTTCATCACCCACATCGTGGGTCCTCTGTGTAACTCCTACGACGCTGCTGGCTTGCTGCCGGGTCAGTGGATAGAGGCAGAGGAGGACGAGGACACGGAGAGTTGTTACGATGAAGATGGTGAAGAATTAGATAGTGATGATGAAGAAATAGAAGACAATCTAAATCCTAGTAAGAATATGGGGATGTTGTCATTTCTTTTTTTTTTTTTTTTTTTAAATTTTATTTATTATTTATGATAGTCACACAGAGAGAGAGAGAGAGAGAGAGAGGCAAAGACATAGGCAGAGGGAGAAGCAGGCTCCATGCACCGGGAGCCCGACGTGGGATTCGATCCCGGGTCTCCAGGATCGCGCCCTGGGCCAAAGGCAGGCGCCAAACTGCTGCGCCACCCAGGGATCCCCGATGTTGTCATTTCTTAAATGGATATTTGCAGTTGGTAACATTGAACTTGGATCTTTTGGGGGGTTTTTGCTTTGTTTTTTGTTTTTTTGTTTTTGTTTTGTTTTTTTGAGAGAGAGTGAGAAGGAGATAGAGGGAGGGGCAGAGGAAGAGGGGGGAAGAGAGAGATTCTTAAGCAGCCTCCATGCCCAATGCCGAGCCAGCCATGGTGCCCAATCTCACAACCCCGAGATCATGACCAGAGTGGAAATCAGGAGTCAGGCCAACTGAGCCACCCAGGTGCCCTAGATCTTTATAAGATATGGTAGTTACATCTTGAGTAACTACTATCAGAATGTGCAGATTGATTAGCCTCCTGAGGAACTGTGTGCTGGGGAACTGCTAACTGGTCCCACATGGCCTCGGTTACAGTAGTGCCTCTCCGGGTCTTGTCCTTCAGCCAGCCCACTTCCGGAGCCTCTACCTTTGCATGCACCGGAGGGCTGGCCCCGTGTCTGACTGAGAGGTGAGGGGCTTCATGTGGCCGGGGCTCCCGGACCCACTGACCTGCCCTTCCCAAACACTTGGAAGATGGATTGCAATAGTTGGGAGAAGATGAAATGTATCTTCTCTAAGAGGAGAATCAAGTTTTATGTCATTATGGATGCGAATTGCCAGGCTGGAGGGAAGTAGTTTTCTATATAAAGCAGTGAATATAAATGGGAAAAAATATTTGTCACCTTTGCAGCTGTAAACGAAATCAGTTTTAATTTAAATTCCCCTTTAAAGAGCAAATATCTAGCATCCCAAGCATGCTTTGAATGCTGACGGGTGACATAATTACAAAGGACCCCCAGCTACCCAGCTGTATTCAGGATTAGCTAACAGAAGAGTCTCTTCTGCTCCCCTCTGCACACCATCTTGGGCAAGTTGGCTGGCTTCCAAGAATTATTTATATTCCCTGAAACTTTGATCATTGTGTTTAATTCAATACTTAAATCCTAAAAAGGTTGCTTAGCCTCATATTGCTATTTATCATTTGAAATTTTAGTACCATCCGCCCCTCCCACCCCACCCGGCCTTCCCCGCTCCCCTTCTCAGCTTTATTTTCGCCACTAATGACACCATGCGGTGGCATACTGCCGCCTTTGCCTCCCAAGGTCTTCCCACTAGAAGGGGGGCACCACAGCGCAGAGACGCTTTCCCTCTCGCTGTGTGTTAGGACAACCCCAGCGCCTTAGATAAGTGCCTGGAAAAGAACAAGGCCGCGGCTGCTTAGCGACTGGATGCTTGAAGTGTACCGCTAGGATTACAGTGTGTGTGCTTCAAATTTTGCAGAACCACAGAGGAGGAAAAGGAGACGGCGAATATTTTGTCAGCTCATGCACCACCTCAGCGAAAACCACAAGATCTGGAAGGAAATCATAGAGGAAGAAGAGAAATGTAAAGCCGACGGGAATAAGCTGCAGGTGGAAAACTCCTTACCTCCAGCAGAGGACATCCAGGTCATCGAAGAAGCAGATGAAGAGGAGGAGAGACAGTTTGAGTAAAAGGAAAGGTAGATGGAAACCGCACCGAGGGCTGTGCCGGGGGCCAGGGGTCCCTGCCTGCTGGTCCTGCGTGGACAGATGGACACTGGCAGGCTCACTTCCTGCCCTGTGCACTTCCCATCACACAGATGGCCGAGTCCCGTGGCCTTAGAGAGCAGCTCCCGTGGACTCACACCGCGGAGCGCTTCCTTGAAGCCTTCACTGTATCCGAGTACTTTGTCCCAATAACGCTTTGCTGGGTAGTAAGCTCTTATTTTCCACGAGCAGTAGCTAGAACTAAAAATTCAAGTGACTTCAGTTTCCAAAGTGGCCAGAACTTTTGGCTTTTCATGAAAGCAGGATTCATCTTGTGTTTCCAAATGTGTGTCTTTTTATGTCTTTGAACGTTTGGCGGTGGGGTGGGACGGGGGGAGTCTGTGCCTATCTAAAAAGGAATCCAGTGTTGCCTTTCAAGTGGGGGGGTCTGTTCAAGGCAAGGCACTGTTCAGTGCTGAGCTCCCAGCTAGGTTTCTACATGAAACACTGAGTGACCTTTGTCAAATATAACAGAATCCAGGTGCATCGATTTCTGATGCTTCTTACTGTTGTGTGTTACCTACTATGTGTGTGTGTTTCTCCTCAGAGTATTCAGGTTTGCCATGGACATCAGAAGTCTGAATTCCAGTCCATGGTTGAATTTTTAAAGCTGTTCGGGTTTTAACAATGAAGGGATTTTCTTTAGTCAAAACTGTTCTTATAACTGTTGCTCAGGATTCATATTTTTTAAACATTTAGTTAATATAAACAGATTTGTCAGAAGAAAGCCGAATTGTCCTAAAGATGTTAGCCTTTTCTGAGAGGAGCGTTCTTCTTTGATATATTTGAGTCTAATCAAAAGAAATAGTAGGAGTTCCAGAAGACACAGTGAATAATTGGAATACATGCTTATCTCCAGATCCGTATCTTGGGCGTCCTAACATTTAGTCACAGTAGGACTGATGTTAATCTTTGTTAATTTCCTACTGCCTGGAGACTACATGTCAGAAGTGACGGAGGACTACTCAGTACTGCTAAAGCCCAACTGTGACTCTAATCTTAAAATATAAATGGTGGGAATACTTAATTGCAAAGAAAATGGACCATACTTACAATGTTCGTCAACTCATAAGGTACAGATATGTACCTGAGTTGTGAAAAGGTTTTGAAGATATAAAAAGGAGCCTAAATGATATAGCAGGATGGTAGACATGTTTTTTTTCCTTGGAGACCATATTTTGGATCTATATAGCTTTTGTAGACAGTAAAACCAGTAATTTTCCAAGATGATTCCTTTTAAGTATGATTTCAGGCAATTTCTTACCTACCTAGAATATTTGGCATATCTCAGAGATATTAAAGATCTATACAAGTGTTGGAAGTTTTGATCTTGTATAATATTTAATGAATCACCAAGCTTTATTTATTAGATATGTTGAGTGCTAAGTTTCTTCCTGCCACTTTTGCTACCACTGCCAGATAATTTGTAACCCGGTCGCACATTACTAAGTAATAAAATTTTAACTAATTTATTGAGTTTGCACTTAACACGTATATATCCTGTGCTTTTATTTCCCTGGTGCGCATTTTGCATCCTGCGTAAGTATATCTCTGCTCTTGCAAAGTACACGTGTATAAATTCACATGTGCACATATGCATAGTGAGACTCAGATTTCCTTTCTATTAAAATTTTGCATTGGGGTTAATGTATATATTTTCTCAAAAGGAAAGTTTTTATTAAAAGTACTATTACTGAGAACTCATTTTTAGATAATTTAACTTTTAAATTTAACCTTTGCTAAATAATTGACATTCTAAAATAGAGCAAAGAAACAGAAATATCCTTGCTAAAGCAAGTTCATAAAAATTTTACAAACTGAATGACTATATTAAATATATACAGTGCTATTAAATGAAATCTTACTTGAAAAATTGCCATAAGCCATATTACATATTCTATTAGTTATTACTGAATCAGATTAATTTTATTCTAATTTTCATCATGAATTTGCTATTGTTTTAACCCACTGGTCTTAGAAATAATTTTTTAGTGCTATATCTATGTGCTTACCAATACATTCTTTTTCCATAAAACAAACTACTTTTTAAAGTTATTTCCTGATTTGAAGGCCATTTCCTGCTATTTTAATTTTGTTGGTGCTGTTGGCGCTCTTTTTATAAGAATCCTGTAAACTCTAGCATTGCTGAAGTCAAAAATCTCCTTTCTCCAGATTGCATCTCTTAGGAACGAACTTCACAAAAGAGATGAATAAAGCCACCTCTGCTTTCTTTTATTCTAGTTGCCAGGCTAATCCGAGCAGCTCTAGAGAGCCAGTGGGGATGGCAATTGACCTGTGGAGCAGGGATAATCAAGAATTATGATTTACCTTGGAGGTAATGGATTGTGGAGAAAGATTAACAGTGTACAGAGGCCAGGCCAGGCACTCCTCCCCACATTGGAGGAGCGAAAGAGGTTTAGGGTGGCTGATGAAGGGCTTGGTGTAAAGCATGACACGCCATACTTAAACTTTTTCCTCCGGGAAATGGGGAACAACTGAGAAAAAAATTTTTTTCAAGACTTTATTTATTCATGGGAGACCTAGAGAGAGAGAGAGGCAGAGGGAGAAGCAGGCTCCCTCCGGGGAGCCTGATGTGGGACTCTATCCCAGGACCCTGGGATCACACCCTGAGCCGAAGGCAGATGCTCAACCACTGAGCGAGCCACCCAGGCATCCCTGAAAAAAGTCTTAATCTGGAAGAGTGGGGTGACTATACATTTTATGACGCTCATTCAAATAACATGCTATGTCAAATGAAAGAACAAGATTAGACCTGGGGGGACCTCCCCGATCTGCACAGGGAAAGATTACAGGACAACGGAGAAGGGAGTAGACTGGAGATTTGAAATGGACAGTCAGTTTGCCCTGGTGATTAATTGGCTATGGTGGCAAGAAGACCACAGTGGCTTTCAGATTTCTGCTCTGGGCGACTGTGTCACTCACAGAGAGGGTCAGCCAGTGGGTGTGGTGGAGGGGCCAGGGCTATGTGTATATCCTGTTGGTTCTCTTTCTCTGGAGAACTTATAAAAGTCACCAAACACAAAGAAACAACCCTAGAGGAGAACAGCAGAAACAAATAGCACAATGTAGCATCCACAGTCATCAGGCGGTCCGAATCTGCTACCAGAACAATGTAAAACAGCCCTGCATGAGATGTTTAAGCAGAGTAGATACAGAAGGAAGGGGGGAAAAAAAAAGAGTGCCTGGCTGGCTCAGTTGGTGGAACATGTGTCTTCATCTTGGAGTTGGGAGTTCAAGCCCTGTGTTGGGCACAGAATTTACTTTAAAAACAAACAAAACAGGTACAAGTGGCCATAAGACTGACCACAGACTTCAGTACCAACAATGGAAGCAAGAAGTCACTACAACAGTATCTGCTAAGCACTGAGGGGGGGGGGGGGAATCTGTCAACTTACAGTTAAATCACCAAAACTACCAAAAGTGAGGGTAAAATAAAAAGACATTTTCAGATAAATACTAATCTTTTCCCATCAACAGACTCAACTGAGTGAAATTTTTAGAGCAGTGCTTCTAAAGCTTGCTGTAATATGTATGTAAATAATTTTGTGATCTGGTTAAAATGCATAGTCTGATCTAAAATTTGTAGTGGACCTCAAGACTATTTCTAAGAAGCAGATCCCTGAGTGTATTTTCTTTTTAAAGTTCTCAAATGATCAAATGATGTAATGTTGATGCTACTGGTCTGTTGACTAACACTTAAGAGTAGCAATATTCTGGGATCCCTGGGTGGCGCAGCGGTATAGCGCCTGCCTTTGGCCCAGGGCGCCATCCTGGAGACCCGAGATTGAATCCCACGTCGGGCTCCCGGTGCATGGAGCCTGCTTCTCCCTCTGCCTGTGTCTCTGCCTCTCTCTCTCTCTCACTGTGTGCCTATCATTAAAAAAAAAAAAAAAAAAAGAGTAGCAATATTCTAAAGTATATACTTAAAATATTTATAATAAATAAATCTTGAATAACATGAGAGACAGAGAGGCAGAGACATAGGCAGAGGGAGAAGCGGGCTCCCAGCAGGAGGCAGAGTCTTTACCCACTGAGCCACCCAGGCGCCCCTAAAGTATATACTTTAGAAAAGAAGAAAAATGACCCAGAGGGAGATAGGCAATGTAAGAAGGAGAAGTAAACAGATTAATAACATGTTTAGTAAGTCTTAAATCATTATTTATATGAACTAAAAAATTTTGTGGGCCTTAAAAACCTGGATAGCCTGTCAATCAAGAGATAATTAAAGTTAAGGGTCTTATATAGTTTCAAAATGGGAACTAAGATATTAACTTTGTTAAATTAGGTATATATACTAAAATTAAGGGCAACTACTTAAGTTTTAAAAAGTGTAATTTCTAAACTGGTAGTGGTAGGGGAATTAAAACCTGAATAGATAAAAAAAAAGTTGTAAATGAGAAAACAATAGGACAAATAGGGGGGAAAAAGAAGGTATAAATTTGGGGCACCTGGGTGGCTCAGACGGTGAAGAATCTGCCTTCAGCTCAGGTCATGATCCCAGGGTCTTGGGATCGAGGCCCACGTCGGGCTCCCTGCTCAGCTGGGAATCTGCTTCTCTTCTGCCCCTGACCCCATTCATGATTGCTCTCTCTCAAATAAATCAATAAAAAATATTTTTTAAAAAAGAAGGTTTAAATTTAAAATACCAGTACCCACAAAAAATGTAAATAGCCACTATTTTAGATTGGCACATCTAGTCTTTTTTTTTTTTTTAACATTTTATTTATTTATACATGAGAGACAGAGAGAGAGAGAGGCAGAGACACAGGCAGAGGGAGAAGCAGGTTCCATGCCGGGAACCTGATGTGGTACTTGATCCCGGGACCCTGGGGTCACACCCTGAGCTGAAGGGAGACCTTCAACTGCTTAGCCACCCAGGCATCCCCAGGATTTTTTTTAAAGCCAGTATATAGGTAGTACTTACAATGTACTAATGTTAAACATTGTACTTAGTGATTTGTGGTTGGATATTAATTTATATTATCACTACCCTTTAAAGGTAGATACTATATTATTATATCTGTTTTGCAAAGGAAGTATACCAGGTACATAAAATACATGTACTTACCTAATAGTCTCAAAGATACATAAGTCAAAAGTTGGTAGAACAGAAAAAAACTGTTTCTGCAACGTGGATAGGAGATTTAACATACTCAATAAGTTAATCAGACTGAAGTCAAGAAAATATAAAACAGCACAGTGAACAGTCTTATTAGACATACACAGAACATAAAACCCAACAATTAAAATTTTGTTCTTAAAAATCCAAATATTTAAAACATAAAAAAGAAATCCAAATATTTATAGAAGTTGACTACACGCTATGTATAAAGCAAGTCCCAACAAGTTTGAGAATATGTATCCTACAAACCATGTTCTCTGACCACAAGACCATTAGTCTTCAGTTATTTTTTATTATTTATCTCTATGTATGCTTGATAGATTATAGAAATTGCTCCTAAATAAATCATAATGCTCATTAAAACAAGTAGAAGTGAACAAATAAAATACCTATACTACTTTCCAAAAGTTGAGATGTAGTAAAAATGAGACTTGAAGAGAAATTTAGGGCATGCGAGGTTTATATTAGAAAAAAGGAAAGGCTGGTAAGTTAATGAGCTAAGGATCCAACTTAAGTTAGAAAAAGAACAGAACATAGATACAGAACATTAACAAAATGAAGGCTAAAACTCATGATCTCCAAAGAGCAGAAAAAAACATTTGACAAAATTCACCATCTGTTTATGATAAAATCTCTCAACAAAATGGGTAATGGAAGAAACGACATAAAACCCTATATGGATGGGCAGTCCAGGTGGCTCAGTGGTTTAGCGCCGCCTGCAGCCCAGGGCATGATCCTGGAGACCCAGAATCAAGTCCCGCGATGGGCTCCCTGCATGGAGCCTCCTTCTCCCTCTGCCTGTGTCTCTGCCTCCCTCCCTCTCTCTCTCTGTGCCTCCCATGAATAAGTAAATAAAATCTCAGCAAATAAAATTTTAATAAATAAATAAATTTCTTGTGTTTCTATAAACCAATGAAATATCTGAGAAATTAATCTCATTTACAGTGGGTAGAGGGTTGGGGTGACTGAGTGATGGGCACTGAGAGGGGCACTTGACGGGGATGAGCACTGGGTGTTATGCTCTATGTTGGCAAATTGAACTCCAATAAAAAAAACATACAAAAAAACTCATTTACAATTTCAAAAAGAAAATGCATATAAATACAACTAAGAATAGGTGAACAACATAGGGGCGCCTGGATGGTTAAGTGTTGGACTCTTGGTTTCAGGTAAGGTCATGATCCCAGGGTTATGAGATTGAGTCCAGCCACCAGCTCTGTACTTAGAATGGAGTCCACTTGGATTCTTTCTCCCTCTCCCCCTTCCCTTCCATGCTTGTGCACATTGTCTCTAAAATAAATAATTTTTTAAGTTGAACAACATATACACTAAAAAAGTAACACATTGAAGAAAACTGAATAAATGCCAATTTCAGTGCTCATGGTTGAAATAATATTGTTAAAATGTTCTTACCACCCACCCAATCTACAGCCTCAACGCAATCCCTACCAAAATTCCAGTGACATTTTAAAGATTGAGATACAATTGACAAATTTGTATAGAACCACAAGACACAGTCAAAGAAATCATAAGAAAAAAAAGAGCAAAACTAGGGACTCCTGAGTGGCTCAGCCATCCATCCAACTCTTGATTTCAGCTCAGGTCATGATCTTGGGATGGTGAGATCAAGCCCCCACATCAGGCTGTGTGATCTGCTTTCTCCCCAGCACCCCCAGGTAACCCCTCCCACCCCTCTTCCTGCTTAGGTTCGCCCTAATAAATAAATAAATAAATCTTAAAAAAAAAAAAAAAACTGAAGACATCATGCTTCCTGATTTTAACCTTTATTGTAAAGTTATAGTTACCAAAACAATAGAAAAGAGATAAAAACAGACATGGATCAAAGGAACAGAAGAGAGAGCCCAGAAATAAATCCACATGTATGGTCAGTGTATGAGGAAGAAGCTGAGGACATACAATGCTGAAAGGACAGCCTTTTTGATAAATGGTGCTGGGAAAACTGAAAAAGAATGAAACCAGACCATTTTCTCACACCATATACAAAATACACTCACAATGGATTAAAGACTTACATGTGAGACCTGAAACCTTAAAACACAAAAAAAAAACAGGCATTACCTCCTTGACATTGATTTTTTTTTCCACTACAAGCAAAAAAACCAATAACTGGAACCACATCAAACTGTAAAGCTCCTGCACCATGAAGGAAACCATCGACAAAACAAAAGGGCAGCCCACTAAATGGGAGAAGATACTTGTAAAGCACCCATCTGATAAGGTGTTCATATCCAAAACACACAAAGCACTCCTACACCTCAATAGCAAAAAAGTACACCCAACAAAAACCAAAACCTGATCGAATTTAAAAGATGGGCAGAAAAAAAAATTAAAAAATAAAAGATGGGCAGAGGCTCTGAATGGACCTTTTTCCAGAGAAGTGGAACCCAATGGCCAAGAGGTACATGAAAAGGTGCTCAACACTAGTCAGGGAAGTGCAGATCAAAACAACAAGGAGTGATCACCTACACCTGTCCTTTCCTGTGTGATAGTAACCATTCTAACAAGTGTTGGCAAGAAAGAGGGGAAAAGGGAACTTTTGTGTGCTGTTGGTGGAGAAGGAAGTTGGCACGGTCACTAGGACGAACTTATGAAAGTTATCCCCCCACTGAAAACAGAACTGCCAGAGATCCAGCAAGTCCACTTCTGGGTGTTTATCCAAAGGAAACAAAAACACTAACTCAGAAAGGTATATACACCCCCAAGCTTATTGCATTATTTGCAATAGTCAAGACATGGAAGCAACCTAAGCGTCTTTTGATGGATGAATAAAGAAAATGTGGCTTAGGGACACGGGTGGGTCAGCAGTTGGGCATCTGCCTTCGGCTCAGGGCATGATCCTGGGATCCAGGATTGAGTCCCACATCGGGCTCCCTGCATGGAGCCTGCTTCTTCTCCCTCTGCCTGTGTTTCTGCCTCTCTCTGTGTCTTTAAATCTTTAAAAAAAAAATCTTTAAAAAAATAACATCTTTTTTTAAAAAAGATTTTATTTATTCATGACACACACACACAGACAGGCAGAGGGAGAAGCAGGCTCCATGCAGGGAGCCTAATGCAGGACTCGATCCCGGGTCTCCAGGATCAGGCCCTGGGCTGAAGGCAGCGCTAAACCGCTGAGCCACCCAGGCATCCCAAATAAATGAAATCTTAAAAAGAAAATGTGGCATAGATGACAAACGGAATATTGTTCATCCATAAAAAAGAAAAATCTTGCCATTTGTGACATAGATGGACCTTGATGTCCTTAAGCTAACCAAGTGAGATAAGTCAAAGAGAAACACCATACAATTGGCCTAGCATGTGGAATCTAAAAACATTTTTAGTTTATGTGCTGCTGAAGTGAGCACTAAAAACAAAACAAATGAACAAAAATAAATACAGATTCATAAATACAGATACTAACCTGGTGGTTGCCAGAGAAGAGGGTTGGAAGGATGGGGGAAATAGGTAAAGGGCGTCCATAGGTACAAACGTCCAGTTATTAAATACATCAGTCATGCGGATGTGAAGAATAGCTCAGGGAATACTGTCGATAATAACATAATACCATTGTATAGTACGGATGGTAAACACCAAGGGAAGCGTTCCCAGTATAAATGTTGAATCACTATGTGGTACACTTGAAACGAGTATAATATTGTATGTCAACTATATTTCATTTTAAAAGGTAATTAGGGCACCTGGGTGGCTCAGGGTTGAGCATCTGTCTTTAGCTTGGGTTGTGATTCAAAGGGTCCTGGGATTGAGTCCCCCATCAGGCTCCCCACAGGGAGCCTGCTTCTCCCTCTGCCTAGGTCTCCGCCTCTCTCTCTCTCTGTCTCTCTCATGAATAAATAAAATCTTTAAATAATAAGGTAGTTAATGTAATCAAACACATTAGCCAATTAAAGAAAAAAATAATCAGTATATGAGATAAATAATTCACCCTTTTGTCATTTAGGGGACAAGGAAAGAAGAATGAAAAAAGGAAGGAAGGGGGGAAAAGACAAACCTAGAATAGAAGCAAACTGATTCTAGGGGCATGAACTGATTCTAGGGTCAATGTCATATTAATGGTGAAATGTTAGTCATTCCTTTATTTTTTAAAAGATTTTATTTATTTATTCATGAGAGACACACAGAGAGAGAGGCAGAGACACAGGCAGGGGCTGTCCCCATGCAGGGAGCCCAACGTGGGACTCGATCCCTCGTCTCCAGGATCACACCCTGGACTGAAGGTGGCACTAAACCGCAGAGCCACTGGGGCTGCCCTAGTCATTCCTTTAAATAGATCATGATGCTCACTATCCTCACTTTCATCAACATTGTACCAGAGATTCTTTAGTAAGAAAAAGAGAAAAAAAGCCATAATATTTGGAAAGGAAGACATAAAACTGTCATTATTTATAAATGATGTAATTGTTTAAGAGAAAATCCCAAAGAATTGAGACACAGGATTAAAATTTATCAGATAGGGGTGCCTAGGTGGCTCCCTTGGTTGGGCCTCTGCCTTCGGCTCAGGTCATGATCCCAGAATCCCAGGATCTAGCTCCACTTCAAGGAGTTTGCTTCTCCCTCTGCCCTTTACCCCTGCTGGTGCTCTCTCATGTGCATGCTGTTTGTCTGTCTCTCTCATATGCTCTCCCTCAAATAAATCTTAAAACTTTTCAAATTAATTGAAAGTTTAGCATTATTTTCATGGGCTATCAGTGTATAAATCTCTAGTGCATTTTTATAGAAGAGTCTCAAATTCTGCTGTTACCAATTTCAGTTTGGAAATGGTCCCCAAGCTTAGGGTCTTAGCCACATTTTAATTCTCTTGAAAACACTTCACGTAGTCAAAATTCCCATTTGAGGTTTCCTAGGTTTTTTTAGGGAAAGATTTTAATGAGAATATTCACAGTTAATTTCATCAGGAAGACAATTAAGTGGGGATCTGTTTGCTGAAGCTTTGTCTTTATTTTCCCTTAATAGCTGTTTTAGCATTATCGGCCTGAAATGAAGACACAGAAGATCAATAAAGATAGGAAAATCCATTGTTAAGCTGATGAAATTCCAGAAGAATAAACAGGATTCCTTGCATTTAAGTTCAAATAACTGCTCTTAGTAAAGGATAAATGAAGGGCTGGTTAAATAAGACCTCTCCTAGGGATCCCTGGGTGGCGCAGTGGTTTGGCGCCTGCCTTTGGCCCAGGGCGTGATCCTGGAGACCTGGGATCGAATCCCACATCGGGCTTCCGGTGCATGGAGCCTGCTTCTCCCTCTGCCTATGTCTCTGCCTCTCTCTTTCTCTCTCTGTGACTATCATAAATAAATAAAAATTAAAAAAAAAAAATAAGACCTCTCCTAATAAAAGCACAGGGAGCTGTTGATCACCTGCCAAGGGCGGGGGTGGAGGGGTGTGTGTGTCTTAAACTGTATCCACGGTTTAAGTGGATCCAGTGTCTACATCCACTCCATTCTGAAATAGCCAGATGATATGTTTTAAAAGAAACACTGGTAAGTAGGAAAGGTCCAGAGAAGAGTGATCATGACCAGATCACAATCCTAGAATCATTAGCCTGTAGAAGCAGATTCATGGTGGAAAGCAAGAGAGAGCTTTCTTCGAATGTTTGAAGTGAAGGCCACATATGTAAACATCTACAAGACCAGAGAGAAATGATCAATTAATAGCGTGGACTTGGTGTAGTATATATATATCATGTAAAAAGCCACAGCAAAGCTCTGATTTCTGCCGTTTAAAATGGCAGCCCAGCTTTGCTAGAACTTCACTTTTAAAGAAAAGGCTAAGAATACATATTTTTAAAAGAAATCTCCATTTTTAAGTGTTATTTTAAAATTAAACCTAAAGTTTCTAGAACCAATTCTAATGTGGGGATGCGGTTACCTCACATCACCACCAAGTAATTAATTCTCCAACACCAGCTGTGTGTCCTGTAATTCAAGTCAACTCTGAGACTGTTGACAGAGATGGCGTCACATTCCACAGGTTGAGGGCTCAGTCCCACAAGACTGTCCTCAGCTTCAGACACCAATCACTGACCCAGACCGACTTGGTACAGATGGGAGGTTCCCACAACCCCCTCCTAGGGTTCCATTAATTTGCTAGAGTCATTCACTGACCTTCAAAATATCCATCTACTCACGAGTTGCCAGTTTATTTTTTTTTTTTTCTAAGTTTTATTTATTTATGATAGTCACACAGAGAGAGAGAGAGAGAGAGAGGCAGAGACATAGGCAGAGGCAGAAGCAGGCTCCATGCACCGGGAGCCCGAAGTGGGATTCGATCCCGGGTCTCCAGGATCGCGCCCTGGGCCAAAGGCAGGTGCCAAGCCGCTGTGCCACCCAGGGATCCCAAGTTGCCAGTTTATTACAGAGGATTTTTAAGGCCAGATGAAAAGATACAGAAGTGAAGTTCCCAAACGAGGAGCTTCTGTCCTTACGGAGTTTGGCACCCAGCACAATGAACAGCACATGAAAGCTTTCTGGTTCACCAACTTGGAAGCTCTCCAGACCACTTCCTTTTGGGATTTTTATGGAGCCTTTCTTACACAGGCATGGTCAATTAAATCATTTACTATTGATAATTGATTCAACCTCCAACACCTGTCTCCTCCCCAGAAATCAGGGGGTGGGACTGAAAAGTCCAACCCTTTGATCAGGATTGGTTCCCCTCACAACCAGTCCTCACACTTCAGCATTTCCCCAAAGTCACTGCAGTAACATAAACCCAGCTGTGCTGCAAAGGGGCTTTTATGACTAACAAGACACCCATTTCACCTGTAGGGCTCAGAAACACTTATTTAGAAATTGAAAACAGGAGACCAAACATTATAGCAAAAGATGTTCTCATCGCTCTTATCACTCAGGAAATTCCAAGGATTTGGGGAGCTGTGAGCCAGGAACTATGAAGGAAGACCAAATACAAAAATATACCAAAAAAAAAAAAAAAAAAGGAAGACCAAATATATATGAGAAATATATTTTGGTTGTATGAGTAGCCAGATAAATCTCTTATCTCAACATTGCAAACCTCTTATTAAATATAACTATATACATTTGAAATTTTTTCAGTATTTTTCATTCAGTATACAGACTCATCTGCTTTAGAATTTATAAATGAAAAGTTTTAATATTAAAAATGAATATAATGGGAGGCACCTGAGTGGCTCAGTCACTTGAGCAATAGACTCCTGACTGGGGCTCAGGTCATGAGATCTGGGGGTGATCATGGGGCCATGAGAGCGGGCCCTGAGTCAGGCTCAGTGAGGAGTCTGCTTGTCCCTGTCCCGCTGTCCTCCCTCTGCCCCTCCTCCTGCTCAAATGCACACTCTCTCAAATAAAATCTTTTAAAAAATGAGTACAATGGGTAACATTTTTAAAGGTTTTTGTGAAATACACATACACGCAGCAAACTAAGACACTATGAGAACCATTATGCAGCAAACATTGCTGTCTCCCCCAGATCTCAATCCCTGCTTCTCCTTGCTAAGGACAATCACTCGCCTCACTCACCTGACTTCTCTTTGAAGCGTCTTTCACCTTTTGTTGAAGGTTATTAAGGCTGAGTGTAATATTCTAGATTAACTATTTTCTTGCAGCATTTAAAGATAGCATGCCTTGGTCTTTGGCATTTTTTTTTTTTTTTAAGATTTTATTTATTTATTCATGAGAGACACAGAGAGAGGCAGAGACACAAGGAGAAGCAGGCTCCATGCCGGGAGCCTGATGTGGGACTAGATCCTGGAACTCCAGGATCACACCCTTAGCTGAAAGGCGGCGCTAAACCGCCGAGCCACCCAGGGATCCCCTTTGGCATTGTTTCTATTATGAAGTTAGCTATCAGTTTTATTATTTCTTTGAAGTCTTTTGATTTTTGTTGTTTTGTTCTTCTATATATCCAGTATGGTGTTCATAGGGCTTCTTGAATCTCTGGCTCAAAGTCTTTGATCAGTTTTGGAAAATTCTTAGCCATTAGATCTTCAAGTATTACTTCTTTTTTTTTTTTTTTAAGATTTTATTTATTTATTCAGGAAAGACTCAGAGAGAGAGAGAGAGAGAGGCAGAGACAGGCAGAGGGAGAAGCAGGCTCCCTGCATGGAGCCCAATGTGGGACTCCATCCCGGGCCTCCAGGATCATGCCCTGAGCGAAAGCCAGATGCTCAACCGTTGAGCCAGCGGCGTCCCTTCAAGTATTACTTCTGTCCCATTCTTTCTCTTCTCCCCCTCTGGGTTTTTAAGTACACAAATATTAGATGTTATTATATCCCTTATATCTCTTACACTTTTTTCATTTTCCATCCCTTTATCTTACTGTGCCTAATTCTAGGTCACTTCTTCACTACATTATCAGTCCACTACTAACTCTTAGAGTTCTTATGATTTAGCTAATTTTTGGTCCAGTTTTAGAAATTCTATTTTATGGTTTTTAATTCTCTGATGAATTTTTCCTTCTTTAACATTTTGGTAGGTTTCCAGAAGCAGAGCCTGAGCTAGGGATTCTTGTGTGGCTGATATATTGAGGAAAAACTTATGAAGGGAACAGGATAAGGCATGGGAAGAAGCCCAAGACGTTGATGGGGCTGAAGTCCTCAGCCTGATCCCATAGGATGGAGTGCTGAAGCACCAATAACATCACGCGGTTGTCCTCTTTGTGACAAGTAGTGTGTGTGTATAACTTGAATACTCCTGGATTAGTCAGTTACTGCCTTCCAGGGTAGAGCTGGGTGGTAGAGGGGGTGGTGGTGGTTCAGGCTAACCTCCTAGGGAATTCCAGGAGAGATGACCCCATCAATTGGCGATAGTTCTTCTAGGAAAGAGTATGAGCAGCTTACACTTGAGGGTAGGGGTGGGGGCATAGGTGAAGTGAGTGAATCCACCCAGTAAATAAATCATGGTAGAGGACTTAAGAGTGTCCACTACAAATGTTCTAAGGATATTTATTGTAAAGTTCATAGTTGATAATTCTATTATCTGGATCTGTTAAAGGGCTTTCTGTTGTTTCTTTTGGGTTCAATCGATGTCTTGTCTCCTTATATGCTAGTTATCATTGAGTGCCAACAATGTATATGAAAAAATTGAAGAAACAGTTGAGGCCTAGAATTTTTATCTTCCTCCAGAGAGGATCTATTTGCCTCTGGCAGGTTGCTGGGGCATAAGTATTAGTAATCTTGAATCGGGATCCCTGGGTGGCACAGGGCGCAATCCTGGAGACCCGGGATCAAATCCCACGTGGGGCTCCCGGTGCATGGATCCTGCTTCTCCCTCTGCCTGTGTCTCTGCCTCTCTCTCTCTCACTGTGTGCCTATCATAAATAAATTTTTAAAAAATTAAAAAAAAAAAGAATAGTAATCTTGAATCACCTTAGTCCAACCAAAGCTGGGCTTTGACTTCAGGGTAGCCCTTTTTTTTCACTCTTACTCTGAAAGTATAGCTTTTTAGGGTCCCTTGGTAGGCTGTATTCTCCAAGTTTTTGGCCCCTAGCTCTGTGAATCCATTAAGAACTGTGTTTAACTCCTCAGCCTGTGAGTTGTCTCTCCCAGATTGGTTCTCAACTCTAGAAGAAAATGAGTGTGACACAGTCCAAGCTCACTTCTCAAGATTTCCTCTTTTGTTTAGATCTTGGCCCCAGAATTCCTCATTACCTTGTTATGAGCTTAATTGTAATACTCCCAAATCCATGTTTAAGTCTTAACCCCCTAGTGCCTCAGGATGTGACCATATACATAGGCAGTTATGTTAAAATAAGGCTATTTTGGAGGCCCTAATCAGACCTGACAGGTGTCCTTCTAAGAAGACCATTGGTTATGTGTGTCATTTACACATATGTGTTTCTTTGCATCTTTCATAAGATTGGCTTATAATTTCTCTTTCTTTATATAGATATGATTTGGTATCAAGGTTTTCCTAGCATGGGAAAAACATTAATTGGGCAGTGTGCCTTCTTTTCCTATTCTCTAGAAGTATTTGTAGAAGATCGTCATTAGAATTCCCTGAGTGGCTCAGTTGGTTAAGTGTCTGGCTTCAGCTCAGGTCATGATCAGACTCCCTTGCTCAGCGAGGAGCCTGTGTCTCCCTCTACCTCTGCCTGCCACTCCCCGTTTGTTTTCTTTCTCCCTGTCTCTGTCAAATAAATAAATAAAATCTTAAAAAAAATTGCTGGTGAATTCATTTAGATCTAAAATTTTATTTTTTTTATTTTATTATTTTATTTTTTTAAAATTTATGATAGTCACACACACAGAGAGAAAGAGAGAGAGAGAGAGAGAGAGAGAGAGAAAGAGACACAGGCAGAGGGAGAAGCAGGCCCCATGCACCGGGAGCCCTATGTGGGACTAGATCCTGGGTCTCCAGGATCGCGCCCTGGGCCAAAGGCAGGGGCTAAACCGCTGCGCCACCCAGGGATCCCAGATCTAAAATTTTCTTTATAGACATTTTTAAAAATTATTAATTCAATTTATTAGTTAGAGCACTGTTTAAATTTTCCATTACTGTTCCTGTCAGTTTTGGAAAGTTGAAAAAGAGCTTCTCCAAGGACAGTGTTTCTGTATATATAAGCTGCACATTAAAATCACTTGGGACCTTTGAAAATATCCACGCCTAATTTCTGTCCTTAGAACTTCCAATTTAATCTGGGTATTTTTACTTTGTAAAAAAAGATGAATTTTGGGCAGCCTGGATGGCTCAGTGGTTTAGCACCGCCTTCCGCCCAGGTGTGATCCTGGAGACCCAGGATCGAGTCTCACATCGGGTTCCCTGCATGGAGCCTGCTTCTCCCTCTGCTTGTGTCTCTGTCTCTCTCTTTCTCTCTCTGTGTCTCTCATGAATAAATAAATAAAATCTTTAAAAAAAAAAAAGATGAATTTTAATTTCATCAAATACTTTTGTATTTTTTGTGGTTTTAATTCTATCCATTTATATTTACATATTCACTATGCATTTGTATTATATATAATAAATGCAATTACTGATAATCAAAAATTTAATTAATAAAAGAACACGCTAAAATGTCTCACTTCCATCCCATCTTCATCTATTCTTTTCTCTCAGTTTCTTAGGAATGACCATTTTCACTAGTTTGCATTAATCCATCTAGTGCCTTTTATTCAAATACAAATACAAATGTGCACACACACACTTCTATTCTCCATTCCATACAAAAAGGGGACATATTTTATACATTGTTCTTTGTATTCATTAGCTAATACTCTCTAAGAAATCACCCCAAAATATACTGGTAATAATAATAATCTATTGTAGCTTTTGTGAGTCAGGAAATGGCTGCCTGAGCAGTTCTGGCTCAGTATCTCTCCTAAGATCACAGTCAGATACTAGCTGGGTCTGTAGTCATCTGAAGGCTTGAGGCGGATCTATTTCCAAGGTGGCTCACTAACATGATGGGAGGTCCTCAGTTTCTCTGTATGTGGGGCCTTTCCACAGGACTGCTTGAGTATCCTCAGGACATGATGGCCAGCTTCCCACAGAATGAGAGCTCAGAGGCCAAGTTGAAAAACTGCGATGAGTTTAGACAAGCCTTGGAAGTCACACATTATCACTTCCATCACATCCTATTGGTTACATGCACCAACCCTGGTTCACAAAGTTCTATTTGGTGGGGATCATTTCTATGTAGTGATACTGAGACATCACCAGGATAAATCATGTCAAACAAAACAATAGGAAAACCAGCCTACAGAATGTGGACCCAGTTTCCAAAAATGCCTTATTTTATCACATCTGAATTTTGAGTTGTAATTAGAAAGGCATTCTCATTCCACAGTTAAGGGATTCACCCATGTTTTCTAGCATTTTTATGGCTTTGTTTTATACATTTAAACGTTTGAGTCATATGTAGTATTTCAAGGCATATGCTATGAAATACAAATTCAAATTTTTAGCTTTTCCAAATCACCAGAGTACTCTCAATAACAAAACCATTCACTAAAAACTCACCTTTGTTTAACTGTTTTGATTTTTAAAATGTATTTGGATTTCTTTCTTTGCTATTATTCTACTTATTCATATCATTATTACACTATTTAATTTAAAAATTATTTTAAAAAAATAAATTATTTTAAAGGTACGCCTGGGTGGCTCAGCGATTGGGTGTGTCTGCCTTTGGCTCAGGGCATGATCCCAGGATCCAGGATCGAGTCCCCTATCCAGCTCCTTGCATGGAGCCTGCTCCTCCCTCTGCCTATGTCTCTGCCCCTCTCTCTGTGTCTCTCGTGAATAAAGTCTTTAAAATAAATAAAAATTATGTTAAATATTTTATTTTTAAATAATTTCTACACCCAACATGGGGCCTTAACTCACAACTCTGATATTGAGTTGCATGATCCATCGACTAAGCCAGCCAGGCAGCTCTATTATGCTATCTTATTATACAAACTTTATACTAGAAACAGCTGTTTAGAAAGTTGGTCTAGTTCTATTTAAAAAACAAAACATATGACCATATGTAATGTATGCATTAACTTATGGAGAACAGACATCTTTATGTGGTCTTCTTATCCAAGAATATAGTGTCTAGGGGCATCCCCAGTGGCGCAGCGGTTTAGCGCCACCTGCAGCCCAGAGCTTGATCCTGGAGACCCTGAATCGAGTCCCACGTCGGGCTCTCTGGGTGGAGCCTGCTTCTCCCTCTGCCTGTGTCTCGGCCTCTCATTCTCTCTGTATCTCTATAAGTAAATAAATAAAATCTTAAAAAAAAAAAAGTTATTAAAAAAAAAGAATATAGTGTCCATCCCTTTGTACAAGTCTCCTTTAGGCTTTCAAGAGTGTTGTTTTTCCCACTCATCTTTTACTTATTCTTGTTAGACTTATTGTTAGTATTTTATTTTTATCAATACTGAAAAACAGTACCTTTTTTCATACATCTAATGGTTGCTGTACATATAATAGCTATTGATTTTTTTTGTATTTCAATTTTATATCATTACTTTATTGAATTACCTTTCTCTTTTCTCATAGATTGTGGGATATAGTCATGCTATCTGCAAATAGAAATACTTTTACTCTTTTTCCCCCGATTTTTTCAACCTAATATTGTCTAATTGTTAGATTGAAAGCTAATAATTGAATTTTAGCTAATACAATGTGAAAACAATAGTGGTGATAGTGGACTAATTTTCTTGTTAATATTAAAGGAAGACCTCCAATATT
Source organism: Canis lupus dingo (assembly GCF_003254725.2). Taxonomy (NCBI): domain Eukaryota; kingdom Metazoa; phylum Chordata; class Mammalia; order Carnivora; family Canidae; genus Canis; species Canis lupus. Next base: position 38,062,385 of record NC_064263.1, read on the forward strand.
TCCACTTCAAATTTGGAATGTGTATATATCCTTTATATACATATATTTGCAAATAAACATATCCTTTTTAAATAGGTGTATATATGTATGTATTCACTGTCAATTTGTATTTTACTGAGTGTTAAATTTCATCAAATGACTTTTCAGCATCTATGAAGATATCTACCTCAATTCTTTGTATAAGATTAATATTCCTAATGTTGAACCATTCCTATGTTCCCGGAGTAAACCCTGTTTGATCATATGCATTAATTTTTATTTTTATTTTATTATTTTTTTAAAGATTTTATTTATTTATTCATGAAAGACAGAGAGAGAGAGGCAGAGACATAGGCAGAGGGAGAAGCAGGCTCCATGCAGAAAGCCCAATGTGGGACTCAATCCCAGGACCCCGGGATCATGACCTGAGCCAAAGATAGATGCTCAACCACTGAGCCAGCCAGGCATCACATGCATTAAGTTTTAGATGCAGTGGTGGATCTTAAGAATTTTTTTTTTAATTTTTATTTTTTAAGAATTTATTTTAATAAAATTTGATTCCAAAAAAGCATTTAAGAATTTCCTTTTTGTTTTTATGCTATGGGACAGTTCATATAGGATTTTTTTTTACATTTTATTTTTATTATATTTAATTCCAGTATAATTAACATAGTATTATATTAATTTCAGGTATACAATATAATACTCATCATAAGTGTACTTTTAATTCCCTTCACTTATTTCATCCATCCCCTTTTGCCTCTTCTCTGGCAACCACTCGTTTGTTCTCTATATTTAAGAGTTTAGTTTTGGTCTTTTTGTTTGTTTCTTATATTTCATGTATGAATGAAACCATGTGATACTTGTTCTTCTCAGAGTCATTTCACTTAGCATTATACCCTTTAGATATATCCATGTTGTTGCAAATGGGAAAATTTTGTTCTTTTTTATGGCTAAGTAATATTCCATTGTGTATATGCATACCAATCTTCTTTATCTGTTCATCTATCAATGGATACTTGGGTTCCTTCCATATCTTGGCTATTTTAAATAACACTGCAATAAACATACGGGTCCATGTAGCTTTTTGAATTAGTATTTTCATATTCCTTGGGTAAAGACACACTAGTGGAATTAATGGATCATATGCTAAATCAATTTTTAATTTTTTGAGAAACTTCTATCCTATTTTCCATAGTGGCTGCACCTGTTTGCATTCCCACCAACAGTGTATGAGTGTACATTTTTTCCAAGTCCTTGCCAACTCCTGTTTTTGTTTTCAGCTGTTCTGACAGGTGTGACGTGATATCCGATTGTGACTTTTGGTTTGCATTTCCCTGATGATAAGTGATGTTAAGCATCTTTTTGTGTCACCTTTGATCTTCTAAAGATCTGGCCATCTTTAGATCTTCTTTGGGAAAATGTCTGTTCATGCCTTCTGCCCATCTTTAAATTGAATTTTTTGCTTTTTTTTTTGGTGTTGAGTTGTTAAGTTCTTTATTTATTTTGGCTATTAGCCCTTTTTCAAGATAGATCATTCGCATATATCTTCTCCCATTCAGTAGGTCATCTTTTTGTTAACTGTTTCCTTTGCTGTGCAGGAACTTTTAATTTAATTTAATTTTTTTAAAGATTTTATTTATTTATTCATGATAGTCACACACACACACACACAGAGAGGCAGAGACACAGGCAGAGGGAGAAGCAGGCTCCATGCAGGGAGCCCGATGTGGGATTCGATCCCGGGTCTCCAGGATCCCACCCTGAGCCAAAGGCAGGCGCCAAACCGCTGCGCCACCCAGGGATCCCAGGAACTTTTTATTTTGACGTAGTTCCAATAGTTAATTTTGCTTTTGTTTCCCTTGCCTCAGAAGGCATAGCTTTAACATGAGAAAATGCTCTGCATCACTTGCCATCAGGGAAATACAAATCAAAACCACAATGAGATACCACCTCACACCAATGAGAATGGGGAAAATTAACAAGGCAGGAAGCCACAAATGTTGGAGAGGATGTGGAGAAAGGGGAACCCTCCTGCACTGTTGGTGGGAATGTGAACTGGTGCAGCCACTCTGGAAAACTGTGTGGAGGTTCCTCAAAGAGTTCAAAATAGACCTGCCCTACAACCCAGCAATTGCACTGTTGGGGATTTACCCCAAAGATTCAGATGCAATGAAATGCCGGGACACCTGCACCCCGATGTTTCTAGCAGCAATGTCCACAATAGCCAAGCTGTGGAAGGAGCCTCGGTGTCCATCGAAAGATGATGGATAAAGAAGATGTGGTTTATGTATACAATGGAATATTACTCAGCTATTAGAAATGACAAATATCCACCATTTGCTTCAACGTGGATGGAACTGGAGGGTATTATGCTGAGTGAAGTAAGTCAGTCGGAGAAGGACAAACATTATATGTTCTCATTCATTTGGGGAATATAAATAATAGTGAAAGGGAATATAAGGGAAGGGAGAAGAAATGTGTGGGAAATATCAGAAAGGGAGACAGAACGTAAAGACTGCTAACTCTGGGAAACGAACTAGGGGTGGTAGAAGGGGAGGAGGGCGGGGGGTGGGAGTGAATGGGTGACGGGCACTGGGGGTTATTCTGTATGTTGGTAAATTGAACACCAATAAAAAATAAATTAAAAAAAAAGAAGGCATAGCTTTAAAAAATGTTTCTATGACCAATGTCAGAGAAATTATTGCCTATGGTCTCTTCTGGGATTTTGGATTCTCTTCTGGAAGCCCACGAGTTTCACATTTCGGGCTTTCATCCATTTTGAGTTTACTTTTGTGTATGTGTACGAAAGTGGTCCAGTTTTCCCAACTATTGTTTAACAGACTGTTTTTCTCCCATTGCATATTCTTGCCTCTTATAGATGGACTATAAAAGGGTGGGCTTATTTCTGGGCTCTATTCTGTACCATTCATTGATTACATGTCTATTTTTGTGCTGGCACCATACTGTTTTGATTACTTGTGGTAATCTTTTTTTTAAAATAAAGATTTTATTTATTTATTCATGACAGACACAAAGAGAGTGGCAGAGGCACAGGCAGAGAGAGAAGCAGGCTCCATGCAGAAGGCCGTATGTGGGACTTGATCCCAGGACCCTGGGATCATGCCCTGGGCCGAAGGCAGGCACTCAACCGCTGAGCCACCCAGGTGGCTCAGGTCCCTGCTTGTGGTAATCTTGTAGTATATCTTGAAGTCTGGGATTGTGATACCTCCAGGTCTGTTTTTTCTTTTCTAAGATCACTTTGGTTATTCAGGGTCTTTTGCGATTCTACACAAATTTTAGGATTATTTGTTCTAGTTCTGTGAAAAATACTATTGGTATTTTGATATGGGTTGCATTGAATCTGTAAATTGCTTTGGGTGGTATGGACATTTTAACAATATTTGTTCTTTTGATACTTCATGAGCATGAAGTATCTTTCCATTTGTTTGTGTCATCTTCAATTTCTTTCATCAACGTCCTATAGTTTTCAGAGTACAGGTCTTTCACCTCCATGCTTAAATTTATCTCTAGGTATTTTATTATTTTTGGTGCAATTGTAAATAGGATTATTTCCCCAATTTTTTTCCCTCCTGGTTCATTATTAGTGTATTAGCTCAAACAGTTTTTTGAGGGATACACTCTTGGCAACTTTTAATGAAAACTGCGGTCTGTTGAATCTATTTCCTTTAAGGTCTATATTGGTAAATTCATTTTTTTTTCTGGTAAATTCATTTTTTTAAAAAAGATTTATTTATTTGAGGGACGCCTGGGTGCCTCTGCCTCTCTCTCTCTCTCTCTGTGTCACTCATGAATAAATAAAATCTTAAAAAAAAAAAAAGATTTGAGAGAGAACCTCAAGTGGACTCCATGCTGAACACAGAGCCTGATGTGGGGCTTGATCTCATGACTCTGAGCCAAAATCAAGAGTCAGACTATTAACTGTGCCCTAATATTGGTAAATTCTATTTTCATCCGATTTCATTCATATCTTCAAACTTCTTTGCATTGAGTTATATAAATCAATTTTCTACGCATTATTAAAATTCGGTTTCTGGGATTATTCTCCCTTAAGTATTTATTCTGTCCCCCTTTAATTAATCAAGTTATCTAGTGTCTAATTTGCTTGTCTAATTCCAGAGTCAGCAAACTTTGTCATATAGGGGTGGACAGTAAATATCCAAGGTCTTCCAGGCCAAGAATATTATGTAGGTACTTATAGGAGTGAAAATTTTCTACAAAATTTCTATTGATATTCAAAATATAATTAAGTGCTCTAAAATAATATTGATCCACTAATGAGAAAAAAGGAATTCTTTGCTGGGAGATAAAATTTTGCTGAATTGAGATTCAAAGTTTGTGTTTGAGCCTATCAACAAAGTTCATGTTTGAACCTATCATCAAAACATTACAAATGTTCATCTGTTAATGCTGTTCTGTAATGAGATTTACATATTTCATATTTGAACGTGCCTTTTCACAAAGATGGGTACTGTCAAATACTGATATCAACCCATGAGCATCTCATTTTAATTGAGTATATTAATTACTGGGATGGCATTTATTGAATTCTATTAAATTCTTCAATATTTGCCTTTTAGCATGTCATTACTTTGCAGACTAATCACTTACAATTGAAAGTTAGATGGAAGCTCTTTGATCGCATAGTTAAATAAATTCTGAAGTATGGAAATTTCCTTTGCACTTGCATTCAAGTCTGAAAAGGTGGTGTTGGAACTTTCGTGTGAGTTCACAGACATATCTGCTGGAAAGATGTGTGGGAATGGAGGCCTAATTTAACTTTTAACAGCACAAGTACATGAAGTAGTTTGATATTACAACTGACACTTGAACAACACAGGCTTGAACTGAACAGATCCACTTATAGGTAAGTTTTTTACAGTACGGTACTATGAATGTATTTTCTTGTGTGTGTGTGTATGCTTTTAAGAGTGCATGCATGCAAGCAAGGGGTGGGGTGGGGGGAGGCAGAGGGAGAAAAAGACAGAATATTAAGTAGGTTCCATACCCAGTGTGTGTGGGGGTTGATCTTACAACCCTGACATCATGACCTGAGCCAAAATTAAAAGTCGGACACTTAGCCAACTGAGCCGCCCAAGTGCCTCTCTTCTGATTTTTTTTAAAAAAGATTTTATTTATTTATTCATGAGAGACACAGAGAGGCAGAGACACAGGCTGAAGGAGAAGCAGGCTCCTTGCAAGGGGCCTGATGGGGAATCGATCCCAGGATCATGCCCTGGGCCAAAGGCAGACAATGGCTGAGCCATCCAGGCGTCACCCCTCTTTTGATTTTAATAACATTTTCTTTTCTCTGATTTAAGAATACGGGATAGAACATACAAAATATACATTAATTGACTATTTATGTTATCAGTAAGGCTTCCAGTCAACAGTAGGCTATTAGTAGTTAAGTTTTTGGAAAGTCCAAAGTTATACCCAAATTTTCAACTGCACAGGAGTTGGTGTCCCTAACTCTTGTGTTGTTCAAGGGTCAACTATACTTTGCTTCAAAGTGTTAGGTTGTTGAAACAACTTCACTTCAGTATGTTTCCCATATAAGCACTGTTTTACCATATAATTTTAGGTTAAACTAAGAACGATTAAGTCTGCTGTAAAAGCTGGTGTCGAAAGCCATTCAGTACTTGGTAACAGTGATAAATAGTGGTTGTTCTTATTCAGAAAAATTTCAATTTTGGTCCTGACCTAAAAAATTTTCAATAAAATGTTATCACTGCTAAGTCATTGAACTGTGACTTGATAGAGCCAGTCGGATATTATTCAGCTTCTATTTGTGACAAAAATTCACAAAACTAACAATGGTTAAGTTCATGGGACTAAATGAAGTTCACTGTTGACAACACCAGTTTTGTAATGCATGATAAATTCAAGTATTTTGTGCAAAGTGCCTGCTGATGAATCACAATCTGTCTAGGCCTTTTTATGTTCCACATGTGTTTTTGCTATTGGTTGTAACATATCTTAGCTGATTCCATCTCAAGTTGTACTGAATTAGTGTTTTCCCATCTTTGAAAATATCCTGTGGATGTTTCATGAAGACTAGTAAAAGAAGCTAAATTTTCAATCAAATTTGGCATTGATATCTTGAATAAACAGCAATTGAACAGTATGGATAACATCTGTTTACTCATTAAAAGTCAAGGAAAATCACTCAAAATCATCTGCATTGTTTTTAAATGACTATCGACATTGCTCCAATGCCCTCAACTCCGAGCAACTGTTCTCACTGAAAGACTATTAATCTTAAACAAGTTTATTTTCTGGACCCATTTCTTTGGCTGCTTCAATTAAACACAATTAATTCACAAGTAATAAATGGCTTTCACTGTTTGGATAACAAATGAGCTACTTAGAAACTTACTTTGGTTGCAGCTTCATTTTCATTTTTCCTGAAGAAATTGTTAGAATGTTAGATTGTTAGAATTGTTAGATATCACTAAATAAAAAATATCTCATATTTTTGACCAATGCTTTCCTATGTGAGGAATATTGTGATCAGTGTGGTAGTGCCAAAGCATACTGAGAGTACATACTGCGCTTTTTTGGGCAGAGCTAGTGTTATTCTATAATAAACACAATGTTTTGCCCCTGTGCCTGAAGAGTGTGACATTCAAAATTCACTTTTCTTTCTCTTCTTGTTTTTGTTTGATCTGATGTGTATGCACTGGTTAAAAAAAAATTAAAGCTTAAGGTTTTTAAATAAATGCTATAACATGGAGATATGCATGGAGCTGGAAATGCTGTCATGTTCTAACCATATCACTGATTTGCAGTGTGTCAAGCAGATGCAAAGTGAAGAGAGAGTGCCACATATACTTTGTCACAACTACTCAACTCTGCAGACATCATTGCAAAAAAGCAGCTGTAGGCAACATATTTTTTAAAAAGAGTGTCTGAAAAAAAAAAAGAGAGTCTCTGTGTTCGAGTGTAACTATGAACACTCAATTTGAAATTCAGAAAATTGTCGTGTCACAAAGTATTTTTTTTTCAATGTAAATATCATTCTTAGCTTGGACGCCATACCAAAACTGATAGTGAGCCAAATTTTGACTGTAGGGTCTAATTTACTGACCCTTCATCTAATGTATTGACCAAAAAAAAAAAAAAAAAAAAAATTCTGGAGGTCTCTGGATGGCAATCATGATCCCTGGGTCCTGGATCAAGCCCTGAGTTGTATTCCCTGCTCAATGGAGAGTCTGCTTCTCCTTCTGCCCCTCCCCTATGCTCATGCTCTCTCTCAACTTAAATCTAAATATAAAAAAAAAGATCCAACTTATTAGTTCTATTTCTCTATTATCTAACTCATTAATTTTGGTCCGTCAGGAATTTATAATTCCTTTCTTATGCTTTCCTTTGGTTGATTTTCTACTTTTATTTTATTTATTTTTTAATTTTTAAAATTTATTTATGATAGTCACACACAGAGAGAGAGAGAGGCAGAGACACAGGCAGAGGGAGAAGCAGGCTCCATGCACCGGGAGCCCAACGTGGGATTCGATCCCTGGTCTCCAGGATCGCGCCCTGGGCCAAAGGCAGGCGCCAAACCGCTGTACCACCCAGGGATCCCCGACCACCCAGGGATCCCCGATTTTCTACTTTTATTTTTTTTATTTTTTTTTATCTTTTTTTTTTTTAATTTTTATTTATTTATGATAGTCACAGAGAGAGAGAGAGAGAGAGGCAGAGGCATAGGCAGAGGGAGAAGCAGGCTCCATGCACCGGGAGCCTGACGTGGGATTCGATCCTGGATCTCCAGGATCGCGCCCTGGGCCAAAGGCCCTCATTTTCAACATTTTTCACTGAAATAAGCACTTAGGGCTATGAGTTTTCTTCTGAGGACTACTTTAGCTGTATCCATAGATCCTGATGTTCAGAGTTTTTTGTTTGTTTTTTTTTTTAAAGATTTTATTCATTCATGAGAAACAGAAAGAGGCAGAGACATAGGCAGAGGGAGAAGCAGAGTCCCTGCAAGGAGCCAGATGTGGGATTCAATCCAGCATCCCAGGTCACACCCTGGGCCAAAGGCAGATACCCAACCACTGAGCCACCCAGGCATCCCCTGATGTTCGGTGTTTTTATCATTTTCTAGAAATTCTTCAATTTTGGTTTGTCTTTCCCCTTTGCCCAAAGTTTATAATTTTTTTTTTTTTAAATTTCAAGATACTTGGGATGCCTGGGTGGCTCAGTGGTTTAGTGCCTGCCTTCTGCCTAGGGCGTGATCCTGGAGTCCTGGGATTGAGTCCCACATCAGGCTCCCTGCATGGAGCCTGCTTCTCCCTCTGCCTGTGTCCCTGCCTCTCACTCTCTCTCTCTGTGTCTCTCATGAATAAATAAATAGAATCTTTAAAAAAATATATTTTCCATTATGGATTTCTTACTAATTCCTGTTAATTTATATTTTTCCAAAAATGCAATATTTTATTTTTACCACAGTTATCACTGGTCTCCAAACTATAAAAAAAATCACTTTATAATTAACTGTAAAGCATGGTTTAATTATTAGGAGTAAAAAGAGTATGGGATGAAAGACATGCCTCTGCTATGAACTAGAGGAATCATTTCCTGTTTGAACCCCTATTTATTTGGCTATAAATGAGCACATTAAGTGAGAGTAAAGCTTTTACCTTTTAAAAGTTATAAATCTACATTAAAAAAAAAACGATTTTATTTAGTTATTCATGAGAGATATAGAGAGAGGCAGAGACATAGGCAGAGGGAGATGCAGGCTCCTCACAGGGATCCTGATGTGGGACTTGATCCCTAAACTGGGATCATGCGCTGAGCCAAAGGCAGACGCTCAACCTGGGCCACTCAGGTGTCTCATAAATCTACAATTTTTTTTCTACAATTTTTTAAAAAGATTTTATTTATTTATTCATGAGAGACACAGAGATAAAGAAAGGCAGAGACACTGGCAGAGGGAGAAGCAGGCTCCATGCAAGAAGCCTGATGTGGGACTTGATCCCGGGTACCCAGGATCAGGTCCTGGGCTGAAGGCAGCACCAAACCACTGAGCCACCCAGGCTGCCCCAATTTTTTTTTTTTAAGATTTTATTTATTTATTCATGAGAGACACAGAGAGAGAGGCAGAGACACAGGCAGAGGGAGAAGTGAGCTCCATGCAGGGAGCCCAACATGGGACTCGATCTCAGGTCTCCAGGATCAGGCCCTGGGCTGAAGGTGGTGCTAAACCACTGAGCCACCCGGGCTGCCCTAAATCTACATTTTTAAATGATTTTTGTCACATTGGCATTAACTTCAGCAAGAAAAAAATATATAATATTTATTTTTTTTTATTTTTTTATAACATTTCTTTAGATACAAGGTAAAGAAAATAAATAGCATGTTCTTTTATTGTCTGTAGATTTATGAAGGTCTTAATCATCCTTGAATAATGATAGTATTCAAGAGCAAAATGAGGCCTCCTTAATTTTGATTATAACCTGCTCCAGTTCACTAAATTTCTTTGCTAAGTCTACCAAGCTTCCAGAATCCCCAGTCTGTAGAGCTCCACCTAGGCATTTATATGAGATATGACAGCAAGTAGGAGGCCAGGGATGAGAGACATTCTGTGTCAAAGGAAAAGCAAAAATCAAAAAGTAACCTGAATTAACAGATCTGTCAAGAGTCAGGGAAGCAGGTGGAAGAGTTGCTTATCTTAGGAAGCAGTTAGAGGGCAGTGAGGCAGATATGGTAATTAATCTGCTAGTCCAGAGTTCCTCTTCTCTTCATAACTCTCCTTATTTTTGTTTAGGTAACTATACTACCCCAATGTAGCACATGTTCTTTGGAGGAAACCAACTCCATCACTGACTCTAGTAGTCAGGCCTCAGTGAACCATAATCCCACTCAAAAGACATAGTTTTAAAAAATGGGCACATAACTTAGGACACAAAGAACAGTTTGGGGAGAATACCTGAAAAGCTCCCTAACTTCCCCAGAAACAACCCAAGCTCAGTCTCAACAAGGAGGCAAAGCATATGTACTTCCATGAGTCAGTCTTAAGATTAAAGCTGATACCATCTGGGAGGCAAAACTGAGAAATGCAAACAGACATTTATTTGATTATACCATGGAACATGTAGGTCATACCTACCCTAAAACTGCCGAAATACCACCAAATTTCTCCTTTATTAGTTATGTAAATTTGTCCAGGACTTTTTCCTCTTGCAACCACAAATGTCTCAATATATCGGAGATGCAAAGACTCCTAATTCATCACACAGAAACTTGAAAATATCAACAGATAAGGTTATTAAGGTTAAATTCATATTCTTAATAGAAGTCGTTATTATGTGCATTTGTTTTAAGGCTACAACTATTCATGAGCTACGTTACAAGAGTAGAAACTCTTGATGTACAACCTTGGAAGAAATCATGTTAAAAAAAACTGTAAGTGGGTGAATAATATACATACCAGTTTGATAGGTCATAGTTCACACTTATTTTCCTGGCATCATTACTACTAGACACTCATCATGCTCAAGTGTCCCAACATATACATTTACCCTGGCTCTAAAGCATGTTTTTTTTGATTTGTATATTGTTATCTTCAGAAAAATAACAGCAATCCATGAAAATGCCTGGAGAACTCTAAAAGGTAAAACAATTCCATCTTTAAGACCTGAGATTGGGAGATGCTTGGGTGGCTCAATGGTTGAGCACCTGCCTTTGGCTCAGGGCATGATCCTGGAGTCCCAGGATTGAGTCCCACATCAGGCTTCCTGCAAGGAGTCTGCTTCTCCCTCTGCCTGTATCTCTGCCTCTCTCTCTGTGTCTCTCATGAATAAATCAATAAAATCTTTAAAAGAAAAAAAAAGACCTGAGATTGGTTAAGAAAAAAGTGGTACTAGGAAAAATGTCTCTGCCCATAAAGAATTAATAATCACTTTTAGGAGGTCATTTTTATTATAATTACATTCTTGTAATTTCCTTTTACTGAACTGGTGCTATGGGAATGAATATTCAGGGGTTAGGGACCTTCATTTGTAAGAACAATGTAATTCTTTTTTTTTTTTTTAAAGATTTTTTTTATTTATTAATGAGAAACAGGGAGAGAGAGAGAGAGAGGCAGAGACACAGGCAGAGGGAGAGGCAGGCTCCATGCAGGGAACCCGACGTGGGACTCGATCCCGGGTCCCAGGATCAGGCCCCGGGCTGACGGCGGCGCTAAACCACTGAGCCACCCGGGCTGCCCAAGAACAATGTAATTCTTATGAAAACATCACAGGGAGCAAGATTTGAAAGCACTGGCAGGTTCTAAAATACATAGATATTTCTTCTATTATCTGCCACTGTGTCTAAAATACCTCTGTACTCCAAATTCATTTATTTAGGTTCTAATTTCTTTATTCCTCTATTAAAGTTGACTCCCTACCACACTACCCATTAATGATAATACCTGATCAGAAGGGAAATGCCACTGCCATTTGGAAGCAAACCCCCCAGGACAGGAGCAAGATGGAGTCAAGAAAGGAAGAGGGTACCTGGTGCTCAAGAAGAGGGTGAAAAGTCGGGCTGTGCCAAGGGCATCCACGGCCCTTCCTACTTAAGCAAAACCTGTCATTTGCACCTTTGTTTTCCTCCACAGATAATCCCACCTTAGGAGCCGTGAAAGCTTAGAAAAAACCATAGCTAATGCCTATTATTACTTTAGTACTGCTTTCAAAGACATGCCCGTGTTCATTTGGCTGTATGATGCTGTGATTTCTGCCCAAACACATATACTGATTAGATAAACCAGGTTCAGGGATAAAAGGCAACCAGACAGCCTTTTCCCACAAAACATCCATGTACTTTCAGCGTCTTTCTGCACAGATGAGGTAGGGCTGGGGTTGCAATGTCATGCCTAATCGGGGCTTCAGATCTGGAACCAGCCCATGGGGGAAATGCAAGTGAAACCGCTGGAGCAATGCTGTGAAAAACAGGAACATCTCCATCCTAGCCAGCTGCTCTCCAAGGCAATGTCTTTTCCCTAAACAAAAAAGAACAGCATGATTTTTTAGAATCCATAATATTTACTAAAATTCATATCTAGTATATGGATACCATTCACTAAGTCTGTTATTTAAAGAAAGAGGCAGTTATGTTTATTAAAAATAACAGCTGGCACTTCAGTTCCTAGAGCCCATTTCTTTACCTTCTCTTGTCAGATCATGGACTTCTGTAAGCTTATTAATCCCCTTCCACACTTCCCTTGCACTTTGCAACACAGCCCAAGATATGCCATGAAAGATCAAATTTCAGGTAGAAATTTGAACAAATTTCATTTTGTTCTATAGATCCATGAGAAGTTCGTTTCAATTCAAATGCCTAAATGTGAACCCTTCCCCAATGAAAGAAGAGCTTCTAATCCATCTTCCATTGGTCTTGTGGTCTGTGTACTTTTTTTTTACAGCAAATGCAATAATTTTAGAGATGAGGTACAGTGAAGAAGAAGCCAAGAGAGCTATGTTTCAATTTCACTTCAAATTATGTCATTTCCTCCCCTGGGTCTCAGTTTCTCAAGCTACCTGTTCCTACAGACTTCTAGCCCTTCAAGTTTTGATCCAAACCCAAATCCACAAGCAAAAAAGTTTCAGAAGAAGCCACAGCTTCTCAACAATTTCTAAGTGTTGAGTACAAACAGGTGTTAATGACCTCTAATTAAACCAATCTCTCCTGTAAGATTCAATGCTGTATTTTCAGAGTTGGAGTCTTTAATTCTACAACAGAACGTTTCAGATGAAGATGTCATACATGATAAATCATCATTATGCTCTGTCCTAAAGTTGTGTCCTTGTGAAAGTTTTCTTACCTAGGGAAAATGGAACCAAAGCCTCCTTCTTGGCAAAATATCCACTGCTGTCCAGAAATCGCTCAGGATAGAATATTTCTGGGTTTCTCCAGTACTTTTCATCAAAATGTACAGAATAAAGATTTGTAATTACTGTTGTGCCTTTAGGAATGGAATAACCACGTACAACTGCATCTTCAGAGGTTGCATGGAAAATTCCTAATGGCACTATATTACAGAATCTTAAAACTTCATGCAAGACTGCCTCAGTATAAGGCATTTTGCATTTGTCATCCCAAGAGGGCTTCCCAGTGGGTCCCATAATTAAATCGATCTCTTTCTGAACTTGTCCTGTTAGAGAAAAAGTGTTCAAGTTATTATGCAATTCTTAGAATTACATCCAAAGTAATTTCCCTTTGGATAGCCTATATAATAAGTCAACAAGGTACGGGTACCAGATTCAGATTTTTCATTATCTGGGAGTTCTTTTTAAACATAGGCCATATATTGTGTGCCACCAGAAACCAATGTTCTGAGTAACTCTTTTGTGAAAAACACACTAAAAGTAGTAAAAATAATTGTAATAACATCACTCTCAGCAAGGGAAATAGTGAAACATAAAACTTGAATTAAAGGAAACAAAACAGGGTTCAGGTCCCAGCTCTGCCACTTCCAGTGGCTGAGATTGGGCAAGTCAGCCATTTAGCTGGAGAAAACGGGCATAAAGAGACCCATCTCTGACATTTTTACATGACTGGAGGTAACATATGTGAAACTCTTTATAACTATGAAATATTTTTCTTGTTGGCTAGCACAGCATAAATTCCTAAATAAAATGCTTTGTACATACCCAAAGACTCTAAAACATGTGTAAGTCCTAAATGTAGGGACAGCCCTGAGATCAAGAGGATCCTCACCTTGTATATTAGGATAAAGGGCCATGAAAAGAATTGCCCACCGAAGCACATTGGTTGTAGTTTCAGTTCCAGCAATGATGAGTTCACCCACGGAAAAAATGAGGTTTTCCTTGGAGAAAGTACATGATGGGTCATTTTTACCTTGATCCATCTCATTTAAATAAGCATCAACAAAATGCTGGGGTGACTGAGGCTTTCTGTTGATGGAAGCTTTTTCAATAAGCCTGGAGAGAAAATCATACACTACAGCTGCATTTCTAAATAGCTGTTGATGTTTTCCAAAAGGTATGATACCAATCCATGGAAAGGCATTATACAAGAAGACTGAGGCACTGGCTGCTAGTTCCACATTTTCACTAAATAACTCAATCATGTGCTGAAAATCCGTGTCTTCATAAGTGAAGCGTTCTCCAAAAATGATCAGATTGGTTATGTTTGAAACAGCATTTGTTATTAATTGTTTAAGGTCAAAAGGTCTACCTTTGTATGTTTCAATAGCATCAATAAAAAAATTGGTTTCTTCTAAGATTTTAGATTCAAAAGACTTTTGGCCATATCCAAAACAGCGAAAGCTATTTACAGCTAATTTTCTGTGATCAACCCATCCTCGGCCATATCTGGAATTGAGTAAGCCTGGAAAAAAAAAAAAAAAAGTCTTAAAAAAAGCTTTATCATTCCTACATTTCCTGTTTCTAACACCTAAAAATGCTATGGAGTTAAAAAAGATGGTTAGCCATTCTTTTCCAAATTATCTTTCTATAAAACTAAAACTAGACTTAGTGGTTAAGCCTTGTTCTTTGCTACTCATTAGCCACAGAATACTGTCAACAGATAAAGCTTGTCTACTTTTTATGTGGGGACAGGCAGAAAAGACCTGTAATTCTTCCAGCACAAGAAACTGAACAGTCTTATATAATTTTACCTATTACTATAAGCCTCATCTACAAAAGACAAAATTATTTCATGTTCTATGGGTAAATTTTATATTGGACTAAAGCAAACAACTGAAAATCATGCTTGTAGGATTAAAAATTTTCTGTGTTTCTGTTTCTAGATTTTAGAATACAGATTTTTCTCCTATTAAAAGCAAATGTTCCCTAACAAGATGACTATGGAAAAGGCTAATAAGGAAGCCTGAAAGGAGGTATCAATGTGGTGGAAATATTCAAGCCAAAAGGAGGATACTATGGATTGAGTGTTTGTGTCCCCACAAAATTCGTATGTTGAAGCCTAATCCCCAAAGTGATGGTATTCAATTAGGAAGTGGGGCCTTTGAGGTGGTAATTAGGTCATGAGGGTAGAGCTTCATAAGCTAGACTGGTGCCCGTAATAAGAAACACAGGAGATGACTATTCTCAGCTATGTGAGGATACAGGAAGAAGGCCAAGAAGTTGGAATCAATGGAGAAAGTACCAGACACCAGATCTCCTGGACCCTTGATCTTGATTTTCCAGCCTCCAGATCTGTGAGAATAAATGATTGTTGTTTAAGGCACTAAGTCTATGGTATTTTTACTAAAGCAGCCCAAATGAAGACAGAGGGCAAATATGAAACTCAAACTTCTCATGTTGGTATTGTTGCCATAAAATTTCAGAGTCTCCACAGTATACTATGTATGCTCTTCTGATGTGGAATATATTCCTTTTAAATTAATTATCAAGATGCACCCTTATGTTTATTTTGTTTTTTAAAGATTTTATTTATTTATTCACGAGAGACATAGAAAGGCAGAGACAGGGATCCCTGGGTGGCGCAGCGGTTAGGCGTCTGCCTTTGGCCCAGGGCGCGATCCTGGAGACCCGGGATCGAATCCCACATCGGGCTCCCGGTGCATGGAGCCTGCTTCTCCCTCTGCCTATGTCTCTGCCTCTCTCTCTCTCTCTCTCTCTCTCTGTGACTATCATAAATAAATAAAAATTAAAAAAAAAAAGGCAGAGACATAGAAAGAGGGAGGAGAAGCAGGCTCCATGCAGAGAGCCCGATTCAGTACTCGATCCCAGGACTCTGGGATCACGCCCTGAGCCAAAGGCAGACGCCAACCACTGAACCACCCAGGCACCCTCACCTTTATGTTTATTGCAGAATTATTTACAATAGCCAAGATATGGAAGCAACCCAAGTGTTCATTGATAGACAAATGGGTAAAGAAGATGTGGGAGATATATATATGTGTGTGTGTGTGTATATATATATATATATATATATATATGTCTATGTATACATATATGCACACATATATATACATATATACATATATGTATACACACACACACAAAATGGAATAGAGAACTCAGCCCTAATAAAAGAATGAAATCTTGCCATTTGCAAAAGCATGGATGGATCTAAAGAATATAACTCTCAGTGGAATAAGTCAGAGAAAAACAAATACCATATGATTTTTACTCATATGTGGAATTTAAGAAACAAAACAAAAAAAAGAGACAATCAATAAAACAGACTCTAAAATATAGAGAACAAACTGGTAGTCACCAGAGGGGAGGTATGCGGGGGGATGAGTGAAATAGGTGAAGGAGATTAAGAGTACGCTTATCATGATGAGCACTGAGTAATGTATGGAGTTGTTGAATCATTACATTGTATATCCAAAACTAATAGGACACTGTAGTTTAATTATACTTGAATTAAGAAAGAGATTTGCAAAAAATTAAAAAAAAAAAAACAAATTACCTATTAAGGGAAAAACAGGGTCACCTGGGTGGCTCAGTCGGTTAAGCATCCGACCCTTGATTTCGGCTCAGGTCATGATCTCAAGGTCGTGAGATTGAGCCCTGCCATCAGGCTCTGCACTCAGTGTGGAGTCTGCTTAAGATTCTCTCTCCCTTTCCCTCTTCTCCTCTCTGTCATGCTTTCTCTCTAAATCAATCTTTTTTTTTTAAAGAGAAAAACAACATCCTTAGCACATATATATATAATATGTACTTTACTCAAAACTTCACTCACAATTGGTGAAGTTGTGTACCTATGATGTACACATCATGTACCTATGATGAAAAATGTCACGTTCTCTTGTGTACACGAGGTACCTATAAAATTTACATTTCAGCAACTTTTGTGTAACAGTTTTTAAATTTGGAGCTTATAAAAAAATAAATAAATTTGGATCTTATGATAAAGCTAACCATACATAAGGGGGTCTTTGGTGCTATGCAGCCATCTTATGTTCCTATAGTCCATTGTCTTTTCTATACTCCCAGATGACCATTCAACAAATATTCAACACTTATTTATGGAACACTTACTGTGTTCCAGGAAGTATTCTAAGTGTCACAGATATATCAGTAAACAAAAGAGGCAAAGATCCCTATTCTCTTGGACCTTACATGCTAGGGAGAAGAGACAAATAAATTATACAGCCAGGAAGGAAACATAGGGTAGTCAGGGAAAATATCACTGAGAAAGTGACATAAGTAAAGATATAGGACAGAAGAGTGAGGGATCCCTGGGTGGTGCAGCGGTTTGGCGCCTGCCTTTGGCCCAGGGCGTGATCCTGGAGACCCAGGATCGAATCCCACGTCGGGCTCCCAGTGCATGGAGCCTGCTTCTCCCTCTGCCTATGTCTCTGCCTCTCTCTCTCTCTCTCTCTCTCTCTGTGTGACTATCATAAATAAATAAATAAAATTAAAAAAAAAAAAAAAAGGACAGGAGAGTGAGTCTAGCAGATATTCAGGAAAGATTCCTGCCATACAGGGAAAAGCTAGTGCAAAGGCACTGGGATGACAGCAAGCCCTAGAGCAATGTATGTATATGGGATACATGTACAAGAGGGTACAGAGGAGCTTTGTGATAACTCTATGCTGGCCAAACATGGGCTGAGCCCACCTATAGGGCAACTTTTACCCAAAGAGTGAGCTAATAGTGGCTATGATTTCTCAGTTGCAAGTTCAGTGCATATGTATTTACAATAACACAAAATTTTCTACTTCTTTTTCTCTTACTGTTTTTTTGAAAATACCAAATGCTTACTTTATGATAAAAATAGTTGAAACTACAAAACTGTAGCTTTGAAAAATATATAGTATATACTTTATCCCAAATACTACTCTGATAACATCATCTTTCATTTTCACCATTTCTTTAAAGGTTTTCTATTATAATTGTGGTATAATTTCTTCTTTGACCTAATTATTATTAAGAAGAGTAAGAGGTTGGAAATTTTTGTTTTATTTATTTTATTGCTTCCAAGTATCATTATACTCTAGCCTGAGAATTCGTCCTTTAAAACTGGTGTTTTCTTTGCACTAGTCAGTTTGCTTTGTGATTTAATAAATGGTTAATTTTTATTTTCCTTTCAATATCTTTATTTTTAGTCTATGGAAACCAAATTTTGTTACATTTTTCTTTGAAAATAAGTGTGTTGCTCTCATTAGAGAGTTCTGGACACCATTATTGTAAAATTCTTACACTATTAAGTATTAAAACCACTACATCTGATTTCAACACTCTAGTTTGGGCTTTCTGCTCACCAATTCTGTTAACCTTCAACCTTTCTCCTTTTTTTTTTTTTTTAAATTTTATTTATTTATTCATTAGGGAGACAGAGAGAGGCAGAGACATAGGCAGAGGGAGAAGCAGGCTCCATGCAGGGAGCCCAATGTGGGACTCGATCCCAGTACTCCAGGATCACGCCCTGGGCTGAAGGCAGGTGTCAAACCCCTGAGCCACCCGGGCTACCCTCTGTTGCTGTAGCTTTTGGTATCTTTGGATAAAACCATCTGTGTTAAAAAAAAAAAAAAAAAAAAAAAAAAAAACATCTGTGTTCTAGCACATGTCATACTGGTTAGTAGTTAAGAAAGTCTTCTTCACATTCTATTTTGATAGTGAAAATGTCACCAGGTACCCAAGACTGGCTTTGAAAACCACTTTTGATTCAAGTATGCATGATCATGTATGTGTTCTCCTAGCTTGCTTCACAAAACTTGCAGGTATTATTAAATGCTAATTCTTTAAAATATTATTTACAATATTTATAAGACGGAATTACAACAGCAGAATTAGCAAGTACTGGTCTAAAATATGGGTATAATGTAGCCTGAAAGGTCTTCAACTATTAAGTTCTGTAATCTAAATTAATTAATTCTTTCCTGCTAATCAGTACAAGAGAACCTAAACTCTATATACTAAAATTACATAAAATAAGGAGTGTAATTTATAATAGTAAATAAATAAAATAGTAAATCACTATTTCACTAAATAGGTGAAAATAAACATACCTCCCATTTTTGTCATCTTCATGAATAAAGGAAGGCATGGTCTGTCTGCAAAAATCTCACTTTGATGAACAAGGCATTCCTTTACTACATCATAGCCATTTAAAACCACAGCTGATATACCTCCAAGATCTAAACTGAAGATCTTTGAGAAGAAAAAAAAATTTAAATGACAAAACAGAAATATTAACTATGGAAATCCAAATGTGCTAAGCCCGGTTCTCCCAGTATTTGTTACTTCCCTGAAAATGTAAGGATTTATTATTTAACTGACAATGTTTTGAGCGCCTTCTCTCCACAAGGCATAGCAAACACTACAATTTCATTACCTAGTCAGTGCCTGAAGACATAATCTTATAAATGGTATAAGGAAGACAGTACTGGGCTCATGAGGCTTGGGTTCTAGTTTAAGCTTTGTCATTAAACAAATATAGGACCCTGGACAGAACCTTTAACTTTTTTGGGCTTCAGGGTTGCCCCAGAAAATATGGTACTTGATTCAGATGCTCCTTTAAGATTCATTCCAACTCAATGCCTTCAGTAAGATCTAGGAATCTCTTTTTATTTCCAAGATAAATGAGGAAGCAGCACAATTATTTCCAGGCTTATATAGGGAGGGGATTGCCTGAGAAAGAACTTTGATGTATAAACATATTACAACTAGCCTCATTTGTATTTGGGTCTCTGAATTCCAAGTTAACAAAGAGGGTACCAAAGGGAATCTGACCTTGGAGAAAAGGCACTTACCACATAGGCACAGGTGGGTGCCCTCAGCTAAGGGAAAGGCAAGACAGAATGAATATCCATCCTATGCCTGTGCTTCATTCACCTCAGGTTCACTTACAACAGAACACCTCCTGTAGTCTACTCTAGCTAGTCCAAAATAAGAGGCTAATGCAGTGAGAGAACTATCAGTGGTGTGCAAAGATTGCTTATCTTCATCCTGTCAGGGCTTGGCTGAGAGCTAATTTTTAGGGCCAAAATACTGAATCAAGCCTCATTCTGTGCAAATAAGTAGAGCAAATTTAACCACGGTTTATACTACGTTAGAGGGGAAAAAAAAAAAAAACAACAAATAGGTTTAATGAAGAACAGAAGTCAGAAGTTCAGCAGAAGTAATTACAGGAAAAAATGTGATGAAGACCTTCAAGTAGTAGCAGAAGCAACCAACTGAACAATGGAGGCTTTGGCACAGGCTAGGCTCTGCCAACCGAGCAGCAGGAACCCCCAGAACCTTGGGGAGGTAGCATCAACTGTGCGCGACAAGCAGTGGTAGTAGTCAAGAGCGGCAGTGGAAGAGTTTCAGTGCCAAGAGAATGGCTTCCAGCTGGCAAATGTGGGACTCTTTCAGTTCCCAAAGCAGTAATGAAATTGTTTTAAAGCCCCAGAAGTGGGGGATCCCTGGGTGGCGCAGTGGTTTGGCGCCTGCCTTTGGCCCAGGGTGCGATCCTGGAGACCCGGGATCGAATCCCACATCAGGCTCCCGGTGCATGGAGCCTGCTTCTCCCTCTGCCTATGTCTCTGCCTCTCTCTCTCTCTCTCTCTCTCTGTGACTATCATAAATAAAAAATTAAAAAAAAAAAAATTAAAAAAAAAAAAAAAAATAAAGCCCCAGAAGTGTAATTGTATCAGATATAAAGGGAAAACGCCTCCTTCTCGTGTGTCTCCTCTCATCTCAGTACTCTACTCTAAACTGACACCAGCTGTATGATTTTCCACCCCTCAGCAATTCTAGGATACCAGCTGGGTGTCCTAGAATTTAACTCAATTTTGACACTACCTACCTGGACATAGTTTCAGATCCCACAAGTTAAGGGCTCAGTCCCATAAGACTGCTCCCTATCTCTACTTCAGATGCCAATCACCAAGTTCGGGTTCTTCTGACCAACAGGCTATAAATTAGAGGTTCCCACGACCTCTTCCTTGGGTTCGATTAGTGGGCTAGAGTGGTTCATAGAACTCAGGAAAACATTTTACTTACTAGATTCACGGTTTATCATAGAAGGATATAACTCAGGAACAGCCATACAGAAGATATGCATAGGGAAGGTATGGGGAAAGGGGAACAAAGCTTCCATGCTCTCCCCAGGCATGCTATCTAGTCTCTGCTCACCTCCACCTGTTTACCAACATGGACACTCTCTGAACCCTGGAATTCAGGGATTGTTATGGAGCCTTTATTAGCTAGGCATGTTTAATTATATCATGGGTCACTAGTGACTGATTCAAATTCCAGCCCCTCTCCCTCCCCCAGAGGTAGTAGGGGTGTGATGGGAAGTTCCACCATCTAACCATGACTGGTTCTCCTGGCAATAAACTCCCACTTTAGGGATGCTCCAAAAATTATCTCATTAGCATAAACTCAGGTATAGTTGAAAGAGGCTTGTCATGAATTAAAAAAACACCTGTATCACTTTTAACACTTAGGAAATTCCAAGGACATTAGGAAGTATATTCCAGGAAAGAGACAAAGACCAAATATGGATTTCTTATTATAAATCACAGTATCAAAGCAGGAAGGGAAGGCATTAGTGAACAGGCACTTGTTCTGATGCAGGGGAAAAAAAAAAAAAACCAAAAAACAGACTGATGGTTTCACAAGGATGGTAGAAGAAGACGCTGGGGCTGCAAGCTGTGGTAATACGGATAGAGAACAAACAGGAGCATCGTATTGCAGGGTAAAGCTGTCAGGTGTGGACACTATGGATTACAAAGACCAAGAAGGAGCCATGGCTTGAGAAAGCTGTTACACAATCCACCTTTACTAAAAAATGTGGACCCCTATTTGAGAGTAAACCTGGGGAAATTATCATTTGACCTAGCATCTATTCTGGTATTATGCTGTTTTCAAGGACTTTCCGGAAGGTTTCATTCTTCGAGCTGTTGAGGACCTAAACTGCCTGTGTTGGCTCTGTTTTTCTTCCCAGCCTGACATCACTGCTTAGAGTGTTGATTGATTTTCAGAATGTAAACAGGAGATGGCTATTTCTTACCCTTCCATCCCTGACACTCTGATCCAAACCACCTTCAATTTTTTCCAAGGTTATCATGACAGCCTCTCAACTTGTGTCTTGATAGGTGGTTCTCCACATGGCATACTCCTGCTACATGGCCTTTGTATGTGTTCTCTTGGCCTGGAATGTTCTTCCTCCAGTTTTGCCTAGTTTTGTCCTTGATTTCCTTTAAGCCTTTGTTCAAATGTCTTTGCAGTGAGGCCTGCTCTAACTCAGTTAAAATTCTATCCCTAACTTAACTGACTTCACACTCTGTACTTCGATGTACTGTATCATTTACTTATTGTATTTATATTGTCCGTCTCCCCCACCACCACCTCAGCCCCCAAGGGTATGTAAGCTATATGAGGACAGGGATTTTTACCACTGTTTGGTTTACTACCAAACAGGTATCTTCACAGCTAGGACAGTGCCTAACAGACGCTGACAACCAGTAAGTATATGTTGAATTATTGAATAGTGGCGAAGACACACATTTAAATACACTATTTAGGGATCCCTGGATGGCGCAGCGGTTTGGCGCCTGCCTTTGGCCCAGGGCGCGATCCTGGAGACCCGGGATCGAATCCCACGTCGGGCTCCCGGTGCATGGAGCCTGCTTCTCCCTCTGCCTGTGTCTCTGCCTCTCTCTCTCTCTGTGACTATCACAAATAAATAAATAAATACCTTAAAAAAAAATTTAAATACACTATTTATACAACATCATAGGTGAAGGGCTAGTAACAGAGGGATGTGAAAAGTGCCATTGATGAAAACAACCAACTGCTTCCCACTTTTCAACCTTTGTGTGGGCTGTTTTCTCATTTGAAATGCCTCCCTTGACTGTCATACTCTCCAAACTATACCAAGTCTTTAGGGAACATCCTCTATAAAGCCTTTCTTGGTGCATTCTCCTTCTCTCTCTCTCCTTTGAACCACCACAGCACAAGCTTAGATACTCCCATGGCACTCATTTAATACTACCTTGCACCGGAAGCCAGGAATACTCTTGTCTTCTGCTTGGCTGCTAAATTATAAACTCCACAGAATCAGTGATTTCATCTCTTTCGTCTTCTGAACCTTCCATAAAATCACACCTAGTGCCTTGCATAAAGATCTAAATAAAAGCCAGGAACTTGCCAGATCCACTTGCCTTAAAGTAAAGGAATTGCTTTATTGTCCTTACATGCATTACCTGAAAATAATCTGTAAAAAACACTTTTACTCCCTTTGCTAGCTAGGAAATGCTACTCAAAATTTGGATTCAGATTAAAGTCATTGCAGAAGCTTACACATTCAGAGTGAATCTCCAAGGAAATGATACTTCTTGATGTGGTATATTTCTATCTAAGATTACCTTTAAAATGAATGTATGAGCCCCAAGGTCTGGTTGTTTTCAAGAATTATAAAAAAAGAACTGAAGTCACAGACTTCATAAAAGTAAGTGACACTTAAAGTGACCGCCATTTCTCACAAGCAATTTTCAAGTCCAGGTTTTTCCTGTGAGCCTACATTTCCAGTGAAGAAGATAATAGAAAAATAAAATTCCATTTACTAATAAGCCCTATAAACAACTTTCTATAACCTTTCAGAAGTATAAGAGGTAACAGTCTCTTCCTACTTCCAAAAAAGGTATAGTATTTTAACAACTTATACTAACTGTGAGACTTTAGCAGAATTGCAAAATACCTCAAAAGCAATGAGATACCTTTACTGCTTCTCAACTAAGATAAAGATCAAATGTTGCCAGGGAGAAGGGTCCAAAATGGAGATAAAGAAAGACTTGGAACTCACCTCCTCCACTGACACACCAAATCTATACCTATTTATAAAGCAATTCTTCCTGAAGGAATGAGGGCTACCTGAACAGCTTCTATAGAACAAAAGAGGGGATCCCTGGGTGGCGCAGCGGTTTGGCGCCTGCCTTTGGCCCAGGGCGCGATCCTGGAGACCCGGGATCGAATCCCACATCGGGCTCCCGGTGCATGGAGCCTGCTTCTCCCTCTGCCTGTGTCTCTACCTCTCTCTCTCTCTCTGTGTGACTATCATAAGTAAAAAAAAAAAAAAAAAAAAAAAAATTTAGAACAAAAGATAGGCCACATAAAGAATGACAAGAGAAAATGGAGACTATGGTAACAAAGGGAACCCCACCCCCAGTGCTTGAACTGCAGTGGGGAGGGACAGCACTGAGGGACTGAGATGAGATTCACCTGCCTTGGTGCACAGGAAAAAAGCCATGGTTTAAAAGGGTAACTAGAATATATTTGGGTACCTGGGTGGCTCAGTCAGTTTTTTTTTTTTTAAGATTTTATTTATTTGAGAGAAAGAGAGAGAGAGAGGGAGAGGGAGAGCAAGAGCGGGGTGGAGGGGCAGAGGGAAAGGGAGAAGCAGACTCTCTGCTGAGCATGGAGCCCTATGTGGGGCCTGATCCCAGGACCCTGGGATCACAACCTGAGATGAAGGCAGATGCTAAACCGATTGACACCCAGGCGCCCTGAGCACCCAACTCTTGATCTCAGCTTGGGTCTTGAGCTCAGGGTCATGAATTCAAGTCTCATGTTGGGCTTCACAGTGGGTATGGAGCCTACTTAAAAAAAAAAAAGAAAAAAGAAAAAAGGGCAGAGTGCCTGGGTTGGTTAAGTGTCTGCCTTTAGCTGGGATCAAGCCCCACATCAAGCTCCCTGCTCAGTGGGGAGCCTGCTTCTTTCCTTCTGCGGCTCCCCTTCTTGTACTCTCTTGCTTTCTCTAATAAATAAATAATCTTTAAAAAAAAAAGAAAGAGCAACTAGAATATAAAAAAATTAGCCCTTAGAACCCTGCCAAAGGTCAGGGGAGCTACTGGAAGCCAGGAAGCCAGGACTGGCAAATGCATGGTTTACATATCTCTTCCACCATGACAGCACAGAAAGAAGCAGGGGGTAGGCACCAAAGCCACCTGCAGCCTCAGTGCACTGGGCCCCTACCCCACACTAGTCCAAGCCATCCCGATCAGAAGGCCCCAGCACAGCATACACAATTCCAGCTGTCTCACCAATGTGACAGGTGCAAAGCACCCTGGAGTACTCCAGGCCCATACCACTTCAGTTCCAGATGACTTGCCAGGGTACCCCCAGTGTAGAGGGCCCAAGGAACTCCTAGCTGTTTGCCTTGCCTTGGCTTTAGCCACCCTGCCAGGGCACCCCCTGCTTAGAGGGCCCTGGGACCCCATGTCAATTTCAGCTCCAGACTCTGTGCCAGGGCATCCTCTGCTTGGAGTACACTGGGACTACCCCTCTTACACCTACTTTACCTTCAGCTATCCTGCCAGGATGCTCTCTGTGTGGAAAGCCCCAAGACCACTTGGTTTACAACCACTTCAGCTTAGGCTGTCCTGCCAGGGCACCCTCTGTGTGAAGACCCCTGGATTACCCTGGTCCATGCCTACTTCAGCTCCAGCCATCCCACCAGAGGGGCTCCAGCAGAGTGTCCAGGACCTCTAGCCCACATAAGCCACAGCTCCAGCCAGTCAGTCAGTCACCAGGCACAGTCAACCAAGGAATGACCATACACAAGACCGCTAATGTTTAGAAGTATGAATTCATTTAATTCATAAAAACAAACA
Organism: Canis lupus dingo; assembly: GCF_003254725.2. Taxonomy (NCBI): domain Eukaryota; kingdom Metazoa; phylum Chordata; class Mammalia; order Carnivora; family Canidae; genus Canis; species Canis lupus. The sequence goes on from NC_064263.1 coordinate 38,087,917, forward strand.
CAGAAAGTCAAGCAAAATGAGAAGACAGGAGAATATGTTCCAAATGAAAGACTAAGACAAAATGTGAGAAAAGAACTAAAAAAAATGGAGATAACCAATCTACCTGATAGAGTTCAAAGCAGGTTTGATTTCTGGGGAAGGTGGTGAAATAGGAGGATCTCAAAATCTCCTTGTCCCATGGGTATACCTAGATAACACCCATATCAGAGTAAATAACCCAGACAATGACCCAAAGACTGCCAGAACAGACTCTCCACAGCTAAATGTAGAGAAAAGAGTCCACATTGAAAATGATAGGAAGGGTGACTTCGTTAGGAAACCTGTCCCATGGGGACGGAGGGCCCCTGTAAGCACAGAGCAGATCCCACACTGGGCCCCAGAGATACAGGCCCCTGCACCAAGAAAAATCCAAAGAACATTTGGCTTTGAAAACAGAGAGACTTACTATGATGAATTTTCACAATTAATGAGGCTTAATACCTGGAACTTTAAAAGTGGGGGGGGAGGGTAAGCTCTTGGGAGAGCTGGAGGGTGATAGGAAACTGAAAGGGTGATAGGAAACTGAAACTTAAAGAGACAGCATAATAAACAGCACTGCTGAGATACAGGTAGAAAGAGCAATTCGAAAAATGCCTAGGGGATATGGAAAGATTTATTTACTAATCTCAGAACCTATGCTGGAGGGGTAGGGACAATTAGGAAACTTCTCAAAAAACAAAAGAGCTAGCAGCCGCCATTCTGCCTCTCACCTAAATAACACAGATGCCTGGGGGAACCAGTACAATGGGAATACTCTGGACCTAGCCTGTGGAAAGCACACCCAGCCCTGTGCTCTTTTGGGACCCACTCCTCCAATCTGCCCTCAGCAGGAGTCCATCCAAATCAGCACCACAAGCCTGGCACTGTGCAAGCAGCCCTGTCGGGGGGCCAGCAACATTCCAAAGGGGCTCCTGTCCAGGTGAGGGGAAGATAGCCACACACCCCAGTTCCACTGTAGCCCCAGAGTGGGCGGCGGGGGAAGGAGGGGTGGTAGACATCAGGTCAGCTTGCAGCCCATACCCACCAATGAAAGTCTTTTAGGGAACAAAAGAGGGAGGGCCCCCGGGAGTCTGGTGGAACCATGGCTCTGCCAAATACCTGGTCTGACCCCACTCAAGCCCATGGTAGAGGACTTTAACACTCCACTTACATCAATGGATAGATCATCTGAGCAGAAAATCAACAAAGAAACAATGGCTTTGAATGACACACTGGACCAAGTGGATCTGGCAGATATATTCAGAGCATTCCATCCTAAAACAGTGGAATTAAACTTTTCAAGTGCACATGGGACATTCCCCAGAACAGATCACATGTTAGGGTAAAAAAAAAAGTAAAAAAATTGAAAAAATTGAAATTATAACATGCATCTCTTCCAGCCACAATGCTAAGAAACCAACCACAAGAAAAAAATCCGGAAAGAACACAAATACTTGGAGGTTAAATAACATCCTACCAAACAATGAATGGGTCAAGCAGTAAATCAAAGAGGAAATAAAAAAATACATAGACACCAATGAAAATGAAAACACAATGGGCCAAAATCTTTGGGATGCAGTAAAAGCTGTTCTAAGAGTGAAGATTATAACAATATAGACCTGCCTCAAGAAGCAAGAAAAATCTCAACCTAGTCTCATACTAAATGAGCTGGGAAGGGACGCCTGGGTGGCTCAGTGGTTGAGCCTTTGGCTCAGGGTGTGATCCTGGGGTCAAGGAACGAGTCCCACATCGGGCTCCCTGCAAGGAGCCTGCTTTCTCTGCTGTGTTCTCTGCCTCTCTCTCTCTCTGTCTCTGTCTCTCATGAATAAATAAATAAATAAATAAATAAATAAATAAATAAATAAATAAATAAAATCTTTAAAAAAATTAAAACAGTAGAACAGATCAATGAACCAAGAGCTGGTTCTTCGAAAAGATCAACAAAATTGATAAACTTTTAGCTAGACTAATAAAGAAAAATGGAAAGGGCACCCAAATTAATCAAATCAGAAACAAAAGAAGTAATAACCCACTCCACAGAAATACAAAGGATTGTAAGAGACTACTAAGAAAAATTATATATTAACATATTGGACAACCTAGTTGAAATAGATTCCTAGAAGCATACAATCTTCCAAAACTGAATCAGGAGGAAACAGCAAATCTGAACAGGCTGATTTCTAGTAATGACACTGAATGACTAATAAAAAACTCCCAATAAATAAGAGGATCTGATGGCTTCACAAGTGAATTCTACCAAATACTTAAGAGTTAATACTTAGTCTCCTCAAACTATTCCAAAAAACAGAAGAAGAGGGAAAGTTTCCAAATACATTCTACAAGGCCAGCATTACCTTAATACTAACAAAAAAGACACTACAAACACTCACAGACACACACACACACACAAAGATCCCAAACTACAGGCCAATATCCTTGATGAACAGAACCAGAAATTGTCAATAAAATATTAGTAAACCAAATTAAAAAATTAATTAAATTGATCATTCACCATGATCAAGTGGGATTTATTCTGGGGATGCAAGCCTGTTTCAATTTTTGAAAATCAATCCAAATAACACACCACATTAACAAAATGAAGGATTAAAATAACACAACCGGGGAAAGGGCACAGGGTTTGAAAGATGGCGGACGACGTGGACCAGCAACAAACTACCAACACCGTAGAAGAGCCCCTGGATCTCATCAGGCTCAGCCTGGATGAGCGAATTTATGTGAAAATGAGAAATGACCGAGAGCTTCGAGGCAGATTACATGCATATGATCAGCATTTAAATATGATATTGGGAGATGTGGAAGAAACTGTGACTACTATAGAAATTGATGAGGAAGCATATGAAGAGATATATAAATCAACAAAATGGAATATTCCGATGCTTTTTGTCCGGGGAGATGGTGTTGTACTAGTTGCTCCTCCATTAAGAGTTGGCTGAAACAAAGAATTTATCATGTATGAAATATAGGAGATTTTGTATGATTGCCTCTTTAAATGTAGAAGACATCCAAAAGAGAAACCTGCGTTCATTTTGATATTAAGAAATGACCAAGGATTCTTCCACTCCTGAAATGAGTTGATTTGCAGAAAACTCAAAAATTCTTAAGCTAAAGGGCATTTAAATTTTTTTCCAGGGATCCCTGGGTGGCGCAGCGGTTTGGCGCCTGCCTTTGGCCCAGGGCGCGATCCTGGAGACCCGGGATCGAATCCCACGTCGGGCTCCCGGTGCATGGAGCCTGCTTCTCCCTCTGCCTGTGTCTCTGCCTCATTCTCTCTCTCTCTCTCTCTGTGACTATCACAAATAAATAAAAATTTAAATAAATAAATAAATAAATAAATAAATAAATTTTTTTCCAACTCTTTCAATAAATGTGATCACCAGGATGCAAAAAAAAAAAAAAAAAAATGACACAACCATTTCAATAAATGCAGAAAAAGCATTTGAAAAAATTCAACATCCATTCACAATGAAAACTCAAAACAAAGTGGGTTTAGAGGGAGTTCACCTCAACATAATACAGACCATGTATGACAAACCTATAGCCAACATCATACACAATGGTGAAAAATTAAGAGTTTTTCCTTTAAGATCAGGAACAAGACAAGGATGTCCACTCTCACCACTTTTATTCAATATAGTACTGGAAGTCCTAGCCACAGTTTCACAGTACTGGAAAAAAATAATAAAAGGCACCAAAATTGATAAGGAAGAAGTAAAACTATTTGTAGATGACATTATACTATACATAGAAATCCCTAAAGACTCCACCAAAACACTCTTAGAAGTAACAAATGAGTCATAGATTACAAAGTCAACATACAGAAATCTACTCCATTGTCATAACTAATAACGAAGTAGCAAAAAAAGAAATTAATAAAACAATTCCATTTATAATTGCACCAAAAATAATAAAATACCTAGGAATAAATTTTTTTTTTCCCTAGGAATAAATTTAACCAAGGAGGTGAAAAGCCTACACTCTGAGATCTATAAAACACTTGATAAAAAAAAAATTGAAGATGACACAAATGGAAAGATATTCCATGCCCATGGATTGGAAGATCAGTATTGTTAAAATGTCCACATTGTCCAAAGCAATCTAGAGATTTAACATAATCCCTATCAAAATATACAGAGCATTTTTCATAGAACTAGAAATCCTAGAACAAACAATCCTAAAATTTGTATGGAATCACAAAAGATCCCAAACAGCCTAAGCAATCTTGAAGAAGAAAAAAAGTGGAGGTATTACAATCCCAGATTTCACGATATAGTACAAAGATACAATAATCAAAATACTATGATCCTGGCACAAAAACAGACACATAGATTAACAGAACAGAAAAGAGAGCCTAGAAATAAACCCATGATTATACAGTCAATCTACAACAGAGCAGGCAAAAATATGCAATGAAGAAAAGACAGCCTCTTCAACAAATGGTGCTGGCAACACTGGACCAATACATGCAAAGAATAAAACTGGACCACTTTCTCACACCATATACAAAAATAAACTCATAATGGATTAAAGACCTAAATATAAGTCCTGAAACCATAAAAATACTAGAAGAGAATATAGGGAGTAATCTCCTGGTCATTTCCCTTAGCAATTTATTTAGATAGATTTCCTCAGGCAAAGGAAACAGAAGCAAAAATATATATATACATATAATAATAATAATAAGCTATTGGGATTACACCAAAAGAAAAACTTTTATACAGTAAAGAAAACCATTGAAAAAACAAAGCAAAACAAAATAAAAACTGAAAAGGCAACTTACTGAATGGGAGTAGGTATCTGCAAATGATATAGCCAAAAAGGGTTTGACATACAAAATATATAAAGAAATTATATAATTCAACACCAGAAAATGCCAGTTAAAAATTAGCTGAGGGGCAGCCCCGGTGGCGCAGCAGTTTAGCGCCACCTTCAGCCCAGGCGTGATCCTGGAGACCAGGGATCGAGTCCCACATCGGGCTTCCTGCATGGAGCCTGCTTCTCCCTCCGCCTGTGCCTCTGCCTCTCTCTTTGCTCTCTCTGAATGAATGAATAAATAAAATCTTTAAAAATAAATAAATAAAAATAAAAATAAAAATAAAAATTAGCTGAGGACTTGACTAGGCATTTTTCCAAAGAAGACAAACACATGTCACAAACCATATGAAAAGGGATCCCTGGGTGGCGCAGCGGTTTGGCGCCTGCCTTTGGCCCAGGGCGCGATCCTGGAGACCCGGGATCGAATCCCACATCGGGCTTCCGGTGCATGGAGCCTGCTTCTCCCTCTGCCTATGTCTCTGCCTCTCTCTTTCTCTCTCTGTGACTATCATAAATAAATAAAAATTTAAAAAAAAAACAAAACAAAACAAAAAAAAACAAACCATATGAAAAGATGATCAATATCACTTTTGATCATCAGGGAAATGTACATCAAATATACGATGAGATATCACATTTTACCTGTCAGAATGGCTAGTATCTGGGGTGCCTGGGTGGCTCTGTCGATTAAAAGTCCTGCCTCTTGATCTCAGTTTAGGTCTTGATTTCAAGGCTGTGAGTTCAAGCCCCAAGTTGAGCTCCACACTGGGCATGGAGCCTACATTAAATAAATAAATAAATAAATAAATAAATAAATAAATAAATAAATAAATAAATAAATAAATAAATAAATAAATAAAAAGGATGGCTAGCATAAAAAAAAAAAAAAACAACAAGAAATAACAAGTGTTGTCAAGGATGTGGAAAAAAGGGACCCCTTGCACAATGTTGGTGGGAATGTAAACTGGCACAGCCACTCTGAAACAGTATGGTTCATCAAAAAATTAAAATTAGTTATAGCATACAAGGTGCCTGGGTGGCTCAGATGTTTAAGTGTTGGACTTCTGGTTTTGGCTCAGGTTGTGATCTTAAGGTCTTGGAATGGAGTCCTGAGGCCAGCTCTGCGCTCAGCAGGGAGTCTGCTTCCCCTATCCCTCTGCCCCTCCTCTCACCCATGTATGGATTCTCTCTCAAATAAATCTTAAGAGAAAAAACAACATACAATTCAGTAATTCTACTGTTATTTGTCCAAAGAAACTGAAAACACTATTTCAAAAAGATAGATGCACTGCTACATTTATTACAGCATTATTCACAATAGCCAAGATATGGGAGCAATCTAAATGTCCACCAATAAAGGAATGTATGAATAAGATGTGATATAATGAATACATACACAATGGATATATACTGGAGTATTACTCAGCCATAAAAAGAGATCTTGCCAACGGTGACAACATAAACAGACACAGAGGTTATTATGCTAAGTGAAATAAGTCCTACAGAAAAGACAATTACCATATGATTTCACTTTTATGTAGAATCTAAAAACAAAACAAACAAAAGCAGAAACAGATTCATAAATACAGAAAACTGGAGGCAGCCAGAGGGGGATTGGGTGGATGGACAAAATGGATGAAGGCAAGTGGGAGATAAAAGTTTCCAGTTATTCATATACCAGGAAAAAAAAAAAAAAGTTTCCTGTTATGGGCAGCCCCTGTGGTGCAGCGGTTTAGCGGTTTAGCGCTGCCCTCAGCCCAGGGCATGATCCTGGAGACCCGGGATCGAGCCCACGTCAGGCTCCCTGCACGAAGCCTGCTTCTCCCTCTACCTGTGTCTCTGCCTCTCTCTCTCTCTCTCTGAATAAATAAAATAAAATCTTAAAAAAAAAAAGTTTCCAGTTATGGAAGATGTAAATCAGGGAAATGAAAGATACAGCACAGGGAAATGTTACTGTGATAGCATTGTATGGTGGCAGGCCACCCTGCGGTGAGCCTAAAATAGTGCAGAGTTGTTAAATCACTGCTTTACACCTAAAACTAATGTACACGTGCCTCAACTATACTTCAATTAAACAAAAGATCAAATGCTGTCGATGACTTAATTAAGAGGTTAAGTGGTTTCAATATGCTAGGTGGTTTTCAGCTTAAGTGTAAGGCAGAGTCAGTCAAACAATTATCTACTCTTCAATGCATACATCCTTTTCATTTTTGCTCATCTTTCCTCTGTTTCTCCTGTACTTACTAGTACTACTGATTTTTCCACTTCCAGTAAAGAGTACTCTTTGTAAAGAACGACAATCACCTCAAATAGTTACAACAGCAATGCAAGTAATTACTGATACCAAACTCTTAAATCCATTGAATCAAAATGACAGTCTTATCATAATTTGTAATCTATTTTGATAGGAGGGACGCCTGGGTGGCTCAGGGTTGAGCGTCTGCCTTCAGCCCAGGGCATAATCCTGGAATCCCAGGATCGAGTCCCACATCAGGCTCCCTGAATGAAGCCTGCATCTCCCTCTGCCTGTGTCTCTGCCCCTCTCTCTCTCTGTGTCTCTCATGAATAAATAAATAAAATCTTTAAAAAAAAAATCTATTTTGATAGGAAACTCAGATCACTCCCTTCTGGAAAAGAATGTTCCTTGTAAATACAGTGCTCCTATCAGTTCAAATATTTGTGTATGAAAAACAACTTCCTATTCAAGACAGCATTTCACATAATTGATTTAAAGATACATTTTATGTTATAGGCCTAATAAATTGTTTCCAATTAATAACCAAGAACAGGGATCCCTGGGTGGCGCAGCGGTTTGGCGCCTGCCTTTGGCCCAGGGCGCGATCCTGGAGACCCGGGATCAAATCCCACATCGGGCTCCCGGTGCATGGAGCCTGCTTCTCCCTCTGCCTGTGTCTCTGCCTCTCTCTCTCTCTCTGTGACTATCATAAATAAATAAAAATTTAAAAAATAAATAAATAAATAAAAATAAAAATAAATAAAAAAAAAAATAAAAATAACCAAGAACATTTGAGTAGCAGTTTGTTTCTAGTTATTTTCATTACACATGAGGAAAAATTAAAATTCAGAGAAAAATCGAGTTTTATCTGACAAAAGAGGACTCAACTTCTAATCTCATACTTCCACATCTTAGGATTTCTCTAGAATATCATGGTACCAGCATGCCAGAAGTCATACATGTTCAACGGAAATCACAGAAACACACTCAGTTCCTGGAGAACTGGAAGGTTGACAATAAAATATAAGAATTATATACATTTGCTTTACCTAAGTTCACTTTCCGTTTAACGTCAACCATGAGACATGTGCAAAAACCCAGGATAATTCTTGTAAACTCTGGTTCAAATAAAGATTTAAGCCTCCACCTGAAATACCACAATTGCCAAACAGCAACGCTATCTTATTCCTTCAAAGCACTCACAATTTGTGGCCGATATTTAGATTTGCTCTCTCTCACTGGGCTCTAATTCCCTAAAATCAGGCAGTGTCTGCCTTCCTCATCTCATCCTCAGCACCTTGCAGGGCCTGGCTTGTGGCTGCACAGGAATGAATGGATTCAAAGCAAAACAGGTGAGCTTGGCCAGTGCCCTGGGAAGTCTGCTTCTGTCTGAGGTCTGGACACCCTTGCAATCACACGCTTCAGTACTGCACACCCCTTTCCTCCCCTGCAGGGAGCAGCGGTGTGACTGTGTGCAAGTCCCTCAGCATTTCTGGGCTGTGCTTTCCATCTCTGCACAGTGGGAAATGATGGGGAAACACAGGACTGGCTGAGGACAAAGCACACTGACAAGTCCTTGAAACAGGGGAAGTGACATTCCTCTACAGACTCAACTGCTAGATGTTCATACTTTGCTAAGGGCAGAAGGCAAACTCAGCCTGACCCCCAGGATCCTGTAAGCCTATTTTAACATATACAAATTCCTTTAAAGAAACAGTCAACAAAACTAAAAGACAACCTTCAGAATGGGAGAAGATATTTGCAAATGACATATCAGATAAAGGACTAGTATCCAAGATCTATAAAGAACTTATTAAACTCAACAGCGAAGAAACAATCCAATCATGAAATGGGCAAAAGACATGAACAGAAATCTCACAGAGGAAGACATAGACATGGCCAACATGCACATGAGAAAATGCTTCGCATCACTTGCCATCAGGGAAATACAAATCAAAACCACAATGAGATACCACCTCACACCAGTGAGAATGGGGAAAATCAACAAGGCAGGAAACAACAAATGTTGGAGAGGATGTGGAGAAAGGGGAACCCTCTTGCGCTGTTGGTGGGAATGTGAACTGGTGCAGCCACTCTGGAAAACTGTGTGGAGGTTCCTCAAAGAGTTAAAAATAGACCTGCCCTACGACCCAGCAATTGCACTGCTGGGGATTTACCCCAAAGATACAGATGCAGTCAAACGCTGGAACACCTGCACCCCGATGTTTATAGCAGCAATGGCCACAATAGCCAACTGTGGAAGGAGCCTCGGTGTCCATCGAAAGATGAATGGATAAAGATGTGGTCTATGTATACAATGGAATATTCCTCATCCATTAGAAACGACAAATACCCACCATTTGCTTCAATGTGGATGGACCTGGACGGTATTATGCTGAGTGAAATAAGTCAATCGGAGAAGAACAAACATTAATATGGTCTCATTCATTTGGGGGAATATAAAAAATAGTGAAAAGGAATAAAGGGGAAAGGAGAAAAAATGAGTGGGAAATATCAGAAAGGGAGACAGAACATGAGAGACTCCTAACTCTGGGAAACGAACGAGGGGTGGTGGAAGGGGAGGTGGTCGAGGGGTAAGGGTGACTGGGTGATGGGCACTGAGGGGGGCACTTCATGGGATGAGCACTGGGTGTTATTCTATATGTTGGCAAATTGAACACCAATAAAAAATAAATTAAAAAAAAAAAAAAGAATTTTCCCTTTGGGCAGCCCGGGTGGCTCAGTGGCTGAGCATCTGCCTGCAGCCCAGGGCATGACCCTGGAGACCTGGGATGAGTCCCAAGTCCGGCTCCCCACATGGAGCTTGCTTCTCCCTCTGCCTGTGTCTCTGCCTCTCTTTCTGTATGTCCCATGAATAAATAAAAATAAAAATAAAAATAAAAAAAAAAAGGAATTTTCCCATCATCTCTAAACCCCCAAGATACATGTTGCACTGAAAGCACATGGCCCACTGAAAGACATTTGAAGGGTCTCAGGACTCAGGGTTTATCAGACATAATAGGTGACCTTTTCCCAACAATAGCTAGCCCCCTCAAGGTCCTGGAAACCTTGCTTCCAAAACTCCTTGGAGAGTACCTCCCCTCAGACCCCTCCCAGCTCCCAGGTATATAATCAGCCACACCTCACAGGCCTGGGGCAGTAGCAATTCCTGCCCACGGGTCCTGTCCCTGTGCTTTAATAAAACCACCATTTTGCAAAGAGGTCTCAAGAATTCTTTCTTGGTGGTGGGCTCCGGACCTCACCCCACCAAACCTCACCTATATACCAAAACCTCATCAGGAAAGACTGCAAGTAGCAGGTCGGCGGGACGGTGAGATTACAGGTGAGCCTCCCGTGGCGGGGGATGCTGGCCGGCCGCACAGTCGTGTCGGCCACGAGGATGCTCCCGACCACCAGGCCGCCACTGCCCCTGCGCTGTGGGCCTCCGCACCGGTTTTTAGTCCCGAACTCCTTCGTTCTTCCATGATTATTTCCCAGAGCCCCTCCCGGCCAGGCCCTTCCCTGCGCTTCCTGCTCCCTCCAGTAGACGCCTAGACGAGCCATCCTTAGATGCAAACATTTAGGAATGTCCCATTAAACGTTAATCTGGACCTAGGGTTTGGATGCCTCATTTTCGCCAGAAGCCAGACAGATCCGCACACACGTCTACTTCCCACAGGCTGACAAAAAAAAGGGGGGGGGGCAAAAAACCCACCACCCCCCCAGGGCCCCACTGCGCCTGCGCGGAGCACAGCCTGGGCGCTCTCGGAGCGGCGGGTCCCAAGGCGCAGGCGCAGCACCTCGGCGCCCTCAGCAAGCCGGAGGGTCCCGCGGGATACCGCTAGGCGGCGGCAGCGGGCGGCCCTGCGGGGCGGGGCTTCCCCGGCGGGGCGCGGCCTCGGGCAGGTCTACACCCGCCCCCGCCCCGACTCGGGAAGCCGGTTTCCCTCCAAGTCGCTAGAACGCCGAAGGGGCGTCCCGACCGCTCGGGCCCCGCGGCGGCCGTGCAGCCCACCCCGGAGGAAGGCCCGGGGCCCCCGCCCGCAGCCCGCAGCCCGCAGCCCGCCGGGCTGTACCTCGCCGTACACCCGGCTCTGCTTTCTCATGTAGACGTGGGCGAGCTCGCCCGAGGCCGCCAGCGAGTAGATGTTGCCGATAAATGGCAGCCCCGACGGCCCGGGGGGGAAGCCGGCCGGCCGCCTCTGCTTCAGCAGCTGGCGGACCCCCAGCACGAAGAGCAGCAGAAGGAGCGCGGCTCCGAGCCCCGCGGCGCACGCCTCAGCGCCCGGGGGACCCCGCATGGCAGGGCCGCGGGCCGGGGCCGCCAACCCCGCCGCCGAGCAGCGCGCTCGCACCAGGCCCGCCGCCCCCGCCCCCGCCCCCGCCCCCGCCCCCGCCCGGCCGCCCTGGCCCCGCCCCCTGGCCCTCGGCCGGCCGCCCTGGCCCCGCCCCTGGACCTCGGCCCTGGCCCCGGCCCCGCCCCCTGGCCTTCGGCCGGCCGCCCTGGCCCCGCCCCCTGGCCCTCGGCCGGCAGCCCTGGCCCCGCCCCCTGGCCCTCGGCCGGCCGCCCTGGCCCCGCCCCCTGGCCCTCGGCCGGCCGCCCTGGTCCCGGCCCCGCCCCCTGGCCCTCGGCCGGCCGCCCTGGCCCCGCCCCTGGCCCCGCCCCCTGGCCCTCGGCCGGCAGCCCCGGCCCCGCCCCCTGGCCCTCGGCCGGCCGCCCTGGCCCCGCCCCCGGCCCCGCCCCCTGGCCATCGGCCGGCAGCCCCGGCCCCGCCCCCTGGCCTTTGGCCGGCCGCCCCGGGCAGTTACTCGGGCCCCGCCAGGCTCGGAGTCTGCGGCGCAGAGGCGGCGGCCACTCTTTGGATCTGGGCGTGGCTCCCAGCGAACTCGACAGTGGGGGGAGGGGGGTGGCCCCTTTCCAGGGTGTGGACCCCGGGGCCTGGGGAACGCGTGGGCATCACCTCCCTCAGTGACCCGGGAGGCTCCTGCTTCCCTGGCCAGCCCTTTCTGAGGGTGGCTTTTTAGGAACTATTACATAAGAAACTCTTAAATGAGCTATTTAGGAGTGAAAAAACTGCAAACATGATCAGAACTCAGTCCTGAGCTAAACCTGATAATCTTTAGAATTAATGATTGAGGGGTGCCTGGGGTGGCTCAGGGGTTGCGCATCTGCCTTTGGCTCAGGTCATGATCCCGGGGTCCTAGGATCGAGTCCCGCCGGGCTCCCTGCATGGAGCCTGCTTCTCCCTCTGCCTGTGTCTCTACATCTCTCTCTGTGTCTCTCATGAATAAATAAATAAATAAAAAAAATCCTTAAAAAAATGCTTGAGACCTGACTCATCATACTAAAAGAAAATATTTTCCTGTTTTACTCATTTGTTCCTTGGTCATTATGAGGCATTTTTGTATGTGATCCCCTAAGAACTGTGATGATGCAATTCATAGGTTACCTGAGTTAATCATGCATCTTTCAACCCTTTCTCGGCTTCCCAAACGGTGACTTCTTGGCAATCACAGAGGACTCAATAGTCTGCAGTTGCCCAGAGATGGTACTTGATGTAGGAAACAAAGGGAGAGGGAAAAGTAGATAAAATTAACTGTCCTAACCTATAGGCCATTGACAAATACTTGAGGCAAGAAGTATAACCTTCCTTCAGGAAGTTCCTCACTATCTTAATGCCTTGCTGAAGGTGAGTTAGAGACAAGGCTAGGCAGGGCTAGGTAGGGAGCCACAAAAGCAGGCTCCCAAAAATCCCCAAAATGCTGAGGTGTAAGGAAACTAGAGATAAAGGAACAAGTCAGACCACCATGCCCTAAGATGTGGGTGGGGAGGGTGTCTTGTTATAACAGCTACTTGTGACCAATAAAGAATAACCAGGCCCCAAAGAAGAAGTAAGCCATTAAAGATGTTATCAATAGTCCTTACTCAATGGTGATGCCAATAGATAATGTTAAAAGGATTTAGGTTCCCCGATTAGGCTTCCAATAAAAGATCAACCCTACAAGCCCTCGGTGGCATCCTTGTCGGGACCGCTCTCATTTCTGAGAGCTTCTTTCTCTGTATCTTTACCTAATAAACTTCTGTCCCTTTACTCACTCTCCTGTGGCCTCGATTCATTCTTCGACTCTGTGAGACAAGAACCAACCCTGGCTTGACAATAGCAAGCCTCGGGTATCCTGTGAGTCTTCTTCAGCATATGAAAATCCTTTTGGAACTTCCTTTCCTGTTGCTACCCCCAACCCCAAAGTATATAGTCAGTTGCTCCTCACAATTCTGGGGCAACAGCTCTTTTCTACCCATGCGTCTTATCCTCCTGCTTTAGTAAAACCACTTTTTTGCACCAAAAATGTCTCAAGGATTCTTTCTTGGCTATTGGCTCCAGACTCCAACAATGCTACTCCAAAAATATCACTTGGCGCTGGCCTGTGGGGCTTGAGTCTTCATCTGGACTCTGAGCCACATTGCAACTTGGTGAGTACTTCCTCTCCCTTTACTTTCATTCCAGGGCTTTCCAAAGGACAATTTTATCAGAACACTTTCTTTCATATCAGTTGTTCAGGCTGCCATCCTCTAGCTTGTGGCTACTCTATGGGGAGGGAAAAAGTCTGCCTTCTGGCAGGTAGTACCATGGCCTGAATAGTAGTAAGATCCAGAAACCTGGGCAGCCCGAGTGGCTCAGCGGTTTGGTGCCGCCCTTGGCCCAGGGCGTGATCCTGGAGACCCTGGATGGAGTCCCAAGTCCGGCTCCCTGTGTGGAGCCTGCTTCTCCTTCTGCCTGTGTCTCTGCCTCTCTCTCTCTGTGTCTCTCATGAAAAAATAAATAAAATCTTAAAAAAAAAGAAAAGGATCCAGAAACCTGATGTCCTCTCTTTTCCTGTCCTTATACAAACTTGTCTGCCTTGGGCATGGGACAGCCACTTAAGTCACCCAGATGACCACTAATCCTAAGACTCCCATGTGAGGTTTCCTCCACATTGGTCTAATGTGATCCCCCCCTCTGCTTCTCTGGTCTAGCCGCTTCTGGCTGTGAGACCTTCCCTGGGAGCCCGCAGAAACCAGAACCAGATTGAGTTAAAACCCAACTGGGGGGAAAAAAAAAAAAAAAACTGGGGGGAGGGGGCTATCTGAGTGGCTCGGTGGTGATCTCAGGGTACTGGGATCGAGTCCTACATCGGGCCTCCTCTCAGGGAGCCTGCTTCTCCCTCTGCCTATGTCTCCGCCTTTTTGTGTCTTTCATGAATAAATAAATCTTTAAAAAAACAACTTGCCTGGGGATTGTTTCCTAACAAAGTTGGCTATAAAGACTATATGTGTTGGAATGTCACTTATATCACGATGGACTTCTACTATTTTCTCCCAATGTCCTCTACTAACTACTTAAGTTACAAAATTGGGCAGTTTCCTCTTGTAAAACTTTTCTAGTGTTTTCCATGGGTCAAAAATGGCTAGTTCTTTGTGGCCTTCACAGCAAGGCAAACTCAGTCCATATGCCAGCACCCACTGTAGTCTAAAATGTGACAGAAAAGCTGAGGGTAGGGCAGAGGCCTCCCTCCTGCTGGGCCTTTACACAGGCTGTGATCCTAGTGATTTCATTTGAGGGATGTCTTGGGTCGCTTTGACACCGGGAACCCCTGACCCATCCTGTTAGGGGCACTACTGAGAGTTGGGGGGAATGGACCATTTCTCTTCAGTCCCCAAGGACTTTTACTTGGATGCCTTTTAACCCACTGGAAACAGTTCAGTAGCAACATTTAAGGAAAGAGAATCTGTATCTGCTCATCCGAGCTGACAGATTTTAGGACCTCTACCTCTGCACTCTAGGCTTTTATCTGCCTTTGGCCTTACTTGAGGCATTTGACCTCTGCTGTCCTCACCTCCTGTTTCTGCACCATTGCTCCCCCTCCTACCTTCACTGTCCAGAATTAGAGAGTACCCCCTCGGACTTAACACTAACTAACTTCAGATTTCCCCACCAGGGTCGCAGGTAAAAACTGACAAAGGGGATCAAATTAATTGACTTTAAAGTGAGTCCAGGTGGAACATAATTCGGTATTTAAGCTAATTGAAACTTTATTCTACCAAGATTTACTAAAAGTCAAATAAGCTCATGTTATCTCTGTTGCAATTTGTTAGCAAAAAGATGACTTAAAATGATAGTTAATTTTGTCTGTCTGTCTTAAGTTTTCATGGGTAATTGTTAAAGATAATGTTCAAAGTGTTTGGTAACCTGAAACGTTAAAGTCTTCGTTAGATAATAAATGGAACTGAATTCTTGGACATCTAGAGTTTTCCCAAATGTGATAGAATAGTAACACATTGATTGCTGGTGTAGGTTTGCGCTTTAGACTTCTTATTGCAAAGAAACTAAGGATTTCTGTATCTGTTTGAAAACATTCTTTGTACTTAACTGATTCATAATTTTGCCATCTAAAGAATTTTTGACAGTTCACAATTGGTTACAACTTAGTTTTCACTGGATACTGAGGTTTCAAAGAGTTGAAAAAAATTTTTTTAAGATTTATTTATTTATTCATGAGAGACACAGAGAGAGAGAGGCAGAGACACAGGCAGAGGGAGAAGCAGGCTCCTTGCAGCGAGCCCGATGCGGGACACGATCCCAGATTCCGGATCATGCCCTGATCCGAAGGCAGACGCTCAACTGCTGAGCACCCTGAAGAGTTGAAATTCTGCTAAATATAAGACTGATGGGAATAAGGGAAGCAACTCTGAATGAAAAAATTATAAGTTTACAAAGGAAAATCTTTGGAAAGGAATTTTATATGTGGGTCAGGACTCAAGTTGAAATGAATGGGTAAAAAATTCTGCTTTTCTCTGTGTTAAAAAGACTAAAGTTTTTTGGAATTGTCGGTCTGTACTTGATAAGAAAATGTAAACAATTTTTTTTTCTTTTGTCTGCCTGGAAAACCAGGCAGGTTTTAGGTTTTATCTTTATCAAGTCTTTGATCACTTGGTTAAAGCTTCTCAATATTAAAGGAGCTAAGTTTTACTAACACCTATATAACCCTACATATTTGCCTTTGGAATCTCTTATTGTCACCTTGGTTAAATAAAGAAGTTTTGTAATTGTTGGGCTGGCGAGACTGGGGACCTCAAAACGGCAGACCCCAGGCCAGCAACCTCCCAATAAGCCCGCCTTGCCGCCCTACCCTACCTTAGCACACAAAGACCTGTAACCCTTGCACTAATCGGAATGGCCCTGCCCCCATCTTCCCGGCGAAAACTACCCCTAAGGTTTGCCTGGGCGCGACTTCTCCCCTCTCTCCCTCCCCTGCGGCTGCGGAACCTCCCCCAGGAGGGCGTCCCAATAAAAGCCTGTTTCCACCAACTTTTGCCCGGCCTCTCTATTCCATTTCACTGCCGATCAGATTAAACCTGACAGTAATTATCTGTAATCCTATTCAGGCACATGTTATAACTTTGAGTGTTTTCTTTTCCCTTTTTTTTAAACTCCCAAAGATGGGCAGCCCGGGTAGCTCAGCGGTTTAGCGCCGCCTTGGTCGGGGATGTGATCCTGGAGACCCGGGGTCAAGTCCCGTGTCAGGCCCCCTACAGGGAGCCTGCTTTTCCCCTCTGCCTGTGTCTCTGCCTTTCTCTTTGTGTGTCTCTCGTGAATAAATCAAATCTTGAAAAAAAAAAACTTCCAAAGATTTATTTTTTTTTAATTTATTTATGATAGTCACAGAGAGAGAGAGAGAGAGGCAGAGACACAGGCAGAGGGAGAAGCAGGCTCCATGCACTGGGAGTCCGACGTGGGACTCGATCCCGGGTCTCCAGGATCGCGCCCTGGGCCAAAGGCAGACGCCAAACCGCTGCACCACCCAGGGATCCCCAAAGATTTAAATTGTAAATGAAGTCTCTGAATCTTAAGGCCTTTTTTTTTTTTAATTTTATTTATTACAGTCACACAGAGAGAGAGAGAAAGGCAGAGACACAAGCAGAGGGAGAAGCAGGCTCCATGCACCGGGACCCCGACGTGGGACTCGATTCCGGGTCTCCAGGATCACGCCCTGGGCCAAAGGCAGGCACTAAACCGCTGCGCCACCCAGGGATCCCTCTTAAGGCCTTTTTATTTGGTATGTTAAATTACTCTGGAAGCACCGTTAAATAACAAGATAAGCCTTAGGTTATATTGCTTGGGTAAATGCTGTAACTATTCTAGAGATGATATGCAGTTCCTAAAGTTTTAACATGTTCTAAGGCCATCACTTAAAATTCTGTTTTTTGAAGTGTGACATGTCACATAAATAACCAGATTTCCTTGTCAGCTCTATTATAACCTCTCATCAGATCTTTATGTCCATTTTTGAGTCTTTTTGTCACTTATTTATGTAATCATTGTTCATATTCTCTTGCAAAACCTATTTCATCTTCCAGATTTTATTTTTTTATTTTTTTCATCTTCCAGATTTTTTTTTAAGATTGATTGATTGATTGATTTATGAGACATAGAGAGAGAGGCAGAGACACAGGAGAAGGGAGAAGCAGGCTCCATGCCGAGAGCCGGACATGGGACTCCATCCCGGGACTCCAGGATCGCGCCCTGGGCCAAAGGCAGGCACTACACCGCTGAGCGACCCAGGGATCCCCTATCTTCCAGATTTTAAAAAGACTTTTGACAAACACAGTTTTTATATCTTTTAAATCCTAAAACTAAAATTGGTAAGAATTTCCAGAACTAAAACTGAGGAACTGATAGTTTTTGTGACTCTTGTTTAAGATGTGCCCAAGATTGCGAATCCGAGAAACCACCAAGGAGCCGACACCAATGCAAGCGCACAAGGGTTTATTAGCAAGCTCGAGCTTGGGTCCAAGTATACCCGACACAGCGGAGCAGGGACTTGGACCCCGAAGTGGGTTACAGCTGGGTTTTTTATAGGCTGGTCTAGGGGATTTTCAGAAAGGGTGAAGGAATTTCTCAAGTTCTTTTTTTTTTTTTTAATTTATTTATGATAGTCAGAGAGAGAGAGAGAGAGGCAGAGACAGGCAGAGGGAGAAGCAGGCTCCATGCACCGGGAGCCCGGTGTGGGATTCGATCCCGGGTCTCCGGGATCACGCCCTGGGCCAAAGGCAGGCACCAAACCCCTGTGCCACCCAGGGATCCTGGAATTTCTCAAGTTCTGTTTACATTCTGATATGGGGCTTAAAGGCATTGAGCTCTGTTCTCATTCTAATATGGGACTTTCTACTATGGGCTTGGGCTCTGTTGTCTTTCTGATCTGGGATTCTCTGCCGAGGGCAGCTCTGAGCTCTGTTGTCTTTCTGGTATGGGATTCCCTGCCAAGGACATTGAGGACATTCTGAAGCTTTTCCCATAAAGTTCAGCTCTTATTCAGAGGCCTAAGATAGCTGTACTTGTGCTAATGCTAAACTTTAGGTGGGATGGCCTTAATTTTTCTCGGCCTCCATAAAAACACTGCTGGTTCTCTAATATTTGCTCTTCCAGACTAAGGAAACTTTCTCTTAAGATAGCTATGATATAAAAAATAAGATAAAATATTCCGATGAGAACAAATTGAAGACTCATTTTTCTACCTGAACCCTCTTGAAATTCAAAAGTTCTTCATAAATATCATTTATTTCATGGCAATTGCAGTCATTTGCATAAATTCAAAGAGTGTGTTCTCCTTGTAACAGGACACCATTGGAAACATTGGTTATTTTACCAAGGCTTTGACTAGAATGCCATATTAGAGACATACATAGAGTCGGATATGACCACACAGCCTTGAGGAACTAAGGTTGACTTTATGAAGCATGAATCCACTAAAGCCCTTTGGAAATGTTTAGCCTGATACAGAGTTCCCAGCAGTCTTACCAAGTGAGTAAAGAATGTCGTCAGTTCCTGGCGGATGCAGGAATCTCAGGATACTCTGGGGTCCTCCAGAAGACAAATTTGCTCAAATCTACAGGTAATTCCAGGTATTTTTTTTTTTTTTTAAGATTTTATGTATTCATGAGAGACGCAGAGACATAGGCAAAGGGAGAAGCAGGCTCCCTGTGGGGAGCCTGATGTGGGACTAGATCCCAGGATCATGTCCTATGGAGGAAGGCAGACACTCAACCATTGAGACACCCAGGGTCCCTCAATTCCAGGTATTTCTGATGGCAAACACTTGGCTTGACTTCTGGCCTGGAGAGGGTACTAACAAGTTCAGTCTAGAGATTCCTTATAAAAAGTTCCAGCAAAGCAGATTCTAAAATATCTATATGATCAATCACTACTCTTGCTGAGCTTATGTAAATCATTAGGCCAACTTTGTTAAAATTAGACTTGTTTTACAAAGAAATTAGTCCTAATTTGGCTATCTGTGATGAGGTTTTGGAATATAGGTGAGGTCCAGAGCCGACAACCAAGAAAGAATTCTTAAGATGTCTTTGGTGCAAAATGGTAGTTTTATTCTTAAAGCAGGGGGACAGGACCCATGGGCAGGAAGAGCAGCTGCACTGGGTTTTTGAGGAGTGACTGATTTATGTACTTGGGAATTGAGGGAGGTCAGGAAAACGAGATTTTCAAAAGAACTTTCACATACTAAAGAGGACCTACAAGATACAATGGAGGCCTTGCCATTGTGAAATTAAAGTTGTTTTCCTCTCTAGCAAGGCCTTAGCATTAAGACAGTTGGTAGATTCCTGGAGGAATGTCACATATCCTATCCAGGAGTGGGAGGCTGGGAGGTTGCAGGGTATCAGCTTGTTCTTTATTCTCAGCTAGCCTTCTGCTCCCTCATCACTGTCACCTGAACTTCTGACCCACCAGTCATAAATCAGAAGTTCCAATAATTGCTTCCTTTGGTTTGATTAATTTGAGAGTGGCTTACAAAGTCAAAGAAACATTGTACTTAATAGATTACTGGTTATTATAACAGGATGTAACTCAGGAACAGCCGGATGGAAGGAATGCATGCATAGGGAGTTGGGAGGCTCCATGCCCCGTCCAGGTGGTACTCTCCCTGCATACAAGCTCACCAGCCTGGGAGATTTATGAACTCTGTATTTTTGAGTTTTCACAGAAGCCTCATTATATAAGCATGATTGAGTAAATCATTGGCCATCACTGATTCAGTTTTAACCCAACTCCACTTCCTGGAGCTCCAGGGGACAGGATTGAAAGTTCTAACACTCCAATTGATGAAGTTTTGGAATATAGGTGAGGTCTGAAGCCCTTTAAGTTACTATATAGAAAACCTTTTCTCACTGTAGACCTATCAAGAGATGGAGACAATAATGCTTTATTAAATTATTCACTGGAGGCCAGGTTAATTCATAAATCTAAATGAATATGTAAACCATATCCTTCTTAAACCTGATCTCATAGTCACTGGCAACCCACCCCATATAAACCATAGAGAATGGTTTATTTAAAGGATTGGAAGTCCAATCCAGGAGGGGATTTAACTGGATTTAAAGGGAAAGGCCCCTACCCGGTCTTATTTTGTATTCCCCCTGCAATACAATTAGAAGCCTACTCTTCATGGACCCATATATCTAGAATAAAAACTGCATCTCCTTCATAGGAAGCCAATGAGCAAACTAACATGCCTTCTTATTCCTGTGAACCCATGGAAGACTTCAAATGACAATAAAGGACTGGAAGCCTGGAGGAAAATTTTAGTTAACTATCAAGGGTCTTTTTATTAAGAGTTTTTCTTATCATAATACTGACTTTCTTTTGTTGTCTTTTCCGGTGTCTCCCTGCCTGGTTCCAAGCCTCCTTCACTGCCATAGTTTCCAGCTGACAGATGACCCTTTCTACTCAAGAAGGTTCATATATGTTGTTTACCTTGGATTGACTGCTTCTGCCTTTGGTAACTGACCAATGCTGACCCACAGGTAGGGACATCTCTGCCTGTTCAGCAGGAAGAAATTACAGAAGATATGACTTTTCACCCTCTACAACCTTAAAGATTTAAGGGTCAGAGTGGTTCACAGGGGAATGACGTGGGAAACAAAGGCAGAAGGAAGTGTTGATAAAATTAAATGTCCTAACCTGCAGCCCAAGGACAAATACCTGAGGCAGGAGAAGTACAACATTCCTCTAGGAAGTTCCCAATTGCCTTAATGTTAATGCCTTGCTAGAGGTTTGACAATAGCAAGGCCCCAGGTATCCTGTGAGTCTTCTTTAGCATATGAATATCCTTTTGGAACTTCCCTTCCTGTAACTTCCCCCAACCATGTATATAATCAGTTGCTCCTCACAATCCCCGGTTCTTGGCTGGGCTCCAGACCCCAACCACACTACTCCAAATCACATCAGTACTTACTATTCAAGCTTGTTAAATTACCTGAAATTACCTGATTGCTTATTTGGGAATTCCCATGTTGTATTTGTTCCTATTCCTGTTTACTACTGAGCAGTTCCTTACAAAATAGGATCTACCCAGGCATGGGACTCATTCTAACAGCTACCCTTTAGCTGTGATTAGCAGTGGCAAGAGTGTTGTGGTCCTCTGTAGCTTAAAGCTCATTGATACGACACGACAAATACTTATTGGATGTCTGTCATGTAGTGGTCTCCTAAGCAATGGAGATACATAGGTGAAAGGCAAAAAAATTTCCACCCTCCTAGAATTTACATTCTTGTAAAAAGGAAGAGGAATAAAAATAGTTTTAGATAATTATGATCAAATGAAATGAGTATATGGTAAGATACCTTAGTGGGTGAGAGATGTCAAGAAATGTCTCCAAGAAAATGACATTTGAGGGGGATCCCTGGGTGGCTCAGCGGTTTAGCGCCTGCCTTTGGCCCGGGCACGATCCTGGAGTCCCGGGATGGAGTCCCATGTCCGGCTCTCGGCATGGAGCCCGCTTCTCCCTCTGCCTGTGTCTGCCTCTCTCTCCTCTCTCTATGACTATCATGAATAAAAAAAAAAAAAAAAGAAAGAAAGAAAGAAAGAAAGAAAGAAAGAAAGAAAGAAAGAAAAGAAAAGAAAATGACATTTGAGCTTAGATCACATGATAAAGAGGTGTATTAGTTTCCTGCTGCTGGCTATAACAAATTACCACAGACAGTGGCTTAAAATGTACACACAAAAATTTACAAGTTTACAGTTTTTGAACTCAGAAGTCCAAAACGGGTCTTCCTGGGCTAAATGCTAGGTGTTCATATGGCTGCATTCCTTCTAGAGGCTCTACAAACCAGTTTCCTTCCTTTTCCAACTGCTCCACCTTCTTTGATTTGTTTCCCCATTCTTCCATCTTCAAAGCCAGCAACATCAGGCTGTCTTCACATTGGATCTGATTCCCTTCTGCCTTCCTCTTCTACTTATAAAGACTCTTGTGGTTGTGTCGGGCCTTTCTGGAAAATCCAGGTAATCTTTCCATCCCACAGTCACCTGTTAAGCAACCTTATTTCCCCTTACCATGAAACCTAACCTATCCATATGTTGTGGCCATATGAGGGGGAAGGAGTATTCTGCTTACCACAGGAGGCAAGCCTTAGGGAAATCTGGGGGGAAATCTTCCAAAGAGAATATCAAGAGTACGTGTCTTTGGGACACTTGGGTGGCTCAGCGCTTGAGCATCTGCCTTTGGCTCAGGGTGTGATCCCGGAATCTGGGATCCAGTCCCGCATCTAGCTCCTTGCAGGGAGATTGCTTCTCCCTCTGCCTCTCTCTCTCTCTCTCTCTCCCTCTCTCTCTCTCCCTCTGTCTCTTATGAATAAAGGAATAAAACCTTAAAAAAAAAAAAAAAAAAGGGATCCCTGGGGGTGGCGCAGCGGTTTGGCGCCTGCCTTTGGCCCAGGGCGCGATCCTGGAGACCCGGGATCGAATCCCACGTCGGGCTCCCGGTGCATGGAGCCTGCTTCTCCCTCTGCCTGTGTCTCTGCGCCTCTCTCTCTCTCTCTGTGTAACTATCATAAATAAATAAAAATTAAAAAAAAATGTTTAAAAAAAAAAAGAGTACATGTCCTCATATATGAAGCAAGCCCTATCCTCAGAGTATTTCCAATTTCTCACTTCTGTATTTCTTATGCAAATACATGGAGATAAAGCCAACTACTTGGTATCCTAATTGTTTTTTTTTTTTTTAAAGATTTTATTTATTTATTCATGAGAGAGACAGAGGGGCAGAGAGAGAAGCAGGCTCCATGCAGGAAGCCCGATGTGGGACTCGATCCCGGGACTCCAGGATCACACCCTGGGGCCAAAGGTAGGCGCTAAACCGCTGGGCCATCCGGGGATCCCCTCCTAATTGTTTTGAGCTCACTGATTGATATGTGGGTATCCCTAGGGTCTGAAGATCTATTTTGAAGGATCTCCAGGTATGGAATATCTACATATTGAAATGAGGTATTTTGGGGCACCTGGGTGTCTCAGTCAATTGAGCATCTGACTCTTGATTTTGCCTCAGGTCATGATCTCAGGGTCCTGGGATCAAGCCCTGCATTGGGCTCGCTGCTCAGTGGAGAGTCTGTTTCTCCTTCTTTGTGCCTCCCCCTGGTCGTGTTCTCTCTCTCTCACACAGATAATCTTAAAAAATTGTTTTTGAAATGGGTGTTTCATAGGATCTCCAGCCACCGATTATTTACCAATTGCCTATTACAAATGCCTGATATATTATTTAGAGATTACTTAAAATTCTTAGTAATCAAGAATCTTCTAGTGAAATGGAGGGTGGGGGGAGATCATTGCTAAACTTTATCCTCAATGTCTTACCAAAAGCCAATGAAGGTGACTAAAGATGGGCGTTGAGACTGCAGGAGGGGTATACTGTGATGCCAGGGCACCAGCAGTGGAATATCACCTGCAGGATGACTGACATCAGCCCTGCCTGCTTTTCTCAACATCAGGGGTACAGTGTCTGGGCTGGCTACAACTATTACACAGTATAGGTAGTTAGTTTAAGAATAGTCCCTTCACATCATTTATTTTTTTAAAGTATTAACCTTCATTTCAAAAATAACTTTCCATTCACCTAAAGTAAGAAGCATTTCTTCTTTGGCATTCTCCTGTTATATTCGCAGCCGATAACTGGAATCCTGACAGCAGTCTGACAGGCTAACAGCACTAATGAGATGCTTCCTCCTTCACCCACACACCTCTTGGGAGATAGTAATGGTAGAGGGGGGTGGTCCTCAGGAATCATTAAACGTCCCTCAGAACATAGATCCTTCCTTGTCACCATTTATCATGTTTTCTGACTGCTCAGCAGAGAAAAATAGCTCACTTTGTTCCTCCCTGCATTTTCTCCTTGAGTGATTGAAAATGATCAATAAAGTTTGTCTATGGTGTTTTTTTTTTTTGTTTTTTTTTTTTAATGACAAGGATGTTGGGTGGAACCGAAAATAAAGATTCTATTGTTTCATGGCAGGGATTCCATCTTCAGTTTGCAGGATTGAATGGATGCCTGGGGAAATGTGAAAACCCAGTATGCAGCTCTGACACTTCTGTGCATGGAACAGTAACCGCCTCAAGAGAGGACAGTGTTGCTTTGCTGGAGCAAGAGCCTCTTTCTTGGCCTTTGGAAACAGTCCCTCCAGGGCTCATTCTGAGGACAGTGCCAGATGACTATCTTGAGGGCTCCCTGCCAGTTCTTGGATGGCTACAACTCTGGCCTGAGTCCTGGCTGCTCACCTGACGTGTTTCCCCTGGTGTACAGTGTTGGCAACCAGCACAAATGCGTTTTTTCTGCATATTCCAGTATGTGCACTCACACCTGTGTTTTATCAAAACGGGAAGGAGTGAGAGTCAGAGGAAGTACTGATGAGGTGTGCCATATTGGAATCTGAGGCAAAAGAAGATACTGACCTTGAGTTTCAAAATTTGATGCCTCTCTCTCTGTTTTTTTTTTTTTTTTAATTATTTATTTATTCATGAGAGACACACAAAGAGAGGCAGAAACACAGGGAAAGGGAGAAGCAGGCTCCATGCAGGTAGCCTGATGTGGGACTTGATCCCAGGATCCCAGGACCCCTGAGCCAAAGGCAGACACTCAATCACTAAGCCACCCAGGTGCTCCTCTCTCTCTTTCTTTTTTTTAAATGCAAACTCTATACCCAACCTTGGGCTCAAATTTCATGACCCTAAGATCAAGAGTTGCATCCTTTAATGAATGAGCCAAAATTTTGATATCTTGTTTGTCATGGACTTTTTGCATTAATTTAGATTTTGAAGTGTTACATTAAAGTATTTTCTTGATTATGGAGCTTTTTGGTGCTCCCTTAAATTTTGCTCCCAAAGAAAATGCCTCACCTGCCTCACCCTAGTCCTGACCCTGGGAAGTAGAGTACACAAATGAAGGTTTCAATGACAAAGTGGTATGTAGGAACAGGAATGGGAAACTTCTTTTCACAATATTCCCAAAGTCTAGACAGCTGTAGAGAGATCACATTTCTCCCAGGAATCATTCCTGCCAGGTCCTGGGGATGCTTAGCTGACCACCCCTGACACTGCGTCTCCTCCAGCTCCCTTCTGAACCATCCTCTAATCTTGACATCTTCTCTCCTTTTCTTATATTTAAATAGACTAGAAGTCTAAAGTGGATGAATCCTTTATGACCATCTTATTGAGGACCCTCTTCCAAATATGGTATCTGAGACTCAGAGGAAGTATAATGTTCTATTCAAGGTCATGCAAGACAACACCAACACAACCAGAAATCTGGTCTCTGGACTTGCCATATGTTCCTTCTGTTATTCATCACAAAATTATTTAGCACCTACTAGATTAGTTGCTAGGGATGTAATAGTGAACAGAATCAGTCATAGCCCCCACCTTCCTGGGATTTACAGTCTATTAGAAAAATGCAAACATCAGTCAAATAATCACAAATAGATAGCCCATGACAGTTTTCTGAAGTAAAGAAAAGTTCTGTAAGCAGGTATATACCACAGAAAGTATGATCAGTGTTGAAGGTCAAAAACTGAAATCTGGGGTATAGAACTAGTTTATTCCCAGGGACTTATTCCCCAGGATTATGTTCACTGCAAGTTTTACTGAAATTCTACTCAACTTACTGATCTTCTGTGGGACATTGAGTGCCAGGTAGGAAGAAAAAGGAAAATGGATAGAACAATCCATTCTTTAAAGTTTAACAATTCAAAGAATGTAAGTATCTCATTTTTGGTCTCAAGTTTTAGCTTGTGGGCATTGTATTTATGTGTTGCTATCTTTAGAACACAGTCCGAGAATTAGGTTTATACTCAAGTTTCCAAAATGTCCCTGTGGTAAAGCTATATAAATACTATAATGAATATCTTCCTTCATACTGGTTCTCTATGTTTGGGATAATTTTCTTTGTGTAGATTTCCGAATGTAGAATTATTAAACTTATTAGTCAGGGTTCTCCAGGGAAACAGGACCAGTAGGATTTAGATTTAGAGATAGAGACAAAAATATAGAGATGTGTAATTATAAGAGGAGATGTATTATAGGAATTGAGTTATGTGATTATGGAGGCTGAGAAGACCCATGATGTACTCTCTGCACACTGGGGAACCAGGAAAGCTGGTGATATAATTTAATTTGGGTCTGAAGCCCTGAGGAACTGGCAATCTGGTGGTATAAGTCTGAGTCCAAAGTCCAAGAACAGGATTATCTGTGTCAGAGAGCATGAGTAGATGGTGCAGCAACAACAGTTGGGGTCACTGGCTGGTTAAGATTATTGTAATCCACTGTCATTCTCTAAGACCATGTGTTTTCTGTACCATCCAAATAGGAAAATAGAATAGGGATGTGTGACATCACCAGTCTTGTATCTTTCAAGTCCTTGATGGTGGCACTAGTCTCCATAATCCCTCCAAGGATGCAGTATTGCATTTGATTTATTATTTTTCTAGGTAGAGGCTGTTCTGATGATTTTCACTTGGCCTTTCCCATTATAGTAGTCCTTATTCCACAATTCAAGAAACCAAGGTGGGGATTCTGCTAGGTCTAAGTATGTCTACTCCAATTATAAACTCTGGAAATGGGGAAATAACCACAGAATGGGTTCAGAGACTCACTGGACCCATTTTAAATGGACCTGAGCTAAAACTCCATTGATCACCTGACCTCTACAAGCCTATACTGACTGCAGGGCCACAGTGACATTCTAGGTCCCTTGGATTTGGAGTCAGTTGGAGCCAATATCCAGGAGTCTCTAAAAGATCAGATTATTTCTTTTTCTTCAATGTACAGCTATGCTGGTAAAAGGCTGTATGTAGGTCTCTTTGAGGAAGGCTGGAAAAAGATTAGCAGTATGAATTTTTGGTAGTGTACCATAGTCCTTCCTCAAGGACTTTCATTCAAAGGGTTCTTGGTCCCTAAACTCTCAATTCTGAGAATTGATTGAAATTGATTGAGGGTCCAGGATTCTATTTTCATTATTCAAATTAGATTTATATTAAC
Source organism: Canis lupus dingo (assembly GCF_003254725.2). Taxonomy (NCBI): domain Eukaryota; kingdom Metazoa; phylum Chordata; class Mammalia; order Carnivora; family Canidae; genus Canis; species Canis lupus. The sequence continues at coordinate 38,115,353 of NC_064263.1, forward strand.
ATGATCTAAAACTTTTCTGCTTATCCAGATCAAGTAAGAGTTTGGTAGGCTTCCTATCTCTTGCTTCCAGGAATTCCATGATAATGATAAACTAGGTAATGCCATAAGTCTGAGTAAGTCAGACTATTTTGATTGCTGCTTTGACTCTGTTGTCCATTATAGTAACCATATGCACTTTGTTTGGGGTGGTGAGTGCCATCACATGGCTCCTGTCACCCTGTGATCCAATCACCTTCCCCACATTTAGGTTTCTCAATTGAGTGACTGCAGCTCCACAGTAAGGTCTGGTCTACAGAGAAGAACAACCACAGAGCTCTTCAAGGATGCTAGGGCTCCCTAGGAATTAATTTCTCACAATGTTGGTGAAAGTTATGTCATCTGGACATAACTGACTGACTGAGGTTGTTTTAAATGACCAATTCACTCTAGCATTCTAATCCCCTTAAGCCTCTGGAATCCCTTACACTGCATTAAAGTAAGGGAGGTCAAACATTTCCAGTTCACTCATGATGGATGATATTTTGGCCTGTGTCTCAGCCAGCTAAACAATCTATTAGAGCCTTTTTAAAATTTAATATAATTTAATTTATTTGAGAGAGAGAGCACAAGCAGTGAGGAAGGGCTTAGGGAGAGGGAGAAGCCAACTCCCTGTTGAGCAGGGAGCCTGATGCAGGGCTCCATCCCAAGACCTGGGGATCATGACCTGAGCTGAAGTCAGACAATTAACCGACTGAGCCACTCAGGCACCCAAGAGCTTTTTTTTTTTTTTTTTTTTAAACTACCTGAACTGCAACATTAAGTGCAGAATTTCAGCTCAGTAAGTCCATATCAATAAATTTATTTTTTTTCATATCAATAAATTTAGCCTCATTCCACTTTATGCTCCTTCCATTCTTTTTTTTTCAAAAACATTTTATTTATTTATTTATTTATTTATTCATAGAGACACAGAGAGAGAGAGAGATGCAGAGACACAGGCAGAAAGAGAAGCAGGCTCCATGCAGAGAGCCTGATGTGGGACTCGATCCCGGGTCTCCAGGATCACACCCGGGACTGAAGGTGGCACTAAACCCGCTGAGCCATCAGGGCTGCCCCTGCTCCTTCCATTCTTTTTTTTTTTTTTTTTTAATTTTTATTTATTTATGATAGGCACACAGTGAGAGAGAGAGAGGCAGAGACACAGGCAGAGGGAGAAGCAGGCTCCATGCACCGGGAGCCTGACGTGGGATTCGATCCCGGATCTCCAGGATCGCGCCCTGGGCCAAAGGCAGGCGCTAAACCGCTGCGCCACCCAGGGATCCCTGCTCCTTCCATTCTTATCTCACACTCTTAATATCCATTCCCACACATATTCTGCTTGTATAAATTAGAAAACTCAAGTATTTCTTTTGGAGTGTAGTGCACCTGCTCCTGGGTCATACTTTGTACCTCACTTTTCAGGATCTGCTAGAACTTGAGTCTAGTTAGAGGCCTGGAAGCAAAGAGGGGAGGTAGGGTTGGGTTCTGAGGAGAATCAGTGTTGTCTTGCACAACAACTGCCTTGGTGGAAGGGAAGGGGCTTTATTATTTTTTCCTCGGTTTAGGTATCTTTTCATATGGCTCTTTATCTGGATCGTTTATCATCTCTTTTCATAAAATGGTAAGTAGGTTTCCCTGAGTTCTGTGAACCACACTAGCAAACTAATTGAAGCTGAGGAGAGGATCCTGAGGAGACTGATTTGTAGCCAAGTCAGACAGAAATTGTGGGTAAGCTAAGGATCTAGAACTTGTGATGGGCTTCCAGAGTGGAGGCCCATGCACTCTTATGGGACTAAGCCCTTAACTTGGGGGCTCAGACACTATCTTCAGGTAAGTAGCATCAGAACTAAATTGTAGGCCACCCAGCTGGTGTTGCAGATAATAGTTTGGTGGGGGAAAATCCTCACACAGTTGATGTCAGAAGTGTTTTGAGTGTGGTAGTAGTGTGAGAGTAAAGGAGATGCATGAATATGTTGGCAAATCAAACTCCAATTAAAAAATATACAAAAAAAAAAAAAAAAAGAAAGAAAAAGGAGATGCACGAGGAAAACTGGATTTTTTCCTAACACGCTGCCAGATTACTAAGAGTTCCCACATGGGTACCCTGCTACCTGGAGTCTGGATTTGTTGTCTTCTGGAGGACAACTGCCACATTTCTCTCTGATCATACCCTAATATACAACAGACTAGCAGCCATTTCATTTTCTTTCTACTTTCTTTCTGAATAGGGCCTTTGATAGAAGGCTTTTGGCTCTATCCTCCCAAAACTATAATCTCTGTATAGTTTAGAATGCTTCAGTTAATTAGAGCTCTTCAAATCCTGCCAAGATAGAGAAAGGGCCAGGTTTAGAAAAATATTGTCTTGCTCGCATGTGAGATGATCCCAAAGCAGTATTTTAACCTGAGCTCTGAAATATAATATTTCACTGACTATTATCTCAGGGGAAATGAAACTTTGAAAAAAATGTATTTTTGGAACGCCCGGGTGGCTCAGCGGTAGAGTGTCTGCCTTTTGGCTCAGGGCATCATCGTGGTCCAGGGATGAATCTCACATCAGGCTCCCTGTGAGGAGCCTGCTTTTCTATGTCTCTGTCTCTCTCATGAATAAATAAAATAAAAATCTTTAAAAAACATGTATTTTTGCCTACTTGATATTTTACTCAAATTTAGAATTTCATAAAAAGCTCTTAGCTATGAACCTAGTGATTGCCTAGAACTTATACATAAATTTAAAATCAAAATTAGGGGTTCCCCGGGATCCCTCGGTGGCTCAGCGGTTTGGCGCCTGCCTTTGGCTCAGGGCGCGATCCTCGAGTTCTGGGATTGAGTCCCACATCGGGCTCCTTGCATGGAGCCTGCTTCTCCCTCTGCCTGTGTCTCTGCCTCTCTCTCTCTCTATGTCTATCATGAATAAATAAAACCTTAAAAAAAAAATTAGGGGATCCCTGGGTGGCTCAGCGGTTTGGCGCCTGCCTTTGGCCCAGGGCGTGATCCTGGAGTCCCGGGATCGAGTCCTGCATTGGGCTCCCGGCATGGAGTCTGCTTCTGTCTCTGCCTCTCTCTCTCTCTCTGTCTATCATGAATAAATAAATAAAATCTTTAAAAAAATAAAAAATAGGGATCCCTGGGTGGCGCAGCGGTTTGGCGCCTGCCTTTGGCCCGGGGAGCGATCCTGGAGACCCGGGATCGGGTCCCACGTCGGGCTCCCGGTGCATGGAGCCTGTTTCTCCCTCTGCCTGTGTCTCTGCCTCTCTTGCTCTCTCTGTGTGACTATCATAAATAAATAAAAATTTAAAAAAAATAAAAATAAAAAATAAAAAATAAAATAAAAATTAAGGGACACCTGGGTGGCTCAGTGGTTTAGTGTCTGCCTTTGGCTCAGGTTGTGATCCTGGGATCGAGTCTCACATCAGGCTCCCTATAGGGAGCCTGCTTCTCCCCCTGCCTATGTCTCTGCCTCTCTCTGTATGTCTCTCATGAATCAATCAATCAATCAATCAATAAATAAAATCTTTAAAAAAATAAAAAATAAAATAAAAATTAAGGGACACCTGGGTGGCTCAGTGGTTTAGTGTCTGCCTTTGGCTCAGGTTGTGATCCTGGGATCGAGTCTCACATCAGGCTCCCTATAGGGAGCCTGCTTCTCCCCCTGCCTATGTCTCTGCCTCTCTCTGTATGTCTCTCATGAATCAATAAATAAACTCTTCAAGAAAAATTAAATCAAATCAAAGTTAAACCACTTATTTTGTCTCTATCAAGTTGTGTGTTTGTGTGTTCCTGTGGTAATGGTGTTAAATTTCCAAATAGAACAAAATTTGCTTAAAATAGATATCATTAGCCCTTTCAGATTATTTTAGAATATATTATAAAATAGAACCTTTATTTTTTATTTTATTTTTTTAAAAGATTTTATTTATTTATTCATGAGAGACACAGACAGAGAGAGGCAGGCTCCATGCAGGGAGCCGGATGTGGGTGGGACTCCAGGATCAGGCCCTGGGCTGAAGGCAGGTGTTAAACCACTGAGTCACCCAGGCGTCCCTAGAACCACTATTTTAAACTAGTTTTTTAAGGATTGGCCAGCACTGCCAAAATAAAAATTATAAAAATAGTTTAATGCCAAACTACAAGTAAGAATGTTATAAAGAAAACTTTTACTCTTTAAAATTTTTAAAAATGTTTTTAAAAAGTTAGAAATTATAAGAAATTATTAAACAAAGGGCATGTGTAAATATATGTCATTAAAAATGAATTAACAACTGTTAAAGAATGAAAGTGTATAGCCTTATTCTTTATAATAAAAGCAAAATAAAACAACTCTGAATTCATAGCAGCTTTGCTCAGAAAAGACAGCTGAACACAGCTCAGGTGTCTATCAACAGGAGAATCAATAAACACCTGTGGTATATTCATGCCATGGGATACAGCTCAGCAATAAAAGGGAGAAGAAAACTTGCTCATTCTTGAAACAACAGGGAGGAATCTCAAAAACATTATGCTGGGTGAAAGAATTCTTATCCCAAAGAGTACATGTTGTATGATTCCACTGATATGAAGTTCTGGAATTGGTAAGTAAACTATGATTTAAAAGACTGAAAACAGCAGTTGCCTTTGGGATGAGGGCAGGTATTAGGGACAGGGTTTGATGGAAAGAGGCATGAAGCAACATTTTGGCATAATGGTGATGTCCTGTATCTTGATAGAAATTTATGTTTCATAGGTGTACGTGTTTGTCAAAACTCATCAAATGGTACACTTAAGACCCTGAACAGCCAAAGCAATCTTGAAAAAGAAAAACAAAGCTAGAGGTATCACAATTCCAGATTTCAAGATATACCACAAAGCTGAATTAATCAAAACAGCATGGTCCTGGCACAAAAATAGACAGATGAATCAATGGAACAGAATAGAGAACCCAGAAATAAACCCCTACTTTTAGGGTCAATTCATCTACAACAAAGGAAGCAAGAATATGCAGTGGAAAAAAGACAATCTCTTCAACAAATGGTGTTGGGAAAACTGGACAGCTACTGCAAAGAATGAAATGGGACCACTTTCACCATGTACAAAAATAAACTCAAAATGGATTAAAGACCTAAATGTGAGGCCTGAAACCATAAAATTCTTAGAAGAACACATAAGTGGTAATTTCTTTGACATTGGCCATGAAAACATTTTTCTAGATATGTCTCCTCTGTCAAGGGAAACAAAAGCAAAATTAAGCTATTGAGACTACATCAATAAGAAAATTTTTGCACAGTGAAAGAAATCATTAACAAAACAAAAACGCAACCTAAAGGGGAGAAGATATATTTGATATGGTGGTAATATCCAAAATATAAAAAGAACTTATATAATTCAACACCAAAGGCACAAATAATCCAATTAAAAATAGGCAGAAGAGGGATCCCTGGGTGGCGCAGCTGTTTAGCGCCTGCCTTTGGCCCAGGGCGCGATCCTGGAGACCCAGGATCGAATCCCACATCGGGCTCCCGGTGCATGGAGCCTGCTTCTCCCTCTGCCTATGTCTCTGCCTCTCTCTCTCTCTCTCTCTCTCTGTGTGTGACTATCATAAATAAATAAAAATTAAAAAAAAATAGGCAGAAGACCTAAATAGGCATTTTTACAAAGAAGACATGCAAATGGCTAGACACATGAAAAGATGCTCAACATCACTATCAGGGAAACGCAAATTAAAACCACAAGGAGATATCACTTTACACCTGACAGAATGACAAAAATGAGAAACAAGTGTTGGTGAGGAGAAAAAGAAATCTTCATGCACTGTTGGTGGGAATGCAATATGGTGGAGTCACTGTGGAAAAGTATATGGAGGTTCCTCAAAAAATTAAAAATAGAACTATCATATGATCCAGTAATTCCACTACTGGGTATTTACATAAAGGATATGAAAACACTAATTTGAAGAGCTTTATGCACCTCTATGTTTATTGCAGCATTATGTACAATAGCCAAGATATGGAAGCAACCTAAGTGCCCACTGAGACATGAATGGATAAAGAAGATGTGGTATATATACACAGTGGAATATGACCCGGCCATAACAGAGAATGAAATCTTGCCATTTGCAACAATGTGGATGGATCTAGAGGGTATTTTGCTAAGTGAAATAAATCAGTCTGAGAAAGACAAATATCACATGATTTAACTCAGGTGTGGAACTTAATAAACAAACCAAATGAATATACAGAAAAAAAACAAATAAAAAAAGCCAGACTCTAAAGAACAAATTGTGGTTGCTAGAGGGGAGATGGATAGGGGGATGGGTGAAAAAGAAAAAAGGGATTTTTTTTTCTTAAGATTTTATTTACTTATTCGTGAGAGACACACACACACACAGAGGCAGAGACATAGGCAGAGAGAGAAGCAGGCTTCATGCTGGGAACCCGATGTGGGACTCGATTCCCGGTCTCCAGGATCAGGCCCTGGGCTGAAGGCCACGCTAAACCGCTGGGCAACCCAGGCTGCCCGAAAAAAGGGATTAAGTGTACACTTCCCTTGATGAGCACTGAGAATGTATGGAATTGTTAGTCATCTTGTACACCTGAAACTAATATAACACTGTGTGTTAATTATACTTGAATAACAGTTAAAAAGCCAAACAATGTGCTTGCTATAATGCTGCAATGTAGTTTTCTGGAGGCTGAGAAAATTAAGGCCATTCCACTTTAAGTTCAGTGTTATCACAAGTACAGCCATCCCAGGCCCCTGTGAATAAGAGCTGAACTTTACCTTACTTCAGTTACAGGAAGAAAACAGCTTACAGCTTAACGTCCTAGAAAGCCCCATATTAGAATAAAAACAGAGCCCAAGCCAAGGGCTGGAAGCCCCTATTAGAATGAGAACAGAGCTCAATGCCCTTGAAGGCCCCATATCAAAATGTAAACAGAACTTGAGGAATTGCTCCACCCCTTCTAGAGGTCCCCTAGACCAGTCCTTAAAACTAAGCTGAAATCCACCTCGGGGTCCAAGTCCCTGCTCTGCTGTGCCGTGTATACTTGGACCCAAGCTCGAGCTTGTAAATAAACCCTCGTGTGTTTGCACTGGTGTCGGCTCCTTCGTGGTTTCTCGGATTCGCAATCTTGGGCACAACAGTTTCAAGACAAGGAGCCTGTCTTGCCTTTGTACAACACTGCTCTGCAAATCTCTCACATATAGATTCCTAAACTGCCACAGGGTTACCAGTTTGGGGAAACATCAAGTTATACTCAAGATGTATACTTAAAAATTACAACTTTATTATATAACTCAGTGGTCATATACTTTACAAAGTAAATTGAGAGTTTTTACAGGTTTAGATATAGTATCTGAATGAGTCTTTGAAAATTCATGAATGGAAAGCTCATACCTAACTTCTATATAAGAACAAACTAGTCACAGTCAAATTTTAAAAAGCAGGAAAAATATTTGTTTTAAATGTTAGAGAAGTGGATTATTATTATTATTATTTTTGAGTTTTTAAGAATGTATTGAGTGATAGATGGCGATTACATCAAGTGATCTGAGCAGACCTGCATAGGTAATAAAACACATCACATAGGTAGAATATACCAGTCCCAACGTGTATGGCTCCCCATTTCAGTAAGACTACGTGGTTCTCTAGAGGGAGGAAGGGGTGGCTGTCTCAGCTTTTTATTGGTCCAAGTTCCACTAAAGCTTGTAGAATTACCTACCATCAGGTAAATGCTTCTGTCTGTCTAGAAGAGGATTCAGCAGAGGAAACTGGACATTAATAATCTAGGTCAAGGGATCCCTGGGTGGCGCAGCGGTTTGGTGCCTGCCTTTGGCCCAGGGCGCGATTCTGGAGACCCGGGATCGAATCCCACATCGGGCTCCCGGTGCATGGAGCCTGCTTCTCCCTCTGCCTGTGTCTCTGCCTCTCTCTCTCTCTCTCTCTGTGACTATCATAAATAAATAAAAAAAAAAAATTAAAAAAAAAATCTAGGTCAAGGTTATATATAGGATGAATCTCAGAAAACTGAATTGTACAGACACTTACGTAAAAACCATTTCAAAGGACTTGTGAGTGTTAAGGTTAATAAAGTATTTTCAGAGATGCTGCATGTGAAGAACCCACCAACACTACATAGTGAACAACAAACAGCAGAAGGAAGTCTTCACTCAAGTGAGGAAGACAGAAAAATATTTACACTAAAGAAAGGGTTCAGAATGAAGTAATATTTACGGGATGCTAAAAAATTAATCTTCAGCCATAATGAGGCCTCTTCGAGCTCCCAAAACCTTTGCTTTCTTCTCCTTTCGTCTTTGTTCATGTTGCTTCCGTTGTTCCTCCCGGTCTGGAGAGGAGTTTGTAAGTTTTCTTGTGGAAGCTAACTCTGTTGACATGTTGCTTGAGAGAATTATTTTCTTTAGGTTGACCCCATGGTTTCAGTTTGCCTTTGTGTGGCTCATGGTTGAGGGGACAAGACAGATTTGCTTTGAGATCAAACACCAGTTTCTTGTTGGAGACTGGAGTCTGTGCTGCCTCAGTTGTCAGCCTGAATGGGGTAACAACAGAAGCAGAATTCCCCTTTGCTGTCTCTCTCTTTTTTTTTTTTTTAATTTTTATTTATTTATGATAGTCACAGAGAGAGAGAGAGAGGCAGAGACACAGGCAGAGGGAGAAGCAGGCTCCATGCACCGGGAGCCCGATGTGGGATTCGATCCCTGGTCTCCAGGATCGTGCCCTGGGCCAAAGGCAGGCGCCAAACCGCTGCGCCACCCAGGGATCCCCCCTTTGCTGTCTTTAACTTGCATGTCCCCAGCACAGCCTGGCCTTTTGTAGTACTCCCACATGCGGTCACATGTGGAGACTTTCTGGCTGGAATCTTGGTCAGTGAACGCTTATGTTCATTATCTTTGGTAGCAGCTGAAAACCTGACATTCATTTTAGTTGCCAATAGAATGGAACGCTTGGCGGACCTTTTCCCACACAAAGTGCTCTGGCCTGTAGGGCCCAGGGGCTGGCCCTGCGAGCAGCACCGGCTGGAGGGAGTTCGAGCCTCAGGGAGCCTTCCAGGGAGAGGAACTGGAGTCACCACCCCTTCTTTGGTGACCGGCTGCTTCTCGAGTTCATTAAATGAGTTGTGTTCTTCAAAATGTTTCTTTTTCCTCTCAATATATTGATCAATGGTCTTCATTTCCTTAAAACGAGCCTCATGAAGCTTCTTAAAGTTTGGAGTAGTGCTTATAGTTCTTTTACTTTTTCCAGGTTTGGAAAACCTATCTGCGTAGAGAGGCTTCTTTCTTTCTGCAGGTACCTTTGAATCTTTATTATCATTTATTCTTCTTTTTCCTGTGGAAACTGCATTCTCCTCTCCTTGGTCCTCATCTAGTGGTGAAGGAACTTCTCCAACAGTTCTGAGATCCTGGTTTTCCTGCTTCTCTTGATTCTGGAATTCAGTGTGATCACTTATTTTCATCTCTGAACGATCCTGCTGGGAGTCAGAGTTCTTGCACCTTCTCCTTGTTTTGGTGATGTGGCCAATTGGCTCCCTCTTAGCTTGTTCCTGGCTGCTGATCTGCATCTCAGTCGCATCCCAAGAGGATGCAGAAGTTGGACTTCCATTCTGACTCTCAGTTTTTTTGCTCGTCTTTAAGGTAGGCTTTCAAGGCTTTTAACAACTTGTCTGCCCTCAGGTCAGCCCGGAGGCCCAGACTCTTGGCCAAGTTCTGCAGGTTGCTATACTTGAAGGAGTCAAGCTCCTCAAGGGAGGGTATGGCCATGGCGAGCTGCATCCAGGTGACCACGCAGAGGACGCGTACCCCACACTCAGCAAAGCAGTTCAAAACTCAGGCACCCGGATTATTATTTTTTAAAGATTTATTTATTCATGAGAGACAGAGAGAGAGAGGCAGAGACACAGGCAGAGGGAGAAGTAGGCTTCCCCCAGGGAACCTGATATGGGACTCGATCCAGGATCACGCCCTGAGCTGAAGGCAAGATGCTCAACCGCTGAGCCACCCAGGTGTCCCCAGAAATGGATTATTATGCATAATATATAAGAATTTATTCTGATATATAAAAATATCATAAATTTGCCCTTATGAGCAAGTGACACAAATAGAATGAAATGCTGGTAATGAGCAAATGGGAAAATATTCAGGACATAACAAAACTCAAATAAACAATGAGATATATTTTTATATCTATTAACTTGGCAAAGAAGATGTAATAGTGATACTGGTGCCAGAGTTTGCAATTAAACTGATGTGCTCATACCTTTCTGACAGTGGATATAAAACAGGAACTTGATACTATGTACTAAGAATCATAAAACTGTCCACACCTGACCCAGTAATTTCATTCATTGTAATTTAGGTGGAGGAGCTAATTCACAAGGAAGGCATCCCTAGGTATGAGGCTCTTCACCAGAGCATTCTCTATAATAACAGAAATTCAACCACCTAAATGCCCAGTAATAGGGAAAGTCAAAACAGTGAGGTAAGTTGTAGTACATTAATTGGATGGAATATTCTACAAGTTAACAGAAAAAATATGAAGAATATCAGGTAGGGGAAGGAGTCATTCAAAATAGCATTCTGAAAAACAAAATATCCAATTATGCTTATAGCTCTGGAAAATATACCAGTATGTAGACAAGGACAATGAGGAAGCAGAAAAAAAAAATATTATATTTGCTCCTCCTCCTTCTCTTCTAATCATGAAGTCATGAAGCTGACAAATTTTTTAAAAAATATTTTATTTATTTATTCATGGGAGACACATACAGAGAGAGGCAAAGAGAGAAGCAGGCTCCATGTAGGGAGCCTGATGTGGGACTTGATTCCGAGACTCTGGGATCACGCCCTGAGCTGACGGCAGATGGTCAACCGCTGAGCCACCCAGATGTCCCATGAAGCTGGTAAATTTTCACTTGGCATTGACACACTCCTCTACCTGCATGTGTCCTCTTTTTTTTCATTGTTTTGTTCTTACCTCTTTATTGGATGAGGATGCATCTCCAGGGCAGTTCAGGGCATCCATATCACCTAGAAAGAAAATCAATACATACATTTATTCATTAATTATGTGGCCTTTATTTTGTATTCGGCACTGGGATATAATACGGATCAAGATCTACTCCCCTCTGCTCACTGAGCTCAGTTTACACGAACATGGATAAAAAGGATTTGCAATATAGTATAAAAGTTCATAAACTGATAGGAAAAAAAAGCTAACTGGGAACCAGAATTTCTAGGTGTCAAATATTTTAACTCTTCAATGGGATTTTTTTTTAAGATTTTATTTATTTATTCATGAGAGACACTGAGAGAGAGAGAGAGAGAGAGAAAGAGAGAGAGAGAGAGAAAGAGGGGCAGAGACACAGGCAGAGGGAGAAGCAGGCTCCAAGCAGAGAGCCTAACGTGGGACTCGATTCCGGGACTCCAGGATCAGGTCCTGGGCTGCAGGTGGTGCCAAACCACTGAGCCACCCAGGCTGCCCGGATTTTTCATTTAAAATGGGCTCAAGGGATTTGCATTTTTAATTATTCCACTTTACATCAGACATTTCCCTCTTTCTGCCTTCTCCTCCAGAGACATAAAAATGCTTGTCTCTCCTCCAAGGCAAAAATCAAATTTTTACTTCCACACTCCCTCTCATTATTTTTCCTATAATTCTCCTTCCTTTTAGTCACAATTCCATACTGGTTGTTTCTAATTTCATTTACTCATTCATCTAGCAACAATTATTATTTTTTTTCTTTTTAAGGACAATTTTTTAAAAAAGATTTTAAAAATTTATTTATTCATGAGAGACACAGAAGGAGAGAGAGGCAGAGATTCAGGCAGAGGGAGAAGCAGGCTCCATGCAGGGAGCCTGACGTGGAACTCAATCCCGGGTCTCCAGGATCACGCCCTGGGCTGAAGGTGGCGCTAAACCGCTAAGCCACGAGGGCTGCCCCAGCAACAATTGACTATGAACTAGAGATATATTAGCTCTGGACTAGGTGGCCTCTGGGGTAGAAGGAGAGCATAAAGATTCATGACATTGGCTCCCTAGAGGACAAATAAGACAGGATTTGACTCCTTCTAGGGAGATGCATCCTGACTAGGGACCTCACGACAGCAAACCCTTGGGCAAGAAAACATAGCTCAGAAGGCTTTGAAAATCCATTTTTAAAATATCAATTTCTTTTTTTTTTAAATATCAATTTCTATCCCACCACTGTCATTTAGACAATCTCCTCTCAAGTCCTAAACCTTAAAACACATCTCTTCTATTTCTTGTCCTTCCTCCCTTAGACTTACATCTTCATCAACCCTGATCTTCATGGCAATAATAGGAAATAAGTAGAATAGATGACAACACCCATTTTACAGGTGAAGGAAATGAGATCTGACCAAGGCCATGTGACTGTAAGTGGAGGAAGGACGGTAAATGAGAAAAGTACTTGACCTGGAAAGTATTTGAGATAAAAGCTGTGGCCCTGTATTTGTAACTAATCCTTTCCCTCTTGGTCTGTTGCTTCACTAGAGAAGCTGTGCTCTACAGGGTCCTTCCAGCTGTTTACTCTTAGTCTCTCCATTCCCTTCCAGTCTCCTCCCCTGGAGCATCTTAACCCTGGTGCCATAAGCCAGACCAATTTAAATCCAAATTTGGAGGAGATGGTGGAACCTGAGTATCAGGATTTTGTAAAGTTCCAGGAGATTCCAAAGAGCATTCAAGGTTGAGAATCAGTGTATTAGAAACTCCTGAGGGGCAGGCATGAGGGCCACCCAGATCTGTGTTGCCCTGCCCCTCCCTCCTTATCTTCCAGTCTCCCAGGTGTCTCCTCCCTGTCCTAGGGCTGTTGCTGAAGCTGTAGTCAAGCCACACCCCTTAGCCACTTGCCACAAAATTTTCTGTCCCCTCCTGCTTATGGCCCTAATGGATCCTGCAGATTAAATGATCCCAGTGATCTTGGGCTGCCCTGGCATTGGTCTGTCAGACAATGGCACAAGCCACGTTGCTTGTTCTAATCGGAGCCCTGCAGAAAATATTCCAGGCTCCAGGGTGGGATTTTCGATGAGAAATGGCCCCAGGGCAGGTGATGGGGGAGCTCCCTCTTTCCTGCTTTCCTACAACCTTCTTTCTCCTCCCCTCTCCTCACCCTCTCTCCAGACACTTGGCCCTGCTCTGTCCTAGTCTCCCAATTCCTTACAGCCTTACTTCTATTCAGCTTAAGAGAGAAGTACTTGGTTTTTCAAATTCTTGCTCTGAGATCAGGTAGTATGGGAGAGTCCAAGATAAGATGTCTGATATCAATTCTCACTGGTGCCTTCCTGGGATCCAGAACTCTTGAGCAAAGAGAAGAAGCACCTCCCCCCACCCCCCGGGGAGGTTTTCATGTTACTAAACTTTTCCAGCCAGAGGGATGTGCATAGGGTTATCCTGTTTATTTATCCATCCTTAATTCACTTCTCCAATGGAGATTTATTTTCACCATAAACAAGGTGAATCCCATGTTTCTTCCACAAGGTGTGTCCATCCCAGGAGCAGAGATAAGTATGTGCACATGGCCATACACGGTCTGCAGCTCAGATGTCACAGCAATATCACTCTTCCTTTGCCCTGTGTGTTCAAGTTCATGAGACCATATCAGCTCGAATATACAAGGAGGATATCTCTGTGAGGAAAGAGAATTGGACCATAGCCACTCCCCTGATGGAAGCCTCCCAAACCAGGATGCACTGGGCTATCTTGGTCAAGGGCAAAGGACAGGAAAAGCCAGGGCAATGAGAACAGTGTGAGAGCACCTAGGGGTGGACTGGGTCCCATGGACTAGGTCAGCTGGAAGAAATGTTGTTTCTGGACACAGTGTGCTGCTGGAAACAGGAAAATCCCAAATTAGCAGCATATGTGCACACTGAGGAAAATGAAGAAGGGTGTGAATGTAACTCAGATGTGTTAAAGGAGCACCTTAAGACTGAATCTCAGAGCACAAAAGCTCCCCTGAAACTGTGAACAAGACATCACTGGTTCCCCAGGGCCTGGAACTGTGAGTTACAACCAAGGCAGGCCCACTCTGTTTTTCTTTCTTTTTTCTCTTCTCTTCTTTTTTTTTTTTTTTAAATATTTTATTTATGTATTTATGAGAGACACAGAGAGAGAGAGAGAGAGAGAGAGAGAGAGAGGCAGAGACATAGGTAGAGGGAGAAGCAGGCTCCCTGTGGGGAGACCAATGTGGGACTCAATCCAGGGACTCCAGGATCATGCCCTGGGCCAAAGGCAGGTGCTAAACTGCTGAACCATTCAGGGATCCCTCTGTGTTTATTTCTTTTTTTTTTTTTAATTTATTTATTTACGATAGTCACAGAGAGAGAGAGAGAGAGAGAGAGAGAGAGAGAGAGAGAGAGAGAGAGGCAGAGACATAGGCAGAGAGAGAAGCAGGCTCCATGCACTGGGAGCCCGACGTGGGATTTGATCCCGGGTCTCCAGGATGGTGCCCTGAGCCAAAGGCAGGCGCCAAACCGCTGCGCCACCCAGGGATCCCTCTGTTTTTATTTCTGAGCCATTTTATATATGGACCCATTTTCCAAAATGTTCATCTTCTCTCTTAGATTTTAAGGCTCAGGTTGGATGGCACCACCTACTTTTTCCACTCCTCCCTGCAAAGGAAATAATCCCTCTTCTGTGTTTTAAAGCACTTGTTCATATCTCAAATGAAACACTGTCAACCCATTTATCAGCTTAAATCTGTATTATGTGCTATTTCCACACTGGAGTATGTGTGACACTGATGGCGGTATTGTCACTTGCACCTAGCTTTGTGTCTAGCATATAGCAGATATTCAGCAAATGTTGAATGAGATAAAGTTATGTACCCAGTTCAAAACAACTTGTTGTACACCTGAAACTAATATAACATTGTATGTTAATTGTACTTCAATAAAACAAAAACTATGTAGCCTAATATTTTGCTTGAGATTATTATATTAAATAGAAAAAATAGGTTTTCCTACCTAGGGCAATTACCAAAAGGGGAAATAGATATAGGGAGTCACCCTCTTGCTTATTCATTCTAGACCTCATTGTCTTCAAGAGGCAAGTAGATTTACTGCCTTTAAACAATAAGTGCTCTATAATACAATCTTAGAGAGCAGTGCGCAGTGTGCGCCAGGAGTCCTCATCATGTAGGATGGCTAAAGAGCACAGCAGGGCTGAGAGAATTTCTCTGTACCTACCATTTGGACTCGGAAGCAACTAGGGGCCTCCTTCCTTCTGCATCCTCCTGCACACATGCTGACAGATTCATGGTGTTTCGGTATCCGTTTTCTGGACTTGGCTGCCACCCCTGTCAGATTCTTTCCTTAGCGTGTGTTAATTAATGATGTCACAGTCTTCTTCAAGATCAGTTTCCTTTCGAGTCCACACCTTGGTCTCTATAGATGTTGAATCCCAAGCATTCAATGTGGGATTTACTCATTTTATCTGAAAGTCCTGGGAGAAGCTCATTTTCATTCCCTACACAGTAAGCACCTTCCTTGTCTATCCTTTCTCTTGATGGAAAACATTAGGTTAGTTTAAGGATGTGAAATCATTTAATAAAATCCAAAACACTATGCAGAAGAGATTAGCATTATAGATGCAATGCCAGGCCAAGACTTCATGAACCCCAAAGCAGGAAAGCCTCCTTGCTACCCTGCTGGACTCCCCCTAACTGGACATTGCTATCAGGTCTGGGGTTTTGGTTTTTTTTAGGTCTGGATTTTTTTTTTTTAATTTTATTTATTTATGATAGTCATACACAGAGAGAGAGAGAGGCAGAGACACAGGCAGAGGGAGAAGCAGGCTCCATGCACCGGGAGCCCGACGTGGGATTCGATCCCGGGTCTCCAGGATCGCGCCCTGGGCCAAAGGCAGGCGCCAAACCGCTGCGCCACCCAGGGATCCCTCTGGATTTTTTTTTTAAACTTTTTATCCTGAAATAAATTTAGTTTTACAAAACGGTTGCAAAGATAGTACAGAGAATTTCTGTCTACCCTATCCCAGCTTGTCCTGGTATTAATATGTTTCACAACCACTGTCCATATATTAAAATTATATATATATTATTAATATACATATATTTAATTTATTAAAATAATATTGGTATAGTAAAATTAACTATAGAATTTATCCAAATTTTACCATAGTTTTCCTACTAATATCCTTTTTATGTTCCAGGATACCAGATTGTATTTATTTATTTATTTACTTACTAAAAAACTGAGATATAAATTACACATAATATAAGTTTAAGGTGTAAGGACATTGGTTTGATACATTTATATTGCAATACAATTGCCATTGCAGTGCTAGCTAATATCTCTATTTATTACACTATATAATTTCTTTCTTTCTTTCTTTTTTTTTTTAGAGATTTTATTTATTCATTTGAGAGGGAGAAAGATACCAAGAGAGACCACGAGCAGGGGTGTGTGTGTGGGGGGGGTGCAGGGAGAGGGAGAAGCTGACTCCACTAAACAGGGAGCCAGACAGGGCTCCATCCCAGGACCTGGGATCATGACCTGAGCCATAATCAGATGCTTAACTGACTGAGCCAACCAGGTGACTATTATCATTATCATTTCTTCTAGTGGTGAGAACAATTAAAAATTTAGTTTCTTGTCAAATTTAATGTTTATATGTTTGTAATCTCTGTACTGTGTATTAGGCCTCCATGACTTATTTATCTGCTTTCTTTTTCTTTTTTTTTTAATTTTTAAAAATTTTTATTTATTTATGATAGTCACAGAGAGAGAGAGGCAGAGACATAGGCAGAGGGAGAAGCAGGCTCCATGCACCGGGAGCCCGACGTGGGATTCGATCCCGGGTCTCCAGGATTGCGCCCTGGGCCAAAGGCAGGCGCTAAACCGCTGCGCCACCCAGGGATCCCCTCTTTTTATTTTCTTATAATTTATTTGGATTCCATACATAAAGGATATCATGCAATTTTTGTTTTTTTCTGTTAACTTCTCTTAGCATGGTGCCCTCAAACGCAGAATTTCCTTTATTCTTATAGCTGAATAGTATTCCATTGTGTGTGTGTGTATACACATGGACACACACACAATTTCTTTTATCTATTCATCGATTGATAGATATTTTGGTTGTTTTCATATCTTGACTATTGTAAATAGCACCGAAATAAATATAGAAGTGCATGCATCTCTTTGATAATGGGTTTTCATTTCCTTTGGATGTATACCTAGAATGCTAGATCACATGGTAGTGCTATTTTTAATTTCTTTCTTTTTTTTATAATAAATTTATTTTTTATTGGTGTTCAATTTACCAACATACAGAATAACACCCAGTGCTCATCCCGTCAAGTGCCCCCCTCAGTGCCTGTCACCCATTCACCCCACCCCCCATCCTCCTCCCCTTCCACCACCCCTAGTTCGTTTCCCAGAGTTAGGGGTCTTTATGTTCTGTCTCCCTTTCTGATATTTCCCACACATTTCTTCTCCCTTCCCTTATATTCCCTTTCACTATTATTTATATTTCCCAAATGAATGAGAACATACAATGTTTGTCCTTCTCCAATTGACTTACTTCACTCAGCATAATACCCTCCAGTTCCATCCACGTTGAAGCAAATGGTGGGTATTTGTCGTTTCTAATGGCTGAGTAATATTCCACTGTATACATAAACCACATCTTCTTTATTCATTCATCTTTCGATGGACACCGAGGCTCCTTCCACAGTTTGGCTATTGTGGACATTGCTACTATAAACGTCGGGGTGCAGGTGTCTCGGCGTTTCATTGCATCTGAATCTTTGGGGTAAATCCCCAACAGTGCAATTGTTGGGTCGTAGGGCAGGTCTATTTTTAACTCTTTGAGGACCTCCACACAGTTTTCCAGAGTGGCTGCACCAGTTCACATTCCCACCAACAGTGCAAGAGGGTTCCTTTTTCTCCGCATCCTCTCCAACATTTGTGGCTTCCTGCCTTGTTAATTTTCCCCATTCTCACTGGTGTGAGGTGGTATCTCATTGTGGTTTTGATTTGTATTTCCCTGATGGCAAGTGATGCGAAGCATTTTCTCATGTGCATGTTGGCCATGTCTATGTCTTCCTCTGTGAGATTTCTCTTCATGTCTTTTGCCCATTTCATGATTGGATTGTTTGTTCCTTTGGTGTTGAGTTTAAGAAGTTCTTTTTTTTTACTTTGTTTATTTATTTATGATAGTTACAGAGAGAGAGAGAGGCAGAGACACAGGCAGAGGGAGAAGCAGGCTCCATGCACCGGGAGCCCGATGTGGGATTCGATCCCGGGTCTCCAGGATCGCGCCCTGGGCCAAAGGCAGGCGCCAAACCGCTGCGCCACCCAGGGATCCCAAGAAGTTCTTTATAGATCTTGGAAACTAGCCCTTAATCTGATATGTCATTTGCAAATATCTTCTCCCATTCTGTAGGTTGTCTTTTAATTTTGTTGACTGTATCCTTTGCTGTGCAAAAGCTTCTTATCTTGATGAAGTCCCAATAGTTCATTTTTGCTTTTGTTTCTTTTGCCTTCGTGGATGTATCTTGCAAGAAGTTACTGTGGCTGAGTTCAAAAAGGGTGTTGCCTGTGTTCTCCTCTAGGATTTTGATGGAATCCTGTCTCACATTAAGATCTTTCATCCATTTTGAGTTTATCTTTGTGTATGGTGCAAGAGAGTGGTCTAGTTTCATTCTTCTGCATGTGGATGTCCAATTTTCCCAGCACCATTTATTGAAGGCACTGTCTTTCTTCCAATGGATAGTCTTTCCTCCTTTATTGAATATTAGTTGACCATAAAGTTCAGGGTCCACTTCTGGGTTCTCTATTCTGTTCCATTGATCTATGTGTCTGTGTTTGTGCCAGTACCACACTGTCTTGATGACCACAGCTTTGTAGTACAACCTGAAATCTGGTATTGTGATGCCCCCAGATATGGTTTTCTTTTTTAAAATTCCCCTGGCTATTCGGGGTCTTTTCTGATTCCACACAAATCTTAAAATAATTTGTTCTAACTCTCTGAAGAAAGTCCATGGTATTTTGATAGGGATTGCATTAAACATGTAAATTGCCCTGGGTAACATTGACATTTTCACAATATTAATTCTTCCAATCCATGAGCATGGAATATTTTTCCATCTCTTTGTGTCTTCCTCAATTTCTTTCATAAGTGTTCTATAGTTTTTAGGGTATAGATCCTTTACCTCTTTGGTTAGGTTTATTCCTAGGTATCTTATGCTTTTGAGTGCAATTGTAAACGGGATTGACTCCTTAATTTCTCTTTCTTCAGTCTCATTGTTAGTGTATAGAAATGCCATTGATTTCTGGGCATTGATTTTGTATCCTGCCATGCTACCAAATTGCTGTATGAGTTCTAGCAATCTTGGGGTGGAGGCTTTTGGGCTTTCTATGTAGAGTATCGTGTCATCGGCGAAGAGGGAGAGTTTGAGTTCTTCTTTGCCAATTTGAATGCCTTTAATGTCTTTTTGTTGTCTGATTGCTGAGGCTAGGACTTCCAGTACTATGTTGAATAGCAGTGGTGAGAGTGGACATCCCTGTCTTGTTCCTGATCTTAGGGGAAAGGCTCCCAGTGCTTCCCCATTGAGAATGATATTTGCTGTGGGCTTTTCGTAGATGGCTTTTAAGATGTCGAGGAATGTTCCCTCTATCCCTACACTCTGAAGAGTTTTGATCAGGAATGGATGCTGTATTTTGTCAAATGCTTTCTCTGCATCTAATGAGAGGATCATATCGTTCTTGGTTTTTCTCTTGCTGATATGATGAATCACATTGATTGTTTTACGAGTGTTGAACCAGCCTTGTGTCCCAGGGATAAATCCTATTTGGTCGTGGTGAATAATTTTCTTAATGTACTGTTGGATCCTATTGGCCAGTATCTTGTTGAGAATTTTTGCATCCATGTTCATCAGGGATATTGGTCTGTAAATCTCCTTTTTGGTGGGTCTTTGTCTGGTTTTGGAATTCAGGTGATGCTGGCCTCATAGAATGAATTTGGAAGTACTCCATCTCTTTCTATCTTTCCAAACAGCTTTAGTAGAATAGGTGTGGCTTCTTCTTTAAACATTTGATAGAACCCCCCTGGGAAGCCATCTGGCCCTGGACTTTTGTGTCTTGGGAGGTTTTTGATGACTGCTTCAATTTCCTCCCTGGTTATTGGCCTGTTCAGATTTTCTATTTCTTCCTGTTCCACTTTTGGTAGTTTGTGGCTTTCCAGGAATGCGTCCATTTCTTCTAGATATCCTAATTTATTGGCGTATAGCTGTTCATAATATGTTTTTAAAATTGTTTGTATTTCCTTGGTGTTGGTAGTGATCTCTCCTTTCTCATTCATGATTTTATTAATTTCAGTCTTCTCTCTCTTCTTTTTAATAAGGCTGGCTAATGGTTTCTGTATCTTATTAATTCTTTCAAAGAACCAACTCCTGGTTTTCTTGATCTGTTCCTCAGTTCTTCTGGTCTCAATTACGTTGAGTTCTGCTTGAATCTTAATTAACTCTCTTATTCTGCTGGGTGTAGGATCTATTTGCTGTTTTTTTTCTAGCTCCTTTATGTGTAAAGTTAGCTTTTGTATTTGAGTTCTTTCCAGTTTTTGAATGGATGCTTGTATTGCGATTTATTTCCCCCTTAGGAATGCTTTTGCTGCATCCCAAAGATTTTGAACAGTTGTATCTTCATTCTCATTAGTTTCCATGAATCTTTTTAATTCTTCCTTAATTTCCTGGTTGACCCTTTCATCTTTTAGCAGGATGGTCCTTAACCTCCACGTGTTTGAGGTCCTTCCAAACTTCTTGTTGTGATTTAGTTCTAATTTCAAGGCATTATGGTCCGAGAATATGCAGGGGACGATCCCAATCTTTTGGTATCGGTTCAGACCCGATTTGTGACCCAGTATGTGGTCTATTCTGGAGAAAGTTCCATGTGCACTTGAGAAGAATGTGTATTCAGTTGAGTTTGGATGTAAAGTTCTGTAGATATCTGTGGTATCCATCTGGTCCAGTGTATCATTTAAAGCTCTCGTTTCTTTGGAGATGTTGTGCTTAGAAGACCTATCGAGTATAGAAAGAGCTAGATTGAAGTCACCAAGTATAAGTGTATTATTATTTAAGTATTTCTTCACTTTGATTATTAATTGATTTAAATATTTGGCAGCTCCCACATTCAGGGCATATATATTGAGGATTGTTAAGTCCTCTTGTTGGATAGAACCTTTAAGTATGATATAGTGTCCCTCTTCATCTCTCATTACAGTCTTCGGGGTAAATTTTAGTTTATCTGATATAAGGATGGCTACTCCTGCTTTCTTTTGAGGACCATTCGAATGGTAAATGGTTCTCCAACCTTTTATTTTCAGGCTGTAGGTGTCCTTCTGTCTAAAATGAGTCTCTTGTAGACAGCAAATAGATGGGTCCTGCTTTTTTATCCAGTCTGAAACCCCGTGCCTTTTGATGGGGTCATTAAGCCTGTTCACGTTCAGAGTTACTATTGAAAGATATGAGTTTAGTGTCATCATGATATCTATTCAGTACTTGTTTTTGTGGATTGTTCCACTGAACTTCTTCTTAAAGGGGAATTTTAAGAGTTCCCCTTAAAATTTCTTGCAGAGCTGGTTTGGAGGTCACATATTCTTTCAGTTCCTGCCTGTCTTGGAAGCTCTTTATCTCTCCTTCCATTTTGAATGAGAGCCTTGCTGGATAAAGTATTCTTGGCTGCATGTTCTTCTCATTTAGGACCCTGAATATATCCTGCCAGCCCTTTCTGGCCTGCCAGGTCTCTGTGGAGAGGTCTGCTGTTACCCTAATACTCCTCCCCATAAAAGTCAGGGATTTCTTGTCTCTTGCTGCTTTAAGGATCTTCTCTTTATCTTTGGAATTTGCAAGCTTAACTATTAAATGTCGAGGTGTTGAACGGTTTTTGTTGATTTTAGGGAGGGATCTCTCTATTTCCTGGATCTGAATGCCTGTTTCCCTTCCCAGATTAGGAAAGTTTTCAGCTATGATTTGTTCAAATACATATTCTGGCCCTCTGTCCCTTTCAGCGCCCTCGGGAACCCCAATTAAATGTAGGTTTTTCTTCCTCAGGCTGTCGTTTATTTCCCTTAATCTATCTTCATGGTCTTTTAATTGTCTCTTTTTTCCTCAGTTTCCCTCTTTGCCATCAAAAAATATGGAACACTTCACGAATTTGCATGTCATCCTTGAGCAGGGGCCATGCTAATCTTCTCTGTATCGTTCCAATTTTAGTATATGTGCTGCCGAAGCGAGCAATATTTTTAATTTCTTGAAGGACCTTCAGACTGTTTTCCATAGTGGCTAGACCAATTTACATTCCCAACAATAGTGCACAATTTTTTTTAAAAGATTTTATTTATTTATTCATGACACACACACACAGAAGCAGAGACACAGGCAGAGGGAGAAGCAGGCTCCATGCAGGGAGCCCGACGTGGGACTCGATGTCGGGTCTCCAGGATCAGGCCCTGGGCTGAAGGCAGTGCTAAACCGCTGAGCCACCTGGGCTGGCCACAATGGTTCTTTTCTCCACATTCTTACCATTTGTTATCTCCTTTCTTCTTGATGATAACCATTCTTACAGGTGTGTGGTGATAACTCATTGTGGTTTTGATTTGCATTTATTTCCCTTATGATTAGTGATGTTGAGCACCTTTTCATGTACCTGTTAGCCATGTGAATATTTTTTTGGAAAAATGTCTATATTTAATTCTCTTTCCATTTTTTTGATTGGATTTTTTTTTGTTGCTAGTGTACCGTAGGAGTTCTTTATAAATTTAGTAGATTGACTTATCTGATATGTGGTTTGCAAATATTCTTTCCCATTCTGTAGGTTGCCTTTTTTTGGTTGTTAACTGTTTCTTTGCAGTGTAGAAGCTTTAAAATTTGATGTAATCTCATTCATTGATTTTTGCTTTTGTTTGTGCTTTTGGTTACGTACCCAAAAAGTCACTGGCAAGAGCAATGTTGAAGAGTTTCTTTCCTGGGTTCTTATGGTGAGGTCTTATTGCTTAAGTCTTTTTTTTTCCACTTGGAGTTAATTTTAGTGAGTGATGTAAAATAGAGTTCCAGTATCCTTTTTCTGCATATGGTAGTTAATCAGTTTTCTCAACACCTTTTGTTCAAGAGACTATCTTATCTTTCTTTTCCTCATTGGATGTTCTTGGCTCTCTTATCAAGTATTAGTTGACTATATATGCTGGGGTTTAATTCTGGGCTCTGTACTCTGCTGCTGTTAGATGGAATATTTTATAGTTGTGTGTTAGGTCCATTTGGTCTACAGTTTGGTTCAAGTCTATTTCTTCCTTGTTGATGATCTGTGTGGATTATTGAAGGTGGGATATTGAAGTCCTCAACTATTATTGTATCATCTCTATTACTCCTTTCATATCTGTTAGTATTCACTTAGTATAGTTAGGTGCTCTGACATTAGGTGTATATATTTTTATGATTGTTATATTTTGTTAATGAATTGATCCCTTTATCATTATATAATAGCCATTTTTGCTGCTTGAAACCATTTTTGACTTAAAGTTTATTTTGTCTGATATCAGTATAGCTAACATTTCTTTCAGTTTCCACTTACATGGAAAATCTTTTTTCCATCCCTTGACTTTGTTAATTTTCTTTAAAGATCTATTTATCTATTTGACAGAGAGAGAGAGAGAGAGCACATTTGAAGCAGATGGAGTGGGAGAGGGAGAAGCAGACGCTTCTCTGAGCAAGGAGCCAAAATTAGGACTTGATCCTAGGACCCCAGGATCATGACCTGAGCCAAAAGCAGATGCCCAACCACCTGAGCAACCTAGGCACCCCCATCTCTTGACTTTGATTATTATTATTATTATTTTTTTTTAAGATTTTATTTGAGAGAGAGAGAGAGAGAAAGAGATTGAAACAGCCTCTGGGAGAAGGGCCTACAGGAGGTGGGGGAGGTGGGGGTAATTGAGGGAGAGGGAAAGGACTCTCCACTGATGGGGGAGCATGACATGGGGCTTGATCCCAGAACCTTCAGATCATGACCTGAGCAGAAATCAAGAGTTTTAACCGGCTGTGCCACTCAGGCACCTCTCTTGTCTTTGATTCTGTGTGTGTCCTTAAGATCTACATGAGTCTCTTGTAGGTGGCATATAGTTGTTGCTATTGTTTTTTAATCCATCATCTACTCTCTGCCTTTAGTTGGTGTATTCAATCCAAATACATTTAGAGTAATTATTGATATTAAGGACCATTAATGCCAACTTATTTATTTTTTTTTAAAGATTTTATTCATTTATTCAAGAGAGAGCGAGAGAGAGAAACACAGGCAAAGGGAGAAGCAGGCTCTATGCAAGGAGCACGACGTGGGAGTCAATCCCGGGACCCCAGGATCATGCCCTGGGCTGAAGGAAGGTCTCAAACCACTAAGCCACCCAGGGATCCCCTAATGCCAACTTATTAATTGGTTTCTGTGTTTGTGTTTTGTGGGTTTTTTTTTTTTTTTTTTTTTTTTGTATCTCCATTGTTTCCTTTTCTGTTTCTGCCTACCTTTGTAAATTGGTTATTTTTCATGTTAGTAGGGTCTGTTTCCTTTTCTGTGTTTTTTGTGAATCTACTCTAGGTTTTTGCTTTGTGTTTATCACAGGGCTTGCATTAACACATCTTACAGATAAGACAGTTCATTTTAGGCTGGCGGCAACTTATCTTTGGTCACTGATAAAGGCTCCAACATTTACTCTTCCCTCTTATATTATTGATGTCACAATTTACCTCTTTTTATGCTGTTTATTCATCAACAATTTATAGTACTATAGTTATATTTCCTACTATTTTCCTTTAAATTTTATACTTATAATTGAGTGGTTAAAATAGTTACCTAAATCTGACTACATTTTTTACCTATACCAGTGTGCTGCACCCTTTCATACATTTTCATGTTGGTCATTGTCTTTTCATTTCAGCTTTGAGAACTTTTTTCAGCATTTCATGTGAGCAGGTTTTTTAAAAAATTTTTTTATTTATTTATGATAGTCACAGAGAGAGAGAGAGAGAGAGAGAGAGAGAGGCAGAGACATAGGCAGAGGGAGAAGCAGGCTCCATGCACCGGGAGCCCGACGTGGGATTCGATCCCGGGTCTCCAGGATCGCGCCCTGGGCCAAAGGCAGGCGCCAAACCGCTGCGCTACCCAGGGATCCCTCATGTGAGCAGGTTTGGTGGTGATGAATTCCTTTAGCTTTTGTCTGTCGGGAAAGCCTTTATTTCTCCTTCATATCTGAAGAATAACTTTGTCAGATAACATGTTCTTGGCTGGCAATTTTTAATCTTTAAACATTTTGAATATGTCATTCCACTCTCTCTCTACCTATGGAATTTCTGCTGAAAAATCCACAGATTGCTTAATAGGGAGGGTTCCTTTGTAGGTTACATTGTCCTCCCCCTTGGCTGCATTTGGGATTGTTTATTTTTTATTTTTGATAATTTCGTTATAATGTGTCTTGGAGAAGATCTTTTTTCATTAAGCTAATAGGGTGATTTATTAGCTTCCTGGACTAGTATGTCCAGGTCTCTTTCCCTATGTTTCCTCTGCTATTATTTCTTTAAATAGATTCTCTTTCCCTATGTCCCTCTGGAACCCCAATTATTCTGATCTTTGTCTTTCAATGAATTTCCATAGTTCATGCAGGTTTTCTTTGCTTTTTAAAATTCTATGTTCTTTCATTTTTTTCTGACTGCGTTGTTTCAAAATTCCTATCTTCCAAGGCATGTGTTTGTTCTTCCATCTAATCTGCCCCAGTGCAGAGCCTCTCTATTGCATTCTTCATCTCCTTCATTGACTTCCTCAGCTCCAAAGTTTTTTTGATGTTTTTCTATCATTTCAATCTTTTTGGAAACTAACTCATATTTGTTCATATATTTTATTCTGGATTTCATTGAATTGACTTTCTGAGTTTTCCTATAACTCACTGAACCTTCGTAACTGCTATTTTAAGTTCTTTGTAAGTTAGATCACAATATTCTGTGCCTTTGAGCCCAGCTGCTAGAGACTTGTCATTTTCTTTTTTATGACGCCATATTTCTTTGATTTTTTTCATGTTCCTTATTTGAAGTAGCAAGGAACTCCTTAACTCTATGCTCATTGTCTTCAGCAGATGGGGTGTCATATTCTACAACATTATTATTATCTGAGTTTTTCCTTTGTGCTTGTGAAGCTGAACCTGCTCTGTCCTATGGCAGGATTTTTAAGTTTTCATGTTTTTCTCTGGTTCTTGAAATACACCAGGCTGGTTACTGGAAACCTCTCCTATTTTCCAGAAGGTGGTGCTATAGCTCAAGTTTGTGGTTTCTCCTCGCCTGCCAACCACTATTTTCTGAGGGTGCTGTCTGTAGAGAGCTCTAGCAAACACACCTGAAAACATGCACAGGGAGCCTGCAACAGAGTGCCCTGAGGTGTGGGTTTGGCAGTAGTGCACTGGGAGCTTGAGAGAGAGAGAGAGAGAGAGGCAGAGGGAGAAGCAGGCTGCATTCAGGTAGCCCGATGCGGGACTCGATCCGGGTCTTCAGGATCACGCCCTGAGCCGAAGGCAGATGCTCAGCTGCTGAGCCATCGGGGAGTCCCCAAGCACAATCCCTTTAAAGGTGGTTTGAACTTTTTAAATCTTTTTTTTTTATTTTTTTTTTAATTTTATTTATTTATGATAGTCA
This sequence comes from Canis lupus dingo, assembly GCF_003254725.2. NCBI lineage: Eukaryota > Metazoa > Chordata > Mammalia > Carnivora > Canidae > Canis > Canis lupus. Next base: position 38,142,052 of record NC_064263.1, read on the forward strand.
CATAGAGAGAGAGAGAGAGGCAGAGACATAGGCAGAGGGAGAAGCAGGCTCCATGCACCGGGAGCCCGATGTGGGATTCGATCCCGGGTCTCCAGGATCGCGCCCTGGGCCAAAGGCAGGCGCCAAACCGCTGCGCCACCCAGGGATCCCTGGTTTGAACTTTTTATCTGCCTCTTTTCTAATATCATCCCTCCCCCACGTCTTAGAGCTCCCATTTCAGTCCTTCCAGTGCTGATGGAGACAAACAGGTTTCTCCAGTCACATTCTGCCAGCTGGGGCAGCCTGGTACTTACAGCTTTCCTTCTGCCCAATGGGAGAGGTCACCCCCACCACCGTCAGCCTTGTTCAGTGTTTCCTTGGGGAGGAGGAAAAGCGAAGGGAAATGGTCTCTTACTGCCTCCACCACAACCAAATTCGTATTTTTTCACTTCTTCTTTTTCTCCAATGGTGTGTTGAGTCTGGACTTCTATAGGTTGTCATTCAAGTGTGTGTGCCTGCCTTGTCAGCACTCACCCGATTTTTGCCAGAGGGCAGCTAATGGGGTCTATGCCTCGCTGGCTCTACTTGTTCTGTGTCCTGTTTTGGAGGTTTGTCTGTCTCTTACAAGGAGCACTGGTGGGTGAGATTCCTCCCAGATCCCTTGGAGTAAGGTCCTAGGACCCAAAGGACCAATCAAGACAATTTTGCTCAAGTGTGGGTGACTCATTCATTAGCTAAAACGGGGGATAAAGAGGAAAAACAGATGGGCACCTGGGTGGCTCAGCAGTTGAGCATCTGCCTTCGGCTCAGGGCATGATCTCGGGAGTTCTGGGATTAAGTCCTGCATCGGGCTTCCCACAGGGAGCTTGCTTCTCCCTCTGCCTGTGTCTCTGCCTCTCTTTCTGTGTCTCTCATGAATAAATAAATAAAATCTTAAAAAAAAAAAAAGAGGAAAAATAGCTTACATGGCCCGGCCACTGACGTTACTCTCACGCTTTAAGTTACTGCAGCCCCATGGTCTTCTCTGATTCTTTAGTAGCTTTCTAAGCTTTTTCATGACTTTGACATTTTTTAATGCACTGATCAGATATTTCTTAAACTGCCCCCAATTTAGGTTATCTGATGTTTTCCTATGGTTAGATAGAGGTTATGGATCTTGGGAAAGAATATCCCAGGAGAGAGGTGCCAATCTCATCCATCCTATCAGGCAGTTCATGATGTCAGTATGCATTACTGGTGATGTTAACCTTGACTGGTTAAGGTAGTTTCTATCAGGTTTCTCCTGTTACTAAAGTTACTATTTTTCCCTTTCCCTATTTTGTCTGTTAGGTGACAGTCACTCTGTCCATCCCCCCCGTTTGGATACTTGTGTACTTCTTTACTTTCTGGCACTACAATATGCTCCAGACTCATCTTGTGTTTTCCCCGAACCTGCCCTAGAGTCACTAATTTTCCAAGGATTCCTGCTCCATTTTATTGGGAATGTTATATAGACATTTATAGAGTGTGGTGGTTATAGTACCATGTGCTAGGGATGGAGAAGCAACCAAGAAAGGGATGGCCCTGCTCTCAAGGTGCTTCAGTCAGGTGTGATGAGCATTATACAAGGGACGTAAATGGAGCCATAGGGCAGATAGGAAGAAGATTTAACCACCTCTGGAGTTAAAAAGCTTCCTAGAGAAAGTGGCACTAATGATGAGGCTTGAAGGAAGAGCATGGACTGATGAAGAGAAGAAACCAAGATCTGGGTGCTAATGTGCTACGTCTTGTGATTGGCTTAAACCTCAAGCAATCTATCTATTATCATTGTTTTGTGATTATTTCCCTAATCACTTTACTACTCCTAATCTTTTCCCTGAACAGGATCCTACACTGACTTTTCTCCAATATCCATTCATTCAACATTTTTTGAGAACAGAGGAAAAAAAGCATTCTAGATAGAGAGTATGGCCTGTGGGAAGGCCAGGATATGAAAAAGAGTGTGGTGTGTGCTCAAGGAACTGGAGGGAATGCATTATACTGAGAGAGAGAGAGAGAGAGAGAGAGAGAGAGAGAACAGGAAAAAGAGTGGCAAGAAATGAGGCTGAAGACATGGGAATGCACCAGGTCCCTTAGCTCCTGAAAGTCAGTTGAGGGTTTCAGGCTACCAGGGCAGGAGAGCCACGGAAGGCTGTTGAGCCAATGAATGAGCTGACTGGGTCACCTGGCTGCAGTGAGGAGGAGGGCTTTGAAGAGAGTGAGGCATTAACCTTGGTAAGACTTAGTAAGGTTAGATTCCTTCCTACCTCACACGGTTGGGGTGAGGATTAGACAAAAAGAACACATACAGGGCAGCCCCAGTGGCCCAGTGGTTCAGCACCGCCTTCAGCCCAGGGCGTGATCCTGGAGACCTGGGATCGACCCTGCATGGAGCCTGTTTCTCCCTCTGCCTGTGTCTCTGCCTCTCTCTCTCATTGTGTGTCTCTCATGAATAAATAAATAAAATCTTAAAAAAAAAAAAAGAACATATAAAAATTCCCTGGAAGGATGTTTGGCACATGACAGGCAATCAGGAAATGGTTGTTCAGTTGAACAATTCTGATTCCTTTTCATCTAATCTCATTTTTCTCTTTATTCCCCTGACTGTATTTTGGTTAAAAAATTAGCTTTTTAACTTTTTGTTGCAATTAAACTGAATACTGTGCTAGACACAGTGAACAAATGTGAATAAGGCCTGCATCCTTAAGACATATTTACAAATGTGGAGTGCCTGAGTGGCTCAGTTGGTTAAGCCTCCAATTCTTGGTTTTGGATTGGGTCATGATCTTGTGGTCGTGGGATCAAGCCCCATGTCAGGCTCTGTGCTCAGGGTGGAGTCTGATACAGATTCTCTCTCCCTGTTGCTCCCATTCACTCTCTCTCAACTAAATAAATAAAATATTAAAAAAACAAACAGTAATTTAAAAAAAGACATATTTATAATGAGCCATAATATATGTGTTATGAACCATGCTAGTGACATGAACCAAAACTCTCAGAGGGCAAGGACAGCATCTTTCACCTCTGTCCTTAATGGTAGGCAAAATATGAGGCATAGAGAACTTCAACACAGACTTCTCTACCAAATGAGTGCATGTGCTGGGAGCTCAGAAGACAAAGCAGGAACCTTGGATGCACTGTAAACTGAATTTCTTAAGATTTAATATAAGCTTATTGAGGACAATGGCTTATTTTATATTTTATATATATATTTTATATTTATATTTTTTCCAAAGATTTTATTTATTTGTTTGCTAGAGAGAGACAGAGAGAGAGAGAGAGAGAGAGAGACAGAGAGGTGAGGCAGGGCAGAGGGAGAGGGAAAAGCAGGTTCCTCACTGAGCAGGGAGCCCAATGCAGGGCATGATCCCAGGACTCCTAGATCACAACCTGAACTGAAGGCAGGTGCTCAACCGACTGAGTCACCCAGGTGCTCCACTGTCTCCATATTTTGTTGATACATGTTTGGGATTATTGTTAGTATGTTTCACTTATCTTTCATGCAAAAAATTTTAAAGTCATTGTTAATCACATTTTTAAATAAAACACTTTCCTATCATGAAGCACACTATAACATGAAAACAGCAAATCTATACTGAGATACTTATTTTGATAACAGTAAATTCCTAATTATCTATTTCCATCTGGGTCACAGATAATATGAGACAAATTTTATTCTTTTTTGTTCCCTTTTCCCACCACCTACCTGCACCCTGTCTACCTACCCTAAGTCCTAACTGATGTGCATTTAGAAAATCAGAGTAATTTTATCCTTAGCTCAAGCAATATAAACCAGTAGACTGGTGCGAGAATCCTGTAATGGCAGGTAAAGTAAATGACTGTGAAGTCATAACTAACACTGTCCCATCTATTAATGTGTGTAGTTTATGCTACTGTAGATTTTTTTTTTTTTTTTTTACTGTAGATTTTTTTTAAAGATTTTATTTATTTATTCATGAGAGAAACAGAGAGAGAAGCAGAGACATAAGCAGAGGGAGAAGCAGACTCCACACAGAGAGTCCAATGTGGGACTCGACCCTGGCACTCCAGGATCACACCCTGAGCCAAAGGCAGATGCTCAACCACTGAGCCACCCAGGAGTCCCAGATTCTTCAGATTCTTATGGTGGAGCCAGACTTGGTCAAATTGCTTACCTTTTCTTGAAGAGTTTTATTACTCCAGATGAAAGCCCTGGTTGCCTGCCCTTAAGCTCATTGGAATCAGTGACAGCTGTTGTATACATATATGATCACTCATACATACAAATACCTACAAATGCCCTTCAGGTAAGAAATACTGTTTTTAAAGAAAACTTGGAAACTAAGTCTGGTACTTCATAACTAATCTGTACTCTGTAGATGCATTTGAAAGTGTATTTTGTGATAAAACCTAAACTCAAAGTAGGAAATAAAGGGAAGGTAGAAAAGGCAATATAATTTCCTTTTTCCCAATTCTTAGGTCAAATGTTGATTTTTGAATCATATGGGTATCCATATTTTATTGTTTTTCCTTTGATCTGAATCTGAAGATTTTTTAAAATTAAAATTTTTTTTTTACTAGAACTAGAAGCATGGAGGTGTAATGCTCCCTGTAATTTTCATTGTGTCAAAAAGCTGTTGTGGTTGCATGATCACCAATATTTCTTTAATGAATGAGAAGCAATTTATTTTGTTTTACCTTTTACCTTCCATTTAGCACAGCGCCCAGTTATCACTAGTTACTCTTTTTATTATTTTTCCATAGGGGATATTATATCTTCACATTACTAATGAGTAAATCTAGACTGAAAAGGTGAAGTAACTTTCCTACAATCACATTAGTATTGCAGATGGGATTTGAACCTAGATTGCTGTTATAAGCTTAGATTCTTATTGTTAATTAAAATCTGCCTAAAGCTTTGGGTTAAGAATTAGATGTTAAGTTTATCAGGAGGAAAATACTTAGGGTTCAACCCAAGTGTGCTGTGACACTCTCCAAAAAACTATATTCTTGGATCTTTCATGCCAAGATGTGGGTTATGCCAGGGATGTGGGTTACATACAGATTTGCATTTGAATATTACTCTGTCTGTTGTCCTTTGTGAGATAATACTTAAACTAATATAACTAAGCAAGATCTAAAGATACAATGTGGAGCGAACTAAAATATTATGGTTCTTCTCCTTCATTCTTCCATCAATTCAATTTCTTGATTCTGTAACACATTGATTAAATGTCATAATAAGATAAGGAATTAGGAGATAAAAAGCACAGAAATTTTGTTAATATAAAACAAATCACAGAATGCTTCAAGAAGGAAGCTAATCTTGATCAGTGAGACAAAAACAAGGAAGGATCTTATTGTGAAGGTGACAGGCTAGAGTTGGTTTTCCAAACTTGTTGTGCATCAGAACCACTTGAGGAAAATGGTAACTATTCAGTGCTCAGACATGACCCCGAGAGATTCAGCTGGCGTAGGGTGGTGTCTGGAGATGCTGCATGTCTTTATCAATATTTGGCTGATGCTGGTGTAATAAGCCTTCAGACTGTTTTTTGTTTTTTTTTTAAACATAGGTTAAGGACACAGTCCAAAGTTGTGTTGTTGTTTTTAAAATTTCAGTCTTCAGCATTTTAAAAAAGTTTTGAGGGAATCCCTGGGTGGCGCAGCGGTTTAGCGCCTGCCTTTGGCCCAGGGCGCGATCCTGGAGACCTGGGATCGAATCCCACGTTGGGCTCCCGGTGCATGGAGCCTGCTTCTCCCTCTGCCTATGTCTCTGCCTCTCTCTCTCTCTCTCTGTGACTATCATAAAAAAAAAAAAAAAAGTTTTGATGTCATCCTCTCTTATCATCCTGGCTTTCTTTTCTTCTTTCTTTCTTTCTTTCTTTCTTTCTTTCTTTCTTTCTTTCTTTCTTTCTTTCTTTCTTTCTTTTCTTAAAGATTTTATTTATTTATTCACGAGAGAGACACAGAGAGTGGCAGAGACACAGGTAGAGGAAGAAGCAGGCTCCATGCAGGGAACCTGACGTGGGACTTGATCCCTGGTCTCCAGGATCACACCCTGGGCTGCAGGCAGCGCTAAACTGCTGAGCCACCCCGGCTGTCCCCCATCCTGGCTTTCTTTTTTTGAATATGTACAAGGTAATGTCTGATCTTTAATGGAAGCCCAGATTCTGATCCATTTTTGCTGTTATCATATTAAGTTATTCTAATATCTCTTGTGCTAAATCAGATGAAAATCTATATTCTTGTTCCCTTGGAATTAAAAATGGAACAAGATTCAGAGTATGTGATTATGGGCTATTTAATATGTCAATGTTTACATTTCCTTTAAATATCAAAGTTTATTGCCACAAACACCAGTAGTATTTGGCTGAATCTTCTTTTTTAGTTCAGAGATGATTGCTTTTAAAAATCAGCTTTCTTTCTTTCAGTGTTTGCTAAGCTTTGAAAATTGGATAAACACTCTGGTGACTTAAAAGGATTTCAGCAAGTAGTGAACTGTTACTATTTGGGATTTGTCAATATTTCCTAAAAGCATCTAGAAATCTCTTAGTTTTGTCTTCTCCAATCCTATAGTGCGCTAAGGAGGTGTTCCTAAGCTGTTTTGAGGATATTTATTTATATTTTAATTTACCTTTTTTTAAAAATTTTTTTTCATTTATTTATGATAGTCCCACAGAGAGAGAGAGAGAGAGAGAGAGAGAGAGAGAAGCAGAGACATAGGCAGAGGGAGAAGCAGGCTCCATGCACCGGGAGCCTGACGTGGGATTTGATCCTGGGTCTCCAGGATCGCGCCCTGGGCCAAAGGCAGGCGCTAAACCGCTGCGCCACCCAGGGATCCTTTTTTTTTTTTTTTTAAAGTAAGCTCCATGCTCAGCACAGAGCCCAGTGCAGAGCTTGAACTCACAACTGTGAGATCAAGACCTGAGATCAAAAGGCTGACACTTAACCAACTGAGCCACTCTGGCACCCACAGAGGTTTTTTTAAAAAACAATTTTTATCTATCTATCTATCTATCTATCTATCTATCTATCTATCTATGAAAGAGAGAGAGCAAGAGCAGGAGCAGGGGGAAAGGGACAAGCAGACTCCATGCTAAGCATGGAGCCCGAGGTAGGCCTTGGTCTCACTTCCTAAGATCATGACCTGATGATTGAGAAAGACAGAGAGAGAGATATTGAGGGATTTATTGCAAGGAATTGGTATATGCATTTGCAGCGGCTGGCTAGTCAAGTTCAAAGTTCCTAGGGCAGGTAATTAGGAAAGAAAGGTTGGAATCTCTCAAGCAGGATGTGACACTAAATTTCATAGTGGAATTCCTTATTCCACAGGGAAACTTTGTTTCTTCTTTTAAGGCCTTTCAACTACTTGGAGTGACCCACCCTGACTGTGCATAAAGTTAACTGACTATAGTTGCTAACCACATATATAAACTACCTTCATAGTAACACCTGAATTAAAGTTTGATTGAATAACTCAGCACTATAACTTAGCAAGGTGCATATAAAACAGTATCACAGCAATGTTTGGAAAATGCTATGGTAGAGAAAGTATAAAATACGAAGGACAGACATAACAGGAGCATCTATCTTAGATTAAAGGAGAATTAGATGTTTTCCTGAAAGAGATGACAATTAAGGTAAAACCTGAAAGATGAGTAAGAATTAGATAAAGAGGTAGAGAATTTTCTGGAATGTGGGAAGTGTAAGCAAATACCCAGAGACCAGAGAGAATTTTCTCTTATTAGATTTTTTTTCTTTCTTTTTTCATAATATCTATGAGGTGATGGTTGTTCTTAAATGGGAGCCACAATTTGATTCTTTTTTTTCTTTTGTAATTATTATATTAACTTGTAATGTCCATAATACTCAACCAGATGAAACTCCATTTCCATGTTTTAATTAGCATTCCCAATTACTGGTGAGATTAAGCACCTCTTCATAGGTTTAGTTGACATTCAGGTATCCTCTCTAGATTGCATGTTTGTAACCTCTGCATATTTTCTATTGGGTACATTTCTTTTTGTTATTCATTATGTGTGATTTGGATATTACTAGAAATCTTTTGTTTCTATATGCCTTGCAGATAGTGTCTCCCAGAGCAAGCTAGGATGAGCTTTGTAGACTACAGTTTGCAGGTAAGTATAAAGGAAACTCATTAAGCCAGAGAGCCCTGGAGTGATCTCGATTCCAAACCCAAGTCTCAAGTCTAGGACAGAGTCCCCATATTGAGCAGGAACAACAGGGGCAAAGGAAATAAGAGTATAAAGGAGACAGCACATCTCACTCAGTACAGTGTTTGTAAAAAATTCAAATGAGTGACAAAAGAGGGAGTTCTAGACTCTTGAAGCTAGGAAAACTACACTGGCTTCCTTCTAGTACTAAAAACTCATCTTGCTGAAATGTAAGCAATAAGAAACAAAAGCAGTTAAACCCATTAAAAATTATTACTAAGGACAAATAAAAAAGGGTGCCTGACTGGTTCAGTTGGTAGAGCACGTGACTTTTTTTTTTTTTTAAGATTTTATTTATTTATTCATGAGAGACAGAGAGAGAGAGAGAGAGAGGCAGAGACACAGAGGGAGAAGCAGGCTCCATGCAAGGAGCCCAACTAGGGACTCCAGGATCACGCCTTAATCTTAATCTTAATCTTAATTAAGGATCTTAATCTCAGGATTGTGAGTTCAAGCTCCACGTTGGGGGTAGAGATTACTTAAAAATAAAATCTTAAAAAGATTATTATCAGAAAAAAAGGAAAATTAGAAGCAGAATAGCACTCTTTCAAGCAACGTAAACACACTAGAAAGACATCATAAAGGAAAACTATATTCTAATATATATATATTTAAAGATTTTACTTATTTATTCATGAGAGAGAGAGAGAGAGAGAGAGGCAGAGATGCAGGTGGAGGGAGAAGCAGGCTCCATGCAGGGAGCCCAATGTGGGACTGGATCCCAGCACCCCAGGATCACAACCTGAGCTTGAAGCAGATGCTCAACCACTGAGCCACTCAGGGCCCCTATATTCTAATATTTTAAATAAACAATCTAAAAGAAGTTAAGAAAATAATATAAATTAAATTGGAATCAAAATAACTCAGGAAGAATATTATCAGAGAAAACATGGAGATTTAAAGGAAGCTTAGAAAAAGAAAATATTAGAAATAAAAGAGGGGGATCCCTGGGTGGCTCAACGGTTTAGCGCCTGCCTTTGGCCCAGGGCGCGATCCTGGAGTCCCGGGATCGAGTCCCGCGTTGGGCTCCCGGCATGGAGCCTGCTTCTCCCTCCTCCTGTGTCTCTGCCTCTCTCTCTCTCTATGTCTATCATAAATAAATGAGTAAATCTTAAAAAAAAAAAAGAAATAAAAGAAACAATATTGTAGAAATAGAAACTAAACCAGAAGCAATATATTAATAAATATCACAGCCAGGGGCACCTGAGTGGCTTAGTTGGTTAAGCCACTGCCTTCAGCTCAGGTCATGATCTTCAGGTCCTGAGATCAAGCCCTACCTCCGGTTCCCTGCACAGGGGGAATCTGCTTCTCCCTTTCCCCCGCCTCTGCCTCTTCCCCTGCTTGTGCATGCTCTCTCTCTTTCTCTATCTCTCAAATAAATACATAAAATCTTAAAAAAAGAAAAAAACTATGGGCAATATGTAAGGAGAAACAGAAAATGGAAAGGAGGAAAACTTTAAATTAAAAATATGAAAGAAATGAAAAAGTATTTAAGAGAAAGTGACACAGAACCTCAGCAAAGTGACTGAGTGTGTGTGTGGGGGTCTATGTGCATTTGTGTGTAAATTCCTGAGGAAGAAAGCCAAAGCTACTGAATAGAACAGAACAAATAACTAAAAATCTATAAAATCTTAATAAAAAAAATAATATAGTGTATGGCCTGGAAAATTAACCCAGAGTTGATATTCTAGTAAAAAAATTAGAACTAAAGAAAAAGAAAAATGAATTAAAAATACATATTCAATAACAAAAATTTTAAGAGTCTCTTTTAGCTAGCTATGAAAAAAAATCATGCTCCGGGATTCATTCTGAGGGGTAGCATCAGTTGAATGTTTTATAGGCTCCTGTCGTTCTTGGGCAGCTGTGGCCCTAAGCCTCTCTCCCTCGGTGCTCACCCCACAATGTTCTTCCACCGCAGAGTAATGCAGCCAGCACAAATTTGTGCCCTTTGTACGTTCCGTTATGTGCACTCATACTTGATCAGGAGAGTGAGGGTCTGCGATGGGACAAACTAATTCATAATCTTGAAGATAAAATTATACACGAAAGGATATTACATTCCTAGACAGTAAAAAACAAAAGGTTAAACCAGGGCTTTGCCTGCTTTTGGATAATCATAATCATAAGGTACCAGCAGGACAAATGGTAAAGTTAGTAGAAATCATTTTTTTAAAGATTTTATTTATTTATTCATGAGAGACACAGAAAGAGGCAGAGACACAGGAAGAGGGAGGAGAAGCAGGCTCCATGCAAGGAACCCGATGCAGGACTCCATCCCGGGAATCCCGGATCAGGCCCTGAGCCAGTGGCAGATGTTCAACTGCTAAGCCACCCAGGTGTCCCTCTTCCACACTTCCTGCTGCTGTCTAAAGGTAAATTTTGTCCAATTACATGTCTTATGTGGAATTGGAAGGCAGAACTACAAACATTATTTTCTAACACTTTAGTTCCCTGTGTGAAATTCCACTCAAATTACCTACAAGTAGCTTTTATTTCTAAAACTGACCAGGACTGTCACAGATGTGAATAAGCATATCTACTGGGGAGAATGAATGAAGCCATGAGAGGGAATAAAATTTCTCATGAAAATATAAGCTCTAGAACATGGGGAGAGAACACAGCTCATGAGAAAACCAGTCCATTTCATATGTGACAGAAAGATGGCTTCTTTAAAAACTGGTTCTTCTGGAAGAACTCCCAGGAAATTAGACTGGTCTTCTTCAAAAATGTAAAATAAAATAATAATCCTTGGTGTCTCCCAACTCAACTCCAAATAAATCTCATTGTCATCACATGATGTCTCTCATCTGCTCTTGGTTCTTTTATATACCCACCTCTGTACCCATTTTAAGAAGTTAAAAATAGCCTTACAGCTATTTTGGTTAAATGTTACTATTTTCTAAAACATAGAAAGAGGCTAAGTCAGTAAAACGACTTTCCTAATATGACCTATAGTTGATCTAATTACTAGATACGATCTAACTTTATCCCACATCTGGTATGACTGCAGAGAATAAAAATAAAATGGAAGAGGGTCAGTCTAAACATTTATGTTCAACATACATGACAGAAGGAAGAATACATTTTCTCAACAACCTCCTCCTATTGTGCCTCATCTTCTTTAGGAACCCGGTATCCCTATTCCTACGAAGAAAACAGAAAGCATTTTGTGGCAGTATTTTGGCCAGTGAAAACTTCTGAAGTTCTGAGGCAAAAGGAACAAGTTATTCATAGGTTTGCCATAGGCAAAGCAGTGCAAAGGAGAAACCACTCCAGCCTGTGGTCTCTGGGTCTCTGCTGGGCCCTTGGGCTCCTTGGGGAGCTTATTCTTCATATTCTCATTGTAACTGGAAGTTTCTGTGGATGGCGCTTGTTGGTACTGAAGAAAGGTTAGGCAGTGATTGCTTACTTGTGTTTGACTACTGCTTCATGAGGTGCTGAGGACAACTGGCCCATGGCTGAGGGGCTACCAAAGGGCCTTTATGGTCTTCTGGGTCTTTGATGCAGAAGACTGACTCTGTATTATAGAAATCAATACAAGTCTAACATCTGCAAGTTGATTGATTTCACAACAGCTACAAAGATATTTGCTTGGAAGCAGAAACACAATTTCTACTTGTGTCCTCGGAGCCCAATTAACCAGGGACACACCTCTCAGAAGATTGGAGGCTGGATCACTGGGTTTGTCCCACATGGAGGACTTGAGTCTTTACCACAGCTGTGCCTCATCAAAGAAATGCAAGAACATCCACTCATCAGATGTCCCCTTGCCTGCAGACCTCCCTTAAACCAGACAAAGCTGAGGAGAAGAGACCAAGAAACTCACCTCTGAATAACTGACATAGGTGTCACAACAATTCATTACTGCCATTGTGACCACAATGGAGTTCTCACTGGATGTCTGTAGGCTCTGCACTCACACACAGCTCTCACATGCTGGGCTGCTCTCTGTTTGTTTTACAAGCTGTTGTTTTAAAAGACCTATGAAGGAAGGTTTTGGGAATATGGCTCTGTAGCAAGTGCCAGGTATCTGGCTCCTCACCTACCGAATTGCACTGGTAAACCTGTCTAATGTAGTTACTTTGGACTCTGGAAATCTGTTGAAGGCTTGCCACTTCCTTTTTAAAAATTATTCATACACTTTCTTTTTTTACATTTGTTTTTATTTAAGTTCAATTTGCCAGCATATAGTATAACACCCAGTGCTCATCCCATCAAGTGCCCTCCTCAGTGCCCGTCATCCAGTTACCCCATCCCCCTGCCCACCTCCCCTTCCGCAACCCTTTGTTTGTTTCCCAGAGTTAAGAGTATCTCTCATGATTTGTCTCCCTCTCTAATTTTTCCCACTCAGTTCCCCTCATTTCCCTTATAATCCCTTTTACTATTTCTTATATTCCACGTATGAGTGAAACCATACAATGATTTTCTTTCTCTGATTGACTTATCTCACTCAGCATAATACCCTCCAGTTTTATCCAAGTCAAAGGAAATGGTGGGTATTCGTCCTTTGGCTGAGGAATATTCCATTGTATACATAGACCACATCTTCTTTATCCATTCATCTGTCAAAGGGCATTGTGGCTCCCTCCACAGTTTGGTTATTGTGGACATTGCTGCTATGAGCATTGGGGTGCAGGTGTCTCGGCTCTTCATTGCATCTGTATCTTTGGGGTAAATCCCCATTAGTGCAATTGCCGGGTCATAGGGTAGCTCTATTTTTAACTCTTTGAGGAACCTCCACACAGTTTTCCAGAATGGCTGTACCAGTTCACATTCCCACCAACAGTGCAAGAGGGTTCCCCTTTCTCCACATCCTCTCCAACATTTGTTGTTTTGTGTCTTGTTAATTTTCACCATTCTAACTGGTGTGAGGTGGTATCTCACTGTAGTTTTGATTTGTATTTTCCTGATGGCCAGTGATACGGAGCATTTTCTCATGTGCTTGTTGGCCATGTGTATGTCTTCTTTGGTGAAATTTCTGTTCATGTCTTTTGCCCATTTCATGATTGGATTGTTTTGTTTCTTTGCTGTTGAGCTTAACAAATTCTTTATAGATCTTGGATACTAGCCCTTTCTCTGATGTCATTTGCAAATATCTTCTCCCATTCTGTAGGTTGTCTTTTAGTTTTGGTGACTATTTCTTTTGCTGTGCAGGAGCTTTTTATCTTGATGAAGTCCCACTAGTTCATTTTTACTTTTGTTTCGCTTGCGTTCATAGATGTATCTTGCAAGAAGTTGCTGTGGCCAAGTTCAAAAAGGGTATTGCCTGTGTTCTCCTCTAGGATTTTGATGGATTCTTGTCTCACATTTAGATCTTTCATCCATTTTGAGTTTATCTTGGTGTATGGTATAAGAGAATGGTCTAGTTTCATTCTTCTGCACGTGGCTGTCCAATTTTCCCAGCACCATTTATTGAAGAGACTGTCTTTTTTCCAGTGGATACTCTTTCCTGCTTTGTCGAATATTAGTTGACCATAGAATTGAGTGCCCATTTCTGGGTTCTTTATTCTGTTCCATTGATCTATGTGTCTGTTTTTGTGCCAATACCACACTATCTTGATGATTACAGCTTTGTATTACAGCTTGAAATCCGGCATTGTGATGCCCCCAGCTCTGATTTTCTTTTTCAATATTCTTCTGACTATTCAGGGTCTTTTCTGATTCCATACAAATCTTAATATTACTTGTTCCAACTCTGTGAAGAAAGTCCAAGGTATTTTGATAGGGATTGCATTGAATGTGTAAATTGCCCTGGGTAGCATAGACAATATTTCACAATATTTATTCTTCCAATCCATGAGCATGGAATGTTTTTCCATCTCTTTGTGTCTTCCTGAATTTCTTTCAGAAGCGTTCTGTAGTTTTTAGGGTATAGATCCTTTATCTCTTTGGTTAGGTTTATTCCTAGGTATCCTATGCTTTTGGGTGCAATTGTAAATGGTATTGATTCCTCAATTTCTGTTTCTTCATTCTCATTGATAGTGTATAGAAATGCCACTGATTTCTGGGCATTGATTTTGCTGAATTGCTGAATTGCTGTATGAGTTCTAGCAATCTTGGGGTGGAGTCTTTTGGGTTCTCTTCTCTCTCTCTTTTTTTTTTAAGATTTTATTTATTTATTCATGAGAATAAGAGAGAGAGAGAGAGAGAGAGAGAGAGAGAGGCAGAGTCACAGGCAGAGGGAGAAGCAGGCTCCATGCAGGGAACCCAATGTGGGACTCCATGCCAGAACTCCAGGATCACAACCTGAGCCAAAGGCAGACGCCCAACCCCTGAGCCATCCAGGTGTCCCACACTTTTTCTTTTAAGTGTTTTTTAAATTTATTTTTATTTAATTCAGTTAATTAACATATAATGTTAATTGGTTTCAGAGGTATCGTCAGTGATTCATCACTCTCATATAATACCTAGTGCTCATTACATCCTTGCCCTCCTTAAAGTCCATCACCCAGTTACTCCTTCAACCAAACCCTCTACCCTCCAGCAATCCTCAGGTTCCTATGGTTAAAAGTTTCTTATGGTTTGTCTCTCTCTCTGATTTTTATTGTTTTATTTTTTTCTTCTCTTCCCCTATGATCCTCTGTTTTGTTTCTTAAATTCCACATAGGAGTGAGTCCATATGATAACTGTCCTTCTCTGATTGACTTACTTTGCTTATTAGCACAATGACCTCTACATAATTCCTTCCACATCATTGCAAATGGCTAGATTTTGTTTTTTTGATGGCTGAATAGTATTCCATTATATATATATATTCCCTACATCTTCTTTATCCATTCATCTGTTCAAGGACATCTGGGCTCTTCCCATAGTTTGGCTATTGTGGACATTGCTGCTCTAAACATTGGGGTGCTTGTTTGCCCCCAAATTTGGGGACAGATGAATACAGGGGGTAATATATTACCAGAAGAAACTCTCAACAAGGGCAAACCTCAGTGATTGGAGCCAGTGCTGGGTTAGGAAAATTTGAGCTGTAACCCGTGAGCTGCTGGAGGCGTAGTGCAGACAGTTCTGAGAGTTAAATCCTCCAGGGGAGGGGTGCCTAGGTGGTTCAGTCAGTTATGTGTCTGACTCTTGGTTTTGGCTCTGGTAATGATCTCATGCTCATAGGATTGAGACCCCTGCCTCACCTCCTCCTTGGACTTCATCCTCAATATGGAGTCAGCTTCAGATTCTATCTCTCTCCTTGTTCGTGCTCCCCCTCATCTCAGAATAAATAAATAAAAACTTAAAAAAAAAAAAAAGCTCCAGGGACACTCATTCGTAGGGGACTTGCCACAGACATGACATGTGCATCTTACCTCTAGGAACTTGACCAGGTTCTCACAGTACATACGAGAGAAAAATTGGATTTGCCTCCTGGAGCTATACTTGGTTCTCACAGTAAATAACAGAGAAAAATCCCCTAGTGTTCCTAGAGAGAAAGGGAAAAGGAACTGTTTTTTAATATTCCAGAACTGCTTCTCTAGAAGGCCTGCCCTCAGGAGAAACCAGTTAACCAGAGCCTGATATGGGATGCTTGGGTGGCTTAGCAGTTGAGCATCTGCCGTCAGCTCAAGGCATGATCCCGCGTCTGGGGTGGAGTCCTGCATCAGGCTCCCTGTGAGGAGCCTGCTTCTCCCTCTGTCTGTGTCTCTGTGTGTGTCTCTCATGAATAAATAAAAAAAAAAAAAACTTTTTTAAAAAAGAAAAAAAAAAACAGAGCCTGGTATGCTGAAATATTATTATGGCCTAACTAACTAAGAGGAAAGGAAATGCCCCGCTATAGTCTAGCTTTCCAACAGCCAGATGAACCTAGAACCAAAGAGATGATATCAGTAGATTTTAGAATACGCAAGGAATGAGAAAGACATTTGTGACAGAAGGAAGGAATGGGATTTTGTGTTCATGGGATCTTCCTGGACTCTCATAGTAGGAAAATAGGAGAACCCAGCTGATTTCCCTGCAGAGTTGAGTCGAATTGCCCTGGGGGCTGCTCTCCTACCTGCACAGCACCTTTCCTGTAAGCACCAGGAAAGGTTCCTTCCAAGGTCCAGAGACCATATTTAGAGTACCTTCAGCTCCCAGGGCAAGATCTGAGTGTAGTGGAGGAGGGCCAGGTCACTCTGAGGGGTGGATGGACTCAGCTGGTGACATCAAGGAATTACTCTGGCTGGGCTCCTCTTAGATAATTAAAATTCTCCCTTGCCTCAGATTTACAGGATGTAGAAGGACTCTCCTCCTCCTGGATGAGAACACTGTTCCATGGTAAAGAGGGATAGAAATAGGAACCTTCCCACTATACCAGAAAGCTCTTTGCAGAGGTGACTCCCTTAGGGCAGTGTTCAGGAACCATAAGGTGCAGTTAAGGGGATTTCCTCTCTAACTGGAGTGGTCTGGGATTGGGAAGAGTCTGGCTTTAGGTTCTTATGCAAGTGGAGTTTAGTCTTGGTTCTATCACTCACCTATTGTCCTAAAGCAGATGATAGTCCCCTGGACCAAGTGTTTCTCACCATGTAAAATGTGAATAGTAATAACTACCTGGCTAGAGTAAAGATATTTTATGTTAAAGACCAGACATTGCTTGATGCGGAGCAGATACGTCAGAGTGGTGCCTATTACTTTAGAGGTAGTATTGGTATTATTGTTGCTTATCTAACTACATCAGCTGAATATGATAAATTAAATCAGTACATAGTCCTCTGCCTTTTTAAGAGAAGAGCAATGTATCTTTAATTCTCAAAATAAAACCAACTGCCAAAGCCACAGGAGAAGGAGTCTGCTTTTCCTAAGCCTCTCAGATGCTAACCTGGCTGTGTTGCAGACTCACCGTCCAGCAGGTTTAATGTCAATTTATCTTAAACACTTGGCACATTGCCTGGCATGAAGAAGGCACTTAAGAGTGATGGCTATTATGATAATACCAAAAGCTTACCCCTTCAAGTGCCACATTATATCACCTTGCATGGAAAACTAGCTAAAATGCATTGCATACTCCTCTACCTTCTTAAAAGAATAAACAGTATTAATTTAAATCCTTCCTTGAGGATTCATTGATGCTATCATAACAATGTCTCTTACTATATGTTGGCATGAATACAGTGCTGTATATACTGTAGGGCTGATAACCCCAAACTAGAGATCATGCTGTTGGTTCTTTTTGATGTCTAATAACTATATAATTTTATGTTTATTTTATTTCTTCCCATCAGGTTGTCAACTATCACTTCTTGCTGATGTCATTGTAACTGTCTTTAGCAGCATTCCCTCCATCTGTATTTTCATTTGCTATGCAGTGAAACAAACAACAAAACAGAAACAACAAAAACCAATCTTAGTATAATGGTATGGAAACAAATAGCCAATAGGCATTAAGCGAAAACCTGGAACTACCAATCAAGAACTATAAAAATGATCATCTACTCAATTAATTCATACTCAAGAGAACAGAAACAAAGCTTGTTGGAATTATGCGTAAATACCGAGCAAATAGGTCCTGAGTACCTGAAGAAATAATGGTCAGAATGTCATGATTGTTTTTTACATTTTTTACATTCTGTGTTTCTTACGCAGTTCTTTGTGTGTGTGTGTGCATGTGAACACGACTGTGTGTGTGTGTGTAGTAAAACACTTATAAAATGTATCACCTTACCCATTTTTAAGTGTACAGGTCAGTGGCGAATATATTCGTAATAATGTGCTACAGTCACCACTACCTACCCTATCTCCATAACTCCTTTCATCTTGTACACCTGATACTCTGTACCTATTAAACAATAATTCCTCGTGAATCCTTCCTCCCAGTCATGGCAATCACCGATCTACCTTCTGTCTCTATTTCTTTTAGGACTTCTAGCCCTCATCTAAGTAAAATCATACAGTATTTGTTTTTAATTCCTTTCACCTAACATAATGTCTTTATGTTTCATCCATGTTGTAGCATGTGTCAGAAGTTCCTTCCTTTTTAAGGCTGAATAATGTTTCACTGTATGCATATACAACATTTTGCTTATTTTTTCATTAATCAGTGGATATTTGGGTTGTACGTATGGTTTTTTTTTTAAGATTTTATTTATTTATTCATGAGAGACACAGAGAGAGAGAGGGGCAGAGACACAGGCAGAGGGAAAAGGAGGCTCCATGCAGGGAGCCTGATGTGGGGCTCAATCCTGGGACTGTGGGATTATGACCTGAACGGAAGGCAGACACTCAACCACTGAGTCACCCAGCATCCCAGGTTGTATCCATGTTTAATATATTATAACTATAACTACTATGTACATGAGTGTACAAAGAGGACCCTGTTTTCAATTCTTCAGGGTATATACACAGAAAAGTAGAATTTAAAAAATTTTTTTTTGAATTTTTAAAATTTTTTAAGGAACTCTCATATTGTTTTCTTTTTTTTTTTTTAAGATTTTATTTATTTATTCATGAGAAACAGAGAGAGAGGCAGACACACAGGCAGAGGGAGAAGCAGGCTCCACACAGGGAGCCTGATGCGGGACTTGATCCTGGGTGTCCAGGATTACACCCTGGGCCGAAGGCGGCGCTAAACCGCTGAGCCACCCGGGCTGCCCCTCATATTGTTTTCCACATAGCTGTACCTTTTTACATTCTAGCTGTACAGTTACAGTGGCTGTACATTCACTCACAGTTCATATCATGCACCAAAAGTGCACAAGTGTTCCAATTTCTCCACATTTTTGCTAACATTTATTATTTGGTGGTTTTTTTTTGGTAGCCATTCTAATAGGTGTTAGGTGGTATCTCATTGTGCGTTTGATTTGTATTTCCTTAATGGTTATATGTTGAGCATCTTTTCATATGCTTACTGGATATTTGTATATCTTCTTTGGAGGAATGTCTATTCAAGTTCTTTGACCATATTTGAATCTGGATATTTTGTTGTTTTGTTTTTCAGTTTTAGAGTTTTTCTCTAAGTTCTGAATTTTAATTCTTTATCAGATATATGATTTACAAGTATTTTCTCCCATTCTATAAATTGCCATTTTGTTCTGTTGGTAGTTTCTCTTGATGCGCAAATTTAAAAATTTTTCAAGTCAGGTTTGATCATTTTGAATTTTATTACCTGTGCTTTTTGTGTCGTATCAAAAAAAAAAAAATCATTGCCAAATCCAATGTCTTGAAGTTTCTGTCCTATGTTTACTTCTAAAAGTTATATTGCTTAGGCCTTACATTTATGTCTTTGATCTATTTTAAGTTAATTTTTGTATATGGTGTTAGGTAAAGGCCCAACTTAATTCTTTTTCATGCAGGGATCCAGTTTTCCTAGCACTATTTGTTGCAAAGACCATCCTTTCCCCCATTGAATAGTCCTCACACCCTTGTCAAAAATCATTTAATCAGGGACGCCTGGGTGGTTCAGCCCTGCCTTCGGCTCAGGGCATGATCCAGGGGTCTGGGGCTCAAGTCCTGCATAGGGCTTCCTACAGGGGAGCCTGCTTCTCCCTTTGCCTGTGTCTCTGTCTCTTGTGAACAAATAAACTCTTTTTAAAAAATCATTTAATCATACATACACAAATGTGTATTTCAAGGGTCTCTATCCTAAATCACTGATCTATATGTCTACATGGTCTATAGCTTTGTAGAAAGGTGGCTTTTTTTTTTTTAAGATTTTGTTTATTTAATATTCATGAGAGACACAGAGACATAGGCAGAGGGAGAGGCAGGCTCCTTGCAGGGAGTCAAATGTGGAACTCGATCCCAGGATGACGGGGGCCCTGTGTCCCTAGAAAGTTTTTTTTTCAGTGATTTTTTATTGGGGTATAACTGATACATCATTTTAGGTGTACAATATAAGGATCTCAATATTTGTATATGTTGCAAAATAATCACCACAATAAGCCTAGCTAACAGTTATCACAATACACCGTTACAAATTTTTTTCTTATAATGAGAACTCGTAAGAACTATTCTCTCAGCAACTTTCAAACAGGCAATACAGTGTTATTTTTTTTTTATTTATTTTTATTTTTTTTTTCAATACAGTGTTATTAACTATAGTCACCATACTGTACGTTATATCCATGTGACTTATTTAGTAACTGGAAGCTTGTACCTTTTGACCTCCTTCACCCATTCTGCCCTCCATCCCCACCTCTGGCAACCACCAATAGGTTCCCTGTATGTACGAACTGTCTTATTTCACTTAGCATAAATACCCCAAGAATCACCCATGTTGTCACAAATGGCAAGATTTCATTTCTTTTTCTATGTATATAAATATATATGAATATATATTCATTCATCAATGCATATGTATATGTTAGTCCATTTGATGGTTACCGACAAGTCCTTTAGGCTCTCTTTACTTTCCTTCAATCTTTTTCTTTCTCTTTCTTAGACTATTAATTTCCATTGTCTTATTTTCAACTTTGTTCTTTTCTTCTGCTGGCTCAAATCGCCCTTTATCTATTGCTAGTAAATTTTTTTCATTTCAATGATTGTACTTTTCAGTTCCAGAATCACTTTTTTGTTGTTTCTTTTTAGGTTTTCTATCTCTTATTTATTTATTTATTTATTTATTTATTTATTTATTTATTTATTTATTTATTTATTTATTTATGATAGTCACACAGAGAGAGAGAGAGAGAGAGAGGCAGAGACATAGGCAGAGGGAGAAGCAGGCTCCATGCACCGGGAGCCCGACATGGGACTTGATCCCGGGTCTCCAGGATCGCGCCCTGGGCCAAAGGCAGGCGCCAAACCACTGCGCCACCCAGGGATCCCTCTTTTTTTTTTTTTTTTTTAATTTTTTTTTTTAATTTTTATTTATTTATGATAGTCACAGAGAGAGAGAGAGAGGCAGAGACACAGGCAGAGGAAGAAGCAGGCCCTATGCACCGGGAGCCCGATGTGGGACTCGATCCTGGGTCTCCAGGATCGCGCCCTGGGCCAAAGGCAGGCGCCAAACCGCTGCGCCACCCAGGGATCCCTTTTTTAAAATTTTTATTTATTTATGATAGTCACAGAGAGAGAGAGAGAGAGAGAGGCAGAGACACAGGCAGAGGGAGAAGCAGGCTCCATGCACCGGGAGCCCGACGTGGGATTCGATCCCGGGTCTCCAGGATCGCGCCCTGGGCCAAAGGCAGGCGCTAAACCGCTGCACCACCCAGGGATCCCGGTTTTCTATCTCTTTATTGGTATTTCCATTTTGTTCACACATCATTTTTTAAATCTTTTCCTACATACTCCTTTAGAGTTTTTTTTTTTTTTAACATATTTAAGACAGTTGTTTTAAATCTTTGTCTACAATAGCTGGCATCAAGTCTTTTTCAAGGAAAATTTGTTTATTTAATTTTTTTCTTTGAATGGGCCACACTTCTCTGTTTCTTTGTATGCCTACTGTGTTGGGGTTTTTTTGTTTTTTTTTTTGAATACTGGAATTTGAATCCAATATTATGATATCTCTGAAAACCAGATTCTCTTTCTTCCTCAGGGTTTGCTGGGGTTCTTTAAACAATTTGTTGTTGTTGTTACTGGTGTTCCTGTAGGCTGTCACTATGCTGAGGATCAATCTGAGGTGTACACTTAATGTACACTAGATGCTTTTTCTGCATCTTTTGAGAGGATCATATGGTTCTCGTCTTTCTTTTATTAATGTAGTGTATCACACTGATTGATTTGCAGATGTTGAACTACCCTTGTATCCCAGGAATCAACTCCACTTGGTCAAGATGAATAATCCTTTTAATGTAATCTTAGATCCTATTGGCTAGTATCTTTTTTTGTGTGTCTGTGTATTTTTTTATTGGAGTTCAATTTGCCAACATATAGCATAACACCCAGTGCTCATCCTGTCAAGTGCCTCCCTTGGTGCCCGTCACCCAGTCACCCCATCCCCCTGCCCACCTCCCTTTCCACTACCCCTTGTTCATTTCCCAGAGTTAGGTGTCTTTCATGTTTTGTCACCCTCTCTGATATTTCCCACTCATTTTCTCTCTCCCCTATAATCCCTTTCACTGTTTTTTAGTGAGATATGAGAGAAACCATATGATTGTCCTTCTCCAACTGACTTACTTCACTCAGGATAATACCCTCCAGTTCCATCCATGTTGAAGCAAATGGTGGGTATCTGTTGTTTCTAATGGCTGAGGAATATTCCATTACATGTATATACCACAGCTTCTTTATCCATTCATCTTTCGATGGACACCGAGGCTCCCTCCACAATTTGGCTATTGTGGACATTGCTGCTATGAGCATTGGGGTGCAGGTGTCTTGGCTCTTCACTGCATCTGTATCTTTGGGGTAAATCCCCATTAGTGCAATTGCTGGGTCATAGGGTAGCTCTATTTTTAACTCTTTGATGAACCTCCACACAGTTTTCCAGAGTGGCTGCACCAGTTCTCATTCCCACCAACAGTGCAAGAGGGTTCCCCTTTCTCCACATCCTCTCCAACACTTGTTGTTTCATGTCTTGTAAATTTTCGCCATTCTCACTGGTGTGAAGTGGTATCTCATTGTGGTTTTGATTTGTATTTCCCTGATGGCAAGTGATGCGGATCATTTTCTCATGTGCTTGTTGGCCATGTGTATGTCTTCCTCTGTGAAATTTCTGTTCATGTCTTTTGCCCATTTCATGATTGGATTGTTTCTTTGCTGTTGAGTTTAATAAGTTCTTTATAGATCTTGGATACTAGCCCTTTATCTGATTGATCATTTGCAAATATCTTCTCCCATTCTGTAGGTTGTCTTTTAGTTTTGGTGACTGTTTCTTTTGCTGTGCAGGAGCTTTTTATCTTGATGAAGTCCCACTAGTTCATTTTTGTTTCCCTTGCCTTCATAGATGTATCTTGCAAGAAGTTGCTGTGGCCAAGTTCAAAAAGGATATTGCCTGTGTTCTCTAGGATTTTGATGGATTCTTGTCTCACATTTAGATCTTTCATCCATTTTGAGTTTATCTTGGTGTCTGGTGCAAGAGAGTGGTCCAGTTTCATTCTTTTTTTTTTTTTTTTTTTTTGGTTTCATTCTTCTGCACGTGGCTGTCCAATTTTCCCAGCACCATTTATTGTTTTTCCAGTTGATAGTCTTTCCTGCTTTGTTGAATATTAGTTGACCGTAGAGCTGAGTGCCCATTTCTGGATTCTTTATTCTGTTCCATTGATCTGTGTGTTTGTTTCTGTGGTATTGGCTGGTATCTTGGTGAGAATTTTGACACCCACGTTTATCAGGGATATTGTTCTGTACTTCCCTTTTTTGGTGCAGTCTTTGTCTAGTTTTGGGATCAAGGTAATGCTGGCTACATAGAGTTTGGGAGATTTCCATCCTTTTCTATTTTGAAATAGCTTCAATAAAATAGGTTATTTCTTTAAATGTTTGGTAGAATTCCCCTAGGAAGCCACCCAGCCCTGGATTCTTGTTTGTTGGGAGGTTTTTGATGACTGCTTCAGTGTCCTTGCTGGTTACGGGTTTGTTCAGATTTTCTCTTTCTTCCTGTTTCTTTTTTTTATTTAAGATTTTACTTATTTATTCATGAGAGACACAGATAGAGGTAGAGACATAGGCAGAAGGAGAAAAGCAGGCTCCATGCAGGGGCCTGATGTGGGACTCAATCCTCGGACTCCAGGATCATGCCCTGTGCTGAAGGCAGACAGACGCTCAACCTCTGAGCCACTCAGGTGTCCCCCTTTCTTCCTGTTTCTGTTTTGGTAGTTGGCACATTGCATTACTTCCAGATTTCCTAATTTGTTGGCATTCAGTTGCTCATAACATGTTCTTTTTTTTTTTAATTTTGTTTTAAATTTTATTTATTTATGATAGTCACAGAGAAAGAGAGAGAGGCAGAGACATAGGCAGAGGGAGAAGCAGGCTCCATGCACCAGGAGCCCGACGTGGGACTCAATCCCGGGTCTCCAGGATCGCGCCCTGGGCCAAAGGCAGGCGCCAAACCGCTGCGTCACCCAGGGATCCCTCATAACATGTTCTTATAATTGTTTGTATTTCTTTGGTGCTAGTTGTGCTCTCTCCTCTTTCATTCATGATTTTATTTATTTTGGGACCTTTCTCTTTCTTTTTGATAAGTCTGGCCAGGGGGTTATTGATCTTATTAATTATTTCAAAGAACCAACTCCTAGTTTTGTTGATCTGCTCTATCATTCTTTTGGTTTCTAGTTCATATATTTCTGCCAAATCCTATTGATTCTCTTCTCCTTGGGTTCAGGCCTTTTTTTTGGTGCTCTTTCTCCAGCTCCCTTAGGTGTGAGGTTGGTTTTGTGTTTGAGACCATCCTTGCTCCTTGAGAAAGGCTCGTATTGCCATATACTTGCCTTCTAGGACTGCCTTTGCTGCATTCCAAAGGTTTGGAACAGTTGTGTTTCCATTTTCATTTATTTCCATGAATTTTAAAAATTCTTCTTTAACTTCCTGGTGGACCTATTCATTCTTTACTAGTATGCTCTTTAGCCTCTATGTATTTGAATTTCTTTCCATATTTACTCTTTTAATTGAGTTCCAATTTCAAAGCATTGTGGTCTGCAAATATGCAGGGAATGAAACCAATCTTTTGGATCCTATTCGTGACCCAGTATGTGATCTATTCTGGAGAGTGTTCTGTGTGCAGTTGAGAAGAATGTGAATTCTGTTGCTTTAGGATGGAATGCTCTGAATATATCTGTCAAGGGACGCCTGGGTGGCTCAGCAGTTGAGCATCTGCCTTTGGCTCGGGGTGTAATCCTGGGATTCAGGACGGAGTTTCGCATCGGGCTCCCTGTGAGGAGCCTGCTTCTCGTTCTGCCTGTGTCTCTGTCTCTCTGTGTGTGTCTTTCATGAATAAATAAATAAAATGTTTTAAAAATATATATCTCACGTCAACAGGTTCAGTGTGTTATTTAAAGCCCTTGTTTCCTTATTGATTTTCTGCTTAGATATTCCATCCATTGCAGTCAGTGGGGTGTTAAAGTCCTCTTGAATTGTTGTATTATTCTCAATGTGTTTCTTTAATTTTGTTATTCATTGGTTTATATAATTGGCTGCTCCCATGTTAGGAGCCTAAATACGTACAACTGTTAGATCTTCTTGTGGGATAGACCCTTTAATTATGATATAGTGTCTTTTCTCAGTGCTTATAGCAGTCTCTGGTTTAAAAATCTAATTTGTTGAATATGAGGATTGCTACCCGAGCTTTCTTTTGATGTCCACGGCATGCTCTATGGTTTCCCACCTCCTCACCTTCAATGTGGAGGTGGTTTTGTGTCTAAAACAAGTCTCCTGCAGACAGTCTCTCAATGAGTCTTTCTTTTTTGTCCAAACTGATACCCTCTTCTTTTGATTGGGGCAGGTAGCCCATTTACCTTCAGAGTAACTATAGAGAGATATGAATTTAGTGCCATTGTATTACCTATAAAGTCTTGGTTTCAAAAGAGGAACCATGTCTGTTCCTTTCTGGTCTATGTTACTTTGGGGCTGTCTCTTCACTTAAAGGATCCCCTTCAATATTTCTTGCAGGGCTGTTTTAGAGGTCACAAATTCTTTGAGTTCCTGTCTGTCCTGGAAGCTTTTTATCTCTCCTTCTATCATGAATGACATCCTAGCTGGATAAAATATTCTTGGCTGCATGTTTTCTCATTTAGCATCCTGAATATATAATGCCAGTCCTTTCTGGCCTGTAGTCATCAGGACAGTATGGTACTGGCACAGAAACAGTCACATAAATCAATGGAACGGAATAGTGAACGCAGAAATGGACTCTCAACGCTATGGTCAACTGATCTTCAACAAAGCAGGAAGATATATCCAATGGAAAAAGGACAACCTCTTCAACAAATGGTTTTGGGAAAATTGGACAGCCACATGAAGAAGAATGATACTGGACCATATCCTCACACCATACTTACAAATAGACTCAAAATGGATGAAGGACCAAATGTGAGGTGGGAATCCATCAAAATCCTAGAGGAGAACACAGGCAGCAACCTCTGTGACCTCAGCCACTTCAACTTCTTACTAGACATGTCTCTAAAGGCAAGGGAAACAGGCAAAAATGAACTATTGGGAGTTCATGAGTTCATCAAGACAAAAGGCTTTTGCACAGCAAAGGAAACAGCCGACAGAAGCAAAAGACAACTGACAGAATGGGAGAAGATATTTGCAAATGTCTTATCAGACAAAAGGCTAGTATCCAAAATCTTTAAAGAACTCATCAAACTCAACAGCCAAAGAGCAAATAATCCAATCAAGAAATGGACAGAAGATATGAGCAGACGTTTCTCCAAAGAAGATATACAAGTGATCAACCAGACACATGGAAACAATATCCACATCACTTAGCATGAGGGAAATACGAATCAAATCCACAATGAGTTACCATGTCACACCATTCAGAGAGGCTAAAACTAACAAGCCAGGAAACGACAAATGTTGGTGAGGATATGGAGAGATGGGGGCCCTTTTGCACTGTTTTTTGGGAATAAAGCTGGTGCAGCCACTCTGGAAAACAGTGTGGACATTCCTTGAAAAGTTAACAATAGAGCTCCTCTACGACCTAGAATTGCACTACTGGGTATTTACCCCAAAGATACAGATACAGTGAAATGACGAGACACCTGCACCCCAATGTTCATAGCAGCAATGTCCACAATAGCCAAACTATGGAAAGAGCCTAAATATCCTTGGACGGATGAATGGATAAAGAAGATGTAGGGTCTGTATATAATGGAAAATATTCAGACATCAAAAAGGAAATCTTTCCATTTGCAGTGATGTGGAGGGAATTATGTAGAGGACATTATGCTAAGCGAAGTAACTCAATCGGAGAAAGACAATTATCATATGGACTCTACTCCTATGTGGAATTTAAGCAACAAAACAGAGGATCATAGGGGAAGAGAGGAAAAAAATAAAACAGTACAATCCAATAATACATTATACGTTAATTGAATTCAAGTAAAAATAAAAATTAATAAAATAAAATAAAATAAATATTCTCCAACTATTTAAAAGAAAAAGTGCAGGTATGTAATGTAAAAGAACAGAAATACATGTTGCAGGGAGAGTTTATCAGCTTGCCATAAAATTGTGTTTTCAAACAAGATTTTTACCCTGATTTCCTGGTATAATGTCATGAAGTAAGATCATAAAATAAAGAGCCAAATAGTCAAATGACTATTTTATTTTATTTTATTTTATTTATTTTATTTTATTATTTTATTTTAATTTATTTATCTTTTAATTTATCTTATCTTTTAGAGAGTGTGTGTGTGAGCAGGGGAGAATAGAAGGAGAAAAAAAAAAAAAGAATAGAGGGAGAAGGAGAGTCTTAAGCAGGCTCCATGCTTGGTGCAGAGCCCAGTAGGGATTGGTCAGGAACCTGAGACTTAATCAGGGCCAAATTCAAAAGTGTCATCCTTTTTTTTTTTTTTTTTAACTGGCTATGTTCAATTTATTGTTTTGCATAGTTCAGTCTTAAAATTTAGTATTATTTAAAAGTTGTATTTTACGTATTTTTAGATCAGTACAATTTATAAAATAATTTGTATATAAATAACTTTTGTATTATTTTTTTTTAAGATTTTATTTACTTATTCATTAGAGACACACACAGAGAGAGGCAGAGACACAGACAGAGGGAGAAGCAGGCGCCATGCAGGGAGCTGGATGTGGGACTCGATCCTGAGACTCTGGGATCATGCCCTGAGCTGAAGGCAGATGCTCAACTGCTGAGCCACCCAGGCATCCCTGTGTGTATATATTTTTTTTTTTTTGGAGTTCAATTTGCCAACATATAGCATAACACCCAGTGCTTATCCCATCAAGTACCCCCCTCAGTGCCCGTCACCCAGTCACCCCATCCCCTCACCCACCTCCCCTTCCACTACCCCTTGTTCGTTTCCCAGAGTTGGTGTCTAAGAGTGCCATTCTTTTTTTTTTTTTTTTTTTAAATTTTTATTTATTTATGATAGTCACACACACAGAGAGAGAGAGGCAGAGACACAGGCAGAGGGAGAAGCAGGCTCCATGCACCGGGAGCCTGACGTGGGATTTGATCCTGGGTCTCCAGGATCGCGCCCTGGGCCAAAGGCAGGCGCCAAACCGCTGCGCCACCCAGGGATCCCTAAGAGTGCCATTCTTAACTGACTGAGTCACTAGGGCATTCTTATTTTATTTAAAAATATTATTGCTTTTTAAATACCAGAGTAATTAACATACAGTTTACATATCATATGTTAGTTTCTGGGATATATATGGTGATTCAACTATTCATTACTGATCACGATAAGAACCTATCCCCCCGCCCACCTCCCCTCTGGCAACCACCACTTTGTCCTTTATATTTTAGAGTACATTTTTTTTCTTTGTCTCATTTTTTTTCTTTGTTTTTATTATTAAATTACACAAATCCGTGAAACTGTGTAGTATTTATCCTTCTCTGACTGACTGCTTTCATTTAGCATTATGCCCTCTAGATCCATCTATGTTGTTGTAAATGGCAAGATTTCTTATTTATTTATTTATTTAAATATTTGCTTTATTCATGAGAGAGACACACACAGAGAGAGAGGCACAGACACAGGGCAGAGGGAGAAGCAGGCTCCATGCAGGGAGCCCGATGTGGGACTCGATCCTTGGTTTCCAGGATCACACCCTGGGCCGAAGGCAGGCTCCAAACCACTGAGCCACCCGGGCTTCCCTCATTCTTTTTTATAGTTGGCTCATAGTCCATTGTATATATACCACATCTTCTATATCCATTAATCTTCCAATGGACACTTGGGTTGCCTCCATATTTGGGTATTGTAAGTAATGCTGAAATATAGAAGTGCATTTATTTTTTCAAATGAGTATCTTCGTATCCTTTGGGTAAATACCAAATACTGGAATTACTGGATCATATGGCAATTATATTTTCTTTTTTTATTTTTGGCAATTATATTTTCAATGTTTTGAGAAACCTCCATACCATCTTCCACAGGGGCTATAGCAATTTGCATTCCCACCAATGGTGCATGAGGTTTCCTTTTTCACCACAATCTTGCTAACATTTGTTGTGTTTTATGTTTTTGACTTTAGCCATTCTGACAGGTGTGAAATGATATCTCAGTGCAGTTTTGATTGTATTTCTCTGTGGAGTAACCATGTTGGGCATATTTTGGCGTTTCTGTTGGTCACGTGTATGTCTTCTTTGGAGAAATGTCTTTTCATGTGTCCTGCCCATTTCTGAATGGGATCCTGTGCTTTTTGGTGCTAAATTGTACAAGTTCTTTATATATTTTGGATATTCACTATTAGATATATCATTTGCAAGCATCTCTTCCCATTCAGTAGGTTTTCTTTTAGTTTTGTGGATTGTTTCCTTCACTGTGCAGAGGTTTTTCTTTTGATAAAGTCCTAATAGTCTATTTTTGCTTTCATTTCCCTTGACTGAAAACTCGTATCTAGAAAAATGTTTCTTTGACCAATGTCAGAGAAATTACTGCCTGTGCTCTCTTCTAGGACTTTCATGGCTTCATATCTCACATTTAGGTCTTTAATGCATTTTGAGTTTATTTTTGTGTATGTTCTAAAAAAATTGGTCCAGTTTCACTCTTTTGCATACAGCTGTCCAGCTTCCCCAACACCACTTGTTGGAGACTGTCCTTTTGTCATTACATATTTGTGCCTCCTTTTGTTGTAGACAAAAATCAACCATAAAAACATGGGTTTCTTTCTGGGTTCTCTACTCTGTTCCATTGATCTATGTGTAGAGTGATTGACCTTTAAAGTAAAGCTTGAAACTGCTGGGAGCCACCCTAGCACCCTCAGGTGCTAGCACCTGATTCCTCTCACACAGCAGCAGCCTGTGTTTTGTAGCCACCAAAGAACTCAGAGTAAGGAATGAATGTAGGCTTTGCAGGCTTAAGGCAACATGGCAGCCAGGGGACAAGTGCTGAGGCAGCAAAGTGAGATGGCTATGAAACTGGCTACTAGAGTAGGTCATTTCTCAGCCATTCTGCAGTCACCACTGTACTGATGAATGGTATGGTTGGTTCTCTCATCAGAAAAATGCAGTCCAAGGACACGTATATCTATAAATTATTCTATTTATAAATGATTCGAGGTTCTTTTGTTAGAAACCTCGAGTCATGGGGGCAATCACATTTCTGTCAAAGTCCGTGGTCCCTTAGAGCAGAGCAGTCACCTACAACAGCCTCAAGTGGCAGAGTCCAACCTCCTGCCACACAGTCTCTATGATGCTGCCCTCACCATTTTGGCTCTGCACCTCCAGGTGAAAAGCCTGTGGCCAAAACTCAGGGCCTACACCACTGAGCCCCAAAGTTCCCAACTGGGTCTCAGCAGGGGCTATCTGTATGTAGCCTCTAGAAGGCACTGAGCCTGGGATCTACCATCTGGAGCCCTGTCCCTTGCTCAGCTCTGCTTTCTTCACTCTGTGCCTAAATTCATTTCCATTCATTCAACAAATACTGGCTGAATGCCTATGGGTATGTCAGACTTGGTGCTAAGTGCCCAAAAAGAAGAATTTTTTTTAACCCTGGCCCCGAACTCACCATCAGGTACTTCTTACAAGTTCAAAGAATGCTTGAGGGATGAGTTCCTCTAGAGAGAATGACAAAGTAAAGCTTGAAACTGCTGGGAGCCACCCTAGCACCCTCAGGTGCTAGCACCTGATTCCTCCACACAGCAGCAGCCTGTGTTTTGTAGCCACCAAAGAACTCAGAGTAAGGAATGAATGTAGGCTTTGCAGGCTTAAGGCAACATGGCAACCAGGGGACAAATGCTGAGCCAGCAAAGTGAGGTGGCTACGAAACTGGCTACTAGAGTAGGTCATTTCTCAGCCATTCTGCAGTCACCACGGTACTGGTGAATGGTATGGTTGGTTCTCTCATCAGAAAAATGCAGTCCAAGGACACGTATATCTATAAATGATTCAATTTATAAATGATTCGAGGTTCTTTTGTTAGAAACCTCGAGTCATGGGGGCAATCACATTTCTGTCAAAGTCCGTGGTCCCTTAGAGCAGAGCAGTCACCTACAACAGCCTCAAGTGGCAGAGTCCAACCTCCTGCCACACAGTCTCTATGATGCTGCCCTCACCATTTTGGCTCTGCACCTCCAGGTGAAAAGCCTGTGGCCAAAACTCAGGGCCTACACCACTGAGCCCCAAAGTTCCCAACTGGGTCTCAGCAGGGGCTATCTGTATGTAGCCTCTAGAAGGCACTGAGCCTGGGATCTACCATCCGGAGCCCTGTCCCTTGCTCAGCTCTGCTTTCTTCACTCTGTGCCTAAGTGCATTTTCATCCCATCAACCAGGTTTCCCATTCCTGGTTCCCCCACAGCCTTGCCAATATATCCTGCCAGGAGTTCTCCAGCCCGGAGCTTTCATTCCCTCACGGCAGTGCAGCACCAAGAGTTAAAAAGGAGGAACGCTGAATAAGGACATCTCAGAGGCAGGGTGTCCCCAAGCAGAGGCCACCGACCTGGAAGGGGAAGAGATGTGGCACAAGGCAGGTGTGTCCTAAAGTGCTGAAGCTTTTGGGGACCGCTGCTCTTGTCACTCAGAGCGCAATCGGGGCTAGTTTCTGGCTGGCTGGGGTCTCTGCCTGCCACCTACAGCCCCGTGATGCAGCCCAACCAACCGGGTTCTCAGCCCGCCCTGTGGGCGGGGGGATTTGCAGCCGGGGGCTCTCAATGCACGAGCAATGGCCATGCTTGCAGAGGCGCTGGGATACTGTGTATAGGCTGAGGGTTGTGCACTGCGTGCTCAGACTCCGAGATCCTGGCAACAGGGAGAAGCTTCTTTCTAGGTACTCTACACGTTGAGGGCAGCAAGTCAGGACTGCAGACCCTCTAGGTGTGACATCGGGAGTGAAAGGATCGGGAGTCGGGTCCTAAATCCCTCCTTTGCGTTGCTGTATAACTCTGTTTTAGGGCACATACTTAAAATTGAGAGTTAGTGTAAATATGATGAGAGCAGATCATCCCATCATGCTGTTTGTGGATGCAACCCCATGAAAAGCTCAGATAATGTTCAAAGTTTGCCTGTCTCAGGGCGAGCTGCACACACAAAGATCTAAACTTGTTCCTTCATTGCACTTGATAATCAGGTAGGAGCTCAGCGGAAAATGGTTTGGATTCTTTTTTCTCTTTAAATTATTTTATTCAAGAAGGTTGAGAGGAGGGGCACCTGGGTGGCTCAGTTGGGTAAGTGTCTGCTGTCCTGGGATCAAACTGCACTTGGGGATCCTTGCCTAGCAGGAAGCTTGCTTCTCCCTCTTTCTGCCTGCCGCTCCCCCTGCTTGTGCTCTCTCTCTCTCTGTCAAATAAATAAATAAATCTTTTTTTTAAAAAGGCTCTATTTGAAAAAAAAGAAGAAAGGAAGAAGAAAGAAGAAGAAGAAAGAAAGAAGAAGAAGAAAGAAAGAAGAAGTAGAAGAAGAAGAAGAAGAAAGAAGAAAGAAGAAGAAAGAAGAAAAAAGAAGAAAGAAGAAAGAAGAAAGAGGACAGAAGAAAGAAGAAGAAGAAGAAGAAGGTTGAGAGGATAGTCAGGGGGATCACACTGATCTCTGACCCAAAACTCTCAGTTCTCCTCCCGCAGTAGGACAGGAAAAACGTGGGGACTCTAGTCCCACCGGACAAAGCTGAAAACAGACAGGACCCACGAATGCAGATGGCCATCCTTCAGTTTGTCCCCCACAGGCAATGAATGGCCAGGATACTTGGCATGCAGCCTCAGACTACCTCAAAGGGAGCTGGTAGTGAGTGCCACAGTTCTGGGAGTGCTGAGGGTCCTACTTTGCCAGAGGCACCCCTATGCTGAAGGCATCCACCACACTTATGGACACGGTCTTGTCTGGGATCTGGGTGAAGCACATATTGTGCCTGTCGTCCCTGCGATACCTTCCACTGTGGAAGTCATGACGGTAGGGGTCCCCCCGACAGCAGGTGGGAGCTGGAACTACTCAGAGGCAATCAGGAAGTTGTGGCCATCGATCTCCTAAACTTCTTTGAGAAAGTACTTCTGTGGTTTGTCCGCTTCTCCCACCAGGCAGCAGTGTCACAGGGCTTTGTGGAAGATGAATCTTGTGGGACCTGGTGCCGAGCTCCGCGTCCAGCCACGCACCTGTGTACTCAGGCACTGATGGCAGGGAGGACACACTGCTGCCAGTCCCCCAGTTGCGGTGGTCCGTGGTCACAGCTACGAGCTACGGGGCAGACTTGCCTTGCCTACCGGGGGACCTGACTCCGGAGGGGGATGGAGCTCAAAATGTGAGCCTCCTCACACCAAGTTATTCAATACGGTTACAAAACCAAGAGCAAAATAGGCAAGTGGCTATCTTAAAATCAGTATTTACCTTGGCGACTTATATACGAGGTCGTGTTCTATGTAGCCCTAAGTTTGCAGAGGTTTCAGGATAGCTGAACATAATCTAAGCAACCCGCATGCATGAAGGTCTACACTTCCTTGAATTTACTCGGTAAGTCAGGGATGGACTCAGTGGAGAATGGTTTTGTAGTTCACACTAGAGGAAGAACCCGCCGTCCGGCCAGTCCACCGTGAGGAGAGCGAGTTTTATTTATTTATTTATTCATTTTTAAAGATTTTATTTCTTTATTCGTGAGAGACACACACAGAGAGGCAGAGACATACGCAGAGAAAGAAGCAGGGTCCATGCAGGGAGCCCGATGTGGGACTCGATCCCAGGACTCCGGGATCACACCTTGAGCCAAAAGCAGACACTCCACCGTGGAGCCACCCAGGTGTCCGGAGAGCGAGGTTTAGAGACTCCATTCACCAGTCCCGAACTCACTCCCTCAGGGTCAGGTGGTACCAGGGGTTTAGATGGAAGACAGCGCTATACGGGCATCTTGGAAACTAGGTGTCCCCGACACAGAGGCCACCAAACAGGAAGGAAAACCGGGGCACAAGGCACAGGTGTCCTATGAAATGCAAAGTCTCCTGTGAACCGAGGAGAGGGGTGCACTGCTGCCCGGATTGCGTACGATGTACCCGGGCGGTATTTCTGCTCCGCCTGGGAGAACCACCTAACTGGGTCCCTGCCTGCGCGGCACAGCCCGGGTACAGAGTCCTCCCCGACTGGGCTGGCACACCTTGCGTGCCACCACAATTCTGGCGCGTTGCTTGCGCAGTTCTGGTGCGTCCCTGGCGCAAATCCAGCAGGTACCCTGTGCCAAATGCTGTGCCACAACCTGCCTAGCCCTGCAGGTACCTGTGTAGAGAATGAGGACTGTGCGCTGCCCTCTGGCCAGGAGATCCTGGGAACCTTGAGAAGCTTCTTTCTTAGGGCTCTATGTTTAAGAGCAGCAAGTCGGGTCTCAGGACCTCAGAGGAGCTGGCAGTGGAAAGAACAGGTGGAGGGGTCCTAAAACCCTCCAGTTGGTGGGTCCTGGAGAGAGTGGAGGTGCAACACCGAGAGCATGCTTAAAATTGAGAGTGAGTGCGGGTGTGGTTTGAGCAGCTCACCACCTGCTTCGGCGTGTCAGAGGGTCGGAGGCAGCTTGGGCTTGATTCAGGGGGATCCCTCGTGGATGCCCGGGTGTCAGACCCACTGTGCCCGCCTGTGCTCTGGGGAGCACGCGCACGTTTAGAGGTAGAAACGAGTTTGGGGGAAAGCTTTGGGTGTGAGCGTCCGTATCCACAGCAACTCTTCACTATCTTCACGCCAGCTCTGCTCTCTAGTGGAGGACTGAAGGGCGGTGGATGCAGGCACGGGGCTGGAATTTCACGCTCCTGGGATAACTTGGCAAACAGCCGCCGGAAGCCAGGGGCAGCTGAGCAAATGGCTCCAGCAGGCTGAGGAGCGGGAAGTGATGGATGGCGAGCTAGGAAGAGGAAGGGTGGATGTCCATCTGCAGCCCTGGGAAGCATCGGTGCTTTACACCCTCAGGCTCAGCCCCCACGGGGCTACCAGCATCTCTTCACCCACTTGACAGACCGCCAGGGGCCAATTGCAGACGCCACACATGGTGGGAATCTGGAAAATTGAGACCGCGATTTCACTGAATCCTCCATGTGGACCTGAGGGCTCTTCTAAATCCCTCCTTAGCTAGAGAACAGACACACTGCTACTAATGAGAACATTTGTCAAGATGGCTATATGGTCCCATTTCAAAGATGAGTATAGTGAGGTGCTGGGAAGTTAATTGCCCTTGATCTTTTGCCTGAAATTAGCACAGCTACATTCAGTTCTGACAACGTTCTTGCGGTCACTTGCATCTCTTGCTTTCCATTAACCCTGCCCCTCTGTGAGTGATTCCAGCTGCCGGAATCGGACACTCTGCTTTTGCCCAGAATCATTGCTGCTGCTGCTGCTACAGGTTGTTAACCCCCCAAGCTTCACTGAGGGGGGATCAGGTTCAGGCTTGGGGAGCCAGGATTCCCTGCCTCCGGAATCTTGCCCTAGAAGACTGCACTGCTGGGGATGGAGGGGGCGCACGTTCAAAACCCAGCAGAAATGAACCGGTGAAATTTACCATGACATCAAACTGCCCTCAACTTCCTGTTCATATTAAGGCTATTTTTCCTTGGTTCCCCCAAACTCCCATCCCTCTCCCTCCCTCCACTCCTATCAATGACCTCAATGCAAATACAAGTGGGATGGTCCTGCTGAGTGTTCTAGGTTATAGACGCAAATGGGTGACACAAACCATCAGGTACTGCGATCTGTCTCCTCATTGGTTGCTCAGAGCTCCTGGACCCCCCGCCCAGACCCAGAGCGGCGGGAATAAGAGCAGCTGCTGGTGCTGGGAGGCAGCAGAGCCACTGCTCAGCTCAAGGGTCCCTGCCACATCCACGGTGCCATCGCCTGACATCGGACGCCAACACTGCCACAGCTGCCGCCGCCTGTGCTCCGAGCCACCGGCTGCCTGCAGACAGGTAATCCCGAGATTCCCGCTTAGTTGTGTGATTCTCTCTCCTTCTTCTCTCCCTCTTCTGCATTCATCTTTCTTGTAGCTGCTCTCCCTGCGTGTCTTGGAGTTTCTCTGCACTTCTGTCTGGGTCTCCTCACGAAATCTGTTACTCTGCGATTCATCGCAGGCTCCTGCCCCAGGTAACACTGGACAGTCTCAGTTTCAGGACTCCCTACTGCACTCTTTCCGTGCTGAGACAGGCTTCATCCTTGCTGTCTCTTGCTGCACTTGCGCTCAGGACACTGTAGTTCCGTGGATTCTGCGCACACAGTGGGATGCAAGGGTGCTCACGGATCCTGTCTTGTGCCTATCGTCCCTGGAAAATCAGTTTGGAACTTGGGCCAGCATCTGTGGGTGGCAAATAGGCTCAAAGAGATCAGTGTAGGAAGCCTGGAACAGTAAGCCCCCTTAGTAAGTTCGCAAAAGTCCTCCATAGGTTGGACAGTTCTGGGTTGTGATATGAGAGCAACTTTGGTGACAGGATGCCAGAGACTGTCTTCGTTGGAGACATGGCAAGGAGGTGAATCTGAGAGTGTTCAGGGTGGTGGGGAGGTGGCTGTGGACTGAGTCTTCTTCACCCACTTGTACTTCACCCACTTGTACTGCTAGGATAGCTTTGTTGTTACTCCTTTGTCTTTGCTAAACAGGTTCACTGGATCTTTCAGGAGGAAACAATTGTGAGGGGAATGACATGACCAGCCTGAAGTCACCACTCTAGGGACTTATAGGCAGAAGTAGGATTAGAGTCCAGGTCCCTGGGCTTCAAATTGGTGCAAAAGGTGACATCATTATTTCTTTACAGAGAAGCGTCATGGGCTTCTGGAAGTTCTCCCCTTTCCTGGTTCTCGGCATCCTGGCGCTGTACCAGGTGGGCTTCCTCCAGGCAGCACCATTCAGGTAAGACAGCTCGGCCAGGAGTGGACTCACCTCCCACTGCTCCTGGGATCAGACAATTCCTTTCTCAGAATTGTGGTGTGCTGAATGTTTACCAACTAGCGAGGGGCAAAGGGGGAGTGTATATTTTTCTGATATAAAGATGTGTAGCACTTAACTGAAAAATAGAAATTATATACAATATTCTTTATTATAAATTTCATACAACTCATTGAGTCTCAATGCTTCCTGTTATTTTACCAGGAAGCCTGGTTTATTATTCTGGGGAGAGACAGAGAGAGACTCAGTTTGTATTGGGTTTTCTTTCCCTCCCCAGGTCTGCTTTGGAAAATCCTCCAGACTCTGGTGTGCGCAATGAGGAGGAATTGCGCCTCCTCCTGGCTGCAGTGATGAAGGACTATATGCAGATGAAGACTCATGAGCTGGAGCAGGAGCAGGAGACTGAGGGCTCCAGGTGAGGCTCACCACCCTGTTCAGCTCAGGGCATCCCCTCCCTCCTGTCATGCCCAGGAAGGCATATCCCAAGAGAAAGGAGAGAACACAGCAGGACCTGGGGCCAGCACGCTGCCCCTGTTCACCTCAGCCTGGGGTCCAGCTTAGTCTCCACTGAAACTACAGGTCACACAGAGAGACTATGGTTAGAGCACATGTAAAAAGATCCCTTTCTGTAAGCAGTTGGGGAAGGTATGAAGTCCCCCACTCTGAAATTGGACTGGCAGCGCTGAGGGTGCTTCCAGCATTGGAGGAGTTAGGACTGGTAAGTGTGAACCCCTCCCTGACAGGTCGTCTCTTCTTTCTCCATCTTACTAATAATTAGGGTTGCTGTCCAGAAGAGATCCTGCAACTCTGCCACCTGTGTGGCCCATTGGCTGGGAGGCTTGCTGAGCAGAGCCGGAAGTGTGGCAAACACCAACTTGCTGCCCACCAGCATGGGCTTCAAGGTCTACAATCGACGCCGCAGGGAACTTAAGGCTTAAGCAGTGACATGACCCCAGGAAGAAGGTGATTGCCCTTGTACTGTGGGAGGATGGAAAGCCAAAAATTGCAGGGGTGCAGCCCACACTTTAACCCTCTGTGAACCCAAATAGTAGAAAAAATCCACAGGGGAATGTGCCCACTCCAGTGTCTGGAGACCCTACTTCTCTGCCATCTTGCCCCTGCCCCTTTACTCCAGTGTCTGGAGAGAGAACAGGCAGTCCCAGGAGCTGAAACTCCTAGAATCTGGGTTCTTTCCCTCCAAGTTACCAGTATTTCCCTGTGACAGTGAGATCATCTTCCAGCAAAGACAGATCTGTAGATTTCAATGACTGTCCCCTGCAGTTACAAGTGATCATTCTATCCTTTGAAAGGTAATGACATCCTCTGGGTGTAAACACTATACTGTCAGGTACCCCTGATTCAGAGCATACTCTTGGGATCAAGAACTGAGTTTGTCTTCTATTAGTTGTATGCCCCCTGCCCAGATGCTGTATTCGAGTGAGTTCCCCTATCTGTGAATCAGGGGTAACAATAGTACCAATTGCTGGTATTGTTATGAACAGTCAACGAGATAATAGATGTCCATATTTTCACAATTAATAAGTTACTAAATTCTGGCTGTGATTTTTTTTTTTTTGCAGGTCACCATGAAGTGAACTCTACTTCTCTTAACTTATAATGAAAACAACTTATAGAATGCAGAGCATGGAAGACACATACATATGCATGCTTACTATTAAAACATTGTGTCTTGTTTGAAATAAAGTAAAACTAAATAAAGAGAATAAAATCATTGCAATTGCCTGGTGTGAAATCTTTTTGTACTCGATTGTTTGATAAATACAACAGCCTGTCTCATTGGCTTATCTGGTAGATGGGCTACCAGATGGGCCCTGTCAGCCAACCTACAGATGTTGGCAATCCTGGTAAATCTTGGGGGCGGGGGGAGATGTGGAAAGCTGCCTGGTGGGTGTCTGGGGGGCCCATGATCCATGCCGTGCCTGCACGAAACTGTTTGAAGAAATGTTGTCACTGGTGAACTTCATCAAGATAAGAAAGGGTTTTCGATCCACTTAAAAGGCGTCTCTCCTGCTATTTGTGGTGTTTTTCCCAGGAAAGCCTAAAGACCTGTGAAGGCTTTGTTGACCAGGGTGATCCACGAAGCAAATGAAACATGCTTGGGGTGGGATGGGTCCTCAGTGTCCTGTCCTTTTGGCTTTTAGGAAAACACCCTTAATGGAATTAGAACTCTATACACCTGAAAGGCAATTCCCCTTTACCTTCAGAGTTCCCTGGTCCCCAGCACCAGAGGTTATCTGTGTAATTCCCCTTGACTCAGGTTTGCCCTTATCCATCTTTCCCTTTCCTGCCCATAAGCACCCCTCCTCCACCCCATAGCCCACAAAGCCCTTTACAAACAATGGCTCAGAGTCTGAGATGCAGTCTCAGACCAGCAGGCCTGGAAAGGTCATCAGGTGTCACCCAGTCCAACTTTTCTTATTCTCTGGGGTGCTGAGAAGAAAAGCATGGTGCTCAAAACGCTGCGATATGTGTAACAGAGACATTCCCACACCCAACGAGTACTCATCGAGTGGCTGCTATTTGGTGGACACTATTCTAGGCACCAGGACTACAGCAATGACAGAAGGGACCAAACCTCCTGCATTCGAACTGGGGGAGATTAGGGGGACATGTGCTGTGACATCGGAGATGTACTGGATGTACTGGAAGGAGTCTGGGATGTCCGAGTTTAATGCCTGATCTGATGTAGGAATTTCCCAGACTCAGCATCCCTGGCATCTGCTGGGACTGTCAGTAACATGCTGCTGACTGCCTCCCAGGGTGACTGTGTGGCCAGGTTCACTGGTGGATGGTCAGTTAGGTAAGGTAGTTTACTTGGAAAAGTCACCCCCTTCTACCCATCGATTCTAGTTATTTCCTCAGGAGCCCATAGGATTATGACCCTCGTCCCCATTCAGTCTATACTCCACACTGTCACCCACTGTTGCTATAAATCACCCAATTGTCTCCTTTATGCAGAAAGTACTCCATTGACTGCCCATTCCATGGAGTAGACACCTAGGGCACTGCAGTGACTTCTAAGGTCCACACCGGTCTTCCCTCCCCTCCTCTCACCACCAGTGCCATGACCTGCCTGACCTCATCCTCTACTTCCCTCTCACATACTGGCCTTCTTACTATTCTTCATCCTCCACCTTTTGGCATCAACCCTCTCAAGTGTTTGCACCTGCCCACCACAAGTGTTGCAAAATGCTCCCCTCCTATTTAGGCCCTAAAATATTTTGTGAATCCACAATTGAGTAGAGATGGCAGTAATAAATATTCATAGTGCTTTTAGAATAGTGGTATATTAAATTCACCAATTAAGAGCCAAGATTATCAGGTTGCATTTTTTTTTAAAAGAATCTGACAATGTTCATTCCACAAGAGAAACATTTAGAACTAAAGGACTCAGAATAGATTAAAATATATGGGTAGTAAAAGATACGTGACAAATATAAACAAAAATAAGTAGAATAAATTCGTAACATATGATCAAAATAGAATTCAAGGCAAGAAACCTTATTAGAAATGGAAATGTGTCATTTGATGGGAAAAGGTACTAAATGGCAAGATGATACGTTGGTAACAGACATACATGTACCAACCGCATGGCCTCAAATTATGTGAAGCAAAAAAGGATAGAACTGCTGGTGAAATATATGTATCAAGAATTTTTGTTATGAAACGAATGTACCCCACTTAGTAAGCCATTAGCTTTCGGAATTACCTCCAAATGCATGGTTCAATGTTGGCTCTGTAAATACTCCATGACAATACGATAGGTTTGAGAAAAATAGTTTTTATAACCACAAAGATGTGATAGAGTGTATCAATAATAAGATTATATCTACTTTTTAAAAACCATTTATTAAATAAACCAACATGTCTCACATTGATTTTTAACACTATCCTTATATGCTAATGTCTTTCTGGCCTGTCTTTTCTCCTCCATTGAGAATTGTCTAAGAACTTGTAATACGGTTTCCTTCATAGTAGGGCAAAGGAGTCTGGTGTCTTAAATGACTACACTGCTTCTTGATAGACACTATTTGGTCAGAAAATATATAGTAAGGTGTATTTCCAAATTTAGTGTGCTCTGAGTTATTAAGGATTGTGTACTACCATTGTTAAGTTTAATATTAGGGCTATGCTAATGTCATGTAATGAGTTAGCAAACTTGAATTTTTAATATGTTTCACGTCAATGTAGAAAGCATGGAAACTGTCTGAGGTTAAAGCTTTACATAATTCAAATGTTGACTTTAATACACAGTTCCTTTAGGTTTTGGTTTTCTCACAGAGTACTTAAGGTTTTTAAATTTCTGCTATGCTTATTCTACTCTATATTTATATTATTTATTTTATTCTATCTATTCTTGATTAATGTATATTTCCATGAAATCTGTTATTTTGAATATTTTGCATGGTTAGCAAATTCTATTTTTATTACAATTTAAAATCTTCATATTTGACATTTTATCTTTCTTTTCATTCTGGATGTGGTATATCTGTATTTTCCCTTTCCCTTTCCCTCATTGACTTTACCAGAAATTTCTCAGTGAAGGTTCTGAATACTTCTTTAAAAAGTAGTTTTCATCAGGTGGTTTTTATATTTTATTTATTTATTTTTGTTTATAAGCTCTTATTTATTTCTTCATGGGAGACAGAGAGAGAGGAAGAGACACAGGCAGAGGGAAAAGTAGGCTCCTTGTGGGGACTCGAAAGGAACTCGATCCCAGGACCCTGTGATCACAACCTGAGCCAAATGTTTATGCTCAACCACTGAGCCACCCAGGCGCCTCTCTTCAGGTGGTTTTTAATCCAGGGTTTGTTTAACAGCCTTGCTATTTGGTTATTGTTAAAGAAGTCTAGCAGAGGCATGGGGCTCAAAGTCCATGTCCCAACTTTAGGGTTGATTTAATAGCATCCTAAGTCCCTAGCAAGGCCTAGAGTAGTATAATGGCAAAGCTCTCCATTTCTCACCTCTACTGGAGTTGCACCCAATCGGCACCAATTTGCTCCATACCTCCCCATTTTCTGTAGCACATGTGAACAGGATTATTGCAGGACACCTAATACACTGGAAGTTGCTGAGGGATGAAGATCTTTTACTTGAGATCTCATGATTTCTAGACAACCCTATGCAGGGAGTGAATGTGGACAGCCATACAGGTCATGTTCAGGAGGGCTCCCTTTCCAACAGAAGGAGCACGGAGAACAGCACCTGATATAAAGAGGAGTTGTCTTGTCTCCCCACTCCCTGCCCCACATCCTTATCAGGGACTCTGTAACTTGTCCTCTATTCAGCCACTTTCTGGCTCTAGCCCACAGCAGCTTCTTTCTCCAAGCATCTAAGACTTACAGGCCTTGCCAGTCAGACTAGTCTTCTAGTATTGTGGTAGCCAGAAAAATGTTCCACCCATCCTTCATACATTGTGATTTATTCTAATCCCTGGATACTGAGGATATCTTACTATACATAGCAGAAGGGACTCTGAAGATGTGATTAAATTGAGAACTTGAGAAGGATATCCTGGATTATCCCAATA
Source organism: Canis lupus dingo (assembly GCF_003254725.2). Taxonomy (NCBI): domain Eukaryota; kingdom Metazoa; phylum Chordata; class Mammalia; order Carnivora; family Canidae; genus Canis; species Canis lupus. The sequence goes on from NC_064263.1 coordinate 38,184,612, forward strand.
AACCCAGTAAAATCACAAGAGTCCTTCCAAGTGGAAGAGGGAAGGAGAAAAGGGGGTAAGAATGATGCAGTGCGAGAAGTACACAACTAGCCATTGCTGGTTTGGAAACACAGGAGAATGGAGTTACAAACCAACAGTACCTGACAAGGCAAATGGAGGAGGCCAAGGAGTGAGTACCTTGTCACAAATAATTACTTTAAAGACAGCATAAAGTTGGCAGCACATTTGTAGGCTGTTAGAATTAGAAGGGAACTTCAAAATCTCTCAATCCAATAGATAAGTATGACCAATGTGGAAATCAGATGCCATATGATTTTCTCAAATTCACACCATTTGAGCTGGGGGTAGGAATCAGAATCCCGGCTCCTGATACCCAGCATTCTTTCTACAACCTGATTCTCACCGCAACCACCAATGAACCCACTGTTCAAACAAAACACTCTCTGGAATCAACCATAATTCCGGACAAGGTTAACCAACAAATAATGAGAACTATAGGAAGTTAGTGGATTTTTCTTTGAACTTTGAAGAATTTACAATTTTTATTTTATGAATGTTATTATGGATCTGATTTTGGTTTTATTTTCCACCAATTTACTTACCTTAAGTGGCAGCACTAACATTTATTTTCCTTCAGCAAACTTGCCCAAATCCCAAATGTTGGGTCAAGAATTATAAAGGATTCCCATCTGATCATTGAGCCTCTCACTACAAGTCACAGTAGCCCTGAAGCAGGCAGACACGTCGATGTCCTGCTCTGATCCAATAGCTGTGTCCAGAGGACCAGAGCTCTTACCTGATATTGCAAGAGATAAGCCTTGTCCTGGCATCTCAGAGCTTCAATGGCATCTGGAAAATAGAATTATCAAGCTCAATTCTCTTACTACTTCCTCTCCTATAAAACAAAGCTAATAACACCCACCTTATTAAACTGTGAGAATAAGCGAGAGAACACATACAGAGTGCCTGACACTATGGAACTCAAGTTTCTTGCTTTGGTTTATTTCAGTATAATTTTGCTATAAGTTTTCATCCATGCAACATCGTTAAGATAATTTTATATCTAGGTTATTAATTAAACATTGACATCTCCCTTTTCTACTGTTTACAGCGTCCACCTGCTTAATGGGCTCAGCAACCCCTACACCCCCAAGGTACACTTCCTGCCTCTCTTTGGCAGTTACTTCTGCTCTCCCTTCCACAGTAGGGACTCTGCTGCCCTCTGAAAATGTTTTAGGGAAGTGATTCAGAGACAAAGGATTCTCTGCCCCTGTTCTTCAGTAATCTTACTGATGGAAAGCTTTGGTTTTGCCTCTTCTTTACACAGTCCAAACAACTTTTTGAAAGCATTTTATGTTTTCAGAGTAGTTTCAGATTCACAGTAAAACTGAGAGAAAGATCCACAGATTTTCCACATACCCCTGCCCCCTCATATGCATAGCTTCCCCATTATCCACACCCCTCACCAGAGTGGTACATTGTTGATATAATTCATGAACCTACACTGCACATCATAATGCCCTAAGTCCACAGCTTGCTTTAGCGTTGTGAAAATTAATAAGGGGAAACCTCAGTAGAGTTGGGAGGCCAGAGTCCATTGTCAAATTGTCAAATTGTCAATTGACTCAAAGTCAATTATAGGAAGGACTGTCAATCACACACTCCAACAAAGAATCTTCAATAGGAAAGAATCATAAATTACAGATCACAACAGAAAAAAGATGTACATTTCATCTCCTACAAGAGATCAGCTACCACTACCACTCAGCCAATCAGAAACCATCATTACCATGAATGCTTGCTTTTCTCCAATGGACTTTCCTACAAAACAAGCCCTCTAAACGTCCTCTTTCTTCTCCATAAAATAATTTTCCTCTCCTTTTTTCATTGGATTTGCCTATGATTTTGCATGTCCTGAGTTGCAATCCTCTGCTATTCTCAAAGAAACTCATTTTTTTCTGAGAAAATAACTGAGAGTTTTAAGATTAATGGGGTTCACTCTTAGTTTTGTATCCTCTGTGGCCTTGGACAAAGGTATCATAACATATATCCAACATTACAGTACCATACAGGGTCCTTTCACTGCTCGAAAAATCCTCGGATGTTTTCACTATCTCCATGGCCTGTTTCCAGAATGTCATATAGAACCATAGAGTATGTAGCCTTTTCAGATTGGCCACTTGCACTTAGTAATATGCATTTAAGTTCCCCCCATCTCTCTCTCTCTTTTTAAAAGATTTTATTTATTTTTTATTTGAGAGAGGGAGAGAGCATGAGCAGGGAGGAGGGGCATAGGGAGAGGGAGAAGCAGACTCCCTGCTGCATCGGTAGCCCAATGTAGGGCTCCATCCCAGGACCCTGAGGCCATGACCTGAGCAGAAGGCAGACACTTAACCGAGTGAGCTACCCAGGCACCTCCCCCCACCCCCATCTCTTTTCATGGCTTCACAGCTCATTTCTTTTTACCACTGAATAATATTCTATCATCTGGATGTACCACCATTTATTTATCCATTCACCTTCTGAAGGACATCTTGATTGCTTCCAAATGTTGGCAATTAGGAATAGAGAGGGAGAGGAAGCATCTCCAGACCTACCCTAAGGGCTCAGATTATGTGAGCCTATGCTTCTGCACTGTAAACTTCACATGTTTTCAGTTTTTTGGTTTTGGTTCTTAGATCCAGCTAAAGTTGGATATTTCCCTTCTACCATGTAGAAGGCTTGAGCTGACTGGAGTTGGGTGTTTCTCTTCCTCTGGTCATTTAGGCTCTGATAATACCCAAGCACTTTCAGCTCTAGTTAATTAGTTTCTGCTGAGGACAGATGTGATTAAGAAAAACAGTGCTCTGCTGTATTTAAAATGGTTCCTTGCTCCTCCCCTACAGAAGTATAAGGGGATCGATCTTCTTTGATACTTCTGTGAGAACCTGGTGGAGTCTTAGATGTAAATCTCACAAAATTGTGGAACACACTTCCACCCAACCAGGGCCAGGTCCTCCTGGAATTTTTAGCTCTTACAATTGTCCAGCCGCTTGTCACAATTCTGGTTATCCTAGTCCATCTCTACTTCCAGGCACTGGTTCTTGCTGAGTTTCCCTCTGTGATTCTCCTCTGGTAAGCCATTACACCTCGTATTTGCCCCTGTGTCTCTCCAATCTTGGGGAGCAGGATTTTGACCTTTTTTCCTCTCCTACTCTCCCTCCTTCCTCTTCTAGAATAACTGATAAATTTTCAGTCCGTTCACTTTTCAGCTTGTTACGCCTTCCAAAACCCTACCTGTGGAAACCGGTACAGCCAATTTTCAAATACAAAAATCCAGCTACTTTTACAGCTTTGAATCTCCCGCAGGCTGACTAGAATGGATTTATTGTGATGGTGATGTTGGTGCCTCTACAGTTGTCATGGTTGTGGGTGTGGTTCTCATTGAGTCTATACTGTACACGAATTCTATAGTAGCAATAAAGTTAACCACTTTTTAAATTTTTAAGATCTACATTGTTAGCAACATTCAAATATACAGAATTGTTTTACTATAGTCACCACGATATATACTACACTCCATGACTTATTTATTTTATAACTGTTAGTTTGTACTTTACCCCCTTTTATGAACCCTCTTTACCCATTTTGCCCACCCCTCTCCCCAGCCCCCATCCCATACTTAGCAATCACCAATCTTTCCTTGTATCTATGAGTTTAAGATATTTTTAAAATCATTTTTTCCCTTATTCCACATAGAAATATCATATAGTATATATCTTTCCATGTTTGACTATCTCAGCTAGTATAATGTCCTCCGAGTCCACCCATGTTCTCACAATGGCAAGTTTTCCTTCTTTTTCTTATGACTCAATAATATTCTAGTGTATGTATATCACATTTTATTTATCCATTTATCTGAACACAAAGTGTTTCCGTACTGTGGCTATAGTAAATAATGGTGTAATGAACATGTAGGGGCACATGTTTTAAGTTGCGTTTTTCTTTTCTTTAGATAAATACCCAGAAGTGGAATTGCAGATGATATGGTAGTTCCATTCATAATTTTTAGAGGAACATCCATACTGTTTTCCATCATGGTTGCCCTAACATACATTCCTATAGTAATGCATAAAGTTTCTATTTTCTCCACAGTATCATCAACAATTGTTATTTCTTGATTTTTCATTTTTTCCCCCTTGGTTTTGGTAATAGCCATTCTAGCAGGAGTGATAGCTCTGCCCGTTCTTTAATCAGAATGGTGTTTTGACTTGTTTCTTTAGGGTTGCTGTGGAGTTGTGTGAGTTCTTTATAATAAAGAGTTATAAAGTATAAAGAACTTATACAACTAATTACTAAAAAAGTCCAATTCCTCTGCATGTGGCTGTCCAATTTTCCCAACACCATTTGTTGAAGAGATTGTCTTTTTTTCCATTGGACATTCTTTCCTGTTTTGTAGATTAGTTGACCACAGAGTTGAGGGTCCATTTCTGGGTTCTTTATTCTGTTCCACTGATCCATGTGACTCTTTTTGTGCCACTACCATACTGTGTTGATGATTACAGTTTTGTAATATAGCTTGAAATCAGGCATTGTGATGTCCCCAGCACTGGTTTTCTTTTTCAACATTCCTTTGGCTACTCAGGGTCTTTTCTGGTTCCATACAAATTTTAGGATTATTTGTTCCAACTCTGTGAAGTGAGTTGAGGGTATTTTGATCGGGATTGCATTGGATGTATAGATTGCTCTAGGTAGCATAAACATTTTAGCAATGTTTGTTCTTCTAATCCATGAGCATGGAACATTGTTATTTTACTTTGTGTCTTCCTTGATTTCTTTCATGAATGTTATAGTTTTCAGAGTACAGATCCTTTACCTCTTTGGTCTATTCTTAGGTATCTTATGGTTTTGGGTGCAATTGTAGATGGGATCAACTCCTTCATTTTCTTTCTTCTTTTTCATTGTTAATGTATGTAATTGCAACTGATTTCTGTGCATTGATTTTATATCCTGCCACCCTGCTAAATTCCTATATGACTTCTTGGAATTCCTATATGACTTCTAGGAATTTGGGAATGGAGTCTTTTTGGTTCTTCCACACAGAGTGTCATGTCATTTGGGAAGAGTGAAAATTTGACTTCTTCTTTGCTAATACAATTGGCCTTTTATTTCTTTTTGTTGGCAGGTTGCTTGGGCTAGGACTTCTACTACTGCATTGAACAACACTGGTGAGTGGACATCCCTGTCGTGTTCCTGACCTTAAGGGAAAGCTCTCAATTTTTCCCTGTTGAGGATGATATTCATTATGGTCTTGCCATAAATGGCTTTTTTTTGATATTGTGGTATGTTACTTCTATCCCCACACTGTGAAGAGTTTTAATCAAAAAGGATGCTATGCTTTGTCAAATGATTTTTCTGAATCTATTGAGAGGATAATATGGTTCTTGTCTTTATTGTATTATTTTTAAAGGTTTTATTTATTTATTTTCATGTGAGACACACACACAGAGAGACAGAGGCAGAGATAAGCAGAGGGAGCAGCAGGTTCCCTGTGGGGAGCCTGATACGGGACTCCCTCTCAGGATCCCGGAGTCAGGACCTGAGCCAAAGGCAGACACTCAGCCACTGAGTCACCTAGGTGCCCCTTGTCTTTCTTTTATTAATGGTTATGGGTGTGGTTCTTGTTGAGTATTTTATTAATTGGTGTCTTGCTTTTATTAATTGGTGTATCACATTGATTGTTATGTAGATGTGAACCTTCCATGCATCCCAGGAATAAATCCCACTTGTTCTCGGTGAATATACCTTTTAATGTACTGTTGGATCCCACTGGCTTGTATATGGGTGAGAATTTTGACATCCGTGTTCATCAGGGATATTGGTTTGTACTTCTCCTTTTTGATGGGGTCTTTGGCTTTGGGATTAAGGTAATGCTGTCCTCATAGAGAGAGTTTGGAAGTTTTCCATGTATTTCATTTTTTTGAAACAGCTTCTGTAGGACAGGTATTATTTCTTCTTTAAATGTTGTTAGAATTCCCCTCAGAATCCACCCAGCCCTGGACTCTTGTTTCTTGGGAAGTTTTTGATGACTGCCTCAATGTCTTTGCTGGTTATGGGTCTGTTCAGCTTATCTCTTTCTCCTGTTTCTGTTTTGGTAATTGATACATATCTTGATTGCATTCATTTCTTCCAGATTTCCTAATTTGTTGGCATTTCATTGCTCATAATATGTTCTTATAATTGTTTCCCGGTTGTGAGCTTCTTGTGGGATAGACCCTTTAATTATGATATAGTATCTTTTCTCAGTGCTTATAGCAGTCTCTGGTTTAAAAATCTAATTTGTTGAATATGAGGATTGCTACCCGAGCTTTCTTTTTTTTTTTTTTTTTCCGAGCTTTCTTTTGATGTCCACGGCATGCTCTATGGTTTCCCACCTCCTCACCTTCAATGTGGAGGTGGTTTTGTGTCTAAAACAAGTCTCCTGCAGACAGTCTCTCAATGAGTCTTTCTTTTTTGTCCAAACTGATACCATCTTCTTTTGATTGGGGCAGGTAGCCCATTTACCTTCAGAGTAACTATAGAGAGATATGAATTTAGTGCCATTGTATTACCTATAAAGTCTTGGTTTCAAAAGAGGAACCATGTCTGTTCCTTTCTGGTCTATGTTACTTTGGGGCTGTCTCTTCACTTAAAGGATCCCCTTCAATATTTCTTGCAGGGCTGTTTTAGAGGTCACAAATTCTTTGAGTTCCTGTCTGTCCTGGAAGCTTTTTATCTCTCCTTCTATCATGAATGACATCCTAGCTGGATAAAATATTCTTGGCTGCATGTTTTCTCATTTAGCATCCTGAATATATAATGCCAGTCCTTTCTGGCCTGTAGTCATCAGGACAGTATGGTACTGGCACAGAAACAGTCACATAAATCAATGGAACGGAATAGTGAACGCAGAAATGGACTCTCAACGCTATGGTCAACTGATCTTCAACAAAGCAGGAAGATATATCCAATGGAAAAAGGACAACCTCTTCAACAAATGGTTTTGGGAAAATTGGACAGCCACATGAAGAAGAATGATACTGGACCATATCCTCACACCATACTTACAAATAGACTCAAAATGGATGAAGGACCAAATGTGAGGTGGGAATCCATCAAAATCCTAGAGGAGAACACAGGCAGCAACCTCTGTGACCTCAGCCACTTCAACTTCTTACTAGACATGTCTCTAAAGGCAAGGGAAACAGGCAAAAATGAACTATTGGGAGTTCATGAGTTCATCAAGACAAAAGGCTTTTGCACAGCAAAGGAAACAGCCGACAGAAGCAAAAGACAACTGACAGAATGGGAGAAGATATTTGCAAATGTCTTATCAGACAAAAGGCTAGTATCCAAAATCTTTAAAGAACTCATCAAACTCAACAGCCAAAGAGCAAATAATCCAATCAAGAAATGGACAGAAGATATGAGCAGACGTTTCTCCAAAGAAGATATACAAGTGATCAACCAGACACATGGAAACAATATCCACATCACTTAGCATGAGGGAAATATGAATCAAATCCACAATGAGTTACCATGTCACACCATTCAGAGAGGCTAAAACTAACAAGCCAGGAAACGACAAATGTTGGTGAGGATATGGAGAGATGGGGGCCCTTTTGCACTGTTTTTTGGGAATAAAGCTGGTGCAGCCACTCTGGAAAACAGTGTGGACATTCCTTGAAAAGTTAACAATAGAGCTCCTCTACGACCTAGAATTGCACTACTGGGTATTTACCCCAAAGATACAGATACAGTGAAATGACGAGACACCTGCACCCCAATGTTCATAGCAGCAATGTCCACAATAGCCAAACTATGGAAAGAGCCTAAATATCCTTGGACGGATGAATGGATAAAGAAGATGTAGGGTCTGTATATAATGGAAAACTATTCAGACATCAAAAAGGAAATCTTTCCATTTGCAGTGATGTGGAGGGAATTATGTAGAGGACATTATGCTAAGGGAAGTAACTCAATCGGAGAAAGACAATTATCATATGGACTCTACTCCTATGTGGAATTTAAGCAACAAAACAGAGGATCATAGGGGAAGAGAGGAAAAAATAAAACAGTACAAAACCAGAGACGGAGATGAAACCTGAGACTCTTAACCACAGGAACCTGAGGGTTGCTGGAGGGTGGGGTTTGGTTGAAGGAGTAACTGGGTGATGGACTTTATGGAGGGCAATGATGTAATGAGCAGTGAGTATTATATGAGAGTGATGAATCACTGACAATAATTCTGAATCTAATATACATTATATGTTAATTCTGAATTTAAATAAAAATTAATTTAAAAAATAGAATAAATATTCTCCAACTATTTAAAAGAAAAACTGAGGGGATGTAATGTAAAAGAATGGAAATACATGTTACGAGGGAGAGTTTACCAGCTTGCCATAAAATTGTGTTTCCAAACAAGATTGTTTTCAACTTACCCTGATTTCCTGGTATAATATCATGAATAAGGTCATAAAATTAAGGGCCAAATAGACAAATTACTATTTATTTATCTTTAGAGAGAGAAAGAGAGCGGGGGTGGGGAGGAGCAAAGGGAGGAGAGAATCTTAAGCAGGCTCCATGCTTGGCGCAGAGTGCAATGGGGATTGGTCTCAGGACCCTAACATCTTGACCTGAGGCAATGTCAAGAGTCCCATGATTAAGCAACAGAGCCACCCAGGCACCCCCATTTTATTTTATTTTAAACATTTTACTACTTTTAAAATTCTAGTATAATAACATACAGTTTACATATCATGTATTAGTTTAAGGGTACATGTGGTGAATCGATAATTCATTACTCATCATGATAAGAACCTATTTACCATCCCCCCACCCACCTCCCCTCTGGCAACCACCACTTTGTCCTCTATGTTTTAGAGTACATTTTTACTTTGTGCATTTTTTCTTCGTTTTCTTTGATTAGTAAATTACAAAATCCGTGAAATTGTATAGTATTTATCCTTCTCTGACTTCTTTCATTTAGCATTATGCCCACTATATCCATCCACGTTGTTGTAAATGGCAAGATTTCATTCTTTTTTATGGCTGACTCTAGTCCACTGTATATATACTGCATCTTCTATCTCCATTAATCTTCCAGTGGACACTTGGGTTGCCTCCATATTTGGCTATTGTAATTAATGCTGCAATAAATATAGGGGTGCATTTATCTTTTTAATGAATATCTCATATCCCTTTAGTAAATACCGAGTAGTAGAATTACTGGGTCACGTGGCAGTTATATTTCCAATATTTTAAGGAACCTCTATACTGTCTTCCACAGGGGCTGTAGCAATTTGCATTCCTACCAACAGTACATGAGTTTTCCTTTTTCACCACAATCTGATTAACATTTGCTGTGTTTTGTGTTTTTGACTTTAGCCATTGCAACAGGTGTGAAATGATATCTCAATGTGGTTTTGACTGTATTTCTTTGGGGAGTAACTATGTTGGGCATATTTTGGCGTTTCTGTGGCCACGTGTATGTCTTCTTTGGAGAAATGTCTTTTCATATCTCCTGCCCATTTTTGAATGGGATTCTGTACTTTTTGGTGTTGAATCGTACAATTTCTTTATATATTTTGGATACAAACCCTCTACTGGATATATCATTTGCAAATATTTCCTCCATTCAGTAGGTTATCTTTTAGTTTTGCAGATTGTTTCCCTTACTGTGCATAAGATTTTTCTTTTGATAAAGGTCTAATAGTCAATTTTGCCTTTGTTTCCCATACCTCCTGCCCAGAGTTCTCCAGACCCAGAGTTTTTATTCCCTCCCAAGAGTTAAAAAGGAAGAATGCAGAATAAAGACATCTGAGAGGCAGCGTGTTCCTAAGCAGAGTCCACATGCCTAGAAGCGATGTGGCACAGGGTAGGTATGTCCTAGAGCCGAAGCTTTTGGGGACCGCGGTTGGAGTCACTCAAGGCACATTCGGGGCTTCTTTTCCTTTTTCTTTTTTTAAGATTTTATTTATTTATTCATGAGAGAGACACACAGAGAGAGGTAGAGACATAGGCAGAGGGAGAAGCAGGCTCCATGCAGGGAGCCCGATGCAGGGCTCAATGCGGGGGTCAATGGGGGGCTCTATGCAGGGCTAGATCCCGGGATTTCAGGATCACGCCGTGGGCGGAAGGGAAGCGCTCAACCGCTGAGCAACCCAGGCATCCCACGGGGCTACTTCCTGCCAGCCTGGGGTCTCTGCTTACCACCTACAGCCCCGTGATGCAGTCCAACCAACCGGGTTCTCAGCTCGCCCTGTGGGCGGGGAGATTGGCAGCCGGGGGCTCTGAACACCGCAGCTATGGCCACGCTTCGTTCGTGCTGGGATACTGTGTATAGACTGAGGGTTGTGCACTGCGTGCTCAGACTCCGAGATCCTGGCAACAGTGAGAAGCTTCTTTCTAGCACTCTACACGTTGAGGGCAGCAAGTGGGGACCGCAGACTTTCTAGGCAAAATTGGGAGTGAAAGGATCAGGGGTCGGGTCCTAAATTCCTCTATTTGGGGTGTCCTGGAGAGAGGGTCCAATGCTGCATAATTGCCGTTTAGGGAAGATACTTAAAATTGAGAGCTAGTGTAAGTATGATGAGAGCAGATCATCATCATGCTCTTGTCTGTGGATGCAACCCCATGAAAAGCTCAGATAATTTTCAAGGTTTGTCTGTCTCAGAGTGATCCACACAGATATTTAAAATGTGCTAAGATGTAGCACAAAGTAGGTGTGTCCTGTGAAATGCAAAAACTCCACTGGGGACTGAAGAGAGGGGTGCGCGGTTGGACGGATCCCGTTCGCCGGACCCGGGCGGTATTTCGGCTCTGCCTGGGAGAACCACCTAACTGCGCTCCCGGCCAGCGCGGCACAGCTCCGCGAGGCGGCCTCCCGCCCACCGTGCCTGCCGGAGCTCACTTGCCGCCGCGGCCACGGTTGCCGCCTGGGGCGTCCGTGTAGAGGCTGCGCTCGTGGGCTGCGCTCAGACCCAGAGATCCTGGGAACAGCAGCGAGCTTTTTCTCGGGACTCTAAGTCCTGTGGGCAGCACGTCAGGACTCTTGATCTTTTGCCTGAAATTAGCACAGCGTATTCAGTTCTGACAACGTTCTTGCGGTCACTTCCATCTCTTGCTTCCCATTAACTCTGCCCCTCTGTGAGTGATTCCAGCTGCCGGAATCAGACACCCTGCTTTTGCCCAGAATTATTGCTGCTGCTGCTGCTGCTACAGGTTGTTAACCCCCAAGCTTCACTGAGGGGGGATCAGGGTCAGACTTGGGGAGCCAGGATTCCCTGCCTCCGGAATCTTGCCCTAGAAGACTGAACTGCTGGGGATGGAGGGGGGCGCACTTCAAAACCCAGCAGAAATGAACCATGACATCAAACTGCCCTCAACTTCCTGTTCATATTAAGGCTGTTTTTCCTTGGTTCCCCCCACCCCCTATCCCTCTCCCTCCCTCCACCCCCATCAATGACCTTAATGCAAATACAAGTGGGATGGTCCTGCTGAGTGTTCTAGGTTATAGACGCAAATGGGTGACACAAACCATCAGGTACTGCGATCTGTCTCCTCATTGGTTGCTCAGAGCTCCTGGACCCCCGCCCAGACCCAGAGCGGCGGGAATAAGAGCAGCTGCTGGTGCTGGGAGGCAGCAGAGCCACTGCTCAGCTCAAGGGTCCCTGCCACATCCACGGTGCCATCGCCTGACATCGGACGCCAACACTGCCACAGCTGCCGCCGCCTGTGCTCCGAGCCACCGGCTGCCTAAAGACAGGTAATCCCGAGATTCCCGCTTAGTTGTGTGATTCTCTCTCCTTCTTCTCTCCCTCTTCTGCTTTTGTTTTTCTTGTGGCTGCTCTCCCTGCGTGTCTTAAAGTGTCTGTGCACTACTGTCTGGGTCTCCTCATCACAAAATCTCTGTTACTCTGCAGTTCATCCCAGGATCCTGCCCCAGGTAACACTGGACAATCTCATGGCCTATGGACGTTTGAACTGTAGGTTATGGCATCACTGTTCTCTTTCAGAGGCGTCATGGGATTCTGGAAGTTGTCCCCGTTTCTGGCCATTGGTCTCCTGGTCATGTATCAAGCAGGCATCCTACAGGCTGCACCATTCAGGTAAGAGAATTCTGCTGGGAATGCACTCCCATCTTACTCTTAACACCAAACAGTCTGTCTCTCTTGTGGTAAAAATTTAGCCCCCAGCTCTCAGGGGAAAATGGACATGGGACTCAGGCCCTTTCCACTAGGATTTGGGGTGACCACATCCTCAGAGGACTCACAAAAAGCAGGAAGCCTGGCTACTTATCCAGGAGAAGTGGCAGACAGAGACTCAGAACCTCCATTGTGGTTGTGCTTTGCTTGCTTTGTCTCTGTAGGTCTGCCTTGGAGAACCCACTGGAATCTGCTACGCTCACTGAGGACGAAATATGCATCCTACTGACTGCAGTGGTGAAGGACTATGTGCAGATGAAGGCTCGTGAGCTGCAGCAGGAGCAGGAGACTGAGGGCTCCAGGTGAGGCTCACCACCCTGTTCAGCTCAGGGCATCCCCTCCCTCCTGTCATGCCCAGGAAGGCATATCCCAAGAAAAAAGAGAGAACACAGCAGGACAGGAGGCCAGCACGCTGCCCCTGTTCACCTCAGCCTGGGGTCCAGCTGATCTCAGTCTCCACTGAAACTACAGGTCACACAGAGAGACTATGGTTAGAGCACACGTAAAAAGATGCCTTTCTGAAAGCAGTTGGGGAAGGTATGAAGTCCCCCACTCTGGAAATTGGGCTGGCAGTACTGGAGGTGCTTCCAGCATTGGAGGAGTTAGGACTGGTAAGTGTGAAGCCAGCAGATGGATCCCATATAGCTCAGGAAACTGTAGAAATTTGGTTTCTTGTAAACCTGCACATGGCCTCCTCTCCTACTTCATTACACATTTGCAAGGTGAAGCCAAAGGCCGTGCAGAGGGTGGGGTCAAGTAGAGCAGTGTCCAAAGTAGGTCTGGGGTCCTTAGATGTGTAGGATTTGTGGAGATGCACATGTTGTCCTAGGGCCAGACCCTTCCCCAACATTACCTCCCAGGGTCCCCTGAGCTTGGAGCATGCTCCAGCCCCTGACTTGGCCCTGGCACTGCCGGGTCACAGGTGTGTGATGCACATGCAGCTACTGCAAGGATCTCACTACACTGCATGAAGAACTGATGCATTGCAGCATGTGGAAAGTCAGAAAAGGCCACCTTTCCCCCACTACAGTCCTTCCCCAACTGCCCTGGCTCGGCAAACTCTAGGTTCTCCTAATGGAGGATATATGAGCTGCTTCCTGCCTGCCCCTACAGCTACCACTCAAAGTGGCCCTCCCTGGTCCAGCCTTCTGTGCAATAGCCACAGGGGGCAGACCTGGTGCTTGGTACCACTGGCATTTCTTTTCCCTGCAGCCCGGACTCCTTTGAGCTAAGCGGTGCAGTAATCTGAGTACCTGTGTGCTGGGCACATACACACAGGACCTCAACAAGTTTCACACGTTCCCTCAGACTGCAATTGGGGTCGGAGCACCTGGCAAGAAAAGGGTCCTGGCCAGGAGCTTGGAGAGAGACCACTGCCCTCACATTGGCATGATCCAGGATGCCTACTAATCCCCTCCCTCTGCTTTCTAATTTCTTTCTTCCTATATTATGATACGTGTGGTCCTCTCTGGTTGCTGGTATCAGTGGCTTTCTTTGTGGCAGTGGATGTCTGGACCCTCAGATGGGAGGAAAGCAAGATGTTCAGGCCAAAAGAGAATCACCCAGTAAGGGATGAGAAGTGGGGCTGGAGGTGGGGGACCCCTGTGACTCCCCCTGAGGAATCGCAGCCCTCTCTCAGTACTGCTTGTGAATGTGTTGGTCATTGGGGAATAAAAGAATATTTTTAAGAAGACATGAGTGGTGGTGGTTATTGCTATGGCCACACCACAGGATTCAGGGTTTCAGGGACCTGTGCTTAGGAGTAGCCTTAGCCCAGTGGTAGCTGGATCTGGGGCACAGTGCGCAGTCCCTGTGGCCAACCTCAAGTGGGGAAACAGGAGCAGTAAGGAGCAGGTAAGCACCTCTGGGACTCAAGGCTCTAAAGTCTCTTTGCCTGCCAGGTGAGTCTCGGGAATTTTTGTATTTCTAAGAAGGGATATTGGGTGCCTTTGAGTGGGGTGTCACTTCTAGACAATCCTTGTGTTGGGGTCAGTGTGGGGCCATAATTCTCTCTGTGTCATAAGCCTTGCTTGAATTTTAGTTTATTTATACAGGAATGATAGGCTGTTACAGCTCTGAGTTCTGTGCCCACTCACCCAGAGCCACTTTGGGGGGTGCTGACACCTCTGGGAATGTGTATGGGAGTGATCATGGCCTTTCCCCCAGCAGCCTATGTATTTCTGCAGTGATAGTTCTGTTTAGGGAAAATGTGAGGTTAACTGGTGCCTCTCAGAGCAATAATTTTACCATGACTATCCCAGGGGGTAGATAGGATCTCTCTTTGACAGCCTCTCACTGATGGGCCCCTTTCTTCCATCCTACAAATCAGCCTCACTGCCCAGAAGAGCTCCTGCAAGGATGGCCCCTGTGTGACCAACCGTCTGGAAGGCTGGCTGGCCAGAGCTGAGCGCATGGTGAAAAACACCTTCATGCCCACCGATGTGGACCCTGAAGCCTTCGGGCACCAGCACAAGGAGCTTGCAGCCTGAGCAGTGACATGACCCCAGGAAGAAGGTGATTGCCCTTGTACTGTCAGATGGGAGGATGGAAAGCTGGGAATTGCAGGGGTGCAGTCCACACTGTAACCCTCTGTGGGCCAACCGAGTAGAAAAACCCACAGGGAATATGCCCACTCCGGTGTCTGGGAAGAGAACAGGCAGTCCCAGGAGCTGAAACTCCTAGAATCTGGGTTCATTCCCCTCCAAGTTACCAGTATTTCCCTGTGACAGTGAGATCATCTGCCAGCAAAGACAGATCTGTAGATTTCAATGACTGTCCCCTGCAGTTACAAGTGATCATTCTATCCTTTGAAAGGTAATGACATCCTCTGGGTGTAAACACTATACTGTCAGGTACCCCTGATTCAGAGCATACTCTTGGGATCAAGAACTGAGTTTGCCTTCTATTAGCTGTATGCCCCCTGCCCAGATGCTGTATTCGAGTGAGTTCCCCTATCTGTGAATCAAGGGCAACAATAGTACCAATTGCTGGTATTGTTATGAACAGTCAACGAGATAACAGATGTCCATATTTTCACAATTAATAAGTTACTAAATTCTGGCTGTGATTTTTTTTTTTTTTTTTTTTTGCAGGTCACCATGAAGCGAACTCTACTTCTCTTAACTTCTAATGAAAACAACTTATAGAATGCAGAGCATGGAAGACACATACATATGCATGCTTACTATTAAAACATTGTGTCTTGTTTGAAATAAAGTAAAACTAAATAAAGAGAATAAAATCATTGCAATTGCCTGGTGTGAAATCTTTTTGTACTCGATTGTTTGATAAATACAACAGCCTGTCTCATTGGCTCATCTGGTAGCAAAGATGGCCCTGTCAGCCAACCTACAGATGTTGGCAATCCTGGGGAGGGGGATGTGGAAAGCTGCCCGGTGTGTGTCTGGGGGGGCCCATGATCCATGCCGTGCCTGCACGAAACTGTTTGAAGAAATGTTGTCACTGGTGAACTTCATCAAGATAAGAAAGGGTTTTCGATCTACTTAAAAGGAGTCCCTCCTGCTATTTGTGATGTTTTTCCTAGGAAAGCCTAAAGACCTGTGAAGGCTTTGTTGACCAGGGTGATCCATGAAGCAAATGCAACATGCTTGGGGTAGGATGGGTCCTCAGTGTCCTGTCCTTTTGGCTTTTAGGATAACACCCTTAATGGAATTAGAACTCTATACATCTGAAAGGCAATTCCCCTTTACCTTCAGAGTTCCCTGGTCCCCAGCAGAGTTCCCTGGTCCCCAGGTTATCTGTGTAATTCCCCTTGACTCAGGTTTGCCCTTATCCATCTCTCCCTTTCCTGCCCATAAGCACCCCTCCTCCACCCCATAGCCCACAGAGCCCTTTACAAACAATGGCTCAGAGTCTGAGATGCAGTCACAGACCAGCAGGCCTGGAAAGGTCATCAGGTGTCACCCAGTCCAACTTTTCTTATTCTCTGGGGTGCTGAGAAGAAAAGCATGGTGCTCAAAACGCTGCGATATGTGTAACAGAGACATTCCCACACCCAACGAGTACTCATCGAGTGGCTGCTATTTGGTGGACACTATTCTAGGCACCAGGACTACAGCAATGAACAGAAGGGACCAAACCTCCTGCATTCGAACTGGGGGAGATTAGGGGGACATGTGCTGTGACATCGGAGATGTACTGGATGTACTGGAAGGAGTCTGGGATGTCCGAGTTTAATGCCTGATCTGATGTAGGAATTTCCCAGACTCAGCATCCCTGGCATCTGCTGGGACTGTCAGTAACATGCTGCTGACTGCCTCCCAGGGTGACTGTGTGGCCAGGTTCACTGGTGGATGGTCAGTTAGGTGAGGTAGTTTACTTGGATAAGTCACCCCCTTCTACCCATCGATTCTAGTTATTTCCTCAGGAGCCCATAGAATTATGACCCTCGTCCCCATTCAGTCTATACTCCACACTGTCA
Organism: Canis lupus dingo; assembly: GCF_003254725.2. Taxonomy (NCBI): domain Eukaryota; kingdom Metazoa; phylum Chordata; class Mammalia; order Carnivora; family Canidae; genus Canis; species Canis lupus. Next base: position 38,201,280 of record NC_064263.1, read on the forward strand.
CCCACTGTTGCTATAAATCACCCAATTGTCTCCTTTATGCAGAAAGTACTCCATTGACTGCCCATTCCATGGAGTAGACACCTAGGGCACTGCAGTGACTTCTGAGGTCCACACCGGTCTTCCCTCCCCTCCTCTCACCACCACTGCCATGACCTGCCTGGTCTCATCTTCTACTTCCCTCTCATACTTCCCTGGCCTTCTTACTATTCTTCATCCCCCACCCTTTGGCACCAACCCCCTCATGTTTTTGCTCTCGCTGTGCCTGTTGCAAAATGCCCTCCACCCCATGACTCCATGTCCTATAGATCATACTGAAACGTCATCTATTCTAGCCATCCTTTCTAAATTGTACCTCATCTTTCCAATATACCCTAATCCTCTTCTCTGCCTTATGTTTTCTCTTTACCACTTATTACCTTCTATATATTAAGTAAAATATATTTTTAATGTTTATTTAATTAATGTTGGTACCCCATTCCATCAACAATGTAAGTTTTACATGGTCAGGGATTGGTTATTTTGTTAATTTCTGAATTCTCAATACACAGAACAGTATGACTGGCACAAGGTATCATCAAATATTTATTTATTGAGTGAATGAGAGAATGGAGTTATGTCTTCTCTTTTATGATCGTGGTCAACTCTCAGGTCCTCTCTCGGCCTGATTTTCTTCAGGACAAACTGTTCAAGGGCCTTCATCTTCAGCAATTCAGACACCTGGACAGTGAACCATCCAAATGTCTGGATGCTGCTGCAATGGCCACCAGTTATCAGTGACCCTGCATCCTGCCTGAAGACCTCCACCAGGCCTCATACTTTGTTTTCAGCACCCTTCTTGCCCTATAATGCTCCTCCTCCAGGTTCATCTGACCAGCGTTTCTTTCTCCCATGCTGTCAAGAAGGCAGACAGGCAACGTGCTCTCTAGGAGTGATGCATCAGACTAGGTAAGTAAGTTTAAATCAGGAGGGAAAATAACTGAGAAATCACTTTAGTCTGGGATCCAAGGTAACTTCACCAATACTGAAGCTAATACTGCATTGAATTCCCACCAGCACTCTGGATACTTCTCCAGAGCTGACTCTGAGCTCACAGATTAAGAGTACCACTAATGAACCTTCAAACCTCAACATATGGTATACTGGCTCAAAACCCTAAGAAGCTATGGAAGGAGTGGGTAAGGAATTAAAGTACAACGTGGACAGACAGAAGCCTTTTGTTTGACTGGAGCATCAGTTTTTACAACTCAAAATCCACATGGGCCTTTGTATCAGAACAATGTCTTTTGGTATAAGCCTCATGCCAAACACTCAGAGCTAGAGGATATATGCCTTAGCTGAATGAATTATCACTTGCAAGTCTTCACTATGTTATGGTAATTTACATATGCTTAGTCTTGCCATGGCTCCATGGTAGGTGGAATGGACATTTCCGTCTCTTGATTTGGGGTTTAGCCAAGGAACTTGCTTAGGCTGATGGGATTTGGTAGATGTGGTATAATCTGAGGCTTGAAATGTGTTTATGTGGTTAGGTTTTGTGCTCTTGTTATACTGCCATTACCCAAAAAAATACAGGCTTAGGTGTCTTTTGACCTTTTTGCCTGGATCCCAAAATGTGGTCTGGATCCCTGCCCTGCAGTCTAGACCCACATGCGGCCAACATTACAGGAGACTATCCTCAACCCCTACTACATGCCCATGACCAAGGAACGTTAAGTATTTGCTCTTGTTAGCCACATAATATTTATGTAATATTGCCATGGCAAAAGCTAACTGGTACATGTGATTTGGGAATGCTATAAAGTGAATGTGTCCCCCGTAATCCATATGTTGAAGCTCTCACCCCCAATTTGACTGTATTTGGAGATAGGGCGTTTAGGGAGCAGTTAAGAGTAATTGAGGTTGTAAGGATAGGATCCCAATCTGATATGACTGCTGTCCTTATGAAAACACAGAGAGATATCAGACATCTCTCTTTCCCTCTCCATGTACACACAGAGAAGGTGCCTAGGGGGGACACAGTGAGTGGATGGCCATTTGTAAGACAGGAAGTGAGACTTCACCACATAGTAATGGGGATGGGACTTTGATCTTACATTTCTAGCATCCAGACTGAGAGAAAATACTTTTCTGTTGTTAAGTCATCCAGTCTGTTCCATTCTGTAATGATTGCCAGAGTCAACTTATACAGGGGTCATTAGTTGGTGGAATTATTTTTGGTATCACAGCTTGTTTTCCTTCTTATTGAGATTTTGGACTTCAAGTCAATTTGCTCATTGTCCAAATTAGCAATTTTACTCATTTCTTTTTATGAGCTCGTTTTCATGTTGTCTCCTTAAAATCATCTGAAAGAATGTTCATGTTCTTTTGGTTCCAGTCTCCTGCTTCTGAAATTCATATACCTTATCTATCTATCTGTTGATAATCTATACCTTAGATAAATTAATTGTGGTTTATTTATATAATGGATATTTACAATGCACTATAGAACAGTGAATATAAACATATGTATCAACCTGAATAAGTCTCACATAGAATGCTGAGTGCAAAATAAAGTTAAGTTGCAAAGGACACATACGGATTGTACCATTTATAGTGAATTTAAAACATGCATAACATTATTGTATATAACTTATGTGTATATACATATGTAGTAAAATATGTCTAGGAGAATAAATACCATATTTTAAAAAGTTATTAACTTTGAGAGGGTGGGAAGATGTCATGAGGAAGGGTATAAAGGAAGCACCTGCCATGGTTTTGTTTCCTTAGGCCTTGTTCTCTAAACCTGGTAGTGGTGTATATGGATGATCATGATACTCATGTTTAGGAAAAATAAATATCATGAGTATGAGTCTTTTATGTAAGGCAATTACCATAAAACTTAAAAGGAATGCATAAATTTTTAATAGTGTAACAGAATCTGTTCTGTTCAATAGAAAGCATGAAAAGTCCCCTGAAATAAAGTGAATGCACAATTTGAGAAAAGATGGCAGATATAAATATTCGTGTAGCTTTAAAGTAATTGTAAAATTTTAAAGTCACAAAATAAAAGACCAACATCTATTAACCTGCATTTTCTTTTAGGGATCTAGCAATGTTGTTTTCTACAAAAGAAACACTTAGAACATAAGGATTCGGAATTGTTTAGAATAAATGGGTAGGAAAAGATATATAAGACAGATATGAAACAAGTAGTTGAGTTTCAAAACATATGATCAAAATAGAATTCAGGGGTAAAAACCTTATGGAAAAGGAAAGGTATCATCTGGTGGGAAAAGGAACAAAGTAACAAGAAGATATATTGATAATAGACATACATGCACCCAACCACCCAACCTCAAATTATGTGAAACAAATAACTGCAGAACTGCAGGTGAAACATGTGTACCAAGAATTCTTGTTATGGACTTAATATAACCTTCTCAATAAGCCATTGGTTTTTCAAATCACTTCCAAAATGCATGGTTCAAAGTTGGCTCCATGAATATTGCCTGACAATGTGATGGATTTCAGAAAAAATAGTGTTAGCATCCACAAAGAGGCAATAGACTTTATTAATAATAAGATCATGTTTACCTTTCACAAAACCATTTATTAATTAAGCAATAATTCCCACATTGATTTGGAACATACCTTTATCACATGTTATTTTTTTCTAGTCTTTCTTGTATCTTGTATTAGTGTCTATGCACCAGTAATAGTTTACTGGGGCTAAAGTATCTTATATTTCTCTTTCTCAACTTGCTTTTCACAATTTTTACACATTTTTTCTTCCAGAAGAAAATTAGAATAATTCTCAATTTTTAAAAAAAATCCTGTTTGGATTTTGGTGCACACTGGCTTTTCCAGGTAGACAAATGTATCATTCATAAATAATAATACATTTTATTTCATATTTTTGTTCTTTCTGTATCATGTAGAACTTTTTGACAATGTTGGTGATAATAGGCATCTTTGATTTTTTTTTTTTTTTTTAATGATAGTCACACAGAGAGAGAGAGAGAGAGGCAGAGACATAGGCAGAGGGAGAAGCAGGCTCCATGCACCGGGAGCCCGAGGTGGGATTTGATCCCGGGTCTCCAGGATCGCACCCTGGGCCAAAGGCAGGCGCTAAACCGCTGCGCCACCCAGGGATCCCAATAGGTATCTTTGATGATAAAATCTATGGATTTCAGATTTTTTTAAAATTTTTATTTATTTATGATAGTCACACACAGAGAGAGAGAGAGAGAGGGGGGCAGAGACATAGGCCGAGGGAGAAGCAGGCTCCATGCACTGGGAGCCCGACATGGGATTCGATCCCGGGTCTCCAGGATCGTGCCCTGGGCCAAAGGCAGGCACCAAACCGCTGCGCCACCCAGGGATCCCAAAATCTATGGATTTCAAATGGAGTTTCTTTCTTTTTTTTTTCTTAAGATTTTATTTATTTGACAGAGAAAGAGAGAGAGCACACAAGCAGGGGAAGTGGCAGAGGGAGAGGGAGAAGCAGGCTCCCGGTGGAACAGGGAGCCAGATACAGTACTCAATCCCAGGACCCTGGAATCATGACCTGAGCCAAACTCACTTAACCGAATGAGCCACCCACTCACTCCCTTGAGTTGAATTATTAAATCAAATAGCTTATATTCTTTTTTTCTTGGTTACTTATATTTAACTACTTCTATCCTGATCCAAGTATCATGCTTTACCTGGATTATTACAACCTCCCGCCTGATCTCCTGGTTTCTATCCTTTTTGCTATATAGGCAATTCTGTAGTGATCCTTGTAAAACATAAGTCATGTCTATCCTTACCTCAAAACCTTTCACAGGCTTCCCAACCACTCAGAATAAAAGTTAAAGTCTATGGTAGCCTAAAAGATACTACATGATCTGACCCCACATCATTCCTCTGATCTTGCTTTCTGCTAATTAACCCACTACTTGCTCCACTACCAGCTTTCCTGGGGTCTTAGCACTTACTAGTTTTTTATTTTGCCTAGAATCCTGTCCCCTCAATGGCTGTATGACTGTCTCAGGCCTTTCCTTCAGAACTGTGCTGAAATGTCACTTTCTTTCTTTCTTTTTTTTTTTTTTTTTAAGGTTTTTTATTTATTTATGCATGAGAGACACACAGACAGAGAGGCAGAGACACAGGCAGGGGGAGAAGCAGGCTCCATGCAGGAAGCCAGATGCAGGATCCGATCCAGGGACTCCAGGATCACGCCCTGGACTGAAGGCAGAAGCTAAACCACTGAGCCATCCAGGGATCCCAAAATGTCACTTTCTCAGGGAAGGCTTCCTTGACCACTATATACAAAATGGCATTCTCTCTTTGATCATTCTTTGTCCACTTTATTCAGCTTTATTCTCTCTCTCTTTTTAAAGATTTTATTTATTTATTTGAGAGAGAGCGTGAGCGCTTGAGCAATGGGGAGGGGCAGAGGAAGAAGCAGACTCCTCGCTGAGCAGGGAGCCCAATATGGGACTTGATCTCAGGACCCCAGGACCATGATCTGAGTCAAAGGTAGATGCCAAACTGACTAAACCACACAGGTGCCCTATTCAGCTTTATTCTTATTTATAGAACTTACCCCTATCTGAAATATTATACATATGTTATTTTGTTTTCTGTGTTCATCTTTAACTATATAACATGAGGTGTAAAGATCTCATTTTTAAGAGAGTCTACAATGTTTATTTTGATTTTCACTTTGACTCAAAAGTTGTTCAGAAGACTATTCTTAAATTTAAAATAGCTTTTGGCCTCAACCAGTACAAAAAGATTGAGATCAAACCATGCATATTTTCAGACCACAATGCTATGAAACTTGAAGTAAACCACAAGAAAAAATTTGAAAAGACCACAAATACATGGAGGTTAAAGAACATCTTACTAAAGAATGAATGGGCTAACTAGGAAATTAAAGAAGAAATAAAAAAATAGATGAAAGAAAAGAAAATGAAAACACGACAGTCCAAAACTTTTGGGATGCAAGGGCAGTCATTAGAGCAAAGCATATAGCAATATTTGAGGCCTTCCTCAAGAAGTAACACAAGTCTCAGATAACCTCATCTTACACCTAAATGAGCTGGAAAAAGGGCAGAAAAGTAAAGCCTAAAAACAGCAGAAGGGAAATAATTAATATTAGAGCAGAAATAAATGATATAGAAATTTTAAAAAACCAGTAGAACAGATGAACGAAACTAGGAGCTGGTTCTTCGAAAGAATTTTAAAATATCAATAACCCCCTAGCTAGACTTATCAAAAAGAAAAGAGAAAGGACCCAAATAAATAAATCACAAATGAAAGAAGAGAGATCACAACCAAAACCACAGAAATACAAACAATTGTAAAAGAATAGTATGAGCAAATATGTCAACAAATTAGGCAATCTGGAAGAAATGGATAAATTCCTAGAAACATATAAACTACCAAAACTGAAACAGGAAAAATGGAAAACCTAACAAACCCATAGCCAGCAAAGAAATCAAGTCAGTAATCAAAAATCTCCCAACAAACTAGAGTCCAGGGTTGGATGGCTTCCCAGGGGAATTCTACCAAACATTTAAAGAAGAATTAATACCCATTCTTCTGAAGCTGTTTCAAAAAATAGAAATGGAAGGAAAATTTCCAAACTCATTCTATGAGGCCCGCATTACCTTGATCCCAAAATCAGATAAAAACCCCACTAAAAAAGGAGAAATATAGACCCTGAGGAACATGGATGCAAAAATTCTCACCTAGATACAAGCTAATCGAATCTAACAGTACATTAAAAGTATCACTTACCATGATCAAATGGGATTTATTCCTGGGTTCCAGGTGTGGTTCAATATCCACAAATCAATGTGATACATCACATTAATAAAAGAAAGGATAAGAACTATATGATCTGGGACGCCTGTGTTGCTCAGTGGTTGAATGTCTGCCTTCAGCTCAGGGCATGATCCTGGGGTCCTGAGATGGAGTCCCACATTGGGCTCCCTGCACGGAGCCTGCTTCTTCCTCTGCCTAAGTCTCTGCCTCTCTCTCTGTGTGTCTCTCATAAACAAACAAATAAAATCTTAAAAAAAAAGAACCATATAATCCTCTCAATAGATGCAGAAAAAGCATTTGACAAAATATAGCATCCTTTCTTGATAAAAACCCTCAAGAAAGTAGGAAAAGAAGGAATATACCTCAACATCATAAAGGTCATATATGAAAGACCCACAGCTAATATCATCCTCAAAAGAGAAAAACTGAGAGCTTTTCCCCTAAGATCAGGAACACCATAGGGATGTCTACTCTTACCCCTGTTGTTCACATAGTACTGGAGGTCCTAGCCTCAGCAATCACACAACTAAAAGAAATAAAAGGCATCCAAATCAGCAAAGAAGAAGTCAAACTTTCACAGACATGATACTCTATGTAGAAAACCTGAAAGACTCCACCAAAAAATTGCTAGATTGATGCATAATTTAGCAAAGTCACGGATATGAAAGACTCCACCAAAAAATTGCTAGACTGATGCATGAATTCAGCAAAATCGCAAGATATAAAATCAATACCCAGAAATCTGCTGCATTTCTATACACCAATAATGAAGCAGCAGAAAAAGAAATCAAGGAATCAATCCCATTTACAATTGCACCAAAAACGGTAAGATACCTAGGAATAAACCCAACCAAAGAGGTTAAAGTTCTGTATATTGAAAATTACAGAACAGTTATGAAAAAAATTGAGGAAAACAAAGAAGTGGAAAAACATTCCATGCTCATGGATTGGATGAACAAATATTGTTAAAATGTCTATACTACCCAAAGCAATCTACACATTCAATGCAATCCTCCTCAAAATAACACCACCAATTTTCACAGAGATAGAACAAACAATTCTAAAATTTGTACGGAATCAGAAAAGTTCCTGAGATATCACAATCCCAGACTTCAAGCTGTATTACAAAGCTGTAATCATCAACATGGTATGGTACTGTCACAAAAATAGACACAGGTCAATAGAACAGAATATAGAACCCAGAAATGGACCCTCAACTCCATGGTCAACTAATCTTCAGCAAAGCAGGAAATAATATCCAGTGGAAAAGACAGTCTCTTCAGTAAATGGTGTTGGGAAAAACTGCACAGCAACATGTAGAAGAATGAAACTGGATCACTTTCTTACACCATACACAGAAATTCAAAGTATAAAAGACTTAAGTGTAAAACAGAAACCATCAAAATTCTAGAGGAGAACACAGACAGCAACTTCTTACTAGACATGTCTCTGGAGGGAAGGGAAACAAACGCAAAAATGAGCTACAAGGATCTTATCAAGATAAAAAAACTTCTGCATAGGGAAGGAAACAATAAGACTAAAAGGCTTAGTCCAATGGAATGGGAGAAGATATTTGCAAATGGCATATTGAATAAAGGACTAGTATCCAAAATCTATAAAGAATTTATCAAAATAAACACCCCAAAATAGGTAATCCAGTTAAGAAGTGGGCAGAAGATATAAACAGACATTTCTCCAAAGAAGACATACAAATAGCTAACAGACACATGAAAAAATGCTCTACATCAGTAGGCATCAGGGAAATACAAATCATAACCACAATGAACTACCACTTCACACCTGTCAGAATGGCTAAAATTAACAACTCAGGAAACAGCAGATGTTGGTGAGGATGTGGAGAAAGGGGGGGGGCACTTTTGCACTGTTGGTGGGAATGTAACCTGGAGCCGCCACTCTGGAAAACAGTATGGAGGTTGCTCAAGAAGTTAAAAATAGAGCTACCCTATGGCCCAACAATTGTACTTCTAGGTACTTACTCAAATGATACAAAAATGCTGATTGGAAGGGGCACATGCACCCTGATGTCTATAGCTGCACTATCAACAATAGTCAAATTATGGAAAGAGCCCACATGTCCATTGACTGACAAAATGGATAAAGAAACCCCTACCCAACACAATCATTGACCTGATTTCTATCATTGTAGATTCATTTTCCCAGAGATAGATGGTTTATATTCTCTTGTCTCTAAGATCTTCCACTTGGCATATTGACTGTGAGATTTATTTATATTGTTACATGTATCAGTATATAATTATCTGGGGAGAGGGAGGATTAACTAGTATTTCATTGTGTACCACAATTTGTTGGATGGACACACACACACATGAATTGTTTCCTGATTTGGCTATTATAAATGACACTCTTAATGAACATTCATGTACCAGTCTTTTTGTGAAAAGCTGAATTCATTACTCTTTTTTAAAAGATTTTATTTATTTATTTGAGAGAGTGAGAGAGAGATAGATCATTTGTTGGGGAAGGACAGAGGGAGAGGGAGAAGCAGATCCCCTGCTGAGCAGGGAGCCTGACATGGGGCTTGATTCCCAGGACCCTGAGATCATGACTGAAGGCAGACACTTAACCAATTGAGCCACCCAGGTGCCCCTGACTTCATTATTCTTAGATAAATGACTGGAAATGTATGGTAAATATGTGTATAAATAAACTAATTTTTTTCTTTTTTTAAAATTTATTCATTCAGAGAGAGAGAGGCAGAGACAAAGGCAGAGGGAGAAGCAGGCTCCATGCAGGAAGCCCGACATGGGACTCAATCCCGGGTCTCCAGGATCATACTCCAGGCTGCAGGCGGCGCCAAACCGCTGCACCACTGGGGCTGCCCTAAATAATTTTAAAATGGCTCTGCCATTTCACACTATAGCAGAAAGTATATTGTGATCATTTAACTTGCCCCCACACATCCTTGCCAATGCTTAGTATTTTCAGTCTTTTAAAATTTAGTGATTCTTATTACTTTGTAACTATATTTTATTGTGGGTTTTAGTTTTTGTTTCCCTAATGACTACTTACAACTGAGTATTTCCCCATGTGTTTATTGGCCATTTATCTCGTTTTGTGTAATTTGTGGTCAAATACTTTGTCCATTTTTTACTGAGCACTTGTCTTCTTTTTGAGTTGTAGGTGTTTTTTTTTTTTTTTTTTTTGTTTTAATTCATCAGAGACACACAGAGAGAGGCAGACACATAGGCAGAGGGAGAAGCAGGCTTCCTACAGGGAGTTTGATGCGGAACTCGATCCCAGGATCCCAGGATCATGAGTTGAGCCAAAGGCAGATTCACAACCACTAAGCCACCCTCTAATTCTCTTGAATTAGAGATCTGTTATACTGTGGACAATATTCCTGTTTCCTTCTTGGGCACGATATCACTCACTTTCATGTTTCTCTCCCTCTTGAATTGCCTCCTCCTTGAGAAGCCGGATGCCATGTCATGAGGCCACTAAAGCAGGTAATGGAGGAGTTGGTGTCTTTGTCTAATAGCCAGCCAGGAATTAAGTCTGTTAACAACCAAATGAGGGAGTTTAGGAAGATGTTTCTAGCCCTGTTTGAGTCTGCATATGATTCTAGACCCAGGTGAGAGCTGGACTGCAGACCCCAACGTATAAAATCATATATTTGTATCTTTCTATTCATATATCTAGATAGAGACCCTCCGCCTAAACCACCCAGCTGAAACTCTCTCGGCATACTCTCAGAACCTGTATGAGGAAATAAATATTTGTTCTTCTGAGCTAAGTTTTGAAAGAGTTTGCTACATAGCTACAGATAACTAATATCCATCTTAACCATAATAACTCTGGCTCAACCCCTAAATCTGGAAAGCACACATTCAGTGGAGTTGGATGGATGTGCAGAACTGATTTCAAGTTGGAAGCCAGTTCCCAGAAGAGACACCCTATTAGATTATTTTTTCTCCTGGTTCCCAAACCCAGATCAGATTAGGTGCAATGGCATAAACCGCTTCTACTTCGAACAAAATCAAGTCCTTCTGTTCTTTACTACCGAATGCTTTTTGCCAGTAGTCTCTCTCTGTTAAGTCCATGTATACCAACCCACATGCTTGCATCTCCTCTCTAACTCCCCAAGTGGTCTCCTAGCTTATTTTTGAAATTTTGATATCATCATCTTCTGAGGTAACTCATTTTATCCTTGGATCACTCTCAGAAAATTCCTCTAATAGTGAGCGGAATTCACTTGCTCTGCTCTCCTGGTTCACTTGGTTCTCAACAGATTCATCCTTGGGTACATTCTCCAGGGAGAATTGGCTGTATTGAGAACACACGTCTCAGCAAGGACCATTTAGTAATTCTTGGGATTTAAAGCAAATGATAATTTCCTTACTACAAAGTTCCTAGTTTGACTTGACCTGACTCTCTAACAGCCATCTTATTACTTGGATCTATCCTAGACAAATAACTATTCATTCTCAAGGATGTCTCTGGACACCCCCCCGCCCCCCAAAAAAAAGAATGTCTCTGGAGTAGGGGCTAAGTCTCTTCAATTATTTGGATCCTCAGATATTTATCCTCTTGGTGAAACTTTTCTGGATATTCTTGTAGCAGCCACTGCATGTAAGAGATGGGTAGAGCTAACAAAGCTAACAAAGGGTTGTCATCTCTGACAGGGCCCTGAGCCAAGCACTATAAATCTGGGCTTCATCTCTCTTACTCAGGCTTGCCAGCACAATGATAAGATTAATTGTTTCCATAAAGAAGGATAGTTTTGATACTTCCTGGAGATCTGGCTCAACTGTAGATCTAAGAAGATTGTGTAGTTTTCTTCTTTCCATAAAGACAGTCGACAATCTGCCAGGTCCTGTACCAAACTCTTAATATAGTCCACAAAGTTACATATGATATGGTACCTGACTATTGTTCCAGCCTCATTTCTCGCTATGCTCTCCTTCTTATTCTGAGTTCTAGTTCCTTTGGCATTTTTTTCATTTGTCAGAATCCATATGTTCTTTCAATCACTTTGCCTATTCCACTGTTCTCATCTCCCCTTATTCTCTATTTCCAATTAAGTCCTACTCATCTTCAGACCTTAGCTGAGCATTGCTTCTCGAGGAGGCCTTCTCAGACTACTACTCTGAGTCTATGTTATACTTCTTTCTTACTTGATTTTAAATAGTGGTCATATCTTTCTTTTAGCTCACTACTTGTTTTAGTTTATGTATTTATTAGTGTGATTATTTTATTAATGTCTACTCTCCATTAGATTTAAAGTTCCATTCACACAGGGACTGCATCCATTTTGCTCATCATTATGACACTTAATACAGAATCAAGTTACTAGGTGCTTGATAGGTATTTGAAGCATGAAGGAAGGGGGCAGTTAGAACCCAGCATGATAAATGGTATCTTTGCAGAGGCACAGGAAACCGTATTCTATCTTAATCCAGGTAGAAAAGCTTTCCTGGATAAGTGTATCATTTCAAATATATTTATGTGCATTTAAAAAATATTTATGTGTCTTGATTTCATATAATTGACTTGTGCTTTGTGGGGACAGGGAAGCTCCAAATCTGTAGGGCAGAATGACAGGCTGGAAACTCTCAGACAGGGGTTGATGCATCTTCATGAACTTTTCTTGTTTGTGTATTTGAATATATGATCTATACATATGTTGTATATAAACTGCACTTTGCTAACAGATGTATTTAATTATTCTATAATATTTTTATACAACCAAAACAATAATACTTTTTCTAGTTTTATTGAGATATAATTGACATACAGCACTGTATAAGATTAGGTATATAGTACAATGATTTGACTTACCTGTACTGTGAAATGATTACCATAAAAAGTTTAGTTAACACCCACTATTTCATATATATACAAAATAAAAAAATGAAAAAAAATTTCCTTATGGTTACACTTTGGGTTTATTCTCTTAACTTTTATATATACCACACAGCAGTGTTAACTATAGTCATGCTGTACATTTGTAGTACTTATTTATCTCAGGAAGTCTCTAACTTTTTTTTTTTTTATTGGTGTTCAATTTACTAACATACAGAATAACCCCCAGTGCCCGTCACCCATTCACTCCCACCCCCCGCCCTCCTCCCCTTCCAACACCCCTAGTTCGTTTCCCAGAGTTAGCAGTCTTTACGTTCTGTCTCCCTTTCTGATATTTCCCACACATTTCTTCCCCCTTCCCTTATATTCCCTTTCACTATTATTTATATTCCCCAAAGGAATGAGAACATATAATGTTTGTCCTTCTCCGACTGGCTTACTTCACTCAGCATAATACCCTCCAGTTCCATCCACGTTGAAGCAAATGGTGGGTATTTGTCATTTCTAATAGCTGAGTAATATTCCATTGTATACATAAACCACATCTTCTTTATCCATTCATCTTTCGTTGGACACCGAGGCTCCTTCCACAGTTTGGCTATCGTGGCCATTGCTGCTATAAACATCGGGGTGCAGGTGTCCCGGCGTTTCACTGCATCTGTATCTTTGGGGTAAATCCCCAGCAGTGCAATTGCTGGGTCGTAGGGCAGGTATATTTTTAACTGTTTGAGGAACCTCCACACAGTTTTCCAGAGTGGCTGCACCAGTTCACATTCCCACCAACAGTGTATGAGGGTTCCCTTTTCTCCACATCCTCTCCAACATTTGTTGTTTCCTGCCTTGTTAATTTTCCCCATTCTCACTGGTGTGAGGTGGTATCTCATTGTGGTTTTGATTTGTATTTCCCTGGTGGCAAGTGATGCAGAGCATTTTCTCATGTGCATGTTGGCCATGTCTAGGTCTTCCTCTGTGAGATTTCTGTTCATGTCTTTTGCCCATTTCATGATTGGATTGTTTGTTCCTTTGGTGTTGAGTTTAATAAGTTCTTTATAGATCTTGGAAACTAGCCCTTAATCTGATATGTCATTTGCAAATATCTTCTCCCATTCTGTAGGTTGTCTTTGAGTTTTGTTGACTGTATCCTTTGCTGTGCAAAAGCTTCTTATCTTGATGAAGTCCCAATAGTTCATTTTTGCTTTTGTTTCTTTTGCCTTCGTGGATGTATCTTGCAAGAAGTTACTATGGCCGAGTTCAAAAAGGGTGTTGCCTGTGTTCTTCTGTAGGATTTTGATGGAATCTTGTCTCACATTTAGATCTTTCATCCATTTTGAGTTTATCTTTGTGTATGGTGAAAGAGAGTGGTCTAGTTTCATTCTTCTGCATGTGGATGTCCAATTTTCCCAGCACCATTTGTTGAAGAGACTGTCTTTCTTCCAATGGATAGTCTTTCCTCCTTTATCGAATATTAGTTGCCCATAAAGTTCAGGGTCCACTTCTGGATTCTCTATTCTGTTCCACTGATCTATGTGTCTGTTTTTGTGCCAGTACCACACTGTCTTGATGACCACAGCTTTGTAGTACAACCTGAAATCTGGCATTGTGATGCCCCCAGATATGGTTTTCTTTTTTAAAATTCCCCTGGCTATTCGGGGTCTTTTCTGATTCCACACAAATCTTAAAATAATTTGTTCTAACTCTCTGAAGAAAGTCCATGGTATTTTGATAGGGATTGCATTAAACGTGTATATTGCCCTGGGTAACATTGACATTTTCACAATATTAATTCTGCCAATCCATGAGCATGGAATATTTTTCCATCTCTTTGTGTCTTCCTCAATTTCTTTCAGAAGTGTTCTATAGTTTTGAGGGTATAGATCCTTTACATCTTTGGTTAGGTTTATTCCTAGGTATCTTATGCTTTTGGGTGCAATTGTAAATGGGATTGACTCCTTAATTTCTCTTTCTTCAGTCTCATTGTTAGTGTATAGAAATGCCACTGACTTCTGGGCATTGATTTTGTATACTGCCACGCTACCGAATTGCTGTATGAGTTCTATCAATCTTGGGGTGGAGACTTTTGGATTTTCTATGTAGAGTATCATGTCATCGGCGAAGAGGGAGAGTTTGACTTCTTCTTTGCCAATTTGAATGCCTTTAATGTCTTTTTGTTGTCTGATTGCTGAGGCTAGGACTTCCAGTACTAAGTCTCTAACTTTTGACCACATTCTTCCAATTCCTTCTCCCCCACTCCCTGCTTTTGGTAACCACAAATCAGATGTTTTTCAGAGTTAGGGTTTCTTTTTTTCCTTTTAGATTTCTCTGTATGAGTGAGATCATACAGTATTTATTTGTCTTTCTCTGACTTATTTCATTTAGCCTAATGCCCTCAAAATCCATACATGTTGTAAATTGTATAATTTTCTTTTCTGTGGCTGAATAATATTTCATTGAATACATATTTCACAACTTCTTTATTCATTCATCTGTCAGTGGACACAAGAGTTATTTTTATGTTGTGGCTATTGTAAATAATGATGCTATGAACATAGGGGTGCAGACATCAACTGGACATAGTGTTTTCAATTCCTTTGAATAAATGCCTAGAAGTGGAATTGCTGGATCATATGTAGTTCCATTTTTAATTTTTTGAGGATTCCATTACTGTTTTTCATAGTGGATACACCAATTTAGATGCCCACCAACAGTGCACAAGGATTCCCTTTCCTACACATCCTTGTTAGCATTCATTATTTCTTCTTTTTGATCACAGATGTTCTAACAGGTATAGGGTGATATCTCATGGTGGTTTTAATTTGCATTTCCATGATGATTAGTGTGGTGAGCATCTTTTCATATACTTGTTGGAATATTTGTTTAGAAAAATGTCTATCCAGGTCCTTTGACCATTTTAAAACTGGATCATTTGGGTTTGTGCTATTGAGTTGAATGAATTCTTTATATATTTTGGATATCAACCCCTTATCAGATATATGGTTTGCAAATATCTGTTCATATTCTGTAGGTTATCTTTTCACTTTGTTGGTTCCTTTTGTTATATAGAAGCTTTTTAGTTTGGGGTAGTCCCAATTATTTATTTTTTATTTTGTTGCTTGTGCTTTAGGTGGCATACCCCAAAGAAATTATTATCAAGACCCATGTGAAGAATCTTTCCCCCTATATTTTCTTATAGGAGTGTCATGATGTCAGGTGTTACATTTTAATCCATTTCAGGTTAATTTTTTGTGAGTGGTATACGATAGGTGTCCAATTTCATTTTTTTGTATGTGGTTATCCAGTTTTCCCAACATTATTTGTTTAGAGACTATCATTTTCCCTAGGATTCCTTCTAGGCACTCTTGTCAAATATTAGTTAATTGTTTAGGTGGGAGTTTAATTCTAAGCTCTCTATTCTGTTCTATTGGTCAATATATCTGTTTTTATGCCACTACCATACTGTTTTAATTTCTATAGCTTTGCAATCTAGTTTGAAATCAGGAAGTGTGACATCCCTGGCTTTGTTCCACTTTCTTGGGATTGCTCTGGTTATTTGGGGTCTTTTGTGTTTCATACAAATGTAAAGGTTGTATTTTATAGTTCTGTGAAAAATGCCATTGGAATTTTGATAGGGATTGCACTTAATCTATAGGTTTGGGTAGTATGGACATTTTAACAGTATTAATTCTTCTGATCCATGAACATGGGATGTCTTTCCATTTGTTTGTCTTCAATATCATTCAACAATATCTTGTAGTCTTAATGGTACATATCTTTCACTTTCTTGTTTTGTTTTGTTTTTTTACTTTCTTGGTTTAAATTTATTCCTAGTTATTACTCAGCCATTAGGAACGACAAATACCCACCATTTGCATTGACTTGGATGGAACTGGAGGGTATTATATTAAGTGAAATAAGAGAAGGGCAAACATTATATGGTCTCATTCATTTGGGGAATATAAGAAATAGTGAAAGAGAATAAAGGGGAAAGAAGAGAAAATGAGTGGGAAATATCAGAGAGGGAGACAGAACATGAGAGACTCCTAACTCTGGGAAACGAACAAGGGATGGTGGAAAGGGAGGTGGGCAGGAGGTTGGGGTGACTGGGTGACGGGCACTTGATGGGATGAGCACTGGGTGTTATGCTATACGTTAGCAAATTGAACTCCAATAAAAAAAATTTAAAAGAATTATTCCTAGATATTTTACTGTTTTTCATGCTATTGTGAATGGGACAGTTTATTTCTTTTTTTTCAGGTGTTTCACTGTTAGTCAATAGAAGTGCAACTGATTTCTGTAGGTTGACTTTATATCCTGTAACTGAAATTTATTGATTAGTTCCAAGGAGTTTTTGGTTAAGTGTTTAGGATTTTTCTATATATATGATCATATCATCTGCAAATATCAATTTTACTTCTGGTTTGGATGCTTTTTATTTCTTTGTTAATTCCTTATTGTTCTAGCTAGGAATTCCAATACTATATTCAATAAGTGTGGTGAGAGTGGGTAGTCTTGTCTTGTTCCTGATCTTAGAGGAAAAGCTTTCATTTTTTACAAATTGAATATAATGTTAACTGTGGGTTTGTCATACAGGGTCTTCATTATATTGAATCATGTTTCATGTTCCTTCTATTCCCAGTCAGTCCACTGAGGGTTTTTATCATGAAAGTATGTTGTATTTTGTCACATGCT
This sequence comes from Canis lupus dingo, assembly GCF_003254725.2. Lineage (NCBI taxonomy): Eukaryota > Metazoa > Chordata > Mammalia > Carnivora > Canidae > Canis > Canis lupus. The sequence continues at coordinate 38,218,608 of NC_064263.1, forward strand.
TTTACTACATCTATTGAGATGATCATGTGACTTTTACCTTTCTATTAATGTGGTGTATCACATTTATTGATTTTCATATGTTGAAATATACTTGTACCCCAGGGATAAATCCCACTTGGTCATGGAGTATGATACTTTCAAAATGTTCTTAAATTTGGATTGCTAGTATTGTGTTGAGAATTTTTGCATCTATATTCATCAGAGATATTGGTCTGTAGTTTTCTTGTAGTGTCTTTATGGGTATTGGTCTCAGGATAATGTTGGCTTTGTAGAATGAGTTTTGGTGTGTTCCCTCCTCTTCAATTTTTTGGAAGAGTTTGAGATGGACTGTCATTAATTCTTCATCAAATGTTTGGTAGAATTTGCCAGTGAAGCTGTCTAGTCCTGGGATTTTTCTGTGTTGGGAGCTTTATGATTAGTGTTTTAATCTTACTACTTATTATTAGTCCATTCAAATTTTCTCTTTCTTCCTGAATCAGTCTTAGTAGGTTTTATGTCTCTAGAAATTTATCCATTTCTTCTAGGCTAATTTATTAGCATACAAGTGTTCACGGCAGTTGCTTATTGACTCAACATATTTCTGTAGTATCACCTGTAATGTCTTCTCTTTTATTTTTTATTTTTTTAAATTTTTATTTATTTATGATAGTCACAGAGAGAGAAAGAGAGAGAGACAAACTTTGGTTTGTCCCTATGCAGAGACATAGGCAGAGGGAGAAGCAGGCTCCACGCACCGGAAGCCCGATGTGGGATTTGATCCCGGGTCTCCAGGATCGCGCCCTGGGCCAAAGGCAGGCGCCAAACCGCTGTGCCACCCAGGGATCCCTTCTCTTTTATTTTTGATTAATTTGCCTCCTCTCCTTTTTTCTTAGTCTCACTAAGGTTTATCAATTTTGTTTATCTTTTTTAAAGAAATCAGCTGTAGTTTTCTTGATCTTTTCTAGTCTCTGTTTCATTTCTTTTTCCTCTGCTCTTTATTTTTTTTTCCCTTCCGAGAACTTTGGACTTAAATTTTCTTCTTTTTCTAGTTCCCTGAGGGATAAAGTTAGGTTGGTATTTGAGATCTAATTTCTTTTCTTTTTAAAAGATTTTATGTATTTATCTGACAGAGAGTGAGAGGTGGTGAGGGAGACAGAGGGAGAGAAAGTGACAGAGAGCACAAGCATAGGGAGCAGCAGGCAGAGGAAGAGGGAGAAGCAGGCTCCCTGCTGACAAGGAACCTGACACAGGCTTGATCCCAGGATCCCAAGATCATGACCTGAGCCAAAGGCAGATGTTTAGCCAACTGAGCCACCTAGGTACCCTGAGATCTAATTTCTTAATACATGTGTTTATTGCTATAAAGTTCCATCTCAGAACTGCTTTTGTATCATCCCATAGGTTTGTTTATGTTGTATTTCCATTTTTGTTTGTTTTGAAATATTTTTTATTACCTCTTTGGTTTCTTCCTTCACCCACTGGTTGTTCAGGAGTGTGTTGTTTATTTTCCACTTATTTGTGGGTTTCCAACTTCCCTCTTGTTGATTTCTAGTTTCTTACTAGAAATCAGGAAAAGGAAAGGTCAGGAAAGATACTCGGTATAATTCCAATGTTTTACAATTTGCTGAGGCTTGTTTTGTCACGTATCAAATGATCTTTCCTGGAGAATCTTCTGTGTGCATTTGAAGAGAATGTATATTCTGCTGCTGCTCCATAGAATGTTCTACAAATATCATTTGGTCTAATATATGGTTCATATCCATTGTTACTTTGTTGATTTTCTGTCTGGATGATCTATCCACTGCCAAAAGTGGAATATTAAAGTTCCACTAATATGGTATTGTTGCCGATTTCTGTCTTCATATTTGTTAATATTTGATTAATATATTTAGATGCTCTGATATTAGGTGTGTATATTAACAACTGTTATAGCTTCTTGATTAACTGACCCTTTTATCATTATATAATGACCTTCTTTGTCTCTTGTTATTGTTTTTGGCTTAAAGTTTATATTGTCTGATATAAGTATAGCTATCTTTGCTTTACTTTGGTTATCACTTACTTACATGGACTATACTAATCTATCCTTTCACTTTGAGATCATGTGTGTCCTTAATGCTGAAGTAAATCTCTTATAGGCAGCATATAGTTGGATCTTGGAGTTTTTTTCTTAAATTTTATTTATTTACTCAAGATATCTCTATCTCTATCTCTATCTATCTATCTATCTATCTATCTATCTATCTATCTATCTATCTATCTAATAGAGGGAGAGGGAATAGCAGACTTTGTGCTGAGCCCAATGCAGGGCTGGATCCCACGATCCTGAGATCATGACCTGAGCCAAAATCGAGAGTCAGACACTTAACTAACTGAGCCACCCATGCACCCCAGGTCTTGTTTTTTATCTATCTAGCCACTCTGTGCCTTTTGGATCCATTTACATTTAGGTAATTATAGATATGTAAGGACTTAGTAATACCATGTTTGCTATGTTATTGATTGCTTTCTGGTCATTCTGTATTTTCATTGTTCTTTTTACCCCCTTGTATATTTTTTGTGTCACAATTTTACCTTTTATATTGTACATTCATTAATACATTATAGTTACTATAGCTATTTTTAATGTTCTTTTAACCTTTATGCTGTAGTTAAGTGGCTAACTCACCATTCTATTTTAGAGCTTTCTAAATCTGACTGTGAATTTTTCACCTATAATCAGTGTGTTGTGTATGTTCATATGTTTTCACATCACTGATTACTGTCTTTTCATTTCAACTTTGAGAACTTATTTTAGCATTTCTCCCTCAGCTTTTGTTTGTGTGGCAAAGTCTTTATTTATCCTTCATATCTGAAAAATAACTTCACTGAATAGAATATTCTTGTTGGCAATTTTTATCTTTCAACACTTTGAATATGTCATTCCACATAGAAAACATTCCGTATGTTTTCTCACCTGTAGCGTTTTTTTTTACCTTTTCTCCATGTCCCTTTATTTTTTTAAAATTTCCTTTTATTGTTCAATTTGCCAACATATAGCATAACGCCCAGTGCTCATCCCATCAAGTGCCCCCCTCAGTGCCCGTCACCCAGTCACCCCACCCCCCTGCCCACCTCCCTTTCCACTACCCCTTGTTCGTTTCCCAGAGTTAGGTGTCTCTCATGTTCTGTCACCCTCTCTGATGTTTCCCACTCATTTTCTTTCCTTTCCCCTTTATTCCCTTTCACTATTTTTTATATTCCCCAAATGAATGAGACCATATAATGTTTGTCCTTCTCTGATTGACTTATTTCACTCAGCATAATACCCTCCAGGTCCCTCCACATCGAAGCAAATGGTGGGTATTTGTCATTTCTAATGGCTGAGTTATATTCCATCGTATAATATACCACATCTTCTTTATCCATTCATCTTTCGATGGACACCGAGGCTCCTTCCACAGTTTGGCTATTGTGGCCATTGCTGCTATAAACATTGGGGTGCAGGTGTCCCGGCATTTCACTGCATCTGAATCTTTGGGGTAAATCCCCAGCAGTGCAATTGCTGGGTGGTAGGGCAGATCTATTTTGAACTCTTTGAGGAAACTCCACACAGTTTTCCAGAGTGGCTGTACCAGTTCACATTCCCACCAACAGCGCAAGAGGGTTCCCCTTTTCCACATCCTCTCCAACATTTGTTGTTTCCTGTCTTTTTTTTTTTATTATTATTTTAATTTATTTTTTATTGGTGTTCAATTTACCAACATACAGAATAACCCCCAGTGCCCGTCACCCATTCACTCCCACCCCCTGCCCTCCTCCCCTTCTACCACCTCTAGTTTGTTTCCCAGAGTTAGGAGTCTTTATGTTCTGTCTCCCTTTCTGATATTTCCCACACATTTCTTCTCCCTTCCCTTATATTCTCTTTCACTATTATTTATATTCCTCAAATGAATGAGAACATATAATGTTTAATGTTTGTCCTTCTCCAATTGACTTACTTTACTCAGCATAATACCCTCCAGTTCCATCCACGTTGAAGCAAATGGTGGGTATTTGTCGTTTCTAATGGCTGAGTAATATTCCATTGTATACATAAACCACATCTTCTTTATCCATTCATCTTTTGATGGACACCGAGGCTCCTTCCACAGTTTGGCTATTGTGGACATTGCTGCTATAAACATCGGGGTGCAGGTGTCCCGGCATTTCATTGCATCTGCATCTTTGGGGTAAATCCCCAACAGTGCAATTGCTGGGTTGTAGGGCAGGTCTATTTTGAACTCTTTGAGGAACCTCCACACAGTTTTCCAGAGTGGCTGCACCAGTTCACATTCCCACCAACAGTGTAAGAGGGTTCCCTTTTCTCCGCATCCTCTCCAACATTTGTGGTTTCCTGCCTTGTTAATTTTCCCCATTCTCACTGGTGTGAGGTGGTATCTCATTGTGGTTTTGATTTGTATTTCCCTGATGGCAAGTGATGCAGAGCATTTTCTCATGTACTTGTTGGCCATGTCTATGTCTTCCTCTGTGAGATTTCTCTTCATGTCTTTTGCCCATTTCATGATTTGATTGTTTGTTCCTTTGGTGTTGAGTTTAAGAAGTTCTTTATAGATCTTGGAAACTAGCCCTTTATCTGATACGTCATTTGCAAATATCTTCTCCCATTCTGTAGGTTGTCTTTTAGTTTTGTTGACTGTATCCTTTGCTGTGCAAAAGCTTCTTATCTTGATGAAGTCCCAATAGTTCATTTTTGCTTTTGTTTCTTTTGCCTTCGTGGATGTATCTTGCAAGAAGTTACTGTGGCCAAGTTCAAAAAGGGTGTTGCCTGTGTTCTCCTCTAGGATTTTGATGGATTCTTGTCTCACATTTAGATCTTTCATCCATTTTGAGTTTGTCTTTGTGTATGGTGTAGGAGAATGTTCTAGTTTCATTCTTCTGCATGTGGATGTCCAATTTTTCCAGCACCATTTATTGAACAGACTGTCTTTTTTCCAGTGGATAGTCTTTCCTGCTTTGTTGAATATTAGTTGACCATAAAGTTGAGGGTCTACTTCTGGATTCTCTATTCTGTTCCATTGATCTATGTGTGTGTCTGTTTCTGCTGATAATCAATGCATTGCCTAATGGGGGTTTCTTTGTAGGTTATACTTTTTTTTTTTTTTTTTGTCCTGGCTGTATTTAGGATTCTTTATCTTTGATTTTGATAATTTCATTATAATGTGTCTCAGAGAAAGTCTTTTTTCATTAAGCTAATAAAGTGATTTATTAGCTTCGTTGAACTTTGATATTCAAGTCTTCTCCAGGTTTAGGAAGTTTTTAGCTATTCTTTCTTTTCTTTTCTTTTTAAAATATTTTATTTATTTATTCATGAGAGACATACAGAAAGAGGCAGAGACATAGGCAGAGGGAGAATCAGGCTCCCTGTGGGAAGCCCGATGGGAGACTCAATCCCAGGATCCTGGGATCAGGACCTGAGCCAAAGGTAGACACTCAACCACCAAGCAACCCAGGTGCCCTGAGATCTTTATTTCTTCATATATTTTCTAGAAATCATATGATCATCTCAATAGATGCAAGAAAAGCATTTGACAGAATTCAATATCCTTTCAAGATAAAAACTAAACAAATTAGGTATAGAATGAACCAACCTCAACATAATAATAACCATATATAACAAGCTCACTTTTTCATATACATCATACTCAAAAAGGCAAAAAGCTGAAAGCTTTTCATCTAACATTAGGAATAGAAAAGGGTGCCAACTTTCAGCACTTTTTATTTAACACAGTACTTTTTATTTAACACAATTTATAGCCAGAGCAATTCAAGTAAAATAAATAAAAGGCATCCAAATCAGAAAGTAAGAAGTAAAATTGTCTGTTTGCAGATGATATGATTTTATATATAGAAAACCCTAAATATTTGACCAAGAAACAGTTACAACTGATAAATAGATTCAATACAGTTACAGGATATGAAGTCAATATACAAAAATCAGTTGTGTCTCTATATACTGACAATAAACTACTAAAAAATATATGTTAAGAAAAAATCCCTTTACAATAGCATCAAAAATAATACTTAGGAATAAATTTAACTAAAGAGATGACAGATATTAAAGCTACTAAACTACAAAACTACACTAAAAACTATGAACCACGATGAAAAGAATTGAATAAAAGAAATAAATGGACAGATGTCCTATGTTTGTGTTTTGGAAGAATTAATATTTTAAAAGTGTTTATATATCCAAAATGAGCTACTTATTCAATGTAATGCTTGTCCAAATTCCAATGGCATTTTTCACAGAAATAGAAAAAATATTTTAAAATCATATGTATCATATGGAACCAAAATAGACTGAAAAAGCTAAACAATCTTCAGCAAAAAGTGCAACCTGGAGACATCACATGTCCTGCTTTTGAACTCTATTACAAAGCTATTGTAACCAAAACAGTATGGTATGTTATAAAAATAGGTACATAGATCAATGTAATGGAGTAGAGAACCCAGAAATAAAATTATACTTAACACAAGTAATTTTTAAATTATGTTTATGATTTTATCACTACATTAGAAATGAAAATACACTGTGAGAAGCTGCATATGCATGCTAGTTCATGAAGTTTATGGAGCAATGGAGGCATCCATTGCAGAAGGTTAAAACTGGCTTATCCTGTAGGGGATAAAAGGAGTTCACACACAAAGGTCATCAATGGTGAGATTATTGATAACATTTGCCAGCTGGAGTTTTTGAACGAATGGAAAGTTTCAAAATGAACATAACGGGACACTGGTTACTCCTGACCTCTTAGCCAAGGAGTAAGGGTAAGAAGGCATCAGGAGGTACCTCAAATTCTACAAACATAAAGATTTACAAAAACAAAACAAAACAAAACAAAACAAAAAAACAAGCCCCAAACCAAGACACCCAGGCAATGTTGAATTTACTCTTGAGAGGAGATCCCCATTTTATAATGTTTGAATAACTTCTTTCTCCTGCCTGAGAGTTTCCTTTGAGAAAAAAGTATTTTTTTTTTTTTTCACTTAGTTTAGTTTTCTTCAGTTTTGACCTGTCAAATTTCCACTTTGGACAAGTCTGGCTTATCGCTTATCTTGACTAAAAGGACTAGGGACACCTAGGTAGCTCAGTAGCTGAGCGTCTGCCTTTGGCTCAGGGCATGATCCTGGGGTCCTGGAATGGAGTCCCGCATTGGGCTCCCCACAGGGAGTCTGCTTCTCCCTCTGCCTGTGTCTATGCCTCTCTCTGTGTTTCTCTCATGAATAAATAAATAAAATCTTTAAAAAAAGTAAAAGAAGGACTAAAGGCCTGAATGACAGTGAAAGGCTGATTGCTGGGCTAACGCAGCACACTGGACAAGGTTCACAGTCAAATGATTCTTGACAAAGGTACCGAGAATACACAGTGGGGAAAGGATAGTCTCTTCAATAAATGATATTGGGAAAACTGGTTACGCACATGCAAAAGTATGAAATTGAACCCTTACTTTACACAACATACAAAAATCAAATCAAAATGGTTTAGACTTAAACTTAAGACCTACAACTGTAAAACTCCTAGAAGAAAACATTGGGAAAAGCTCCTTGACATTGGTCTTGACAATGATTTCACGGATCAGACACCGAAAGCAGTCAGTAAGAGCAAAAACATAAAAGTGAGACTACACACAATTGAAAAGTTTCGGCACTATAACGGGAACATCAATAAAATGAATAGGCAATCTACAAAATGGAAGACAATTTTTGCAAACTATAAATTCAATACGGGGTTCATATCTAAAACATATAAACCATTACAATTCAATAGCAAAAAAACCAAATAACCCAATTAAAAACACATAAAGGAACTGAATAGATATGTTTCCAAAGAAGACTTACAAAGGCCAAAAGGTGTATGAAAAGATGTTCAGAATCACTAATCAGCAGGAAACTGCAAATCAAAACCATAATATGATACCACTTCTCACCTGCTACGATGGCTAATATAAAAAAGTGAAAAGATAAATTTTGGTAAGGAGGTAAAGGAATCCCTGTATACTGCTGAATGTAAATTGGTACAGCCATTATGAAAAAGAGTATGTATATTCCTCAAAATTTAAAAATAGAACTACCATATAATCCAGCAATCCCACTTTTGGATATATATCCAAAGGAAATAAAATTGCTATCTTAAAGAGGTATTTATACACGCATGTTCATTCATTGCAAATTATTCACAATAGGCAAGAAATAGAAACAACTAAATGTCTATCAATGGATGAATAAAGAAAATGTGGCTGTATATACAATAAAATATTCAGGCTTAAAGAATAAGGAAATCTTGCCATTTACAAACACATGGGTGCATGTGGACATTGAAAAGTTGAATAGAATAAATCAGACCCAGAAAGACAAATATTGCCTGATCTCATTAAATATGGAATCTTGAGAGGAAAAAAAAAAAAAGCTGAACTCATAGTAACAGGGATTAGAATGGTTGTTTTCAGAGGATGTGGCATGAGGGAAAAGAGGGGATAATAGAGAAGAAAGGAAAAGACAGACAGACAGACAGACAGACAGACAGAAAGAAAGAAAGAAAGAATAGTGGCTGCCAGGGGCTGGGAAGAGGTGCTCATGGGGACATACTATTTGATGGGTGCAAAATTGAAATTTTGCAACATGAAAGGTTTCTGGAGATGGATGGGGGTGATGGTTGTACAACAATTTTAATGCACTTACTACTGTTAAACTATACACTTAAAAATGATTAAGAGTAAATTTTATGTTGTAGTTGTAGGTATTTTAGGCAGGTAGATTGCCCTGGGGAGCAGACTGACAGTGAGGCCAGCAGTGGTGTGGCCCAAGATATGCTTCTGGAAATGCTGGAAACCAACGCAGGTTGCAGATCATCATGGTGCTGAGCAGCCAAATGGGGAGCACTTTCAGGAGGTAGAGACTCTCTCTCCAGGGCTGACAGAGCAGCCCATCTTAGCCCATCAGGGCAGTAAACTGCTTATCGTCTGCACGCGCCAGCCATGGAGCTGCTGAATTAGCAGCATTACAGAAGGCACCATACACTGTAGCTGCGGGCCTTAGGGCCACCTGGCTCAGCTTTTGCCCCTGGGGACATCCCTGTGGCTCCCCCCTCTCTTAGGATACAAGTAGTCTTGGCTGTACCTTGGGACATAACCACACAGTGCCTACTCTCCATCCAGATTGTCCAGACTGTCCACAATCCAGCTGGTACACACATTTTGAGTAGAACTGATACCTTTTTCCTGCCTCACACAGAGACCCCTACTAGCTGTCTGCCTTGGGTGGGCTAGGCTTAGGGGAGGGGAACTGCAGGCTGGGCTTGATAATAAAGACCAGAATCTCCAAAAAAATTCTTTTTCAGGGAAAAAAACTTGTTAAATTTACCTGTAACACTGATAGTGAGGGATACCAAGCTATAGCCACTTTAGAATATCAGATTAGGAGAAGGTAGGTTCGGCTAAATGACAGTCTTCAATCTTTACCCAAGGGCATTCCCTTTCTCCTAATCCAAAAAATAAACTAGCACTTGTCCTACAGTACTGGTTTATGACCTACTTTTGAGAGTATGTTCATAGGAGCTGGTGTCCCAGCCTCCCTGAGCACCCCTAATTAGACTGCATGCTCTTTTTGCTGCATCTCCTGCCTCTGTCACCATTCCCTATGAACACTCTCTGTAGCGTGGTCACAGTATCCTGGCTCTGGAATGGAACATCAAATTGTTGTGTCTTTATAAAGATGTCATATCTCTTTGAGATAACCTATAAATACAGTGCAACTCAAGAGGATTTTTTTATTGTGATAAACAGAAAAGTTCTAAAATACACTTGGAAAATAAGTGGTCAAGAGACCCAAAAAGAAGAACTTTGGTACAGATCAGCTCTAGCAACTGTTAGAATATACATAAGCACAATATGTGTTAAAATACTATGATCCTGAAAAAAATAAAAATGTGTATTTGAGGGCCACCTAGGTGGCTCAGTGGTTGAGCGTCAGCCTTCAGCTCAGGGCGTGGTCCTGGGATCTGGGATCGAGTCCCACATTGGGCTTTGTGCGGGGAGCTTGCTTCTCTCTCTGCCTATGTCTCTGCTTCTCTGTGTGTGTGTGTCTCTCATGAATAAATAAATAAATTTTTTAAAAAATGTGTATTTGAAGCCACTCTGGAAAACTGTGTGGAGGTTCCTCAAAGAGTTAAAAATAGACCTGCCCTACGACCCAGCAATTGCACTGTTGGGGATTTACCCCAAAGATTCAGATGCAATGAAACGCCGGGACACCTGTACCCTGATGTTTATAGCAGCAATGTCCACAATAGCCAAACTGTGGAAGGAGCCTCAGTGTCCATCGAAAGATGATGGATAAAGAAGATGTGGTTTATGTATACAATGGAATATTACTCAGCTATTAGAAATGACAAATACCCACCATTTGCTTCAACGTGGATGGAACTGGAGGGTATTATGCTGAGTGAAGTAAGTCAATCAGAGAAGGACATTGTATGTTCTCATTCATTTGGGAAATATAAATAATACTGAAAGGGAATATAAGGGAAGGGAGAAGAAATGTGTGGGAAATATCAGAAAGGGAGACAGAACATAAAGACTGCTAACTCTGGGAAACGAACTAGGGGTGGTGGAAGGGGAGGAGGGCTGGGGGTGGGGCTGAATGGGTGATGGGCACTGAGGGGGGCACTTGACGGGATGAGCACTGGGTGTTATTCTGTATGTTGGTAAATTGAACACCAATAAAAAATAAATTTATTATTTAAAAAAATGATAAAAAATAAAGGGTTAAAAAAATGAAAAAAAAATGTGTATTTGAGGAACTGAATGCAAAGCCACAAAGTAGACCCAACGACTCAGACAGAGAAAGTTAATTTGTGCTAAGAGGTGACTGTGGAATAGGGATGATATCTATTAGACAATAGGCATAGCTTAGTAGCCCACAAAAATGTTTTAATTTTAGATAAATGAACAAACTATGAATATGAATAAAAAATAATAATGAATATATAGTAATGAATTGAGCTTGGGTTGTATTTACCCTTATAACAGACAGTTATAAAATATAATTTTATGTTTTTTATGGATGGAGAACCCAACAAAAGCAAAAATGCCTAAGGCACATGAAAATCACAAGGCACAAGAAAATGCATTCTTAGCCTGTAGAGCTCAAGCCTTTCTGTAATCATGATCTCTATCATGCTCACCACCATCATAAAGCTACCTAAGAACAAGCAATGTTAGTAAAAACAATGTGCTTGCTATAAAAACACAGCTTTGGGATCCCTGGGTGGTGCAGCGGTTTGGCGCCTGCCTTTGGCCCAGGGCGTGATCCTGGAGACCCGGGATCGAATCCCACGTCAGGCTCCCGGTGCATGGAGCCTGCTTCTCCCTCTGCCTATGTCTCTGCCTCTCTCTCTCTCTCTTTCTGTGTGACTATCATAAATAAATAAATAAAAATTAAAAAAAAAAAACACAGCTTTAAGACAAAGTGCCTGCCTTCTCATTTTAGCAAGATTATTCCTTAAGTCTGTCACATATAGACTGTAAACTGCCATTGGATTATTAGTTTGGGTAAACATTAAGTTATATACAAAAGTTATATTTAACAATTACAAGTTAAATCTTAAAAAAAAAATCTTTAAAAATAAAAATTACAAGTTAATTAAATAATTTGATGGTCATAAAGTGCACAAACTAGAATTCAGAGTTTTTATATACTTGTTTTTGATGGTGGTAAATAATACAAATTATTATTCAATAATTAATAATGATAAGTATTAAAAATGTAATAATTATTAATATATTATATATTAAATATATTATATATATATACTTTTTAGAGCAAGAGAGAAAGAGCACATGCTTGTGAGCCAGGAGAGGGTGGAGGGGCAGAAGGAGAGGGAGAAGAAATTCTCAAGAGGACTCCATGCTCAGCACGGAGCCTAATTCAGGGCTCCATCTCATGATGCTGAGATTATGACCTGAGCTGAAACCAAGATTCTGATGCTTAACGAATGGAGCCACTCAGACATCCCGGTGGTATTTAAACTTTGAATCTTTGAAAGAATTCAAAAGAAAAGTATCAAGAGATAACTTCTATATAAGAACGAACTAATCATAGTGAAAAAAATAACAGCATGAAAAGTATTTCCTCAAATGCTAAAGAAGTGGATTATTAGTTGTAACATGTAAAAATTTTAATTCTAATGTATGTAAATATCATCAAACCCCCTTAATGGCAAATAACATAAACAGTACAAAGTACACATAGTAAGCACAGAGGGGAAAGGGTTCAACCTGTAACATATTTCAAATTAAACAACAAAGTATGTTTTTATATCTTTAACTCGGCAGGGAAGATGTGATATAACACTAGCACCATTGTTTACTCTGAAACTGATGAAACTTTTGACAGGGGGTACAAAACAGGAATATGGTAGTATGTACTGAAAACCATAAAAAGGTTCATGCCCAGACACAGCACTTTCATCCCTTGTAACTTACAGGAGGAGGTAATTCACAAGGAGGGTGCTGCTCTTCACTGTAGCAGCCTCTAGGTTAACAGCAGAAATTGACAACATCCGGAAGGTCCAACAACAGGGGCGGTAAAAGCAGCGACATAAATCACAGTACATTAACCGATAAAATATTCTGCGGCTCTCACAATAATTATGAAGAACACGAGACAGCCTGAGGTGTTGTTCGAAACACTGTTTGGTAAAACAAAATGTCCGATTACGGAGGTGTTTGATTTTTAGCTCTGTGAGATACCCCAGTGGGGAGACAGGACTCGGGGGCAGCAGAGAAAAAGAGGCTGAGTTTGCTCCTGCTCCTGCTCCTGCACTCACGAAGCTGGTGAAGTTTCTTTCAGCACAGACACAACCCTCCACCCCCATGGCTGCCTCTCTTTTTCCTTGCTCCTCCTCACCCTTTCACTGAGTGCATTCCTGCTGCTCCAGGACGCCCATGTCACTCAGCATGTTTTGTATTCAGGCCTGGGATACAATAATGATGACACCATCCCCTCTGCTCAGGGGGCTCACAGTTTACACACAGATGGATGAGGGAATAGTTGCAAAACAGTAGAGAAAGCCATAAAGTGACAAGGGAAAAAAGGAAGCTAAATGAGAACCAGGACCCTTAGGGGGTCACATGTTTTATCTCTTCAAAGGAATTTTGCATTTAGAAGATGCTCAGGGAATCAGCTCTCTTAGTTACCCCCTGACCCCCCACAGAATAAGGTTTCCTGGGCTGGCTCCTCCACCTGAGGTGAAAATGCTCAAGTCTCTCCTCCAAGGCAAAAGTCAAGCTTTCATCTCCCCACTAGCCACCCATCATCTTTTCTATAAGCTCTGCTTCCCTTACAGTCACAAGCACACTCATTTCTAATGCCCTACTGAGCCGTCACTGCTTAGCCCGCTGCGAGTCCAGTTAGTCGTGATCATGACAAACATGAGAGAAACGGAGGGCTCTTGCAGCCCAGGGAGGGGAAGACAGAAGTGGCAGAAAGAAGGATGAACTCAGGGTTCCAGAGCAGAGACAAGCCGCCACATCTAGAACATGGTCACACAGATGGGAATGGCAGGAATTGAACCTGGAAGTGTAGGCGAGAGCCCCACCACATGGAGTCTGTGGGTCTGAGTCGACTTTGAAGTTACTAGAGACCATGGGGTTGGGACACAGCTCTGCTCCTTCTTACCCCCTGCTCCCCACTGCTTGCACAGCATCTTCATGAACCTTCATCCTCACAGCAATAATTGGAAGTAAGTAGATGAGGTGATGATACTTCCTTTAGAGGTGAGGAAAACGACACGTGACCAAGGCCACATGACTGCTAAGAGAAAGAAGAGGCGCAAATGGGAATATTAATTGTCCTGGGAGCTCAAGAGATAAAGGGTTGTGGCCCTTTCCTTGCCCTAATACATGTGGGTAACTTTCCCTCTTGGCCTCTTGCTTCACCTGAGAAGCTGTGCTATCTACTCTGAAGTGATAAGATCTCTCCCTTCCCTTCCAGACTCCGCCCCCCCCCCCCCCCCCCCAGCATGCTAACCCTGATGCCCAGGCCACAAACCAGATCAAATTAATCAGAATCTGGAGGAGGTGCTAAAACCCAGGTACCAGCATTTTGCACAGTCCCAGGAGATGCCAATGGGCAGTTAGGGTTGAAAAGCAACAATGAGGAGTCCGCCAGAGTCCGGCATGAGGGCCACCCAGATCCACCTCACCCTGTGCCCTCCTCCTTATCTTCTATCACTTCTCCCCCAGAGGTCAGCTCCCTGTCCTAGGGCGGCTGTTGAAGCTGCAGGCAGGCCACACCCCTTAACTGCTTTCCACAGTTTTTACTGTCCACCCTCTGCTCCCTACCTTGACAGGCCTAATGGATTCTGCAGACTCAATAACCCAGGCATCTGGAGCTGTCCTGGGATTAGCCTGCCACACAACGCAGAAGTGGCCCTTGCTCCTGGTTCTAATTAAATAATTCAATGTAAATAGCCTTCCTTTCCTCCTGAGCCCAGGCTCCTTTAGTCACATGGAGGTGAACAAGGGCAGTCTCCAGTGGGACGCAGGAGCAGAAAAGAGCTGCTCATATGCAACAGTGGTTGCAGCAGTCACAGCAGCCCTCGGCTCCAGTGAGAGACACAAGGCTCCAAGTCCTTCTTGTAGACTAGCCACTCCTGATCAAGGAGGCGCAGCCAGGAGCCCTGCAGAAAATGTTGCAGGCTCCAGGGTGGGATATTCCATTTGGGAGGGCCGCCGGGGGAGTACTAGAGGGCTTCCCTCTTCCCTGTTCACTTCATCCATCCCCTTTCCCTGACCCTCATCCCGGGCTCTGTTCTAGTCTCCCAGAGGATTCCTTATAATCTTACTCCTCCTCACATTAGGAGAGAGGTTCTCACTCTTTCCAACTCTTCCTATGGGCTCAGGTATCTTCCCCAGTATACGGGAGGATCCAAGTTAAGTTGGTGCCTTCTGGGATCCAGGACTCTCACTGGTGCCTTCCTGGGATCTAGGACTCTTGAGTGAAGACAGGTTATCTACCAGAGAACATTATCCATGTCCCTAAACTTTTCCATCCTCAGGTATGCTGCACGGGGTTATCTCCTTCACTTATATATTATTAATCCACTTGTTTATTTATACATTATTAATTCACTTATTCAATAGATAGTTATTTTCACCATAAACAAGGCGAATCCCATGTTTCTTGGACAAACCACTTAAGGCTCAAGAGCAGAGATGAATATGGCACTTGGGGAGATATTCACTAGAGATGCAGCTCAGATGCCACAGATATATTCTCCTTCCCCAGTCAATATGTTCATGTTTGTTTTCACTTAGTCATGGGAGATCATAGCAGCTGCAGTATGCTTGCAGGAGATTTCAGAAGGAAAGAGAATTGACTTGTGGCCATTCCCCTGGTTGATGTACAAATATACTGGATGGGCTGGGCTGTCCTGGTCTAGGACAGGAAGCAGGAAGAGACCATGACAACGAGAATGGTGTGTGAGGCCCATGGGCTAGGCCAACAGAAAAAAAAAAAAGACTATTTGTGGGCATACTGTGCTGCTGGAAACCGGAAACTCCCAACCAGCAGCGTATGTACAACACTGCGGGAAATAAAGGAGGGTATTGAGTATATTTCAGAGCTCTGTGAGCACCTAAACACTGGATCTCAGAATAGAACTGCCCTGCAATTAGGAACAAGACTTTAGTGGCTCCCCATTGCCTGGAACTGTGAGTTACAACCAAGGTAGGACTACTCCCCAAGATGAAGGATCATTAGCCACTCCCTACCCCCTGGAAACATTCCTCATGCCTAATCTTCAGGTTGAGAAAAAGAACCATGAGGACTCACTTCTAAATCATCTTTACTAATTGGAATGCATCAGAATCATTAATTATGTTGTCACAGAAAACATGGCAAAATGCACAGGCCACAAGATAAACTCCACCTGTTAGAAGGTGGAGGAGGGACAGTAAAGTATCTTGCACACGGAAAAGGCACTTTGAAACCAAAAAATGACTCAAGTCACTCCACAGCTTCTACACAGAGATTTATTCAGGGTAACTTATGACAGTGGGTAGATGCCAGACGAACAACACAGGCATGATGCAGCTATTCTCTGCTCACTCTGGACCTCAATCCACTGCTCTTAAAGAGCAAGGGGGCATTAGGGCGAGCTCAAAAGGTATTTATGTAAGGTGGCACCACTGGTACACCAGTTCTATGGCTGCTAGTTATCTAAGGTGGTGCCTTCTGGGGGCCACTTTGGGACGATCAGAACAAGTTTCCCTGTCTTCTGGTAAGGGGATACATTAACCTCCGAGGGGCCTGGAACACATAGCACTTAGAGAGGGCATTGTGAGGACATGCACAAGAGGAAGGGCCAAGGACAGAGGTCAGCATTCCAGCACTCCTCCAACACCTAGCAAGGCATACAGAGCCCCTCACAACCTAATGGCAATCTACCTTTTAGAGTCTTCTCCGGCTTCTAGCCAGTCTTCTCCCTAACGTCCATTCTGTTCAGGAGCTCAGTGGTTTGGCTGATTTGAGTCCCTATCCCCCAGCTGTAAAGATGATGTGATAGACTTTAAACATCACAAATTCTTACAGATGTTCCCATCAAGAAGTGGGGACTTGTTGTGTCCAATATAATGTGACAGAAATTGTCACACTGTTCTCAAGGGTAGATGTCAAGAGCTAATCACAGAAGAGAAATGGAGTCAGAACCTTGATCTGTGTCTCTGTGTTCAGCCTCACATCACCTCCAACTTTGTATAATTATACCAGTCATAAATCTTCCTGGTTATTTAAGACATTAGACGTAGGCTTTAGTGACTTGCAACTGAAAATGTCCACCTGACATGCTGCCAAAGGTCTAATAACCGGTGTTTTCACATCCACTTTATCCATGAAACTCTTAGGGGCACCTGGGTGACTCAACTGGTTAAGTATCTGCCTTTGGCTCAGGTCACAATCCCAGGGTCCTGAGATCCAGCCCTGTGTCAAGCTCCCTGCTCAGCAGGGAGTCTGCTTCTCCCTCTCCCTCTTCCTCTGCTCTTCCCCTCCACTCACACTTGCTTTCTCTCAAATAAAAATTTAAAATATACACATCAAACCCCACTTCACAAACAAACCTTGAAGCAGAAGCATAAAATGGAAGACAATGAGCTTGAAATGGCAGTGGGGCATGGCGGGGGGAGAGTCCAGAACCCTAAGTGATAGCAATTTCTTAATTCCCTGTATGAGCTTCCTAGGGCTGCTGTAAGAAGTATCATAGTGGGCATCCTACTACAACAGTTGTGTGTCATCTCACAGTTCTGGGAGCTAGAACTCAGAAATCAAAGTGTCAACAGTGCCATGCTCCCTCTGGAAGCTGTCACGATATCCTTCCCTGCCTCTAACTTCTGGTTTGCTGGCATCTTTGGTGTTCCTTGTGTTATAGATTCATCGCTCCAATCCTCCATCTTCCAGTGGTGTTCTTCCTGAGTCCCTTCCCATCGTCTTCCCTCCAAGCACGTCTATCTGTGCCCAAATTTCACCTTTCCATAAGGACACCACACTAATGAGCTCAGTAAAACTTGATTACTTCTGCTTAGACCTTATTTCCAAAGAAAGTCAACTTGGTTAAGATTCTTACGTATCCTTTTTGGGGAGACACATTTCAGTCCCTAGTATTCCCCAACCACAGCAGTCCCTGAGGCAGGTATGCAGGATACTACCCAAGGCTCTGATGGAGACACTATGTTTTTATACTCTGTGCCATTTTCCATCCTCCTCAAAACCTTCTCAAACTGTCCACCTTCCTCTTCTCTCTTAGATTCAAGGCACTTACTCTTACGGCTCCTCCCTCCATAAGAAGTAAGTTCTCTCTCCATTGTGCCTCTTAGTACTTATTCATAACTCAAAGCACTGTCAACACCTCAAAGATTAAACAGGTGTATATAGGCTATATCCACAATGGACTGTGTATTGTCACTTACCTAGTATAGTGCCTGGTATATAGGAGAGATTCAGTAATGTTGGATACAATAAAATTACATGGCCTAATATCTTGTACTAACTGTTAGAAGGCATTATTTACTAAATAGAAAAACAGGTTTTCTCACCCATCCTTAAAGGATAATGACTTGGCAAATCACTCAGGATTTGGTGCTCCAGACTATGACATCAAAACAGTCTTGGGAGGAATGCCTGAGTGGCTCAGTGGTTGAGCATCTGCCTTCGGCTCAGGGCGTGATCCTGGGGTCCTGGGATCAAGTCCCACTGCAGGCTCCATGCAGGGAGCCTGTTTCTCCCCCTGCCTCTGTCTCTGCCTTTCTCTGTGTGTCTTTCATGAATAACTAAATAAAAGCTTAAAAGAAAAAACACACAAACCAGTCTTGGGAATGTGTGGGAGAGGAGGGTTTTGAACATTGACTGGAAATCACCCGTGTCCTAGATTCTCCCCCTTTCCCTTTTTCCTTGAAGCTGGCAATCCCATCATTTGAACACATAGTTATCAAGGTAACATCTTACAATTTTTAGTATAGTCTTTTGTGGCTTCTAATTTTTGTCCACTAATGCTTCTCTAATATCCACATAAGGGTTGGACTGAAAATGCCAGAACAGCAAAGTCCCAGTGAGGAAACATTCAGTGTGTTGACCTGCGGAGCTGTCACAGTGCTTGTGCCTATGCTGAGGGGATGGGAAGGGACAAGGTTTAATACTGACATACAGGAAGTGATCCCAAGAGCCAGGCCCACAGTTGATCAGGAGGGATGGAGGAGAGGGAGCATCCACACTAGATAGAACCTCTCTTCCAACTTAAACCAAGGCTCTCCTATTCATTGGCTGTTCTGGGATCAGAAGGCCATCTTACTTATATCAGTTTAAGAAATAACTCCATCTCAAAAAAAAAAAAAAAAAAAAAAAAAAAAAGAAATAACTCCATCTCCCTCTTCATGCTTACCAGAGGCCTCCAGACATTTTGGCTGCTCTCCAGGCAACAAAGTATCAGAACTCTTTGACAAAGTAACCACTATGCATAGCACACTAGGCAGACATTAGGGAAATGGTCACTCAACAAACAATGATTAATATATGCCCCATGTAAGTGTTGTGAGGATTAATGATACAATGTATTTTAAGAACCTAGCACCTACAGAGTATCCAATGCATGGTGGATTTTAGATTGGATTACTGTTATGAAACATTCACTTCCACCCTGTTAGAGATCTACATAGCTGAGCCCTTCACCATGTGACTTCAGTGCCTCCTTGAAGTAGATTGTTTTGGCTAGCCCTGCTACCATTGAGTTTGACCATCTGACTTGCTGTGGGGCCCGTGGAATGTGAGTAGATATAACACATGTTAGACCTGAGCCTCTGAATGTGCTTGAATGTTCTTTTTTTTTTTTTTTTTTTGAATGTTCTTTTTCTTTGTTTTGTTTTTGGCTTCTTGGGGCTTTCACTCTCTGCCATGAGGAAAGCATGTTTCAAGAAGTCATTGATTCTTTAGCCTAGAAACTGCCTAGATATAGGCTGATCAAGTGGGATCAGCCAAATAAAAACATCTCTGCAGAGTCATCAGCAAAAAAAAAGATTATAGTTGCTGTAAGCCACTGAGATTTCTGTGGTTGTTATTATGCAGCAGTATTGCAGCAATAGCTAATAGTGGCTATTGTTGTTGTTATTATTATTGTTGTTGTTGTTATTATTATTATTACATGACATCACTATCTCCACTGTAAGGAATGTTAAATCCTTTAGGATCCCACTCCAGCAGTGAGTCCTGCTGACTCAGGATATTACAGACTAGAAACAAACAACTAGACTCAAAGAATTTCATATTTCATTTCACATACTATAAAAAGTGATATCCACTCTCTCTCTCTGTGTCTCTCATGAATAAATAAATACATCTTTAAAAATAAATAAATGATAAATTGGAAAAAAAAAAACCTGATATCCAGAAATTTAGAATCAACTGCCCAAAGTCTCACAGCTTATTCACTGACAGAATTGCAACTAGCATATGCCTCGATTGTACAGTGACCACATCTCTGAGTCTGTTCAGGATGGTCCTGGTTTGTGCCAGTCACTCCTCTGTAATTATTAATAGCTTCCATAGTCCCTGAATAAACTTCTGATTTTACAATAAATTATATGGTTACCTACTTACTGGGTAATGTTCCTAAAAGTTAAGTTTGGAAATTGTCAGTGAAGGGGATTTTGTTGTAAATAAAATAAAATATAATGATATTTATATCATTATACAATATAATGATACAATATATATAGGTACCATATATATATATATATGGTACCTATATATATATATATATAATGCTACAATATAAACTGGATTCAGTCATAAAGAGATTAATTAGCTCACAAGGAAGGTGGGAATGGCAAAAAGCTTGGTTTATTTTAACTTGTCTGATCCACAGGCAACTTTCCCTAATAACTGACTCCAATTCACTTTGGCAAAGTGATTACTGGCAATGCTTCCTCATCCATACTCTGTGATACATACTTCCTTATTCCTATTACAGAAAAAAATGAAAGTTTCTAATATGCCCTCTGAAGAGCAAAGAGGTATATTTCCCAGAGGCTCCCAGCAAATGAACCCTCAGGCTCTTTGATGCAATTTTGATAACATGCCCATCCCTCCATCAAACTCTGGGGCCACAGAGCAGAGTTACCCTCATCTGAATCACATGTCCTGTCTTAAAGGCCAGCAGTAGAGTCAGTTTTAGCCAAAAGGACTGGGCTGGGTAGGGTTGGCATTAATACCGAACAAATCTCAGGAGAACTGACAAGAGAAGGGGAAGTGGATATTAGGGAGTCACCGCTTGTCCATTCAGTACAGGGCTTGTTGTCTTCAAAAGGTACATGGGATTTCTGCCATTAAACAATGAGTGCTCCATCATGCAACCCCAGAGGGTGGTCAGCCGGTTCTGGCCAGTTCCCAACATCCTACCATCAGGTTGGATGGTTAAAGAGCACAGTGGGGCTGAGGGCATTTCCCTGGGTACTGACATCTGGGGCTGGAATCAAAGTGGGCCAGAGCAGCAGACACACCTGGATCTGATGCCCACTCTGCCACTTACTATGTAACCAGGTTTGTGGCTTAACCTCTGTATAGGTCTCTGATTCCCCCATGTAACCGAGAGGAAATTCCTACTTCATCATGTTTGGAAAGAATTAAAAAACATCAAGCTGTTAAACTTTCTAGCACAATGCTAAATACAAGAGTAATCAGTATCTTTTCTTTGAGCCTTAATTACCTTTTACAGACCGAACAGAATCTGAACAAAGGACCTAAGGCAGCCTAAGGCATTGATCTTTACCAAAGAGAAGATCCATTACCTGAGTATGAGACACAGCTTGGGCCTCCATCCCCCGTTCCCCACTGCACACATGCTGACAGATTCATGGTGTTTTGGTATCCGTTTTCTGGACTGGGCTGCCATCCCTGTCAGATTCTTTCCTTAGTGTGTGTTAATTAATGATGTCACAGCCTTCTTCAAGAATAGCTCCCAGTTGTACTCACTCTGGAGGAGAAGGTAAGGAGTTTATAAAATCTCTACTATCTAATATTGCTACATGAAAGAAACTAACGGCCAAAAGACAATAACCAAAACCAGTGAGAAACACAAACCAGAGCAATTGCCTGCAATTCAAATCAATGAATAGAAAGAGAATAGCCCCTGTGTAGTGGTTTCCATGCTGTGTGCTGGGGATGGAGAAGCAACCAAGAAAGAGATGGCCTCACACTCAAGAACCTCTAGCCAGGTGTGATGAGCATTATAGAAGGGAATTTGCATGGAGCTATAGGACATAGAGCAAGTGGATTTAATCATCTTTGGGGTTCTAAGCTTCCTTGAGAAAGTGGTCCTGATGAGGACTGAAGAAGAGTAGGAACTGATGAAGAGAAGAAACCAAAATCTGGGTGCAGATGTGCTACATCTTGTGATTGGCTTAAATCTCAAACAATTCATTAATTATCATTTTTAAATTAATTCTCGAATCCCTTCACTACTCCTAATCTTTCTCCTGAATAGTAGCCTCTACTAGACTTTCCTCAATATTCATACATTTATTCATTTATTTATTTATTCAACATCTAATAAAAAGAGAGGAAGGAATATTTATCTGACAATCTGACAATCTGACAATGCACAGATTGTATAAATATACAAATTCCGAGCAGGAATTCCAGCATTGCTTCTGAATAAAAATCTTTTTTTTTTTTTAAAGATTTTATTTATTTATTCACTAGAGAGAGAGAGAGAGAGAGAGAGAGAGAGGCAGGCAGAG
This sequence comes from Canis lupus dingo, assembly GCF_003254725.2. Lineage (NCBI taxonomy): Eukaryota > Metazoa > Chordata > Mammalia > Carnivora > Canidae > Canis > Canis lupus. The sequence continues at coordinate 38,240,912 of NC_064263.1, forward strand.
ACACAGGCAGCAGAGGGAGAAGCAGGCTCCGTGCAGGGAGCCTGACATGAGACTCGATCCCAGGTCTCCAGGATCAGGCCCTGGGCTGAAGGCAGTACTCAATCATTGAGCCTCCCGGGCTGCCCTGAATAAAATTCTTTGGTTGAATTGGATGCCTGATTATTTCATCCTTAAATCCCACAGGATCATGAAATAAATGCTGGCATGTAGTGCTGATATAAGACCTCTAAAGAATTAAGCAATGTACTCTTTTGAAAATCTTTTGATTCATAAAAAAATACCCCAAAAGTTAGTGAATTAAAACAAAATCATTCCGTTAGCTCAGAAATGTGCAGTTTGGGCAGGGCTTGGCATCTGCTGGGGTGCTTTGAGAGCAAGAGGACCCATTTCCAAGTTGACTTAATCAAATGGTTATTGTTGGCTGTCACTTGGGAGCATAGCTGGAGCTGAAGGCTAGGAGCCCCATGTTTCTCTGCATGAGTCTCTCTGTGTGGCCTGGGTTTTCTCATGAAATGGGAAATTCCAAAGGCAGAAATCATAAGAGTCAGAGCTAAGAGAAAGCTGTACTGCCTTTTATGGTATAGCTGCAGAAGTCTCATCATGTGCCACCTGCTGAACTGTATTCATTGAGCTAGTCAGTAAGGTCCATCCAGTCTAAGAGGGAAGAGGAAGAGAAATAAACTCCATCTCTTAATGGGAATATGACAAGTTTTTGTTGTTTTGTGGTTTTTTTTTTTTTTTTAAGATTTTATTTATTTATTCATGAGAGACACACACACACAGAGAGAGAGAGAGAGAGAGAGAGAGAGAGAGAGGGGCAGAGACACAGGCAGAGGGAGAAGCAGGCTCCATGCAGGAAGCCCGACGTGGGACTCAATCCCGGGTCTCCAGGATCACACCATGGGCTGAAGGTGACACTAAACCGCTGAGCCACCCGGGCTGCCTGTTGTTTTGTTTTTTAAAGCAGGTAGGATGGGAAATAATATTACAGGCACTGCTGAAAAATACAATCTACCAGTCAAGAGATAATTTCTTCAACTCCAGGTAGATATTTCATAATAAAATGGTATTGTCGATTTTTGAAACAAGGATATCCAAGTTTTATTGTTTTTCCTTTGATCTGATTCTGGAAAGATATTTTACTAGAACCATCAGTTTGTCTTTCTTTTTGGAGATGTAAAACTCAATTTACTCTCTATTAAGGCTAAAAACTGTGGCAGTTACATGATCACCAATTTTCTTTAATGGATAAGAAACTATTTTGTTTTCCTACTCATCTTACATTTAATATAGCACCTATTATTATTATTATTATTATTATTATTCCATATGAGACATTGTATCTTCACTTGATGATGAAATCTAGGTGTTGGAAGGTGAAGGTAACTTTTCTAAATAATAATTAAAATTAAATTAAAAGTTAAGCAACTTTTTCTAAAATCACGTTAGTGTCACATTTGGGATTTGAACCTAAATCTTGTTCTAAATTTTTTTTTTTAATTTTTATATATTTATGATAGTCACAGAGAGAGAGAGAGAGAGAGAGAGAGAGGCAGAGAGAGAAGCAGGCTCCATGCACCAGGAGCCCGATGTGGGATTCGATCCCGGGTCTCCAGGATCGCACCCTGGGCCAAAGGCAGGCGCCAAACCGCTGCGCCACCCAGGGATCCCCTAAATCTTGTTCTAAACCATTAGGTTCTCACCATTACTTAAAACCTGTCAGAAACTTGGGTCATGATTTACATGTCAAGCTTATAAGTAGAAAAATCCTCAGGTTGGTTCGATTTAAAGTGAGCTGAGATACCCTCCCCCAAAAACCGTATCCTAGGATCTTTCATGCCAGGGCTGTGAATTAAGACAGATTTACATTTGAATATAACTATGTCTATTGTTCTCTGTGAGAGAATACTTGAACTAAAAAAGCAAAATCTAAAAGAAAGATCCAATGTGGAGAGAACTAAAATATTGTGTTGCTTTTTCTCCATTCTCCTATCAGTTTAATTTCATGATTCTATAACACATTGATTAAATGCCATAATAAGATAAAGAGTTAGGAGATAAAAGGAAACACAGAAATTTTGCTAATATAAAACAAATTACAGAATGCTTTCAGAAAAAAGCTAATCTTGATCAATGAAATGAAAAATAAAAAGAAAGATACACTGTGAAGCCTGTTAAGTCTGGAGTTCATTCCTAAAACCGGCTGTGCATCAAAATCACCTGGAGAGGGGCACCTGGGTGGCTCAGTTAAGCATATGCCTTCAGCTCAGGTCATGGTCTCAGAGTCCTCGAATTGAAACCCACATTGGGCTCCCTGCTTCTCCCTCTCCCTCTGCCCCTCCCCCTGCTTGAGCTCTCTCTCTCTTGCTCTCTGTCAAATGAATAAACAAAATCTTTTAAAAAATCACCTGGAGAGTATAGTAACTCTGTTCAATGTTCAGACCTGACTTCTGGAAATTCAGACTCATTTGGCATAGGCCTGGGAATGTGTTTTATCAATACCTTGATAATGTTAATGCAATAAGTATTTTGGAAAACAGAGCTTTAGGGCAAAACTCAGGAGATTTTTTTTTACTTCAATTATTACCATATATTTAAACTTTTGATGTCATTCTCTCTGCCATCAATTTTTTCCCCTGGCTTTTTTTTCCCCTTCTTTTCCTTTTTTTTGGAATACCTACAGGGCAATGTCTGTTCATTATTAGAAGTCAGGATTCTGATTCATTCTTTTGCAATTATCATATTAGATTATTATAATATCTTTTGCGGTGAATCAGATGAAACACTATTTCCATATTTTTATTAGATTTAAAAATAGAATATAATTATGGGTACTTGGTGTATTAATATTTGTACCTCCTTTGAATATCAAAGTTTATTGCCATTGAACTACAGCAGTAGTATTTGGTTGAATCTTTCATTTAGTACAGAAATGACTGACTCCTTAGAATCAACTTTGTTTCTTTTAATGTTTACTACAACTTTGAAAACAGGATGGGTACTCCAATTACTTACCATAAGGATGCATTCTCCAAAGGCTGCACTGTTACTATTTGGCATTTGTTAGAACCTCTTAGAAGCATCTAGAAAGCTTTTAGCCGATTCCTACTCCAATCCCATAGTGAACTAAGCAGGATTACAAAAATGTATTCAGAATTTTCATATGGACTTCATATATCCTCCAATCTCAGTAAATATTCTTTATATCATTCAAAAGTTTTTTGAGCATATATTCCACTTAGGCACAAGAAATACAAGGGTGAACAAGGAACAAGATAGACACCATTCTTGCTTTAATGGTGCTTTATCATCTGATGCAAAAGAAAACTGGTAATTATATCATCTGAATTATGACCCCATCCAAAAAAAGTAAGAATAAACTTTCTCAATAACCACCCCCTGTCCTGCTTCATCATCTGAAGAAACCTAGAATCTCTAACTTCCTACAGAGACAGCAGAAAGAATTTCTTCTAGCATTTGGCGAGTAAAAACTCCTGACCTTATGGGGCAAAATAAATAAGCCGTTCCCAGCTTTACCACAGGCAAAGCAGTGACAAGGAGAAACCAACTATTCTCTTCTCAGGAGTCTCTGCTCAGTCCCCGGGCTCCCTGAGGAGCCCATCCATCTATTATCATTTTAACTGGATGTTCCCCTGTAGATAGCACCCACTGGGTTGAAGAGAAATTAGGCACTGTTGGCCTAAGTGTGTTTGACTATAGCTTAAAGATGTTCTGAAGACAACTGGACCAGGGCTGAGGGGTTTCCAAGGGCCTTGAAAGTTCTCTGGGATCTTTGGCTTTGCTCTGAACATCTGACAGCTCATTGTTCTCTTACAATCTTCAGGGACCAATTATATAACTGCCTGGAAATAAAAACAATTTCTACTTGTGTCCTCGGAACCCAATTATCCAGGGACACACCTCTCATAAGACTGGAGCCTGGATCACTGGGTTCATCCCACATGGTGGACTTGAGTCCTTACCACAGCTGTGCCTCATCAAAGAAATGCAAGAACATCCACTCATCAGGTCCGCTTGCCTGCAGACCTCCCTTAAACCAGGCAAAGCTGAGGAGGAGAGACCAAGAAACTTGCCTCTGGATAACTGACATAAGTGTCACAACAATTCATTCTTGCCACTGTGACCATGATGGAATTCTCAGTCGATGTCTGTAGGCTCTGCATTCACACACAGCTCTCACATGCTGGGCTGCTTTCCGTTGTTGCCCTGAGCACAAGATAGTTGACGCTGTTGTGGAAGACCATGGAGTTCCTGACCAATATTTGTAAATGCTCTCTCAGTATCTATTTGCTCTGTGTTTACATGTAATTCTGGTAAACTCTGTTTCTGTTCCCTTCAGTACAGATTAATTGTGTAGATGTCCCAAAACCCATTTTATAGTTATTGAATGATATTTACAGGTTCACATTCAGTGCCTATAGGCTCTTTTGTTCCTATAGCATTTAGCAAAGCTTGGGTTTTATTATCTTGCTGTTTACTTCACTGCATACCAATTAACATAGGAGTGAGTGGGTTTTGCAAAAGACACAATGACACAGGCAAGAAGTGATCATTAACATCTTTATGAGAAGAAATACAAGAACCATAAAAGTGTATTAATTTTAGACCAAGATCAAAGAAAGAGAGCAAGATATTATCTAGTTTAGAGGTATTAGCTCTACATGTCTTATAGTCCCTGAAAGCAGGTAATATTGGTGCCCAATGGAGTGGATATTCTTATGATGCTTCTATAAAATTAATAAAAAATAAAGTTATATTCAGTATATCCTTTTTAAGAGGTAGAGAAATATGCAATGCTTTTTATCTACTTTTCCATACAAGTTGATATAATGTGGAACTTGAAGGGGTAAGCTTTTGTTATAATGATAATTACAGCCACCATTCTTGAGTGCCTCCTCCATGCTGGGCAATGCGCCGGGTGTTTAAAATAAATTATTATTAAACCTGGACAGTGAGTCTGCAACACAGCCAGTTTGGCATCTGAGAGGCATAGGTAAAGCAGATTCCTTCTTTGTGGCTTTGGCAGTTGGTTTAATTTTTAGAATTTTTAAAAATATTTTATTTATTTATTCATGAGAGACAGAGAGAGAGAGAGAGAGAGAGAGAGAGAGAGGCAGAGACATAGGCAGAGGGAAAAGCAGGCTCCATGCAGGGAGCCTGATGTGGGACTTGATCCAGGGACTCCAGGATCACACCCTGGGCTGAAGGCAGACGCTCAACCGCTGAGCCACCCAGGTGTCCCCTATTTTTAGAAATTAAGACACATTGCCCTACTCTTAAGGAAGAGGACTATGTACTAATTTCATTTGATATATCATACTCAGCTGATGTAGTTAGATAAGCAATAATAATACCAATACTAAAATAATAGGCACCACTCTGAAGAATCTGCTCTGTGCCAAGCAATGTGTCTGGTCTTTAACATAAACTATCTTTACTTCAGCGAGGTAGTTATTGCTATTCACATTTTATATGGTCAGAAACACTGGGTCAAGGGAAGTATCATCTGCTTAAGAACAAGAGGTGAATGATAGCGCCAAGACTCAACTCCACTTGCACAAGAACCTAAAGCCAGACTCTTCCCAACCCAATCAGAAACTTTATGGTTCCCGATACTGACCTAAGGGAATCACCTCTGCAAGGAGCTTTCTGGCATAGTGGGAAGGTTCCTATTTCTATCCTTCTTCTCCATGGAACAGTGTTCTCAGTCAGGAAGAGGAGAGTCATTCTGCATTCTATAAATCTGAGCCAAGGGAGAATTTTAATCATCTAACAGGATCCCAGCCAGAGTAATTCCTGATGTCACCAGCTGAGTCCATCCACCTCTCAGAGTAACCTGGTCCTTCTCCACGACATTCAGTTCTTGCCCTGGCAGCTGAAGGCACCCTAAACATGGTTTCTGGATCTTGGAAGGAACCTCTCCTGGTGCCTACAGGAAAGGTGCTGTGCAGGTAGGAAAGCAGCCCCCAGGGCAAATCAACTCTACTAGGTTATCTTATTTTCCTACTATAAGAATCCAGGGAGACCCCATGAACACAAAATACCATTCTTTCCTTCTGCCATAAATGTCTTTCTCATGCCTTGTGTAACCTAAAGTCCACTGACATCACCTCCTAGATTCTAGACTCTTAATGGCAGTTGATATGTCCCACCGAAGGGAGAGGGAATCCTAAATCAAAGTTCTGAAAACCCTGATGCCTGAATGTGAATAATAATTACATTATCTTGTGGCAGCAGGGACATATTAGAGCTTCCTCAAATTTGGGTAGTGGAAAGACTTGAAGTTTGTGTGCACCCACACATTTAAACTCTTCTCTATTGCCTGCTCAACTGCAGTAAAGGTTCTAAATACTTTCTTAAAAAGTAGTTTCCTGGGACACCTGGGTGGTTCAGCGGTTGAGTGCCTTTGGCTCAGGGTGTGATCCCGGCATCTAGGATCGAGTCCCGCATAGGGCTTCTTGTGGGGAGCCTGCTTCTCCCTCTGCCTCTGTCTCTGCCTCTCTCTCTCTGTGTCTTTCATGAATAAATAAATAAAATCTTTAAAAAAAAGAAGTAGTTTCCATCAGGTGATTTTTAATCCAGTGCTCATTTAGTATTTTTGCTGTTTGGTTGTTATCAAAGAAGTCTAGTAGAGGCATCTAAAGCATGGGGCTAACATCCATGTCCCAACTTCAGGGTTGATTTAATAGCATCCTAAGTCCCTAGCAAGGCCTAGAGTAGTATAATGGCAAAGCTCTCCATTTCCCACCTCTACTGGAGATGCACTCAATTGGCACCAATTTGCTCCATATCTCCCCTTTTTCTGTAGCACATGTGAACAGGATTATTGCAAAACACAAAATACATTGGAGGTTGCTAAGGGAAGAAGATCTTATACTTGAAATTTCATGATTTCTAGAGACACCCTCCTTAGGGTGTGGACAGCCTAAGGTCCTGGCTGAATGTGGACAGCCATACAGGTCATGTTCAGGAGGGCTCCCTTTCCAATGGAAGGAGCACAGAGAACAGCACCTGATATAAAGAGGAGTTATCTTGTCTCCTCACTCCCTGCCCCACATCCTTATCAGGGACTCTGTAACTTGTCCTCTATTCAGCCACTTTCTGACTCTAGCCCACAGCAGCTTTTTTCTCCAAGCGTCTAAGACTTACAGGCCTTGCCAGTCAGACCAGTCCTCTAGTATTGTGGTAGCCAGAAAAATGTCCCACCCAACCTTCACACACAGATATGACTTATTCTAATCCCTGGATATTGAGGATATCTTACCATACATAGCAGAAGGGACTCTGAAGATGTGATTAAATTGAGAATTTGAGAAGGATATATTTTCCCGGATTATCCCAATGAACCCAGTAAAATCACAAGAGTCCTTCCAAGTGGAAGAGGGGATGAGACAAGGAGGTAAAAGTGATGCAGTGTGAAAAGGACATGACTGGCCATTGCTGGTTTGGAAACACAGAAGAATAGAGTCATGAACCAACAGTACCTGACAGGCAAATGGAGGAGGCCAAGGAGTGAGTACCTTGTCACAGATAATTACTTTAAAGATAGCATAAAGTTTGCAGCATATTTGTAGGCTCTTAGAATTAGATGGGAACTTCAAAATCTCTCAATCCAATAGATAAGTTTGAACAATGTGGAAATCAAAGACCAATGATCTTCGCAAAGTCACACCATTTCAGTTACGGGTAGGAATTAGAATCCCATCTCCTGACACCCAGCATTCCTTCTACAACTTGAACCCCACCCCATCCACCACTGAATCCACTGTTCAAACAAAACTCTCCAGAATGAACCATAATTTCAGACAAGGTTAAACAACAAATAATGAGAACTATAGGAAGTTAGTGGATTTTTCTTTGAACTTTGAAGAATTTACAATTTTTATTTTATGAATGTTATTATGGATCTGATTTTGGTTTTATTTTCTACCAATTTATTTACCTTAAGTGGCAGCACTAACATTTATTTTCCTTCAGCAAACTTGCCCAAATCCCAAATGTTGGGTCAAGAATTATAAAGGATTCCCATCTGATCATTGAGCCTCTCACTACAAGTCACATTAGCCCTGAAGCAGGCGGACACACCGATGTCCTGCTCTGATCCAATAGCTGTGTCCAGAGGATCAGAGCTCTTACCTGATGTTGCAAGAGATAAGCCTTGTCCTGGCATCTCAGAGCTTCAATGGCACCTGGAAAATAGAATTGTCAAGCTCAATTCTCTTACTACTTCCTCTTCTATAAAACAAAGCTAATAACACCCACCTTATTAAACTGTGAGAATAAGCGAGAGAACACATACAGAGTGCCTGACACTATGGAACTCAAGTTTCTTGCTTTGGTTTATTTCAGTATAATTTTGTTATAAGTTTTCATCCATGCAACATCGTTAAGATAATTTTATATCTAGGTTATTAATTAAACATTGACATCTCCCTTTTCTACTGTTTACAGCGTCCACCTGCTTAATGGGCTCAGCAACCCCTACACCCCCAAGGTACACTTCCTGCCTCTCTTTGGCAGTTACTTCTGCTCTCCCTTCCACAGTAGGGACTCTGCTGCCCTCTGAAAATGTTTTAGGGAAGTGATTCAGAGACAAAGGATTCTCTGCCCCTGTTCTTCAGTAATCTTACTGATGGAAAGCTTTGGTTTTGCCTCTTCTTTACACAGTCCAAACAACTTTTTGAAAGCATTTTATGTTTTCAGAGTAGTTTCAGATTCACAGTAAAACTGAGAGAAAGATCCACAGATTTTCCACATACCCCTGCCCCCTCATATGCATAGCTTCCCCATTATCCACACCCCTCACCAGAGTGGTACATTGTTGATATAATTCATGAACCTACACTGCACATCATAATGCCCTAAGTCCACAGCTTGCTTTAGCGTTGTGAAAATTAATAAGGGGAAACCTCAGCAGAGTTGGGAGGCCAGAGTCCATTGTCAAATTGTCAAATTGTCAATTGACTCAAAGTCAATTATAGGAAGGACTGTCAATCACACACTCCAACAAAGAATCTTCAATAGGAAAGAATCATAAATTACAGATCACAACAGAAAAAAGATGTACATTTCATCTCCTACAAGAGATCAGCTACCACTACCACTCAGCCAATCAGAAACCATCATTACCATGAATGCTTGCTTTTCTCCAATGGACTTTCCTACAAAACAAGCCCTCTAAACGTCCTCTTTCTTCTCCATAAAATAATTTTCCTCTCCTTTTTTCATTGGATTTGCCTATGATTTTGCATGTCCTGAGTTGCAATCCTCTGCTATTCTCAAAGAAACTCATTTTTTTCTGAGAAAATAACTGAGAGTTTTAAGATTAATGGGGTTCACTCTTAGTTTTGTATCCTCTGTGGCCTTGGACAAAGGTATCATAACATATATCCAACATTACAGTACCATACAGGGTCCTTTCACTGCTCGAAAAATCCTCGGATGTTTTCACTATCTCCATGGCCTTTCTGTTTCCAGAATGTCATATAGAACCATAGAGTATGTAGCCTTTTCAGATTGGCCACTTGCACTTAGTAATATGCATTTAAGTTCCCCCCATCTCTCTCTCTCTTTTTAAAAGATTTTATTTATTTTTTATTTGAGAGAGGGAGAGAGCATGAGCAGGGAGGAGGGGCATAGGGAGAGGGAGAAGCAGACTCCCTGCTGCATCGGTAGCCCAATGTAGGGCTCCATCCCAGGACCCTGAGGCCATGACCTGAGCAGAAGGCAGACACTTAACCGAGTGAGCTACCCAGGCACCTCCCCCCACCCCCATCTCTTTTCATGGCTTCACAGCTCATTTCTTTTTACCACTGAATAATATTCTATCATCTGGATGTACCACCATTTATTTATCCATTCACCTTCTGAAGGACATCTTGATTGCTTCCAAATGTTGGCAATTAGGAATAGAGAGGGAGAGGAAGCATCTCCAGACCTACCCTAAGGGCTCAGATTATGTGAGCCTATGCTTCTGCACTGTAAACTTCACATGTTTTCAGTTTTTTGGTTTTGGTTCTTAGATCCAGCTAAAGTTGGATATTTCCCTTCTACCATGTAGAAGGCTTGAGCTGACTGGAGTTGGGTGTTTCTCTTCCTCTGGTCATTTAGGCTCTGATAATACCCAAGCACTTTCAGCTCTAGTTAATTAGTTTCTGCTGAGGACAGATGTGATTAAGAAAAACAGTGCTCTGCTGTATTTAAAATGGTTCCTTGCTCCTCCCCTACAGAAGCATAAGGGGATCGATCTTCTTTGATACTTCTGTGAGAACCTGGTGGAGTCTTAGATGTAAATCTCATAAAATTGTGGAACACACTTCCACCCAACCAGGGCCAGGTCCTCCTGGAATTTTTAGCTCTTACAATTGTCCAGCCGCTTGTCACAATTCTGGTTATCCTAGTCCATCTCTACTTCCAGGCACTGGTTCTTGCTGAGTTTCCCTCTGTGATTCTCCTCTGGTAAGCCATTACACCTCGTATTTGCCCCTGTGTCTCTCCAATCTTGGGGAGCAGGATTTTGACCTTTTTTCCTCTCCTATTCTCCCTCCTTCCTCTTCTAGAATAACTGATAAATTTTCAGTCCGTTCACTTTTCAGCTTGTTACGACTTCCAAAACCCTACCTGTGGAAAACGGTACAGCCAATTTTCAAATACAAAAATCCAGCTACTTTTACAGCTTTGAATCTCCCGCAGGCTGACTAGAATGGATTTATTGTGATGGTGATGTTGGTGCCTCTACAGTTGTCATGGTTGTGGGTGTGGTTCTCATTGAGTCTATACTGTACACGAATTCTATAGTAGCAATAAAGTTAACCACTTTTTAAATTTTTAAGATCTACATTGTTAGCAACATTCAAATATACAGAATTTTTTTACTATAGTCACCACGATATATACTACACTCCATGACTTATTTATTTTATAACTGTTAGTTTGTACTTTACCCCCTTTTATGAACCCTCTTTACCCATTTTGCCCACCCCTCTCCCCAGCCCGCATCCCATACTTAGCAATCACCAATCTTTCCTTGTATCTATGAGTTTAAGATATTTTTAAAATCCTTTTTCCCTTATTCCACATAGAAATATCATATAGTATATATCTTTCCATGTTTGACTATCTCAGCTAGTATAATGTCCTCCGAGTCCACCCATGTTCTCACAATGGCAAATTTTCCTTCTTTTTTATGACTTAATAATATTCTACTATATGTATATCACATTTTATTTACCCATTTATCTGAACACAAAGTGTTTCCGTATTGTGGCTATTGTAATAATGGTGTAATGAAAATGTAGGGGCACATGTATCAAGCTGCAATTTTCTTTTCTTTAGATAAATACCCAGAAGTGGAATTGCAGATGATATGAAGTTCTAGTCATAATTTTTAGAGGACATTTATACTGTTTTCCATCGTGGTTGCAACAACATACATTCCCACAGTAATGCATCAGGTTTCTCTTTTCTCCACATTATACCCAACAATTGTTATTTCTTGATTTTTCATTTTCCCCCCTTGGTTTTGATAATAGCTATTCTAGCAGGAGTGACGGCTTTGCCCATTCTTTAATCAGAATGGTGTTTTGACTTGTTTCTTTAGGGTTGCTGTGGAGTTGTGTGAGTTCTTTATAATAAAGAGTTATAAAGTATAAAGGACTTATACAACTAATTACTAAAAAAGTCCAATTCCTCTGCATGTGGCTGTCCAATTTTCCCAACACCATTTGTTGAAGAGATTGTCTTTTTTTCCATTGGACATTCTTTCCTGTTTTGTAGATTAGTTGACCACAGAGTTGAGGGTCCATTTCTGGGTTCTTTATTCTGTTCCACTGATCCATGTGACTCTTTTTGTGCCACTACCATACTGTGTTGATGATTACAGTTTTGTAATATAGCTTGAAATCAGGCATTGTGATATCCCCAGCACTGGTTTTCTTTCTCAACATTCCTTTGGCTACTCAGGGTCTTTTCTGGTTCCATACAAATTTTAGGATTATTTGTTCCAACTCTGTGAAATGAGTTGAGGGTATTTTGATCGGGATTGCATTGGATGTATAGATCGCTCTAGGTAGCATAGACATTTTAGCAATGTTTGTTCTTCTAATCCATAAGCATGGAACATTGTTATTTTACTTTGTGTCTTCCTCGATTTCTTTCATGAATGTTATAGTTTTCAGAGTACAGATCCTTTACCTCTTTGGTCTATTCTTAGGTATCTTATGGTTTTGGGTGCAATTGTAGATGGGATCAACTCCTTCATTTCTCTTTCTTCTTTTTCATTGTTAATGTATGTAATTGCAACTGATTTCTGTGCATTGATTTTATATCCTGCCACCCTGCTGAATTCCTTTATGACTTCTAGGAATTTGGGAGTGGAGTCTTTTTGGTTCTTCCACATAGAGTATCATGTCATCTGGGAAGAGTGAAAATTTGACTTCTTCTTTGCTAATACAATTGGCCTTTTATTTCTTTTTGTTGGCAGATTGCTGGGGCTAGCAGTTCTACTACTGCATTGAACAACACTGGTGAGTGGACATTCCTGTCGTGTTCCTGACCTTAAGGGAAAGCTCTCAATTTTTTCCTGTTGAGGATGATATTCACTGTGGGCTTTTCTTCGATGGCTTTTATGACACTGTGGTATGTTACCTCTTCTACACTGTGAAGAGTTTTAATTAGAAAGGATGTTGTACTTTGAAAAATGTTTTTTGTGCATCTAATGAGAGGATCATATGGTTCTTGCCTTTCTTTTATTATTTTTAAAGGTTTTATTTACTTATTTTCATGAGTGACAGAGAGAGAGGCAGAAACATAGGCAGAGTGAGCAGCAGGCTCCCTGTAGGAGCATGATGTGGGACTCAATCCCAGGACCCTAGGATCACTGCCTGAGCCAAAGGTGGATGCTCAACCACTGAGCCACCCAGTGCCCCACCTCAGAAGGAGGGAATCTTACTCAGGCACCATGCCTGGACTAGAGCCCAATGGGGATTCATCTCAGGACCCTGAGATCTTGAGCTGAGCTAATGTCAAGATTCCAAACCTTAACCAACTGAGCCATCCATGCATCCCTAATTTATTAAAAATAATTTAGTACTTAAAAAAGAATCCAGTATAATTTGCATGCAGCTTATATATCATACATCCATTTCAGGACTATATATGTTGATTTGACAATTTATTACCCATCAAGATAAGAACATAGTTACCCATCCTACCACCCATCACCGTCTAACAACCACCCCTTTGTCCTCTATATTTTAGTGTCCATTTTATCTTGGTTTCATTTTATCTTTGTTTGTTTGCTTTGATTCTTAAATATACATATCCTTGAAATCGTATAGTATTATCTTTCTCTGACTGACTTCTTTTATTTAGCATTATGCCCTGTACATCCATCCATGTTGTTGTAAATGGCAAGCTTTCATTCTTTTTTATGGCTGGTCATAGTCCATTGTATATACCAAATCTTTTTGTCCATTAATCTTTCAATGGACACTTGGGTTGTCTCCATTTGTGGCTATTGTAATTAATGCTGCAATAAATATAGGGGTGCATTTATCTTTTCAAATGAATGTCTGTATCCTTTGGGTAAATACTGAGTAGTGGAATTACTGGATCAAATGGCAATTATATTTCCAATGCTTTGAGGAACCTCCATATCATCTTCCACAGGAGCTGTAGCAATTTGCATTCTCACCAACAGTACACGAGGTTTCCATTTTTACCAGAATCTCGCTAACATTTGTTGTGTTTTATGTTTTTTGATTTTAGCCATTCAGACAGGTGTGAGATGATATCTCAATGTGGTTTTGACTCGAATTTCTCTGTGGAGTAACCATGTTGGGCATCTTTTGGCATTTCTGTTGGCCACGTGTATGTCTTCTTTGGAGAAATGTCTTTTAATGTCTCCTGCCCATTTTTGAATGGGATTCTGTGTGCCTTTTTGGTGCTGAATTGTACAAGGTCTTTATATATTTTGGATACTAACCCTCTACTGGATATATCATTTGCAAATATTTCCTCCCATTCAGTAGGTTGTCTTTTAGTTTTGTGGATTGTTTCCCTTACTGTGCAGAAGATTTTTCTCTTGATAAAGTCCTAAAAATCTATTTTTGCTTTTGTTTCCCTTGACTGAGGACTCACATCTAGAAAATTGTTTCTTTGGTCAATGTCAGAGAAATTACTGCCTGTGCTCTCTTCTATGATTTTCATGGTTTCTTATTTCATGTTTAGGTTTTTAATCCATTTTGAGTCTATTTTTGCATATGTTGTTTGTAATTGGTCCATTTTCACTTTTTTGCTTACAGCTGTCCAGTTTCCCATTTGTTGAAGAAACTGTCTTTTTCTCATTGCATACTCTTTCCTCCTTTGTCATGCATTAATCAACCATAATATCCCGGGTTTCTTTCTGGGCTCTACTCTATTCCATTGAGTGCACTTGCACACAGGACGCTATAGCTCTGCAGATACTACACACACAGTGGATCACCAGGGTGCTCATAGTCTTGTCTTGTGCCTAGTGGTCACTGGGAAATCAGTTTGGACCTTTGGCCAGTACCAGTGGGTGGCACATAGGCTCAGAGATGTAGGGGCAGGCAGCCTGGAAATACCAAGTCCTATTAGTTCTGGTAAGGTACTTTATACTTATTTTCTATGCTCTTGGCAATTTTTACACATTTATTTTTCCAGGAGAAAGTTAGACTAATTGTCACTTCTTTAAAATTCCTGTTTAGATTTTGGTTGGCATTGGGTTTTCCAGGTAGACAACTGTTTCATCCTTATATAACAGTAAATCTTAGTTCATAGTTTAGTTCTTTTTATATCATGTACGACTTTCTGATAATGTTGAGACACAAATGATTATAGGTATCCTTGAAGATTAAGGCTATTGATTTCAAACAGAGTTTCTTTATCATCCTAAGAAAGTATCTTTCTTCTTATTGTATGCTGAGAGAGTTTTTAAAAATCATAAAGGAATATTAAATTTCATCAAAACCACAAAATCTTAGGACTTTTCTCCTCTGACTTACTATTATGATAATACATAACCAGGCATAGAATCTAATAATAACAATTAATATTTCTGAGTACTTACTACATGCTAGACTATAGTAAATGCTTCACAGAATTAACTCTTGTAATCTTTACAAGGATTGCTTAAGTATCATAGATCCATTTTATGGGTGAAGAAACTGAGATACAGAGACATTAAACAGGTTAACCAAAGCCATATGGCTATCAGATGCATATCAAGATGTAAAACTATTTGTAGGCTATCTAGCTCCAGAGTCTGGTGTCTTAAATCACTACACTGCTTCTTGATAAACTCTACTTGGTCAGAAAATATGTAATAAAATATACTTCCAAATTCAGTGTGTTTGTGATTTATTAAGGATTTTGTACTACCATTGTTAAGTTTAATATTAGGGCTATGCTAATGTCATTCAATGAGTTAGCAAATTTTTGAATTTTTAATGTTTCACATCAATGTAAAAAGCATGAAACCGAGCTCAAGGCTTTATATAATTCAACTGTTAAACTTTCTCACATAGTTCTTTTAGGTTTAGGTTTTCTCAGGGAGTTCTTAAGGTTTTCAATTTCTGCTATGCTTATTCTACTCTATTGTTATACTATATATTTTATTCTATCTATTCTTGTTTTACCTATATTTCTGTGAAATTTGCTATTTTGAATTTTTTGATGTGTTAGCAAATTGTACTTTCATTATAATTCAAAATCTTCATATTTGACATTATATCTTTTTTATTTTATTTTATGTTTTTTTTTAATTTTTTATTTATTTATGATAGTCACAGAGAGAGAGAGAGAGAGAGAGGCAGAGACACAGGCAGAGGGAGAAGCAGGCTCCGTGCACCGGGAGCCCAACGTGGGATTCGATCCCGGGTCTCCAGGATCGCGCCCTGGGCCAAAGGCAGGCGCTAAACCGCTGCGCCACCCAGGGATCCCATCTTTCTTTTTTAAAATATATCTTTCTTTCCATTCTGGATGTGGTATATCTGCATTTTCCCTTTTCGTTTCCCTCACTTACTTTATCAGAAATTTCTTTTTAATTAAACTTTTTAAGTAAGAGCTTTAATATTAATTTTTCAATGCTGCTATCTTTCTTCTCTTTAATTCACTCCTTTCTTTGCTGATCACTTAATTCCCTTCTCCCACATAATTGTTGAAAACTTTATTGAGCTGGTCTCTTCCTAGATTTCTGAGTTGAATTATTAAATTAAACTGCACATATTCTCTTTGTCTTACTTGCATGTAACCACTTCTTCCCACCCCCTCTGACTCTTCCTGATCCAGGTCTCCATCATGTTTGACATGAACTATAACAACAATCTCCCAACTGATCTCCGTGTTTCTACCCTTTTCATATAGACACTTCGGAGTGATTCTTGCTAGAATCACTTGCTAGAAGTAAGTCATATTGCTTCTATCCTCTGCTCAAAACCTTCCACAGATTCCCCATCTCACTTAGAGTCAAAGTCTTCAGGGTAGCTGAAGAGGTACTGCATGATCTGACCCCATATCATTTCTCTCATCTCCCCACCTGCCTAACTAACCCACTGCCTATTCCATTCCCAGCTTCCTCAGGGCCTTGGAACTGTGTTCTCTGCCTACAATGCTATGCCCCCAATTCCTGCACGCCTGACTCCTCTCCCTTCCTTCAGAATTCTGATGCAACATCACCTTCTCAGGACAGTCTTCCGAGTACTGTACACAAAATGACATCCCTCTCTGAACACTCTCCATCCACCTTATTTGGCCTTATTTAACCCAAAAGTTTTATCACCGTGTGAGATATTATATATCTATAGGGGGGTTTTGCTCACTGTAATTCCACTAGCATGTCACTCAATGAAGGAAGTTAGATTTTTCTCAACCTATATCCCTGGAGCATAGAAAAAAATCTAGAATAGTGTAACCCTTCAATGACTATTTGTTGGCTGAATAAGTAAATTAGGAAACTCTGTAAGTTTTACTCTGACTTTATCTTTAACCATGCATCATGTTCTGAGATGTGAAGTTCCCATTTTAAAAATTGTCTTTAACTTTTCTTTTGATATCTTCTTTAATGCAAAGTAATTTAGTAGAGAAATCTCAAATTTAAAATAGCTTTTAAGATTACCCTTCAGTGATTTAGTTCCAGGTTTTCTTGCATTGAGGTTTGATAGACAGTGAACTTTAGAATTTTTTGCTTGGGAAATTTATTGAGATTTTCTATCAGGCTTATTATGTGATCCTTTCCCACAAATGTTTTAAAGATAACAGAAAATATTTTGAGTACTTTTCCTGGGGTAAAAACTTTTATACCAATAACTAGCTAGCTAGCTACGGATATGTAATTAAAGCAAATAATTATATATTCTGTTTGCCTGTGTAGTTAATCTTGCAAAGACAAAGAGAAGGCAATACATTTTCTAAGTATTATTTAATTTCTGTGAATTATCCCTGGTATACTCCTAAAAATACTTAGTTTACATATGATAATTTTTTCTTAGTTTTAAAAGCAACATTCATGAGGTAAAAATTATATAATATAAAATTATACACATGAATTATACTTCCATGAGTTTTAGTGCAAGTGTTCCATAAAACTGATATCATTATCACAACAAAAGATAGAAAATATCTCCATCATCCCAGAACATTTCTGATGCCACTTTGAAGTCCATATCTCCCAAAGCCCTATTCCTCATCCAATCACTGATTGATTTCTATCACTGTTGATTCATTTTTCCATAGGCAGATAATATGCACTCTCTTGCATCTAGCCTCTTTCTGTCAGCATAATACTTGGGAGATTTATATACATTGTTGCATGTATCACATACAACTATTGGGGGGGCATTAAATGGGTATTAATTGGCTCTTAATGCCCAAGGACTGGGGTGAAAGAGTTAAGTAGTATTTCATTATATACCAAAATTCATTGAGTGGACACGTATTATTTCCAGTTTCAGTTGTTATGTATGACACTTTTATGAACATTCATGTACACATGCTTCTATGACAGGTCACAGTCTTTTCTCTTGGATAAGTAGCAAGACATTACATGGCAAATGCCTATTTTAACTAAATTGACTGTGCTGGTTTACAAATGGCTACGCCATTTTATGCTCTCATGTCAAGCAGCAGAAATTTATAATCATTTGCCCTGTTCCCCACATCCTTGACAAGGCTTGATATTCTCAGCCTTCTCAATTTTAGCCATTCTTACAATACTGTGGCAGTACCTCATTATAGATTTTAATATTTATTCCCCTAATGATTGGTGATAATTGAGGATCTTTTCATGTACTATTTTAAAAATAGATTTTATTTATTTATTCATGAGAGAGAGAGAGAGACAGAGACAGAGACAGAGAGAGGCAGAGACATAGGTAGAGGGAGATGCAGGCTCCCTATGGGGAGCCTGATGTAGGACTCAACCCCAATCTGGGATACAACCTGAACCCAAGGGTGATGCTCAACCACTAAGGCACCCAGGTATTCCCTTGACTTGTTTTTTTTTTTTATTTTTTTAAGATTTTATTTATTTATTCATGAGATGCACACAGAGAGACACAGAGACATACTCAGAAGGAGAAGCAGGCTCCCTGTGGGGAACCTGATGTGGGACTTGATCCCAGGATCCCAGCATCATGCCCTGAGCCAAAGGCAGATGCTCAATCACTGAGCCACCCAAGCATCCCTTGACTTATTTTTTTATGAGCTATCTTATCAGCTGAATCCAGTCTACAAATTTATCTATTCATTCTCTAGAATATATATAGCTTAATGAGAAGGCTCTAATTATTTGGATTCTTAGATATTTTTGCTCTGTTCTCGAAACTCCTCTGGATATTCCTGTAGCAGTTGCTGCTACATGTAAATGATGGATAGAGCTAACAAATATTTTGTGTTTGTCTTTGGTAGGGCCCTGTGTCAAGCACTATCCATCTGGGTGTCATCTCTCTTCATCAAGCTTGCCAGGACAATGATAAGATTATTTTTTTTCCATAAAGGCAATGCGGTAGGTACTCTAGAGACTTCCTGGAGAGTTCACTTGTTCTGTAGTTCTAGGAAGGTTATAGAAGTGTTTTCTTGCCTACTAAAAGTAGCCAACAATGACCAAATCCTATACAAAATAATTAATGTAGTCCACAAAGCTTTGTATGATGTAGCACCTATTGTTCCAGCACAATTCTCACCATGCCTTCCTTCCCACTTCAGTGTTACACTGGTATCCTTTCAGTTTTGTCAAAATCTCCATTTCCTCCTACCATGGGGACTTTTCACATGCCATTTCCTTATTCCAGAATCCCCTTATCTGTTTTTTAAAAGATTTTATTAAATAAAATATTTTTTTTAAAATAAAGATTTTATTTATTTATTCATGAGAGACACACACAGAGAGAAGCAGAGACATAGGCAGAGTGAGAAACAGGCTCCCCACAAGGAGCCTGATGTGGGACTCCATCCCAGACTCAGAATCACATCCTGAGCTGAAGGTAGACGCTCAACCGCTGAGCCACTCAGGTGTCCCCCCATATCTTCTTTATTCTTGGTTGACTCTTACTAATCTTTTAGATATCAGCTAAGTGTTGTTTCCTCAGAGAAGTTTTCCCAGATAACTACCCCCTGAGTCTAGGTTATAGTTCTTTCTTATTTGATATCAATAAGTGGATGTACCTTTCCTTCAGTTCACCATTTCAGTTTTAATTTATATATTTATTAGTGTGAATATTTGATTAATGTCTACTCCTCCTTAGGTTTACAGTTCCATTTGCACAGGGACTGCATTTTGCTCTCCTTGTAACACTTAACATAGAATCAAGCATAGTAGGTGCTCAATAAGTGTTTATGGCATGAAGGAAGGGGGCAATTAGAACTCATTTTGATTAAAAGTATCCTTTGAATAACACAGTAGGTTATATCCTAACCTAATATAGACACTAAAGTTTTCCTAGGAATGACATATTATATTAAAACTCTAAAAATGAACAGGATTATGTCCAAAGAACAAAACAGCTGGAGAAGTAAGAAATAATGAGATTGAATAAGCTCATCAGTCATTGGATTAGGTCTAGTCAATTATTTCTTCTCTGCAGATGAGAACATTTGGTCCTTCTGTCCAAATATAGGAAGTTACTGCAGATCCCATGAAGAATGCTAGGAGCTTTAAAACTGAATAGGAAATGAGCTTATAATGTGGCAGGTGGATGCCACACATCTCCTGTGAGATTGCCAGATCTTTTTCAGAGTATCACTGAGAAAGACCACCTTTGCTGGAGCGTGCCTCCTCAATCACTTATGACTAGATGTCTGGAAGTAACAGAACAAGTGAGGATTTGAAAAAGAGAAGTGGTGCCAAATCAGAGCAGGATCAGTTAAGGCTACTTGTCCCTTAGCCTTGAAGATTTGGCCAAGGATATGTCCTAGGAATGCAAAGGTAACTCCACAGTACCCTAGAGAAACCAGAAAGCAGTGTCACATACAACAGACCTGGGAAGCTGATAAGGAATGTTGGGGCTGTCTGTAAGGCAGGTATGAAATCTAGGAGATGGTGCTAGGTTAGGCTGATTCCAAGAGTGATCAAATAATTCACCCGCATCCAGACTCCAATGCTTAAGCCCCAGACACTAATGTGATGGTATTTTTAGATGGGGCCTTTGGGAAATAATTAGGTTTAGATGAAGTCATGAGTGTAGGGCCCTCATAATGGGATTAGTAGCCTTTTACGAAGAGATACCAGAGTTGCATGCACTACCTCCCCATTCTGTACCATTTGAGCATGCAATGAGAAGGCAGCTTCCAGCAAGCCAGGTGAGAGACATCACAAGAACCTGACTGTACTGTTACTCTGATCTCCAATTTCTAGCCTATGTAACTAAGAAAATAAATGTCTCCTGTTTAAGCCAGCCAGTTTATGTATAATGGCATGGCAGGCTGCAACTAATACAGTGGTAATACAGAGGCAAACAGGAAACACATGGTCCCTACTCTCATTGGTGGGTAAATAGAGAAGATATCAAACAATCTCATAAAATATAACTAATAACAGGTACATACAATGCAGCACAGGTATATTTAACAAAGATGTAGCCTCGCCAGAACTAGGGAAAAAGCTGCCTTAAGAAAGAAACTTTAAGGGACGCCTAGGTGGCTCAGCGGTTGAGCATCTGCCTTTGGCTCAGGGCGTGATCCTAGTCCGGGGATTGAGTCCTGCATCGGGCTCCCTGTGAGGAGCCTGCTTCTCCGTCTATCTCTCTGCTTCTCTCTCTGTGTCTCTCATGAATAAATAAATAAATAAAATCTTTAAAAAAAAAAAAAGGAAAGAAACTTAAAAAAAACTTTAATTAAAGATCTGAAGATTGAAAGGCTATGGTGGGGGTAGGGGAATTAAGGGGCACTCAAGCATAAAGCCCAGGGGCATAAAGTCATAGCATCCATGGCATGATGGAACCTGCTCACACCAGCTTATGTAAGCCATTGTTAGCATCTCTTCTCGACTTTGTGTTCAGTGATAGCTCATTGGGAGCTGGAAACCAGACATAGTGGGAGTATTTTTTACACAGAGGAATTTTGCAAACACTACAAATCAGGCCTTTTCTTTCCTGACAGTTACCAGTTGTTAAATATTTACCACAGACAACTATAAAGCATGTTGAAGAAACAGAGTATAGCAAAGTTGAGACAGAGAGTAAGAGATAATGTGGAAAGAGAGGAGGCTAAAAATAAGACTTTTATGGATGTGCCTGATCATCAGTTTCTTAAAAAAAAAAATATGCTCAGTTTTTACAACCAACGATGAGAATGACGAGGTAATAGAGTGTCTTGTAGGCAATAGTAAGAGGTTGGGAGCTTGGTATCTATATTAAGATCAAAGGTGGGGGAAGGATTCTGGAAAGACGGCATAGTAGGAACCAAATGGCATCATCCACCCACCTAGACAAAACTGCACTTGAAGAATCTATTTTGAAACTCTGGAGTCTACTGAAGGCTACCAATATCCCAGAGAAGGCTTGGTCAGTAAATTGCAGTTAATTTTGGTCAATTTTGGCTCTTATCACAATAGCAGTTATGCTTCTCCTCTTCTTATAGCCTTATGCCAGGCAGCTGTGCAGATGTTCTTGGAGCAGGTTGCACCACAGCTTGTGGGAGCCAGGGTAAGCTAAAAGGACCCTGTTCTCCAAACACTGCAAACATGTTCTCTGATAGCTGCTTCTGATCGCTGAGGGCACACACACAGTCAGGCAGTCATTACTGTTGTAAGCCATAGGCATCTCCAGCTAAAGTTACTTCCAGTGGATTTAATGGGCCAGCTGCCTTTTCCCCACTAATTCATCTTATTTTGCCCTTATGGGAGCCGGACATAAATGCCAGGATATTTTTTAAAAAGCAGAATAAGTATGAAAGAAAATAAGAGACCGTGTATCCCCAGGGAAAGGCTTAGAAAAGACCTGAGAAGACCTTAAATTTACACCTAATGCTGGTGTTGGCACAGAGACAGCCTACCACAATCAAAATAACAAGAACAATAAACAAAAATAACATAAAAACAGCCAACCCTGTAGAAGGTAGGGAATCTAATCTTCAAAATTTTCACATTATTAGATTCAAATGTCTAGTTTCAACAAAAAATTATGAGGCATACAAAGAAAAAGGAAGGTGTTGCTCACTCAAAGGAAAACAAAACAAAACAATAGGAATTGTCCCTGGAAAAGACCTGATGGTTGATCTACTAGACAAAGACTTTTTAAAAACTATCTCAAAGATGCTCAAAGAACTAAAGAATCAAGAAAACAATGTATAAACAAAGAAAACTTAAAAAAAATGAAATTCAGAAGCTTAAAAATACAATGACTGAAAAAAACTCACTAGAGGGATTCGAAAACATTTGAGCAGGCAAAAGGAAGAATAAGTAGACATGAAGATATGAAAATGGAAATTACTGAAGCTGAGGAGCAGGAAGAAAAAGACTGGAGAAAAGTGAGTGGAGCCTATAGGACCTGTGGCAAACCATCAAACAGACCAAAATGCACATTGTTAGTGTCCTAGAAGGAGAAGAGAGAGACAGAGAAGGGGGTAGAGAGAATATCTGAAGGAATAATGCTTGAAAATTTTCTAAATTTTTTGAGATATTAACACAGCCAAGAAGTTCAACAAACTTCAATAAGATGAATTAAAAAGGCCCACATCAAGATATATTATAATCATATAACTTTCATATAGTTTATAATCATATAAACTTTTGTTTTTTAAAATTTTTATGTATTTATTTTTTACGATTTTATTTATTTATTCATGAGAGACACAGAGAGAGTGAGAAGCAGGCTCCATGCAGGGAGCCTGATGCGGGACTCCATCCCAGGACTCCAGGATCACACCCTGGGCCAAAGGCAGGCACCAAACCGCTGAGCCACTGGGATCCCAAACTTTCGAACACCAAACACAAAGAGAGAATTTTTAAAAGAGTAAGAGAGAAGCAACTTGTCACATACAAGGGATCTTTAAATAGAGTATCATATTTCTCATCAGAAACTTTGGAGGCCATTGCACCCCTATGTTTACTGCAGCATTATTTACAATAGGCCAGATATGGAAGCAACCTAACTGTCCACTGAGATGAATGGATGAAGATGTAATATATATACACAATGTAGTATTACACAGCATTAGAAAGGATAAGGTCATATAATCTGCAAAAACATGAATAGATCTAGAGGCTGTTAGGCGAGGTAAAATGTGTCAGAGAAAGACAAATACCATATGATTTCATTCATATGTGGAATCTAAAACAGAATGAATAAACAAAAAGTAGGGGATCCCTGGGTGGCTCAGCCTTTGGCTCAGGGCGTGATTCTGGAGTCCCAGGATTGAGTCCCGCATCAGGCTCCCTGCATGGAGCCTGCTTCTCCCTCTGCCTGTGTCTCTACCTCTCTCTCTCTCTCTCTGTCTCTGTCTGTCATGAATAAATAAATAAAATCTTTAAAAAAAATAAAAAAAAACCCAAAAAGCAGAATCAGACCTACAAATACAGAGAACAAACTGATGGTTGCCAGAAGAGAGGGTGTTGGGGGCTGGGCAAAATGGGTAAAAGGGAGTAGGAAGTACAGGCTTCCAATTATGGAATGAATAAGAGGCACACATAAGGAATATAGTTATTGATATTGTAATAGTGCTGAATGGTGACAGATGGTGACTGGATTTGTGGTGAATGTAGCATAATGTATAAACTTTTCCAATCACTATATTGTATAACTGTAACTTATGTATATGTGTCAACTATAATCAAAAAAAGAAAGAAAAAGGACATTTTGGAGGCCAGAAGACAATGGGATGATATATAAAAATCACTTTAAAAAAACTGTTGACAAAGAATTTAGTATCTGGCAAAACTGTCTTTCAAAAGTGAGAAAGAAATTAAGACCTACCCAGATCAACAAAAGCTGAAGGAGCTCATTACCACTAGCTCTACCCTACAAGAAATGCTTAAGGGTGTCCTCCAGAGGGAAATAAGAGGACACTAGACAGTAACTCAACACCATAAAAAGAAATAAAGATCTCAGTGAAGGTAAATGCATACACAATAATAAAAATATAATTTGAACAATGAATTATAGCTCCAATTTTACTTTTTACATGATTTAAGAGACTAATATATTTTTTAATTAAAAAAATAAAATAAAAGGGGGACCATCTGTGGTAAGCCATGGCCAATGGCCAAGTGTAGAAGAGTACAGGTATGCCTGACAACAGGTGTATCAGTCAGGGTTCTCCAGAGAAAGAGAAAAACAGAGGCTGAAAGAGATGTTATTTATAATATATATATATTTTTTTAACAAAATATATTTATAGATGTAAATTATAATTAGCTGAGTCCTCTGCTCGGGGTCTCACCAGGCTGCATTCAAGGTACAGGCTAGAGCTGCAGTCTCATCTGAGGCTCACTGTCCTCTTCTAAGCTCATGTTGGTTGTTAGCAGAATGTATTTCTCCAAATCCACAGAACCCACAGCGGCTCACTTTTTCAAGGCCAGCAGGGGATTATCTCTCTTCAGAAAAGACCTAGTTTCTCTTTTAAGCATTTTCACCTAAGTAAGTCAAACCCACCTATGGTAATCTCACTTTTGATCAACACAAAATCAAACGGATTTGGAACTTTAATTACGTATGAAAAATCTTTTTACTTTGACATCTAAGGTGACCTAATCATAGAAGTGACATCCACTGGGCCATCTGGGTGGCTCAGTCAGTTAAGCGTCTGCCTTTGGCCCAGGGGCCTGGGATGGAGCCTCGCATCATGCTCTCTGCTTAGTGGGGAGCATGCCTCTCCTTCTCTCTCTCTGCCATTCCCCCTGCTTATGCTGACTCTCTATCTCTCTATCAAATAAATAAAATCTTTAAAGAAAAGGACATCCATCATATTCATAGGTCCTTCTCTAGTCAAGTGGAAGGGACTGTGCAGTGGTATATCTGAGAGTGGGAATCTTGGGGACTATATCAGAATTCCACCTTTGATTCCCAGTGATTCATGCCCTGCTTACAGGCAAAATACATTCACTGTCTTCCCATGTTTCCAAGAATCTCATTCCATAAGCTCAATGTCCAAAATTCTATCCAAATCAATTCCAGGTGTAGATGAGGTTCCTGGATATAATCCATAGAGTAGAACTCCTGGGGCAATTACTTTCCATTTGTGGATATGTGAAATTAGAGACAGCTCCTTACACACCCAACATACAATGATGGGACAGACATAGGGTATCAGCTATAGACATTACAGTTCAAAAGGGATGGGAAATGGAAGTTAAAAAGAAGTAACTGGTTAGTACATAGTAATTGTAAAATCCACTGGGCAAGTATCTCTTGATTAAGTTTCAAGGCCTGAGAACAATCTTTCCTGGTTCTCAGCTCTGCCCTCTGAATCATCCTTCCTTTTTCATGAAAGATAACACATTGGCAGCTCTGTGATTTTGTAAGTTGGCTTCTAACCAGTAGAATTTGTGGGTCTAACAGCCTCATTTAATTTTGTACTTTTTTTTGTAGCTTTTAGTCCAAATTGGTACTGTTTCTGCTAACCCCCCCCCCCCCCCCCCCCCCCCAGGAATCTTGAAAGGTTTCACAGAGATTTGCTCCCTGTGGAAAAGGACACACCCAAAAATCTTTTCAAGAAAATTCATTTTCTATCCTTGGCTCCTGTTGAAATAGTTTAGGAACAATGTTCTTTAGTCTCCTGAAGACCCTCTGATTTGACTGAAATGATCTGTGAAATGATCTGTTGAAAGAACAGTTTGAAGACTCTGATCTTTTGATCTTTTTTAGATTTTAGCAAAAATGCTATAATGACTTCAGCCTTTTCTCTAGAGCATGTTTTCCTAAGAATGAATCTCTTAATTTTAGCAACTTCTGCTATCTAGAGACACTAAGATTTTTTTCAAAATCAGTAGATGTGGGTTCCTTTTTGCCCAAGTGTTTTAAGAGTTCTTCTTTCAATTTCTCTCTTCTCAAATTTTAATACAAACAGGAAAAAACCAGGTGGCACTTTTCAACACTTTGCTTGGAAATCTTTAGCTATATACTGAAGTTCATCACTTACAATTTCTCCTATTAACATAACCGCAGGAGACAATTGTGTTAAGTTTCTGTCACTATATAGAAAGAACTCCTCTTCCCCAGTTCCCAATAACATATTCTTTGCTTCCTTCCCAGTTCTCACCAGCAGCGCTCTTAATGTCCAGATTTCTACTACAGTCTGCTTAGTGAAGTTTGAACTTCCTCATGCATGCTTTTGAAAACTTTTCCAGCCAGAACCTATTCTCTGGTTCTACAAGTACTCTCATATTCCTATGTATTTGTTACAACATGATCTCACCTCTAGATCCTAACATCTGTGTTTATTACCTATTGCTGCATAACAAATTATCACAAACTTACCAGTTTAAAAAAACATACATTCCCACAACTATTGCCTTAGTTCCAGCCCTCATTCACTTCACGCCTGGATTATTGTAATAACTTCCTCCTGGCTTCTTGTTGTGGTCTGGCTCTGTCCCATTTGGTCCACCCTCTTCACTTAAATGAGACAGTATGATCTTATTGCTCCTGTACTTAAAGAACTCCTATAGTTCTTACTGTCTACAGTCTTTCACATAGCATAAGAGATTTTTCACAATATGGTCCTAGCCTATATTTTCAACCTGTGTTGATCCATTTTTCCAATACTACTACTTACTATTCTCCAAATATACTGTTCATGGCCCCAAGTCTTTATGTTATCTCCCCTGCCTTGTCTTCTTTCCTCATCTGCTCAGCAAAGTCTTCTCTGTCCTTCTTTACCCAGTGTATATGGAATCCCTCTGTGATGCTTGCAATAACACCCTCCCTTTTCACTCAGCTAGGCAGAATTGTTCCTTCTTTTGTACTCTACAAATTCATGTCTCAAAATGTGATCCATGTGCAGCACTGGCATCCCTAGATGACTCATATGCATTATGAGTCATATCATTATGTTAAAATATAGATTCTAAATCAGTAGATCTGAGCTGGGAACAAACACCCCAATGATGCCAATGCTGCTGATATAAAGACCACACTTAGAGCAGCAAGGTTAACGGCATTTTTATTATAGTTCTGAATACATGATAGTTAACACCTCTGTCTTTTCTCTTATATTCTAAGTGTCTTTAAAGGCAGGGGTTGTTTATCTCTTTTTTCTTTGCCAGTCTCCAGAGTGCCTCGCAAGCACTCAGCAGTTGGAGGATGATAATAACTTAATACCTGTGCTTTACAGAAAAGAGTGATGTACAGATCCCTTATACAAGCTGTTAGCATTAAATGTACCTGTTTGAGACTGTGCACTAAGCTTGGAAGGAGAGGTGGTCAGGGATAGGAAAAAGGGCTCTAAGGCCAATCCTTTAGATGAAGATTCAGAAGAGAGTCTAGATCAAGATGGATCTTTTTTGTTGTTCTTTGTTTTTGTATTCAAGTATCTAAGTCCTTCTTTTCACATTAAACAAAAAGACTAAGATCAGTGATAACTCATCTTTAACACCTAACACTGGTGATGATCCCTTTCTTTTCTTCAATTTTTCATTATGGTAAAATACACATAACATAAAATTTACCATCTTAATCATTTTTAAGTGTACAGTCAGTGGTATTATAGACATTCATTATGTTGTACAACCTCCACCACTATCCATCTCCATAACTCTTTTCATTTTGCAAACTGAAACTGTACCAATTAAACACTAACTCTCCGTTTCCTCCTTCTCCCAGCCCCTGGCAACTGCCTGAAAACTGGCTGTCTTCCTTTCAAGACTTATTAAGGATAACTGAAGTCACAGACTGCATGAAAGTAGCCGTTATTTGAAGTGATTGTCATTTCTCATAAGCAGTTTTAAAGTCCAAGTTTTCTTTTCTGTGAACACACAACTCCAAATTATGAAAATAGTGGAAAATAAGATTCTATTTATAAGTCAGTCCTATAAACAGACTTCCACAACCTTCCAGAAGTACATAAGAGGAAAACAGAAAACAACAGCGTACAGATGATAATTTCCTCCTACTTCCAAAAAAAAGGCATAGTATTTTAACAACAAATGCTAACTTTCAGACTTTGTCATAATTAGGAACCACCTCTAAGATAATGGGAGACCTTTAGGGGTATTTCACAACTAGGATAAAGATCAATGCTACCATAGCTTATAGAGTTATTATGTTTGGGGGTTATCAACTTAAGTCTAAGGCAGAGCCAGGCAAACATATCCCCTCTTTTTCCTTTGCCCTCCTTACAACTAATAACACAGTTTAGCCCTATTCAATTTTACCACTCCAATAAAGAGCCCTCTTTGTAAAGAACCACAGTTGCCTCAAATAGTTGTACCAGCAATGAAAGTGATTATTTGTACCAAATTCTTGTCCATCGTACTGGATCTACTTATCCCAAGATAACAGTCTTCCAACACATTTATAATTTAATTCATAATCTGTTATGATGGGAAATTTATACCCTCCCCCGCAAGACTGTTCACAGTAAACACTTATTTCCTTTCAGTTAAAACATTTACATATGGGAAACTTAGTTTCCTTTCCTGCAAGAAATGATTTCAAATAACTGGTTTAAAAATACTTTAAAAAATTTGTTGGCCTAATGATTAATAACCCAGTTATTGTTCTATGTCATATTCTATAATTATGTTCTATAATTAATAACCCACAATGTTTGTGTGTGTTTTTAAATATTTTATTTATTTATTCATGAGAGACACAGAGAGAGAGAGAGGCAGAGACACAGGCAGAGGGAGAAGCAGGCTGCATGCAGGGAGCCTGACATGGGACTCGACCCCGGGGACCCCAGGGTCAGGCCCTGGGCCAAAGGTGGCGCTAAACCGCTGAGCCACCTGGGCTGCCCTCCTAACCCGAACATTTGAATAGCACTTTACTGTTTTCAGTTATCCTTCTCATTACGCACATGAGGAAAAATTAAAATTCAGAGAAGGCCAAGTTTCCTCAACCTCTAGTCTCATGCTTCCTTATGATTTCCTCTAGAATATGATGCTTTGTGCCAACACACCAGAGGTCAAATACAGTAAAATGGAAATAACAGAAATACTCAGTTCTTAGGGAACTGGAAAGTGGACCATAAAATCTAAGAATGGTGTGCGCTTAACCAAAAAGTCCGGCTTCCCCGGCGACATAAACCATAAGTAAGCTTCCGCAGAAACCTAAGATAATTCTGGTAAACTTTGGGTCAGATAAAGATTGAAGCCTCCACCTGCAATACCACAATTGCCAAACAGCAACGCTATCCTATTCCTCCAAAGCGCTCACAATTTGTGGCCGATACGTAAGATTTGCTCTCTCTCGCTGGGCTCTAATTCCCTAAAAGCGGGCGGTGTCGGGCCTTCCTCACCTCACCTTCAGCACCTTGCAGGGCCTGGCTCGTGGCTGCACAGGAATGAATGGATTCAAAGCAAAACAGGTGAGCTCGGCCAGTGCCCTGGTAACGTGTCCCTCCTTCCGAGGTCTGGACGCCCTCGCAGTCACACGCCTGAGTGCCCCCCGCCCCCGGTCCCCCTGAGGGAGCAGCGAGGTGGCTGCTGCGTGCAAGTCCCTCACCTCAGCTTACCTTCTCTGCACAGCGGGAAAGACCGGAAGTAGGTCTGCGGTGAGATTACAGGTGAGCCTCACCTCAGGAGGGAGGCTGGCCCGGGCCACACAGTCCGTGTCCGCCATGCGGACGCTCCCGACCACCAGGCCGCCACTGGGCCCTGCGCTGTGGGCCTCCGCACCCGTATTTGGTCACTAACTCCTTCATTCTTCCATGATTATTTTCCAGAGCCCCTCCCGGCCAGGCCCTTCACCTGCGCTTTCTGTTCCTCACCGGAAACACCTTGACCTCAGGTACAAACATCCAAGAATGTCCTCTTGAACATCGATTTGATTCTGGAGTCCGGACGCCTCGTTGCCCCCAAGAAGCCGTGGGTGGAATCTGACTCCCGAGGCAGGCCGCCTCCCCAGCCAAGAAGACGGCTCCAGGGCCCCTGCGGCTGAGGGGAGCGCCGGTCGCCTACACGCCGCATTCCGGCGCGGCCAGGCAGCATTGCATCATTGCGCAGGCGCAGGAGCACGGTGCGCCCCGCGGGGCCGGGGCCTACTGCGCAGGCGCCGGAGCACTGCCCTCTTGGGCGGGAAGTTTGAACGACGATCCACCAGGGCGTCGGGCAGGTGGGGCGGCCCTACCGGGCGGGGTTCTGCAGGCCGGGGCATGGTTTTAAGAACGTCTCCCCCCAACCTGGTAGCGGATATCCCTCCAAATCTCTAGTACGGTACATGGAAGGGGGTCCCGACGGCTCGGGCCCAGCGGCGGCCGTGCAGCCCGCCCCGGAGGAAGGCCCGGGGACCCCCAGCCCGTCGGGCTGTACCTCGCGGTACACCCGGCTCTGCTTTCTCATGTAGACGTGGGCGAGCTCGCCCGAGGCCGCCAGCGAGTAGATGTTGCTGGTAAACGGTAGCCTCGATGCCCCGGTTCAGAGAGGAGCGGAAAGAGCGTGGCCCCAAGAAGAACCCCTGCGCCCGGCTCAGCTCCCAGAGGGCCCGAAACTGGGACTGGAAATCTCTGCCGCCTTGGGACCAGCTCGCCCTTCAGCCTCCCCGCACTCCCACTGGCCTGATACCCCGGATCTATGGCCATTAGCTAGTCCCAATCGAGGGGCCCTTGCACTCCTCGGGACTGTAACTCCTGGAGTTGCCTGGCTCTGAACCTGCTGTGAGGAGGTGGGTGCAACCTTCTGGATCTAGGCTCTGCTCTACACCTGGTGGGGGCACCAAGCCGGAAGGCCTTTCACAGAGGGTTGACACCAAGGGCATTGAGGACAGGCCAGCATAGCCTCCCTCCCTGTGGCTAGCCCTTAATTAAGATGTCGTCGTCGTCTTCTTTTCTTCCTTTTTTCTTCTTCTTCTTGTTTTTTTTTTTTTTTTTTTTTGAAGATTTTATTTACTTATTCATGAGAGGCCCGCAGAGAGAGGGAGACATAGGCAGAGGGAGAAGCAGGCTCTCTGTAGGGAACCCGATGTGGGACTCAATCCTGGGACTCTGGGATCATGCCCTGAGCCGAAGCCCTGAGCCGAAGGCAGATACTCAACCACTGAGCCACCCAGGCATCCCTTAAGGTGTCTTTTTAGGAACCAAGTCTTTTTTTTTTTTTTTTTAACATTTTTTTATTATTATTTATTTATGATAGTCATACAGAGAGAGAGAGAGAGAGAGAGAGAGGCAGAGACACAGGCAGAGGGAGAAGCAGGCTCCATGCACCGGGAGCCCGACGTGGGATTCGATCCCGGGTCTCCAGGATCGCGCCCTGGGCCAAAGGCAGGCGCCAAACCGCTGCGCCACCCAGGGATCCCTAGGAACCAAGTCTTAAACTGGAGAGGTTATCAGCACTGCACTCTTTCGCTGAACCTAATAATTTTCAGAATTTCCACGAGATAATTAATCATCAATAAAAAGAATCATCTTACTATTTTGCATGTTTTACTCATCTGATTTTCTTCCTCCCTAAAGAAGGGGTTCAGAATGAGCCTCACCAAAATGTGCCATTTTGACACTTGGGTTTTTTTGAGCTGAAGACAATTAAGGTTCAAAAGATTCAAGAAGAAAAAAAACAAACAACAAAACAAAACAAAAGATTCAAGAAGAGCTTTTTACCTCTCCCTTAACTGCTCCAAATAATTTAGATAGAGAACCTGGTCTAGGAAGGGGGCAATCACCAGAGATAACTACAAAGAGTACAGGCTAGGTTTGGAAGCTGGGGAAAGGTTAGCAAGACCTGCTAACCTTGACTTGTTCAAGTCTTCAGTGGCCCATTGTCTCTGCATAGCATAACAAACATTTCATTGCTCTTCTTAAAATCCTGTAAATTACTCTCCTCTCCTTTGAAGCCCCAGGACTCTATCCCATTCCCTAGTGTAGTTTGGCATATATGTCTCAACTGCCAAACTTGTTCTTGGATCTCATATTTTTATGGTGCTCCTATACTTATGAAATTAAATATGTTTTTCTCCTCTTTATCTTATGTCAGTTTAGTTAATAGAAGAGCCACAAGAATCCAGGAGAATATGGGGAAAATACCCTCCCTCCCCCCACACAGTATGTTTGTTATGAGACATTTTTGTGTGTGATCCCTTAAGAACATTAAGCAACATTCATGTGATTAACTCAGATTACCCATCTCTCCATTCTGTGGTCTTCTAGTAAATGGAAAAATGATTGTGAGAGATTGTGCTAAATGTAGTTCTCTTTTTTTTTTTTTTTTTAACCAGGGGCCAGCGAAGATAACCCAGAATGGATATGGGACTTCAGGTGGAACACAGTGATGCTGAGACACAAGGAGCAGAGGAATATCACCTGCTGGATGGTTAAAGTTAGTCTCGCCTGATTTCCCCAACATCATAAGGTTTGTAATGTCTAGGCTGACCACAACTGTTACGCAGTTTTGGTACTCAGTTCAAAAGTGTCCCCCTTCCATTATTTATTTTCAAAAAGGATTAATTTCTATTTCAAAAATATCCTCCCATTGACTTAAAGTAAGGAACATTTTTTTATTTGGCGTGCCCAGCTGTATTTGCAGAGGAGACTTGGAGACCTGACCGACTAACAGCATTGATGAGATGCCTTCTCCCCCATCCATACCATCCCTTGGGCGACAGTAGGGAGGGAATCTCAAAAATCATTGTACATCTCTCAGAATAAAGATCCTTCCTTGTCACCATTTTTTATATTCTCTTAGTGCTCAACAAAGAGAAATAGCTTCCTTTTTTCCTTCTCTCCACTTTTCTCCTAGACTGATAGAAAACAATAAACGCATAAATAAAATTTGTCTATGGATTTTAATATGACAGAGGTGTTTGGTGGAACAGGAAATGAAGGATTTCACTGTTTCGTGGCAGGAATCCTATCTTTACTATGAAGGGTGGAATGGGTACCCAGAGAAATGTAAAAATATGTGAAAGCCTTGTACACAATGCTGATGTTTCTGTGTACACAACAGTAATGATTTCTTTCTCTTTTTTTTGTATATTTTTTTACTGGAGTTCGATTTGCCAACATATAGTATAACACCCAGTGCTCATCCCATCAAGTAACAATAATGGTTTCAACAGAGAACAGTGCTACTCTGCTCCAAGGAGAGCCTTTTTCTTAGCCTTTGGGGATTGTCCTTCCAATACTCATCCTGAGAGGAAGCATCAGATGAGTGTCTCAAGGGCTCCTTATCAATTCATGAGCAGCTAAGACCCTGGTCTGAGCCCTGGGTGCTTAGCTGACAGTCCTTTCCCAGTGCATAGTAATGCAGCCAACACCAGTGTGTCCCCTTTGCACATTCCATTATGTACATTTACAGTTGTGTATCATCAGAATTGAAGGAAGTAAGAGTCAAGAAGTGCCAGGCCAAGCCATATTGGAGCCTAAGGCAAAAGAAGAAAACAACATATCTGATGTTGGCATATTAAAAATTCAATATCTTTGTCCATCATGGATTTTTGGATTAATTTTGATTTTGAAGTGTTACATTAAAATATTATTGAGATTTAGGGGCTCTCTTAAATTTTGCTCCTAAGGTAAAGTCTCCCTTTCCTCATGCTAGTCCCAACCCTAGGAGGTAAAGTACCCAAATGATGGTTTTGGTGACAAAGCTGTATGTAGGAACAGGTTTGCCCACTTGGATTTTCCCGGCACTCCTAGGAGTCAAGCACTGAGCTGGGACTGGTAAAGCAGGAGCCTCTGGGTGGGATTTGAGGAGCCTTATAAAAGTCTCTCTTGATCACTAAAACAATAAGTACCTTGCCTTAAGTTAAAGCTTTACCAGATAATTTATGACTTAAACATTCTCTAGAAAAAGCCTAGTTGGCAAATGCAAACCCTGATAGCAGGAAAGTACAGTGAGGGGAAGTTCCTAAAACTGTGCTTATCCATGCATAAGTTTATTCCAACATTTTCTTAGAGGCAAGACAGAATGGGAGGCATGATGACACTGATTAGTTGGAGGTGGTTGTGTGGTAATGATGATGGTAGGTGTGGGATTTCAAGAAAGGGATGCAGAAAGGAAAAGGAGGGTTTCAATGAGAAACTTACTTTCTTCACAAATTTTCCAAAGTCTAGACAGCTGTAGAGAAATCACATTTCTCCCAGGAATCATTCCTGCCAGGTCCTGGGGATGCTTAGCTGACCACCCCTGACACTGCGTCTCCTCCAGCTCCCTTCTGAACCATCCTCTAATCTTGACAACTTCTCTCCTTTTCTTATATTTAAATAGACTAGAAGTCTAAAGTGGATGAATCCTTTATGACCATCTTATTGAGGACCCTCTTCCAAATATGGTATCTGAGACTCAGAGGAAGTGTAATGTTCTATTCAAGGTCATACAAGACAACACCAACAACCAGAAATCTGGTCTCTGGACTTGCCATATGTTCCTTCTGTCATTCATCACAAAATTATTTAGCACCTACTAGATTAGTTGCTAGGGATGTAATAGTGAACAGAATCAGTCATGGCCCCCACCTTCCTGGGATTTACAGTCTATTAGAAAATGCAGGGCAGCCCCGGTGGCTCAGCGGTTTAGCACCACCTACAGCCCAGGGTGTGATCCTGGAGACCCTGGATTGAGTCCCACGTCAGGCTCCCTGCATGGAGCCTGCTTCTCCCTCTGCTTGCGTCTCTGCCTCTCTCTCTCTCTCTCTCTCTCTCTCTCCTCTCTGTGTATTCTCAT
The DNA here is from genome assembly GCF_003254725.2 of Canis lupus dingo. Taxonomy (NCBI): domain Eukaryota; kingdom Metazoa; phylum Chordata; class Mammalia; order Carnivora; family Canidae; genus Canis; species Canis lupus. The sequence continues at coordinate 38,276,199 of NC_064263.1, forward strand.
GAATAAATAAATAAAATCTTTTAAAAAAAAGAAAATGCAAACCTCAGTCAAATAATCACAAATAGATAGCCCATGACAGTTTTCTGAAGTAAAGAACAGTTCTGTAAGCAGGTATATATATACCACAGGAAATGTGATCAGTGTTGAAGGTCAAAAACTGAAGTCTGGGGCATAGGACTAGCTTATTCCCAGGGACTTATCTTTCCCAGGATTATGTTCACTGCAAGTTTTACTGAAATTCTACTCAACCTACTGGTCTTCTGTGGGACATTGAGTGCCAGGTGGGAAGAAAAATGAAAGTGGATATAACAAAATTCATTCTTTAAAATTTATAGATATCACTCAGAGCCACTTCAGTCCTAATTTTGAGGTATCTTACTCTTGCTTTGCAAATGATTTTCATAAAAATTCTTATATTGTTCTCCTGAAAACAGCAACTTGGAGGAAGCAAACAGTAGATTGAATTACTATTAAATATAACCACACCAATGTCAGAAATGATACTTGACAATCTAAATATGAAAAGGGAAATGATAATTATAAAATACAAATGTAAGAAAACAAAAAACAGTCTCTGGTATCCTTTAGGTTGGGGAATATCAAACCCATATTTCTCAACCAAAGGTGAGGACATCATCTCTAGGACACAGAACACAATAATTCATGCTTTTGTTAATTAAACATACGCATCAAAGAAGATTAAAGCTATTTTAAGAACATTCTTTCATAGAAGTGCAGGGAAGTGTGTAGTGTATTTTAGAAGATTTGACTGAGTTTCCAAGCCACAAGGAAAATGCTCCTAGCACTTAAAGGGTTGACTTCAGGTATCTAGAAGACATCTTTCAGAAGCCCTGAGATCCTGCCAATGATGATGAAGTACATTGATGATGGTAAGAAGCCTCATGGCAGTAACTTGTTAACGTAGTAGACATGCCCTAGCTCCTCTTTCACTGATTTTTTGTATCAGTACTCTCAGGGGACGTAAGAAAAGATTCATCTGGTCTTTGCCTCTGAGCCAAAAAATAATTTTAATCATTGTGGAACAACATAAGCTGAGCCATTCTTTGATGTCATATGTGGAACTTGTCTGCTTCCTGGAGTGACCAACCTGGTCCATGACACTGCATCTTGGGCCATCCTATTCAGCTCATTTTCCTCTAATAACTTTGAAAGTATCTTCTGTTATCCAGAAGAGACATTTGTAGGTGGCTGGTAGGACAGAAGGTTTCTCTGGAGTTTGAAGACTAGCATTTTGAGTATGAGAAAGGGAGTGGGCAATTTTTCTGGGTCTACAGGAGATGGATGGCCAGTAAAACATCCCACAGGAATACCTGGCTTCCTACTTTTTGCCTATCCCAAATTAACACCCCCCCACCCCCCGCCCCAGGTCTGCTCCAGACTGCCTTAAATGGGGAGCCTTAAAATGCTCTGGACCATGGTGACCTACACCTTTGAGCCACTGTACCCTTTACATTCCATATCACTCTAGTCAGCTTTCACCTCTCAATGTGTCTCTTTCATTTATCCTTTGAAGAGAATGATTTCTGGAAGGTAGGATTCCTGTATTATTCTCCTGAATCCCAAAATGGGATTAGGCACACATGGTTAGGCACTATGGGCCCCAAATCCATGTCAGATGATTGGCACCGGGAAAGTCTACTCTGTCCAGACTAGAGGGCCCTTTTCCCTTTGGGGAAAGTGTTGCAGGCCAACTTGCAGGCTCCAACGGAAGACATGTTTTGTCTCTAGGTTGATTTATCAGGCAGATGGTTGGGAATATTTGTTCACAGCAAGGCATGGTACCATCCACACTCAACTTGTTTTCAGAGGAGCAAGGGCCCAGACACAAAGACGAGTCTGTTTCAGAGAAGCAGGAATAAGCCCTGCTGGCACCTAGTCTGAATGGCACAGTGCTCCTTCCTCTTTAACAGTGTCTTCTGAGAATCTCTCCCTCCTCCTATCTGGGGGATGGAACTGTAATTTTCTTGATTATGCCTCCCACCACAATGACACATCTTTGTGCCTCTTGGCTACACTTCTGGAAGATATAGAGTAAGCTGATACTCAAGGAAAGTAGTGTAACACAAAGTTTAGCACAAGGCTTACAGCAACTTCAGAGGATTTCAGAATTGGAAGAAACATTAGGAAGCATTCAGTGGTCACAGAACACAGATCTATGTCCACGAACCACTCAAATGTCATTTTGATAACAATTGCAACAGAGCTCAGGTCTTGGGGCAGCACACAATCAATATCCACCCCCTGTTCATCCCCCTCACCCCATGTAGGCTGAGATTATCAGGAAGATGCAGTAGTAACATGCTGGTCATAACTGTGCCAAGGGGTCCTCACCAGCAGTTGCTGATTTTGAAGGGGAAGCATTTAGCAACCCTTTAAAGAATTAACTGTATGCTTTAAATTTTTCTGTAATTTGGGAATGATATATCTTTGTAGAGTTAATGATTTTGTGCATTTGTACATGTAATCATCATACCCACTTTCATTACTTTAATATAAGGTGCTAAACAAAAAAAGCTCTAGGTTCTTCACATTTTTTCCAAAACAAAATAAAATTGAGGGCATGTTGCATATTGCAGAAGAGAAAAAGGAAGCATTCAATCCAATTCAGGCTACATTTTACACATGTAAAACTGAGGCCTTTCGAGAACAAATGACTTTTTTTTTTTTTTTTTTTGAGAACAAATGACTTGCTCAAGGTTACACACTGGGTTCCTGGCAAGAAGAGAACACAGTATGCTGCTTCCTGAGGCTATGCTTTTTCCATTTTCTTAGGCTGCTTCAACTGAGTGAAAATTAATCCTAAACTTGAAAATACGAGGCACTCCAGTCCAAAGTGAATTCACAGGTGTTCATATTCCAGTTTCAATAAAATAAATTTGATAAACTTACTCATGATAAATTTATTTAAACAGGTTTATCAAGGAGGGAACTAAGTGAGGAGGACCCTAGGCTTGCCTCGCCCCTTAAACACAGCTGGACAATTATCAAATCATTCTGAATACCCAAGAAATTGACCTAAGAACTCACAGAACAAACTGCACAACGAGAAGGAGAAAAGAGCCCACATCAAGGAAGGTACGAAATGCAGAGCTATGGCTTGGGTGAGAAATGGATTGCAGGGCTGCAGAAAGGAGGGAGCCCTGGTCACAGAGAAAAGTGAGATAGTGGAGTACACAGGGATGTGCACAAAGCCATTAGCTGGGAACATGGGAGGGGCTGATTTTATGAGTTTTTATAACTAGAGAGGTTCAAAGACTGGAGTTTTAGAAGTCAGTGGGCTTGGCTGGGTACAGATCTGAGGGTACTGCCCTGCTCCTGGAGAGAAGGCAGTCAAGCAACCTTGAAGAGGGCATGATTTGAAGATCACCTAAAGCACATGTGGAGAGATCGTTCGCTCTTCTTAAAGCACATCTGTGAGGTATGGTGATCCCAGAGACACCTCTCCAGAGATAAACTAGCTGGGCACTTGTTTCCCACTCCACCCCACTACCCCTCAACATAGGTTTGAGATACCTGCTGAGGGCGGCTAACCTGGATACTGGCTGTTTAGCCTGCTTTGCTCCAAATCCCATATTCCAGTGCTCTGGTGCCACTGCCCTTCTCAGTCAAACCTGTATCAGTCCCATTATGGCAAGACAGTCCTCCAGAAGACAAGTGCAGGTCCCTGCCACACCAGATCCCTAGATTTGGAGTTTTAAAAGTCATCAGGCTTAGCTGGAATAGACCCCAAAGTGTACTGTGCTACTCCAGGAATGCAAGGAACCCAGAGACAGTGTGAAAACATCAACCTGAAAAATGCTTGGGATGCACATGGGAAATATTTGCTCTTCTGAGAGTGCTTCCCTGAGACCAGCAAGCATGGAGGGCTCTCTCTGGGACAAAGGAGTTAGCCGGTGCCATTTCCCTACCTTGCCCCTTAGCATGAACCAACTTTAGTAAATAGCACAGTGCCAGCACTGGCTGCCTAACCTACTAACACCAAGTCCCACCCTCCTACACTCTGATGGTACTACTTTTCTCTGGTAAGTGTGCCTAAGGACTATTGCAGAGGGGCTCTTCCCCAGAAGGCCAGCAGAAACCTCTGAACACACCACATCCACCAGCCAGAGAGTTCTTTTTTTTTTAATTTTTATTTATTTATGATAGTCACACACAGAGAGAGAGAGAGAGAGAGAGGCAGAGACACAGGCAGAGGGAGAAGCAGGCTCCATGCACCGGGAGCCCGACGTGGGATTCGATCCCGGGTCTCCAGGATCGTGCCCTGGGCCAAAGGCAGGTGCTAAACCGCTGCGCCACCCAGGGATCCCCAGCCAGAGAGTTCTTCAAGGCTTTGGTTCTAGTCGAAGTAGCATCAAGTCTCATTTAACAAGCAGACCAAAGCATGCCAAATTAAAACTTGCCACACTCTGGCTAAGGTCCAAACATTGCCCACTGCAGGCAAGGAAAGCCTCTGCAGACCACTGACCTGAAGGATAAAACCAAAACATAGCAGCAGAGTACATATAGCACACACCAGAGACGCTCCCTGAAGTGCCAGGCCCTGGACATGATGACCTCTTCTCCATAAAGCCATTACTGTCAGGAGCAGGAAACATAATGTGCTTTTCTGGCACACAGAAGAAGAGACTTAGACAAAATAACAAGATGGAAGAATTCATCCTGAAAGAAAGAACAAGAAAATGTCATGGCCAGAGATCCACTTGAAACAGACATAAGTAATATGCCTGATGGAGAATTTAAAGCAACAATCATAAGAATACTCACTGGGCCTGAGAAAAGCATGGAAGACATCAGAGAGATTATTAATTAATTCTGCATTAATGCAGAAATAAAAGAGTTAAAAACAATCAGGCAGAAATTTAAAATGTAGTAACTGAGATTCAAAACTGACTGGATGTAATGACCACAAGGATAGAAGAAGCAGAGGAATGAATAAATGATATAGAAGATAGAATAATGGAAAATAATAAGCTGAACAAAAGAGAAGGAAGAACTATGGATCTTAGGAAAAAAAAAAAAGAGAGAAAAGACTTAGGGAACTCAGTGACTCCACCAAATGTAGTAACATTCCTATCGTAGGAGTCCCAGAAGAGGAAGAGGAAGAGGAAGAATAAGAGGAAGAGGAAGAGGAAGAAGAAAAAAGAGAAAAGAAGAAGAAGGAGGAGGAGGAGGAGGAGGAGGGAAGGGGAAGGGAAGCAGCAGAAGGAGGAGGAGAAAAGAGGGCAGAAGGCTTATCTGAGAAAATAATAACTGAAAATGTTTCTAATCTAGAGAAGGAAACAGACATCCAGATCCAGGAGGCACAGAACTTGCATTAAAACAACAAAAATAGGGGCACCTGAGTGGCTCAGTCGGTTAAGCATCTGCCTTTGGCTCAGGTCATGATCCTAAGACCTTGGGATCAAATCCCATATTAGGCTCCCTGCTCATCAGGGTGTCTGCTTCTCCCTCTGCCCTTCCCCTCTGCTTGTGATCTCTCACTCTCACGCTCTCTTAAATAAATAAATAAAATCTTAAAAAAAGAACAAAAGGTCATCATCAATGATAAACAAATGAGTAAATACAATGATTTTCTGCTGCAAAACTGGCAATTTCTCACACAATATCTTTGGGTTATTTATGTACTGGTATTTCATCTTTTCTCAACAATTGGTTTGGTCTTGAAAGACTTGACTACTTTATTTATTTATTTTTTGGTTTCAGAGGTAGGGTTTAGTAGTTCATTAGTTGCATGTAACACCAAGTGCTCATTTCATCAAGTGCCCTCCTTAATGCCCATCATCCAATAACTGCATCCCCTTCCCCACACCTGACTACCCTCCAGCAACTCTCAGTTTGTTTCCTGTAGTTCAAAGTCTCTTATGGTTTGTCTCCCTCTCTGATTTCGTCTTGTTTTATTTTTTTCTTCCCTTCTCCTATGTTCATCTGCTTTTTTCTTAAATTACACATTTGAATGAAATCATATGATATTTCTCTTTCTCTGACTGACTTATTTCACTTAGCATAATACCCTGTAGTTATCTCTACATAGTTGCAAATGGTAAGACTTCATTCTTTTTGGTGGCTGAGTAATATTCTATTTTATATATGTACCTATCAACTCTTCTTTATCCATTCACCTGTAGATGGACATCTGGGCTCTTTCCATAGTTTGGCTATTGTGAACATTGATGCTATGTACATTGGGGTGTATGTGCCCCTTCAAATCACTATGTTTGTATGCTTTGGATAAATACCTAGTAGTGCAGTTGACCAGTTGTCAAAGGGTGTCTGTATTTTTAACTTTTTGAACAATCTCCATACTTTTTTCCAGAATGGTTGTACCAGCTTGCATTCCCATCAACAGTGTAAGAGGGTTCCCCTTACCAACATCGCTTCTTTCCTGTTGTTAATTTTGGCCATACTGACTGGTGTGAGGTGGCCTCTCATTGTGTTTGATTTGTATTTCCCTGATGCCTAGTGATGTGGACCATTTTTTCATGTGTCTGTTGGCCATTTGTATGTCTTTTTTGGAGAAATGTCTGTACATGTTTTCTGCCCATTTCTTGACTGGATTATTTGTTTTTTGGATGTTGAGTTTGATAAGTTCATTATAGATCTTGGATACTAACCCTTTTTTCTGACAAGACATTTGCAAATATCTTCTCCCATTCTGTTGGCTGTCTTTTAGTTTTGTCGACTATTTCCTTTGCTGTGCAGGAGTTTTTATCTTGATGAAACCCCAATAGTTCATTTTGGCTTTTGTTTATCTTGCCTGTGAAGATGTGTCTAGCAAGAAGTTGCAGTGGTTGAGGTTACAGAGGTTGCTGCCTGTGTCCTCTAGGATTTTGATGGATTCCTGCTTCACATTTTGGTCTTTCATCCATTTTGAGTCTGTTTTTGTGAATAGTGTATTAAACTGGTCCAGTTTTATCCTTCTGCATGTGGCTGTCCATTTTTTCCAACACCATTTGTTGAAGAGATTATCTTTTTCCTGGATATTCTTTCCTGCTTTGTCAAAGATTAGTTGACCATGCCGTTAAGTTCCATTTCTGGGTTCTCTATTCTGTTCCATTGATCTATGTGTCTGTTTTTGTGCCAGTACAGTGCTGTCTTGATGATTACAGCTTTGCAATAGAGCTTGAAGTCCAGAATTGTGATGCTACCAGCTTCAGTTTTCTTTTTCAACATTCCTCTGGCCATTCAGGACGCTTCTGGTTCCATACAAATTTTAAGATTGTTTGTTCCAGCTTTGTGGAAAATGTTGATGGTATATTGATAGGGATTGCTTTGAATGTGTAGATTGCTTTAAGTAGCATAGTCATTTTAACAATATTTGTTCATCTAACCCATGAGCATGGAATGTTTTTCCATTTCTTTATGACTTCCTCAACTTCTTCTGTAAGTGTTCTATAGTTTTCAGAGTACAGATCCTTTACCTCTTTGGTTAGGTCTATTCCTAGGTACCTTATGGTTTTTGGTGCAATTATAAATGGGATAGATTCCTTAATTTCTCTTTCTTCTGCCTCATCGTTAATGTATATAATTGCAACTGATTTCTTTGCATTGATTTTATATCCTGCCACCTTGCTGAATTTCTGTATGAGTTCTAGCAATTTTTGGGTGGAATCTTTTAGGTATTCAACATACAGTATCATGTCATTTGCAAAGAGTGAAAATTTGACTTCTTCTCTGTTGATTTAGATACCTTTTATTTCTTTTTGTTGGCTGATTGCTGAGGCTAGGACTTCGAGTACTATGTTGAACAGCACTGGTGAGAGTGGACATCCTTGTCATATTCTTGACCTTAGGGGAAAAGCTCTTAGTTTTTCCCTGTTGCGGATATTTGCTGTGAGTTTTTCATATATGGCTTTTATGATATTGAGGTATGTTCCCTCTATCCCTACACTGCAGAGAGTTTTTATCAAGAAAGGATATTGTGTCTTTTCCAATGCTTTTTCTGCATCTATTGAGTGGGTCTTATGGTTTTTGTCCTTTCTTTTATTAACATGGTATATCACATTGATTGATTTGTGAGTGTTGAACCACTCTTGCATCCCAGAAATAAATCCCACTTGGTCGTGGTGAATAATCCTTTTACTGAACTGTTGGATCCTAGTGTCTAGTATCATGGTAAGAATTTTTGCATCTATGTTCATCAGGGATATTGGTCTATAATTCTCCTTTTTGGTTGGGTCTTTGTCTGGTTTTGGGATCAAGGTAATGCTGGCCTCATAAAATGAATTTGGAAGTTTTCCTTCCGTTTCTGTTTTTTGAAACAACCTATTTGAGTTTCTCTCTCTTCCTCCCCTTCTGCTCCTCCTCCTCCTCTCCCCCACTTGCACACACCTGTGTGCTCTCTGTCTCTCGGAGAAAAAGAAAAAGAAAATATAGGTAATTTATCTTCTCGGATTTTAGAATGTATCATAAAATACAGCTTCTTTTTTTAACTAAATTATGGAAATTGGCCATCACTTCCCAAATAAGTTTATAAAAATGGTTATATGCTAAACCACAACTAAGATAGTCATTGAGGAAATACCTTGATTATTTAAAAAGCTCTTAAGTTTATACAAGAAAATCTTTGAGACTCTCATAAAATTATTAAGCAAAGGGCATGAAAAAATATATAATTCATAAAAAGGAATTACAGCTGGTAAAGAAATATAAAAATGCACAACCTTCATCATTATAATAAATGCAAAATAGAATATCTCTGAAATTCATAGAATCTTTATTCAGAAAAGACAACTGGACACAGCCCAGGTATCTACCAATAAACACCTGTGGTATGTGTACATAGTGGAATAAAGCTCAGCAATAAAAAAGGGGAAAGAAAACCTACTGGTACTTAAAAACAACAGGGAGGAATCTTGAAGCTGTGCTGAGTGAACAAATTCTTTTTTTTTTTTTTTTTTGAGTCAATAAATTCTTATCCAAAGGAGTACATACTGTGTGATTCCATTGATCTGAAATTCTGGAATTGGCATAAGTGAAGTGTGATTTAGGAAATTGAAAACAGTGGTTGCCTTTGGAATTGGGTGCAGGTATTGGGGCAGGATATCCCCAATACCTGCCTTGATGGAGTCATGAAGCATAATGGTGATGTCCTGTATCTTGATAGAAGTTTTGTGTTTCACAGGTGGTTGCATTTGTTAAAACTCATCAAACGGTACACTTAGGATTTATATATTTCATTGTATTTAAATTTTACAAAAAAGACTAGGAAACAAATATCGAACTCTATGCAGTCTGATGTCTCTGTGTACTGGAAGTGAATGCCAAGACTGTCTCTGTTGGTGGTGTGTGCTGGGGGTCCTCCACCAGGGTCCTTATGGATATTGGCATCATGATAAATGAGTTAGTAGATGGCTGGGAGGTGGCCAGCTCTTGCGTAGTGTAAATTGAGAATACTTTGGGCCTGAGTGAGTCTGGGAGCATCCATTGAGAATGACTGTCCTTAGCTGAATGCAGATACTTGGTAACCTCCTGGCCTGAAGCACCTACTGCCTTCCTCTGGAGGATGGGTTCAGATGTGTCAGACTCTTTAATTAGCCCAGTTGGAGGCAATAGGTAAACTAGCCTGTACTGGCTGACCAGCATAGTTCTGCTAACAAGGTCTGGCATGAACAACTGTGCAGATGGCCTCCAGAGAGGCTCACCCCAATGGGTGGGTGGGAAAGAGGAATGTGTGGTAGGGACAGACAGGAGGAGTTTGGTGCGCAGCATCCAGGTAGTTGTAGGCTGGAGTGAGAGGTGACTTGTTTTTGTTTTAAGATTTTACTTATTTATTCATGAGAGACCGAGAGAGAGAGAAAGAGACACAGAGACAGAGACAGAGACGGAGATACAGGCAGAGGGAGAAGCAGGCTCCAGGCAGGGAGCCTGACGTGGGACTCAATCCTGGGTCTCCAGGATCATGCCCTGGGCTGAAGGCAGGTGCTAAACTGCTGAGCCACCCAAGGATCCCCTGAGAGGTGATTTGTTATTCTAGGAGAGAGGCACTAAGTGGGTTTCACTCCCCACTCTGTGGGCCGCTTAGGCAATGCTGTTCTGGGCAGAGCAGTTGTTCCAAGAGAGGTGGTACCAGTACTGGGTGAGACCTCCAGTATCCCACTTTCCCTACCACCTGGCTAACACCTGGGCTTTCAGTTAGACCAGCCCCTGTCCGTGTCTTTCCTGGTCTCTTGTTTTGATCCAGAGACTGTTTCAGAGGCTGTAAGTCGCTCCATGGGTACACTTGATTCTAGTCATGCTTCCCCGCAGTTCTAAACCTCCTCCTCCTCTTTGCCTGTGGTCACTCCCCTTGCTAGCTATTTGGGGGCACCAGGTCTCTGTGTCCAAGGCTCTCAGAAGCCAAAGGGCACCATAGGCAGCATCCTGTGCACCTTGAGAGGTCCAGTTTAGTGGAAACCTGGCTTGGTTCAATGTTGGGGTGTGTCCTTTGGGAACCGTTCCTAGATTAGAGCAGTGTGGCAGGAAATTTCAGGAAATAGGTATATCGGGAGTCTAGCCACAGGGGAACAGGTGAGGAGGCACCCAGATCTGAGTTCAAGTGGTAATGCTCAACTCCTGCTGAAGGCATGACTGACTCCCTGAAGAACCTCAGGCTCTGTACTTGTCATTAAATGTCTCTAAGACCAGAAAGATGCAAAGCATGTGTGTATTTCTCTGGGTTATTGAAATTAATGATAACCTTGCATGGGGAAAGATGGTCCCAGATTTCTCATTAACTGAGGAGGCAGCTAATGAGCCCTGCTTCAGCCATATCCCACAGAAATCCCTCTGGGTACACTAGACCCATGGAATGGGGCAAAGGCTTCCCCACCCCCAACAAAACCAGAAATCTCAGGCCTGACTACCTGTCCCTGCACTTTAGAGCCTATAAACCATTCCTCTTTATGGACACCTTTGAACTTCAAGACAGTCCATTGGTGGAGAGGTAAGAGACATCAGAGAGGGGTCTGTTTACTTTGCTGAGGTCACACAGAGACAAAGATAGCACTGGAAGCCTGGTCTGTGGCCACTTTGCCATACCTGACCTCTTGGGAAAGGGCCCCAAAAGACACAAGGGACTGTAGGAGACAATGTGAGGAACTGCATGCACAAATGCAGAGTAGTGTAGACCCTGGAGATTTAAATTCATAGGAAGAAGGAGACAAAACCAAAGGCTGCGGAAGGGGCAACGCAACATCCCTCCCACTCCAACTCTACAGATCAGAAAGGGTGTATGTAGAGATATTTCCTGAGGGAGGTGTTAAGGATTGGAAAAACTTGGAAATGGGGCCTGAAGAGACTTGGGGAGACTCACTTTGGGAATCCTAGGTTAGAGGTTTCTTTACCTATGGAATGCTCAGGGAGCCCCAGGCATCTTTTAAGGATTTCATGATAGAGGGAAAGGTTGACCTTCTGGATGCTTCTTTAGGTTGGTAGACCCAGCTTGGCAGGATAGGAAGAAAGCAGGTAATTAGGGCAGGAGCTCTGTCCAGAAATGTACTCTCTTAACCTCAGAGACATCATACTGACTCTCCAACTTTAATCCAGAAACACAGGATTTATTCCAACTTCCCCACTTGCTTATCTGTAACTTCTTTCACTGACAGTAAGAAACCTGTCTACCTTCTGCTTTTTGGTTCAACCCTAATATGATTATAAAGTACATTCACAATTGTTAACCTATTTCCATGTGAGAAACAAGCTTACAAATTAGAGTACAATGTTTATGCACAGTTCGTTCTGTCTTTAGCCTTACAATTTCCAAAGTTTTCTAGACCAGTTCTTTTTACTCCTACATCCACTTCAGCAAGCTTATGTCATATACTCAGACATTTTTCACAGTCTGTGTTCAATCTTGGGATCCTCCAACATTCTGGCTGATTTTTTTAAATGCTCATATATTAAAGCTCACTCTCTGTGTTAAAAAGTTCTGTGGGTTATGACATAGACATAGCCATGTATTTACCACCTCCAAGGTGATAGAGCAGATCCAAAATACCTTGGTCTACCCTTTGGTAGACAGTAACTCTCCTCTCTCCCAATCCATGGCAACTATTGTTTTCTTTCTGTCCCAAAGTGTTGCCTTTGCCATAATGTTATATGAATAAAATAATGCAATATAAAGTATTTTGGATCTGGCTTCTTTCACTTAGCTAAATGCGTTTAAGATTGATTCACACGGGGGATCCCAGGGTGGCTCAGGGGTTCAGCGCCTGCCTTTGGCCCAGGGCACGATCCTGGAGTCCCGGGATGAAGTCCCGCGTTGGGCTCCCGGCATGGAGCCTGCTTCTCCCTCCTCCTGTGTCTCTGCCTCTCTCTCTCTCTCTCTGTGTGTGTGTGTGTCTATCATAAATAAATAAATAAATAAATAAATAAATAAATAAATAAATCTTAAAAAAGATAGATTCATACATTTGCATGTATCAGTAACTCACAGTTTATTCATGTATCAGTAACTCATTCCTTTTTTTTATTGCTGAGCAGTACACCATTATATGGTACATTATCCATTCACCTGTTGAGGAACATCTTTGTTTGCTTCCAGTTTGGAGCAATTATGAATAAAGGTGCCTTAACCACTTTTATAAAGATTTTTTGTGTGATCATAAGTTTTCAATTAAAGAACCACTAATCCACTTTCTGTTTATACAGATTTGTCTATTCTAGAGCTTTCATATAAACGGAATTATGTAATATGTGGCCTTTTGTGTCTAGATTCTTTGATTTAGTGCTGTTTTTAAGGTTCATCCAGGTTGTAGCATTATTATTGGCACTTCATTCCTTTTTATGGCTGAATAATATGCCATCATTTATCTATACTACATTTTGTGTATCCATTTATCAATCAATGGACATTTGAATTGTTTCCACTTTTCAGCTGTTATTAGTAAATCTATTATGAGTATTCATGTGTTCATGTGTATGTTTTTGTGTGAATATATGTTTTCAGTTCTCTTGGGCTGAACCAAGGAATGGCATTGCTAGTATGAAATAATTCTGTGTTTTATAAGAAACTACTAAACTGTTTTCCAAAGTTGTGTGTGTATGTGTGTAACCCTTTTTATATTCTAACCTGAGTCCCCAAAATACAACATGTCTTAATTAGCTGGAACGATTGTGAAATACACATTTGCTTAGTGCTGACTATGTGCTGGGTACTGTTGTAAATAGTTGATTAAAGCTTTTAATCCTCACAAAAGTTCTATGAGGCAGGTACAGTTATCCCTATTTTACAGGTGAGGAAACCCAAGCAAGGAAGGCTAATTTGTTCAAAGTCATAAACTAGTAGACAGTAAAACTGGGCTTTAGAATTCAGGTAATCTGGCTCCAGAATCCATCTTCTTAACCAGTACTTCTACTTCTAGTTTCTGAATAAGTGAAGACCTAACATGGAAAGTAAATTTCAATAGTGATGTTGTTCAATGTGATCTAACATGTTGTAAGTCTTCAGTCTCTTTCTCTTTTCCAGTTAATTTGGTTTCTGGTGGGTGGTTCTCTCTCATAGACTCCTCCCCTAAGGAGGGTAAATCTCAGGTAGAACAGCTGATCACCAGAAGGTGGCAACAGAGAACTGTCCAGATGTGCGCTAAGAGCTCTTCACATGATTTAGATAATCCTTAAAAAAGAAAATTCATATAGAACTCTTGGAAATGTCTTTCATTTGTGAATATCTAAATTCAGCCTAGAAAGTAGGCATAATCCCTGGGGCTTGATTGCTGCTGAGATGCCTGGGGGACATTTGTTGCTCTTTAGTGTAATATTGAAAAAAAACTGCTGATGGTGGATATCATTGTTACCTTTACAAACTCAAGGTAAAAGTTCACTATTAGGCTGTCAAATATGGTGATAGTAATATCTTTTATGGGAATAGGAAAATTCTCTTCTAAATTTTATGAGAGTTTTTATTAAGAAGGGTCTTAAATCTTATCAAATGCTTTTTCTACTCTGTTGAGATGATCATATGTTATTCTTCCTTTATTCTGCTAATGTGATAAATTACATAGATTTTTAAAAATGTAAAACCAACCTCATGATCCAGGAATAAGCACCATTTGGTCACAATTACTATTATTTTTTTCCATATGGATGATTTTGATTTGATTTTTTTTGTATAGGATTACTGCATCTATATCAATGTGATATATTTGCTTGCAATTTTTTTTTTTTTTGAGTTTTGGTGGGATTATATCAACCTCATTTAACAAGTGGGGAAATGGAGAAATGTTTGTTTTCCAAATAAGTTTCATTTGATTGATGATATTTCTTCCTTCATGGAGTTTCTTTCATGGGAGAGATTTAAACTATACATTCAAGTTCTTCATCAAATATAGGACTATTCAGATTATCCATTTCCTTCTGTGTAAATTTTGATAACTTGTCTTTTTAAAGGAATTTTCCCATTTTATTTAAATTATCAAAATTACAGGCACAAAATTATTCGTAATGTCCTCTTGTTTTCTCTAGAATCTCTAGTGATATTCATCTTTTTATTTCTGATATTGGTAATTTATGTTTATTCTACTTTTGTCATGCTCAATCTTGTTAGGAGCTTGTAAATTGTATTAACCTCAGAGAACCAACTTTTTAAAAAGTTTGTTTGTTTATTTGTTTATTTATTTATTTATTTTTAAGTAATCTCTACACTCAACGTGAGACTCACAACCTGGAGATCAAGAGTCACGTGTTCTTCCTACTGAGCCACCCAGGCTTCCCTCAAAGAACAACTTTTGGCTTTGTTGATTTTTCTCTATTTTCTATGTGCTTTCTATTTGAATAATTTCTGTTCTTATCTTTATTACTTTCTTTTTTCTCCTTCCTTTGGATTTGCATTCTTTTTTCCCTAGCATCTTGAGATGAAAACTTAGGAAACTGATTCTCAATTTTTCATTTTTTAAAATGTAGTTAAAGCCATAATTTTTATAATAATTTTTAGCTGTAGCCCCCAAATTTTTCTTTTCCATAATTTTGTTCTCACTTCAAAATATTTTCCATTTTTATTATAAAATTTTATTATTCTTTATTATTCTTTTCTTTATTATTCTTTTTTATACATGGCTTATTTAGAAAGCCATTGCTTAATTTCCAAATATTTGGGAATTTTAAAATCATTTTTCAGTTATTGATTTTTAATTTATGTTCACAGTGGTCATAGAAATAGTCTCTATGATTCCAATTCTTTGAAATTTGTTGAGAATTGCCTTATGTTCAGCATATGTTCTATTTTGGTAAATGTTCAACGTGTATTTGAAAAGATTGTGTATTCTGCAGTTGTTAAATACAGCATTGTCTATAGGTCAGTTAGGTCAAGTTGCTTAATTGTGTTGTTCAAATCTCATACATACTGCTTTTTTTTAAACTGCTTTTTCTGTCAGCATTGAGCTAAATGTGTTAAATTCTCCATCTATGAATGTGTATTTGTCTATTTCTCCTTAATTCAGTTAAATTTTGCTGTAATTTGAAGTTATATTATTTAAAACTTAGAATTTTTTCTTACTGTCAAATTGACTTAATATCTTGTAATGTCCTTTTTTTTTTATCACTGGTAATACTTCTTAAAGCCTGATTGTTTGTTAATAATATAGCCAAATTGGATGTGTTATGGTTAGTGTTTTTGTGGTATATCTTTTCCCATTCTTTTCTTTCCACATATTTAAACACCCTATAGCTAGGTCTTGTGTTTTTTTTTTTTTTCTGACAATTTGATAATCTTTGTCTTTAATTGGAGTGTTTAGTCCATAATTTACATTTAATATAATTACTGATATAGTTTAGTTTGTCATTGTCCTGTCTTGTCTTTGTTTCTTCCTTTTCTTTTCTTCTTATAAGAAGTTGCAGCGGCTAAAGTCACAGAGATTGCTGCCTGTGTTCTCCTCTAGGATTTTGATAGATTCCTGTCTCACATTTAGATCTTTCATCCACTTTGAATCTATTTTTGTGTATGGGTATAAGAGAATGGTCCAGTTTCATTCTTCTTCATGTGGCTCTCCAATTTTCCCAGCACTACTTATTGAAGAGACTCTTTTTCTGTTGGATATTTTTTCCTGCTTTGTCAAAGATTAGTTGACCATAGACTTGAGGATCTATTTCTGGGTTCTCTATTCTATTCCATTGATCTATGTGTCTGTTTTTGTGCATGCTAATACCGTGCTGTCTTTATGATTACAGCTTTGCATGATAAATGGTTCTCTACCCCCTCATTTTCAATCTGGAGGTAACTTTAGGTCTAAAATGAGTCTCTTGTAGACAGTATATGGATGGGTCTTGCTTTTTTATCCAATCTGATACCCTATGTCTTTTGATTTAGCCATTTATATTTAGAGTAACTATTGAAAGATAGGAATTTTGTGTGATTGTATTACCTGTAAAGTCCCTATTTCTCTAGATTGTCTTTATTTCCTTCTGATCTATGTTACTCTTGGGCTCTCTCTTCACTTACAAGATTCCCCTTAATATTTCTTGCAGTGCTGGCTGGGTGGTCACATATTCTTTTAGTTTCTGTCCTGGAAGCGCTTTGTCTCTCTTCCTATTCTGAATGACAGCCTTGCTGGATAAAGTATTCTTGAGTGTATTTTTTTTCTTGTTTAATACCCTGAATATATCATGCCAGCCCTTTCTGGCCTGCCAGGTCTCTGTGGATAGGTCTGCTGTCAATCTAATGTCTCTGCTTCTCTATGTTCTTTGCTTGAGCTGCCTTCAGGACTTTCTCTTTATCTCTGAAATTTGCAAGCTTCACTATTAGATGTCATCTTATTGATCTATTGTTATTGATTTTGGGAGGGGTCCTCTCTACCTCTTGGATATGAATGCCTGTTTCCTTCCCCAGATTAGGGAAGTTCTCAGCAATGATTTGCTCAAATATACCTCTGCCCTTTCTTTCTCCCCATCCTCAGGCACTCCAATAATTCTGATGTTAGTTCTTTTTACAGTATCACTGATTTCTCGAAGCCTCTCCTCATGAGCTATCAGTTGTTTCTCTCTTTTCCTCAGCTTCCTTCCTTTCCATCAACTTGTCTTCTATGTTACTTAACTCTCTCTTCTGCTTCATTTACCCTAGCTGTTAAGAGTATCCAATTTAGACTGCATCTCAGAGTATTTTTAATTTTGGCCTGATTAGATCTCATTTCTGCACTAAGAGATTCTCTAGTGTCTTTTATGCTTTTTTTGAGCCCAGCTAGTAACTTTATAATTGTTATCCTGAATTCCATCTCTGACATTTTATTTAAACCCATATCGATTAGATCTGTGGCAGAGTATTATCTCTGTTTTTTTTCTTTGTTTTTATTTAAGTTTTATTTGCCAACATATAGTATAACACCCAGTGCTCATCCCATCAAGTGCCCTCCTTAGTGACTGGTTCTTTCTTTTGTTGTGAATTCCTCCTTCTAGTCATTTTGTCCAAAGAAGAATGGATGAATGAGTAAACAGAATAAAAAATATGAACCATGACCCAACCAAAATACACAGTAGACAAATCCGATGAGGTCAGAAAGCAAAACAAAAAAGCAAAAGAGAAAAAAGAAAGAAAAAAAAGGGAGGGAAGAGAATATAATTTCACAGGGTGGACATAATAGGGTAATCTCCTTGTTCCTGAGTTATTTTGTGTGTTAGAAGGTACTAAATCCAAAAAAATCCAAAAAAAAAAAAAAAAAAAAAAAAAGGAAGGTACTAAATCCCAAAACTGTAAACTGTAAAAAAAAAGCAATACACACACACACACACACACACACAAATAGAATTGAATGTAGTGGAAGGAAGTATATATAGTAGGAAGGAAGTATATATATAGGAATGTAGTGAAAATGAAGTATATATCTATAAAATATAAATGTAGGGATCCCTGGGTGGCGCAGCGGTTTGGCGCCTGCCTTTGGCCCAGGGCGCGATCCTGGAGACCCGGGATCGAATCCCACGTCGGGCTCCCGGTGCATGGAGCCTGCTTCTCCCTCTGCCTGTGTCTCTGCCTCTCTCTCTCTCTCTCTCTCTGTGTGACTATCATAAATAAATTTAAAAAAAAATTTAAAAAAAAATATAAATGTAAAAATGGAAGTTAAAAAAGACTTAAAAACAAAGTTGATAAATAAGAAACTAGTGAAAAGGGAAAAAAGAAAGAAATGGAATTTTTTAAAAAATATTTTATTTATTTATTCATGAGAAACACATAGAGAGAGAGGCAGAGACATAGGCAGAGGGAGAAGCAGGCTCCATGCAGGGAGCCCGATATGGGACTCAATCCTGGGACTCCAGGATCACAACCTGAGCTGAAGGCAGGCACTCAACCACTGAGCTACCCAGGCTTCCCAGAAATGGAAAATTTTAAATTGAAAGGTAAATGAATCATGAGAAAAAAAAAAAAAAAACCTTGAATTCTATATACTATTTTCCCCTAATGCTGGGATTTTCGTGGGGTCTGTAAATTTGTTGTGCACCTGTTCTTCCAGTCAGTCTTCTGGAGGAAGGGCCTACTTCATTGCTTCTCATGTGTCTTTGCCTGGGTGGAACTGTACCAGCCCTTGCCAGGGGGCCAGGCTCAGTGTAAGCTGGTCCTCAGTGTGGCTTTTGTTCCTTGAAGGCTTTCTGTGCCTCTTTAGAGGATCCAAATATAAATGGCCATGCCTTGATCTCTAGCGCCAGAGCAGAAAGATCACAGTTCCCTCTCTTCAGTAAATATTAAGGGATAAGTGGTCTTCACTTTTGAGTGTGCCATGGTCTGCAGACTCCTGCGGTGCTTGCCCACACCAGTCCTCCTAGGAAAGTCAGAGTGTCTCGCCTTACTGTACTTTGTAGGGTGCTGACACTGAGAGCAGTCACTGGGTCGTGTGCACACCTACTCTACCGCTCCTGGGGGATAACAGAAGGTCCCCTTGTTCCACTCCTCCACAGGTTCTCCAGGTGGAGAGCAGTCACCCGGTTTGCCCAGCTCTGGGTCTATGGTGAACCAAGTTGAGAGCCCCCTCCTGGGCTCACTGACCCCAACCAGTTTCCCCACTCAACCGCTTAGACACTTTAACAGCTCAGGCACCCCTGTTAATTCTGTGGCTCCATGGATTCTGAGACCACACCGCCTCGCCTAGAATTCTGCCGATTTCACCATCTGAGCCCCTTTCAGGGAGGATGTCTCTCACTGGAGCAGATTTCTAAGGGCTCCAGTTTTGCCGTCCAGAGCTTTATCACTTTCCAGTAGCCAGCTTTTGAAGGCTGCCTCCCTTCTGCCATTTATCTTCTCATATCTCCCCTCAGATTCACTTCTCTGCAACTCCTACCTTGCAAAAAGTGGTCATTTTTCTACTTGCAGAGTTCCAGATATTCTTTTCTTACATCCTAGGTTGAATTCATGAGTCTTCAGAATGCTTTGGTAGTTATCTAGCTAAATTCAAGGGACCAGCTGAAATGAGCTTTCCCACTCTTCTGCCATCTTGCTACCTCCCTCTGAAAAAATATTTTACTAGAACCACAAGTTTTTCTTCTTTCTGGAGATGTAATATTCATGCTGGTCCGTATTATGACTAAAAGTGGTGATAGTTGCATGATCACCAATTTTTCTTTAATTGATGAGAAATAATAAAATAATAATAAAACAATTTATTTTGTTTTTCTATTCACTTGGATTCAGCATAGCACCTAATGATCCTAATAATAGCAACCATAATAATTATAATTGTTGTTACTATTTCATACAAGGTATTATATTTTCCCTTACTGATGATGAAATCTAGAGTGGAAAGGTGAAGCAGCTTCTTTTTTTCTTAAGGTTTTATTTATTTATTCATGAGAGACATAGAGACACAGGCAGAGGGAGAAGCAGGCTCCATGCAGGGAGCCCGATGTGGTACTCCATCCTGGGACTCCAGGATCACGCCCTGAGCCAAAGGCAGATGCTTAATCGCTGAGCCACTCAGGTGTCCCAGTGAAGCAACTTTTTGAAAATTACCCTCATGTTGCAGCTGGGCTTAGAAGCTAGATCTTTGCTCTAAACCTAAATTTTTATTATTAATTAAATTCTCTAAAGTTTTGGGTCAAGAGTTTTGTTATGTAAATCTTATAAGTAAAATATCTTTAGTCATGGCTCATTCTAATTTGAGCTGTGTTATGCTCCCAGAAACTGTATCCCAGGACCATTCATGCCAGGGAGTGGGTTACATAGAGATTTGTATTTGAATATTACTATGTCCATTGTTCTGTGAGAGAATACTTGAACTAATAAAGTGGGAGCTAAAGATCCAATGTGGAGAGAACTAACACATTGTGTTATTTTCTTTTCCATTCTTCTACCAATTCAATTTCATGGTTATATAAAATGCTACACTTTGATTAATATGATATTAAGATAAGTAGTTAGTAGATAAAAGGAAGCACAGAAATCTTGCTTGTAGATAAAAAAAATCATAGAAGGCTTCCTGAAGGAAGTTGACCTTGACCGGTGAGATGAAGGAAAAAATATATATATTGTGAAAACTCTGACAGTCTAGAGTTAGTTCCCCAAACTCATAGTGCATCAGAATCACCTGAGGAGCAGAGTAACTATTCAATGTTCAGACCTGATTCCAGGAGATTCAGATGAAGTTGGGATAGGGTGGGGCCTGGGATTACATGTCTTTATCAATATCCAAATAAGGAGGAGAGGCAACATGGCAGAAGAATATGAGTCTTCATTTCATCTGGTCCCCCAAACTTACCTACATAACTTTCTTTTTTTAAAAAAAATATTTTGTTTATTTATTCATGAGAGACACATGGAAAGAGAGAGAGGCAGACACACAGGCAGAGGGAGAAGCAGGCTCCATGCAGGGAGTCCGACGCAGGACTCGATCCCGGGTCTCCAGTATCACACCCTGGGCCGAAGGCAGGTGCTAAACCACTGAGCCACCCAGGGATCCCCCCTACATAACTTTCAAACCATCTTGAACACCTATGAATTCAACCTGAGAGTAAAGGGAGAACAGCCAAAATGCTACAGAAAGAAAACTGATCGCTTCTTACAAAGCTAAAAATTTCCAATATTTTTCTTTTTTCTTTCCTTAACTATAATATTTTATCAACTCTTCCTTTTTAAGTTTTTTCCTTTTTTTGACTTTCATATTTTTACAATTATATCTCATAGATATATTCTTCATTTTTGGCTTCCTTTCAACATATTTAATTTATTTTTTGTAGATGTATAAGTCCTGCGTTTTTTGTCTTGTTTTATAATTTTGGAATTTTGTACCTTCTAACATACGAACTAAAATACACTTAGAACCAAGTGGAGCACTGTGTTGGTCCACTCTGTGAGATTATATTCTCTCTTCCTTCCCATCCTGCCCTCCTCTTTTGTCTTCTTGTTTTTGTTTTTGTTGTTACTGTTATTTCTCTATATAAATCTTGCTGGTTTATATAAATTTGGAATTTAGCACCTTCTAACATACAGAACAAAATACACTCAGAAACAAGAGGATCACCTTCTTGGTCCACTCTGTGAGACTATATTCTCTCTCTCCCACCACTTCCAACCCTCCCCTTTTTCAAATTATTACTATTTTTTAAATTTGTTTTTCACTTTTGTGGTCTTTTTCCCCCCTTTTTCTTTATTTTCTGGTCTCTGATTTCTTCAGAATTGTCTAGGGTGTATTTTACTTAGGTTGTAGTTGATATTTTTGACTCTGCACTGAATAAAGTGACTAGAAGAAAGAATTCACTACAAAAGAAAGAACAAGAAGTAATATTCTCTGCCACAGATCTAATGGATATGGATTTAAGTAGCATATCAGAGATACAATTCAAGGGTACAATTATAAAATTACTGGTCGTTCTTGAAAAAAGCATAAAGGACTCTAGGGGTTCACTTACTGCAGAGTTGAGATCTAATCAGGTCAAAATTAAAAATACTTTAACTGAGATGCAATCTAAACTGGATGATCTAACTGGTAGGGTTAATGAGGTAAAAGAGAGGGTGAGTGACATAGAAGACAAGTTGATGATAAGGAAGGAAGCTGAGGACAAAAGAGAAGAACATTAACAATCCATGAGGAGAGGCTTTGGGAAATAAGTGACAATTTGAGAAGGAATAATATTCATCTTATTGAGATTACAGAAGATATGGGGAGAGAGAGAGAGAGAGAGAGCCACAAAGTATAGTTGAACAAATCATAACTGAGAGCTTTCCTAATCTGGGGAAGGAAACAGGCATTAATATCCAAGAGATAGAGAAGACTCCCCCCCCCCCCCCCCCCCCGCCACCATAAAAAGACTCTATTGTCTCTAGGAAAGAGAGTGTCATTATTTTCAAAGGACACAGTTTTTGGCCATGGACAGAAAAATGAATCAGGAAGCCAGAGAAAGTGCAGTGGCTAACACTGTGAACCAGAGAACTTATGACAATATTTTTTTAGTGGATTTTATTTATTTATTTGAGAGAGAGAGAGAGTACAAGCAGGGTGAGTAGCAGAGGGAGAGGGAGAAGCAGGTTCCCCCTGAGCAGGGAGCCAGAAGTGGGGCATTATATATAACATGTTATGTCAATATCACATGTATTTCTTGAATTTCTTAAATTATACTATGGGAGTATTTGAGCATTTAATTCAGCTGAAGGGTGTTTTTCAAAGAAGTGTAGGGTTTTCACTTGGAATTTATATAATGGATATATATGCTTAAGTTTGATAAAGGTGTGTTGGAAGATATACATTGCCATGCTATTTCTAATAGCAAGAAAAAAGAAACAATGTAATAATTATTAATAGGTGAAATATGGTACATAAAACATGTAATACTATACAAGAACTAAAAATAAGATACAGATCTAAATTATAAATGAAAAATGAAAAATACAAAACTACAAAACTACATAGAATGATCCTATTTATGTTAAAAAATATATATAATAAATATTTCAATTTTCTAGTTGTGCAAAGAAAAACATTTCTGAAAGGAGACCAAAAATCCCTCTGAGGTATGGGATTGAGGAAATGAATCGGGAAATAAGAACTTCTATTTCCTTTTCTACATTCTCTGTACTTTTAAATTCTTGCTTTGAATTTGGCTTTTATAATAAAAATACTTTCAATTGCATAAAAATAGTACAGTTTTATTATAGAGTATTAAAATTTTCAAGTTTTCCTTAAAACAGAATTTCCTACTTGAAGGACATCAGTAGGGATTCAAAGTATATTTATCCTCCCTGGGTGATCATATTGGTGCAGAACAGTTGTCATACATATGGAACCACCGATTACAGTGTGCTAAGGACAGGCAGCCATGGCTTTCCTCTGGGATAGAAAAGCTCTCTGAAAAATGCAAGCAATATGACCAAGTTCAATTCCACACCATAGGAATCTGAAGAACCATAAACACAGAACTAAAACAGCTTTTGCCTTTAACTTTCCCACTATAATGCTAAGTATTCCCATAGGCAACATGATTGCCTATTTCATTTTTTGACTGACCTTAGAGAAATAAAATGCATTAGCATAGAAACTGTATGTAATCATACACATACAGCATAAAGAACTACAGATATTAATAGAACCATGTTAGTCATGACCCCACTATCACTTACTTTACCCAACTTTAAGGATTCTCTTACAGGGATGCCTGGGTGGCTCAGTGGTTGAGTGTCTGCCTTCGGCTCAGGGCATGATCCCGGAGTTCCAGGATCGAGTCCCATGTTGGCTCCCTGCATGGAGCCTGCTTCTCCCTCTGCCTATGTCTTTGCCTCTCTCTCTGTGTGTCTCTCATGAATAAATAAATAAAATCAAAAAAAAAAAAAAAAGGATTCTCTTACCAGTTCATTGATGTATTGCTTAGCTAAGGATAAAATTGCTCTGATTTTCTAGACACACATCAGCTAGGGGTTAGGGTAGGTGGCCAGAGTGCAGGTAGGTGGTGAGAAAGGCAGCAACAGAGAATGAAATTTACTTCATATCTTCTATGATTCAGATGGAAATACTATAGATAATTAAGAATTTACTATTGTCAAACTAAACATCTTACTATAGATCTGGTATTTTCATATTATTATATAGTCTTCAATGTTTGGAAAGTTTTTAATTTGAAAATGTGGTTAATCACTTATAAGAAAGTCTCATGAAAAATAAAAAGTAAAACAAAGCATACTCAAAATAATCCCAAACAATTAACAAAATGTGTAGAAAGTAGCAATAGTTCTCAATGAGCCTGTATGAAATTCAAAGAGATTAAGCATTCAGTACAATTTAGTATTTCAGTGCTATCCCCTGAGCTTCTAGAGCATACACCACTTAGTTGAAAAGTCTGTGCTGAAGTTCTCTGTGCCATATATTTTGCCTGACATTAAGGGTAGAGGTAAAGGATGCCATCCTTACCCTTTGAGAGTTTCGGCTCATGTGCCTAGTGTAGTTCGTACCACATCATGTTATGGCTCACTGTAGCTATATCTTAAGGATGCAGGTCTTATTCACATTGGTTCACTGTATCTAGCACAGTATTCAATTTAATTGCAGCAAAAAGTTAAAAAGGTAATTTTTTAACTGTAATGTGATCAGGGAAATAAAGAAAAAAGTGAGATTAGATGAAAAAGAATCAGAATTGGTGAACTGAACAACCATTTCTTGATTGTCATGTGCCAAATATCCTTCCAGGGAATTTGTATGTGTTCCTTTTGTTTAATCCTCACCCCAAGCCTGTGAGGCAGAAAGGAATCTAACCTTACTAAGTCTTATTACCAAGGTTAATGCCTCACTTCCGTCCAAGCCCTCCTCCCTACTGCAGCCAGGTGACCCAGTCTGTTCACTCTATGGTTCAACCCTTCTGTGGCTTTCCACTGTCCTGGGAATAATGTCTGAAACCCTCAACTGACTTTCAGGAGCTCTGGGACCTGGAGCATTCCCACGCCTCCAGCCTCATTTCTTTTCTTTTTTTTAAAGATTTATTTATTTATTTATTCATCTCTCTCTCTCTCTCTCTCTCTCTCTCTGTCTCTCTGTCTCTCTCTCACACACACACACACACACACACACACACACACACACACACGCAGAGACGCAGGCAGAGGAAGAAGCAGGCTCCATGGGACTCCATTCCGGGACTGCAGGGTCACGCCCTGGGCTGCAGGCGGCCCTAAACTGCTGAGCTACCTGGGCTGCCCTCCAGCCTCATTTTTTGCCACTCTTTCGCCTGCTTGCCTGCCTGCCTTCTCTCTGTGTCTCTCTCTCTCTCTTTTTCTGTAATGCATTCCCTTCAGTTTCTTGAGCACACACCACACATTGTTTCCTTTTTTTTTTTATCTTGGCCTTCCCACAGGCTATGTTCTCCATCTAGAATGCTTTTTTCCCCCTCTGTTCTCAAAAAATGTTAAATGAATGAATGAATGAATGAATGAAGTGAATGAAGGGATATTGGAGAAAAGTCAGTGTAGGATCCTGTTCAGGGAAAAGATTAGGAGTAGTAAAGTGATTAGGGAAATAATCACAAAACAATGATAATAGATAGATTGCTTGAGGTTTAAGCCAATCACAAGACGTAGCACATTAGCACCCACATCTTGGTTTCTTCTCTTCATCAGTCCATGCTCTTCCTTCAAGCCTCATCATTAGTGCCACTTTCTCTAGGAAGCTTTTTAACCCCAGAGGTGGTTAAATCCTCTTACTATCTGCCTGATGACTATAATGCTCATCATACCTGACTGAGCCTTTGAAAGCAGGGTCATCCCGTTCTTGGTTGCTTCTCCATCCCTAGCACATAGCATTGTGATGATTGTACAGAGGCTACTCTCTCCATATACACTGATTTGAACTATAGGCAATTGCTCTGGGACAATAGTTGGTTTGTGTTTCTCATTGGTTCTGCTGTTTTGATTTTTTGGCCATTAGTTTCTTTTATGTAGCATTATTAGATGGTTAGAGATTTTATAAATTCCCTGCCTATTCTTCCAGATGAGTACAACTGGTCAACAGCGGGGCTTTTGTCGAATACTAAATGATACTATCTAATTAAACAATAGGATTAGAAACAATCATCCTGATTCTTTAAGTGTCCCCGTGGGCACATGCTTGTATTACACATATGTTTATTTTCCATTCTTTTACCTTTCCTCCTCCCCTTCCCCTTTGCCTAATTACTATCTTTCTTTTTCTCTCAGCAGAACTATCACTTCAGACAGTAGGTGCGTATACTCTCTAGAGGACAGCTGCATCATGAGTATCAAGGAAAAGAATACCTGGCCCATAGTAGGATCTCAACATTGAATGAATGAGTGAATAACTAAGGTGTGTTGAGAGGTAGAATAGCAAGATAGGAGATCATTCCATGAAAAGATCAAGAGTAAAGAGATAAGGGAATCGATAACCTATGATAATAGTTGTGTTCTTTGACATTTAAGCTGATCGAAAGATGCAGCACTCAGATATTGGTTTCTAAAAACTTCTCCAACCAAATGAAGCAGGAATCCTTGCAGAAATGGCTGATTCTAGGATTGGGGAAGGGAGAGTACAAGATGAGTCGAGCTTCATGTAGATCCAGAAAGTAAGCAAGTGCTCATGTGGCCCTAAGTGTGGGCAGAACTTAGTGACTCTCACCTAACAGAATATGGAAAGAGAACGGAGGAGCCTCACGGCTAATACCTTAACCAAGCACTTATGGTTAATATCACCAGAAATACGTATTATTATCTTGGATTCCCTGACACGATTGAAGAGAAGTATCTCTTCTGGGATATTCCTCCCTCAAGATCCATCACCTCTATCTAATTGTGAGAAAACACCTAACTTAAATTGGGGGACAATGTAAGAAATACCTGACCAGTATATTTAAAAGTATCAAGGTCATGACAAAAAAGGAAATACTGAAAGAGTCAGAAGGGACCAAATGCAATGTGTTGTCCTGAAACAGAAAGATATTAGTGGAGAAAGGGGGTGAAATCTGAATAATTTTATACTAGAGTTAATTTTATTGCAACAATGATAAATTTCTTAATTTTGGTAAATGGATGGTGGTTATAAAATTGATAAACCCAGGAGAAACTGGGATAGGATATATAGGAACTGTTTGTACAACTTTACATTTCTGTATATCTAAATTTATTTAAAAGTTAAAAATTTTTTTTAAAGATTCCAACAAAGCTTGGCTGTAGCGTCCATTTAGAAGGAGAGTAGGAAGGGAGGAAGGAGGCTAGTCTGACTTGGGGTTCATGAAACGTTGCTCCTCTAGCAGTGCCTATATAATGATACCCCTATCTGCATTGTGTTTTGAATTCTATGAAAGGACTTGACACCCTTAAGCTCACTTGACCGTCTCCATCAAGAGAAAGGATAGCCAAGGAAGATGCTTAAGAACATAGGGACTAAAGTGAGCCTCTCCGCAGGACCTTGGGTTAAAATAAATAATTCCACATTGAATGCTTGGGATTCGGCATCTGTAGAGACCAAGGTGTGGACTCCAGAGGGAACTATTCTTGAAGAAGACTGTGACATCATTGATTCATTAATTAATACACACCAAGGAAGGAATCTGACAGGGATGGCAGCCCAGTCCAGAAAACGGATACCAAAACACCATGAATCTGTCAGCATGTGTGCAGTGGGGAACGGGGGATGGAGGCCCAAGCTGTGTCTCATACTCAGGTAATGGATCTTCTCTTTGGTAAAGATCAATGCCTTAGGCTGTTACAGGTCCTTTGTTCAGATTCTGTTCAGTCTGTAAGAGGTAATTAAGGCTCAAAGAAAAGATACTGATTACTCTTGTATTTAGCATTGTGCTAGAAAGTTTAACAGCTTGATGCTTTTTAATTCTTTCCAAACATGATGAAGTAGGAATTTTCCTCTCGGTTACATGGGGGAATCAGAGACCTATACAGAGGTTAAGCCACAAACCTGGTTACATAGTAAGTGGCAGAGTGGGCATCAGATCCAGGTGTGTCTGCTGCTCTGGCCCACTTTGATTCCAGCCCCAGATGGTCAGTACCCAGGGAAATGCCCTCAGCTCCCCTGTGCTCTTTAACCATCCAACCTGATGGTAGGATGTTGGGAACTGGCCAGAACCGGCTGACCACCCTCTGGGGTTGCATGATGGAGCACTCATTGTTTAATGGCAGAAATCCCATGTACCTTTTGAAGACAAGCAGCCCTGTACTGAATGGACAAGCGGTGACTCCCTAATATCCACTTCCCCTTCTCTTGTCAGTTCTCCTGAGATTTGTTCGGTATTAATGCCAACCCTACCCAGCCCAGCCCTTTTGGCTAAAACTGACCCTACTGCTGGCCTTTAAGACAGGACATGTGATTCAGATGAGGGTAACTCTGCTCTGTGGCCCCAGAGTTTGATGGAGGGATGGGCATGTTATCAAAATTGCATCAAAGAGCCTGAGGGTTCATTTGCTGGGAGCCTCTGGGAAATATACCTCTTTGCTCTTCAGCGGGCATATTAGAAACTTTCATTTTTTTCTGTAATAGGAATAAGGAAGTATGTATCACAGAGTATGGGTGAGGAAGCATTGCCAGTAATCACTTTGCCAAAGTGAAGTGGAGTCAGTTATTAGGGAAAGTTGCCTGTGGATCAGACAAGTTAAAATAAACCAAGCTTTTTGCCATTCCCACCTTCCTCGTGAGCTAATCAATTTCTTTATGACTGAATCCAGTTTATATTTTATCTTATTTACAACAAAATCACCTTCACTGACAACTTCCAAACTTAACTTTTAGGAACGTTACCCAGTAAGTAGGTAACCATATAATTTATTGTAAAATCAGAAGTTTTTTCAGGGACTATGGAAGCTATTAATAATTACAGAGGAGAAAAAAAAATAATTACAGAGGAGTGACCGGGGTAAACCAGGACCATCCTGAACAGACTCAGAGATGTGGTCACTGTACAATCGAGGCATATGCTAGCTACAATTCTGTCAATGAAAAAACTGTGAGACTTTGGGCAGTTGATTCTAGATTTCTGGATATCAGTTTTTTTTTCCAGTTTATTATTTATTTATTTTTCATTTTTAAAGATTTATTTATTTATTCATGAGAGACACAGAGAGAGAGAGTGGATATCAGTTTTTACAGTATGTTAAATGAAATACGACATTCTTTGAGTTTAGGTTATTTGTTTCTAGTCTGTAATATCCTGAGTCAGCAGGACTCACTGCTGGAAGCTCATACAGGGAGTTAAGAAATTGCTATTTCTTAGGGTTCTGAACTCTCCCCTCTACCCCACCCCACCGCCATTTCAAGCTCATTGTCTTCCATTTTATGCTTCTGCTTCAAGGTTTTGTTGTGAAGTGGGGTTTG
Organism: Canis lupus dingo; assembly: GCF_003254725.2. Taxonomy (NCBI): domain Eukaryota; kingdom Metazoa; phylum Chordata; class Mammalia; order Carnivora; family Canidae; genus Canis; species Canis lupus. The sequence goes on from NC_064263.1 coordinate 38,305,421, forward strand.
ATGTATATATTTTAAAATTTTTAAAATTTTACTTGAGAGAAAGCAAGTACGAGTGGAGGGGAAGAGCAGAGGAAGAGGGGGAGGAAGATGCAGACTCCCTGTTGAGCAGGGAGCTTTACACAGGGCTGAATCCCAGGACCCTGAGATTGTGACCTGAGCCAAAGGCAGATGCTTAACCAACTGAGCCACCCAGACGCCCCTAGGAGTTTCATGGATAAAGTGGACATGAAAACAATGGGTATTAGAGCCTTGGCAGCATGTCAGGTGGACATTTTCAGTTGCAAGTCACCAAAACCTAGGTCTAATCTCTTAAACAACCAAGAAGATTTATGACTGGTCTAGTTATACAAGGTTGGAGGTGATGTGAGGCTGAGCGCAGTTAGAGATGTAGATCAAGGCTCTGACTCCATTTCTTCTTCTGTAGACTTCTGTAGACTTTTCATGTACTGGTTTCCTCCTTGGGCTGGGTCCTTTTAAGGTAGCCAAATGGCTGCCATTGTTCCAGCTTCACCCCCCAGCATGCTAGGCAGAGTAGGGAAGAATAGCTTTAACCAGGCATTCTCAGCCAAGACCTGAGATACTCACGGATTCCTTGAGCCTGCACTGAGGACAGGTCTGTGTTCTGCACCAACTGTGATAGGAGGGAAGGATTTGCCCTGATTGGCTTATTCTACTGTTTCCAGTAGACTTTGCTAACGAACAAAATACCCCAAAATTTAGTGGCTCAAAACCACAACACTGTATTGGATCATGGTTCAGTGGGTCAGGAATTTGGGCAGGACTCAGCTGGGATGGCTCACTGTCTTCCATGTGGTATTGGCCGGGCTCAGTCATACACTTGGAGTCACTTGGCAAGTGAGCTCAGGCCTGGCTGGTCCTAGAGGATGTTGTTTGCAGCTCTGCTCCTTGTCTGGGCTGTCTGGGTTTTCTCCTCTCCAGCAAGCCAGCCTGGGCACACTATCATGCACACAGCATTCCGTGAGAGTGAGAACAGAAGCTGTAAGGCCTCTTGACATCTACCCTTGAGAACAGTGTGACAATTTCTGTCACATTATATTGGACACAACAAGTCCCCACTTCTTGATGGGAACATCTGTAAGAATTTGTGATGTTTAAAGTCTATCACATCATCTTTACAGCTGGGGGACAGGGACTCAAATCAGCCAAACCACTGAGCTCCTGAACAGAATGGACATTAAGGAGAAGACTGGCTAGAAGCTGGAGAGGAGACTAAAAGGTAGATTGCCATTAGGTTGTGAGGGGCTCTGTATGCCTTGCTAGGTGTTGGAGGAGTGCTGGAATGCTGACCTCTGTCCTTGGCCCTTCCTCTTGTGCATGTCCTCACAATGCCCTCTCTAAGTGCTATGTGTTCCAGACCCCTCGGAGGTTAATGTATCCCCTTACCAGAATACAGGGAAGCTTGTTCTGATTGTCCCAAAGTGGCCCCAGAAGGCACCACTTTAGATAACTAGCAGCCATAGAACTGGTGTACCAGTGGTGCCACCTTACATAAATACCTTTTGAGCTCGCCCTAATGCCCCTTTGCTCTTTAAGAGCTGTGGATTGAGGTCCAGAGTGAGCAGAGAATAGCTGCATCATGCCTGTGTTGTTCGTCTGGCATCTACCCACTGTCATAAGTTACCCTGAATAAATCTCTGTGTAGAAGCTGTGGAGTGACTTGAGTCATTTTTTGGTTTCAAAGTGCCTTTTCCGTGTGCAAGATACTTTACTGTCCCTCCTCCACCTTCTAACAGGTGGAGTTTATCTTGTGGCCTGTGCATTTTGCCATGTTTTCTGTGACAACATAATTAATGATTCTGATGCATTCCAATTAGTAAAGATGATTTAGAAGTGAGTCCTCATGGTTCTTTTTCTCAACCTGAAGATTAGGCATGAGGAATGTTTCCAGGGGGTAGGGAGTGGCTAAAGGTCCTTCATCTTGGGGAGTAGTCCTACCTTGGTTGTAACTCACAGTTCCAGGCAATGGGGAGCCACTAAAGTCTTGTTCCTAATTGCAGGGCAGTTCTATTCTGAGATCCAGTGTTTAGGTGCTCACAGAGCTCTGAAATATACTCAACACCCTCCTTTATTTCCCGCAGTGTTGTACATACGCTGCTGGTTGGGAGTTTCCGGTTTCCAGCAGCACAGTATGCCCACAAACAGTTTTTTTTTTTTTTTTTTTTTTTTTTCTGTTGGCCTAGCCCATGGGCCTCACACACCATTCTCATTGTCATGGTCTCTTCCTGCTTCCTGTCCTAGACCAGGACAGCCCAGCCCATCCAGTATATTTGTACATCAACCAGGGGAATGGCCACAAGTCAATTCTCTTTCCTTCTGAAATCTCCTGCAAGCATACTGCAGCTGCTATGATCTCCCATGACTAAGTGAAAACAAACATGAACATATTGACTGGGGAAGGAGAATATATCTGTGGCATCTGAGCTGCATCTCTAGTGAATATCTCACCAAGTGCCATATTCATCTCTGCTCTTGCGCCTTAAGCGGTTTGTCCAAGAAACATGGGATTCGCCTTGTTTATGGTGAAAATAACTAGCTATTGAATAAGTGAATTAATAATGTATAAATAAACAAGTGGATTAATAATGTATAAGTGAAGGAGATAACCCCGTGCAGCATACCTGAGGATGGAAAAGTTTAGGGACATGGATAATGTTCTCTGGTAGATAACCTGTCTTCACTCAAGAGTCCTGGATCCCAGGAAGGCACCAGTGAGAGTCCTGGATCCCAGAAGGCACCAACTTAACTTGGATCCTCCCGTATACTGGGGAAGATACCTGAGCCCGTAGGAAGAGTTGGAAAGAGTGAGAACCTCTCTCCTAATGTGAGGAGGAGTAAGATTATAAGGAATCCTCTGGGAGACTAGAACAGAGCCCAGGATGAGGGTCAGGGAGAAGGGATGGATGAAGTGAACAGGGAAGAGGGAAGCCCTCTAGTACTTCCCCGGGGGCCCTCCCAAATGGAAAATCCCACCCTGGAGCCTGCAACATTTTCTGCAGGGCTCCTGGCTGTGCCTCCTTGATCAGGAGTGGCTAGTCTACAAGAAGGACTTGGAGCCTTGTGTCTCTCACTGGAGCCGAGGGCTGCTGTGACTGCTGCAACCACTGTTGCATATGAGCAGCTCTTTTCTGCTCCTGCGTCCCACTGGAGACTGCCCTTGCTCACCTCCATGTGACTAAAGGAGCCTGGGCTCAGGAGGAAAGGAAGGCTATTTACATTGAATGATTTAGTTAGAACCAGGAGCAAGGGCCACTTCTGCGTTGTGTGGCAGGCTAATCCCAGGACAGCTCCAGATGCCTGGGTTATTGAGTCTGCAGAATCCATTAGGCCTGTCAAGGTAGGGAGCAGAGGGTGGACAGTAAAAACTGTGGAAAGCAGTTAAGGGGTGTGGCCTGCCTGCAGCTCAACAGCCGCCCTAGGACAGGGAGCTGACCTCTGGGGGAGAAGTGATAGAAGATAAGGAGGAGGGCACAGGGTGAGGTGGATCTGGGTGGCCCTCATGCCGGACTCTGGCGGACTCCTCATTGTTGCTTTTCAACCCTAACTGCCCATTGGCATCTCCTGGGACTGTGCAAAATGCTGGTACCTGGGTTTTAGCACCTCCTCCAGATTCTGATTAATTTGATCTGGTTTGTGGCCTGGGCATCAGGGTTAGCATGCTGGGGGGGGGGGGGGGGGAGGAGGCTGGAAGGGAAGGGAGAGATCTTATCACTTCAGAGTAGATAGCACAGCTTCTCAGGTGAAGCAAGAGGCCAAGAGGGAAAGTTACCCACATGTATTAGTGGCAAGGAAAGGGCCACAACCCTTTATCTCTTGAGCTCCCAGGACAACTAATATTCCCATTTGCGCCTCTTCTTTCTCTTAGCAGTCATGTGGCCTTGGTCACGTGTCGTTTTCCTCACCTCTAAAGGAAGTATCATCACCTCATCTACTTACTTCCAATTATTGCTGTGAGGATGAAGGTTCATGAAGATGCTGTGCAAGCAGTGGGGGGGGGGGGGTAAGAAGGAGCAGAGCTGTGTCCCAACCCCATGGTCTCTAGTAACTTCAAAGTCGACTCAGACCCACAGACTCCATGTGGTGGGGCTCTCGCCTACACTTCCAGGTTCAATTCCTGCCATTCTCATCTGTGTGACCATGTTCTAGATGTGGCGGCTTGTCTCTGCTCTGGAACCCTGAGTTCATCCTTCTTTCTGCCACTTCTGTCTTCCTCTCCCTGGGCTGCAAGAGCCCCCCGTTTCTCTCATGTTTGTCATGATCACGACTAACTGGACTCGCAGCGGGCTAAGCAGTGACGGCTCAGTAGGGCATTAGAAATGAGTGTGCTGGTGACTGAAAGGGAAGCAGAGCTTATAGAAAAGATGATGGGTGGCTAGTGGGGAGGTGAAAGCTTGACTTTTGCCTTGGAGGAGAGACTTGAGCATTTTCACCTCAGGTGGAGGAGCCAGCCCAGGAAACCTTATTCTGTGGGGGGTCAGGGGGTAACTAAGAGAGCAGATTCCCTGAGCATCTTCTAAATGCAGAATTCCTTTGAAGAGATAAAACATGTGACCCCCTAAGGGTCCTGGTTCTCATTTAGCTTCCTTTTTTCCCTTGTCACTTTATGGCTTTCTCTACTGTTTTGCAACTATTCCCTCATCCATCTGTGTGTAAACTGTGAGCCCCCTGAGCAGAGGGGATGGTGTCATCATTATTGTATCCCAGGCCTGAATACAAAACATGCTGAGTGACATGGGCGTCCTGGAGCAGCAGGAATGCACTCAGTGAAAGGGTGAGGAGGAGCAAGGAAAAAGAGAGGCAGCCATGGGGGTGGAGGGTTGTGTCTGTGCTGAAGGAAACTTCACCAGCTTCGTGAGTGCAGGAGCAGGAGCAGGAGCAAACTCAGCCTCTTTTTCTCTGCTGCCCCCGAGTCCTGTCTCCCCACTGGGGTATCTCACAGAGCTAAAAATCAAACACCTCCGTAATCGGACATTTTGTTTTACCAAACAGTGTTTCGAACAACACCTCAGGCTGTCTCGTGTTCTTCATAATTATTGTGAGAGCCGCAGAATATTTTATCGGTTAATGTACTGTGATTTATGTCGCTGCTTTTACCGCCCCTGTTGTTGGACCTTCCGGATGTTGTCAATTTCTGCTGTTAACCTAGAGGCTGCTACAGTGAAGAGCAGCACCCTCCTTGTGAATTACCTCCTCCTGTAAGTTACAAGGGATGAAAGTGCTGTGTCTGGGCATGAACCTTTTTATGGTTTTCAGTACATACTACCATATTCCTGTTTTGTACCCCCTGTCAAAAGTTTCATCAGTTTCAGAGTAAACAATGGTGCTAGTGTTATATCACATCTTCCCTGCCGAGTTAAAGATATAAAAACATACTTTGTTGTTTAATTTGAAATATGTTACAGGTTGAACCCTTTCCCCTCTGTTCTTACTATGTGTACTTTGTACTGTTTATGTTATTTGCCATTTATGGGGTATTGATGATACTGACATATATTAAATTAAAATTTTTATATATTAAAAAAATTGAAATTTTTTATATATTATAACTAATAATCCACTTCTCTAACATTTGAGCGAAATAGTTTTTGTTGATTCCTTTTTCACTATAATTAGTTGGTTCTTGTACTGAGGTCTTATAATGGTCTTTTCCTTTTAGGATTTTTTGAAAGAGAAACTATTATCTGAGTAAACATGTAAAAACGCTCAATTTCTTACATGCAACTTATGATCATTAAGTTATTTATAAGATTTGTAATTTTAAACTGTACTTTAGATATAATTAGATGTTTCCTCAAACTGTAATCTAGTGCAGTTTAGAGTCTATATGTCAGATATACAGGGAACATTCTTATTCAAAGGGAGGGAAGGCGTCTTATCCTAAAGTGCATTTCTACAGCAAGCACATTATTCTTAATGACTTTGCATGTTGTTTTGTAGCTTTATGATGGTGAATGACTACAATGGAGATTATGACTACAGAAAGGCTAATGCTCTCCAGAGCAGGACCCCATTGTGATTATTTTGGGCTTAAGACACTTGCATTCATGGGCTTCTCCTCCATTAAAAAAGATTAGAATTTTTTTTCATATTTTTTGATAATGGTGAGATATAAATTTGGGTGGATTCATTATATAATTCCCCTTTTCTTATTTTAAAACACCTTAATTAAAATATTTTTATGGGCCACTAATCTGTACCTAGTGTGTCTAATGGATTAATCAGCCTTCTCCCAAAGTCACCCCTTAGCACTACTTAACTTTATCTATCTACCTATTTATCTAAACAATTGAGTCTACTTCTTGCCTTTTCATTCAGTTCCACAGATGTACATTTCTATCTATATCAGAATCACAGTATTTTAACAATTATTGTTTTTTTTTTAAAATATGTCCTGATAGCTGTTAGATTTGATTTATACCCTGGAGTTCATTTTAGATTCCTTAAACACTTATTTCCTAAATGAACTTTTATCTCCTACATTTATAATAATAATAATAATAATAATAATAATAATAATAATAATAATCCCTGTTGAAGTTGCATTGTGTTTGTAAGTTATTACAAAAAGATATAACATCGTTATAAAGGTAAAGTTTGATATTCTGTTGCGGAATCAGTACTATGACCATGATACACAGTGGATTCTAAAGGAATCAAGAGAGAGGCAAGAAATAGAATAAAGAAGAACCTGTAGTCTCTTCAGGTGAGCTGCCAACTAGGGGTGCTCAATAAGTCTGGGACACAGACTCCTGTAAGTCCTCATAGTTCCAGAAGAATGTTGTTAACCAGCACTGGAGGACAAGTGCAAATTTATTTTTCTGATTAAGGGAATAGGAATGTCCTTAGGCAGAGATTGAAGACCATCCTTTGGCCAAACCTTCCTTCTCCTAATCTGGCATCCTAATGTGGCTATGATAGCCCTCAGTATCATATTACTTATGAGTGAGTTTAAACAAGAACAAAATTATTTTATGTCATTATCCTCAGGACCAATAAATCATGATAGGAACAGGGAAAAGAGATCAATGGGTGGAGGCTGACCAAACTGGATCCACTTTGGATCATCACTCATGATCAAGTAATTTTTTCTCCTTTTTGTCTGATTTTATGTTTCCTTATAATTTTCTAAGTTTTTATAGTTTTCTAATATGAAAGCCAGCCATTTTAGGATAGATTTGCAAAATCCAGAGGCCTCCAAGTCCGAGTCTTTAATGATGAAAATTCACAAGTACCATAATTCAAACTAAAGGCTTACAGCTGTTGTCTGTTATGAATGGACATAACTCTAATATGATGGCCATTAAAGTAAGTTGAATGACTTTAACGTAGAGAGAATTTGGATGTATACCATGTTTAATAAATCATATACAGAGGTTACACTTGGCAGGCTGTTTCCCTTTATGAATCATGAAAAAGACCTAGGCTGAGAAGATTTCAGTGCCTCCCAGAAAAAAGATGAAAGATATGTGATTTGAAACTGCAAACTTTCAAAGTTTCAAAGAGAGTGTTTTACTTCAGCTTCCACATTATGAGGCACATTAGGGCACTGTGTTGGAAAATTTGCTGTGGTTCTATGCCTGCCTACTCTTCATACCCAGAAGTATACAATTATATCTTTATTTACTCAAAGAAGCCTTTCTCATTCAAAAAAATCTAATAATGACCTGTATACTTACTGGGGCATAATACATGAGTTTCCAACACTGATTAATGTTGGTTAGTATATGTATATTAACAACAACAAAATCATCAGTATTTGTGGGAACTCAGCAGATTCAAAAAGAGCAGCCAAACTGAATAAATGGAGAAAACTTCCCTTAATAAAGTAGGAAATTCAGTTTAAATTAATCATGAACTGTTCATGATCCCTGACATCAACTACTTGGAAATTTAAACCCAGGCCAATAAAAATTCTTGTTTGTTGAGTACCAATGAATACAAACTAAAAATTTTAAAAATCACAAAATACACATGAAAAAAATCATCATAAGTAAGAGTCATCAGAAAAAAAGAACCCAAAGGATCAGACCCACAAAGAATGCAGATACAGAAATTATTGCTTCAAAACAAATTTATCCAATATTTAAAAATAAATTTAAAAAATGATGTTAAGAGTTTTATTAGTCATCTTGGGATACCATAACAAAATGCCACAGTCTGGTTAGTTTAAACAACAGAAATTTATTTTCTCAAGTGTTCAGGTTGCTGGGAACTTCAAAATCAAAGTGTATGCTAATCTGGTTCCTGGTGAGAGCTTTCTTCCTGGTTTGCAGACAGCACCTTGCTGTGTCCTCACATGGCAGAGAGAGTGAACTCTGGTGTTTCTGGTGTTCAGGCAACAACCCTATCAGATTAGGGACTTTTATCTCATGCCCTCAATTTAACCTTCATCACCTTTATTTAGGCCTTCTCCCTAAATAAAATCCTATTGGTGGTTACACGTTCACCATGTGAATTTGCAACAGCAAAACCCCACAATAATTAAAACTAAGAGAAAAAAAAAAGAAAAACCAAAACCCAAGGATGGGTAAAATAGAGTATAAAGAATGAAGATAGAATTGGTTATCTGGAAGACAAATTTAAAGAAATTCTTTAGACTCAGTAGAGTAACAAATAGAAAATACTGTAAAGGTTAAGAAGTTTGGGAGATAGAGTGACATTTAGTAGGTAACTAATCAAGTACCAAGAGGAGAGGATAGAGAAGGTAGATGAGGAGCAATACTGGGATGTTAATGGATGTAAATTTTCCAGAACTCATAAAAGTTCATTATCTTTACATCAAGAAGTCTTAGGAATCCCAAAGAGGATCAATAAAAAGAAGTTAACATAGACACACTGTAGCAAAATTGTGAAAGACCAAAGACAAAGAAAAGATCTTGAAAGCAACCAGAGAGAAAATACAGATGACTTCCAAACAAATACCACTTAACTGATAGCTGATTTTGTAACAGTAGCAGTGAAAGCCAGAAGATGGTACACTAGTATCTTCAGTGTTAGAGGAGACTAAAATTTCAACCTGTGTGTGTCTGCAAGCATGTGTTCAAAGGGTAAATTAAATATCTCAAAAAAATATATAAAGAAAACAGCACATTTATCATAAATAGAAACTCTATTAAGAATATCTTAAATCCAAGTTTTTTTTTCTTTTATAATTACAGAGTATGATATATTAAGGGTCAGTGAAATCAATTCATTGGATCATTAACTTTTTTCTCTTTTTAGATTTATTTCTCATACATTCTTTTGGCATATTTTCCATGTAATTTTCTGAAGAAATCTTCCTCATTATTTCCATTATATTCAATTATACTTATATATTATAAATTATTTAGCCAAATCCCTATTAATGGACAATGCTTCCTACTCTGCCATCTTCCCAGAATCCTCTCCTCCTCTTTGACTTAGTATAAATACCAACCTCTTACCATAGGTTTTAAAGCCCTCTAAATCTAACCCAGTGATTCAGACCATTAGTTGCAAAAACCAAGTGAATATATATATATATGTTAAATACTGATGATAGGCACCATCCCTAAAAGTCTAATTCAAGCCACATATCTTTCCACTTTATCTATTATTCTCTGTGCTCTGACTTTAATATTCTCCCTGTTTTTTGAATATACTTTGCAGCTGGGTGTGGTAAATGTTTTACAAATGATGGCTCTCTGGGAAGAAGAATCCTGATATGCAAATTTTGCAAAATTTCTGCTGTATGAGTATCCCCAGTATATCTGGTTTCCAGCTACAAATGAGATATCACTGAACACAGATTTGGGAAGAGATGCTAACAATGGCTTGCACGAGCTGTATGAGTAGGCTCCATCATGTCACTGATACTATGCCTATGCTCCTGATCTTGACATTTGAATGCCCCTTAATTCCCCCACCTCTCACCACAGTCTTTTTTTTTTTAAAAACCAAGTTATGGAGATTTTATTATCATTTGTTTCTGTTGGAGTCCTATTTGCCAACATATAGTATAGCACCCAGTGCTCATCCCTTCAAGTGCCCTCCTCAGTGCCCATCCCCCTGCCTACCTCCACTTCAGCAACCCTTTGTTTCCCAGAGTTAGGAGTCTCTCATGGTTTGTCTCCCTCTCTATAATTTTTCCCACTCAGTTCCCCTTCTTTCCCTTATAGTCCCTTTCACGATTTCTTATATTTCCCATATGAGTGAAACTGTATGATGATTTTCCTTCTCTGATTGACTTACTTTATACTCAGCATTTCCTCTAGTTCCACCCACATCAAAGCAAATGGTGGGTATTCATCCTTTCTAATGGCTAATATTCCATTGTATATATAGACCACATCTGTATCCATTCATCTGTCTAAGGACATCGTGGCTCCTTCCACAGTTTGGCTGTTGTGGACATTGCTGCTATGAACATGGAGGTGCAAGTGTCCTGGCATTTCACCACATCTGTATCTTTGGGGTAAATACCCAGTAGTGCAATTTCTGGCTTGTAGGGTAGCTCTATTTTTAACTTTTTGAGGCACCTCCACACTGTTTTCCAGATATCCAAAGCCTTTTAATCTTCAGATCTCTAATTAAAGTTGTTTTTTTCCTTAAGGGAGCTCTTTCCCTAGTTTTTGGCTAGGCTCTATCTCCTTTACATATACTTCTGCTGCACTGTACTGTTAAGTAAGTATATTTTATGTTAATGTTTGATATCAGTCTTCCCTATTCATTCACCAATGACTATAGGGGTTATGTCTTTCCTATTCATCTCTGTATCACCACTGCATTAGTTGTGACCTGCCATGGTACAATACATAGATTGGGTTGCTTAAATAACAGATGTTTATTTTCTCACAGTTCTGTAGACTGGAAATATGAAATTAAGGTGCTAATAACATGGTTAGGTTCTTGAGGTCTCTCATTGTGGCTTGCAGATGGTCACCCCTTCTCATGGTATGTTCACATGGTAGAGAAAGAAAGAGAAAGAGCAAATTCTCTGATGACTCTTCTTATAATGGCAATAATCCCATTAGGAGCATCCTGCTCTAATGACCTCAAGACACTATGTTGATTGTTACAACAGAAAGCAAAAACAGTTGCAACTACTATGTGAATGAAACATTTAGTCTAAGGGTGGTAGACATTAATCAAGTAATCATGTTAATAAATGTGTCAACTAATCACTTCTCGGTCTTTTGGCTAAGGTCAAGTGTTGTATAAATGTGTAAACTACAACTGAGAGGGTGAGGTGAAAGAAAGGTTTATCTACTCTTTGAAATGAAATAAAGAATTATAACCAGACTCAAGGGGTGACTGGTCATCTGGGAAGACTTGCTTGAGGAGGCAATGCTTAGCTGAACTGAAAGAAGAGTTAGATTAGAGTTGATTGAGAATAGGGGAGATATGGAGACTCTGGAACATGGAAATAGCATGTGGAAAAGCTGTGGTAGGAAGAACATGCAGATTCTGACCAATTGAAAGAATGCCAGTATAACTAGAATTCAGAGGGAGAGGGAGAGCATAGTGAGAAATGAGGCTGAAACAATAGTCATGCACCACGTCATATATAGCTTTGTGGATTGTATTAAGGGTCTTGTTGTCTATCTTTATGAAGGCACAAAATGATACCTGCAATCTTCCTAGATCTATGTATAAGATAAGCTCTTCAGGAAGTCTAAAACTACCCTCTTTATGGAAACAATCAATCTTATCATTGTCCTGGCAAGCCTGAGTAAAAGAGATGAAGCCCAGATTTATAGTGCTTGGCTCAGGGCCCTGCCAGAGACAATGGCAAGACCTTTGTTAGCCCTGCTCATCACTTAAACACAGAGGCTGCTACAAGAATATCCAGGAAAGTTTCTTTTTTATTTTTTTTCCAGGAAAGTTTCAACAAGAGGAGAAATATCTGAGGATCCAAATAATTGAAGAGCCTTACCCCCTACTCCAGAGACATTCTTGAGACTAAATAATTACTAGTCTAGGCTGAGTCCAAGTAATGAGATGGCTCTTAGAGAGTCAGGTCACATTAAGCTAGGAACTTTGTGTAGTAAAGAAAATAAGATTTACTTTAAATCCCAAGGATTACTAAATGGTCCTTGCTTGAGACATGTGTTCTCAGTACAGTCAATTCTCCCTGGAGAATGTGCCCAAGGATGAATCTCTTAAAAACCAAGTGAAGTGGGAGAGTATAGCAAGTGAATTCTGCTCGCTATTAGAGGAATTTTCTAAGAGTCAGAGTGATCCAAGGATAGAATGAGTTGCCTCAGAAGGTGGTGATATCAAAACTTCAAAAATAATCTAGGAGACCACTTGGGGTGTTAGAGAGGAGATGCAAGCATGTGAATTGGTTGACATGGACTTAACAGTTTCTTCCCACCGTGAGAATCTCAGAGGCAGAAAGAATAATGTGAACCACTAACTATATGATGGAGCACTGAGAACTCAGAGAGAGAGAGAGACAGAGACAGAGACAGAGACAGAGAGAGATAAGGAGTGTTGGTAAAATGCACTCAATAACGAGAAAGAACAGAATGACTTAATTTTGCTTGGAGTAGAAGCAGCTTATGCCATTGTACCTAATATGATTGGAGGTTGGGAACCAGAGAAGACAATTCTGCATCCCTTCTGGGAACTGTGGCTTCTAGCTTGATCACAGGTCTGCACGTCTAACTCACAGGCCCTGAATGTGATACACGGATTTGAGATTGAAGTACAGTATTATGGCCTGGATGGATATTAGTTATTCATAGCTGTGTAGCAAATTACCTCAAAATTTAGCAGCTCAGAAGAACAAATATTCATTATCTCACTCAGATTCTGAGGGTATGCTATCTGGGAGAGGCTCAGCTGGTGGTTCTGGCTCAGGATCTTGCCTGAGGTTGCGGTCAGCTCTCAGCCAGCTCTAGAGTCAGATCTAGGCTCAAATGGGGCTGCAGAAAACACATATAAGTTCTCTCACTTGATTACTGACAAGCTTCCATTGTCACTGCCTGTTGGCTAAAGACTTCCATTCCTTGACACGTGGACCCCGCCATAGCCTGCTTGACTGGTCTCGTTTCATGGCATCTGGCTTCCCATAGAAGGAGAGATTCAAGAGGGAGAGAAGAATGAACAGGTGAGTGAAATATGCCCCCAAAGGAGCAGGACTTTTATCTAGAAGACATTAAGATCTCTTACAACTCAGTAAGATAATGTGCTCAATTAAAATGGGCAAAGTAGTAGAAATGGAACTTCACAAATGAAGGTAAGTGGATAAAACAAAAGTACACGAGAAGATCCTCAATTATCACTAATAATTAGGGAAATAAATATTAAAATCTATAATGAGGTACTGCCACAATATTTTAAGAATAGCTACCATTGAGAAGGCTGAGAATATCAAGCCTTGTCAAGGAATTGGGGAACAGGGCAAATGATTATAAATTTCTGCTGCTTGACATGAGAGTATAAAATGGCATAGCCATTTGTAACTGGTACAGTCAATTTAGTTAAAATAGGCATTTGCCATGTAATTTCTTGCTACTTATCCAAGAGAAATGACTGTGACCTGTCATAGACACATGTGTACATGAATGTTCATAAAAGTGTCATACATAACAACAGAAACTGGAAATAATATGTGTGTCCATTCAATGAATTTTGGTATATAATGGAATACTACTTAACTCTTTCATCCCAATCCTTGAGCATTAAGAGCCAATTAATACCCACTTAATGTCCCCCAAATAGTTGTATGTGATACATGCAACAATGTAAATAAGTCTCCCAAAGATGATGCTGACAGAAAGAAGCTAGATGCAAGAGAGTACATATCATTTGCCTATGGAAAAATGAATCAACAGTGATAGAAATCAATCAGTGATTGGATGAGGAATAGGGCTTTGGGAGATATGGACTTCAAAGTGGCATCAGAAATGTTCTGGGATGATGGAGATATTTTCTATCTTTTGTTGTAGTGATAATGATATTAGTTTTATGGAACACTTGCACTAAAACTCATGGAAGTATAATTCATGTGTATAATTTTATATTATATAATTTTTACCTCATGAATGTTGCTTTTAAAACTAAGAAAAATTATCATATGTAAACTAAATATTTTTAGGAGTATAGCAGGGATAATTCACAGAAATTAAATATACTTAGAAAATGTATTGCCTTCTCTTTGTCTTTGCAAGATCAACTACACAGGCAAACATAATATATAAGAATATTATAATTATTTGCTTTAATTACATATCCATAGCTAGCTAGCTAGTTATTGATATAAAAGTTTTTACCTCAGGAATTAATACTAAGAATATTTTCTGTTATCTTTAAAACATTTGTGGGAAAGGATCACATAATAAGCCTGATAGAAAATCTCAATAAATTTCTCAAGCAAAAAATTCTAAAGATCACTATCAAACCTCGATGCAAAAGAACCTGGAATTAAATCATTGAAGGGTAACCTTAAAAGCTATTTTAAATTTGAAATCTATCTACTAAATTACCTTTGAGTTAAAGAAAATATCAAAAGAAAAATTAAAGGCAGTTTTCTTTTTAAAGATTATATTTCTTTATTCTTGAGAGACACACACAGAGAGAGGCAGAGACACAGGCAGAGAGAGAAGCAGGCTCCATGCAGAGAGCTCGATGTGGGACTCAGTCCAGGGACTGCACCATCATACCCTGGGCCTAAGGCTGACACTCAAAGGCTGAGCCACCCAGGAGTCCCTAAAGACAGTTTTCAAAATGAGAACTTCACATCTCAGAACATGATGCATGGTTAAAAATAAAGTCAGAGTAAAACTTACAGAGTTTCCTAATTTACTTATTCAGCCAACAAATAGTCATTGAAGGGTTACACTATTCTAGATTTTTTTCTATGCTCCAGGGATATAGGTTGAGAAAAATCTAACTTCCTTCATTGAGTGACATGCTAGTGGAATTACAGTGAGCAAAACCCCCCTATAGATATATAATATCTCACACGGTGATAAAACTTTTGGGTTAAATAAGGCCAAATAAGGTGGATGGAGAGTGTTCAGAGAGGGATGTCATTTTGTGTACAGTACTCGGAAGACAGTCCTGAGAAGGTGATGTTGCATCAGAATTCTGAGGGAAGGGAGAGGAGTCAGGCGTGCAGGAATTGGGGGCATAGCATTGTAGGCAGAGAACACAGTTCCAAGGCCCTGAGGAAGCTGGGAATGAAATAGGCAGTGGGTTAGTTAGGCAGGTGGGGAGATGAGAGAAATGATATGGGGTCAGATCATGCAGTACCTCTTCAGCTACCCTGAAGACTTTGACTTTGACTCTAAGTGAGATGGGGAATCTGTGGAAGGTTTTGAGCAGAGGATAGAAGCAATATGACTTACATTTGGCAAGAATCACTCCGAAGTGTCTATATGAAAAGGATCAGTTGGGAGGTTGTTGTTATAGTTCATGTCAAACATGATGGAGACCTGGATCAGGAAGTCAGAGGGGGTGGGAAGAAGTGGTTACATGCAAGTAAGACAAAGAGAATATGTGCAGTTTAATTTAATAATTCAACTCAGAAATCTAGGAAGAGACCAGCTCAATATAGTCTTCAACAATTATGTGGGAGAAGGGAATAAGTGATCAGCAAAGAAAGGAGTGAATTAAAGAGAAGAAAGATAGCAGTGTTGAAAAATTAATATTAAAACGCTTACTTAAAAAGCTCAATTAAAAAGAAATTTCCAATAAACTGAGGGAAACGTAAAGGGAAAATGCAGATATACCACATCCAGAATGAAAAGAAAGATATAATGTCAAATATGAAGATTTTGAATTATAATGAAAGTACAATTTGCTAACACATCAAAAAATTCAAAATAGCAAATTTCACGGAAATATAGGTAAAACAAGAATAGATAGAATAAAATAAATAGTATAACAATAGAGTAGAATAAGCATAGCTGAAACTGAAAACCTTAAGAACTCCCTGAGAAAACCTAAACCTAAAGGAACTATATGAGAAAGTTTAACAGTTGAATTATATAAAGCCTTGAGCTGAGTTTCATGCTTTTTACATTGATATGAAACACTAAAAATTCAAAAGTTTGCTAACTCATTGGATGATATTAGCATAGCCCTAATATTAAACTTAACAATGGTAGTACAAAATCCTTAATAAATCACAAACACACTGAATTTGGAAGTATATTTTATTACATATTTTCTGACCAAGTAGAGTTTATCAAGAAGCAGTGTAGTGATTTAAGACACCAGACTCTGGAGCTAGATAGCCTACGAATAGTTTTACATCTTGATATGCATCTGATAACCATATGGCTTTGGTTAACCTGTTTAATGTCTCTGTATCTCAGTTTCTTCACCCATAAAATGGATCTATGATACTCTCTACTTAAGCAATCCTTGTAAAGATTACAAGAGTTAATTCTGTGAAGCATTTACTATAGTCTAGCATGTAGTAAGTACTCAGAAATATTAATTATTATTAGGTTCTATGCTTGGAAATATATTATCATGATAGTAAGTCAGAGGAGAAAAGCCCTAAGATTCTGTAGTTAGTACCAAAAGATACTTTGATAAAATTTAATATTCATTTATTTTAAAAACTCTCTCTTGGTATGCAATAAGAAGAAAGACACTTTCTTAGGATGACAAAGAAGCTGTGTTTGAAATCAATAGCCTTCATCTTCAGGGATACCTATAATCATTTGTGTCTCAACATTGTCAGGAAGTTGTACATGATACGAAAAGAACAAATCTATGAACTAAGATTTACTATTATATAAGGATGATAAAATTGTGTACCTGGAAAACCCAGTCCCAACTAAAATCCAAACAGGATTAAAAAAAACAACAACTGGCAATTAGTCTAACTTTCTCCTGGAAGAATAAATGTATAAAAATTGCCAAGAGCATTTTGAAAAAGAGAAGTATGAAGTACCTTTGTCCTACTAGTAATGAAGACATATTACTAGTACTTAGACAATTCTCAATGGAGGAGAAAAGACAGGCCAGAAGGAGATCAGCATATAAGGATAGTGTTAGAAATCAATGTGAGACATATTGGTTTATTTAATGAATGGGTTTAGAAAAGTAGATATAATCTTTTTATTGATATACTTTATTACATCTTTGTGATTGTAAACACTATTTTCTCAAACCTATCATATTGTCATGGGGTATTTGCAGAGCCAACATTAAACCATGCATTTGGAGGTGAATCCTAAACCTAATGGCTTATTTGTGGGGTACATTCATTCCATAACGAGAATTCTTGATACACATATTTCACCAGCAGTTCTATCTGTTTTTGTTTCACATAATTCGAGGACATGTTGTTGGATGCATGTGTGTCTATTACCAAAATATCTTGCCATTTGGTTCCTTTTCCCATCAAATAACACCTTTCCATTTTTTCTTAAGGTTTTCTGCCTTGAATTCTATTTTGATCATATATTACAAACTTACTCTACTATTTTTATTGATATTTGTCACATATCTTTTACTATTCATCTATTTTAATCAATTCTCAGTCCTTTTGTCTTAAATGTTTCTCTCATGGAAAGAACATTGTTGGATTCTTGAAAAAAAAATGCAACCTGGTAGTCTTGGATCTGAATTGGTAACCCTAATATACCAGTATTAAAGCTACATGAGTATTTATTACTACCATCTCTACTCAATTATGGATTCATTGTATATATTGGGGGTATTTTTCATGCTTTCCATTGAACAGAACAGATCTTCTTTTGGTATTTAAAATTCACACTTAAAAAAATTATGACAGTTGACTTAATTTAAAATATGTAATATAAAAATATAAAAACTATGAAATTTATTCCTACTAAACACAAATATCATGACAATTCATATATACCAACTACCCAGCTTACATAATAAAACAAAACCTTTCTGGGTGCTGACTAAATATTCCTCTTTTTTTTTTTTTAAATTTTTATTTATTTATGATAGTCACAGAGAGAGAGAGAGGCAGAGACACAGGCAGAGGGAGAAGCAGGCTCCATGCACCGGGAGCCCGACGTGGGATTCGATTTCGGGTCTCCAGGATCGCGCCCTGGGCCAAAGGCAGGCGCCAAACCGCTGCGCCACCCAGGGATCCCCTAAATATTCCTCTTATTGACATTTCCTTCTGACCGCATAAAATTACTTTTAAAAAAAAATGTGATGCTTATCCTTTCTGTGAATGACTGTATGTGTGTATATATATATATATATATATATATATATATCCCCATAGATTTTGTATAGTAATGCTATACATGTTTTAAATT
Organism: Canis lupus dingo; assembly: GCF_003254725.2. Classification (NCBI taxonomy): domain Eukaryota; kingdom Metazoa; phylum Chordata; class Mammalia; order Carnivora; family Canidae; genus Canis; species Canis lupus. The sequence continues at coordinate 38,323,666 of NC_064263.1, forward strand.
CAATACAAATAGTATTATCTGGGATGTGTTCTTTGAAACTTGCTTTATTTTATACTCAACATTATAGAAGAGATTTATCCAGATTGATACAGATATCTATATTTACTGTTCTATGTGTGTTGTATATATCTATTATATGAGTAAACCAAACTTCATTATCTATGGTACAGATTATCCAGTTTTAGCAGCAGGAGATTGGAACCAAAACAAAATGGACATTCTTTCAGATGATTTTAAGGAGAAAAAATGAAAATGAACTCATAAAAAGAAAAAAGTAAAATTGCTAATTTGGATATTTAGCAAATTGACATAAAGCCCAAAATCTCAATAGGAAGAAAAACAAGCTGTGATACTAAAAATAATTCCAACAACTAATGATCCCTGTATTAGTCTGCTCTCGCAATCATTATAGAATGGCACAGGCTGGGTGGCTTAACAACAGAAAAATATTTTCTTTCATTCTGGATATTGGAAAAGTGATATCAAAGTCCCATCTGCGTTTCTATATGGTGAAGTTTCACTTCCTGTCTTACAAATGGCCATCCACTCACTGTGTCCCCTCTAGGCCCCTTCTCTGTGTGTATCTGGAGAGGGAAAGAGAGATGTCTGATATCTCTCTGTGTTTTCATAAGGACAGCAGTCATATCAGATCGGGATCCTATCCTTACAACCTCACTTACTCTTAACTGCTCCCTAAACGCCCTATCTCCAAATACAGTCAAATTGGGGGTGAGAGCTTCAACATATGGATTATAGGGGACACATTCACTTTATAACATTCCTGAATCACATGTACCAGTTAGCTTTTGCCATGGCAATATTACATAAATATTATGTGGCTAACAAGAGCAAATACTTAACTTCCCTTGGTCATGGGCATGTAGTAGGGGTTGAGGATAGTCTCCACTAATGTTGGCCGCATGTGGGTCTAGACTGCAGGGCAGGGATCCAGACCACATTTTGGGATCCAGGCAAAAAGGTCAAAAGACACCTAAGCCTGTACTTTTTGGGGTAATGGCAGTATAACGAGCACAAAACCTAACCACATAAACACATTTCAAGCCTCAGCTTATACCACATCTACCAAATCCCATCAGCCTAAGCAAGTTCCTTGGCTAAACCCCAAATCAAGAGACGGAAATGTCCATTCCACCTACCATGGGGCCATGGCAAGACTAAGCATATGTAAATTACCATAGCATAGTGAAGACTTGCGAGTGATAATTCATTCAGCTAAGGCATATATCCTCTAGCTCTGAGTGTTTGGCATGAGGCTTATACCAAAAGACATTGTTCTGCTACAAAGGCCCGTGTGGATTTTGAGTTGTAAAAACTGATGCTCCAGCCAAACAAAAGGCTTCTGTCTGTCCACGTTGTACTTTAATTCCTTACCCACTCCTTCCATAGCTTCTTAGGGTTTTGAGCCAGTATACCATATGTTGAGGTTTGAAGGTTCATTAGTGGCACTCTTAATCTGTGAGCTCAGAGTCAGCTCTGGAGAAGTATCCAGAGTGCTGGTGGGAATTCAATGCAGTATTAGCTTCAGTATTGGTGAAGTTACCTTGGATCCCAGACTAAAGTGATTTCTCAATAATTTCCCCTTCTGATTTAAACTTACTTACCTAGTCTAATGAGAGCACCTTGCCTGTCTGCCTTGTTGACAGCATGGGAGGAAGAAACGCTGGTCAGATGAACCTGGAGGAGGAGCATTGTAGGGCAAGAAGGGTGCTGAAAACAAAGTATGAGGCCTGGTGGAGGTCTTCAGGCAGGATGCAGGGTCACTGATAACTGGTGGCCATTGCAGAAGGATCCAGACATTTGGACGGTTCACTGTCCAGGTGTCTGAATTGATGAAGATGAAGGCCCTTGGACAGTTTGTCCTGAAGAAAATCAGGCCAAGAGGGGACCTGAGAGTTGACCATGACCATAAAAGAGAAGACATAACTCCATTCTCTCATTCACTCAATAAATAAATATTTGATGATACCTTATGCGAGCAATACTGTTCTGTGTATTGGGAATTCAGAAATTAACATTATTTTGTTAAAATAACCAATCCCTGACCATGTAAAACTTATATTATTGATGGAATGGGGTACCAACATTAATTAAATGAACATTAAAAATATATTATATTTAATATATAGAAGGTACTAAGTGGTAAAGAGAAAACATAAGGCAGAGAAGAGGATTAGGGTGTATTGGAAAGATGAGGTATAATTTAGAAAGGATGGCTAGAATAGATGACATTTCAGTGTGATCTAGAAGACATGGAGTCATGGGGTGGAGGGCATTTTGCAACAGGTACAGCGAGAGCAAAAACATGAGGGGGTTGGTGCCAAAGGGTGGGGATGAAGAATAGTAAGAAGGCCAGTGTATGAGAGGGAAGATGAAGATGAGGCCAGGCAGGTCATGGCAGTGGTGGTGAGAGGAGGGGAGGGAAGACCAATGTGGACCTCAGAAGTCACTGCAGTGCCCTAGGTGTCTACTCCATGGAATGGGCAGTCAGTGGAGTACTTTCTGCATAAAGGAGACATTTGGGTGATTTACAGCAACAGTGGGTGACAGTGTGGAGTATAGACTGAATGGGGACGAGGGTCATAATTCTATGGGCTCCTAAGGAAATAACTAGAATCGATGGGTAGAAGGGGGTGACTTATCCAAGTAAACTACCTCACCTAACTGACCATCCACCAGTGAACCTGGCCACACAGTCACCCTGGGAGGCAGTCAGCAGCATGTTACTGACAGTCCCAGCAGATGCCAGGGATGCTGAGTCTGGGAAATTCCTACATCAGATCAGGCATTAAACTCGGACATCCCAGACTCCTTCCAGTACATCCAGTACATCTCCGATGCCACAGCACATGTCCCCCTAATTTCTCCCAGTTAGAATGCAGGAGGTTTGGTCCCTTCTGTTCATTGCTGTAGTCCTGGTGCCTGGAATAGTGTCCACCAAATAGCAGCCACTCGATGAGTACTCGTTGGGTGTGGGAATGTCTCTGTTACACATATCGCAGCGTTTTGAGCACCATGCTTTTCTTCTCAGCACCCCAGAGAATAAGAAAAGTTGAACTGGGTGACACCTGATGACCTTTCCAGGCCTGCTGGTCTGTGACTGCATCTCAGACTCCGAGCCATTGTTTGTAAAGGGCTTTGTGGGCTATGGGGTGGAGGAGGGGTGCTTATGGGCAGGAAAGGGAGAGATGGATAAGGGCAAACCTGAGTCAAGGGGAATTACACAGATAACCTCTGGTGCTGGGCACCAGGGAACTCTGAAGGTAAAGGAGAATTGCCTTTCAGATGTATAGAGTTCTAATTCCATTAAGGGTATTATCCTAAAAGCCAAAATGATAGGACACTGAGGACCCATCCCACCCCAAGCATGTTGCATTTGCTTCATGGATCATCCTGGTCAATAAAGCCTTCACAGGTCTTTAGGCTTTCCTGGGAAAAACACCACAAATAGCAGGAGGGATGCCTTTTAAGTGGATCGAAAACCCTTTCTTATCTTGATGAAGTTCACCAGTGACAAAATTTCTTCACACAGTTTTGTGCAGGCTCAGCATGGATCATGGGCCCCCAGACACCCACCAGGCAGCTTTCCACATCTCCCCCCCCCAAGATTTACCAGGATTGCCAACATCTGTAGGTTGGCTGACAGGGCCCATCTTTGCTACCAGATAATCCAATGAGACAGGCTGTTGTATTCATCAAGTAATCGAGTACAAAAAGATTTCACACCAGGCAATTGCATTGATTTTATTCTCTTTAAGTTTTATTTAGTTTATTTATTTAGTTTTACTTTATTTCAAACAAGACACAATGTTTTAATAGTAAGCATGCATATGTATGTGTCTTCCATGCTCTGCATTCTATAAGTTGTTTTCATTAGAAGTTAAGAGAAGTAGAGTTCGCTTCATGGTGACCTGCAAAAAAAAAAAAAAAAAAAAAATCACAGCCAGAATTTAGTAACTTATTAATTGTGAAAATATGGACATCTGTTATCTCGTTGACTGTTCATAACAATACCAGCAATTGGTACTATTGTTGCCCTTGATTCACAGATAGGGGAACTCACTCGAATACAGCATCTGGGCAGGGGGCATACAGCTAATAGAAGGCAAACTCAGTTCTTGATCCCAAGAGTATGCTCTGAATCAGGGGTACCTGACAGTATAGTGTTTACACCCAGAGGATGTCATTACCTTTCAAAGGATAGAATGATCACTTGTAACTGCAGGGGACAGTCATTGAAATCTACAGATCTGTCTTTGCTGGCAGATGATCTCACTGTCACAGGGAAATACTGGTAACTTGGAGGGGAATGAACCCAGATTCTAGGAGTTTCAGCTCCTGGGACTGCCTGTTCTCTTCCCAGACACCGGAGTGGGCATATTCCCTGTGGGTTTTTCTACTCGGTTGGCCCACAGAGGGTTACAGTGTGGACTGCACCCCTGCAATTCCCAGCTTTCCATCCTCCCATCTGACAGTACAAGGGCAATCACCTTCTTCCTGGGGTCATGTCACTGCTCAGGCTGCAAGCTCCTTGTGCTGGTGCCCGAAGGCTTCAGGGTCCACATCGGTGGGCATGAAGGTGTTTTTCACCATGCGCTCAGCTCTGGCCAGCCAGCCTTCCAGACGGTTGGTCACACAGGGGCCATCCTTGCAGGAGCTCTTCTGGGCAGTGAGGCTGATTTGTAGGATGGAAGAAAGGGGCCCATCAGTGAGAGGCTGTCAAAGAGAGATCCTATCTGGCCCTGGGATAGTCATGGTAAAATTATTGCTCTGAGAGGCACCAGTTAACCTCACATTTTCCCTAAACAGAACTATCACTGCAGAAATACATAGGCTGCTGGGGGAAAGGCCATGATCACTCCCATACACATTCCCAGAGGTGTCAGCACCCCCCAAAGTGGCTTTGGGTGAGTGAGAATGGAACTCAGAACTGTAACAGCTTCTCTTTCTTGTATAAATAAACTAAAATTCAAGCAAGGCTATGACACAGAGAGAATTATGGTCCCACACTGACCCCAACACAAGGATTGTCTAGAAGCCACTTCCCACTCAAAGGCACCCAATATCCCTCCTTAGAAATAAAAAAATTCCTGAGACTCACCTGGAAGATGAAGAGACTTTAGAGCCTTGAGTCCCAGAGGTGCTTACCTGCTCCTTACTGCTCCTGTTCCCCCACTTGAGGTTGGCCACAGGGACTGCCCACTGTGCCCCGGATCCAGCTACCACTGGGCTAAGGCTACTCCTAAGCACAGGTCCCTGAAACCCTGAATCTTGTGGTGTGGCCATAGCAATAACCACCACCACTCATGTCTTCTTATAAATATCCTTTTATTCCCCAATGACCAACACATTCGCAAGCAGTACAGAGAGGGCTGCGATTCCTCAGGGGGAGTCACAGGGGTCCCCCACCTCCAGCCCCACTTCTCATCTCTTCCTGAGTGATTCTCTTCTGGCCTGAACATCTTGCTTTCCTCCCATCTGAGGGTCCAGACATCCACTGCCACAAAGAAAGCCACTGATACCAGCAACCAGAGAGGACCACACGTATCACAATATAGAAAGAAAGAAATTAGAAAGCAGAGGGAGGGGATTAGTAGGCATCCTGGATCATGCCAATGTGAGGGCGGTGGTCTCTCTCCAAGCTGCTGGCCAGGACCCTTTTCTTGCCAGGTGCTCCGACCCCAATTGCAGTCTGAGGGAACGTGTGAAACTTGTTGAGGTCCTGTGTGTATGTGCCCAGCACACAGGTACTCAGATTACTGCACCGCTTAGCTCGGAAGGAGTCGAGGCTGCAGGGAAAAGACATGCCAGGTGGTACCAAGCACCAGGTCTGCCCCCTGTGGCTATTGCACAGAAGGCTGGACCAGGGAGGGCCACTTTGAGTGGTAGCTGTAGGGGCAGGCAGGAGAGCAGCTCATATATCCTCCATTAGGAGAACCTAGAGTTTGCCAAGCCAGGACAGTATGGGGAAGGACTGTAGTGGGGGAAAGGTGGCCTTTTCTGACTTTCCACATGCTGCAGTGCATCAGTTCTTCATGCAGTGTAGTGAGATCCTTATGGTAGCTGCATGTGCATCACTCGCCTTTGACCTGGTGGTGCCAGGGCCAAGCCAGGGGATGGAGCATGCTCCAAGCTCAGGGGACCCTGGGAGGTAATGTTGGGGAAGGGTCTGGCCCCAGGACAACATGTGCGTCTCCACAAATCCTACACATCTAAGGACCCCAGACCTACTTTGGACCCTGCTCTACTTGACCCCATCTTCTGCACGGCCTTTGGCTTCACCTTGCAAATGTGTAATGAAGTAGGAGAGGAGGCCATGTGCAGGTTTACAAGAAACCAAATTTCTAGTTTCCTGAGCTATATGGGATCCATCTGCTGGCTTCACACTTACCAGTCCTAACTCCTCCAATGCTGGAAGCAACCTCAGTATTGCCAGCCCAATTTCCAGAGTGGGGGACTTCATACCTTCCCCAACTGCTTTCAGAAAGGCATCTTTTTATGTGTGCTCTAACCATAGTCTCTCTGTGTGACCTGTAGTTTCAGTGGAGACTGAGATCAGCTGGACCCCAGGCTGAGGTGAACAGGGGCAGCGTGCTGGCCTCCTGTCCTGCTGTGTTCTCTCTTTTTTCTTGGGATATGCCTTCCTGGGCATGACAGGAGGGAGGGGATGCCCTGAGCTGAACAGGGTGGTGAGCCTCACCTGGAGCCCTCAGTCTCCTGCTCCTGCTGCAGCTCACGAGCCTTCATCTGCACATAGTCCTTCACCACGGCAGTCAGTAGGACGCATATTTCGTCCTCAGTGAGTGTAGCAGATTCCAGTGGGTTCTCCAAGGCAGACCTACAGAGACAAAGCAAGCAAAGCACAAGCACAATGGAGGTTCTGAGTCTCTGTCTGCCACTTCTCCTGGATAAGTAGCCAGGCTTTCTGCTTTTTGTGAGTCCTCTGAGGATGTGGTCACCCCAAATCCTAGTGGAAAGGGCCTGAGTCCCATGTCCATTTTCCCCTGAGAGCTGGGGGCTAAATTTTTACCACAAGAGAGACAGACTGGTGTTAAGAGTAAGATGGGAGTGCATTCCCAGCAGAATTCTCTTACCTGAATGGTGCAGCCTGTAGGATGCCTGCTTGATACATGACCAGGAGACCAATGGCCAGAAACGGGGACAACTTCCAGAATCCCATGACGCCTCTGAAAGAGAACAGTGATGCCATAACTTACAGTTCAAACGTCCATAGTTCATGAGATTGTCCAGTGTTACCTGGGGCAGGATCCTGAGATGAATTGCAGAGTAACAGAGATTTTGTGATGAGGAGACCCAGACAGTAGTCTGTGCACGCAGGGAGAGCAGCTACAAGAAAGACGAAAGCAGAAGAGGGAGAGAAGAAGGAGAGAGAATCACACAACCAAGCAGGAATCTCGGGATTACCTGTCTGCGGGCAGCCGGTGGCTTGGAGCACAGGCGGTGGCAGCTGTGGCAGTGTTGGTGTCCGATGGCACCGTGGATGTGGCAGGGACCCTTGAGCTGAGCAGTGGCTCTGCTGCCTCCCAGCACCAGCAGCTGCTCTTATTCCCGCCGATCTGGGTCTGGGCGGGGGTCCAGGAGCTCTGAGCAACCAATGAGGAGACAGATCTCAGTATCTGATGGATTGTGTCACCCATTTGCGTCTATAACCTAGAACACTCAGCGGGATCAACCCACTTGTATTTGCATTGAGGTCATTGATGGGGGTGGAGGGAGGGAGAGGGATAGGGGGTGGGGGGAACCAAGGAAAAATAGCCTTAATATGAACAGGAAGTTGAGGGCAATTTGATGTCATGGTTCATTTCTGCTGGGGTTTGAACGTGTGCTCCTCTCCATCCCCAGCAGTGCAGGCTTCTAGGGCAAGATTCCGGAGGCAGGGAATCCTGGCTCCCCAAGTCTGACCCTGATCCCCCCTCTCAGTGGAGCTTGGAAGGTTAACAACATGGAAGGCAGGTGTTGGAACTAATAGCTACAAGTTTGTCAGAAGAACTGAATTCTAGTTATTCCAGTTTCACGCAGTAGGATCAAGGGCAATTAACTTCCCAGCACCTCACTATACGCATCTTCCAAATGGGGACCAAAGTCTCATCCTGACAAAATGTTCTCATTAGTAGCAACGCGTCTGTTCTCTAGCTAAGGAGGGATTTAGAAGAGCCCTCAGGTCCACATGGAGGATTCAGTGAAATCGCGGTCTCAATTTTCCAGATTCCCACCATGTGTGGCGTCTGCAATTGGCCCCTGGCGGTCTGTCAAGTGGGTGAAGAGATGCTGGTAGCCCCGTGGGGGCTGAGCCTGAGGGTGTAAAGCACCGATGCTTCCCAGGGCTGCAGATGGACATCCACCCTTCCTCTTCCTAGCTCGCCATCCATCACTTCCCGCTCCTCAGCCTGCTGGAGCCATTTGCTCAGCTGCCCCTGGCTTCCGGCGGCTGTTTGCCAAGTTATCCCAGGAGCGTGAAATTCCAGCCCCGTGCCTGCATCCACCGCCCTTCAGTCCTCCACTAGAGAGCAGAGCTGGCGTGAAGATAGTGAAGAGTTGCTGTGGATACGGACGCTCACACCCAAAGCTTTCCCCCAAACTCGTTTCTACCTCTAAACGTGCGTGTGCTCCCCAGAGCACAGGCGGGCACAGTGGGTCTGACACCCGGGCATCCGCGAGGGATCCCCCTGAATCAAGCCCAAGCTGCCTCCGACCCTCTGACACGCCGAAGCAGGTGGTGAGCTGCTCAAACCACACCCGCACTCACTCTCAATTTTAAGCATGCTCTCGGTGTTGCACCTCCACTCTCTCCAGGACCCACCAACTGGAGGGTTTTAGGACCCCTCCACCTGTTCTTTCCACTGCCAGCTCCTCTGAGGTCCTGAGACCCGACTTGCTGCTCTTAAACATAGAGCCCTAAGAAAGAAGCTTCTCAAGGTTCCCAGGATCTCCTGGCCAGAGGGCAGCGCACAGTCCTCATTCTCTACACAGGTTCCCACAGGGCTAGGCAGGTCGTGGCACAATTTTGGCGCAGGGTACCTGCCAGATGTGCGCCAGGGACGCACCAGGGAAGGTCGAGAGCGATGCGCAGGAATCGCGTGAGCCCTGCGCCAGATGTGAGCCAGGGATGCACGAGAATTGCGCAAGCAACGCGCCAGAATTGCGGTGACAAGCAAGGTGTGCCAGCCCGGCGGGGGCGGACTCTGTACCCGGGCTGAGCCGCGCAGGCAGGGACCCAGTTAGGTGGTTCTCCCAGGCGGAGCAGAAACACCGCCCGGGTACGTCGTACGTGATCCGGGCAACGGTGCACCCCTCTCCTCGGTCCGCAGGAGACTTTGCATTTCATGGGGCACCTGTGCCTTGTGCCCCGGCTTTCCCTTCCTGTTTGGTGGCCTCTGTGTCGGGGACACCTAGTTTCCAAGATGCCCGTATAGCGCTGTCTTCCATCTAAACCCCTGGTACTGCCTGACCCTGAGGGAGTGAGTTCGGGACTGGTGAATGGAGTCTCTAAACCTCGCTCTCCGGACACCTGCGTGGCTCCACGGTGGAGTGTCTGCTTTTGGCTCAAGGTGTGATCCCGGAGTCCTGGGATCGAGTCCCACATCGGGCTCCCTGCATGGACCCTGCTTCTCTCTCTGTGTATGTCTCTGCCTCTCTGTGTGTGTCTCTCACGAATAAAGAAATAAAATCTTTAAAAATGAATAAATAAATAAATAAAACTCGCTCTCCTCACGGTGGACTGGCCGGACGGCGGGTTCTTCCTCCTAGTGTGAACTACAAAACCATTCTCCACTGAGTCCATCCCTGACTTACCGAGTAAATTCAAGGAAGTGTAGACCTTCATGCATGCGGGTTGCTTAGATTATGTTCAGCTATCCTGAAACCTCTGCAAACTTAGGGCTACATAGAACACGACCTCGTATATAAGTCGCCAAGGTAAATACTGATTTTAAGATAGCCACTTGCCTATTTTGCTCTTGGTTTTGTAACCGTATTGAATAACTTGGTGTGAGGAGGCTCACATTTTGAGCTCCATCCCCCTCCAGAGTCAGGTCCCCCGGTAGGCAAGGCAAGTCTGCCCCGTAGCTCGTAGCTGTGACCACGGACCACCGCAACTGGGGGACTGGCAGCAGTGTGTCCTCCCTGCCATCAGTGCCTGAGTACACAGGTGCGTGGCTGGACGCGGAGCTCGGCACCAGGTCCCACAAGATTCATCTTCCACAAAGCCCTGTGACACTGCTGCCTGGTGGGAGAAGCGGACAAACCACAGAAGTGCTTTCTCAAAGAAGTTTAGGAGATCGATGGCCACAACTTCCTGATTGCCTCTGAGCAGTTCCAGCTCCCACCTGCTGTCGGGGGGACCCCTACCGTCATGACTTCCACAGTGGAAGGCATCGCAGGGACGACAGGCACAATATGTGCTTCACCCAGATCCCAGACAAGACCGTGTCCATAAGTGTGGTGGATGCCTTCAGCATAGGGGTGCCTCTGGCAAAGTAGGACCCTCAGCACTCCCAGAAGAACTGTGGCACTCCCTACCAGCTCCCTTTGAGGTAGTCTGAGGCTGCATGCCAAGTATCCTGGCCATTCACTGCCTGTGGGGGACAAACTGAAGGATGGCCATCTGCATTCGTGGGTCCTGTCTGTTTTCAGCTTTGTCCGGTGGGACTAGAGTCCCCACGTTTTTCCTGTCCTACTGCGGGAGGGAACTGAGAGTTTTGGGTCAGAGATCAGTGCGATCCCCCTGACTATCCTCTCAACCTTCTTCTTTGTTTTTTGTTTTTTGTTTTTTTCAAATAGAGCCTTTTTAAAAAAAGATTTATTTATTTGACAGAGAGAGAGAGAGCACAAGTAGGGGGAGCCTCAGGCAGAAAGAGGGAGAAGCAAGCTTCCTGCTAGGCAAGGATCCCCAAGTGCAGTTTGATCCCAGGACAGCAGACACTTACCCAACTGAGCCACCCAGGTGCCCCTCCTCTCAACCTTCTTGAATAAAATAATTTAAAGAGAAAAAAAGAATCCAAACCATTTTCCCCTGAGCTCCTACCTGATTATCAAGTGCAATGAAGGAACAAGTTTAGATCTTTGTGTGTGCAGCTCGCTCTGAGACAGGCAAACCTTGAACATTATCTGAGCTTTTCATGGGGTTGCATCCACAAACAGCATGATGGGATGATCTGCTCTCATCATACTTACCCTAACTCTCAATTTTAAGTATGTGCCCTAAAACAGAGTTATACAGCAACGCAAAGGAGGGATTTAGGACCCGACTCCCGATCCTTTCACTCCCGATGTCACACCTAGAGGGTCTGCAGTCCTGACTTGCTGCCCTCAACGTGTAGAGTACCTAGAAAGAAGCTTCTCCCTGTTGCCAGGATCTCGGAGTCTGAGCACGCACGCAGTGCACAACCCTCAGCCTATACACAGTATCCCAGCGCCTCTGCAAGCATGGCCATTGCTCGTGCATTGAGAGCCCCCGGCTGCAAATCCCCCCGCCCACAGGGCGGGCTGAGAACCCGGTTGGTTGGGCTGCATCACGGGGCTGTAGGTGGCAGGCAGAGACCCCAGCCAGCCAGAAACTAGCCCCGATTGCGCTCTGAGTGACAAGAGCAGCGGTCCCCAAAAGCTTCAGCACTTTAGGACACACCTGCCTTGTGCCACATCTCTTCCCCTTCCAGGTCGGTGGCCTCTGCTTGGGGACACCCTGCCTCTGAGATGTCCTTATTCAGCGTTCCTCCTTTTTAACTCTTGGTGCTGCACTGCCGTGAGGGAATGAAAGCTCCGGGCTGGAGAACTCCTGGCAGGATATATTGGCAAGGCTGTGGGGGAACCAGGAATGGGAAACCTGGTTGATGGGATGAAAATGCACTTAGGCACAGAGTGAAGAAAGCAGAGCTGAGCAAGGGACAGGGCTCCGGATGGTAGATCCCAGGCTCAGTGCCTCCTAGAGGCTACATACAGATAGCCCCTGCTGAGACCCAGTGGGGAACTTTGGGGCTCAGTGGTGTAGGCCCTGAGTTTTGGCCACAGGCTTTTCACCTGGAGGTGCAGAGCCAAAATGGTGAGGGCAGCATCATAGAGACTGTGTGGCAGGAGGTTGGACTCTGCCACTTGAGGCTGTTGTAGGTGACTGCTCTGCTCTAAGGGACCACGGACTTTGACAGAAATGTGATTGCCCCCATGACTCGAGGTTTCTAACAAAAGAACCTCGAATCATTTATAAATAGAATCATTTATACGTGTCCTTGGACTGCATTTTTCTGATGAGAGAACCAACCATACCATTCATCAGTACAGTGGTGACTACAGAATGGCTGAGAAATGACCTACTCTAGTAGCCAGTTTCGTAGCCACCTCACTTTGCTGGCTCAGCACTTGTCCCCTGGTTGCCAGGTTGCCTTAAGCCTGCAAAGCCTACATTCATTCCTTACTCTGAGTTCTTTGGTGGCTACAAAACACAGGCTGCTGCTGTGTGAGAGGAATCAGGTGCTAGCACCTGAGGGTGCTAGGGTGGCTCCCAGCAGTTTCAAGCTTTACTTTGTCATTCTCTCTAGAGGAACTCATCCCTCAAGCATTCTTTGAACTTGTAAGAAGTACCTGATGGTGAGTTCGGGGCCAAGGTTAAAAAAAATTCTTCTTTTTGGGCACTTAGCACCAAGTCTGACATACCCATAGGCATTCAGCCAGTATTTGTTGAATGAATGGAAATGAATTTATTCTGGCAAATTCACCAGCCAGTCTCCCAACTACTACCACAATTCAAATTCCAGCCTACAGAAAATCCAAACTCAGGTAGAGCAGCATTCTGCTTGGTTTTATAATTGTTGAGTGCTGAAATTTCAGACAGACTATTCTCGTTTTTTTGTTTGTTTTTGTTTTGTTTTGTTTTTGATATGGAGTGTTGGTTTCTTGAGGGAACTTTCCAGCAAAAAGACAGGGAAATAAGAGCTACCCCAAGAATTCTTTGTAAAATCTAAGTTCTCCTAGTGTGAAATACACAACTATTCTCCTCTGAGACCTTTCCTAATTTACTGAAGAATTTAGAAGTAGGAGTGTGTTCACTGCTTAGATTATGTCCTGCTATCCCTGACACTTCTCCAAACTTTAGGACTACATAGTACATGAACCAATAAAATTTACCAAAGAATATATTGATTTAACAATATTCATCTGATTATTTGACCCTTTACTTTATGATCTTATTTTAGAACTTTAAAGCTAGAATCAGTGTCAGTTTGGAAATAATCTTGTTTTACAACAAGCTGAGAAACTCTCTTATTTCCATTCTTTTAAATAAGTTTTCAGTGCTTTCTGATTTCAAATATTTTAACTTGTGATTTTTCAGGGTGTGCCATAGTTTTGTGTCTGGTTGAAAACTATTATATAAACTTCTGTGCCTTTACAAGGGTCACACCTATAAAGTTGCTCCTTTTATTCTACACAATTTGAGTATGATAGAGACTCAACAACACCAAAACCACAACAATAACCACTGCAGCAGTAGTAAATACAACACGACAAATTCATTCTCTTTTGCCTGGGGTAGATTTGGAGCTGTCATACTACTGGAGAATCTCAACGGAAAATTGATCACACTGCATTCCACATATAAGTTGTTCAGAAGACATAATAACAAGTAAAAGGTGAATAGACTAAAATCAACAACATTTTCTGCAACCCTACGAGAGGTGAGGACTTACAGGCAAATTGCTGTCACCACGAATGGAGAGATATCCAGGAGAAAACACACAGGGTCAGACCTCAACCTGGAACCACTGCTGCGGAGGAAAACATGATCGGTCACTGAGGAATTGCTGGAGGCTCAGCGTGAGCAGCTCTGAACATTAAAAACTCCCAGGGTGCTCAGTCATACACCACTCTCCCCCAGTTGTGAGTTTTCTTCCAGGAGCTGGACTAGATTCTCACAGTGAAATATGGGAGACAAACCCCCTGGTGCTTCCAGCAGTGAGAGGATGGGAGGAGAAAAGGCACCATTTTGAAATACACCAGAGCCTTCTGTTTTTCTTATAAGGCCTGCCTCAGGAGAAGCTCGTTAAGCAGATCCTGATTCGCTGGGGCATATTCAGAACCTAATTGACCTGCGAGAATGGAAATTCCCAACTATATTCAGGTCTAGCTTCCCAAGTCGGGGAAGGGAAATACCCAACTTCAACCCACTCTAGCCACTTCTACTACCTTAAGGGGAAAGAAAAAATCAGAACCACTGGCGAAGCTCACAGTCCGGAGGCATAGGCTCGCTAAAAGCCTGGGATGCTAGCATGCTTCCTTCCCCCCACACCTCCCCACCACATTCCTAAAGGCTTATTTACAGCAGTTCCTTCCACCTGGTACATCATGTCTGCCTATCAGGAAGGCACACTGAGAGCTAAAAACCCTACTATATAGAGCAAGTTGAAGAAGCGGACATGGCAGAGATGTTGGAACCATCAGACAGGGAATTTAAAACAACCATGATTAATATGCTAAGGTCTCTGATGGATAAAAAAGACCCTATACAAGAACAGGTGCACAATGTGAACAGAGAAATGGAAATCTAAGAAAGAACCAAAGAAGAAAAACTAAATATTAAAAAAAACCTACCACTTTCTTCAGAGAGTTGGAACAAATCATCTTAAGATTTGTGTGGAATCAGAAAAGACCCCGAATAGCCAGGAGAATTTTAAAAAAGAAAACCATAGCTGGGGGCATCATAATGCCAGATTTCAGGTTGTACTACAAAGCTATGGTCATCAAGACAGTGTGGTACTGGCACAAAAACAGACACATAGATCAATGGAACAGAATAGAGAACCCAGAAGTGGACCCTGAACTTTATGGTTGGTCAACTAATATTTGACAAAGCAGGAAAGACTCTCCACTGGAAAAAAGACAGTCTCTTCAATAAATGGTGCTGGGAAAATTGGGCATCCACATGCAGAAGAATGAAACTAGAACATTATCCTACACCATACACAAAGATAAACTCAAAATGGATGAAAGATCTAAATGTGAGACAAGATTCCATCAAAATCCTAGAGGATAACACAGGCAACACCCTTTTTGAACTTGGCCACAGCAACTTATTGCAAGATACATCCATGAAGGCAAGAGAAACAAAAGCAAAAATGAATTATTGGAACTTCATCAAGATAAGAAGCTTCTGCACAGCAAAGGATACAGTCAACAAAACTAAAAGACAACCTACAGAATGGGAGAAGATATTTGCAAATGACCTGTCAGAGAAAGGGCTAGTATCCAAGATCTATAAAGAACTTATTTTATTAAACTCAACAGCAAAGAAACAAACAATCCAATCATGAAATGGGCAAAAGACATGAACAGAAATCTCACAGAGGAAGACATAGACATGGCCAACAAGTACATGAGAAAATGCTCCGCATCACTGGCCATCAGGGAAATACAAATCAAAACCACAATGAGATCCCACCTCACACCAGTGAGAATGGGGAAAATTAACAAGGCAGGAAACAATAGATTTTGGAGAGGATGTGGAGAAAGGGGAATCCTCTTACACTGCTGGTGGGAATGTGAACTGGTGCAGCCACTCTGGAAAACTGTGTGGAGGTTCCTCAAAGAGTTAAAAATAGATCTTCCCTGACCCAGCAATTGCACTGCTGGGGATTTACCCCAAAGATTCAGATGCAGTGAAATGCCAGGACACCTGCACCCCGATGTTTCTAGCAGCAATGTCCACAATAGCCAGACTGTGGAAGGAGCCTCGGTGTCCATCGAAAGATGAATGGATAAAGAAGCTGTGGTCTATGTATACAATGGAATATTCCTCAGCCATTAGAAATGACAAATGCCCACCATTTGCTTCGACATGGATGGAACTGGAGGGTATTTTGCTGAGTGAAATAAGTCCATCGGAAAAGGACAAACATTATATGGTCTCATTCATTTGTGAAATATAAAAAATAGTTAAGAGAATAAAGGGGAAAGGAGAAAAAATGAGTGGGGAGTATCAGAAAGGGAGACAGAACATGAGAGACACCTAACTCTGGTACTGGAACAAGGGGTAGTGGAAAGGGAGGTGGGTGGGGGTTTGGGGTGACTGGGTGATGGGCACTGAAGGGGGCACTTGGCGGGATGAGTGCTGGGTGTTATGCTATATGTTGGCAAATTGAACTCCAATAAAAAATTAAAAATAAATAAAAATAAATAAAACCCCCCACCATAACAGAAATGAGGAATTTTTTTTGGTGGGAATATTAGTAGGCTGGGCATAGCTGAGGAAAGAGTCTATGAGCTTGAGTGCTTCTCAATGAAATCCTCTAAAACTAGGGGGCGGGGCCAGATGGCGGAGGAGCAGTGTCCTCACCTGGCCCCAGCAACTTACCTGGATAACTTTCCAAACATCCTGAACACCTACGAATTCGACCTGAGATTTATTTATTTTTTTAATTTTTATTTATTTATGATAGTCACACACACAGAGAGAGAGAGAGAGAGAGAGAGAGAGGCAGAGACACAGGCAGAGGGAGAAGCAGGCTCCATGCACCGGGAGCCCGATGTGGGATTCGATCCCCGGTCTCCAGGATCGCGCCCTGGGCCAAAGGCAGGCGCCAAACCGCTGCGCCACCCAGGGATCCCTCGACCTGAGATTTAAAGAGAGAACAGCTGGAACGCTACAGAGAGAAGGGTTTTTGCTTCTAGCAAGGTAGGAAGGCAAAAAAAAAAAAAAAAAAAAAAAGAATCCAGTTGGGGAGGGGCCCCGCGCGAGGAGCCGGGCTAAGGGGGGCGGTGGGAGCCTGGGGACAGCAGAGCCCAGCCCCGAGAAGCGGGAGCTTTAACAATCTGCACCGGATTCTTCCCGGAGGGAAAGGCGCTCAGCAGGGAAACCGGGCAGGACCGCAGGAGGGGTGGTGGGCCCCCCAGGTTCCTGGGGTCACTAACAGAGGAGGGGCGCCGGGGGGGGGAGAGCGCACCCACACGCAGCCGAGCGCAGTAAAGGGCTGGAGCCCGCGCCTGGTGGGGCCCCGGGGAGAAGCGGGTCGGTCAGGCGGGGGCTCCAGGTGGAGGGGGCCGTGCCCTGCTGCCTTCGGGGCCCCTCAGGAGCCCGATTCCAGCAGCACAGGCCCTGGATCCCAGGGCGCCAGGGGACACAGCCCAGCATCCTTCGCTACCCCCAGGACAGGCGGAGGCAGGAGGGCCCAGGACAGCGAGGATGCTCCTGCCGCTGGGCACCCCGAGCTGTGCAGGTCAGCACCCCCCGCCCCGGGAGCACCCAGCCAGTGTAGACTGGGAGACTGCGATAGTTACTGGGGGAGCTGACTCCAGCGCTGGAGAGCTGGCCGCCGCCAGTGTGGTTGTTCCTCCTGGTGTCACCCTGTGCCTGGGAGACCTGGGGCCACCAGGGGACAGAGGCCTCACGGGGTCAACAGCTCCCACTAAGCCCAGCACCCGGCGGGGGGAGGGGCGGGGCATCTCCCCAGGTGCACACACCTGAGAATCAGCACAGCAGGCCCCTCCCCCAGAAAACCAGCTGGGAGGACAGGGAAGAGCAAGTTCTTGGCCGAGCAGCGCTGGAAAGCTCCAGGGGAAGTCAAAGGATTTACAGTATATAGAACTAGAGAGTAACCCTCCTCTCCCCCACCTTTTTCCAGTACAACTTGTTTTTATATCAGACTAAAAATTTCCAATATTTTTTCTTTTCCCACCTTAACTACAATATTTTAGCAACTTTTCATTTTTAAGTTTCTTCCTTTCTGACTTTCATATATCTATAATTAGATGTCTTAGATATATTTTCCACTTCTAGATTCCCTTCAACATACTCTATTTAATTTTGGGAGATATACGAGATATGTTTTTCTGCTTTGTGTTTTTGTTTTCTCTGCCTCATTTTGTTGTACAATGGTGAAAGTTAATACCTTCTAAAACATAACCAGCTTGCACCCAGAACCAAGTGGAATACTATGCTGGTTCATTCTGTGAGATTATATTTTCTCTTCACTCCCGTTCTGCCCTCTTCTTTTATCTCATTTATGTTTTGGTGGTCAATGGTGGGGCTCTCTACAAGTATTGCTGGTTTATGTAAATTTGGGACTGAGCATCTTCTAACATACAGAACTTAATACTCAGAACCAAGAGGATCATCCCCTAGAATCCCTCAGGTAGACTACATTCTCCCTCCACTACAGTTTCATCACCACCACTATCTCCCAGTCCCCCCCCCCCCCCCGCTTTTTTTTCACCTTTTTTTCCTCTTCTTTGGGATTCTTAGTCTTTTATTTTTTACTACTTTGTTTTAAAATTTGTTTTTCACTTTAGTGGTCCTTTTGTTTTATTTTGTTCTGATCTTTCTTTTCAATTTCTGGTCTCTGACCTTGGCAGAATCATCTAGGATGATTTACTTAGGTTGTGGTTTATATTCTTGACTCAGCCCACTCATACAGCCACTCTGCACTGAGCAAAATGACTAGAAAGAAGAACTAAGCACAAAAGAAAAAATCAGAAACAGTACTCTGCCACAGTTACAGAATTTGGATTACAATTTGATGTTAGAAAGCCAATTCAGAAGCACAATTATAAAGCTA
The DNA here is from genome assembly GCF_003254725.2 of Canis lupus dingo. Taxonomy (NCBI): domain Eukaryota; kingdom Metazoa; phylum Chordata; class Mammalia; order Carnivora; family Canidae; genus Canis; species Canis lupus. Next base: position 38,342,241 of record NC_064263.1, read on the forward strand.
CTGGTGGCTCTGGAAAAAAGCATAAAGGAATCAAGAGACCTCATGACTGCAGAATATAGATCTAATCAGGCCAAAATTAAAGGTCAATTAAATGAAATGCAATCCAAACTGGATGTCCTAACGATGAGGGTTAATGAGGTGGAAGAAAGAATGAGCGACATAGAAGACAAGTTGATGGCAAGGAAGGAAGCTGAGGAAAAAAAGAGAAAACCAATTAAAAGATCATGAGGAAAGGTTAAGGGAAATAAATGACAGCCTCAGAAGGAAGAATCTACATATAATTGGGGTTCCAAAAAATGCCAAGAGGGCCAGAGGGCCAAAAAGCATATTTGAGCAAATCATAGCTGAGAATTTCCCTAATCTGGGGAGGGAAATAGGCATTCGATCCAGGAGATAGAGAGGTTCCCCCTGCCAAAATCAGTAAAAACCATTCAACACCTTGACATTTAATAATGAAACTTGCGAATTCCAAAGATAAAGAGAAAAATCCTTAAAGCAGTGAGAGACAAGAGATTCTTAACTTTTATGGGGAAAAATAACAGGTTAACAGCAGACCTCTCCACAGAGACCTGGCAGGCCAGAAAGGACTGGCATGATATATTCAGGGACCTAAATTAGAAGAACATGCAGCCAAGAATACTTTATCCAGCAAGGCTCTCATTCAGAATAGTAGGAGAGATAAAGAGCTTCCAAGGTAGGCAGAAACTGAAAGAATGTGTGACCACCAAAGCAGCTCTGCAAGAAATATTAAGAGGGACCCTGTAAAAGAAAGAAGAAAGCCCAAAGAAATAATCCACAGAAACAGGGACTGAATAGGTATTATGATGACACTAAATTAATATCTTTCAATAGTAACTCTGAACATGAATGGGCTTAATGATCCCATCAAAACATGCAGGGTTTCGGACTGGATAAAAAAACAAGACCCATCTATTTGCTGTCTACAAGAAACTCATTTTATTTAGTTAATTTATTTTTTTATAAATATGTTCTAGATTTCTTTTTTGTTAAAGATTTTATTTATTTATTCATGAGAGACACAGAGAGAGAAGCAGAGATACAGGCAGAGAGAGAAGCAGGCTCCATGCAGGAAGCCTGATGTGGGACTCGATCCCAGGACTGGGATCACGCCCTGAACCAAAGGCAGACGTTCAACTGCTGAGCCACCCAGGCATCCCAAGAGACTCATTTTAGACCTAAGGACACCTCCAGCCTGAAAATGAAAGGTTGGAGAACCATTTACCATTCAAATGGTCCTCAAAAGAAAGCTGGGGTAGCAATCCTCATATCATATAAATTAAAGTATATCCCAAAGACTGTAGTAAGAGATGAAGAGGAACACTGTATCATACTTAAAGGGTCTATCCAACAAGAGGACCTAACAATCATGAATATTTATGCCCCTAATGTGGGAGCTGTCAAATATATCAATCAATTAATAACCAAAGCAAAGACATAGGTAATAAAACACTAATAGTAGGAGACTTCAACACAGTACTTTCTGCAAACGACAGATATTCTAAGCACAACATTGCCAAAGACACAAGAGCTTTAAATGATACACTGGACCAGATAGATTTCACAGATAATTACAGAACTTTCCATCTGAACACAAATGAATACACATTCCTCTCGAGTGCACATGGAACTTTCTCCAGAAGAGACCACATGCTGGGTCACAAATCAGATCTCAACTGATACCAAAAGATTGTGATTGTCCCCTGCATATTTTCAGACCACAATGCTTTGAAACGAGAACTCAATCACAAGAAGAAATTTGGGAGAAACTCAAACACGTGGAGCTTAAAGAGCATCCTTCTAAAAGATGAATGGGTCAACCAGGAAATTAAAGAAGAATTAAAAAGATTCATGCAAACTAATGAAAATGAAGATACGACAGTTCAAAATCTTTGGGATACAGCAAAAGCAGTCCTAGGAGGGAAATACATCTCAATACAAGCATCTCTCAAAAAACTGGAAAAAACTCAAATACACAAGCTAACCTCGCACCTAAAGGAACTGGAGAAAGAACAGCAAATAAAGAGAGATAATAAAGATTCGAGCAGAACTCAATGAAATAGAGACCAGAAGAACTGTAGAACAGATCAACAAAACCAGGAGTTGGTTCTTTGAAAGAATTAATAAGATAGATAAACCATTAGCCAGCCTTATTAAAAAGAAAAGAGAAAAGACATAAATCATGAATGAAGGAGGAGAGATCACCATCAACACCAAGGAAATACAAATGATTTAAAAAACATATTATGAGGAGCTAAACGCCAATAAATTAGGCAATCCAGAAGAAATGGATGTATTTCTGGAAAACCACAAATTACCAAAACTGGAACAGGAAGAAATAGAAAACCTGAACAGACCAGTAACCAGGGAGGAAATTGAAGCGTCATCAAAAACCTCCCAAGACACCAAAGTCCAGGGCCAGATGGCTTCCCAGGGGAATTATACAAAACCTTTACAGAAGAAATAATACCTATTCTACTAAAGCTGTTCCAAAGGAAAGAAACGGACAGAATACTTCCAAACTCATTTTATGATGCCAGCATCACCTTAATTCCAATACCAGACAAAGACGCCACCAAAAAGGAGAATTATAGACCAATATCCCTGATGAACATGGATGCAAAAATTCTCAACAAGATACTAGCCAATAGGATCCAACAATACATTAAGAAGATTATTCACCATGACCAAGTGGGATTTATCCCCGGGATACAAGGCTGGTTCAACACTCATAAAGCAATCAATGTGACTGATCATATCAGCAAAAGAAAAAACGAACCATATGATCCTCTCAATAGATGCAGAGAAAGCATTTGACAAAATACAGCATCCATTCCTAATCAAAACTCTTCAGAGTGTAGGGATAGAGGGAACATTCCTCAGCATCTTAAAAGCCATCTACGAAAAGCCCACAGCAAATATCATTCTCAATGGGGAAACACTGGGAGCCTTTCCCCTAAGATTAGGAACAAGACAGGGATGTTCACTCTCACCACTGCTATTCAACATAGTACTGGAAGTCCTAGCCTCAGCAATCAGGCAACAAAAAGAAATAAAAGGCATTCAAATTGGCAAAGAAGAAGTCAAACTCTCCCTCTTCCCAGATGACATGATACTGTACATAGAAAACCCAAAAGACTCCACCCCAAGATTGCTAGAACTCATACAGCAATTTGGCAGTGTGGCAGGATACAAAATCAATGCCCAGAAGTCAGTGGCATTTCTATACACTAACAACGAGACTGAAGAAAGAGAAATTAAGGAGTCAATCCCATTTACAATTGCACCCAAAAGCATATGATACCTAGGAATAAACCTAACCAAAGAGGTAAAGGACCTATACCCTAAAAACTACAGAACACTTCTGAAAGCAATTGAGGAAGACACAAAGAGATGGAAAAATATTCCACGCTCATGAATTGGAAGAATTAATATTGTGAAAATGTCAATGCTACCCAGGGCAATTTACACATTCAATGCAATCCCTATCAAAATACCATGGACTTTCTTCAGAGAGTTGGAACAAATAATCTTAAGATTTGTGTGGAATCAGAAAAGACCCCAAATAGCCAGGGGAATATTGAAAAAGAAAACCATAGCTGGGAGCATCACAATGCCAGATTTCAGGTTGGACTACAAAGCTGTGGTCATCAAGACAGTGTGGTACTGGCACAAACACAGACACATAGATCAATGGAACAGAAAAGAGAATCCAGAAGTGGACCCTCAACTTTATGGTCAACTAATATTCAACAAAGGAGGAAAGACTATCCATTGGAAAAAAGACAGTCTCTTCAATAAATGGTGCTGGGAAAATTGGACAGCCACGTGCAGAAGAATGAAACTAGACCACTCTCTTGCACCAGACACAAAGATAAACTCAAAATGGATGAAAGATCTAAATGTGAGGAAAGATTCCATCAAAATTCTAGAGGAGAACATAGGCAACACCCTTTTTGAACTTGGCCACAGCAACTTCTTGCAAGATACATCCACGAAGGCAAGAGAAACAAAAGCAAAAATGAATTATTGGAACTTCATCAAGATAAGAAGCTTCTGCACAGCAAAAGAAACAGTCATCAAAACTAAAAGACAACTACAGAATGGGAGAAGAGATTTGCAAATGACCTGTCAGAGAAAGGGCTAGTATCCAAGATCTATAAAGAACTTATTAAACTCAACAGCAAAGAGACAAACAATCCAATCATGAAATGGGCAAAAGACATGAACAGAAATTTCAACAGAGAAGACACACATGGCCAACAAGCACATGAGAAAATGCTCCACATCATTTGCCATCAAGGAAACACAATTCAAAACTGCAATGAGATACCACCTCACACCTCACACACCAGAGGGGAACGCTCTTGCTCTGTTGGTAGGAATGTGAACTGGTACAGCCGCTCTGGAAAACTGTGTGGAGGTTCCTCAAAGAGTTAAAAATAGATCTGCCCTACGACCCAGCAATTGCACTGTTGGGGATTTACCCCAAAGATTCAGATGCAATGAAACGCAGGGACACCTGCACCCCGATGTTTATAGCAGCAATGTCCACAATAGCCAAACTGTGGAAGGAGCCTCGGTGTCCATCGAAAGATGAATGGATAAAGAAGCTGTGGTCTATGTATACAATGGAATATTACTCAGCCATTAGAAACGACGAATACCCACCATTTGCTTCAACGTCGATGTCCTTACTGGGGGAGAGTATTTTACTGCGTGGAGTACGTCAATCGGAGAAGGACAATCATTATATGGTTTTGCTTATATTGGAAATATAAAAAATAATGAAAGGGATTATAGGGGAAGGGAGAGAAAATGAGTGGGAAATTTCAGAGAGGGAGATAGAACATGAGCGACTCCTAACTCTGGGAAATGAACAAGGGGTAGTGGAAGAGGAGGTGGGGGGGAGATAGGATGACTGGGTGACGGGCACTGAGGGGGCACTTGATGGGGTGAGCACTGGGTGTTATACTATATGTTGGCAAATCGAACTCCAATAAAAATATACTTACATATAAAAAAAGAAATCCTCTAAAACTAAAAAGCAAAGAGAACACAGACTGAAAAAACAGAATAGCCATGCACTGTGGGACAACACCTAAGGTCTAACATATATGTAATAGGAATATCAGAAAGAGAAGAAAGGAACAAAAGAGATTGAGATTAAGATTTTTTCCAAATTAATATCAGTCAGTATATGATACTGTAGTGATGGGTGCATGTCATTACAGATTTGTCCAACCCTATAACAGATGCAATAGCAAGAGTGAACCTAAAATTAAAATATGAACTTTGGGTGAATGTCACTATAGGTTCATCAATTGTACCAAACTTACGATGGTGGTGGGAGATGTTGATACTGGGGTATGTCCTTCAATGCATTTGTAAGTGCAAGGGGATTATGGAAAACTCTGCACCTTTCTCTCAATTTTGCTGTGAATTTAAAATTTCTCCAAAAAATTAAAGTCTTCAAGTATTGATTGTATTATGTAAAGAAGGGTAGAAACTAAAGCTTTATATCAGTGATTTTACTGCTAAACATAAGAAGAGATTCAAGGCTTTTGAAATTTTTTTTTAATTTTTATTTATTTATGATAGTCACACACACACACACAGAGAGAGAGAGAGAGGCAGAGACATAGGCAGAGGGAGAAGCAGGCTCCATGCACTGGGAGCCCGACGTGGGATTCGATCCCAGGTCTCCAGGATCGTGCCCTGGGCCAAAGGCAGGCGCCAAACCGCTGCGCCACCCAGGAATCCCGATTCAAGGCTTTTGAATCATTTTCCTTAAACATGTTTAGAGTTCAGAGATGCCTTTACTGGGGGAAGGAGAACAGAATTGTCTGACAAAGAGGCAGGAAGTGAACCCTGGTGAGGAATTTTTAAAGAAGATTTTATTTATTTATTTATTTATTTATTTATTTATTTATTTATTTATTTATTTATTTATGAGAGAGAGAGAGAGAGAGAATGAGCAGGGATAGGAGCAGAAGAAGAGGGAGAAGCAGATTCCTTCCAGAGCAGGGAGCCCTAGGCAGGGCTCAATTCCAGGACCCTGGGACCACAACCCATGAAGGCAAACACTTCATCGACTGAGCGACCCACGTGCCCCCTGGTGGGGATTTTGCAGAGACCTTTAAACAGGTAGATCTCTGTAAACATTGGAGGAAGTACTGGAAAATGCTTTCTTAATAATCTAGATATAAGGGGCACCTGGGTGGCTCAGTCAGTTAAGTGTCTGCCTTCGGCTCAGGTCATGATCCCAGGGTCTTGGATTGAGCCCCACATTGGGCTCCCTGCTCAGCCGCAAGTCTGCTCCTCCCTCTCCCTCTGCCGCTGTCTCTCTGCCCTTCCTACTCTGCCCCTCCCCTCTTCTCATTCTCTGTCTCTAGTTTTATCTCTCTCAAATAAATAAAATATTTTTAAAAATAAAAATGATAATAATCTAGATATAAAATTATCTGGAAGAGACTGCATGCGCAGTCAATATGAAAAGTTATATATAAAACAAAGCAAAACAATATATAAATATTACAACTACCATCAGTTGAGTTCCAGCTGTGTACCAGGCACTGTGTACTCAATATCTCTCGTAGTCTCAGAAGTCTAATAAAATGGATATTATCTTTGTTTTATGGGCAAGGTGATGATAAGAGTATTTGGCTTGACTTAATTATATTTTCCAGTTGCTACTGAGGCTCTGAGATACCTGAACATGGCTTATCTCTCTGGCCATATCCGGTAAGAGGTCTGGTCCCTGGCACTGACTCAGAGGAAGACATGGGCATGTCTGTCTCTTCAGGGCTAATGTGATTTGTAGTGAGTGGTTCAATGACAGGGCATAAATCATTTAAAATTCCTGGAAGAACATTTGGGAGATTGACAATTTTGCAGCAGGAAAATAAATGTTAGTGCTGCCATTTAAGATAGGGAAATTGCTAAATAATAAAATCAAAATCAATTCATAACAACATTTGTAAAATAAAAATTTAAGATGCTTCAATGTTCAAACACAAATTTAAATGATTAAACTTTTTCTATTTGCATTATTCATTGTTTCATCTTTTCTGAAATTGTGGTTGATTTTGTAAAGTGTTTCACTTTGCCAGGGAATGCAGTCCGGGGGGGGGGGGGGGCGGGTAATGGAAAGAATGCAGGGAGTCAGGAAATAGGGTACTAATTCCTACCCTAACACCAAGGACATGACTTTGGGAAAATCATTGAGGCCCTAATTTCCACATCTGTTACACAAATATACTAGAGCAGGAGATTCAGAAATTCATAATTCTGATTTTCTAGAAATGTGCTTTAAACTTTATGCCATCTTCAAAAGACTTTTTAAAATACCAGGTCACTTAATATTTGACTTCCTGTACATCATATCCGGAACAATCTATCCATCTCAATGTCTTCAATTTAATCACATCTTCAAAGTCCCTTCTGTTATGTGAGTAACATATTCAGAGTTTCTAGAGATGAAAATGAGGACATCTCCATTTCTGGGTGTGAGGGTGTGGGTCATTATTCTACCTACTGCAATAAGAAAATGCTAGGCTGATAGGCAAGGACTATTAGTGCTAGAAGTTTGGAGAAAGAGGCTGCTGTGGGCTATAGCCAGAAAGTGGCTGAATAGAGAAGTTACAGAGTCCCTGATAAGGATGTGGGGCAGGGTGTGAGAGACCAAGTGTGATTCTCTGTGCCTTTTCTGTTGGAAAGGGAACCCTCCAAACATGACCTGTATGGCTGTCTGCATTCAATCCCTGCAGAGGGTGTGTCTAGAAATCATGAAATCTCAAGCATAAGATGTTCTTCCCTTAGCAACTTCCAATGTGGTATGTGTCCTGCAATAGTCCTGGTCACATGTGCTACAGAAAAAGGGGAGCTATAGAACAAATTGGTGCCGATTGGGTGCAACTCCAGTAGAGGTGGGAAATGGAGAGTTTTGCCATTATACCACTCCAGGCCTTGCTAGAGACCTATAATGCTATTAAATCAACCCTGAAGTTGGGACATGGACTTTGAGCCCCATGCTTTAGATGCCTCTGCTGGACTTCTTTGGCAATAACCAAACAGCAAGACTGCTAAATGAGCACTGGCTGGTTAAAACCCACCTGAAAAAAAACCACTTTAAAAAAATCTGTATCTGGTATTTAGTGACTTCACTGAGGTTGGGCAGGCAATAGAGAAGTGTTAAAATGTGTGGGTGCACATGAAACCTAAGACTTTCCACCACCCAAGGTTGGGGAAGCTCTCTAATGTGTTCCCACCATCAAGAGAGAAGGTGATTATTACAGTCAGACATCAGGGTTTATGGAGCTTTGATGTAGGTTTCCTTGTCCCCTCAGTAGGACATATCAACTGCCACTAAGAGCCTAGAATCTAGGGGATCCCTGGGTGGCACAGTGGTTTGGCACCTGCCTTTGGCCCAGGGCGGGATCCTGGAGACCCGGGATCGAGTCCCACATCGGGCTCCCGGTGCGTGGAGCCCGCTTCTCCCTCTGCCTCTCTCTCTCTCTCTCTGTGTGTGACTATCATAAAAAAAAAAAAAAAGAGTCTAGAATCTAGGAGGTGATGTCAGTGGATTTTAGGTTACACAAGGCATGAGAAAGACATTTATGGAAGAAGGAAAGAATGATATTTTGTGTTCATGGACTCTTCTGGGACTCTCACTGTAGGAAAGTAAGAGAACCCAGTGGAGTCAACTTGCCCTGGGGATGCTCACCTAACTGCACAGCACCTTTCCTGTGGGCACCAGGAGAGGTTCCTTCCAAGTCCAGAGACCATGTTTAGGGTGTCTTCAGTTGCCAGGGCAAGAACTGAATGTGGTGGAGAAGGGCCAGATCACCCTGAGAAGTGGATGGACTCAGCTGGTGACATCAAGGAATTACTTTGGCTGGGCTCCTCTTAGATGATTAAAATTCTCCCTTGCCTCAAATTTACAGGATGTAGAACTCTCTTCCTCCTGGCTGAGAACACTGTTCCATGGTAAAGAGGGATAGAAATAGGAACCTTTCCACTATACCAGGAAGCTCTTTGCAGAGGTGACTCCTTTAGGGCAGTGTTCAGGAACCATAAGGTGCAGTTAAGGGTATTTCCTCTCTGACTGGAGTGGTCTGGGATTGGGAAGAGTCTAGCTTTAGGTTCTTATGCAAGTGGAGTTGAGTCTTGGCTCCATCACTCACCTATTGTCGTAAAGCAGATGATAGTCCCCTAGACAAAGTGTTTCTTACCATGTAAAATGTGAATAGTAATAACCACCTGTCTGGAGTTAAGATATTTATGTGAAAGATCAGATACATTGCTTGGCATGGAGCAGATATTTAAGAGTGATGACTTTTATTATTATCGTTAGTAGTAGTAGTATAAGAAAGCTTATCTTTCAAGTTCCAAATCATATCAGTTTAGTACGGTAAATTGACTGAAATCATTATACATTCTTCTCCTTTTTTAAAAAAGAAAGTCTTTAATTCTCAAAGTAAAAATCAATTACCTTGGCTGTAACAGAATGAATTTACCTCCCCAAACTCTTAAGATCCATGGCTGACTAGGTGGTAGCATCATTACCTGGTAGGATTAATGACAATTTTTTTATTAAATATCTGGCACATTGCCTAGCATGAAGGAGGCACTCAAGAGTGGTGGCTGTTATTATCATTATAACAAAAGATTACCCCTTCAAGTGCCAAATTATATCAATTTGTATGGAAAGTTGGATAAAATGCGTTATATGCTCCCATCCTTTAATAAAATAAGCTGAATATAATGTAAAACCTTTCTTGAGGATTTATTGACACCATCATAAAAATATCACTTAATGTTTTGGGCATTAAACTGTCTGCTCTTAGGGCCTATAAGATGTGTAGGGTCAGTCACCTCAACCTAGATGATATCATGCTATCTTTCTTTTTGAGGTCTAATATCTATATAATCTCATGGTTGTTTAATCTTTTCACATTAAGTTGTCACATTAAGTTACTTCTTGCTCGTGTCAGTTGACTGTCTTTTGCAAACCCACCCACTCTTATGCTAATTGGTATGCAATGAAATAAACAACAACAATACCCAAGCTTTGCCAAATGTTATAGGAACAAAAGAGTCTATAGGCACTGAATGTGAACCTGTAAATATTGGTCAATAACTATAAAATGGGTTTTGGGACATTTATGCAATTAATCTGTGCTGAAGGGAACAGAAAAAGAGTTTACCAGAATTATGTGTAAACACAGAGCAAACAGATACTGAGAGAGCATTTACAAATATTGCTCAGGAACTCCATGGTCTTCCACAACAGCGTCAACTAACTTGTGCTCAGGGCAACAACGGAAAGCAGCCCAGCATGTGAGAGCTGTGTGTGAATGCAGAGCCTACAGACATCAACTGAGAATTCCATCATGGTCACAGTGGCAAGAATGAATTGTTGTGACACCTATGTCAGTTATCCAGAGGCAAGTTTCTTGGTCTCTCCTCCTCAGCTTTGTCTGGTTTAAGGGAGGTCTGCAGGCAAGTGGACCTGATGAATGGATGTTCTTGCATTTCTTTGATGAGGCGCAGCCATGGTGAAGACCCAAATCCACCATGTGGGATGAACCCAGTGATCCAGGTTCCAATCTTATGAGAGGTGTGTCCCTGGATATTTGGGCTCTGAGGACACAAGTAGAAGTTGTTTTCATTTCCAGGCAGGTATATAATTGGTCCCTGAAGATTGTAAGAGAACAATGAGCTGTCAGATGTTCAGAGCCAAATCAAGTCTTTGGCGTCAAAGCCAAAGATCTCAGAGAATCTTCAAGGCCCTTGGAAGCCCCTCAACCCTGGTCCAGTTGTCGTCAGCACACCTTTAAGCCATAATCAAACACACTTAAGCCAACAGTGCCTAACTTCTCTTCAGTCCAGTGGGTATCATCCTTGGAGAGACCTCCAGTTAAAAAGATAATATATGGACTCAAGGACTGAGCAGAGACCACTTGGAAGAAAATGGCTGATTTCTCCTTGTCACTGCTTTGCATTGTGTTAAAGATGGGAAGAACTTGTTTTTTTGCCTCACAAGGTCAGGAGTTTTCACTTGCTAAAATGCTACTAAGAAATCTTTTCTTCTGTCTCTGTAGGAAGTTAGAGATTCTAGGTTTCTTCAGGTGATGAAGCAGGTCAAGGGGAGGTTATTGAGAAACTTTATTCCTACTTTGTCATGTGTGTTAACCATTAAATGTCTAAAATTACCTTGTGACATTTATTGTTTTTTCCTCTGCAGTACTATGAGGTGTGGGGTAACATTAGATCATGTGTAGCCATTAGATTGTGTATAGATCATTATTAAGAAATCATATCGACTTGGCCTCTTTGTATGTAGAAAATAGCAACACTTAACTAAAATAGCTGTAAGATGGCTTCTAATCTTATTTATTTTATTAAAATGGTGAGGGCTGAATAAGGTGATATAGAACAAAAAAATCAAATGAAAGACATTTTGTAGTGGCAATGAGATTTACTTGGATATTAGTTGGAAGGTACAATGATGATTTTTTTTATTGTATTTTTGTGAGAAAGGCCAGCTTGACCTACCAATAAACTTTTTTCAAAGAAGCAATTTTAAGGGAAACCATCTTTCAGTCACATATGAAAAAGGACTGATTTCCTTGTCAGCCTTGTTTTCTCACCATGTTTTAGAGCTCATGTTTTCATGAGGAATTTTATTCCCTCCCTTGCTTCATTCCCTCTCCCCAATAGGCATGCTTATTCACATCTGTGAAAGTCCCTATTCAGTTTTTGAAATAGAAGCTACTTGAGGTATCCTAAGCAGGAAGAATTTTCATACAAGAATTAGACGTTAAAAAATAATATTTGAGGACAGCCCGGGTGGCTCAGCGGTTTAGCGCTGTCTTCAGCCCAGGGCATGATCCTGGAGACCCAGGATCGAGTCCCATGTCGGGCTCTCTGCATGGAGCCTGCTTCTCCCTCTGCCTATGTCTCTCTCTCAATGTGTCTCTCATGGATAAATAAATAAAATCTTAAAAAAAATAATGTTTAAAGTTCTGGAGGAGACTAGGTTTACCATGATCAGAAAGGTGGAGAATCATAAAGACAAAAAAAATTCCATGAAGGCTGTGATCCATGGGTCAGGAAATTGCTGCCTGGAGCTGCCACAACTGCCTGTCAACACTCACAAAAGGCTGGGATCTGGAATGTTGCTATAGAACCCCTGGCTTTTTTATTGTGCCCTCCTGCAGGAAATGGCAGTGCAGAAAAATGGAACTGTCCTTCTAGTTCCACATAAAGGCTTCTAATTGGACAAAATTTGCATTTAGATCCTAGCATTTTAGACCCTACCTGTAGGGAAGTGTCAAGAAAATCAACGTAATCCATCATATCAACAGTCTAAAGAACAAAAATCCCATGATCATATCAATAGATGGAGAAAAAGCATTTGACAAAATCCAACACTCATTCATGATAAAAATTCTCAGGAAAGTAAGAATAGTGGGTAACTTCCTTAATTTGATAAAGACTGTCTACAAAAAGCCTAGAGTAACATAACACTCAATGCTGTGAAACTTAAAGCCTTCTTACTAATATCAGGCACAAGGTAAGGATGTTTCCATTCATCACTTCTTTTCAACATCAAACTGTAAGTCCTTGCTCATGCAATATGGTAAGAAAAGGAAATAAAAGGCATACACATTGGAAGGAAGAAAAAACACCCCTGAAACTAATAAATGTTTATAGCAAGCTTGTAGGATGTAAGGTTAATATGAAAAGTCATTTGTCTTCCTATATACGAACAATGAACAAGTGGATTTTGAAGTTAAAAACACGATACTGTTTACATTTACACCCCTCAAAATAAAATACTTAGGCATAGATCTATGCCTATACAAAATATGTATAAGGTCTATATGAGCAAAACTACAAAACTCTGATGAATGAAATAAAAAAATAAGTAAATGGAGAGATATTCCATATTCAGGGTTAGGAAAACTCAATATTGCCAAGATATCTATTCTTCCCAAATTTATCTATTGATTTGGTGCAATCCCAAACAGAATGTCAGCAAATTATTTTATCAACACTGACAAACTCATTCTAACATTTAAATGGAGGGGCAGAAATTACCTTGAAGAAGAACAAAGTTGGAGGATTGAGACTATCTGACTTCAAGATTTGTTATAAAACTACAGTAATCAAGACAGATTAATAGAACAGAATTGGGAGCCCAGAAACAGATCCCGCTAAACATACGCAACTGATCTTTGACAAAGGAGCATAGGCAAAACAAATAAAGTGTGGAAACAGTGATTTTTTGTTTGTTTTCTAGCTGACTGAGAGAGTTGGAAGGATCCTTATTAGCTGACACCATTCCCATCATAATAGCCAAGTACTCTGAATATTCCCATCCTGCCATGGATAAGGCTTAAAGGAAATGAATAGCTCTCTGATAGTGGAATTTCATCCATCACTGAAAGAAAGTATTGTTTCTCTTGGTGCTAGAAAGGCTCTGTAGATCTTAACACATATGTGATCTTCTACAAAAAAAAATTTTTTAGCTTTGTGGTTATGAATACCCAATAGAGGACAAAGCCCTTACTTTTCAATTTATTACCACTTAGGAATGTCATATATTCTTGTGTAGTTTTATAATTTTATTTATATAATTATATTTTATATTATCAACTAGGTTGCCCCATCTTAGGCTTTTTTTCCTCCATTGTGATGAAACACAAATGTGAGTGCACATAATAGAATGTGCAAAGGAGGTATATTTGTGCTAGTTGCATCACTCTGTGCTAGAGGAGCTCGTGGGGTGACACCCATGGCCCAGGCCAGTGCTGCTGCCATTCAAGAATTAAAAGAACCCACCAGACACTCTCATCTGATGCTGCACTTAAGGATGAGTCCTGGCAGAGCAGTTCCCAAAGGGCAAGAAAGAAGCTCTCACTTGAGCACTGCAACACTATTTCCTATTGAAAGTGCTGCCATTCTGCATACAGAAATGTCAAAGCCCTGTACTGGGGACTCACATTTCTCCAGGCACCCATTCCACATTGCATACTGGGATAACTTACATGAAACACTAAAATCTTTCACTTTCTGTTCCATTAAATATCCCTATTGTGATCAAATCCGTGGACAACCATTACTTTTTTTTTTTTTTAGTCCCTTTAAGAGCAAATGCAGGGAGCTATTTCTCTTTGCTGAGCACTGAGAGACATGATAAATGGTTATAGGGAAGGCTCTGTGTTCTGAGAGACAGTTCTTTCTTTCTTTTTTTTTTTTTTTTCCTGAGAGACTTTTAGTGATTCCTGAGAACTACCTCCTCACTATTCCTTAAGGGAAGGTGAGGGTCAGAGAGGAGGCATCACATCAGTGCTCCTAGGCAGGCTGGCTGAGTCATGGATTGAGCTCTCCTTTGCTAATGTAGCCAGGGGAAGAATGCCAAAGAAGAAACACTTTTTAATTTAAATGAACTGGAAGATATTTACGGAATGGAAATCAATCTTTTCTGATATTAAAAAAATGATCTGACCAAGGATCCTCTCCCAATCAATGACTGGCTAGACTAGAGTCTAGTAACATTGCTTTTAGGCAAGGATGACCTCAGGATCATCCTTTTTTGAACAAACTTCCTCCTCCTGCTACCTCCTTTTACCTAAGGTCCAATCAGAGTTCTGTTCTCATGGGAACATCCTAATGGCCTTGCTCAAGGCTTTTATTTGCCATTTTAACAAAGTCCTGACCAAAGGCCTTATCTTAGGATATCAGGCAGCTTGACAAACCATGAGAAGTCCTCATTTGGCACTGTTGTATAGACTTCTATGATATAAGCCTCTGTAATTAATTGCTGCCAAAACAAGAGTAAAACATGGATTATATTAATCAATGAACATAAATAACATGAGCCCAATGAGCATGATGAATTCACAAATCTGGCTATATGTGTAGAAATGTATTGTTGAGAATGCCTGAAACTCATGGAAACCATGGTCCAAAAAACCCAGGAAAAGTTAACATTTCCTAGTAGTTAAAAGATTAAAGACAAAGGTAGTCATATATCTTAGTCTGGTTCAGGCTCCTATAACAGAATAGCATAGGCTGGGAGGCTTATAAACAATTGAAATTTATTTCTCACTATTTTGGAGGCTGAGAAATCCAAGATCCAGGCACTGGCAGATTTGGTGTCTCGTGAAATCCCACTTGCTTGTTCAGAGATGCCTGTTTTCACATGGTAGATGTGTGGAGGGAACTCTCTTTCACGTGGTCATTAATCCCATTAGATCATGAGGGTCGAGCTCTCATGATCTAATCTCCTCCCATACCTCCAAATACTAACATATTGGAGATTAGGTTTCAACATATGAATTTTGGGAGTGCACAACATTTTGTCTACCGTAGCATAAATCTACTGAAAGATCAGAACAAAACCAGTTGGGTGGCTTTAGGTTTTGTCTAGTGTCCCAGGATAACTCTTTGTACTATCCTTTTTACTCTCAGGATACCAGTATGGAAAACATCTTAGTCCATTTGGATTACTACAACAAAATGCGTAGATTGAGTAGCTTTTAATCAACAGAAATTTATTTCTCACAATTTTGGAGTCTGGAAGTCTAAGATCAAGGTGCCACCCATGGCCAAGCGGGGACTCATTTCTTGGGTAACAGATGGCTGTCTTCTTGTTGTGTCCTCACATGGTGGAAGGGGCTAAGGATCTTTTTGGAGCCTTTATTATGAGACACTGATTCCATTCATGTGGGCTCCACCCTCATAACTTAAGTATTATCTTCCAAAAGCCCCACCTTTAATATCATCATTTGGACAAGGATTTCAACATATGAATGAGGGGCAGAGGAAACAAACATTTCAGACCATAGCTGGTAATAAATTCTATTTTTGCCTAGTACATTCGTCATCAGGTTAGGGTATTTGATCAATCATCATAAATTCTGAAGGTGCCATCATTAGATGAGATCTAGTAAGATATAGTACTATAGAAGACAGGAAAGACTGACTACCCTGGAGCCGGAAGGGGAAAGGCATATCTCATAAAAAGAGAAAGCTACTGATAGGCAAGCCCTTTCTTTCAACCTATGCAGTGGAATCTACTATGCCTTTAACATCTGAACTAAATGCGTCATATGTGAGAGGCATGTGAGCGTATAATCTTTGGGAATACATACATATATTGAACATTATTTAGCCTTTACTAAGTGGAATTTCTTGACTGTTGGGAAGAGAAATATGAACAAAGAAAAGGATTCTGCTCTCAGAGAATACTAGGTCTACTTCAGCATGTATTAATAGGCCCTCCTCAATCTCGTAGAAATTTTCACAAGCCCTGATCACAGGAAAAACTGACTCCCCAAATCATTTTCTGTAAGGGACTCTACCATATATTTAGAAAAGATCTTGAACCTCTGATATATTTATAAAAGAAAAAGAACACACAGATGAAATGAAAAAGTTTCAGGCAATCATCTTGAACTTTCCATGCCACAGAACTTTGAATTTTCTATATCAATGTAAATGTTTAGTACTTGACCTGGCTGACGCTATAGCCCCTAGCCACATGTAGTTATTGAACGTTTGACATTGGATAGGGCAACTGAGAAACTAATTTTAAATGTTATTACATTTAAATATAAATTGCCACATGACTGGTGGGTACTGTTTTAGACAGTACAGATTCCAGAACTTTTTTGATGCTCAATCAAAATAGTCAAAGTTTGGGGCTGATTTTTTTGGTCTTTTTGTTTGGATGTTTTGGCACTGGGGGGATATACCATATGTCCTAAATGAAAGTAAGTAAATCACAGGGAATGAAAATTCCATAGTGTCCATGTTCAATGGGAAAAATGTATTTATTCACTCAATGAAGAGATTTATTGAGGGACACCTGGGTGGCTCAGTGGTTGAGCATCTGCCTTTGGCTCAGTGTGTGATCCTGGAGTCCCAGGATCGAGTCCCACATCAGGCTCCCTGCATGGAGCCTGCTTCTCCCTCTACTTATGTCTCTGCCTCTCATTCTCTCTCTCATGAATAAATAAATATAATCTTAAAAAAAGAGAGAGATTTATTGAGCATTATTATGTGCCAGGCATAGTGATAGGTTGTGATGTATGTGAATTTACCCCTGAGAGACTATGGGGCCTTAGGATAATTAACTCAGCAGTAGTGGTAATGGGTATCATTTAGTGCCTATATGGGAATATTTTTTTCTTTTTCTTTTTTTTTTTTCTTTTTTTTTTTTTTTTCAGGAGGGAATATTTTTTTCTATTCTCTTTCTTTCCTTTTGCAGATACCAAATCTGATGTATCAGAAGCTTCTGGCTGCTTACATCTTGAAGTAAACAGAGGTCATGCAATATCTCTGGATTGTAAAAAGGGGACTCTGATGTCCTGATGTGACTAAGAATATAGAGTGTTTAATTTCCTGTCTGCTGAAGAAAAATATTGAGAAGTCCACATGGGAGAGATTAAGAGGTATTTCTCATGTGGATGAACTTGCTGGTGAGGTATAATTTACAGAAATAAGTTAAAAAAAAAAACAACTCAAGAAAATGACAGGGCTTCCATCTTTTTCCTTTCTAATATCTGTACTTTGGAAGAAGATGTAGTGATATTCCTGGCCCAGCACTTTGTCCTTGGAAGCCATCAAACTTTGTAGATGGGTTAGGTAGGCTTATTTACATATCCTTACTTTTCTGGTCACAGTTTCTGGTTAGTTTTTTGAATAAAGAGGGTTTGTTTTTTTTGTTTTTTGTTTTTTTTTTTTTTTGGTTGTTATTATTGTTATTTTCTTTTCTCTTTTTAAAAATGTAACCCAAGTATTCCTCCAGCTTCTAGGGGTAATTCTTTTATTTAATATTAATAAAAATGTCTTCAGCTCACCTTCTATACAACAGCAAGTTCTAGATTTAACCCACCTTTCTTTTTTAGTTAAAACTTCAGTTATTTTTTTGTGAACCAGGCTTATTCTCCTTAAAAGAATTAGAAAAGAGGGAAATTGCAATCTGATATCAAATACAAATCCACCCAAGTTGGAGATTTTGTTAAATTTTTTTTTAAGTGGGCTCATTTTATATATACTTTTTTGAACCTTGCTCTTCTCACTTGATAATACTTAATAGAAGCTCTTCCATGTCATCTGGAAATACATCTAATTATTTTTAGTGGCTGGATAATATTCAATGGCAGAGATTCTCAAAATCTCTCCATTCATGATATCCTTACTGGCTCGGTAATTTTTTTTTTTTCCCTCACAGCATCTAAAGGCTCAAAGTAATGCTTAGCCCTTGTTTTTATTTGTTTGTTTGTTTTTTTAAAGATTTTATTTATTTATTCATAGAGACAGAGAGAGAGAGGCAGAGACACAGGCAGAGGGAGAAGCAGGCTCCATGCAGAGAGCCTGACGTGGGACTCAATCCAGGGTCTCCAGGATCACGCCCTGGGCTGCAGGCGGCGCTAAACCGCTGCGCCACCGGGGCTGCCCTTAGCCCTTGTTTTTATTAAATAGGCCACACAACTTAAGGTATTGATGTCTGAATCACCTAGTAGCCATTTGAAATAATACTACATGTAGATTGGAAGAAAATCTAGCATTTTAATTTGAGCTGAATAGCCACAATTATTTATTTACCCTGTTGGGTATCGCAATGCTTTTTCAGACTTTAGACTGAAAAATCAGACTTTAGAATCAGATCAGATCAGTGACCACCACTCCCTTGCCTGTTTCACACCGATTTTTTTGTGTGATACTTGCTATCACAAGTAACAAGTATTAAAGCTATCAACTATCTCTAGCTAGTAGTTCATGCCTTTTCCAGTGGATGTCGAATATTAGGTTTTTCAAGAAAATTGCAAATACCTTATGGTGTTCCTGTGAGTTTGCCACAGTGTCCTAGGGGCCCTCAGTGGACAGCTGGGGAAACATGGGCCTGTGGTATGGATGTTTAAAATACTTTTAACTCTTAAAAAGATAATTAAATGTTTATAGCAACAAAAATAGCAATGTGTTATGGGGCTTATAAGGTATGAGGAATTAAAACATGCTAACAAGAGCACCAAAAGGAAAACCGGAGATGGTAAATGGAAGTATATTGTTGTGATGGTTTTATGTTATATGGGGAAACACAATATAAAAATGTTATTTCCAGATATACTGTGATATGTTAAATATGTATATTATAAATCTTAGAAGAACCAGTAAAGTACAACAAATAGTAAAGATAAAATGGAATAATAGTACTCAATGAATAAAAAAAATAGGAAAAAAAAAGAACAAAGTTCAGATAGTACAAATAGCAAGGAAGTAGGTTAAAACCCAACAATAACAGTACTAATATAAATAATAAAGGCGCCTAGGTGGCTCAGTCAGTTAAGCATCTACCTTTGGCTCAGGTCATGATCCCAGAACCCTGGGATAGAGTCCCAAGTTGGGCTCCCTGCTCAGTGGGAGTCTGCTTCTCTTTTTGCCCCTCTCCCGGTTCATGCTTTCACTCTTTCTCTCTCTCAAATAAATGAATAAAATCTTAAAAAAAAAAACCCAAACAATAAATCATCTAAGAACACTAATTAAAAGACGGATTGTCAGGCTGCATACAAAGGTAGGTTAAAAGTAAAAGACTGAGAAGGGATATACCATGCAAATTTTAATCACCCTAAAGTGGAATGTCAGACAAAGATTTCAGAACAGTGACTATTACCAGGGATGAAAAGAAGCATTGCTCTCATGATAACAAGATATAATCTGTAAAGGAAACATAACCATCCCATCCATTTATTCCCAATGAAAGCTTGAAAATATATGAAGCCATACCTGACAGCAATGTTTTAACACTCTTTTCTCAGTAGTTAATGGAAGAAGTATACAAAAAATAAGCAGAGCTAGAAAAGACTGGAACAACACTAACAGCAACACTCCACCATCAACAGCAGAATACACATTCTCTATGAATGTGCATGTAACATTAAACAGGAGACCTCATGTGCCTGATCATAGAACAATTCTCAATGAATTAAAAAACATGTAGTGTATACTCTTTTGTGTCTTAAAATGATTGAAACAATAAAGAATAAGTTATACGACCACAATGGAGTTAAATCACAAATCCATACTAGAAAGATTTCTGAAACATTGACAAATACTGGAAGCTAAAAATACAGTTTTAAGTAACCCATGGGTCAAAGACAGAATCATAGGGAAATGAGAAGATCCTTTGAATTGAATGAAAATGGAAAGAAAATATACCACAATTTGTAAGAAAGAGCTAAGGAACTGCTTCCTGGGACATTCACGGGCTTAAATGCTTATGTTAGAAAAGAAAGCAGTTCTAAGATCAATGAACTAAGCCTCATCTTAAAAAGATAGAAAGAAGAGGAGCAAATTAATCCCACAGTAAATAAAAGGAAGGAAATTATGAAGATAAGAGCAGAGATCAGTATAATAGCAAATGAATAAATGATAGTCAATGAACTGCAAGCGGTTCTTTTTAAAGATATATAAAGTTGATAAGGTTATAGTGAACCTAATCAATAAAAAGAGAAGTCACAAATTAGCAAGCAATATCAGGAATGTTGGAGTGTCATTACTAAAGATATTCATTATTAAAAGGATATTAAAGAATATTATCAGGACCAAATTCTTGTCTGTAAATAAAGCATGCAAATTAAAATATACCCATTCCTTGAAAGATACAAGCTACTAAACTGACAAAACTAACAATACTATATCAACCAAGAAAATTAAATACATAACTAAAATTTTTCCCACAAAGAGAACTAAGGAAAAAATAATACCAATCTTCTACAAACTGATTTTATGAGTTCAAGTCATTTTCAGGGCAGACTTACCCTGACACTAAAATCAAAGTCATTATAGGAAAAGAAGGCTACAGACCAAGCATATACTTAAATGAATGCATTTAATTGCATATAAATTATGTTGTAATAAAGTGGATTAAAATAAAAACAATAGTATGTCAGATGGTGATCGAGTTTACTAGAGAAAAATAAATTTAGGATGAGAGATTGAGAATCCTCAGTGTGGTGAGGATTCAATTGTAAGTTGATCCAGGAAAGGCCTCAAGGAGAAAGCAACAATTTACTCAAAATGGCCAGAGATAACAAGGTTTAGCACTTGGTAAAAATAATTCCAAACATATCTTTAGGAACACAGACAGAACTATGGATATGTAGGTGGTGGGCAAGTAGATAAATAGAAATAATTTTATGAACTAGGATCATACTGTACATGCCTTATAAATGTATTATACTTATCATACTTGAATGTACTAGAGAAAAATATGCTGAAGGAATTACTGGATTGAAGATATTTCTTCAACATGATCATGAATATTATGAATTGAAGTTATACTTTTTCCCCATCAATTTCTTTTATTGATGAGTAATTTGCATAAAATTAAATTTACTGTTTTTAGATGAAAATTTCTATTAATTTTTATAAAGGTTTTAATTTTTAGAGCAGTTTAAGGTTTAAAAAAAATTGAGAGGAAGGTACAGAGATTTCCCACATGCACAGCTTCATTCTCCTGAATGGTACATTTTTTAACCACTGTTGAACCTATACTGACACATTGCAAGCATCCAAAGTCCATGGTTTACCTTAGGGTTTTTACTCTTGGTGTTGTGCATTCTATGGGTTTGGACAAAAAAGCCTAATGACACATATCTGTCACTATAATATCATACAGAGTATTTTCACTATCCTAAAATTTTAAAGCTATATTTTCATTCTTTGTGTGTGTATTTCCTTTTTAGACAATATGGGTTTTCTCCCTACTATAAAAATACTTCATACCTTCTCATTTTAGTTACTTTATTTTTCTGTTTTCAGAACATATGTTATTTTTTCCAATAGAAAGACAGGATTTAATTAATAAAAAAGTTTGAAATACACATATTTTAAACCAAAGTCTTTCATGAAATGTACCACATAATTTTGGGAGAAACTATATTGACAATAAGATGCTATATATCTCTTTGCTATGTTTTTTCTGATTTTATTGAGGTCTAATTTACATACAATCAAATGCGCTCATTTTAAATACATAGTTTCATGAGTTTTGAACATGTTACTACCACCATATTCAAGACACAAAACATTTCTGTAACTCCAAAATTCCCCTTCTTTCACTTCCCAGCCAATCACTCTTTTCTATCCCATAAAACCACTGATCTGCTATCTGGCATAGATTAGATTAGATTAGTTTTCCAGAGTTTTGAACAAATGTAACCATATATAGTGGATACTTCTTTATCTGGCTTCTTTAGGGGACTTACTCATGTTGTGTGTAACAATAGTTTGTTCCTTCTATTTTTCCCCCTTTCTAAAAATTTTTTTATTTCTTTTTTATATGTATATTTTTTATTGGAGTTCAATTTGCCAACATATAGTATAACACCCAGTTCATCCCATCAAGTTGTTCCTTCTAATTGCTGAGTACTAGTTCAATGTGTGAATAAGTCACATTATGTTTGATCATTCACTTGTTGATATTAGTTGTTTGCAGATTTTGTCTATCATAAAACAAACCTGTGAACATTATTGTACATATTTTTTTGTGTAGAAGTATGTTTTGGGATCCCTGGGTGGCGCAGCGGTTTGGCGCCTGCCTTTGGCCCAGGGCGCGATCCTGGAGACCCGGGATCGAGTCCCATGTCGGGCTCCCGGTGCATGGAGCCTGCTTCTCCCGCCTGCTTCTCCCTCTGCCTGTCTCTGCCTCTCTCTCTCTCTCTCTCTCTCTCTCTGTGACTATCATAAATAAATAAAAATAAAAAAAAAGAAATATGTTTTAATTTTGGGGGAGTAAAAAAAGAGTTTAGTTGCTAGGTCACTTGGTAAGCATATGTTTAATTTTGTAAGAAACTGGCATACCATTTTCTATAGTGATTATAACAATTCACATTCCCACCAACTGCACACAGGAATTTTATTTGCTTTACATGTCCCAAACACTCCGCGTTGTCAGCTTTAAAAAATTTTAGCCATTCTGCTACTTGGGTATTTGTATCTGATCATGGTTTAAATTGCATTTTCCTTATGACTAATGATATTAGCATCTTTTGATATGCTTATTAGCAATTTGTGTACATTGTTTTGTGAAGTGTTTGTTCAAATCTTTTGCCCATTGTTAAATTGAGTTGTCTTCTAACATTGAATTGTAAGAGTGTGTATATATGTGTGTTGGATACTAGCCCTTTTATATAATATTTATATATTACGATTTTTTTTTCAAAAGGCAGGAGGTTTTAGTTTTTATAAAGTCCAATGTTTCATCCTTTTTGTAACTTATTTAAAGAAATCTTCACCAACTTCAAACTTGCAAGATTTTCTTGTTTTTTTCTCTAAGTTTTACAAGTTTTAGTATTTATGTTTAGGTTTATGATCTACTTCAAGTTAATATTTGGGTATGATATGAAGATTAAAATTTATTTTTTTAACATATAGATGTCTAGTTGTTCCAGCACCATTTGTTGAAATGATTATCCCTTTTCCATTGAATTGCCTAAGAACGTTTGTTAAAAATCAGTTGACTACATATATGTTTTATTTCTAGACTATTTGGTTGTATTGATCTATGTTTATCCTCATTCCATAATCATACTGTTTTGATTACTGTAGCTTTATATTAAGTCTTAAAATCAGGTAGCATAAGTCTTCTCAACTTAGTCTTCTTCCAAATGCTTGTGTCCATTTTAGGTCTTTCATAGTTCCATTTAAATTCTAGAATGAACTTGTTAATTACTAAAAAAAAAAAATCGTCTTTCTAGTAGTTTGATTGGCATGGCATTGAATTTATAGATCCACTTGGGAAGAATTGAAATCTTATTTTCAAAGATTTATTTATTTATTTTAGAAAAAGAACATGAGCATGGGAGGACAGAAGGATAGGAAGAGAAGCAGAATTCCCACAGAGCTGGGAGTTTGATGCTCAACTGACTGAGCCACCTAGGTGCCCCAGGGAGAATTGAAATTTTAATGATATTGACTATTCTGATTTGTGGACTTGATATCTCTCTCCATTTATTTAATTCTTCTTTAGTCCTCTCAGGAGTATTTTGTAAGTTTGACTGTAAATTTGTTCCTAAGTGTTTTATATTTGTTGATGTTATTATAAATTTCAATTCTTAGTTGTTCATTATTAGAAACAATGTGTTTTATATATTGATTTTGTATCCTGTGACCTTAACTCATTTACCATTTACCAGTTCTAACAGATTTTATTTTGTTTTGTTTTTTAGATTCCTCAGGATTCTCTACATACATTGCCTTGCCATCTGTAAATAAAAGCAATTTTACCTTTCGTGTTAGGGAAAATCCTAGTTCTTCTCTTGTGGAGAGGATTCTCCTCTCCACACAGCTTCTCCACTCACAACATTTCTGACGATTTTGAAGTCTCTGTGACAATTGGGGGGGGGCTACATTTTTACTAAATTCTGACATATCTATTTAGAAATAGCATTAGATTCTACAGATTAAGGACTCAGTCCCACAAGACTGCCCTGTCCCCCAATTCAGGTGCCAATTGCAAGTACAGAGCACTAGGTTACCCACAACTTCTATCTGATGTGACTATAAATTGGAAGTTTCCATGATGTTCTCTCTTCAGATTTGATTTTTTTTTAAAGTAGGCTCCATGCCGTGTGGAGCCCAGTTTGGGGCTTGAACTCATGACCCCCAGATCAAGACTTGAGCTGCGATCAAGAGTCAGACATTTAACTGACTGAAGCTACCCAGGCACC
Organism: Canis lupus dingo; assembly: GCF_003254725.2. NCBI lineage: Eukaryota > Metazoa > Chordata > Mammalia > Carnivora > Canidae > Canis > Canis lupus. The sequence goes on from NC_064263.1 coordinate 38,367,008, forward strand.
CCTGATTTGGATTTAATTATTTGCTAGAAAGGTTCAAAGTCAGGGTAAGACTTACTTATATTTATCAGTTTATTAAAGGATATAATAAAGAATACAGATGAACACCCAGATGAAGAGATAGATTGGATGAAGTCAGGGAGGATCCTGAATGCAGGAGCTTCTCTCCCTGTGGAGTTGGGGTGGATCACCCTCCCGACATAAAGGTGTTCATCAGCCCTTTCTTTGGGGTTTTCATCAATGCTTTCTTACATAGGCATGATTGCCATTGGTGATTGACTCCAGTCCCTCTCCAATTCCTTTTCCCTATTCAGAGTTCAGGCACTGGGGACTGCAAAAGTTCCACACTTCTGATCACATGATTGGTTCCTCCAGGTGAATGTTCCTCATTCTTAGGTGACCCTAGGGTCTTCCCAAAGTCATTTTATTAACATATCAAAAGACAACTTTATTGCTTTCATCACAGGAAATTCCTAGGGTTTTTGGAGCTCCATTCTAGAAACAGGAGGAAGACCAAATATATATTTCTTTTAAAAACCACACTATCACACTCTTTTATGTATCATTTTCATTTATTTGTCTTATCTTATTGGATTGTCTATGACTTTTAGAACAAAGTTGAAGTGGTGGGAATTGACACCCTTTCTTTGTTCACAATCTTTGGGTGAAAGCATTTATTTTTTCACAATTAAGTGTGATGTTAGTTTTAGTGTATTTATAAAAGTTTTGATCAAATTCCTTCTTTCTAGGGGCACCTGGGTGGCTCAGTGGTTGAGTATCTGCCTCTGGCTCAGGTTGTGATCCTGGGGTCCTGGGATCAAGTCCCACATCAGGCTCCCCATAGGGAGCCTGCTTCTCCCTCTGCCTATGTCTCTGCCTTTCTCTCTGTGTCTCTCATGAATAAGTAAATAAAATCTTTAAAAAATAAAAGCAATTCCTTCTATAGGAAATGAGAAGGTTTTCTTTTATCATGAACATCTGTTAAATACATTTTCTACATCTATTAGGATGATTCTACATTTTTAAAAATTTTGTCAACATGCTAAGTTAATTGATTTCCAAATATTAAACCAGTTTGTCATTCCTGGGGTAAATTCCATGTTGTCAAGATATATCATCCTTTATACATATTACTGGATCTAATTCGTTACTATTATTTTATTAAGGAATTATTTTTGTCTATGTAGATAATGATATTGGTTTGCAGTCTCCTTTTCTTATAATGTCTTTGTCTGATTTTGGTATCAAGGTAATGTTGACATCAGAAAATGAGTAGGGATGTGGTATTCCCTTTTGAAGCTTCTGAAAGAATTGGGTAGGATTAGTATAATACTTTTTAAAAATGTTTGATTAAAGTCATTAATAAAATCATTTTGGTCTTGAGTTCTTTTAATGAGAAATTTGAGTTACAAATTCAATATCCTACTTGGATTATTCAGGTTTTTTATTTCTTTTTGAGTCAGTTTACAATATTCACTTACTGTTCTTTTAATATATGTGGGTTATATGATGGTGTTCTTTATTTTATTTTATTCTTTTTTGTTCTTTTTGCTTTTTTTTTTTTTTTTTTGAGAGAGAGAGAGAACATGAGCAAGGGTGGGGAGGGGTAGAGATAGAGGGAAAGAGAGAATCTTAAGCAGGCTCCATGCCCAGTGTGGAGCCGATGTGGGGCTTGATCTCACAACCCTGAGATCATGACCTGAGCTGAAATCTACAGTTGGATCCTCAACCAACTGAGCCATCCAGGCACTCTGTTTTATTCTTAATATTTATAATTTGTGTCCCTTGTTTTTTGATCATTCTACCTGAGGTTTTAGCAATTCCATTGATTTTTTTCGAAGAGCCAGTTTTTAATTGTGCCATTTATTTTCTTCTGTTGCTTTTCAGCTTTATATTTTATTGATTTTAGCTCTTTTTCTTTTCTTGTATAAGGATTTTAAGCCACAATTTCCTAAGGAATGCTTTACATACATCTCATTTTTATATGCTGCATTTTAATTTTGACTTAGTTTCAATTTTTTTTCTTATTTCCTTTGGTTTTTTTTGAGCTATGCATTCCTATGAAATTATGAAATCTAATTCCCCAATATTTGGGTATTTCCAGATGTGTTTTAGTAATTTCTATTTAAATTTCTTATGATTTCAATCTTTTGAAATGTATTGAAACTTGGCAAATAGCATCTATTGTGTCTTGAGAAATGTTTCATGTGTACTTGAAAAGTATGTATATTCTGCTAGTTGAGGGGTGGAGTTTTCCAGAAATGTCTGATAGTTTGAGTTCTTTGGTAGTGTCATTCAGGTCCTCTATACCCTTACTGATTTCTGTACTTTTTATATCAATTACTGAGAAAAAAAGTTTTGGATCTATCTCTATAATTTTAGATTTATCTATTGTTTCTTTCAATATTATCATGTTTTAGCATTGTGTGTTTTAAATCTCTATTATCCCTTCAAATATTTTTTTCTCTTCTCTTTTTTTTTTCTATTTCTGGGATCCCAATTACATATATGCTATACTGCTTGATATGGTTTCATGCATTCTTAGGGTCTCATTTATTTTTATCTTTTCCTCTGTAAGCCTCATTTCAAATATCTTATTGCTTGGCTTCCAAGTTCACTGATCTTTTATGTCCAAAGTGTGGTTAATACCATGCAATGTAATTTTTACTTTAAATATTTTATTTTTCTTTCCTAACAGTTCCATTTGGTTCTTTTTTTTTTAAATCTTCCATTTCTTTCCACATTATGTTTATGTTTTTCTTTAAATTCTTAAATATATTGAACATATTTATAAAAGTTATTTTAGCATTCTCATTATAAGTCCATGAACTTTATTATATTTGTATCTGTTTCTATGAAATTGTTTTTTCTCTTGGTCACATTTTCCTCTATCTTTATATGCCTGGCAGTTTTTTTTTTTTAATTTTTTATTTATTTATGATAGGCACACAGTGAGAGAGAGAGAGGCAGAGACACAGGCAGAGGGAGAAGCAGGCTCCATGCACCAGGAGCCCGACGTGGGATTCGATCCCAGGTCTCCAGGATCGCGCCCTGGGCCAAAGGCAGGAGCCAAACCGCTGTGCCACCCAGGGATCCCTGCTTGGCAGTTTTTAATTGGGTGCTGGACATTGTAGATATTTCATTGCGAACTGCTGGATTTTGTTTTCTTTAAAGGGTGTAGATATTATTCTAACAAATTTTTCATGATTCAGTTTGATATTTTCTAGGCTTTTTTTTTAAAGCTTTTTAAGGTTATGTCTAAGGTAGATGTTCCTGTAGTACCAGTTTAACTCGCATGTGACTTTTTAAGGGTCACTTGTAAATGTCACATGCATTTTTTTAAGATTTAATATTTTTATTCAAGAGAGACATACAAGAGAGGCAGAGACATAGGCAGAGGAAGAAGCAGGCTCCCCAAGGGGAGCCCAATGTGGAACTCGATCCCAGGACCCTGGGATCGTGATCTGAGCCAAAGGCAGATGCTCAACCACTGAGCCACCCAGGTACACCTGTCACATGCATTTAACAAAGTTTTTCTGCTCTGGCTGGGAGAAATTTGAATAGCCGTGGCCTTGCATAAACTACAAACATTATTTGGCTTCCATTCTGAGGTATTTTTTCTTTCTTCACACGTTGTCCTTTGTGCAGTCTTGTTGAATTTCTTACTGTGTAGAGACAGATTAGTATTCAGTCAAAGACTCACAGAGATTCTCATTTAGATATCTGGAGCTTTTTTCTGAAAAGTTTCCTTCTGTGCAGTATTCTACTCTGAAAATTCTAGTTGCCTGGAGCGCTCTAATAATATCTGCCTTTTTAACTTAGAGAGAACTACTCAGATTTTATTCAGATTTCCCTCCCCTACCTGTATCCATGGACCAGAACTTGTTTACTGTCTGGAAACTGGGGCTATTGTATGACTCACATAGGTTATTTCTTTTCAGGGCTCACAGCCCTTTACTGGATGTTTTCCGATGTTCCAAAACATTTATTTTATATTTATGTGGTCACTTTTATATTTGTTTATGGTTGGAGAGTAAGTCCCAATCCACTTACTCCCTCATGGTTGTGAGCACAAACCATAGTATTTTGGTTGTCTTTTGGAAGATTTTTTTTCCTAGTTGTATGGTCTTAGTTCTGTTTATATGATGATCGTCACTTGCCATTAAATGTCTTTGGGTTCTTAATTTTGAATCAACTTTTGGTTAACTGATTTTATCAGTGTGAAGTATTTTTCATTGAAGAGCTCAATGCTGCTATATGTCCAGAGATATTTCATGTTTGGAAATGCCTCTTAACCTTTTAATTTGAATGACAGTTTATATGGTCTTAATATTTGTGAGTCAAAATCATTTTCCCCTTATAATTTACAGATCTTTCTCCATTTGCTTCTGGCATTGAACATAACTGTGAGAAGCCAGTCTGATTCGCATCAGTCCTTTTAACTGATTTTATTTTTATTTGTTGCTCTCCTGTCTGTGGACTTCTGTTTTTATTCTTTTTTTTGGGGGGGGGGGTTGTTTTTATTCTTTTTCTTTTTAAAAAGATTTTATTTATTTATTTATTTATTTATTTATTTATTGAGAGAGAGAGAGAGAGAGCATGAGCAAGGGGAGGGGCAGAAGGAGAGGGAGAAGGGAGGTTCCCAATGTGGGACTCAATCCCAGGATCTTGGGATCACAAACTGACCCAAAGGTAGACACTTAGCTGACTAATCCACCCAGGTGACTTGTTTCTGTTTTTTTTTTCCTGTTTCTGTTTTTATTCTTAAAATTCAACAATAAGCAAGATCTGTAATTTATGCTTATTATTATTATTATATTATTATTATTATTTTGTGTGTGTGTGTTGTACCATTTTTATGTGCAGATTTTGATTTTCAGATTTATTTGTTTATTTCAAGAAATGTTTCCTGTGTTCTATTTTTAAATACATATGTTTAAATATATAAGAAATATATAATATAAATATAAAATATATATCATAAAATAATATGTAAAACATGATTATTTTATATTTATAATATGTTAAAATAATATATAAAAATAAATATATACATATACTTATATGTATTTGGTTCTCTTTGTTAAGTTCATTATTTCAGGGATATCTAAATATCCTAATATTCTAATATGAGATTATTCCTCTGATTTTTACACCATTTGTTTTATTCTCTATGGTTTTCTCTATTCATTCATCATTATTACATTAAATTTTTCTTCTGCCTTCATTTGAGTTTTAGCTGTTCCTGTCCTGTCCATGCAATTTCTAATTTATAGGTGATGTTGTATGGCTCTCCTTTTATTTTCTTAGCATTAAAATTTCTATTTTTCTTTCTGTTCTGTTGATTTATTTTTCACTCAGTCTTTAAACTCTTGTTTTACTGCATTCATGTTTACTAAGTAGTTCTATAAAGCCCAGTACTCGCTGCATCTCATCACATGTTATTTTTCAAAGTGCTTTCTTTGTCAGTTCAGGCTTACTTTCTGGATTGTTAGTTTTCTTTGAATGAATTCTCCTTGGTTTCTCTTTCACTTTATCTGAGAATTGTTTTTCTTCAGCTTGAAGTTTACATATTTTTTTCCATCATTTTTCTGAAGCCTATTTTTCCCTTGCGTCTTGACTTAAATGTTAGTTATTTAGAGAGGTTTTCTCTTATTTCCCTATCTAAACTAGGAGTTCACTGTAATTCTTTTTCCCAGAACTCTGATCTTTTTTCCTTACAGCATTTATTAGAATGTGTGATTTTGACCATAATTTGAAAAAGAAATCCTGTAGCTTTGAAATAATTTCTCCTCTTCCTCAAAAGGCCTATTACCATCAAGGTTTTGTGTTTATTTTTAAAACATTAGGAGTTTCAGTCATGTAACTAGATTGTCACTTGGTGAATAAAAAATAATTACTGGAAACTTCAAACAATCTTAAAGAAAAAGAACTGCTTTATAAACCACACAGGGATATACCTTTCTTGGGGGTGTGATTAAATGTCTAAAGGTCACTGGAAGGATTTTGATTTTCATGGTTACTTTGTTTGATCCTTTTTATTAAAGCTCCTTCCCTGTGCTAAATGATTACCTCGATACCATGACAGATAAAAAAGATGATCAAAAGGACAAAGGGTTGATGGATAAAACAAAAATCTAAAGGCCTTTGTGGTCCTCTCTGAAAATAAATACTTATTTTACTCTATCTTTTAAATTTACTCCATGCAGAAACTGCACATTCTGCAAATTGATGACTTTATCTTTTCCTCATATGTATATAGAATTGTATAATTACGTTTTATTTTGTGCTCCTGTCATTAACACAGTTTAAGAGTTAAAGCATGAGAGGAATTTACATGCTTGAGGATAAAGAGATAAAGCATGAGAGGAATTTACATGCTTGAGGATAAAGCCAATTAAAAAGAATTTGAAATATAAATATAAAATTCAGTTATGCAGAAAAGTGATTAGTTGACTCCAACTTGGATAAAGTGTTTCAAAATACCGTACACCCAAATTAACTCATTGTAAGAAAACCCAGCATATCTGAGGAAAAATAGTCATTTTGGAAGCAAAGAATAACTTTTTGTTTACTGCAGTTCATTCCTTTAAAGTCTAAAAACCTTTGGGATGAGAGGAGTTATTTGGACTTTTTGTTGCTGGTATTAAGAAAGGAAATCTCAAAAAAAAAAAAAAAAAAGAAAGGGAAATCTCTAGATATTGTGTTAAAAATTTGTGGCAAGTCAAATGGTTTCCAATAATTTGCTTTCAACAAAATTGAAAAAAGACTTTATCAAGGTGCTCTTACAAATTATTAAAATTTGTTACTGAGGCTAGATCATCAAGTTCTTTCTGACAATTAACTCAGGAACAGTTAAAAGAATTGTGATATTGCTATGATAAAATTTCTTCCATTCACTCTTCAACAAATGGTGCTGTGAAAACTGGACAGCTACATGCAAATGAATGAAACTGGGCCACTGTCTTATACCATACACAAAAATGGATGAAAGACTAAATGTGAGACCTGAAATCACAAAACTCCTAGAAGAAAACATAGGCACTAATTTCATTGTTATCAGCCATGGAAACATTTTTCTAGATATGTCTCCTCAGGCAAGGGTAAGAAAAGCAAAATTAAACTATTGGGACTACACCAAAATAAAAAACTTTTGTATAGCAAAAGAAACCTTCAACAGAACAAAAAGGCAACCTACTGAATGGGAGGTTTTTGCAAATGATATATTCAATAAGGGGTTACTATCCAAAATATATAAAGAACTTATACAACTCAACACTAGAAACACAAATAAGCAATTGAAAAATGGGCAGAAGCTGAGTAGCTCAGTTGATCAAGTGGCAGACTCCTGATTTTGGCTCAGGTCATGATCTCAGGGTTGTGGGATGGAGCCCTGTGTTAACACTTCTTGCTGTATGGAGTCTGCTTTGAGATTTTCTTTCTCTGTCCTCTGCCCTCCCTCTGCTTGCTCTCTTTCTCTCTAAAAAAAAAAAAAAAAAAGAAAAAGAAAAAATCTAAAAAATGGGCAAAGGACCTGAATAAATTTCTTTTCCTCAAAGAAGACATAGAGCTTGCCAAAAGACACGTGAAAAGGTGCTCAACATCACTCATTATCAGGGAAATGCAAAATAAAACCAAAGTGAGATATCACCTTACACCTGTCAGATGGCTAGAATTGAGAGATAAGAAATAAGCAGAGAAATAACAGTGTTGGTAAGGATGGGGAGAAAAAGGAACCCTCATGGACTGTTGGTAGGAATGTAAATTGGTGCAATTGCCATGCAAAACAGTATGGGGCATTTTTTAAAAAATTAAAAATAGAATTTAATAGCCCAGTAATTCCAATACCAAGTAACTACCTAAAGAAACCAAAAACACTAGTTCCAAAAAAAAAAAAAAAAAAAGCATGCACGTCTCTATTTATTGCAGTAGTATTACAATAGCCAGGATATGGGGCAACCCAAGTGGCCATTGATTGATCGATGAATGGATAAGAAGATGTGGTATATATATACAATGGAATGTGACTCAGCCTTAGCAAAGAATGAAATATTGCCATTTGCAACAACATGGATAGACCTAGAAAGTATAATGCTAAGTGAAATAAGTCAGACAGAGAAAGACAAATACCATATGATTCCATTCATGTGGAATTTAAGAAACAAAACAAATGAACAAAGAAAAAAGACAAAAGAACAAAGTCTTAAAAACAGGGAACATACTGGTGGTTGCCAGAGGGGAAATGGGTGGGGAATGGGTGAAATAAAGAGGATCGAGAGTATATTTAGTCTCGATGAACACTGAGAAATGAATAGAATTGGTAAATCGTCATTATATTGTACACCTGAAACTAATATAATACTGAATGTTGAACAGCCTGGGTGGTTCAGTGGTTTGGCGCTGGCTTCGGCCCAGGGCGTGATCCTGGGGACCCAGGATGGAGTCCCACATCAGGCTCCCGGCATGGAGCCTGCTTCTCCCTCTGCCTGTGTCTCTGCCTCTCTCTCTCTCTCCCTCTGTTTCTCTCATGAATAAATAAATAAAATCTTAAAAAAAATACTGAATGTTAATTACACTTCAATAAAAAAAGATTATTCCAATCCCATTCTCATTTTTTTTGAGTGAGGTGTCTTATCTCTTAACATCTATTAAAACAACAACAAAAAAACAAAACAAAACAAATAAAAATAAAACGACAAATACAAAAATAGGAATAGAATTGCTGCTGAGCATTTTTTTCCATTTTAGTTGTAAGAATTATCCATGATACTGGAACTTATTAAAAAATATCTTATCCATCTTGCTAATGTATGTCCAGTAAAACTTTATTTTTTATATTTAATATTGATTTTTGAAAATCTGTAACAAATATATAGTTTCATCAATTCTATTTTTAATATTATTTGCAAGATTAATTTATTTCAGAAGAAAATTTTATACTCAATATATTGTAGATACAGAAAATAAAAATATATTTATCTTTTTTTTTTCAGAGAAGACTTAGGCATAAAATGTAATGCATTATAATAAAGTTCAAATGAAGTAGAACAATGTAAAATTTCTTTTTTTCATATCTAATATCAATTTTGTATTGTCTTTTTCTACAAGTTTTTATTTAAATTCCAGTTAGTTAACATATAGTGTAATATTAGTTTCAGGTGTAGAATATAGTGATTCATTACTTACGTACAATACCCAGGGCTCGTCACAATAAGTGCCCTCCTTAGTACCATCACCTATTGACCCCGGCCTTTTTGTTGTCTGATTGCTGAGGCTAAGACTTCCAGTATTATGTTAAATAACAATTCTGAGAGTGGACATCTGTCTTGTTCCTGACCATTGAATACAAGCTTTCAGCTTTTCCCCACTGAGGATAATATTAGCTGTGGGACTTTCATACTTGGCCTTTATTATGTAGAGGTATGTTCCCTCTATCTCTACTTTGTTGAGGGTTTTTAATTATGAATGGATGTTGTACTTTGTCAAATGCTTTTTCTTCGTCTATTGAGAGGATCATATGATTCTTGTCCTTTCTTTTATTAATGTGGTGTATCAAGTTGATTGATCTGTGAATATTGAACCACTCTTGCAGCCCGGGAACAAATCTCACTTGATTGTGGTGAATGATTCTTTTAATGTACTGTTGGATTCAATTTCCTAGTATTTTAATTGAAAAGTTTTGCATCTATGTTCATCAAGAATATTGGCTTGTAATTTTTTTTAGGGGTCTTTGGCTTTGGAATCAAGGTAATGTGGGCTTTGTAGAATGAATTTGGGTTTTCCTTCTATTTCTACTTTTTGGAACAGTTTGAGAATAGGTATTAACTGTTCTTTAATTTTTTAAAAATTATTTATTTATTCATAAGAGACACAGAAAGAGAGGCAGAGACATAGGCAGAGGAAGAAGCAGACTCCCTTCAGGGAGCCCGATGTGGGACTCGATCCCAGGACCCTGGGATCACACCCTCAGCCCAAGGCAGATGCTCAACCACTGAGCCACCCAGACATCCTTAAAAGTTCTTTAAATATTTGGTAGAATTCCATTGCGAGCCGTGTGGCCCTGGACTTTTGTTTGTCAGGGGATTTTTTGATTACTGATTCAATTTCTCTGCTGGTTATTAGTCTGTTCAAGTTTTCTATTCTTGTTTCAGTTTTGGTAGTTTATATATTTTTAGGAATTTATCTATTTCTTCCACAATGTCCAATTTTTGGCATTTTTTCATAATATTCTCTTATAATTGTATTTCTGTGGTATGAGTTGTTATTTCTACTCTCTCATTTGTGATTTTATTTATTTGGATCTTTTCTTTTTGATAAGTGTGGCTAGGAGTTTATCAATTTTATTAATTTTTTCAAAGAAACAACTTCTGGTTTCCTTGATCCGTTCTATGGGTTTTAAGTTTTTATATCATTTATTTATGCTCTAATCTTTATTAATTTCTCTTCTACTGACTATAGGCTTCATTTGTTGTTCTTCTCCTAAGTCCCTTAGATGTAAGGTTAGGTTGTTTACTTGAGATTTTTCTTGCTGTTGATGTAGGTCTCTGTCACTATATACTTCCCTCTTATGAGCACTCTTGCTGCATCTCAAATAAAAACATGGATCATCATTTTTAAATTTTCATTTGTTTCCATGTATTTTTTTTAAAGATTTATTTATTTACATATTTTTTTGTGGGGGGGAGTTCAGAGGGAAAGGCAAAGAGAATCTTATGCAGACTCCATGCTAAGCGTGGAGCCTGACACAGGGCTAAGCCTGAGATCTGTGACCCTGAGATCATGATCCAAGCCAAAAGCAGAAGTTGGATGCTTAAGCAACTTTGCCATCCAAGCACCCCTGCTTCCATGTATGTTTTAAATTGTTCTTTGATTTCCTTGTTGACCCATTAATTCTTTAGTTGCATGTTGCTAGCTTCCATGTATTTGTGATCTTTCCAAATTTTTTCTTGTGATTGACTTCAAGTTTCATAGCACTGTGGTCAAAAAATATGTAAGGTATGATCTCAATCTTTTTGTGCTTGTTAAGGTCTGATCTGTGACCTAGTATGTGATCTACTTTGGAGAACATCCCATGTGCACTTGAAAAGAGTGTGTACTCTGCTGCATTAGGTTAAAATGCTCTAAATATATCTGTTAAGTCCATCTGGTCCAGTGTGTCATCCAAAACCATTGTTTCCTTGTTGATATTATGCTTAGATGATCTGTCCATTGATATAAGTGGCATGTTAAAGTCTCCTACTATTATTGTATTATTATTGTATTATTATCAGTGAGTTCCTTTACGTTTGTTATTGCTTTATATATTTGGGTGCTCCCCTATTGAGAGCATAAATATTTATAATTGTTACATCTTCTTGTTGGATTGTTCTCTTTATTATGATATAGTGCGCTTCTTTATCTCTTGTAAATATATTCTTTTTTTTTCCCACAGAAGAATGTAATGGACAAGTAAAAGACTCTTAGTCATAAAATGTAATGTGTTATGATAAAATTCAAAGGAAGTAGAACTATGTAAAATTTCTGATCATTTAAAGAAGAGCCTGTTCTTTTTATTTTTTAAATGGATGCTATCATTATACATTGTTATGATGTTTTCCCACCTAATTAGATAAAAAGGGACCGTTCCTTAGGTACAGGTCCTCAGGAGCAGATCCTGAGACAGGGATTCTTTTACACGTGATTTATTGAGAAAATGCTGTCAAGAAAAGCCTGTAAGAAGATGAGGCAAGCAAAAAAAAAAAAAAAAAAAAAAGAGAGAGAGAGAGAAAGAAAAAGAAAGAAAGAAAATGAGGCAAGCAAGATAGGACAGGGGAAGAAGCCAAAGATGTGAATTTAGATAAAGTCTGGTCTCAGTCTGATCACATGAGGAGATTTATAGTATAAATGGCTCCACATAATTTTTCTACCTTGAGGCAAAGGGGACGGGCTTTTGTATTTTGTGTCAGTCGGTCATTGGCTGAAGGCTTCCACTGGGCAAGGGGTAATAGGCATCTCCTGGGAAGGTAGCAGTTATCAACTGACAGAAATCTTCTGGAGAAGGCTGTGGCTATAAGATATTAGAGCAGCTGGTGAAGTGAATCTGGACAAGGCACAAAAAGTATATAATTTAGAGAAATGGAAATGATTCTATTATAAATTTGTTAAATAATGGAAGGGTGATCTGGATCTAAAGTTATTTTAGTGGGAAAAAGTGGATATTGGTTAAGGTTATACCTTGTGCTTCTACTCCAACTCTCATTTGGTATAAAAGGTAGAAACAACTCTGCAATATACTTCTTGCTCTTGAGCCCCTATGGGACCAGGCTGAAGCTAGCATCCAGCTAAGAAAGCTTCTTGTCTGCCCTATCCTGCTTTCCTCTCATGTTCTCCTGAGAGCATTCCCTCGGGGAATAATTTCCTCACAATTTTTGTCATAGGTTCTAATTCTAAGAAACCTAACTTTACACCAGAGAGGAGAAGGGAAAAAATTAAAATGTAAATTTCATATATTTTTAAGGTGGAATAAGGGTGAAAAGATAATTAATAAATTCTTTTTTGCTCTCTACCTTGTTAGAAAAATATGTCCATAATTTCTAAAATAGAAAGGAATCTAGTGCAGGAGAGTAAAAGGTATTACATACAATTGATCAGTAGTTCTGATAGCTCCAAACTCCAAATTATATCTAGAATTAGCTCTCTTCACATCCTCTGGTACCATTCTGGTCTGAGACACCTCTGGTCTTACAATGGGATAATGACAGTAGCTTTCTAACTGGGTTTCCTGATTTCACTCATATCCTCTACCTCTACTATCCAACATAGTCTATTAGCAATAATCGTGCTTCGGATAAACCTCATTGGCTATGATACTGCCACTACGCAAAGCTCATCAACATAGTCTATTTGTAACACAGAGTGATTCTATCAAAATATAAATTAGTAGATCATGTTGTTCTATTTAAATCTTTGAATAACTTTCTATATTTTTCAGAATAAAAGTCAAATCCTTAAAAGGACTTCTTGAAGGCCTTATGTGATTTGACTCCTGATATCTCTTATCTAATTTCTTGTCTCAAGACCCACTCACTTGATAATTCTGCTCAGCTATCTTGAGGCCTCTCAAACATGCAAGGTGCATTTCCATTTCAGTTGTTTCTACTTTTCTCTCTGCCTGGAAGGTTCTTCCACCAAATATATGCATGAATCCCTGTGTCTCCTTCTTTAGTCTTCACTGAAATGAAACCTTTTTAGTTAGACCTTCCCTGGTCCACTATATTTCAATTGCAAGTGCATTTCTATTCTTAATTTTATTTTTTCCATAATACTCATTAACATTTGACATCCATGTTTTACTTTTTTATGTATCTGTCCTCACGAGAGTGTAAGAGGGTAGAAATCATTGTGTGCTTTGTTTACTGCAATATGTTCAGCATCTAGAAAAGTGTCTATCATGTAGTAGGTGTCCAATAAGCGGGTTGACTGAATTGAATGTATCAATAAATAAAAGAAAAATAATTCGGGCAGCCTGGGTGGCTCAGCGGTTTAGCGCCACCTTCAGTCCAGGGCGTGATCCTGGAGACCCGGGAGGGAGTCCCACATCTGGCTCCCTGTATGGAGCCTGCTTCTCCCTCTGCCTGTCTCTGCCTCTCTCTCTCTCCCTGTGTCTCTCATGAGTAAATAAATAAGGTCTTAAAAAATAAAAAAAAGAAAAATAATTCAAGGGAAAAAAATTAAGAGGACAATCTTTAAGAACCAAGTGGAGATTTATGGGATGGATCCAACAACAAGTGTGAACACATAATAGTGTTTAATGAGCATGTCTGAAGGGTAATCATAATAAATCAATTCTATCTTGGAAAAATTCTTCTCATGCCTTCTAAACAGGCTTCATGGAAAATAGTGGGGCAGGTAGATGTTAATTTGCATTGCATTAAAAAAGATTCTGTAGTCAAATAAGCTTAGAAAATTCTGAATATCAACAGCAAAGAAACAAACAATCCAATCATGAAATGGGCAGAAAACATGAACAGAAATTTCACCAAAGAAGACATACACATGGCCAACAAGCACATGAGAAACACAAATCAGGGAAACACAAATCAAAACTGCAATGAGATACCACCTCACACCAGGAGAACAGTGAAAATTGCAAGACAGGAAACAACAAATGTTGGAAAGGTTGTGGAGAAAGGGGAACCCTCTTGCATTGTTGGTGGGAATGTGAACTGGTGCAGGCACTCTAGAAAGCTGTGTAAGTTCCTCAAAGCGTTAAAAATAGAGCTACCCTATGACCCAGCAATTGCACTAATGGGGATTTACCCCAAAGATACAGATGCAGTGAAAAACCGAGACACCTGCACCCCAATGTTTATGGCAGCAATGCCCACAATAGCTAAACTGTGGAAGGAGCCTCGGTGTCCATCGAAAGATGAATGGATAAAGAAGATGTGGTCTATGTATGCAATGGAATATTAGCCATTAGAAACGACAAATACCCATCATTTGCTTCAACGTGGATGGAACTGGAGGGTATTATGCTGAGTGAAGTAAGTCAGTTGGAAAAGGACAAACATTATATGGTTTCACTCATATGGGAATATAAAAAATAGTGAAAGGGATTATAAAGGAAAGGAGAGAAAATGAGTGGGAAATATCAGAGAGAGTGACAGAGCACAAGAGACTCCTAACTCTGGGAGACGAACAAGGGGTAGTGGAAGGGGAGGTGGGCGGGGGGGGATGGGTGACTGGGTGATGGGCACTGAGCGGGGGCACTTGGTGGGATGAGCACTGGATATTATACTATATGTTGGCAAATCGAACTCCAATAAAAAAATACACAAAAAAGAGAAAATTCTGAATACTAAATCTCCTCTTGGAAATTCATGATAACAGTATATTAAAGACTGAAAAATTATAGATGAAAACATAATCTTAAATATTAAAATCATGAATGAAAAAGGAGAGATCACAACCAGCACTGAAGAAATACGAACAATTATAAGAACATATTATGAGCAACTATTTGCCAACAAATTAGGTAATCTGGAAGAAATAGGTGCATTCCTGGAAGCTTATAAACTATTAAAACAGAAACAGGAAGAAATAGAAAAGTTAAACAGGTCTATTACCAGCAAGGAAATTGAAATAGTCCTCAAAAACCTCCCCAAAAAACAAGAATCCAGGACTGGATGGCTTCCCAGGGAAATTCTACCAAACATTTATTATTTATTTTTAACTCTACCAAACATTTAAAGAAGAATTAATACCTATTCTTCTCAAGCTGTTTCAAAAAAATAGAAATGGAAGGAAAACTTCCAAACTCTATGAGGCCAGCATTACCGTGATCCCAAAACCAGACAAAGACTCCACCAAAAAGAATTACAGACCAATATCCCTGATGAACATGGATGCAAAAATTCTCACCAAGATACTTGCCAACAGGATCCAGGAGGACAATAAAAGGATAATTCACCATGACCAAGTGGGATTTATTTCTGAGTTACAAGATTGGTTCAACAGCCACATATCAATCAATATGATACATCACATTAATAAAAGAAAGGACAAGAACCATATGATCATCTCAATAGATGCAGAAAAGCATTTGACAAAGTACAGCATCCTTTCTTGATAAACACTTCACAGTGTAGGGATAGAGGGAACATACCTCAATATCATAAAAGCCATCTACAAAAAGCCCACAGAGAATATCATTCTCAATGGGGAAAAACTGAGAGCTTTCACCTAAGGTCAGGAACATGACAGGGATGTCCACTATCACCACTGTTATTTAACATAGTACTAGAAGTCTTAGCCTCAGTAATCAGAGAGCAAAAAGAAATAAAAAGGCATCCTAATTGGCAAAGAAGTCAAACTCTCATTTTTCACATATGATACTCCTGTGGAAAACTCAAAAAACTCCACCCCCAAATTGCTAGAAGTCATATTATTCCTATCCAGCAGGGTAGCAGGATATAATATCAATGCATAGGAATCAGTTGCATTTCTATACACTAACAATGATGTAGAAGAAAGAAATGAAGGAATCTATCCTATTTACAATAGAACTCAAAACTATAAGATACTTGGGAATAAACCTAACCAAAGAGGCAAAGGATCTGTACTCAGAAAACTATAGAACACTCATGAAAGAAATTGAGGAAGATACAAAGAAACAGACAAATGTTCCATGCTCATAGATTGGAAGAACAAATATTGTTAAAATGTCTATGCTACCTAAAGCAATGTATACAGTCAATGCAATCCTGATCAAAATACCATCAACATTTTTCACAGAGCTAAAATTTGTATGGAACCAGAAAAGACCCAGAGAATGTTGAAAAAGAAAACCAAAGCTGGTGGCATCACAATTCCAGACTTCAAGAACTATAACAAAGCTGTAATCATTAAAACAGTATGGTAACAGATGCATAGATCAATGGAACAGAATAGAGAACCTAGAAATAGACCCTCAACTCTATGGTCAATTAATCTTTGACAAAACAGGAAAAAATATCCAATGGAAAATTCTCTTCAACAAATGATGTTGAGAAAACAGGAGAGCCTTATGCAGAAAAATGAAACTGGACCATTTCCTTACACCATACAAAAAAATAGACTCAAATGGATGAAGAAATCCAATGTGAAACAGGAATCCATCAAAATCCTAGAGGAGAACACAGGCACAGCAAACCCTGTGATCTCAGCCACTGCAAATTTTTGCTAGACACATCTCCAAAGGCAAAGGAAACAAAGCTAAAGTGAACTATTGGAACTTCATCAAGATAAAAAGTTTCTGCACAGCAAAGGAAATAGTCAACAAAACCAAAAGACAACCAACAGAATGGATGAAGATATTTGCAAATGTCTTATCAGTTAAAGGGCTAGTATGTAAAACCTATAAAGAACTTATCAAGCCAATACCTAAAGAACAAGTAATCTAGTCAAGAAATGGACAGAAAACACGAACAGTCATTTCTCCAAAGAAGACATACACATGGCCAACAGACACGTGAAAAAATGGTCCAAATCACTTGGCATCAGGGAAATACAAATCAAAACTACAAGAGATACCACCTCACACCTGTCAGAGTGGCTAAAATTAACAAGTCAAGAAACAACGGTTGGTGACGAGGATGCAGAGAAAGGCACCCTCTTACACTGTTGGTGGGAATGTGAGCTGGTGCAGCCATTCTGTAAAATAGTATGGAGTTTCCTTAAAAAGTTGAAAATAGAGCTACCCTAGACCCAGCAATTGCACTACTAGGTATTTATCACAAAGATACAAACGTAGTGATCTGAAGGGGCATCTGCACCCCAATGTTTATAGCAGCAAGATCCACAATAGCCAAACTGTGGAAAGCCCCCAGATGTCCATTGACAGATGAATGGATAAAGAAGATGTGATATAGGGCAACTCCGGTGGCTCAGCAGTTTAGTGCCGCCTTCAGTCGGGGCCTGATCCTGGATACCCAGGATTGAGTCCCAAGTTAGGCTCCCTGCATGGAGCCTGCTTCTCCCTCTGCCTGTGTCTCTGCCTCTCTTTCTCTGTGTCTCCATGAATAAATAAATAAAATATTTTTTTAAAAAAGATGTGATATATATCATATATATGTAATACATCATATATATATATTATACACATAATGGAATACTGCTCAGCCATCAAAAAAAATCTTGCTATTTGCAATGATGTGGATAGAACTAGAGTGTATTATGCTAAGTGAAATAAGTCAGAGAAAGACAATTATCATATGACTTCACTCATGTGTGGAATTTAAGAAACAGAACAGGGTAGCATAGGGGAAGGGAGGGAAAAATAAAACAGGATGAAATCAGAGAAGGAGACAAACCATAGGAGACTCTTAACTATAGGAAACAAACAGGATTACTGGCAGGTAGATGGCAGGGGGGATGCAGTTATTGGGTGACGGGCATTAAAGAGGGCATGTAATGTAATGAGCAGTGGTTGTTATGTACAACTGATGAATCACTGAACTCTACCTCTGAAACTAATAATACACTATATGTTAATTAATTGAATTTAAATTAAAAAATAAAAGTGGAAGCAAACTTGTACAGAATATTTTTACTTCACATTCTTTTAAACATTTCCCATATACATTAGCTTGTGAATCTCTATACTTCAGATATATGTCAGTTCTATGTCCTCAGTGACAACTTGTTAAAAGCACTGCTCATCCACAGGGTGAAGTTAGCAAGGTGATAGAATAGAAGGCTTCTCACTTTCCCTCTTCCCATGGATGCACCAAGTATATAGTCATCATGGATGAATTTCCTCTGAAAGAAACTCAGAATCTACTCTAGTTGAGTGACTCCTTCACATTGGGTGACTAAGAAAATACATTGAAATGATTAGAAAAAACTGAAATACACTCATCCTATAAACCCACCCCAGGAATAACATCTTATAATTGGTAGAGAACCTCTGATTCTTAGTTTCTCCCTGAAAGGTGAAGGGTTTGGATCACACACCTACTGCCCCAATTTTCAGCGCTAGAGCCAATGGGGCTCAACATTCACAAGTTCCTGAGGACAACATTCAACAGAAGTTTTGTTTTTTTTTAAGATTTTATTTATTCATTCATGAGTGACTGGGGTGGGGGGTTGGGGGGTGGGAGAAGAGAGAGGCAGAGACACAGGCAGAGGGAGATGCAGGCTCCATGCAGGGAGCCTGATGTGGGACTCGATCCCGGGACTGTGGGATTACGCCCTGGGCCAAAGGCAGGCACCAAACTGCTGAGCCACCCAGGGATCCCCAACAGAAGTGATTTTTTTTTTTTTTTTAACAGAAGTGATTTTTTAAAAAGTGTGTGACCACTCCCCAAGGATGTCTTCTCAGGCTCAGTACAGAGGGAACAGACAAAAATGCAAAGCTCTGTTTCTCCTTGGAAGCGGTAGGCTTCATACTTTCCTAACTGCTGCTCAATGGTTGGGCTTCTAATGTACTTGCATTTGAGAGCTGACTGAGGTCCTTCTTGGAGATGGAAGAACTATGGGCACTTACCCTGCCATATTGAGACACATTATAATCAAATTGTCAAAAATTAAAAACAGAGAGAATCTTGGAAAGGAGCAAGAGAAGAGCAATGTGATACATATATGGGAACCCGTAAGACCATCAGTAAATTTTGCAGGCCAGAAGCCAGTGGGATGACATACTCAAAATACTGATAGAAAAAAATACCTATTAACCAAGAATACTTAACCTGAAAAAGTTGTCTTTTAGAATTGAGGGAGTGATAAAGATATTCCCAGACAAAAAAACAGAAAACAAAAAACAAAAAACAAAAAAACAAAACAAAACAAAAATAAAACAAACAAACAAACTGAAGGAGTTCATTGCCAAAAGACTGGGCTTAAAAGAAATGCTAAAAGGAGTTATTCCAGCTGAAACGAAAGAACACTCCTTAGTAATGTGTGAACATATGAAAGTATAAGACTCACTGGTAGAGGTAAATATATAGTTAAATTCAAAATACTTTAATACTGTAATAGCAGTGTGTAAGTCACTTATAACTCTATGATCAAGTTAAAAATACCAAAGTATTAAATATAAATATAGTGACAATAATTTACTAATTGATACACAATAGAAAAAGATGTAAATTGTGACATCAAAAACAAAATGTGGAGATGGAGTAAAAGTGTAGAGGTTTTGAATGCAATCAAGTTAAATGCTTATTAGCTTAAAGTAGAATGCTATAACTATAAAATGTTTTCTGTAAGCCTTTTGGTAACTACAAAACAAAAATAGTAGCTACACAAAAGATAAAAAGAAAGGAATCAAAGCAGAAAATAACAAATCATAAAGGAAGACAGCAAGGGAGAAAGAAAGAAACACAGAATCTATAAAACACCCAGAGAATAATTGACAAAATGACAATATTAAGCCCTTATCTATCAATAACTATTTTAAATGTAAATGGACTAAATTCTCGAATTAAAAGACACAGAGTGGCTAAAAGGATAAAAAAGGAAGAAATAATTTTATGCCACCTACAAAACAATTCTGGTTTAAAAACATACATAGGCCAGGGTGGTATGGGAAAAGATACTCCATTCAAATAGAAATTTTAAAAGAGCAAAGGTACACATAGTTATATCAAACAAATTAAATTTTAAGTCAAAATGTAGTAAGATTCAAAAAGGTCACTATATAATGATAAAAGAATCAATTAATCAAAAGACTATAACAATTATAAATACTAATGCACTCCACATCGGAGCACTTAAATATCCAAAGCAAATATTAACAGATACAAAGGGAGAAACAGATAGTAATACAGTAATAGTAGGTGACTGTGGTATTCCACTTTCACCAATGGATAGATCATCCAGACAGAAAATCAATAAGCAAACATTGGAATTGAACTATAAATTAGACCAAAAAGACCTAACAGAGAAATACACAATATAGAATCCAACAGCAGTAGAATACACATTCTTCTGAAGGACATGTGAAACATTCTCCAGGATATAGCATATGTTAGGCCACTAAACTAGTCTTAACAAATTTAAAAAGATTAAAATCATATCCAGCATCGTTTCCAATCACAATGGTATGAAACTAGAACTCATTAACAGGAGGAAAACTATACAATTCATAAATATATGGAGATTAAGCAGCATGCTCCTGAAGAACCAAAGGCTGAAAGAAGAAATCAAAAGGGAAATTCAATAAATATCCTTGGGGTGGGGGGTGCCTAGCTGGCTTGGTTAGTGGAGTGTGTGAGTCTTGATCACTGTGTTGTAGATTTCAGCCCCACACTGAATGTGGAGATTGCTTGAAGATAAAATCTTAAAAAAAATATCCTGAGACAAATGAAAATGGAAACCCAACATACCAAACTTATGGCATGAGCAAAAACAGTTCTAAGAGAGAAGTTCATAGCAATAAATGCCTACATTAAGAAAAAGGAAAGAGAAATAAGCAATCTAACTTTACACCTCAAGCAACTAAAAAAAGAACAAACCAAGTTCAATGTCTAAGGAAGATGGGGAATAACACATCAGAGGAGAAAGAAATGAAGAAGAGATTAAAAAGACAATAGAAAAGACCAATAAAATTAAGAACTGTTTTTTTAAAAAATATGCAACATAGGCAACAATTAGCTAGACTAAGGAAAAAAAATGAATCAAGTAAATATAATTACAAGTGGATGAGGAGTCATCACAACTTATACCATAGAACTACAAAGGATCAAAAGAGACTATGATAAACAATTATATGCCAACAAGTTTCACCTAGAAGAAATAAATTCCTACAAACATACAATCTACCAAGACTAAACAAAGAATAAATAAAACATCTGCAAAGAAC
The DNA here is from genome assembly GCF_003254725.2 of Canis lupus dingo. Classification (NCBI taxonomy): domain Eukaryota; kingdom Metazoa; phylum Chordata; class Mammalia; order Carnivora; family Canidae; genus Canis; species Canis lupus. Next base: position 38,388,327 of record NC_064263.1, read on the forward strand.
AGTAATGAGTAAGGAGAGTGAATCTGTAATCAAACATCTCCCAAGAAAGAAAAGACCAGGACCAGATGGCTTCCCTGGTAAACTAAACCAAACATTCAATGAAGAATTCACACCAATTCTTCTCAAATTCTTCCAAAAAGTTAAAGAGGCGGGAACATTTCCTAACACATTTTACAGGGTCAGCATTACCCTAATACCAAGGCCAGACAAGCACACTACAAGAGAAGAAAATTATAGGTCAATATTGCGGATGAACATAGATGCAAAACTCATCCACAAAATACTAGCAAATCATATTCAACAGCACATTAAAAGGATCATTCACCATGATCAAATGGGATTTATCCCTGGATTCAAAGATGGTTCAATATATGTAAGTTAATAAATGTGATACACTACATTAACAAAATGAAAAATAAAATCATATGATCATTTCAATAGATGCAGAAAAAGTATTCAACATGCTTTCATGATTAAAATGGTCAACAAACTAGGTATTGAAGGAATGAATCTCAACGTAATAAAGGCCATTAGCTGTGGGCTAATGGCTAATATCATACCCCTTGGTGAAAAGCTAAAGTTTTCTTTTAAAGATTTTATTATTTTGTTTGTTTGTTTGTTTACTCGTTTGTTTATTTATTTAGGAAAGAAAGAGCATGGGAAAGAAAGCAAGCACGAGTCAGGGGTGGGGGAGGGTAGAGGGAGAGGGAGAAGCAGGTTTGATCCCAGGATTCCAAAATCATGACCTGAGCCAAAGGCAGATGCTTTAAATGACTGAGCCACCCACGTGCCCCATTTTCTTTTCTTTTTAAAAGATTCTATTTACTTATTTTAGAGGGAGGGAAGGAAAGCAGGGGGAGGAGAAAGAGAGAGGGAGAGAGAGAGTCTTCAGCAGGCTGTACAGAGCTCAGAGCCTAACATGGGGCTCAATTCCAGGACACTAAAATCATGACCTGAGCCAAAACCAAGAGATAGATGCTTAACTGACTGAGTCACCCAGGCGCTCCAAGCTAAAATCTTTTCGTCTAAAACCAGGAACAAGACAAGGGCCCCACTTTTATCACTTCTATTCAATAGATTATTATAAATTCTAGCCAGAGCAATTAGGCAGGTAAAAGAAATTAAAGGTATCAAGTTGCAAAGGAAGAAATAAAAGTGCCTGTTTTCAGCATATTATATATAGAAATCCTACAGAAGTTACAAAAAAAAAAAAAAGACCTCTGTTAGACTTATAAATGAATTCAATAAAGTTGTAGGATATAAAATCAATATGCAAAAATCAATTGTTTTTCTACACACCAACAATGAATTATTAGAGAAATTAGGAAAAAAATCCTATTTAAAATAGCATCAAAACCCCCACAAATACTTAGGAATAAGTTTAATATAGAAGGGGAAAGATTTATACATTGAAAACCTCAAAACATCAATGAAAGAAATTGAAGAAGTCACAAATAATCTGAAAGACATCCTATGTTTGTGAATCAGAAGAATTAATATTGTTGAAACGTCCACACTACCCAAAGTTGTCTACAAATTGAATGCAATCCCTATCAAAATTCCAACAACATTTCACAGAAATGGAAAAAACAGTCTAAAATTCATGTAGAAACACAAGAGATTCTAAATAGCTAAAGCAATCTTGAGCAAGAAGAACAAAGCTGGAGGTATCACTTCTTGATTTCAAATTGTAATACAAAACTATAATAATGAAAATATGATGGAGTTGGTATAAAAACAAACACAAAGATGAATGAAACAGAACAGAGCATCCATAAATAGACCCAGAATAGACCGGTGGTTGCTAGGGGCTGGGGGCCGAGGAAAATGAGAGATGTTGGTCAAAGGATACAAGTTTTCAATTATAAGATGCATAAGTTCTGCAGCTCTAATGATGACTATCGTTAATAATACTATATTGTATACTTGAAATCTGTTAAGAGTAGATCCTAACAATTCTCATCAAAAAAAGGTAACTATATAAAGTGATATACGTCTTAATTAACTTGATTGCACTAATCATTTTACCGTGTATATGTATATGAAATCATTAGGTTGTACACTTTCAATATATAAAAATACAGTTTTAATATAATATAAATATATAAATATGTAAAGTATGTAATATAAGTTATATGTTATAAATATATTGTAATTTATATATAATATATACATATCTTATAGATACAATTTTGTCACCTCCATAAAGATGGGGGAAAAATAAAAGCATTGCTAATCACGTTAGTCTAAGAACTGAGGCTGCAGATGAAGTCATAAGTGAAGGAATGGATCAGCTGGATGGTTGCTCGGAGCACCAATTTATAAGGAGGCCAAAATATCTCTAGACAACTGGAAATATGGTGCCTGTTCATTCTGTTTTCTAGTACCAGATGGAAAATGGTGAAACGTACATTGTTCCCACTTCTGCTGAAGTAGATAGTGCCCTCTAGTGGAAATTAGAGCAAAAATACCCTCCTTGCTGGTGTCAACCTACTATAACTGCATCTTCCACTCTCCACTTGTGGCTATTTAATTTTAATTTCCTATGAATTAAATAAAATTTAAAATTCTATTTCTAGGTTCCAACATCCACATTTGAAGAATAGATACATGTGGCTAATGGCTACTGTACTGGATAACACAGACACAGAACATTTCTATCATTGGAACATCATATATTTTAAGCGATTCCATTGGCTGTGAGCCATCTGGCCTGCATGCCTTAAGTCTGTTGTCATAGTCAACTGAAATGTCCAAACCACTAACATACATGTCATTGTGATTTTTTTTTACCAGGAGTGAGAGATTTACTTGGTTGTCTAATTTTTCATTCTTTAAAATACCTCTCAACAGGTATCTTCAGAAAATCACAATTCCAAACATTTTAATTTTAAATATACAAAAATGTTACAAGTATAGTTTTTAGCATAAATAGACATACTATTTTTATTACAAGAATAGAAATTCTACCCTCACTAATAACATTGAACAATTTTTAAAAAGAATTTTGGCTTGAAGTAGTAGTGTATTTTTAGTCTGTTTATTCCTCATCCTACTTCATTCAGGGTGAGCTATACCTTTGCTAGCTATGAGTAGGGTGAGTTGCTGAGATTTCAGGCTTTTATTATTTCTGGGAATCCAAGTTATTCACTAAAGCCATTTGGAAAGCTTGTTTTGTCCTATACAATCTGTGGCGTTTCCTTGCATAAAAACTAAATAGTAGTACAAGAAAACCAATGAGGATTCACAAATATTTGTCTTATTTATGCTGACCATTACCACACCACTAAAAGAAACAGGTAGGCACCATGCCTCAGAAATTCTCACCAATTAAAATCTTCTTTTATATATTTTTGTAACAATTCTTTTTAAAATCCCAGTCACTGTCCTTTGTACACACTTCTTTCAAAATCCACCTCAAATATGTTCTCTCTCATAATAGAAAAATATTCAATGTATAGTCTCTGTTTTTCTTGCCTTTGCTTTCAGGCATCTTGTTGACCAAATGTATTTTTCATGCTTATTAAGTTAAATTACTTCTTTCCACTGAATCAATTCATACTATTTCTACCATAAAACACAGCACGCAAAATGTTCACAACAATGTATAACGACATAATTATATACTTTACATACTAAATCTTTTACAAAATGTCTTTTCTTCATATCCTCATTAGCCTAACAATTTCCTCCTATTTTAGTGTAATATATTCCCTCGTGACCAGTACTTTGAGAACTGGCATTTCTTGATCAGGCCTTTGGGAAAATGAACATGAATAGAAGAGGTTTGAGAGATAAGTTATCCCTAATAAATCTAATGTAAGACAAATTAATATAACACTGCAATTTGGTCTCTGAAAGCTACCTGCATATATGTGCAGAAAAGTTCGAGGTGACATGGCCCTACAGATCCAGTTGTTGAAAAATATTTAGTAGTTTTAGTTATTTTTGGTTTGGAGATATATTGGCAATATGACAGTGTAGTAGTTATCAACTAGGATGACTGACTAGCCACTCTTCCTTCTGAGAACAATGCAATACACAGGGTTAGACCTATGTTGGTCATGTCTGAAATGAATTACCCGCAGACAACTGGCTCTGATGGCATCTGATTTGTCACATAGAACTATGGGAAGAGACTTAGTGGTTTCTGTTCTTGATATGTGACATGATACCCATCAAGTCCCTATCTTTCCTGGCATGAGAGACCAGAAGGATTCAGTCCTGGAGGGAACTAATGCTTGTACTAGTTGTTTTTCAGATTTTTTTCTCTTTTTGTGCCATTGAATAAGATTTTAAATTCTAGTTATTGTCCTCTGTACAAACTTCCTTCAAAATCCTTTCCTTGACCCTCATCTTTTCAATAAGTTTCTTTTTGCTTAAGTTCGCTTCAGTTGGCTTTCTATCACTTGCAACCACAGTTGAGACTAAATGTTGTTGTCAAAGAAACTAATGCAATCTTAGTCTACAATATTGTAATTATTTAGAACAAGATAAATGAGACTCCTATTTTATTCTAGCTGTAGCATTATATTGATTCTGGATGGTGAAGACATTCTAAGTCACATCATATAAAAGGAGGTTGAAGGAATTGGGAATTTAATTTAGAGAGAAAGACTCCACTGGGACAATGATAGTCTGATATAAGGCTATTAGATTTGTTTTATACTATTTCAAAGGCCCTTAGAAATTATTGAAAGTTCAACATGTTTTCAATGCCTAAATCTCTATAGAATAGGTATCTAAATAATAGATATCTTACATATTCTTTTTTTAAACAGTTTTTTTAAAAAAGATTTTATTTATTTATTCATGAGAGACACACAGAGACAAGCAGAGGGAGATGCAGGCTCCTTGCAGGGAGCCCAATGTGGGACTCGATCCCCAGACCGGGGATCACGCCCTGAGCCAAAGGCAGACACTCAACCACTGAGCCACTCAGGCATCCCGATATCTGACATATTCTTGACACATCCACAGATTTAACAATTATTCTACAAATAACCATTGAGTACCCACTGTGTGCTATCAATGACACTAGAAACTCATGTTTTAGCAATGAGAAAAGGAGAAAAGATGTTGTCTCTGCTTTCATGACAATTAGGATCTCATTGAGAATTTATTAACCAGTTGAAATATTCTATCTTTGGGCAGGTCAGAAAATTCTTTCTGGGGCCAATGGAAAGAAATTGTGAAAATATGTAATTTATTTGAGTTTTTTGAAAATGATTATATCTGAATGGGAGGAGATATGTAGACACATTTCAGTAACTTTCAGTCCTGTGATTATATGAGAACATCTTTAATACCAGTGACTTCTTATCTTTGGGCTTCAGACCCCAAAGGATTCAAGGAACTGTTTTCAGAGAGTTCAAGAATCCATATGTGCTTCAATATTCTTTTTAAATTAAATAATATTGTCACTATGATCATGTAAGTAGCCATTGAAAAAAATTTTAGCCATTGAAAGTTTTAATTTTTTATCTATCTATCTATCTATCTATCTATCTATCTATCTATCTATCTATTTTAGAGAGGCCTCCCTTGCAGGCCTCACGCCCATCCCATAGCCCAGTGTGGGGCTCCATCTCAGAAGCCCTGAGATTATGACCAGAACTGAAATCAAGAGTTGGATGCTCAACTGACTGAGCCACCCTGGTGCCCCTAGCCATTGAAATTTTCATTCATTCATCCATTCAATATGTACTGAAACCCACTAGGTTTCAGGCACTGTTAGAAAAGCTGGGAAGAAAAAAAAAACAGAACAGAAAGTATTTGGAAAGATTGGGAATCACTGCTTTGTGCTACTTGCAATACTCAGCTTTATTTACTATATCAAAAGAACGGATGTTGAATCCACAATTCTGTTGTTTTTGTTTTTATTGTTGTTAGGGGAGTCTGGGCTTTGACATGCAAAGCTGACATACAAGTTATTAAGGTATAAATGATACTCTACAGGCTATGTGATCCAAGACAATCTTAAAAATTTTAAGAATTTTATCCTGATCTGTTATTATGAATAAAATTTAATTAGACTGAAAGCTACATTATTTTGCTATTTCACACACACATAAAAATTTCTTCTTTTATGACAGTTAAAGTGAAACAGAGCTATTCAAAAATAATAAGATTTCTGTTTCCATGGTACTAGTAAAAGAACAGAAAAGATCTCAAAAGCTCCAGTAACCTGACCTCAGAATTCTGTGGTTGATAATAATATCAGGAATGTCACAGAATCCTAGGATATACAGTATCAGAATGAGAAAAGCAAAGATTGAGCTCCATTCCTTGCCCCTTCTTTTACAAGTGCTGTATGTGAAGGAAAGACTATGAAGCCCCATTAGCCTAGTTGTATCCTAAAAATAAAGTGGTTAAAACTAATGAATGGTGCTACAACCTTAGTGTAATATAATGGACATAATAGTAGTGCATTCCTCCAGCATCCCTAGTTATACTGATAAAATGAATATCTAATAGATGATATCTATGCAAGTCATGTTAAAAGACAGAATGTCTTCTAGATATGAACGGATAAAGAAGGACTTGATAGTATTAATATACTTAAAAGAAGAGTATGTCAAAAGAATAGAGAGGATCAGCATGAAACATGGTAAACACGGAGTCACAATGAAAGATTTTGGCAGCATTCATTCAGTGCTGTCCAGGAAATGGAGAATGACTGAATCTGAGGGAGAAACACTAACTGGAGAAAAACCAAAATGGCAGTTACATCTCTATTACATAGTAGACTTTTTTATAGATTTTATCATGACTTGAATGAAATCTCTCTGTTTATAGTTTCTGTGCTAGCCAAAATAATTTTTAATTTGCTAAATAATTTTTAACTTGTACATTTATATCTCAATTAACCAACTGCCAAGAAGCAAACTCAAGTACACTATTCATGGTGGAAGTACACCCTCCATTCTCAATTAATGTGTTTTCATGAAGTTAGATCTGATTAGTGTTTTATAACCATAATTTTTACTCTAAATTAGTAAATTTGACCTTCTGGCTTATGTATTATTTATTTAGAATTCGGGATCCAGGGCAGCCCGGATGGCTCAGCGGCTTAGCGCCACCTTCAGCCCAAGGTGTGATCCTGGAGACCCGGTATCGAGTCCCACATCGGGCTCCCTGCATGGAGCCTGCTTCTCCCTCTGCCGGTGTCTCTGCCTCTTTCTCTCTCTCTGTGTCTCTCATGAATAAATAAATAAAATCTTAAAAAAAAAAAAAAAGAATTTGGGATCCACCAGCTAGGATTCATAGATAAAATCAAACTGGGAAAGGAGACCACAATGTTGGACAATGATGCTATCTCACAAGAGTGCCTAACCAATTAGTCCTTAACTCCCGGTGAATTATCTTCCACTCATTTTCAAAGTGCTCCTTTGACCTAGAGTTAAGTCAGATAATTGGAAAAGAGGAAGAGTAGTCTCTCTTGTCATTTACTTGGCAAGAACAAAACAAAAATTAAAAAAAAAAAAGATCCCTCTGTCTAGATACACAGGTTTATCTCCACCCCCCTGTGAAAATCCAGTTTAGAAAGTGATGCCCATATATGCATAGATGATTCAACTTGTATGTGTTTTGTCAAGGAAGATTGCATTTATGCCTGATAGATGCTAATTTAAAATTCTTAGACTTTAAACATCTTTATCTTTAATAAATTTTAGGATTTTTTTTTTTTTTTTGGTTATTGTTAACACTTTAGGTGGTTTGATTAGGAGAATTAAATGGTTTGATTAGAATGAGTAAATATGTTTTGAAGATCTTTTCCAGGCTTAACTCAGTTGCAAGGGTGGCATAAGTCATACTGATCATAACAGATCATCTATAAATTGAGCCCTGGCTAAGACAAAATATGTTAGATCTAATGAGACATCTGTAAACAACTTTTAACTTTGAACTGTTTATAAACAAGGTGAGGAGTCCAGTACAGGGGGGTGTTGCATAGATCAGGAAGCTTAGGGAATTCTGTTTATTGAATGCTGACATTTGATATGAGGGTGAGGTAAAGGCAGACGAAAATTCATGTCAGAGAGAAACTTCAGGTATCTCACTATATCTAGATGGGATAAAAATGATAATAACCCACTGATTATACATTCAGAAGAAAACTAGATTGTTCATTAGAAAATCTATTTCCTGGAATTAGAATTACTGTCAAATATCATTTTTTAATGGATTTTATTTTCAAAAGTGAAAAAGGCTTTTTGTTTGTTTCTGATTATAAAAGTAATGGATTAATGGGAAAGATGATGGTATAAGTGCACATTTATCCATGCCTAATGTTTACTGAAAGGAAGCAAAAGAATCAGTTAAGAAAAAGAAAACTTCATTAATGCTGAAGCTAGAGCAGGCTTTATTTTCATAATACAATGTTTGGATAAAGGAGGCCAAGGGCAGACACATGATTGTCCTGCTCATGAGCACAGTGGGCTGGGCGATAAGAAATGGGTGAAGATGTGCAGAAGAAACTTCTCATCTAGAGGAGCAGATAAAGGTGCTATGAGTGGGCTGCAGGAAGGGTGGCAAAAATATTTTGGGGGGTGTAGGGGATGCTAGAAGAGAAGCAGTATGACTAAATAGTACCATTCTGTTTTTCTGACCTAATTTCCTAATCAATAGAGAGCAATAGATGAATTTTTATTGGAACTGTTGGCCAGAAATAATAGTATTGACTCACAAAACGTTAAGCATGTACCCTTTAAAACAAGGTCTCATTATTGAAAATAGACTCTAGATCAGAAGTAGTAAAGTATGTGCCAACTTAACGGGCATTCTCCACCCCCCCTCCTCTGGAATAAGGGATAGCACAAAATGGATGACAACAGAAGATTTTCAATAAATTCAGAAAGAAAATACAGAATCAAATTCTCTACCCACCCGTTCCCCCATCAACCATAGGCAACTAAGTAGTAAAGGAGAGATATTCACAGTAAAATCCATCTCATTAGCTCTAGTGCTAATAGAAAGATGAAAATAATGCTTGACTAAATAAGAAGAAAAATCAAGGAAATTCTATCCATACTAATCTGCAAGTATTAGATTTACACTATAAGAGAAATAGGCAGGAAAACACCAGCAAGCAAACAAACATTTTAGAGCAAAAAGCATCATAATAGGGATGTTTAATGAAAAAGATGATGAAAATAATGTTTGGGAACATTGACTTTAGGAAACAGAGTAAATTTCAACTGTAACCATTTTGTGCTTTCAAGGAGATTAAAGAAAATGGATTCAAGCAGGAGATTTTATAATCGAGTAGAATGAAAAAGCCACTAGAAAAACCAGGGTAAGAAAAAAATCACCTTCTAGACATAAATAATATTATACCAATGTTCATTATTTCTTTTAATATACTATATTTATGTAATTTATTAACATATGTATCACTTATAAGCCATGTGTCTAGAACATTAGTACTAGATAAAGATTTGTTGAATGAATGAATCAATTTCACCGACAGTAGTATGGCATAGTGGTAAACAGTGATCATTAGAATTATGCAGGGAGCTATTTAAAAATACAGAAATTTAGGTTCCACCTCATACCTATTCAATTAGGGTCTGGGAGAAAATAATGGAAGTTGATAACATAACAGCAGTGAAAGATTTCAACATATCTTAGTCTTTGGCAGATTACATAAATAAGAAAAGCCCATAGAAGATCTTAATCATATAATTAACAACCTCAATCTACTATAGTGATTTATAAACATTTTTAAAGCCATGGATTTTTTTTTCTTCAAAATAAATCTTCTATGGACTCTCAAGGATTAAGAGATGCAGTTCTGATACCTGTTCTGTGGCTATTGATTTAGCAAATGACTTCTTTTCAATTCCCCTAAGGAAGGAGCATCAGAAGCAGTTTTCATTCATTTGGGATGAGCAATGGTTCACGTTCATGAACTTGCTCTTTGATCTGTGCCTGCCCTCTGTCACAATATAGTAGTCCAAAGCCATCTCGACATTCTGCAGAACATCATATTAGTTTGATATATTGATGACATCATTTTTTTTTTGGTCCCAATGAGCAGGAAATAGTAAATGCTTTAAATGCCCATGTAAGACATATGTGCTCCAGAGGTGGAAGATAAAACTCCATAAACATTCAGGGTCTTGCCACATTGGTGAAGTTTGTGTGGTCTTGTGATCTGACATAGACTTTGACATCAGACTGAATTGGCTGGAGTTCACGTTCCATTATTTCTTAGCTGTGCATCTTCGAATAAATTCTTAACCTTCTAAGTCCAACTAAGTTCTAAATTATTCATTTTATGAAGATCTTATTTTTTTTTAAAGATTTTATTTATTTATTCATGAGAGACACACACACACAGAGGCAGATACAGGCAGAAGGAGAAGCAGGCTCCTTGCAGGGAACTTGATACGAGATTCGATCCCAGGACCCCAGGATCACGACCTGAGCCAAAGGCAGATGCTCAACCGCTGGGCCACCCAGGCGTCCCTTATGACGATCTTAGAATGGTGCTGGGCAGGTAGCACATGTTTAATGCACATGATCTTCTTATCATTATTACTCATTTTAGGGACTATAATCCTGACTGCAATTGTTATTTGGGTCTATCCAGTTCAGAAATCTATTTATAATAATCTCTGGGAACATTCTTTAAGTCAGTGTTATAGAATAATTTAAAAAGTTAAGCTGAAAATATCTGACCCACATTATGGAATGGGAAACTGGAGTGAGCTTAATTATATGGATGATTTCAGGACAATATATTTTTATTATTTATTATGATTTTAATTTAATTTTTTATTAACCATGCATTTTTCTCAGGAAGGAGAAGCCTGCACCTCTCTCTCTCCTTGTTTTTACTTACTACTTCCCATAGCAGAAGGAGTGAATCATTTGATGGATGTTGCTTAAGAGAATATAACAGCAGTCAGACTACTTCAGTAGGGGAATTAACATTGTAAAAAGAAGTGGGTTTGTCTCTCTTCCTCTCTTGGGCTCTTTGCTGATAAAGAGTCAGTTTTTGGAAAGGATGTTGAGCCCCACCTGAGGAAGGCAAATCAGGTTTCTGCTCTCTGGGTTTTGGCTTCTTCATCTTGCCCGGACTGTTGAGCCAAGTTAATCTCCAATTCAGGAGAAACGTCCATTTTTACCTCTAGTCTAAATCACTTTCTCCAATATTTAAAAAAAATTGACTAATATTTTGATTTAACTCTAATGTTAATCTATAACAATGGTTACTATAAAATGAGATTCTGATATTCATCTCCATTTATTTAACCATTGATTGATCATTCATTAATTTTTTTCACCCACTCATCCATTCATACATCAATTCTAAGTATTTGTCACTCAATATTTATTGAGTACCTATTATGTGCCAGAGACTCCTGGAGGCACTTGCAGCTGCGAAGTGTACAAAACAGATTAAAATCCCAGGCTCCATGCAACCTATATTCTAGTAGGGAAGTCAGATCAATAAAATTAAACAGCATAAATAAAACATGGAAGTGTAGTAAATATAAAATATAGGTGGTGAAGAATGCTACTGAGACAAAAATAAAGCAGGAAATGTTGTAGTGGGATGGAGTTGAATTTTGAATTGGGTAGCCAGGGAAGACATCCCTTAAATGTAAAGCGCTGAAGGAAAAGAAGGAGCAAGGCCTGAGGCTACCTGGGGGAAGGGTTCCAGGCAGAAGGACCATGACACAGAGCCCGAAGTTGGGAGTGTGCAGTGATGGCCTGTGTGATTGGGAAGGACTTAGATACTATGAGTGCAGGCAGAGACTTTGGAAGGTTATGAGAAGAAGAGTGATGTGATATACCCTGCATGTTAACAGTGCACAGAATAGAATTCCTGCCCTTGTAAAACTTATATTGTAGTAGAGGAGGCAGACAATTAAAAAATAAATAAGTGAAATCTATAGAACAGAAGGTAATAAGTGTTACCGAGAGAGAATAAAGCAGGGAAAGAGGTATACAATGGAATATTACTCAGCCATTAGAAATGACAAATACCCACCATTTGCTTCAATGTGGATGGAACTGGAGGGTATTATGCTGAGTGAAATAAGTCCATTGGAAAAGGACAAACATTATATGGTCTCATTCATTTGAGGAATATAGAAAATAGTGAAAGGGAATAAAGGGAAAGGAGAGAAAATGAGTGAAAATATCAGTGAGGGAGACAAAATATGAGAGACTCCTACTCTGGGAAATGAACAGGGGTAGTGGAAAGGGAGGTGGGCGGGGGGGTTGGGGTGACTGGGTGATGGGCACTGAGGGGGGCACTTGGAGATATGAGCACTGGGTGTTATGCTAAATGTTGGCAAATTGAACTCCAATAAAAAGAAAGGGGGAAAAGGGGGGGTGGGAATCAGGGAAAGAGGACATTCTGGCTATGGCATTGAGAAGACTGTTGGGGTCCTGGAGAGTGGATGCAGTTAGATGTTATTGCAGTAATCAAGGCAGGAGGTGGTGAGAGCGAGTGAGAGTATGGTGGTAGTGGTGGAGGTGGTGGGACATGGCAGATGCAGGAAATATTTAGAAGACAGCTAATCAGAACTCTTTGATAGATTGGAAAAGTGGTGTCACAGAAAGAGAAATCAAGGATGACTACAAGTTTTTTTTTGGCTGAGCAACTAGAAGGATCAAGTCACCATGAGCCAAAATGGGGAAGACTATGGGAGCAGTAGTTTTGGGGAAACTTTGAGAACTCACTCTGAACCTGTTAAGTTTGCAAGCGCTATTCAACATCCTTGTAGAGATGCTGAGAGGGCAGTCTGGAGTTAAGATAGAAAAATCAGCATGGATTTTTTTACTTTTCAGGTCATGGTTATCTTGAGCCATACTTTTTCACTGGGAGGCAATGAAAAGCACTGGGTCTATAGCTTGATAACTTGGGCTCAGTTCTGGCTGCAAGATTCATTAGCTCTGTGCTCCTGGGCACTTTTTCAACTTCTCAGGCTCAGTTTTGTCATCAGTAAAAATGGGAAATAACTGTGTAGCTCATGGGATTATTCTGATAATGAAATGAGTTCATCTCTCTTACAATACTGGCATTGTAAAAAAAAAAAATACTGGCAGTGTGCCTGACGTGAAATAAGTATTCAAAACAAAAAATTTAAAAACTCGCAACAGCAATAGCTAACACTTAGGTAGCCCTTACTTTAGTAGCCAGGCACTCTTCGCTGGTCTAAGAACTTTATATATATTACCTCATTTTTTTTTTTTCACTCGCAAAACCCTAAGAGACAGATACTATTATCTCGTAGCGATGCAGATGGTGTAGAAGGCTAAACTACAGAGCTAGCATGTGGCAGAGTTGGGGTCAATTCCAGGCAAACTGGCTTCAGAGTCCATGCATTTGGGACTCTCAGAACCCGCAGAATATGCATATTGTCTATGGCTAGTTTTTCCTCTGGGTTGTTCCTTCCTTGTATTAGGGCATTCATTCTTAATCTGTTTATGAATCTGCTCAAAGTTCACTTAGAGTCTGGTATTTATCAATTGTACTTCTACGGAGTAATGTTACTGCCAATATACTTTGCAAAGTATAATTTCTAATTGCCCTAGGAATGACCTATCTCTCCTCTTGCCAGGTCTTGTTGCTTCCCCTTGCTCCCGGTCCTTCTCTAATTTGAGCACTCTGTCTTCCATATCTGGGTGATCAGCCGTCCGCCTTCGTAGTAGCAGCGCAGGGATTCAGTTCTGCCTGCCTTCCTGGGAAGTGTTAGTTCCAGGTTGAGAGTCTATCTCCCATGTGGCTGCTGCCACTTGGGGGCATTCTTGTCTTACCATTTCATGCCCATTCTCCCGTGGACAATAGTTGCATAGCTAAATGGCAGCTCAAACATGTGGGCTTACTTTTGTCACATCATACATATCATATATAGTATATATTATTTCTAACAGATATTTATAAGATACCTATCCAGGACCTTACTAAAGAAAATATGACATTTTAATAATTAAGTATTTTTTGGTAATTGGTAACATATTTTATCTTTACCTGTTCCTTCTCTGATGCTCTTTCCCCCCCCCTTTTGTGTTAGAGCTGAGTTACCATCTTTCTAAAGAACTTCTTTTAACATTTCTCGTCAGGCATGTCCACTGGCAACAAATATTCTCAATTGCTTCTGTCCAAAACAGTCTTTATTTCTCCTTCCCTTTGGAGGATAGTTTTGCAAGGTACAGAATTCTAGGTGGCAGAGGTTTTTCTCTTAACACTTTAAATATTTTATTCCGCTCTCTTCTTGTTTGCATGATTTCTGAGGGGAAGTCAGATGTAATTCTTATCTTGGTTTCTTTTATTCCTCTGACTTCTTTCAGAATTTTTTCTTTACCTTTGATTTTCTGTATTTTGAAAAGGATATGCTTAGGTATATGTGGGTTTTGTTTTGTTTTGTTTTATCCTATTTGGTGTTCTCTGGGATTCCTGGATCTGTGGTTTGATATCTGACTTTAATTTGGAAAAATTCTTAGTTATTATATTTCAAATATTTCTTCTATCCCTCTTTCTCTTTTTTTCTCCTTCTGGCATTCTCATTATGCTTATGTTACACCTTTTATAGCTGTGCCACAGTCCTTGGATATTCTCTTTTGTTTTTTCCAGCCTTTGTTCTCTTTGCTTTTTAGTTTTGGAGGTTTCTGTTGACATATTCTGAAGCTCGGAGATTCTTTAGCCATATTCAGTCTGTTCAGCTGAATTCAGCCATATTCTTTAAACTAATAAGTTTATCAAAGGCATTCTTCATTTTGTTAATAGAGTTTTTTATCTCTAGCATTTCTTTTTGGTTCTTTCTTAGGATTTTCACTTCTTTGGTTACATTGACCATCTATTTTTTTTTTTTGACCATCTATTCTTATATGTAGTCTACTATATTCATTAGAATAGCAATTAGTATATTAATCATAGTGGTTTTAAATTTCTGGTCTGATAATTCCAACATCCCTGCTATATCTGTTTATGATGTTTGCTCAGTCTACTCATATTGTGTGGGTTTGTTTATTTGTTTTGCTTTTTAGTATGCCTTGTAATTTTTTCTTGATAGCCTGATATGATGTACCAGGTAAAAATTAATTGCTATAAAATTAGTAATGTGGTGATGAGGTGTGGGAGTAAGCAAAGTGTTTTATAGACTTATTAGGTCTAAGATTTTTAGTGAGCCTATGCCTATGAACTGTGAATGTCACAAGTATTTCTTAGTTTTTTTCTCCCCCTTAGTGGGAGAGAGTGGCTAGAGGAGAAGAGTATCGCTGACTGTAGTTGTGCCTTTCTCTTTCCTAGGTCAGTTGGGCTCTGATAATACCCCAGCAGGTATTGGGCTTTGGTTAGCTAATTTCTCCTGAGGACAGTCCTTGTTGAGAAAAATAGAATGGCCTGGTATATTTCAAAATGGCCCTTTTCCCTTTCCCTTGCCAGAAGCTCAAGGGGATTTTTCTCCAATATTTACTCTGAGAACCTAGTCAAGTTCCTGAAGACAAATCACACACAATTGTGCCTTCCCCATGACTGGGTCTGCCTGGAGTTTTTAACTCTCAGAGTGGTCCATATGGAATCTCCAGCAATTTATCAATTATGGTTCAGGTTTTCCTCACCTGATACTGATTCCCAGGGTAGTTTCCTCTGCTAAGTCTCTGTTATGGTAAGTTGTGACTCCCTAAATTTGCCTGTCTCTCCAATTTTGGTGACAGCACTTTTCCTTGTGTCCTCACTTCTTATGGATCCTAGAAGAGCTGTCGATTTTTCAGTCTGTTTAGCTTTTTACTTGTTACAACAGAGGAGGAACTTTCAACGTCCTTATATGCTGAGCCAGATACTGGAAGTGACAATCAGTAACTTTTAATCATATAAAGATTCTAAATATTTAGACATAATCATAGTATGTATATAATAACAAAGCAATGGCTTTAATGCATGTTTAAAAAAATAGAGTTATATTTTTATAAAGAAAACTCCATATTACATAGTTCATTGAGAGTAAAAATTTACTCTTTGAACTTTTTGTAAAAAAATTATGTAAATTAGAAAGAAAAATGATATAAACTAGAGGTAGACCAGCTGTGGTCCATGGGCCAAATTTACCTGCTGCGTGTTTCCTTATGGTCCATGAGCTAAGAATTTTTTTTTCATTTTTAAATGATTGGAAAACATGTTAAAAGATGAATGATGTTTTGTGACACATAAAAATTATATGCAATGCAAATTGCAGTGTCCATAAATAAAGTTTTATTGAAACACAGCCACACTGCTTACATATTTTGCATGGCTGCCTTCACTCTATAATGCAGAGTTGAATAGTTTGGCGGGATTTTAGCAGAGCTAAAATATTTACTATCTGCCCTTTGCAGAAAATATTTGCTGGCCCCTTAAGTCCACTAATCAGGAAATAATGCCACAGGCATCCTTGGTAAGGCCAGAGTCCTGTATTACCTGGTCAGGGTCTATTTGCTCTTCTACTCATAACATGCAGAGCTGTCATTGGACTGTGGATGCTGACTGCAATCAGAGGAGACAGTCAGGCAAAAACATTCAGCCTAATCCCATATAACACTCCATTCTTATCTTAATATGCATTTCCTTTGAAAACAAGATGGTTCTTGTAAATTGTTGACTTGTTTTCCAGAAACAAAACTGTCATTGAATGTGGAGTTGCATTTTGAAAGCCTTGGTAAAAGAGGATTTTTTTTTTTCTGGAATGAAAGCTATTTTATTACTTATTTTCCCCACTGTAAAAATGTGCATTTAGTGTAAAAAGTTATAAAAACACAGAGAAACGTAATATGAAGGTAAAAACCACCTAAAATCCCACCTCCCAGAGATAAACACAATTTGACCTTCATTTATTCCGTGGCCTAAGAGAAAGGGTTGATATTTATTTTTCTGCCTGCCAAAGGCTACCTGATGCTGGTCTGGATGCAGCAGAGGAAACTCTTGCAAGACGGAAGTGGCAGGTAGCCTGTGGAGGCTGAGAAAAATTAAGGCCATTCCACCTCAAGTTTAGCATTAGCACAAGTACAGCCATCTTAGGCCCCTGTGAATAAGAGCTGAACTTTACAGGAAAAACTGCAGAATGTCCTTGGCAGGGAATTCCATATCAGAAAGACAACAGAGC
This sequence comes from Canis lupus dingo, assembly GCF_003254725.2. NCBI lineage: Eukaryota > Metazoa > Chordata > Mammalia > Carnivora > Canidae > Canis > Canis lupus. The sequence goes on from NC_064263.1 coordinate 38,405,426, forward strand.
CCACGCCCATGGTAGAAAGTCCCATATTAGAATGAGAACAGAGCTCAATGCCCTTGAAAGCCCCATATCAGAATGTAAACAGAACTTGAGAAATTCCTCCATCCCTTCTGAAAATCCCCTAGACCAGCCTATAAAAAACCCAGCTGTAACCCACTTCGGGGTCCAAGTCCCTGCTCCTCTGTGTCGGGTATACTTGGACCCAAGCTCGAGCTTGCTAATAAACCCTCGTGCGCTTGCATTGGTGTCGGCTCCTTGGTGGTTTCTTGGATTCGCAATCTTGGGCACAACATACCCCACTTTCTTACCCCAAAGGGGAGCCCATTGACTCTTTACTGGTAGTTAAGGGTCAGCTTAACTCTATGAGTCTCCAGCCACTGAGGCTTAGGTGGGAAGTCAGTAGATCTGGCTGCTGTTAGGTCTCAGGCAGTTCAGTTTATATCAGGGACCAAAGTGGGAAAATGCTCTACAGAAAGCATTTCATATGTATTTATTTATTCAACCATTTGATTAGCCAGTCAGTGAATAGAAAGCATATTAGTTTCCTATTGCTGTTGCAACAAATGACCATAAACTTAATGGCTTAAGACAGCATAGATTTTTCTTTTATGGTCCTGGTGGTCAGAAGCCTAAAATCAAGGTGTTGAAAGGGCTGTGTTTATTCTGGAGGCTTCAGGAAAAAAATCGGTTTCATTGTCTTTTTTAGCTTCTAGAGGTTAACTGTGTTCTTTAGTTCATGGCCTCTTCCACATCTTCAATGAACATCACTCCAACATCTGGTTCCATTGTCACATCTCTTTTCTTACTTTTTCTCAACATCTTGCCTCCCTCTTAAAAGGACCCTTGTGATTACATTGGGCCCACCCAGATAACCCAGGATAATTTCTCTACCTTAAGATCTCTAATTTAATCACACCCACAAAATCCCTTTAGCCATGTAAGATAACATACTCATAGTATTCATAGGTTCTGAAGAACAGGATGTGGACATTTTGGGGAGGGCTTTATTCTGTCTACCACAGTATATGAGAACTTGCTTTGTTTCTAACACTAAATTGGGCTCTGGGAAATCAAAGATGAATGACACCCCTCCTCCTTCCAATTGCTGAATTCCAGACCAGGGGAAAAAGCATGAACAAAGGCACAAAAGAATGGAATACTGGTATGAGAAATGGTGATCAATTTAGCATTTGAGAAATCCCATATATTATTTAGTACTCATTGGATGAAGCTTTAGATGCCAACTTGATTGGGTTTAAACACAAATGATTTTCTTAAAAGAATGTAGGATGACAAATGGAACTGAAGGTCAAGTGTGCAGTCAGGCCTCTGGAAGGTCTGGAACAGGACCTGGGAAGCAGATAGAAACCCAGGTGGGTTCTTTCCATGTGTCTGCTCCTGATATCCAGCCCATATGGCTAAAATGAACTTTGCTTTTTGGGAAAAAAAAAAATACAGTCACCTTTTTGTACTCTGACCTCGGTGATATCACACAGTGATGTTACAGAGGAATCTTTGAGAAAGTCTTCAGGTGGGGGGTTTGAATGTCATATTGTACTGCCACATAACGATTTTTTCTTTTAATGGGGATGTTGGTAATTAATTTATTATCATTATTCTTAGATTATGGAGGGTCTAAAGTCATAGGATAAATATCACTATACATGGTGTAAAATATCTGATTGCCCTGAGAAAAAATAAATAGCATATCCTGATTCTATTAATTTGTTTAGGAATTTTGCTAAAAATTTCCTGGTTTGGTCATTGGAGGAAGCTGGTGAAGGGTACAGGGGAACTCTCTATACTGTTTCGTAACTTCTTATAAACCTCAAATTACTTAAAAATTAAAGTGAAGTAAAGAATACAAACAAGAAAATCCCCAAATAATCTTATCCCTCCCCAAATAGTTATCAATTGGAAAATTTTTTTTTGAAAGCATTGAAAACAACAAAATATGCCCTAGGTGATTCTGAGGCAGATTGAGAATGGTTGCCTTAATATATTTAAGGAAGTGAGTACCTTTGTGTAAGATCAAATTCGATTCCCCTAATGAGGACTTCAACCAAACAAGGTTTTGATGGGATTAAATTTAGGAGAGTTTATGGGTAGAATTTATCTTCTGTTTTCAATCTCAGAGAATGTAATAAAAGGTCAGAGCACCTCTTTTACCGTACTGTAGAAATGACTCAGAAATTTCCTACAGAGGCTTGGCTTCTGGCTTCAGACACTCCACCCAATGTTATTTGTCCCTAACATGAATGAGCAATCTGCTTGGGGTTCAGGCTGCCTGAATAATTGACACTTTCTTCCTCCAGGCACTGTGATGAATGCTAGGAAGGTGATACAAAGGGATTATTGGGCATTATATTTAATATGGAATAAAAGGGCACGTGAAACCCTCTGCCCTGTTTTTATTTTTTTCTTTTAGTGTCCTGAGATTTCTGTCTCAAAGCAATTTAACAAATCAAAATGTATTCAAGCCGAAACAGGAGGAATAATTCTTGATCTGGGCAGATCCTTAAATAGAGGGAAAATTTTTGGGTGAAAAAGACATTTAAGGAAGTTATTTTGATCTTAAAATATAATAAATTTCACTTCTGGTAGAGTTGTAGGTATTAGGGAGGTTCGTGTTTTATATTAGATTTCAGACTTTACAGGCAAAAAGTGGGTATAGCTATTTAAGTGCATTAGTCAGGAATTTATTTATTTATTTATTTATTTATTTATTTATTTATTTATTCATGAGAGACACAGAGAGAGGCAGAGACATAGGCAGACAGAGAAGCAGACTCCCTGCAGGGAGTCTGATGTGGGACTCAATCCTAGGATCCTGGGATCATGACCTGAGCCAAAGGCAGATCTCAACCACTGAGCCACAAGGGTACCTCAGGAATCTTTATTTAGGAGTTCCAGGGGCCCAACTAGTTAGCGTGTGGTACTTATACAAGAATCTTTTTATTTAAAAGTGACAGAGTAGTTTAAAGGAAAAGGATGTACTAAAGGAAAAGGAAAGATGTACTAACTGGAAAGTTGAAGGCATCTCTGCCTTCAGGTATGGCTAGACCCAGGAATGAAGCAAAGTCATTGGATTGATGCTATTTCTTTACTTGACTCTGCTTTCTGCTATCTTACCTCTTTTCTTGGCACATTTTCCCCAGTGTGGTGGCAAAGATATATTTCAGTAGTCCCAGGAGACACTCTTTCAGCTAACTAACCCCAAATGGAAAGAGCACAGCTTCCCCGGTGGCTCCAGGCAAATTCCTAGGTGTGGCTGTCATTATACTGGTTAAGTCAGAAGCCCATCTCTGAAGCAATCACTGTATAAAAAAGGAAGGGTACTCCTATTGGTTAGGCCTACATGATGTGCTGACTGCACAACCAAGATGTGAAGTCAGTTTTCTGAACTTTATGTAGACTGAAAATAGAGCAGAGGATGCCCATTGGATGAGGATCATCGATGGGCATTGGCTGCCGCAGTAGACATCATCAAGTGGGTGCCAAAGTGGTGATGGATATCCTGAGGTGACTAATACATCTTATTTGTGAACATGCAAGAGAAACCCCACACCCAGAGTCCCAGTAATACCACGCTCAAGGTGAATATTGTTGAAAACAGGGATGGATGTCATTAACAGATAAAGAGTCTGTAAAGCACGAGTTACAGGGTGAAATTATAAATGAAATATATATAAATGAAAACCAAGGTGGGAAATTAAAGTCAGACCTTGTGTAGTTGGGCTTACAAGGGTATTAATTTGTGTTAAAAAGCTTCATTTTTTGTGTTGGCCTGTCTTGTGAAGTTTCTTTTATATTTGATATATTACTCTTTGAGAATCTAGAAGCTGACTTCTTATTGTGGAGAGGGACAAGTTAGTGGGGGAAGAGAGGAGGGAATGTGGAAGGGAGCTAGAGAAAAGAGAAGAGAAATGGTATGTATTTAGGTCTAATTTAATTGTTAGATTTATAAATTTATATGAATGAATGTTACACAGCAATAAAGAGTTTAAACATGTTAGTCTTTCATTTATTGGTTTATCCTTAACAGTTTCCCCATGAATTGTCTATAGGCCAAAATGTTTCTCCAAAATGTTTGAAAAAGTGCCCCAAATAAGCATCATGTGAGACTTCTGTTGATATGAGGATGGGATAAAATGAAGGGATTCTTGAGAGCTGAATCATTGAGGGGCATGAAGAAAATCAGCAACTGCAATTTCCAAATTTCCAAAAAGGATGTCAACAGCATGTGTTATACCATATGTTATACCATGTTGAGAGCTTTGGAATAACTTAGAAAACTTAAGGAATTTTCAAAAACAAAATAAAACAAAACAACAACAAAAAAGAAAGTTCTAGGAATTTTTAAAAAATTGGTAGCAGTCTCTTTCTCAGATCAATTGCATATTCAAGATTTTAAAGATGGCTCAAGCAACTCTTTCTAGCTCTATTTGTTGGGTTTTCCTGGGCACTGGCTTTCCCACTAAAATATCTTCCACTTTTTTTTTTTATAGGGGTCTTTCCAAGCAGTTCCAGATGAATAGGTGGGAGGAGAAGCTAATTTTCTGGGAAGATTTTTCTGTTAATTAGCAGTGCTGGGTTAACTCTTGGATTTAACGGATCCTTTTGAGTACACATCCAATTGAGTACTTCTATAATGTTTTAAACCTTTGGTTGATTTAAGAAGCACTTGTATTTGGTAAAAAGAGAGACAGAATTGAAGGATAAGAGCTCTCTTCTTGGAATTACCATCTACTATATATATATATATATATGGAATTTTATGGAAATTTATTAATGTCTTTTAGCCTGGATAGTCCAAGCTATAAAGTAGATATGATCATACCTACTGCAGAGGCTTTGGAGCATTACAGTAGGTAAAGAACTTTGTCAAGTGCTCAGCATATTTTAGGAAACAAGCATGGACAAAGTCTATCATTGGACCATAAGAACAATAATCTCATTTCAGCTGTGGCACAGATTTCCATAGATCTATCTGTGGACCGGACTATAGTCTGGTCTTTTGATGAATTTCCATAGAGCCAGTGATTTACTACCTGATGCCCCTGAGAGTAGGAAGCTCAAAGAGGCTTTCAGGAAATATATCCACCACAGGAATTTTACTAGCCTGTACATTGCCCCAAACCTATTTAATCAGGGTTAAAGATGATGGGCCATCAATCTGAATATAAATACATACTTCTTTTTAAAAACCCTGGAGACAAATTACAAATTATGACCTATAAATGAACCCAGGGTATTTATGCTTCTTCTTGGAAGATTTCCAAGATGCCATTAAAGAAACTTATTGGTGGATTTAAGCCTTACCCTCTCCCAACTCACCATGCCAAGGTATAGTAGTTAAGAATTGATTTGCTTGTTCCAAATGGGCCAGCAAAGAATACTTCCAAAATCACTCTGGGAAGGTGGATGTAACAATGTGTGTGATCTTATTGCAAATGGCATTTGTCTTAGTCTGTTCAGGTCGCCATAGCAAAGTACCATAGACTGAGTGGCTTAAGTAATAGACATTTGTTTCTCACAGTCCTGGAGGCTATGAAGTCCAAGATGAAGAGGCTGGCAAGGTAGGTTTCATTCTGATGCCTCTTCTCTCGACTTGGAGCAGCCACCCTCTTGCTGAGTGCTCACATGACCTTTTCTTCGTGTATGGGGAGGTATGACCAGTTTTTCTTTTCTTAAGGACACTAATCCCATGAGAGGGGCCCTACCCTTATGACCTTATCCCAAACTAATTACTTCCCTAAGGCCCCACCTCCAAATACTGTCTGTTGTATTGGAGCTTAAGGCTTCAACATATGAATTTGAGGGGGACACAAACATTCAGTCTTCATATTTTTGAATGTCAAAGATATGGGAAAATATGGCTACAAATATAAAAGACACATAACTTCTTTTTTTTGGGCAACACATAAAATATTTTATTTTATTTATTTTTTATTTATTTATTTTTATTGGAGTTCAATTTGCCAACATATAGCATAACACCCAGTGCTCAACCCGCCAAGAGCCCCCTCAGGGCCCTCACCCAGTCACCCCAACCCCCTGCCAACCTCCCCTTCTACTATCCCTTGTTCATTTCCCAGAGTTAGGTGTCTCTCATGTTCTGTCACCCTCACTGATATTTTCACTCATTTTCTCTCCTTTCCCTTTATTCCCTTTCACTAATTTTTATATTCCCCAAATGAATGAGACCATATAATGTTTGTCCTTTTCCGATGGACTTATTTCACTCAGTATAATACCCTCCAGGTCCATCCATGTTGAAGCAAATGGAGGGTATTTGTCGTTTCTAATGGCTGAGGAATATTCCATTGTATACATAGACCACATCTTCTTTATCCATTCATCTTTTGATGGACACCGAGGCTCCTTCCACAGTTTGGCTATTGTGGACATTGCTACTATAAACATTGGGGTGCAGGTGTCCTGGCATTTCACTGCATCTGTATCTTTGGGGTAAATCCCCAGCAGGGCAATTGCTGAGTCATAGGGCAGATTTATTTTTAACTCTTTGAGGAACCTCCACATGGTTTTCTAGAGTGGCTGCACCAGTTCACATTCCCACCAACAGTGCAAGAGGGTTCCCCTTTCTCCACATCCTCTCCAACATTTGTTGTTTCCTGCCTTGTTAATTTTCCCCATTCTCACTGGTGTGAGGTGGGATTTCATTGTGGTTTTGATTTGTATTTCCCTGATGGCAAATGATGTGGAGCATTTTCTCATGTGCTTGTTGACCATGTCTGTCTTCCTCTGAGAAATTTCTGTTCATGTCTTTTGCCCATTTCGTGATTGGATTGTTTGTTTCTTTGCTGTTGAGTTTAGTAAGTTCTTTATAGATCTTGGATACTAGCCCTTTATCTGATTGATCATTTGCAAATATCTTCTCCCATTCTGTAGGCTGTCTTTTAGTTTTGTTGACTGTTTCTTTTGCTGTGCAGAAGCTTCTTATCTTGATGAAGTCCCAATAATTCATTTTTGCTTTTGTTTCTCTTGCCTTCATGGATGTATCTTGCAAGAAGTTGCTGTGGCCAAGTTCAAAAAGGGTGTTGCCTGTGTTCTCCTCTAGGATTTTGATGGAATCTTGTCATTTTGAGTTTATCTTTGTGTATGGTGTAAGAAAATGGTCTAGTTTCATTCTTCTGCACGTGACTGTCCAATTTTCCCAGCACATTTATTGAAGAGACTGTCTTTTTTCCAGTGGATAGTCTTTCCTGCTTTGTCGAATATTAGTTGACCATAAAGTTGAGGGTCCACTTCTGGATTCTCTATTCTGTTCCATTGATCTATGACACATAACTTCTTGAATCTGACTATTTACCCCTCCACTGCTAAACTAATTGATTATCAAGACACCTGAGTGGCACAGTTGGTTAAGCATCTGCCTCCAGTTCCGCTCATGATCTCAGGGTCCTAGGATTGAACCCTACATTAGGCTCCCTGCTTAGCAGGGAGTCTGCTTCTCTCCCTTCCCCTTGCTTGTGATCTCTCTCTCAAAATAAATAAAATCTTAAAAATAAAACGAAAAATCTCCCATTTGATTATCTCATTGTTATCTTTCTCCTTTCCTCAACCCACCTAAACAATTTAAAAACCTGTTCTCACCCAGATAATTATTTTAGAATTTACCCTATCACTCAATCACCACTTCAGTCATCACCAAATATTGTAATTTTGACTGATAGTATTAGCCTGTTTTTCGGGGGAAGGAAACAATATTTGCAATAAATAAATATTTACAAAAAATAAATACTTGCATAGGTAAACATAAGTCCCACAATCTGTTTGATGTTGTGTTTTGTAGGATTATCTTATGTAAAGTCTATAAAAAGGAAAACTGGAACATAAGAATTTGTCACTATTGGTTCAGCACTAAAAGGGGTAAAATGACCATAGCTAGCAGAAGATTCTGATTAAGGAAGTAGCTTTTGTTGTGGGGCAGGATCTTACCAGGCTTTGCCAGTGACGAAATGAAATATCCCTGCTGGCCATCAAATTTCTTACACCTCAATTTTTTCTCTTAAGGAAGATCCTGATAATTTAGTTCCTCAGCTTAATGAGGGTGCTCAATCTCTAGAAAATAAATTTTGGTCCTTGGAAAGAGAAAGTCATTGTAAATTATATTCACCAACCTTTGGCAAGTTAAATTCATGGTGGTGGTGGTGGTGGTGGGGATGGTGGTCAATTTCCCAAGCCTGGTCCACTCTGAGTGCAGTGAAAAAAAAAAATTGAGTTTCTACACTTCAAAGCTTAGAATGAGAACTTGGATATGGAGAGTGCACCAAGACACTGACGGCAGTGAGACCTTGCTTGAATTGCCAGCCGGTATATCCATGTCTCTTATGTCTTCTCACTTGCCACATCTGGATGGGCATGTCAGTTGCCACCTGCCAGCTACTGTGTCATCTTCATATACACGGCAGGTTATCTCCCTGGCCACACCCACAGAACAGCTCTACCCTATGAATAGAATATTCGGCAGCATACATGGTAACTGTGCCAGAATGCTGCAGGACATAAAACAGAATTGTATATTCAGGATCTTTCATCATTTATTTATATGCAACATTCCATCTACCCAAAAAGTCTGCATGGAAGCTTAATTTTATGGGGACACATTTCATAACAAGAATCTGTGAAGGTTTTTAGAAGCTTTAAGAAAGTTTGAATAGAGTTGTGTATTCCTCCTTTGAGTGGAAGGTTATGTACAATAGAGTTACATACAACACTGAACCCAACAGGGCCTGTCTCTTCAAGCACAGTTAGCACCTGAACTTTATTATTATTTTTTATTTTATTTTATTTTATTTTTTTAGCACCTGAACTTTAGAAACCATGTTTTAGGAGAAGACTCTGGCTGGGAACTTTGAGGTAAAATAAGCAGAAGGCAGTTTTTATTCATTATATTGAAGATTAGACATCCTGGGAGCCCTCGGGCCACTAGCCCATTTAATGTAGACGTTTTTGATTCAATCTTTTTGCTGGATCTTTTTGGATTTTTTTGCTATTCTGTTAACAGAATCTTGCTGAAGATAATGGTTTCTGTAGTTCTTCAGAGTACAAGTTCCATAGAACTGCATGCATTCATATAATCCTTTAACTTTAAAGAGACCTTTGTCCTTAGAACAGCTGTCTCTATGAATATTTCATTAGTGAATGTTTACTAGCAACACTTTTCAAATTCTCCTTTATTTTAAACAACTTAACTGGTTCTCCTTTGTTAATAGATTTATGTATTTTTTCCTTAAGACTCTTGCTAGAGACCATCTTTCAGATATTCTAGGGATTTATAGGTAAAGCATCCATAAATTTTCTCTAAGTAGAGATATCAATGGGGTTCTATGTATTATTGGTTTAAAATAACTCTACAAAAATAGTTCCTTAAATAATGGAATAGTGATGTATTTGAAATGCAAAAAAGAGAATTTAATAATACATTTTCCAAATGAACAAAAGTTAGAGTGCCCAGCATATCCTTAAATATAAACATATTGGCGAAAGACTGAGATCTCAGGTTGCTCACTATACTTTCCCCAAAATGTCAAGCTAAAGTTCATGCTGGTGCTAACAGAATCTGTTATCTGGTGATAAATTCCCATCCCTGTGGACGTTAGAGCCTCCTTCAAATACTTATGCATTTCTGTTGAGCAAGTTTTTTAATAGATATATTCAAGTCATTGATCCAAATGCTCACGCAACCTTAGACATATAACTACAAATTTCTTTCCAGCTAGATGTCAATTGATCAGCATACTTCAGGGTTTGGTTTTAATTTTTTTTTTTTAATTTAACCTGTGGTCCTTCTGACATTCCAAATATCTATTTTTTGTTTATCAGGTTTTCATGTAATCCACAGAAGAGCCTAAGGTTGCAGAGACAGGAAGCACAAATTCTACAGGTAGGTCAGTGGGAGTGATGGTGAGAGGACAAAGCACAACATGTAAAGTGTTGGTCTAATGCATATATTGTTTCCCGGAGGAAAGCACCACCCTGGCAAACATCGCCCTGAAATGGTGCCTTATCTGAACCTTTAACAGGCTATTCTATCATTCCATAAACTGGATACTCCTGGAGATGGGTATGTGGCAAGTCAATTGTTGCGCTTTCTTTGAATTAACATGGATATCTTTGTTCCAGAGAATGTTGTGTGGGACCCAGTAGCAATAGGTCAGGCATTCTTAAGTCCATGAAAAGTGGTGCTGAGTGGGTAAGGCAAACTCATATCCATAGTATGTCTCAATTTCATAAGGACAAACAGCTGCCCCCTCGAGGGTATATGGAGTATTCTCTAGATCCTAAAACAGGTTGATCCCCTGCTGTTTTCACCTTCCAGTTAACTACAGGTGCAAAAAAGGATCAGTAATTGTGATTGTCTATATGCCTGGGGTCGTTGCCACTCTGCTTACTGCCTCCACAGGTCCCTGTTGCCCTCAGATCAATCCAACGCCAAATCCTGTTGTGAGGTTTGTTTTCCCAAGGCCGCAGGGACTGTCCTAGCATGAGTTTCCTAGAAAACAGGATCTGAGGCAAAAATTTGCATCCTAACTTTTTATTTTATTTTTTAAAGATTTTATTTAGTTATTTGAGAGACAGTACGCACATGCTAGCTAGCATGGGGAAGGGAAGGAGCAGAGAGGGAGAGGCAGAGAGAGAGAAGCAGATTCCCCACTGAGCAGGGAGTCCTATATAGGGCTGCATCCCAGGACCCTGAGATCATGACCCGAGCTGAAGGCAGATGTTTAACCAACTGAGCCACCCAGGCATCCCTGCATCCTAATATTTTAGAGGAGAGTTTGATCTCAAGAAAGTTAAAGTGAGGGAAAAGGAGAAGTGAGGCAGGGGCAAGAGGGAGAGCAAACCCAAGGGATGTGTTACTGAGTTGGGCCACCATCTTGTGGATAACAAACCTTTTAACTACTCAGCCTCATAGGATGTCTTCAGAGAGGCCAAATAAGCTTTTACTGCACCTTTCAAACCATCTATGGTGTGGGCATTGGACAGGGGTAGGAGAAGAAGAGGGAAACGTTGGTAAATTTATGAGCTCCCCCCTGTCTTGTCTTCTACGGGTTAAGCCCATTCCAGGAGGCCTGACTTCCTCTGCACTTCTGGATTATGCTGCCTCACCTCTCCAGGGAGCTGTTGGGGAAAACAGAGCTTTTGTTGGTTCCTCTTTCCCAATCAGTCCCATGTCTGAGGCCACTTGATCTGTGTGTGCATGGTGGAGGGTAGAGGAAGCTTCAGTGATGTGCTTTGTGACCACGGGAATTGTGAAGCATGCTTGGTTGGGGGTGGAAGTGGGCATAAGCAGTGCAAAGTAGGTGTGGTCCTAAGAATCTGGGGTAATGCCTAAAGGGTCTAGTGTAGGTGCATTCAGAAAATAGCTATTTGCCCCAGACCTTACCCCACTAGATTCTTATCTGACTGGAAAATTGCACAGGAGTAATTAAGAATACATTTCCAGCCATGAATTCTTGTAAAACATTTATACTTCTTGCTTTCTCTAGGGCACCTAGCAAAGTGCCTGCCACATAAAAGGCTCTGTGCAATTTGGCTTTAGAAGCCTCATAGTTCTTTTGAAGCCATCTCCAGTAACTGATGGGCCCCGTGGACAAATTACCTCACTGGTTTATGGAATCGGTGTTTCACAAAGTGTACATATTAGGCAAGTAAATGAAAGGAAAATCCCAGTGTTTTGGACATTTAATTAACTGGTTCATTCCTATAACTTAAATCTCAACCTACTGACTAGTTTTTTTATCCTTTTTTGAACAAGTTTATTACTTTTTTCTTTGAACATACAGGAATTTAAGCCATGTTTCTTAACATAAAATAATTTTTATGCCCTTTTAGAAAATTGTAGAGCTGTTTATTTCTGGATTTAAAATAAGCAGGAAAAGCCACTAGCTCAGATTATATGTTTAATTGGTACATTTAATGTTTACTTTGTAGGGAAGAATAGGGAATGGGGGAGGGTAGAAGATAAGAAGGAACCCAAGAAGCAGTAGAAATATATTGATTGGCATTTGGAAACAGGAGAAGGTTTTTTGTTCTTTCTTTCTTTTTTTTTTTCTTTTTTTTTTTTTAAAGCCAGGGAATCCTATATTGCAACTAATTAAGATACTAAGATTTCTTGCCAGCATTGATGAATTAGTTCTCTCAGTCAATATATCCAGTGCTTGAACTATCATTTTATGAAATTCAACTCACACACAGATATTTAAGTTATATCCTCTGAGAATTCATAGATCAATAAAACAAAAATAATCAGCCATTGGGATGGTTTAAACAGTCCTAATCATCTGCAATAACTCATATTAAATAAAGATCTTCACTGTTCTTTTAGAGGTGAGGATATGGATATGGAAGGGGATGCTTGCTTAGGCTACTCAATTAGACAACTAGCTAGTTCTGCCTCATTCAGATATTACTCATTAACAACAATTTGAAAGGTCTTCAGAAATATTTTGTTAATAAAAACAACACATTTTTATTTGGCAAGGATGAACTATATGAGCACAGAAGCTATTGAGAGTTTACTTACATGTTTATTACATACATCTGCTTTATGATATATGCCATATGTACTTTATATTGTAAAGAATATATATTATGTATATTTCCAATATTGTCCTATGTTATAAATACTACTTAGGTACTCTTGCAGGGGCCAACTACAAATACTTTCTCATTAGGGCGTTAGCTAAGCCCTTAACTAGAATTGTGAGAATTGCAGACTCTTTCTAGTCCTTTCTTGTTTCACTAACCAGGTTAGGAATCTCTATTCCATGTTCTATGACTTAGACTGATCCTCCAAACCACTGACTTCTTGGTAATCTTGATATCTTACCTATTACTGAGAATTCTTACCTATCTGCAGTTACCCAAAGTTCCATCCCTGATGCAGAGTTTATCAGCAACAAATGTAGGCAATAGAGGACACAGGGATTCAGATAACTTCCCCTTCAGTGCCTGGCAAATGCCCTCAGCTATGAGCCACCATGTGGGAGTTGTTTCTGCAACTAATTTATTCAATATCTATCTATCATCTATCTATCTATCTATCTATCTATCTATCTATCTATCTATCTATCTCATTTGTATTTTTCAGCTTCATTGAAGTATAACTGACAAATATAACTGTTGGTTATTTAAAGTGTACAGCATGAGGGTTTCATATACATAGAACATTGTGAAGGGATTCCTGCATCTAGTTAATTAACACACCCACCACCTTTCATATTTATATATTGATTTATTTTTCCATTGGGGGGTTGGGAGAACTTGGTACATATTTATTGAGTGTCCACTTTGTGCCAGAGATTATGATAAGTGCTAGGAATACTGAGGGGAGTAAGATGTGCCTGGACTCTGCCCTCCTGGACCTTACACCTCAGTAGACGTTATCGCTAATGAAATGAACAGCCACATAGGTGAACGCTGGGGTATGGAAACTTCCAGAGTGCCTTTGAGTTAAATAACAAGAGGGACACCGTGAAGGCTTCCTTGTGGAGGGACATCTGATATGTGAAGGAGGAATATGTACAGCTAGCTGGATGTGGAGCATTTGATAGTTCAGAGACTTAAGTGATTCAAGAAAGTCAAGTTGAATGCTGCTTGATAGAATTTCCTACAGTTAAGATTGTCCTTGTCTCTCAGGAAAACTCAGGTTAAGTGTTGGGCTCCAAGTCAGATGAGCCTGGGTTTGAATCCTAGCTCTCACAGTGATTACTGAGGGTTTTAGTTGTACATGACAACACTCACTCTTCCCTACTTAAGCAGAAAGTGTTTGTGAGTGGAGATTCCATAGCTTAGAGAAACTTTGGAGAGCCCGATGAACCACATTGGTTTCTATACAGCTAAGAACACAACAGCTTGGAGAAACACTCAAGCACATCACGGGACTATTTTAGGGGAGTCCCACTGGTTCTGGGGCTGTTGCTGTTACGACATTGGGGACCAGAAACTGAACTTCCCACACAGCTGCTGTGGAAGAAACACACGAAGAGACCACAATCTCCATGTGTGGAGGCCCTTCCCAGTCACTTCTCCTTCTAGATGTTGCTTATGAGAACCTAGGCTGCACATGGAGCCCAGTTTCAAGGGGGTCTAGGTAATGTAGTCTTTAATTTTCCAGCCTCTATGATACTGGGTGTTATATCAGAAATATGTTGGAAGGAGTAGTGGATGAGCCAATTTTCTTTATATGTCACATGCACTTACTGGCCATGTGACTTTGGGGAAATTGCTTAATCTTTCTGAGCCTCCATTTTCTCATCTGTAAAATGGGATCAGTAATGGGCCATAGCTCATAGGGTTGTTGTGAAGATCTATCATGGATAATAAATGCTAGTCCTTAGCTTAGATGTGTGAAATTGTGAAATAAATGTTGTTTTTTCATTGCTATTACTAAAGTTATTATAAGTGGTCCTATTGGGGCACCTGGGTGGCTCAGCGGTCGAGCATCTCCCTTTGGCTCAGGTCATGATCCTAGGGTCCTGGGATTGAGTCCCGCATCGGGCTCCCTGCAGGGAGCCTGCTTCTCCTTCTGCCTATGTCTCTGCCTCTCTTTTTCTCATGAATAAATAAATAAAATCTTTTTTAAAAAAGTGGTCCTACTTTAAAGGAACTGTGTGCCTTGAGAAATAATGAAGTCAGGCTGTCTTTGGACTTTGCTGTTGGGAAATAGCTACCTGTTCTGTACTGAATACACGCATTGCTTTGCCAAGCCCAGGAAGGTGAATTTCTGGTAGACAGAATAGTTGAGATTGGAGGTGAAACAGAGAATGGTAGGCAAGACTTACAAAACTCATAAAAACCCCTTAGTGCTTATTTAGTGCTCTAAAATTCAATCATGAGCTGTTTAGTCCTTTTGTGTCTTTTGGGTTTTGTTCTTGTGTTAAGAATTGCAACAAAACCACTGTGTCTTTTATTGCCTGTTTGCCTATTTTAATTATGAGTCCTCCCTGGTGGACTGGTCTCACTGTGGCAGACAATATCTTGGTTGTATCTGTTCTACCACCTTAGAGGGCCTGGAATTGTCATGGTCTTCAAACTACTTGTCAGCTGCTCAACCCCCATTTGAGCCCTTTTAGATGCTCTCCCTGCAGACCCACCTTTTTTTTTTTTTTTTCCTTTGCTAATAGTTATAACTAGAAACCAGTGTTTCAGGATCCTCTAGTACCAAGCTAGTACTCTCCTGAGTTCTCTTATGAATCCCTATGTTGATCCTTACTGATTAGCGGTCTAGCTGTCTACTCCATCATGAGGACACAGCATTGATACTCTGATTTTCAGCTTTACTTTCACGGGGGTGGGGGAGGTTGGTTCCAGTCCCACCAATTTTCTGGTTGGGTGTTGGGGTGTATCCATACTCTGTGACTTGAATATTTCAGATCTTGAGTGGTCCCATCCCTTAACTGAGCACTCACTGAGCTCAGTTCACTCATTTCACCAGTGAAATCTGATAGTCAGTGCTGATTACTTCTGGAATTAAAGCTCTGAGACAGTGTTCTCTCTGACTAGGCTAGACAACCTACCTCTCCCTGCCAGTGTCTGTATTTAGGTTGTATTTTCCCAGTCTTTATAGAGAAGTTCATACCGCAAAGTTCTCAACCTGGAGCCACTGAGATTATGACCAAAGTGAAATCTTTATGAGCAGCATATTGCAAATCCTATGAGAATGAGAAACAGGATAGATACCTTTGGAAGAAAGGCCCACTAAGCATCGCTGAGAAGATCTTTACTTGCGTCATTGCTCTGCACCGCCAGCCATGGCGACGTTGCTGTTCAGAATTTGATGTACGGGGCAATTTGTATATACAACATCCTTCCATCTTTCATTTTCAAAAAGGCTTTATTTTTATCCCCCAAATATCCTTCAATTTACTTATCCTAAGGAGTCCTGCTTCTTTGGCAGTTTTCCTCTGGCTGCATTAGTTGGAAATCTCTCTGCACCTCTCCTGCACTGCTCATCTTTGTCTGACTGACAGCATCTAAGAGATGACCTCTCTCCGGGAATAAGTGGAGGGATTTCTCGGGAATAACTAAAAGTCTTTTAAAAAACAAAGCCTTCTTCCAACCATTTGTAATTTTCCTCTGAGTGCTCAGCAAAGAGAAATAGCTCATAGAAATCTCCCTCCTTGTATTTGCCCTTTGAAGGTCTCAAACCATTTTCTGTCCATTATTTAGGGGCTATTCGGGCAGAACTGTATCTTAGAGATGTCACCTTTTCATGGAAGGGTCCTGTCTTTAATATGCAGAGTAGATGGAAGCCTACAAAAATGTGAGCATGGTGTAAAAGGATTTTACATTGCAGTGTGAATGATGACAACATTTTTAATCGAGAAGAGCATTGCTGTGCATGAGCCAAGAGACTCTTTCTGGCTGTTGGGAACTATTTCCTCCAGGACTCATCCCACCAGTCCGTCATCAGGTAAGAGTGTTTCTTGGGCTGTATGCCAGTTCTTGGATGGCTGAAACACTTGCCTGGAGGACTCTGTCTACTTGCCCCACAGTGCTCTCTGAACACAGTGTCACCCAGAGTGACTCACATAGAAAGCTGTTACCTCATTTTTGTTGACTTCCATTGTGTGAGCTGAAGGTTGAGTTTAGCTGAAAGAGAGGAAGATGAGGACCAGGAATGAGACCACTAATTGACAATCTCAATTATCGAATGACACATGAGAACATTGAAGCTCTTAATAAGGAAGGTAAGGTAAAAGCCTTGCCCTCTACTGGATATCTTTTGCAACAAGGTACTTGTGAGTCATAGCTGAGCTAGGGGCAGGCATGGTGAGTTCAAGGGGGTTGATGCAATGGCATGAAGATTTTTCAGTGAACAACTCCTGTTGGATCTCACAGGAGAGAAGGATGGGAGATGACTCCCATTTCTACCAAATGGAAGGGAATAACCTTGAGAAATTTCTTCATTGAAGACTGCCCTGATACTACTATAGCCCCAGATGTAAGCTGAACTCTACCAACCCCTTCCATCCCCCTTATAAGATAGAGTCAGCTCAAACCCTGATTTCATGCCTCGTAATCTCTAAGTTTCAGTTTTTATGTGTACCATCTTTTGTTTCTTCTGCATATGGAGTCTGAGATAAAACGCAAACTCTTCCTTGATTTCCTCAAGAATATCTAGTTCAGCAAACCAGAAAAAAATATAATCAATTTTATTAAAGATATGGGGGTAAAGGGAGAAGTCACATCACCATTTGCCAGATAAATAAATGAATTTTTCATATTAGAGATTTTGTTTTCATTTTTTTTTTTTACTTTCATTTCATTCCCTAACCACCAAGAAATGTTTCTCACTAGCAGCTCTTTACCCCTGTGAGGTCTGAAGCTTCAGTTGTCTCCTATTTCTCTTTCACACACCTTTTCCAGACTGCCCTAAGGGAACTTTATATTTTTAATCCTGCTATTGTACAGAACAATGCAGTTTTTCCTAAGTCCAGATCATAAAGTTGGATATCCAAACACATCAATAATCCAACAAAGCAATGGTGAAATGGTGATCATGAATAAACAAATTAACAAACAAGCAAAAAAAAGTTGTTATACCACTATTTTTCATTTTAACAAATGTGTTGAATAACTATGGTATGCCAGGCACTGTTCTGAACATTGGCCATTTCTGGACAGAAATTTGCACAGCATTTTTACCTTCTCAGGATTAGAACCTGGTTTTAATTGGAGTACCACATTTGTTGCCTTTGGGTCAAGACTTTTGGTAAGTTCTGACTCCTATACCTGGTAGTTCATTTATTCATTCAATTCTGGAAAATGGACATCATCTCTGATGCACACAATCCACCCTCCTAGGAGAAGTAGTCAACTCAGAAAAGATGGGGCTCTCTCTCTGAAGAGAGAGGCTCCCTCTGAAAAGTTGCAGGGTGCTGCCATGGACTTCAGAAATACTGAAGAGATGAAAAGAGATGACCAAAGGAATGTGACGATCTATAAAGGAGTGAATTTGCTCCTCCAAGAGCCTTCTAAAATAATTATGTCTGGGTGCCTGGAGAGATAGTTGGGTCTGCCTAGAATTTTCTCTACTTTGCATATCTATTTGAATTGGTGGAGCACAGGACACCATTTATTAGGAGCATTCTACTTCTACATAAATATCTACAATTGCTATGAGAGAGGAAAATAAATATAAATATTTAAAGTGTGGGGTCTGGAATCAGACTGTCTATGCTTAAGTCCTACTCTTAAGCTTCTTTGATGTGACATTGGGCTACTATTTAACTTCTCTATACTTGATTTTCTCAAAGAGTTTTTGCGAAGTTGATAGTTAGTTTTATGAGTCATCTTGATTGGACCACAGGGCACCCAGAAATTTATCACACATTATTTCTGATGTGTCTGTGGGGGTGTTCCTGGATGAGATTAATATTTGAATTGGAGGACTGAGTAAAGCAGATTGCCCTCCCCAGTGTGGGTGGGCCTCATCTTATCCATTGAAGCCTGAATATAATAAAAGACTGAGTAAAAAAGAATTCTTTACCTCCATCTGGCAATTTTTGAGCTGGAAAAGACATTGGTCTTTTCCTGCCTTTCAGACTTGGATTTAGACTAGAACTATACTATCTACTCTCCTGGGTCTCTAGCTTACTGAACATAGATCTTGACTACTCAGATTCCATAATCATGGGAGCCAATTCCGTATAGTAAATAAATATATATGTATGTGTATATACATATTTATAAATATTTAGTATATATGTATATGTATATATATTTACTACACTATATATATTTATATATTTACTATACTATATATATTTATATGTATTTACTATATATATATATATATATATGCATATACCATTGTTTCTGTTTCTCTGGAGAACAGACTAATACACAAGGATTATGTAAAATGATCTAAGTATAGCCCTTAGCACACTGCTAAGTTTTACAGAGTCAGCATTCATATGCTTCATGATCCTTCAGATGTTTCTTAAGCCAACTTTGTGCTGGACACTTCCAGATACTGGAGATACAGTGGTAAACAAGATATTTAAGAAGGCTTCTCTCAAGGAGCTAACATTCCAATGAAAGAAGACAAATAATATACAAGTAAGTACATTTCAGATATAATATCCAAGAGGGATAAGCTCTGTAAAGGAGGTATTAAAAAAACAGATTCATATCATAAAGAGATTGCAGGGGCTTCTTTAGATGGGGGTCAAGTGAAGTCTTTTAAGTAGAAGATGTTTGATTTTTGAGTTGAAAATTAAGGAGTGATAAGGAGCCAGCCATCAAAAGAGTGGTAGGGGTATGTGTGTTAGGTGGGGCCATTGTCATAGAAGGGGAAGATAAGACAGGCTTTACAAGGCACAGGAACTAGTAGCAAGGCAAAGGAACTAGTAGCAAATGCAAAGCCCAGGGGTGAGGAAGGTCTTGGTTTGTTATCTCTAGGACTTTTCAAAAAGCCAATGTGGACAGCTGGGTGAGGGGATATTGCCATCAGAGGATACTGGAGAGACAGATAGGAGGTAGATCACACCTCTCTTAAGAGCTATATTAGAGGGGCAGCTGGATGGCTCAATGACTGAGCATCTGCCTTCAGCTCAGGGCATGATCCCAGAGTCCTGGGATCAAGTTTTGCATTAGGCTCCCTGCATGGAGCCTGCTTCTCCCTCTGCCTGTGTCTCTGTGTGTCTCATGAATAAAAAAAATTTTTTTTAAAGCTATATTAAAGTATTTAAGGGACGCCTGGGTGGCTCAGTGGTTGGGCGTCTGCCTTGGGTTCAGGGCTTGATCCTGGAGTCCCGGGATTCAGTCCCACATCGGGCTCCCTGCGTGGAGACTTCTTCTCCCTCTGCCTATGTCTCTGCCTATGTCTGCCTCTCTCTCTATGTGTCTCTCATGAATAAATAAATAAAATCTTTAAAAAAATATAAATTATTTAAATTTTTATCCTAATTATACTGGAGAGTTGTAAGAACAGGAATGACTCAATACAGTCTATGCTTTAAAGGATCACTGTAAGAGTTATGTGGAGAAAGGATTACAGAGGCAGCAGTCACATCCAGGAGACTAGTTCAGAGACTACTGGGATTTTATAGGCAAGAAATGATGGTGGGTTGGACTAGGGTCCCTAGTTGCTATGGTCTGAATTTTTGTTCCTCTCAAAGTCCGTATGTTGAAACCCCAATACTCAGTGTAATGGTGTTATGAGATGGGGCCTTTGGGAAGCAGTTAGGTAATGATCCCTCATAAATGAGATTAATGCTCATGGAAAAGAGACCTCAGAGAGCTCCCCTGCCCCTTCTGCCACAAAAAGCCTGCAACCCAGAAGAGGACTATTCTCTGATCATGTTAACACCTTCATCCTGGACTTCTAGAACCATGAGAAATAAATTTCTATGGTTTATAAGCCACCTAATCTGTGTTATTTTGTCATAGTAGCTCAAAAAGACTAAGACACTAGTGGAGAAGGAGGGAATTGGATGGGTTTGGGATGTGTTTGGGTTGTGGAGAGTAGAATTAATAGGACTTACTGATGGACTGGATATTGATGAAGGGAAAGGAGGAATTAAAGATAATACCTAAATTTTTAGCTGAATAAACTATTGGTGCTGCCACTTACTATTTGGGTAAAAGTGGGGGAGAAATAGATTTGGATAGAAAAAAACCCCATAAAATTCCTTTTTAGAGAAGATTATTAGACAACCAAGTGAAGCTGAATGTGGCTTACTCAATTACCATCTAAATCTCTTCCTGCAAGCTTTCCTTTAGAGGTGAGAAAATTAAAAACGTTTCCTCTTAGGTTCTCTTGCAGCTAGAGTTCCACAAAATTTAGATTTTGACAATCATTCATGGATTCGCAGACATTCATGGATACTTGGAAGTCAAGAGTGAGCATGTTAAGATATTGGCAGTATAAGAGGGGCCTGGATATTCGGGGGCATTCACAGAGTAGCTGCCTAGAGGCAAAACTGCTATAGGTGAAGGGCAATGAACTTTCTACTAGAACATTTCCATAGCGTGGTTGGTTTCTCCTGACTGTGTGGCATCTAGACCTGATTCTTTGGCCTTTTAAAAAATTCTGTAAGCTACCCAGTGCCCTGTAATAAATACTGTCCTGTTTAAATCAGCTTAGAGGATTCTGTTATATGACACTAAGCGCCCCGATGAATACAATGTCAAATGTTACCAATTCACATTATTGCTGAGAGTCATTCTATCATGTCTCATAGCCCTCCATCCTCTCAGGAGTGAGGATGAAGATTTAATTTTAACCCACTGAGGTTGAGAGCTGAAAACACCTATATACAAAAAACAAAAAACAAAAAACTGAAACAAAAACCCCACCCGATATAATTATCTTCAACAATAACCAGAAGAAATTCTCCAATAATATCCTGGCCAAGGAAATTTCTAAGATGTGAGGTTTGAGAAAATAAGGTCTGTTCAACAGGAAATAAAAAATCGATTTATGAAAACTAATAAATCATGATTGAGAACCCCCCACCCGCACCCTCCCCACTCCTCCTGCTGGCCTTTATCCAGCATTAATAAGTCTCTGTAACATGTCCTTTATATTATCCTTTGAATGGGCAGCCTTCTCTATGGGTTTGATTTATTACTTCGAGAGAATAGAGAGCACTGATCTTTCTGTGTCTTTATCTACTGATGAGAGGGGCACTGAAGTTAACCGGCTCTAGGACTTGGGGGCTGCCAAAGGGCTTTCTAGATACTCTGAGCAAAGACCTTAAGAATCAGATGGGTGGGGGTGACGCCAGCATATGACAACCTGTTTGCTAATCTTTTACAACATAATATGGATGAGAAACCTGTTCCTGTCTGTTTCTAGGGAGGGTCGTTAAGCAGTGGCAGACTCTTTATAATATTAATACAACTATAGCAGACTGTCTTCATGCCCCACCAGCGCTTACCAGTTCCATGTACACTGATAGCTTTCTACTGCAAGCCCTTCTGACTCTCTGCCTGGGCCAGAAGCTTGGCCATCCAGCACTGGCTAGATGTGCTGGGAGCTTGCACTCCGGGAAGCACCCCTCGACTGATGATGGGCTGGAGTTGGTGAATAGATAGCTTATCATTTGTTGGATGGGACAATTCTAGGCTTTCTTTCTACAGTGTTCTAGAAAGTCTCAAGCAGGATAAAGTTCCAGTTGCCCGCAGCTGTAATCTGCTTAATACTATACTCTGTAATGGTTATCTTCCCTTCCCTGTCTCACTTCCCTGTTCCCTTACTGACATAACTCTCAAATAAGTGCTTTGTACTCAAATTTTTGTCTTGGGTTATGTTTCTGGAGAAACCCAATATAAGACAACAGTTAGCATACATATAGCACTTTCTAGTTTGTGATACACTATTCTAAGCACTTTATATTAATTACCTATTTAATCCTCACAGCAACCCTATGAAATAGGCAGTGTTATTATCCCAATTTTATAAAGGAGGATGACAGAAAGTTTGAGAGGTTTGTCTGTGGTCTAACAGCTAATAAATGTGAGAGTCAGAATTTGAACAATAGGCGGTCTGGCTCCAGAATCTATGTATTTAACCACTACTCTATTCTGTAGACTGAGATGTCCCATACAGTAGCCTCCAGCTAAATGTGACTGTTTATATTTAAATTAACTAAAACTAAATTAAATTAAAAATTCAGTCCTTCAGTTGACACTAGCTATATTTGAAGAGCTCAAGAGCCACATGTGGCTAGTGGCTCTTGTATTGGACGGCACAGATATGGATCATTTCCATTACTGTGGAAAGTTCTATTGGACAGCACTATTATGCGAGACCTATGGCCTATCTCATATTTCTTTAACATCATAGGAACACTCACTTCCTCAGGAACATTCTCTATATAGGACATAGCCCAGGACCAGAAAGGATAGGAAGCTGCATTAGAGTTCTTTAGCATTACTCATAAGATAGATACTCAGGTCTTTCCCTTAATCTTCCTTTTGATTTGCTCCATCCAGTTCTACTGAGCACACTTCTTTTGCTTTCTGATGGCATTGAATTTAGCAGGTGAAAATTCAGGTAGACTGGGCCTGGGGCTAGGGACAGAGAAACCATCAAAAGTCAAAAGCATGTTCCTGAGATCTTGACTGAGAGGACTTCATATGCAACTGAATATGAATAATTAAATGTTAAGATGAATATAGAATAACTAAAAATGGTGCGCCAAGGGTTAAAAAGCACAGCATTTGGGGTCAGGGCGGTAAACAACCCAGCTAACTCACGCCCATACCCAGGATGCAGCACCCAGGGATGATGGCTGTGAGTCATCCAGAGAAGGTTAAGAGGAGAATGTATGCATTAAAAGGGGTTTCTATCCAAAATGCCTTTTAGAAAGGTGTGTTTTCCATTTAAAGTATGTTTCAGTTACCTGGGAATTTACTAAAATTCTCATTTTTCTGAGAATGTTGAATGCAGGAGATTTTACTCTGATTAGTTTTGCAATACAGTTTTAAGGATTTTTTTTTTTTTTTTTTTTTTTTTTTTTTTTTACTTCCTTTGGAGTGTAGAACAATGCTCTCAGACAAGGAGGAGAGAGTCAATTTTGGTCCTGTGGGTCTGAGCCAAGAGAGAATTTTAATCATCTCAGAGGAACCCAACCTGAGTAATTCCTTGACGTCATTCACTGTGTCTGTCCATCTCTCAGAGTGACCAGCTTGGGTCTGGGCCACCATGCTTTGCTCATTCTCTGGCAGGGACAGACAACTCTAAAAATATTCTCTGGAAGGGACTTCTGTGGGTTAAATGTTGGCATCTCAATTTCTCTGCGGTTTGGGGAAAAAGCTTCCAGGCAGGTGGCCTGTGATGGGGAGTGGGAATCAGCCGAGGTCAATTGCCCAGTGAATTGGGTCTAATTTGAGGGCTCGGCAAAGACTGTTATCTCCCATCTTCCATTCTTAACTGGTTTAGGAGAAGAGGAAGCATTGTAAAGACACGAATTTCTAGTATAAATTCTAGAAGGGCAGGGAAATCTATCAAAAAGCAAGGACCCAGGACAAATTCAGGGCTTTAACCAGTTGGTTGCCTCTGTTGGTGGAGATACAGGATGGGCTAAAAATTGGAGTGATTGTGGGCAGCCCTGGTGGCTCAGTGGTTTAGCGCCGCCTTCAGCCCTGGGTGTGATCCTGGAGACCTCCCTGCTTGGAGCCTGCTTCTCCCTCTGCCTGTGTGTCTCTGTGTGTCTATCATGAATAAATAAATAAAATCATTAAAAAAAAATTGGAGTGATTGCAAGCCTTTAAGAGGAGTACTTAGACTCAAGATTTCTTTCTATATCCTATGCAGTTAGATGACTATCCCTCTTGGGATCTAGAAAAGATTAGTGGATTACAGTAATGAATGGCAAAACTCTCAGCCTCCTTCCCTACTCATTGGCTTACACTCTACCTCAATCCCCATCCCACTGACCCATACAGGAGATTGGAGGACTCTTAGGGCAAATGAAAAGACAGGGGAAAAATCTTATATCTACTCATAGTTTAGGGTCCCTCTAATAAAATGGGGAGGTTGCTTTCCATCTAATCACTTTATATTCAAGCCCACTGATGGAAAACTCTGCCATTCCCATATTCCAAAGAGCAGTTTATTACCTTCCTCTTAAATATAAATAAGCAGTCAAGGGAATCTAGAGGTGTGAGGATAGCCTCTCATGTGAGAGTAACAAAACAAATTTTAACTTACTCTCTTTTCTTTACACATTTCCTAGGAGAAATATCCCCTAAGGGATATTTCCCCTAGTGAAAAATGAATCCTATATTAACCATTTCAGAGAACAACGAGAAGATGTATCCATTAAATAAAAAAAGAAGATGATGTAAAAAGTAACATTCACAGAATAAAAACAAAAAAGCTCTTGAAAATTAAAAACATGGTCAAGAGGATTTAAAAACAAGGTAAATTTGAAAAAAAAAAAAAAAACAAACAAAACAAAACTCTCTTAGAATGTTAGCCAAAGGCACAGGGGGTGGGGTTATTATCAAAGAAATAAAGCAAGAAAATTTCCCTGAAATGAAGGACATGAAATTTCAGGTTATAAGTTTTCTCTCAGTACTCATAACAATAAATAAAACAATAAATAAAAATAGCCTATGCCAAGGCACATCATCATGAATTTTAAACACTAGTGAGAAGATTCTGAGACTGAGAGTGCCTATAAAAAATAATAAATAATAATAAATAAATAGATGATAGATAGATAGTAAATGGGTTTCTACACTGGAAATAGAAAGCAATGGAGAATATTTTCAAAATCAGAGTGAAAATAATTCCCAACCTCGAATTCCGTTTCCAGAAAATCTATCATACAATGGTGAATGTGCTCCACCAAAGTGAGAGAAGAAACCAAGAATGAAGAACAAATAGGATTGAGGAAAAGGAATAAACAAGGATGGGCAGAAAAAAGACAAATGAAAAGTGAGGGAATTATTAGACGTAAAACAAATGAACAAGGAAATGTAATCAAAGTACACTCTGTAGCTCAGCTGGATATAAATAATATTTAAATGGTTTGATAATAGAAGCTCTGAATATTCTCCTGACAAACAAATATATGGCATTACCACACTGAGAGGATGTGAGTAGGGTAGGGATGTGTTTTATTTGGGTAAAGGGTAATATACAAAGATTTCTGTTAAATACATCATTTTAATACAAGCATCAGGAGGGCAGGGGTTTTTGCTTTGTTCACCATGAATTGCTAGTGCCAAAAAGGATTTCTGGCACGCAGTAGGTCCTCAGATAAGTATTTGTTGCATGAATAAAACTTTCCCCTAAGGAATATTTCTCCTAGGAAATTTATAAAGAAAACAGAGAGTAAGTTAAAGTAAATAAAAATAAGCTTCAAAAAGTTTAGTACATAGGATCTCTTTCTCTCTAAAATTGTTTAAGACTGGGCAGCTTCAAAAGTTAAATAATTACATAAAATAGTTAAGCTGAGCATCAAAATACTTGAGATGATTTAAAAGCACAAGATATTCCTGGGAAACTATTCTTTGTAAATCTTCATGGTAGCTAGTTGATTGGGGATGCCTCGGAGCTCAGAACAGTTCCAGGGAAATCAAAATGTAATTTTCTCAATTTAGAAAGCAAGTTATTGTATTGACTTTTTCTTCCATTCACTCACTAATACAAGGATGGAGTGAGGAAAACTGCTTTTCCAGCCAGTGTACTTCGGAAGAGAAGTCCTCAGTACTTCCACTCACATTAGATTCCAGAAAGTTTTCACCAGGACACTGATTCCTTCTATTCAATAAAGAGGTGCATCTTTGGATCAGGGATCGGTTTTGCAATCTAATGGATCTAAATTGGGTCTATTTAGTTCAACTTGGCTGCGAATTTACTGCTGACTCTGACTGTAATGAACCCATGGAATTCTTCACTCATTCATCCTCTGGCTATCTGCCCTTCCACTGAACATTTGCTGCACACCTACTGTGGGCCAGCCACTGTGCGAGGACAGGAGGAAGAGGACCCTGCCAAATAATTCTGGGGGGTTACAGCTACAACAGCCGGTCCTATTGGAGCACGCAAGGAGACATTCAAAGCCCGGATCCAGGTATTTTTGGTGTTAAGATCTGCCTGTGGGTGGGGTGCACACTCTTGCTTGACAGAGTGCCGGGAGCCGAGGCTCAGAGGCCTTGAGGGGAGCTTCCGCAGACTTCACCCAGGGTGGCCTCTCTTCCTGGGCAACTCATAGCGCCCTCGTGTCGGGAGCAGAGGGCACAGCTGGGGATGCTGCTCTGTTTGATGGCAGCACAGCTGGTCCCAACACTTTAGAAAAAGTCCTCGCCCTCTGCAGTCATCAACTCCAAGGATTCAAAGTTTCCCCCAAATTGATCTTTTTGGGCCTTCTGGGAGGCCAGACCCCAAGCTGACTTCTCCAACGCTCCCCACCTGCCTCCCTCCCAGGCTCAGCGCGCCACCAACTTGGTCAAGGCTAGGAGGCTTGGGACTCTAGGGTCTGGGGCCTTCCGGATCTTCTTTTCCGCTCTTCCTTCCTCCCTTCGGTCCCCAGTGCTCGGGGGAGAATGGAGCAACCCTGAGCTGCTGGAGCAGGCTACACGCTTTGCCAGACCTCAGAGACAGTGGCAGTGGACCGGGAACAGGCAGTGTAGACGGCAGAGTCGCTAGTCCGGTGGTGCCTCCCAGCTGGGCCTTTCCACTCCTGCCAGGATGCGAGAAGAGGGTCACAGAAGTCTCTCGTATTTGCAGGGCTTTGGGAGGAAGGACCCTGCCCTGCCCAGTCCGCTGGAGCCCTGGGCTACTTTGCAGGTGCCGCGCAGCGTCCCGGAGTTTGGGGCGACTCTGGCTCCCGCAGCCACTGTGCGCTCTGCCTGCCAGGGTAGCAGGCAGGCCCGGCAAGACGGTCAGGGTTCTTTGCGGGTGTTGCCTGAAGTTTCAACTGTGCAGGTGCAATTGGAAACACGACCCGGAGGGAGGGCCCCGCAGGCCGCCCCTGAGCGCCCTTCGGGGCTGCGGACGCGGTAAGCAGCGGTGGGATCTGGCCCCCGGCGCGACGCGATCAGTCCTCCCGAGGTCGGGGGCCGCAGGGCGCGTTTGGGGGCGCAGCCTCACCCCAAGGAAGGCCGCAGGTGGGGCAGGTACACGTCTTCACCTCTTCCTCCGCCCCCACCCGGCAGCCTCCCCCGCCGCGGGGACTCCGAGAACCCGGCTCTCCTTAGACAGCGGCAGGCTGGTGCGTGCGCCCCGCTCGGGGAACAATGTGCACCCCTGCGTGTGCTCCGCGTGCCGTGCCCTAGAGCGGACACTCGCGGGGTTGCCCTCGGATTTGGGGCGAGGGCGGTTGGGGTCGTTGCCCGCGCGCGCTCCTTGGCGAACGGCGCGTGGAGGCGCGTGGGTTGCGGCAAAGCGCGGGCTCCGCAGCCCAGGCCTGGGGTCCAGACGTGCGCGCCGCCGTGCCCCGCGGGCCGCCCGCAGCCGGGAGAGGCGCGCGTGCAAGGCCCTCGGTCGTGCGTGTTGCGCGGCAGGGGAGCCCGTCGGGGGAGCGGGCCGGGCCGCGGGGCGCACAGGTAGAAATCCGAGCGCGGGCGCTCCCAGCCTTGGCAAACAAGCCCGACGCACGCACGGGACAGCTGTGTAAACCGAGCCCGCGCTGCAGGGAGGGGCCTGGCTCAACGTGGGGGCTGCGGAGCCCCAGTCGAGGTCTGGGGGGGCACGACGGAAAGGCCTCGCGCCGGCTCAGCGCCTTCCCCAGCCCCCCTCCCACTCCCCCTGCCCCAGAGGCCAAGGAGGCTTGGCTCCCCAGACTAGAAGCAAAACGACTTTGCGTGGCACAGGGTGCCAAGGCGGGGTGAGGGGTGGGGGCAGGGAGCGCGGGGGAGCAGGGCATATCTCAGGAGTGCACCAGGTGGCCGCAGAGATCAACCTTTCGAGTCCCCCCGCCCCGCCGCCCCTCCAGCTCCTTCGCTGTGGCGCTTTCCCAGGTGAGACGCCTTTTTCGAACTGGCGGCGGTGCAGGGGGCAGTGGGACGAGCGTCGACGCGGGAGTTCAGGCACCCAGAGAGCGAGGAGCTCCGGCTCCTCACCGTAGGGGATGCAAAGTCCCCGCGTGGCCCCCGCTCCCCGGACGGCGTCGAGAGCTCTCCGCCCCTCCCTGCCCTCGCGCTCTCCCAGCAATGACCTCATTGCAAAAGGCAGCCGGAGCGGATGGTTCCCCTCCCTGGAGAACCAGGGCCGGGAGTGCTAGCAGTGACGCAATTGGAGCTGGGTCGGTCCTGGCCACTTTGGATTGGCCGCGCCGGCTCGTGGGGACCCCCCTCCCGCTATCGCCGGAATAAGAGCCGGAGCTCCGCGGGGAAGACGCCCGCAGCAGGCGTCGTGTCCCCCCGGGCTGACGGCCGCTGGCGCTCTCCAGAAACTCCCGTCTCAGGTGAGGAACTTCCCGCTCCGCGCCCCCTAATAACTGGCCTCTGGGTTAGGTCACCCACTGCGCTCGGGCCGGCTGCCTTTCCTTTGCGTCCGAGGCCCTTCCTTGGCGGCCCAAGTCTGGGCAGGTGCTCCAGGTGCTCCGTGCGGCTCAGGGCGCGGAGGGCGCTCGGGACGGTCCGAGCGCCGTCTTCTACTCAGTGCAGGTGGAACCCCAAGTATCCCAGGGCTCCTGCCGGGCGCTGGAAGCTCCGCGGGCGGAGGTAGGCAGGCTGCGCCCCGGTGTCGGTGCCCCCGGGCGTGGCGTGCAGGATGCAGCCTCACTCTGGCCTGGGGGTCCTGTGCCATCTGCGTCCTGAGGGGTCCCATCGAGTCTCCCGATGGGGGAGCCTCGAGCCTTCCTAGGAGGCGCCGCCAGCCCGCCAGCGACCCTGGGACACCCCGGGGTGGGGCCCTGGGGGCGGTGCAGCCGGCCGAGCAGGTCCAGGCCCACCTCTGGATGCCGGAGATCAGCAGCTGCGGCTAACTGCGCTCCAGCATCGGCGGGCTGGGCACGCAGAGCCCAGAGGCCCCAGTAGCGGGCACGTCAACGTTTCCCCCAAACCTACGTATTGAGAGATCAGGGCTCCTTTCCAAGGCAGCCTTCCCCTTCCCACTCTCCTCTCCCACCTGTTAGTGGGAAGTCCCGCCGAGGGGAAGGAAAGTGGTGCAGATCTCTCCGACAGACAGGCGCGGTGGGAGAACAGACGGATAAGGGGGTGGGTCCCGGCGTGGTCTCTGCATTAGGCAAGAGGTGTGCGCTCCTGTGCCTGCACTCTGCCTCTCCCCGACTTAACCCAGAGCTCCGCTGCACCCCAGGACTCTTGCTTCTGCTCTACCAAGCCCTTCACTGCACGATATCTTCTGAGATTCACAGCAGCCTCCCTGGCAGATGAATGGAGGCTTGGGGAGGTCGGGTAACCTGCCCGAGGCCACAGGGCCGCTGTGGATAGGCAGGATGGGAGCCTAGGTCTGGGGGCTCCAGGCCTTGCTTGGTCTCCGTGCAGCGGTAATGTCATTCTCTCCTTACAGAGAGCCATCATGGGCTTGTGGAAGTCCTCCCCCTTCCTGGCTTTCAGCATCTTGGTCCTGTGCCAGGCGGGCGGCCTCCAGGCGGCACCATTCAGGTGAGACAGCCTGAAGCCCCAGAGCATTTCCCTTCTACTGGCCCTGGGCCCAGGCCCTTCTGCACCGCTGAAGTCCCTGCAGACAGGCTGCTGGTGAATTAAGACCCTTGGGTGGACGTTGAATTCAGCCCTGCGGACTGGGAGTGGAGGTGGGGGGCACATCCTCAGGGAAAGTCACGGGGGCCAGGAAGCCTTGCTACTTATCCTGGGGAGGAGGCAGGCAGGGGCTCAGAGCCTCCATGGGGTTTGCTTCCCCTCCCCAGGTCCGCTCTGGAGGGCCTCCCAGACCCCACTGCACTCAGTGAGAAGGAAGGGCGCCTCCTGCTGGCTGCCCTGGTGAAGGCCTACGTGCAGAGGAAGAACGAACTGGAGCAGGAGCAGGAGCAGGAGACTGAGGGCTCCAGGTAAGGCCCCCAACTCTACTCCGCAGGGTCCGGAAGGTCGTATCCCACAGAGGTAGGAAATACAACATCTGGCCAGGAGTGCAGCAGGCTGTGGTGGTTCACCAGGCTCTGGGGCCCAGCCATTCTCAGGCTCCATGGAAGACGGAGGTCCAGGTGTAGCTGAAGAGACCGTGGTCAGACGCATTAAAAAGATCCACTCCTGGAAGTTGTTAGGAAATAGAATGGGAGGTATAGAGTCCTGCACTCAGGGAATGGGTCTGGCCCTACTGAGGAGAAGTTCCAGCATTGGCTGACTTGGGGCTGGTAAGTGTAAAGCCAGAAGACACACTCGGTGTATCTCAGAGTTTTTTAGAAATGTAACCTGTGTGTGTTGTTCTTTCACACCCACAAGGAGTCTTCATTGCACATGTGCAAGGTGAAGCCAAAGGCCGTGCAGAGGGTGGGGTTAGGTAGAGCAGTGTCTGAGGTAGGTCTGGGGTCTTTAGATCTGGAGGATCTGTGGAGATGCGCATGCTGTCCCGGGGCCAGACCCTTGCCCAGCCTCACCTCCAGGGTTCCCGGAGCTTGGGCACGTTCCTGCCCCTGGCCTGGCCCTGGCACTGCCGGGTCAGAGGCGTGTGATGCACACGTAGCTACCCCGAGAATCTCACTGCAGAGCATGAGCAGCATGTGGAATGCTAGAAAAGGCCGCCCCTCCCCGACCACAGCCCTTCCCCACACTGGCCTGGCTCCATGGAGGATGTGTGAGCTGCGCTCCTGCCTGCCCCTCCTGCCTCTGCTCACAGGGCCCCTCCCCTGGTCTACCTCGCTGCATGACTGCCCTTGGGGGCAGACCCGGGGCATGGTATTGTCTGGCATGTATTTTCCCTGCAGCCTGGACAGCTCCAGAGCTAAGCGGTGCAGTAATCTGAGTACCTGTGTGCTGGGCACATACTCGAAGGACCTGAACAACTTTCATACATACTCTGGCATCGGCTTCGGGGCTGAAACACCTGGCAAGAAAAGGGACATAGCCAGCGGCTTGGAGAGGGGCCGCTAACCTCGCTTTGGGGTGCCCCAGGATGCCAACTGATCTCCTTCCACTCCTTCCTGACTTCCCTTCTTGCTCCCATTGATGAATTTAATGCATGCAGATTTCACTTGGATTGCTCTTCCAGCTGGCATTGGTAGCTTTGCTTGCGAGAGAGAATATTGGGGATCTCAGGATGGAAGGGAAGTGAGCAGCACTCATAGACCAGGTTAGAGGTAAGAGTGAGGGAAGCCTCTTGAGATTCCAGAGGATTTCGAGGTAGAGTCCTCCAATTTCTGCTTCATTCCTCATGCTTCATCACCGATGAATAAATCTATTTTCTAAAAGGATTTGCCCTGTGGTGGTCGTTACTCTGGTCCCCGTCCAAGGCTTGAGAGTGCCTAGAACCCATGTTTAAAAGTAGCTTTAGCCTCAGGGTAGCCGGATACGGGCGTTGGTGAGTGGTCCCTGTGAAGCAGCTCCACCATCCAGGACAGGTGTGCTGAGGAGCAGGTAAGACTTCTGGGGGAGGATGCTGCATCCCTGCTCTCTGAGCCTCTCCAGGTAAGACTTTAGGGAATTTTCACTGTCCCATGGAAAGTGGTTTGTTGGTGTCTGTGGCTGCTGTACGGCTTCTGTATGCTCCTTGCATGTCTTGGGGTAGGGCTGGGCCTTTGGTGACCACTTCTTATGGTTCTAAAAGGACTATAAGTGACAGCAAGTGCAGGTGTCAGTACATGAGTACTGGAGTCTTTAGCTTAGCGCTGGGTTGTTTTCTTTTTCTTATTTTAAAGCTTTTATTTAAATTCCAGTTAGTTGACGTACAGTGTAACGTTAGCTTCATGTGTACAGTACAGTGATTCAACGCTTCCGTACAATTGGCACTGGGTTTCTTTTGCGAAGAAAGGTCTCTGGGCAGGGCTCCTAGCAAAAGCTGCCAGCCCATTTCTCATAACAGCTTCGATAATTGCACTTAGGAGAAACACTTATTCTTAAGTGATATGTCGAAGAGCTGAAATTCTTTTTACGAAGGCCTCATGGGGCGGGTGCCTGCCCCTAGCCTCTCACTGACAGGCCTTGTCTTCTTCCTCCATCCTACAAATCAGCATCACTGCCCAGAAGAGATCCTGCAACACTGCCACCTGTGTGACCCATCGGCTGGCAGGCTTGCTGAGCAGATCTGGGGGTGTGGTGAAGAACAACTTCGTGCCCACCAACGTGGGGTCCGAAGCCTTTGGCCGGCGCCGCAGAGACCTTCGTGCCTGAGCAGTGACATGACTCCGGGAAGTAGGTGACTGTCCTTACACTGTCAGATGGGAGGGGAAAGAATTTGGAGGTTAGGATCCACATTTGGAAACCCACTGGACCTGGTAGGGTCTTCAGATCCCTTCTTTCCCATTACATCCTTCCTTCTGAGTAGTGAGTTTCTTCTAGTCAGCCTGAAATCAGAGCACTAGGATAGGCTGCAGACATGCAGTGTCATCTTTATGAGAAGAGAAATGAAAAAAAAAAAATGCTTGCTGATTGATAATTGCTTTTTTCTCATCATTTGCTTCAAAAGCTTATTTACATCTCAGACCCACAATTTGTGTATGCTGTGAAAGAAGCACCCCTGTAGATTTGTGTTCTTTTTAGTAGTAATTGTGATTATTTCCTTCTTGTCTTTCTTATTCTATTTTTCTTTCTTCTCCTTCTCCACTTCCTCCTCCTTCTTCCTCTTCTTTTTTATTTTATTTTATTTTTTCCCATCTCAGGTAACCATGAAGCTGAACTCACCACTTCTATTAATTTCTGTTGACAACACTTGGTGAGAAGGCCCCATGGAAGATATACATGTTTGCATCCCAATAGATACTGAAAAAAAGCACCTTTGTCATTTGGAAGGAATGAAACTGAATGCAAAATAAGCTAATCCCATACGTGTTATGTATTCTTTTTATATTTGATTCTGTGTGCGGTCAGTGTGATGGCATCTATTATTGGCTTATCTGGTAGCAAACTGGTTCTTTGAGAGTTATCCTATTGATCATGGCAGCTCTGCTCAACCTTAGGAGGGACAATAAATCATTGTCTTTGTGGCCTCTGGGAATACATGGTAATGGTAATGCTTTGCCTGGTTGTCTAAGAACATGATTGTATAATTTAAGGAAATCTCAATATTGTACCATTTGTGAACTTCATCAAGATTAAAAACATATTTTGGATACACGTGTTTTGAGACCCCAGTGGTTCATTTCAACTTGTTTCCCTGTGTAGTAAAAATCACAGTAATAGTTGACATTTTTTGAGAACTTCCTCAAAATGGGCCAGATGATGTTCTAAGACAGTGCTTTATATCTATTAATTCATTTAGTCTGTGTGACAACTCTGTGAAGGAGATCCCATTGCTATTTCCACTTCGTTTCTGAGGAAACAGGCCTGAAGAAGTCAAGTCCAAGGTCACATAGATAGATAGTGACAGATTCAGGTGGTGGTTTCCAGAGCCTACAGGTGAAACCACAGCACTATATGCTTCTCAACAGTGGTTTCAGATGTGTTCCAGAGACCCGTGAGCCATTCTTTGACCTAACTGCCTCACGTGGTGGACCCTCAGACTTTAAAGACAAATGGAAAATGTTAAAACATACAAACAACCTGGACTTTATGTAGTAAAATGGATCCCTTCTGCCCCATTACTTGGTGCTAGAGATTGAAAGTTTGTGTCCCCATCCTCCCCCCAAAACTGTATATTGAAACCTAACCCCCAGAGGGATAGTCTTGGGAGGTGGGGCATTGGGGAGATGATTAGGTTATAAGGATCATCCCTTCGTGAAGGGGACCAGTGACCTCATAAATGATGGTGGAGAGAATTCCCTTGATCCTTTTGCCATGTGAGGTCACAGCCAGAAGACTGCTCTGAGTGAGGAAAGGGGCCCCCACCAGACGCAGAATCTGTGGGTGCCTTGATCTTGGATTTCATGGCCTCCTGAACGGAGAAATAAACATTTGTTGTTTATAAGCCACCCAGTCTGTGGCATTGTTATAGCAGTCCCACTAGACTAAGACACTTGGCTTCAACGATGATTCTTTTATAGTCAATGTTGTTTCATCTATGCCCATCTATTACACCCCCCACATGTATTATGACATCAATGTATCCATAAGTACTTCCCCATATATGGGAAGGACTTTTTAAACATAAGCACAGTCCCATTTAACAACTAAAAGTAATTTCTTAATTCCTATATCTCATATCCTGTCATGGTTAAATTCCTCCATTATTTTAATAAATTATATATAAATATATAAAGGATGCATATTAATAATATAAATATATGTTATATATATTTATATATATATAATATAATATATTTTTATATATTATATGGATAATAATATAAATATATATATAATACAAACTATATATATATTTATATATATATATAAATAAAACCTGAGCTCAAGTTAGGTCTTCACATTGCTGCCAGTTTATAATGTTTTTTGTTTTACTAGTTTATATGTTCTTAAGGCCCTTCCAATCTGGAGCTTGCCACTCCATTGTTCTTTTTCCCCCCTCACAATTTATTTGTTGGAGAAACTAAGTTATTTATCCAAAGGAGCTTTCCATACTTTGAACTTTGATGACTACATTTCTGTGGTGAGGTTTAACATGCTCCTTTATCTGCTTTATTTCTTATGAATCAGTGAGTGAGGAGAAACAGAAGTTGGAGGCCAGGTCAGAGAAGTAATGAGGAGGGCAGATCACATAGGATCTTGTAGAGCATAGGAAGGACGTTGGCTTCCTATCAGCTTCTGGGCAGTAAAACAGAAGCCACATCAGTCACATTTAACAGAAAGATTAATTTAAGAATTTGACGAAGCAGGTCATAGAGTTCTGAAGGGACGAAAAAGAACTAGAGTTTGTGCGTTGATAGGAAGTGAAGGAAGCAGCTGCCTTCCTCAGGGTGGGGCAGGGGGGGCACAAAGAGAAAGGTGGGGTGCTGAGCATCTAGAACCTTGGGGCAGGATGCTCAGGTTCCTGGGAAGGGAGGCGGGCTCATGCGGGATCTTTTTCTTTTTTTTTTTTTAATAATAAATTTATTTTTTATTGGTGTTCAATTTGCCAACATACAGAATAACACCCAGTGCTCATCCCGTCAAGTGCCCCCCTCAGTGCCCGTCACCCAGTCACCCACCCCCGCCCCCCTCCCCTTCCACCACCCCTAGTTCGTTTCCCAGAGTTAGGAGTCTTTATGTTCTGTCTCCCTTTCTGATATTTCCCACACATTTCTTCTCCCTTCCCTTATATTCCCTTTCACTATTATTTATATTCCCCAAATGAATGAGAACATATAATGTTTGTCCTTCTCCGATTGACTCATTTCACTCAGCATAATACCCTCCAGTTCCATCCACGTTGCCACGTTGAAGCAAATGGTGGGTATTGTTGTTTCTAATGGCTGAGGAATATTCCATTGTATACATACGGGATCTTTGAAGGGGTGTGGCAAAGCTACTAAGGAGTGTGGGAAAACAAAACAAGACTGGAAACAACTTCCCTGCCTGAATAAAGAGACTCTGTGGGCGATGCTGACAGAAATCAAAATAGGAAGGAGCAAGTTTCTTTTCCTTCATGCCCTCTTGTCTCCTTTGAGGGTCCCCAACTGGCAGAGTGAAATCCACCTGATGAAGGAACCTGCCGCTTGCAGAGGCCCAGCTCCAGTAGCTCTGTTTAACCATATTGCTTTATTTTTTAAATTTAAATTCAATTTGTCAACATATCCTACATCATTAGTTTCAGATGTAGTTTTCAATAATTCATCAGTTGCACATAACACCTAGGGCTCATCACATCACATGCCCTCCGTAATGCCGGTCAGCTAGTTATCCCATCCCTCCCACCCACCTCCCCGTCAGCAATCTTCAGTTTGTTCTCCAGAGTTAAGAATCTCTCATGGTTTGTCTTCCTCTCTGATTTTTTTTCCCATTCAGTTTCCTTATTTTATTTTATTTTATTTTATTTTATAAATTTATTTTTTATTGGTATTCAATTTGCCAACATATAGAATAACACCCAGTGCTCATCCCGTCAAGTGCCCCCCTCAGTGCCCGTCACCCAGTCACCCCCACCCCCCGCCCTCCTCCCCTTCCACCACCCCTAGTTCGTTTCCCAGAGTTAGGAGTCTCTATGTTCTGTCTCCCTTTCTGATATTTCCTACACATTTTTTCTCCTTTCCCCTTTATTCTCTTTCACTATTTTTTATACTCCCTAAATGAATGAGACCATATAATGTTTGTCCTTCTCCAATTGACTTATTTCACTCAGCATATTTTAAATTGACATGGAGAAAGATCGATTCTCTTTGGTGTGTAGTTCCATGAATTTTGACAAATACGTTGAGTTGCATAATCACCACCACAATAAAGACACAAAACAGTTTCATTGCTCCTCAAAAGTCTCCCATGCTTCTCCTTTGCAGTCGCCCCCTCAACCCCTGCTAACAACTGTTATGTCTCTGTCCATATAGTGTATAAATATAAAAATATATTATCTTTTAAAATTGAGATATAGTTGACACATAACATTGTATGAGTTTTATGTATAGGACATAACGATTTGATATTTGTAGACAATGTGAAATGATCACCACAATTAGTTAACATCCATCACCACACATAATTATATTTTCTTGGGATGAGAACTTTTAAGATCTACTCTCTTAGCAACTTTCAAATTTACAGTAAAGTATTGTTAACCGTAGTCCCCATGCTGTACATTACATCCTATAACTTGAAGTTTGTAGCTTTTGACCCCCTTTACCAATTTTGGTAGGGCTATCCCCCACCTCTGGCAACCACAAATCTATTTTGTTTCTTTGAGTTTGATTTTGGTTTTTGATTTTGTTCTCAAATCCACATATAAGTGAGACCATCCAGTAGTTGTCTTTCTTTGTCTGATTTATTTCATTTGGCATAATAACCTCAAGGTCTACCCATGTTATAAGAAGTGGAAGGATTTCCTTATTTTTTATGGTGAATAATATTCCATTACATCTATATCTATATGTTTATCTCCCTGCGTATATA
The DNA here is from genome assembly GCF_003254725.2 of Canis lupus dingo. NCBI lineage: Eukaryota > Metazoa > Chordata > Mammalia > Carnivora > Canidae > Canis > Canis lupus. The sequence goes on from NC_064263.1 coordinate 38,442,968, forward strand.
AATGACATATACATATCACATTGTCTTCATCTGTAGATAGATATTTATTTCATTTCTATGTAAGTACTGCTACAGTGAACATGGGGGTGCAGATACTCTTTTGTGATGATGGTTTTGTTTCCTTCAGATAAATACTCAGAAGTGGAATTGCTAGATCATATGGTAGCTCTATTTTTAATATTTTGAGGAACCTCCATTTCCATTGTGGCTGTGCCAATTTACATTCCCACCAACAGTCCACAAGGGTTCCCTTTCTCCATATTATTGCCAACATTTGCTATTTTGTATCTTTTTGATAATACCCATTCTAAGAGTTGTGATGTAATATCTCATTGTGGTTGTGATTTGTATTTTGTTGGTGATTGGCGATGTTGGGCACCTTTTCATGTTCCTGTTGGCCATTTGTATGTCTTCTTTGGAAAATGTCTATTCGGATCCTCTGCCTTCTCCAGAATGTCATATAAATGAAATCATTACGTAGCTTTGAGTCTTTTACTTAGCATAATGCATTTGTGATTTATCCATGTTGTTGCATGTATGAATAATTTGTTTCCTTTTATTGCAGGGCAGTATTATATTGTAGGCATGTACTGTAGTTGGATAATCCATTTATCTGTTGAAAGATACTTGGGTTGTTTCCAGTTTTTGGCATTTATGAATTTAGCTCCTATAAATGTCTGTGTATAGATTTTTGAGTGAAAAAGAAGTGTGATGGGCTGAATGAGGGACCCCCAAAATATATATCCTTGCTCTGATCCCTGGAACACGTGAATATTACTTTATTTGGGAAAAGGGTCTTTGGTGATGAAATTAAATTAAGGATCTTAAAATGAGATCATCTTGGATTATCTAAGTAGATCTTAAATCCAATGATATGTTTTGATAAGAGATGAACAGAGAAGATACACACAGAGGAGGTGATATGAAGACAGAGGCAGAGAGTCACAAGCTGAGGAAGCCAAGTTAGCCAGCAACCATTAGAAGCTACAAGAGGCATGGAGTGGATGTTCCCTAGGGTCTCTGGGGAGAGTAGAGCCCTGTTGTCACCTAAGTTTTGTATTTCTGGCCTCTTGAATGGGAGACTAAGTTTCTGCTGTTTTAAGCCATCAAGTTTATGGCAATTTGTTATGATAACCCTAGGAAACTAATATAATAATTTTTTATTCTTTTAGGTTCCAAGGAATGGGATTGGTGTCATTGGGCAAGTATATTTATTTGTTTTTCTTAGAAAGTCTTTTATTTTTATAGTTACCTTCTAATCTCTGTCCATATACATTTACATTCTTGATCATTGTTACCAAATAATCTGTGCATAATATCATGTATTCTACTTGTTATTACAGATGCTATAAAAACATAATTATATTGCTTAATTAAGTAAAGTAAGAAAAATGAATTATAGAAACCGAAAAATCAAGACATGGTAAAAGATTTCAGTAAGTTTAATTCAACCACCATGTTTTTTTTTTATTGTTTTGCTTTTATATGTATATTTTACATAGTTCCATACTGTATATATTATGCCGTATTTGTTTAAATAAAGACTTGATATGTTTAGAGCAGTTTTAGGTTTACAAACAACATTGAGAGGAAGGGACAGAGATTTCCGATATACGCCCTAAACACACATATCCCATGCATGCAAAGCTTCTCCTGTTATCAACATTACTCATCACAACAACTCTCTTTTTTTTCTTTAAATATAAATATATATGGTGGTTTTTTTTTTTTTTTACCAAGGCTGAACTTACATTGACACATCATAATCACCCAAAATCCATAGTTTACCTCAGAGTTCATTCTGGTGTTGCACATTTATGGGTTTGGAGAAGACTGCAATGACATATATCCATCATTATAATCATGTAGAGTATTTTATTGCCCTAAAGATCTTCCATGCTCTGTCTGTTCATCTTTCCCCTAGCAACCACCAATCTTTTTATTGTTTATATGGTTTCACCTTTTCCAGAATGTCATATAGTTGGAATTGTTCAATATGCAGCATTTTCAAATTGGCTTCTTTCACTTACTTAGTAATACGCACTTAACATTCCACTATGTCTTGTCACGGCTTGGTAGCTCATTTGTTTTGTTTTAAAAATTTTTTTGTTTACATTCAATTTAATTAACATATAGTGTATTATTTGTTTCACAGGTAGAATTTAGTGATTTATCAGTTGCATATAATACCAAGTGCTCATTACATCAAATGCCCTCCCTAATGCCCATCACCTAATTACCCCAGCCCCTACCCACCTCCCCTCTAGCAACCCTCAGTTTGGTTCCTATAGTTAAGAATCTCTTAATGGTTTGTCCCCCTCACTGTTTTTACCATATTTTATTTTTCTTTCTCCTGTGTTCATCTATTTTGTTTCTTAAATTCCACATATGAGTGAAATCATATGGTATTTGTCTTTCTTTGAGTGACTTATTTCATTTAGCATAATACACTCTAGTTCTTTCCATGCCATTGCAAATGGCAAGATTTCATTCTTTCTGATGGCTGAGTTCTCTTCCATTGTGTAGTGGGTGGGATATCTATATCTATATCTATATCTATATCTATATCTATATATATCTCTAGGTCTATCATCTATCTATCTATCATCTATCTATCTATCATCTATCTATCATCTATCTCACCTCTTCTTTATCCATTCATCTGTTGATAGATATCTGGGATCTTTCCATATTTTGGCTATAGTGGACATTACTGCTATAAATATTGGGGTGCATGTGCCCATTCAACTCACTATGTTCGTATCCTTGGGATAAATACCTAATAGTGCAATTGCTGGGTCCGAGCTCTATTTTAAACTTTTTTTTAGGAAACCTCCATACTGTTTTCCAGAGTGGCTGCACAGGTTTGCATTTCCACCAACAGCATAAGAGGGTGCCCCCTTTTTCTGCATCCTTGCCAACATCTATTGTCTCCCGAGTTGTTTATTTTAGCCATTCTGACTGGTATGAGGTGGTATCTCATTGTGGTTTTGATTTCCCTGATGTTGAGTGTTGTTGAGTAACTCATTTGTTTTTAACATTGAAAATATCCCATTTGACAGTTTATTCATTCACTCATTTTTTAAGATAGTTTTTATTTTTCTGCTAATCACAGCTATCTTTTTATTGATTTTAAGAGTGTTTGCTAATATCTCACAGAACATGCCGTTGCAAGGGTTGGGTTTGTGGAACTTCAAACCAAACCCTTGGACAAAGTATCAAGAGACAAGAGAGGAAAAGGAAAAAGAACCCCTGCCCCCACAATATTTGGAACTCAAAGATCTCCTTTTATGGTGCCTTTTGTCAAAGATACAGCTTTTAGCTGCCTGCACTGTCACCATCACTGTGGCAGTGCAGCTCTGACATTGGGGCTGGTGTTGGGACAGGGCCAGGAGCAAAAAAGAAAAAAAAAAGTAATGGAGATTCTAGATTGAAGAGGCTCCTATTCTTGTTCCTCTGGCCAGAAAGGGGAATTTTCTCAGGGTTTTGTTGTCTGTGCCCATTGCACAGTTCCACGATGGAGACAACCCTTGGGCTAAATTTAAAAGAGAAAAAAGAAAATAAAAAGAAAACTTACTAGCATTTTTGTCATTCTTTTTTCCTCCCTAGTGTACCTCCATTGATTGTTTTGAAGAGTTCCGAGGTAGATTCTTTTTATTTTTTTTATTTATTTATTTTTTATTATTATTTTTTTATTATTATTTTTTATTTATTTATGATAGGCACACAGTGAGAGAGAGAGAGAGAGAGAGAGAGAGGCAGAGACACAGGCAGAGGGAGAAGCAGGCTCCATGCACCGGGAGCCCGACGTGGGACTCGATCCCGGGTCTCCAGGATCGCGCCCTGGGCCAAAGGCAGGCGCTAAACCGCTGCGCCACCCAGGGATCCCAGATTCTTTTTATATTCTGTCTGGAGGTTTAACTAGTAATCCATGTGAGACACAGGTTGTCGTGGTTTACTGCATCTTGGTCTACACATTTATTGACTATACTGCAATCAAGATAGAAGATAACAATAGTAATAATTTTTTAATACTTGTAAATTATGTAAGATTTAAAAAAAAGTCAGAAATGAACGAAGAAGTCATAATGCAAAATGTAAAATATCTAGAATTGAATGATAATACCTCATAATTTGGGGATGTGTGAAAGTGATAACTTTAGAAAATTTTATAACCCTATAGAATAATGTTAGAAAAGAAAAAAATGGGTAAAATTTAATGAGCTACATTTTATTTTTTAACTGACCTGTTCCATTGTTTTTTATTTTTTAGTTTTATGTCAGTTATGTCTGCTCTAATCTTTATTGTTTCCTTCCTTCCACTGGCTTTGGATTTGGGGTTCTTTTCCTAGCTTCTCTAAGTATAAGGTTAGATTATTTATTTGAGATTTAAAAAAATTTTTTGAGGCACTTATATTGCTATAAACTTCTCTCTTACAACTGCTTTTGCTGCATCCCAAAGGCTTTGGACCATTTGGTTTTCATTTTCATTTTTTTTTCATGTAATTTTTCATTTCTTCTTTGATTTCTTGGTTAACCCATTCATTGTTTAGTAGCATGTTATTTAACCTTCATGTATTTGTGCTCTTTCCAGACTTTTTCTTGCAGTTGATTTCTAGTTTTGTAGCATTATGGTCCGAAAAGATGCATGGTAGGACTTCGATCTTTTTGAATTTGAGGAGACTTGTTTTGTGGCCTAATATGTGATTTATTCCAGAGGATGTTCCATGTGCACTTGAAAAGAATGTGAATTTTGCTGGTTTAGGATGGAATGTTCTGAATATATTAAAGCCGACTGGTACAGTGTGTCATTCAAAGCCACTCTTTCCTTGTTGATTTTCTGTTTCGGAAGATCTGTCCATTGATATAAGTGGAATTTTAAAGTCCCTACTATTATTGTATTACTATTAATGAGATCCTTTATGTTTGTTATTAACTTTTATTTACTTAGGTGTTCCCATGTTGGGTGCATAAATATTTACAATTGGTGTATCTTCTCGTTGGATTGTCCCCTTTATGATTATATGGTGCCCTTCTTTGTCTCTTGTTACCATCCATGTTTTGAAGTCTATTTTGTTTGATACAACTATTGCTACTTTGGCTTTCTTTTGACATTCATTTGCGTGAAAATATTTCTTCATTCCCACTTTCAGTCTGTAGATGTCTTTAGGTCTGAAATAGTCTCTTGTAAGGCAGCATATAGATGGGTATTGTTTTTTGTTTTCTGTTTTGTTTTTTTTTTTTTAAGAGAGGGAAAGTGAGAGGGGCTGTGGGGAGGGGCAAGGGAGAAGGGGAGAGAGAATCTTAAGCAGGCTCCACACCTAGCACAGAGTTTGACATGGGGCTTAATCTCACAACCCCAAGATCATAACCTGAGCTGAAATAAGAAGTCAGACATTTAACCAACTGAGTCACCTAGGTGCCCCAGTGGGTCTTTTGTTTTTTAATCCATTTCATTACCCTATGTTTTTTGATTGGAGTGGTTGATCCATTTGAATTCAAAGTAATTATCAATAGATATGTATTTATTGTCATTTTGTTACCTGTTTCTTTTTTTTTTTTTGGTTGTTTTTGTAATGAGCTAAACTTCAAATTTTCAATTAAACACTTAAATTGAGGTGTTCAATTTGAGAAATTAGAAAAGAAAGATGGAGAAAACCCAAAGAATGTGAAAAGGAGATAATAAGAAATTAACTATTAGATGAGGATTAAATAGAGGATTGAAGAAGTCAAAAGTTTGTTGTTTGAAAACACTAATGAAATTGACAAACCTCTGTTGAAGTTGATCAGGAAAAAAAAGAGAGCAGACACAAATAATACCAAGAATAAAAAGGAGAACATTTCTGCCTATAGATACAGCAGAAATGAAATGATAGGAAAAAAATACTACAGCTATCTTTATGCCAAAAGTTTTATAATGTAGATGAAATGGACAAATTCCTAGGAAACATAAAACTATTAAAACTCCCTTGAGTAGGAGTGGAAATCCTGAATAAGTATAAAGCTATAATATATTGAATCAGTTTTGTAAAATCTTATCACAACACCACCACAGACTTGTTGAAGTTACAGATGAATTCACCCAAATATTCAAGAAACCAATTCCACTTATATACAGAATTTCCCCAAAAATAAAAAAAGAAGAAATACTGCCTAACTCATTTTAGGAGGCCAGTGTGACAAAGATAATAAGACCGGAACATAAGTTTATGAGAAAGAAATAAATAAGTTCAATCTCACTCATCAACATGGGTGCAAATATCCTAAACGAAATGATAACAAACAAAATATAACAGTATGCATAAAGCAATGCATCATGACCAACAATTGCTTGCTTCCCAAACATTAGAGTGATTTGACATTTGAAAATCCATTAATCCATAAAAAATTAATAAGTTTAGTAATATTGTGATTAGCTCATTAGATAAAATGATCTGAGAAAACCTTAGAGTAAACAGGGAATGGAAAGGAACATTTTTTTTTTAAGATTTATTTATTTATTTGAGAAAGAGAAAGAGAGAGAGAAGGCAGAGGGGCCGAGGGAGAGAGAGAATTTCAAGCAGACTCCCTGCTGAGCATGGAGCCTGATGAGGGGCTGCCTGTCACAAGCCTGAGGTCATGACCCCAGCTGAAATCAAGAGATGGACGCCCAACCAATTGAGCCACCCAGGCCCCCAGAAAGGAACGTTCCTAATCTGTTGATAGATACATGCCAAAAAACTGCAACAATTATCAACCTTAGTGAATAAACATTAGAAATAATCCCTTTAAGATCAAGTAAAAAGTAAAGAAGCTAACCATCACTGCTTCTATTCAGCAGTTTACAACATGTTCTAGCTAATTCACTAAAACGAGAAAGAGAAGAGATTTAAAGGTAAGGGGAAAATAATTTTGTAATCTTATATACTGAATTCCCCAAACAATGTACCAATAAAATTATTAGAATTAGTGAGAATATTTAGAAAATGGCTGGCTATGGGATAAATAAACCTTAAATTGACTGATTTATAGTAAATGTATTTGAAAATGTTGTAAACAAGAGAACCAATGACAATAGCAATATATATATATATATATACATATATATGGAATAAATTAAACAAAATATGTGTTGAGAAATCATTAGATTTTACTGAGAAACACTGACAACAACAGCAACAAAAAGCTAAATAATAGGAGAAACGTACTATGTTCATGGTTGAAAAGACAGTATCTTAAAGTTGTCAAATATCCCATAATTAAATTCAATGCAAATTCAAGAAATTTCTCAATAGTTTTCCTTAGAATCTGGCAAGTTGATTCTAAAATTATTTAGAGAGGGATCCCTGGGTGGCGCAGCGGTTTGGCGCTTGCCTTTGGCCCGGGGCACGATCCTGGAGACCCAGGATCAAATCCCACGTCGGGCTCCCGGTGCATGGAGCCTGCTTCTCCCTCTGCCTGTGTCTCTGCCTCTCTCTCTCTCTCTGATGACTATCATAAATAAATAAAAATTAAAAAAAAAAATTTAAAAAAAAAAAATAAAATAAAATAAAATTATTTAGAGAAAGAAATGTTTAAGAACAGGCAAATACTCCTGAAAAATAATGTTTTTGGCAATTGCTTGCCCTATAGTAATTAAAACAAAGTGGTATTGATCTAGCAATTAATCAATGGAAAATCATCAAGATCCCAGAAATAGATTCATGCATATGTAAAATTGTGGCCTATGACAGAGGAACTACTCAATAAATGGGTTTGGGCAATTGTTTATACCTGTGGAGGAGAATATGAACTTGGATGCTATCTCACACCTTGAAAAAATATCAATTCAAGATGGGTTAGGGATTCTACTGTGAAATGGAAATACTTAGAGCCTTTAGGAGAAAATATAAGAGAAGTCTTTCTGACCTCAGGGGAAAGAAGTTGTCTTAACCTCGCAGTGCTAACCATAGAAGAAAAAGCCAATAAATTAAAAACTTCTATTTTTTAAAAGGGTATAATAATGAAAGTGAAGAAAAACAATTGGCAAACTAGTAGAGGTATTTGTAACACATATTATTGATAAGGGGTAGCATTTTATCCTATATATAGGAGCGACCTATCTATCTATCTATCTATCTATCATCTATCTATCTATCTATCTATCTATCTATCTATCTATCATCTATCTATCTATCTCCTTATCTATCTACCACCCATCACATGTAGTAGACATGAGGGAAACAGGCCTTCCCTTGCAAAGTAGAAGTATCTTCAAGTAAAGGAAAAAAGCCTCCTGAATTGGGTATGAGATATAAGATCCTCAGTAGAGGAATAGGGATTTTAAATATTTAACATCCCCTGAATCTATCCACATATCTCTTTTAAAAAATCTCAGGATCATCCTCATTCCTGATGTCTTAATTTCATATATGACACCTGGTGATCATATGATACAATTTCATAAAGGCAGGCTCAAACTTCAAGTTTGGGTCATTGTAAACCTACAATTGATGAGAAAATTTTTTTAATCACCATCATAGAAAGTCCTTGAGTTTCAGTTCAACCTTGAACTTATTTGGGGATTTTAGGGGCACCTCCACCCTGAGATCCTTGGATTCCCCGTATCCTTGCATTTAATGGGAACTTGATTCTGGGTAACCAGTTTTTTACTGTTTCATAGTTGCTGGATTTCCATTCTGGAATGTGAGTTTTTTTTTTTTTTTAAAGATTTTATTTACTTATTCTTGAGAGACAGAGAGAGGCAGAGACACAGGCAGAGGGAGAAGCAGGCTCCATGCAGGGAGCCCTATGTGGGACTCAATCCCGGGACTCCAGGATAACACCCTGGGCCAAAGGCAGATGCTAAACCGCCAAGCCACCTGGGCTGCCCGTGAGTGGGCTTTTATGCTATTTACCACCCATCAGATAAATAAATATCCTAAATTTCCCTGTTATGAACATTTCCCTGAGTATCTGTCTCCTGCAATCTCCTGGCATTAATCTGTGTATCAGTCAAAGTTCTTGGCTGCTAGCAATAGAAATGGACTTGGGTTCTGTCAAGCTGGAAAGCAATCTTTCTGGAAGAAAATCAGAACCTCCCTGAATTCTTGAATTCTCAGAATGTGGGGATGGCTGAGATTGGTGGTTCTGGCTCATGGTCTCTCTTGAGGTTGCAGTCAAGATGTCAACCAGAGCTGCAGTCTCCAGAGACTTGAATGCAATTGGAAGATCTTCTCTAACCTCACTCATGGGAATGCTGACAGGAGGTTTCAGTTTTTTGTCGTGTTGGCCTCTTCATAAGGTTCATGTCATGGTTTATCCCAGAACAATTGATTGAAGGAAGAAAAAGATGGCTGGGATGGGGGAGAGAATAAGAGTGCAAGATGGAAGCTGCAGTATCTTTCGTATCTGAATTATTTCTGCTGTATTCTGGTCATCACACAAACCAAACCAACCCTAGTATAACGTGGGGGGAATTACACAAATATGTGAATACTAGGGGCAGCAATCATTGTTGGCCATCTTTGAGGCTCCCTACTACAATGGAAGTAGAGAACAAAGCTGGGAAACAAGAAGAAAACAGGGATGCTCTTGAGGGCCAGCCAGTAATACTTCAGAAAATGTCACAGTGGGAACAGAGATCTTTACATTGTTGCCACTGTGATGAATACGACCTTCACTCATTCTACATTGTTAAGTCACTTACTCAAGATTTAGAATCCTGAGAGATTTCGGAGCCCACTGCGTATGCTTGCATCCCCACTGTGATGCGTTAAGGAGACATTCAGGTTCCATTGTGAGAAGCAAGCACTACCTTCCACCAAGACTACACACAACAAGGAATTCTTCAAATGGGAGGTTAGGGTACAATAGGAAAGAAAAGTTTAAAGCTCGATGTCTCTCCTCTCCCTCAAAAAAGACCTTAGACACATCAGTCAATAGACAATATTCTATATAGTCATATAGAGTTGAGGCTGCTAAGTGGCTAACACAATCTATAGCTCTTATTGGCCTATGTTGCATAATTAGATGTGGCAGTCATTGGAATTTGAATACAAAGTAATGCAAATGTAGCAAGTGTCTTTCAAAGTTTGTTTTGCAGAAGAACAGTCCTTTCTAAATAATAGCATCATCTAATAATTCTTCAGTTGCCTCAAATTTGAACCTCTAGAAAGATAGTAGAAGTCTTTATACTTTAATCTATTGCAGACAATAGAAAAAATTTCCAATGTTTTGGTATGTCTTGTATTAGGGAATGATATTCTGCTTGTATAACTTTTAATTCTTATTCAATGAATATTGTGTATGGAGCTCACCTACAGGGATATGACAGGAAAGGAAAAATCCAGAGCCCTTCTGTAGGAGATAAGGTCTCTCCTATAGGGTAAGCTTATTCCTTATTCCAGTTATCTGGGGAAATAGACCTGCTTCTTAGATGAAACTAGTACTAGGGAGAAGAGTCCCACATAAAAAGAAGGGAATTGATCTCATCTTTGGGGTTGATCTCAGGGAGGGATGTTAGGATGCCTAGAAGGAGGTTCACTGATGCTGGGTGTCAAGATGACACTGACCATATGAAGGCAGGCTGGGAGCTGAGAAGGCTGGGCCCCAGGAGGTTGTCTAATCTTTTGAAGCTTGTTGATGGTAATCTCTCTAGGATGGAAGTGAAATGTTATAGGCATTTGAGCCCTGGGAATGAGCTCCTTGTGGTAACCCCAGCTTTGGACAGTAAAGCCAGACTTCTTATTTCTTCAGCTTTTATTTACCTGTTATTCTCCATCTGGGTTCAGTATCATCTATGTAAGTTCTGGACAGTCTCACCTGGGTGCCTAAAAAGAAGAGACCGTGTTCTGCATGAACTGGAGAAACCATAGTCCACTTTCTCTTGATTGGTGGGGTGTTTGCATTGGGAATGCAGAATGAGGAAGCATGAACATATACCATACCTTTCTAAGTACCACTGAAGTCATGCCTGGGACATCACCCCATCTGTGTGGGACTTCACCAGTCAAGCTGGGGCCAATTTCTGGTCCGTGTTTCTGCTGCCTTCTGAGACCCAAACCTGAGCTGATATGGACTGGAGCAAGGATGGACTCCTTATCACTCAGATCCCAGAATGATGAGCTAAAACTTTTCAAAGTTTTCAAACCCATGAGAATGGTTGAGTTTCCAAAGTAAGCGATTGGCTTCAAAATACGAAAATTATAAAACAGATTTAGAAACATGTTTTTTTAAATATCTACATGTTCATCGGTCTACTTCAACTCAACTCTTGTTGTATACAAATTATATGTAATGTTAGATACAGGTGCATTTTAATATGAAGTAGGATGAGGATGTCAACACTGGAAGAGGAGGGGCTGGGCAACATCTTAAAACACCCTGTCTCCCGGTCCCTTCCTCTGAGTGCAAAACAGCCCCTTCTCCACCAGAGGGCGCACGAAGCAGGCGCTTAAGTTTGCTCTGTCTGGCCCCCCTCCACCCAGTGTGTCCCGCAGGTCCCTTAGATTCACCTCCCATTCTTCCCTCTCTAGGCCTTGGTTTTCTGGTCTGTAAATTTGGGATGATGACACCTTCCTCAACATCCTTTCGAAGGTATTCAGGATTCTGGGGTAGGTGGTAGTCCTTAGGGAAGAGGGAGGGTGGAAGTTTCTCCTTCTCTGGGGGCCTTGTCTAAGATGCCCAGGAACTGGAGAAAGGGCAGCCATAGGGAGACTGGTTTGGTTACCTTCTTATTTTCCTCAAAGGACACAGGCTGGGGCAGTGACGGAGGAGTAGTGGGAGTGGGGGGCACCGAGGGCATGAACTTGGCATCATGCATTCTGACACAGGACCGGTCTGCTTTCTGAACCTGTCTTTTCTCTGATTTATTATTTCAGAATGCTGTCTGAGCTGAGAGGAGGCATAAAGATCACCTCCTGGCTAGAGTTGGGGGATTGGGGGAAGACAAAAATTAGGTGTTGTGGTGGTTTTACGCAGGAGTTAGTATTGAACTCAATGTGGGAGGGTTGGGAGGGTTTGTTTTGTTTTTAAAAACTTTTTTTAATTAAAAAAAAATCAACTGAGAGGAGCCTAAGGAGACATGACAACTAAATGTAGTGTGGTATCCTGGATGGGAACCTAGAATAGAAGACATTGGGTAAAATCTAAGGAAATCTGAATAATATGGGCTTTAGTTAATAACAATGTATCAATAGTGGCTTATTAAGTGTAACAAATGTGCCATACCATAGTAAGCTGTTAATAATAGGGGAAGCCAGATACAGGGTAAATGGGAAGTCTCTGTACTATCTTTGGAATTTTTCTAGAGATCCAAAATTGTTTTAAAAATAAAGGTTTATGTTTAAAAATTCAACAACTTCTTTTTGTAATTATTAAATAAAAATAACATAGAAAATTTAGAAAGTACAAGAAAGCCAAAAAAAAAAAAAAAAAAAAGTAGGAGTGCATTTGTTAGTTACCTCATATGGCAAAGAAATCCACTACTAAGTTTAGTATATATTCTTTCTTTTATATTCTGTGTACATATTTATGAAATTGTTATCACACCAAATTTATTACTTTGAAACTTGTCTTGTTCAGTGTGTATCTTTTTATGCCATTTTAAATTCTTGTACTGCATCACTTTGTATGTCTATTTCATATTCCATTGAAGAAATGTGCCAAAGTTTATTTAATAGATCTCTCATATACATGTAAATTGTATATTTTTATTTTCGTATAGATTTTTATTATTATAAAAATGCTGCAATAATCAGCTTTGGAGCTAAATTTTGCAAAATGTTCTTATTTCCTTAGAGGGAGTGTGCATGGACACAATCTGGGATCACCTTAATCCAATTTTTAAAAAATACTTTATTTATTCATGAGAGACACGCAGAGAGAGAGAGAGGCAGAGACACAGGCAGAGGGAGAAGCACAGGGAGCCTGATGTGGGACTCAATCCCTGGACCCCAGGATCAGGACCTGAGCCGAAGGCAGACTCTCAACCACTGAGCTACCCAGGTGCCCCCTTAATCTAATTTTAATCTAATATGATACCACTTTTAAAAATCTTTTCTAGGAGTGGGATTATAAAGGGGAAGAGTAAATGCATATCTAATTTTGCTAGATATAGACAATATACCATCTTGCATTCCCGCCAGCCATGTGTGAGATTTTTTGTGTTTCCCAGTCTTGCCAGCTGGATATATTGTCAAATTTCTGGAGGACCTGACACAGGGAGAGATAGAGTGACATAGAATAGACACGGCAGCTAAAATATAGGAGGAACAAATAGGAAGAGATGAGGACACACTTTCTAACAGTTAGAGCTGTCTAGTGATAGCATAGGCTCCCTGTCACTGGAGGTGTTCAAAGAGAGGCCAGATGACCACTCAACAGAATTTGGTGGAGAAGATTTAAGCAGCTTGGCATCTAAATCAAGGACCTTTAATGCCTGGAGAAAAACACACAACCACATTCACTGATTGCCTCATTTAAAATCCATGAATCCATGAGCCTGAGCCTTAATTAGATTTTTTATTGCTGCCAGGAAATCATGTCTTTAATCCACTCACTCTCCCATAGACTTCTAGACCATTATTTCACACCTTCTCCTCAAAATCCCAACACCTCCTCCACCTTCTTTATTCTCAGCTCCTGACCATGCTTCCTACCTCATTGCGAAAATGGCATCAATCTGAAGAGACCTTCCATGGACTCCACTGGTATCTGATTCCTGGTACTTCCACTAGTTGCCATAGATGAACATTCCATGCTCCCCACTAGAGTCATTTCTTCCATTTGTGCAATAGGTCCCATTCCCCTTCCACTACTCAAGGGCATTGCTCCAGCTATTCTCTATCTATCTCTGCTCTCATCCTCTCCTATACCCCTCCCTCCCACCTTTGTTCACCCTGCTCCACTTCTCTAGTCTCTTGCTCTGGCTCAAAAGTCAGATTCATACTTGCCTGTGCTTTGACTGTTCCCTTTTCTTGGAAAGCTCTTCTCCCAGATAACCATCTGTGTAACACATAACCCCCTCACTTTTATTTACCTTGACTGGATTAAAAAAAAAAAAAGTCTAACTATAGGTTCTTTAGAAGAAGCATCTAAAATGTAGGAATATAGAAAGGGCAGAAGTAAGAATAACAATTTACCAGGCAAACAGTAACCAAAATAATGCTAGTGTAGCTATATTAATTTTGAATAAAATTGACTTTAAGGCAAAAAACATCACAGAGATAATGAAGCCCTTATAATAACAAAGCTTAACATTTTTTTGACAGGATGTAAGAATTCTAAATGTGTATGCACCTAATAACATAGCCCCAGAATATATAAAGTAGAAATCTACAATTATGGTGAGACATTTTGACACACCTCTCTTATTATCTCCTAGTATGGGAATGCTTTATTTGTTTCTTTATTGTTATACTGTGAGCATCCCAAGATCAGAGGCTGCCTTGATCACTTGCATCCCATGTGATGTGCATAGTGCCAGGCACAGGGCTGGTCTTCATTCATTGCTGGACTAAACTTCATCCAGCAATAGTGAGATCGTTATGTTCTGAAATGGCACATTCTTTCTTTCAGAATGTTCTTTCTCTTAGAAGAGCCTTAGTGTCTTCTGGACTAAAACTTCTCCTCTCCTCTCATTCCAGCTTTTCTAATGGGGCTTGAGCATGGACTGGTTCAGAAGAAGTTCCCTCTGGGAAGAGTGGATGTGTCTGAGGCCACACTCTTTATTTTTTAAATTAAATTTAATTTTTAACTAATGTAACAGACACATACCTTCCATTTTACTTTTAAATTCTGAGAAGACATTTTATCATATGAAATATGTAATTGGAGGGGGGTTGAGTTGCATATCCAAAATACTTTCTTGTAGAAATAGACAGAATGACCTGGGTGTATAACCAAATCCAAGTTCATCTTGCTTGATGCAAGATAATCACTGAGACATCAAGGATGCAGCAAAGAAAAGGTTTATTTGAGAGGCATCTAAATGAGGAGATGGGAGGGCAAGCCTCAAATCTGCCTCACCCAAGGATAGTCAGAGAAATTTAAAGGCATATGAAAGGTCTGGGTAAAATGCTCCAGCTGAGCTTATTAGTCTGAAGCTGTGAGCAGTCCCATTAACCCTTTGGTTACTGGTTTCAGTCCCCACTGTCCTTTGATCATTCCTCATCCTTGAGAGAATTGGGATGATGACCATTCTAGTTATTTCCTGCTGAGATGGGCCAAAGATTGGAGTTAGGGGAATGGAAACTTTCTGCATATTCTGAACATTTGCCTTCAGAAATATTCTTAGTTCCAGGTTGAAACCTAACATTCTGCATTACCAAGATTTGTGTACTTTGGTCATTAGTTTTCCTACTATTTTTTAATCTAGAGCCTTAGAAGAGATTTTTTTGTAACCAAGTAGAAGGGGTGTGTTTGAGGCCAGACCTTTTAAACCAAAGGTGGGTATTAATTGCAGGGAATTTAAAGTTGGGTTTTTTTTCCCCTGTAAAGTCCTAGACTGGGTATGGTTTCCATTAGAAGGTTTCTCTCTGGCTAATTATCCATTCATCCTCAATAATGTATCTGGAGGTTGGCATTAAGGCTTTTCAATTATTCAAATTGTCAGAGTTTTCATTTACTGGTGAAATTTTTCTGGAAGCTCTTGTGGCAGCTATTGCTTGTGTTTGATGGCATTGCTAAAGTTCTTGCACTGTCTTTGGCAAGCTCTTAGTCAAAAGCTGTAAATCTAGGTCTGTCAAGACCATTATGGCAATTTAGTGGCTTCCTGGACAGTTTAGTGCTTCTATAGAGAGATTTAAGTGAGAAAGAAGATGTGGGGATTGAGAGCATTTGTAGATCATGATTATTTTCTGGATTCTGATTATTTTCCATTTGCACTATGTACCCCCCCCCCCCCCCCAGTTTTTCCATCTTTACCTGCTCTGTGTCCTAAAGAGCTGGTCCTCAGAGCACACCAACCGGGCCTCTCTGGTTGGGTTCTTTCAATGGAGTCACTGGCTGGAGATCATAAGGAGGAGAAAAGAGAGTTTAGGAAATTCCTTCCTTGCTTGCTGATGTGGTTTTGAGATGATCTCTTCCATGGTTGCACAGCCTCTTCCATGGTTCCACTGGGACACCAGCAAGATATTTCCTCCCCGTTTCTCTAGGCTTAGACCACAGCGTCTCTAGTTATCAGTACCTGGGTGCCTCAAAACAGTTGTTTTACCCTTTACCTTGACATAAATAGCCTTTCATTGAATTGTCTTCCAAATCCCATCTGAGTGGATTTCTTTTCCTGCTGGGACCTGCCAGGACTGTGAAAAAAATGGGATATGCATTATGGCTGAATGATGATCTCTTTCCTTAGTTCCTGGCCTCAGAGTCCTTGTCAATACACCTGTGAGGACTCTTAGACCAGATCTAAGATGCTATAGAGTCAGCAACCCAGTGAAAGAAAGACACTTATGTATGGTCACAGGGTAAAAGATAAGCGTAGGATCCTTATCTCCCGTGCTGTGCTCTTCCTACCAACTCCTGGACCTTCTCTTGATGCCACAGTGACATGAAGAGGATGTATAAATTAGGACTTGTTTACTTGTAAGCAGAAGGAACAAAAACTCAAGTCAGCTTAGGAGAAATTTAAAAAGAGATTGTTAGAATATAGATGTGTCTCATGGAACTTCCAGGTCAGGTAAGCTGTTAGATGCTCTTCTCAGGGAAAATTTTTGGAAACCCAAGTTCTCTGCCTTTTAGGGGCCGGATATTCTATTTGGCTCCATTTATCTCTTCAGCCTCTGGTTCCTGAATGATCTCTGCCACTTCTTTGCTCTGCTACATTGGGTTCTACCCGGCTTGAACCATTCCACAGAAGTGTCTGGAATTTCTACTATGTGCCAGACACTGCACCATAAGATAGGGCCTCCGTTCTTGTGGAGCAGAGGGTGAGAGATAAGGCAATAATCAAACAGATAAATAGACCAAGAAATTTCAGAGAGTGATACTTGGTATAAACAGGAGGATGACGGGGGAAGGTTCTTCTCATTTGGGAGGTCAGGGAAGACCCCTCTCAGGAATATGACATGACCTGAGAGAAGATGTGATCCTGAGAGAGAGAAGAATCATATAGAGTTTTGTGAGCCAGAGTAAAGGGTCTAGAATTTTTATTCTAAGGCAAAAATAAGCTGTCGAAGACATATTGGAGGAGGATGTGATCTCATCTACATTGGTAAAGGATGACTCTGACTGCTTTGTGGTTAATGGAGTCTAGATGGTTATGGATTCAATATGGAAGTAGAGCAGACAGGATGGACTGACAAGCTGGATGTTGGGGGTGGTGATGAGTTAAGAGGAATCAAAAGATGACTTTTATTTTTTTTATTTGATTTACTTGTTTTTGATCAGCGGGGCAGAGGTGGTACCATTTAATAACTTGCCTTGATTCCAACTTATAACCAGGTCCAGGGCCTTCCACTCTCCAGATGGGAAAAGTTCTTTCCTCACCAGGCTCCATAGCTTCCTCATTGGCTCCCTGTGCCCACACTGACCACCTCTCTATTGACAGACTCCGTTCTGTCTGGGAACCTGGGCCATGTTCTTCCAGGGTTGGGAGCAAGTTCTTCAGAGCAGCACCACACAGTGCCCCACTTAGGGCACCCCCAACCATAGTGAGGCAGAGTCCCAGCCATTAGGCTTTCCCCCATAGATGGTAGGGTCCTTGCAATCCCAATTTAGGATACCTCTCAGCCCTTGTCTCCAACTCAGATCTAGAATCACTGAGATCTGGCTCGTGTAATTGCTCTCGCTGGCTTCCTTTCAAATGTATGTTTTTCACCTCTAACCTGGCCACGATTGTCATTCCTAATTTCTTCTTCCCCCACCTCCCAGGGGAGCTGGGATGATTCTTCCTTGACTCCTCAAGGCTCTGTTCCTATTTTGGCCCCCCACTTTAGGAAAAGACGCTTCTGGTTCTCCTTCTGCATCCTAGCTGAGCTAGCCCCTGACCATCTGTCTCAGCAGCAGGTGTACTTCCTTCTGCCCTCTGTACCTATGTTCTTGTGTTATATCTTGTGAAGCTTGTGGGGCCTAGAGTCAGTCAGACCTGGGTTTGAATCTTTGATCTTCCACTCCCTGCCTGTGTGATCCTGGGAGAGCTACTTAGTCTTGCTTAGTCCCTGTTTCCTCACCTCTAAAGTGGGGATAGTAATAACTCTCAGATAGTATAACTATCGTTAGATCATGATGAGACGTAAAGAAGGTAAACCATAATACCCTGGAAGAAGTCAATTCCTATTGATATGGTAGTAGTAGTTCTTTTTATTATTTTGTTCCTCTTCTTAAGACCTCACTTTGTGTGTGTGTGTGTGTGTGTGTGTGTGTGTGCAATCCAGTGTAGGGCTTGAACACACAACCCTGAGATCAAGACCTGAGCTGAGATCAAGAGTTAGATGCTCAACCAACTGAATTAACCAGGTACCCCAAGACCTCACTTTTTAAATTACCCTCAAATCTTTTCTTCTTTCTGAACCCGGGAGCCCAAGAAGCAGAGAAAATAGTGGACCGACACTGGAGAGGCTGACGTGGCTTCTAGAGCCAGGTCCTTGATAGGCCTCCTTCTAGAAGGCTTCTAAAGCTGTCCCCAGGCCAGTCAGAGCAAGCTTCTGAGACCCAAAGGGTCGAGCAATGTCCACTGAGTGACTCCCTCAATTAGACACTGAGACAATGACAGAACTTTTCTCTGCTGTATCTCTTATGAGATTGTCCTGCTGTTTTTGGAAAGACGTTGGCCCCTTAGACTTTGGAAAGAGGGCCTCTGTCTTAGCTCAAAATGCATGGCCACAGCTCTGATGCTGGAGTCCCCAGGAGCATTGGGGTTAAGGAGGCTGGCCAGGAAGGCATGTGACAGGCCAAACAGCTGGTGCTGGTCTGGCACCCTGATGACCTTTCCTCCTGAGCCAAACAGCTTTCGGTTCATTGTCATGGAAGCAGAAACTATAGCCCCTCCTTCTAGAATGGCAGTCTTCGAAGGTTAGTGGGCATCAGGATCACCCAGATGGTTTGTGAAGCCATAGCTTGTCGGACCCCAGCCCCAGAGTTTCTGATTCCTCAGTTGTGAGGGGAGACCTGAGAATTTGCATTTCCTATACAAGCCCAGGGTCACTGGTTGGGATCCTCTTGTAAAAACCACTGCCCTGAGGAATGGCTTATTTCCATGCTTACTCATTCTTCTGCAGCCCATCTGAGAGCTGGAAATAGGGGCAAGGCAAGGGGGTGGGGATCCTGGGTTCTTAATTCTATTAACTTGCCCTGTGGCTTTATTTCCAAAGGTGGTTTTGGTTGCAAGTAATGGAAAATAGCTTATTACTTTAAGGCAGGGAACTTCTGGGGAGGATGCTTAGGAATCTCTCTGAATTCAATGAAGAGCTGAACAATTCAGGCTTGGGAAGGGCAAGTTAGCCCTGAGGCCCTCAGTGCCTGGAATTCATGTGCCTGCTGTCCAGGGCACTCCAGTTCAGTGATCTGGCCACTAATAACCTTTGGTCTGACCAGTTACAATTCCAGATGCTGGGCAGCCTGGGTGGCTCAGCAGTTGAGCATCTGCCTTTAGCCCAGGGCGTGATCCTGGAGACCCGGGATCAAGTCCCACATCGGGCTCCCTGCATGGAGCCTGCTTCTCCCTCTGCCTGTGTCTCTGCCTCTGTGTGTGTGTGTGTGTGTGTGTCTCATGAATAAATAAATTTAAAAATCTTTTAAAAATTATTTATTTATTTATTCATGAGAGACACACACAGAGAGAGAACTTTTTAGGAATGCAAATTCTCTGACTCAGAATCGCTCTAAGGCCTCTTAGATCCCTTGCCTGATGATGTGATTCCAGGTTAACTTGTGGGAGTTTGGCATTCCTTTTTCCTAAAACTTTTTTACCATCCAGATGGCCCATGGGGCTGCCCTGCTGAGCTGTCCTGGGCCCACGGAGTGGATGAGCTTGTGAGAATACAAACAGGGGATTCTGGGATGGGGGTGCAGGGTGGGAAACCACAACAGACAACGGAGGTAAGCCTGATTATGACAGGCCTTCCTGGGTGTTCTCTGGTGGGGCTGCCTGGGGGGAGGCCCAGGGCCAGCACAGACTCTGCTTGGAGATGTCCAGCGTCGTGTGAAAGCTTCAAGCAGTGGACAAGTTCTTGGATGCCAAACGCTTCCCTCCTTCTGCAGGTCTGTTCTCTTAACTCCCTGGACTTTGGGCTCTGGATGTTGCTACTTGTCCTACATCATGGCCCTGCCCTGTCTTCTCCTCCATTCGTCCTCCCACCGAAGTCTGACCATGACTGTAATGTGGTTCCAGCTCCCTCGGGCAACACATGCTCTGTTCTATCTGAGGCTCTCCTACTGTACCCTGACTGGGGCCTTGTTGTCTCTCATCTGGTCCTGGGGGCCGGGAGCCCTCCTAGGCTAGCTTCCCAACAGTGCCCAGAGTCTCTGAGGTATTCCCTCCAGATCCCTTCAGAAAAGTGCACCCTAGGGGATCCCTGGGTGGCGCAGCGGTTTGGCGCCTGCCTTTGGCCCAGGGCGCGATCCTGGAGACCCGGGATCGAATCCCACGTCGGGCTCCCAGTGCATGGAGCCTGCTTCTCCCTCTGCCTGTGTCTCTGCCCCTCTCTCTCTCTCTCTCTCTCTCTCTCTCTCTGTGACTATCATAAAATAAAAAAAAATAAAAAAAAAAAAAAGAAAAGAAAAGTGCACCCTAGCCTTCTACCACTGACCTTGAGGTATGTTGGGCCAAGCAGATTTGGAGCTGAGGTGGGGGGCTGATTATTGACCTGGCTGGCTCAACTGTAAACCCGAAATCTTCCCTCCATTTAGGTCTGAACTTGCCCTTACTAAAGTAATTTGTGAAGCTGGTGGAGCTGGAGGGGAAGTAGAGCACGGACTCAGGCTACAGGAGACCTTTGCCTAAGGCAGCTCTAGACAATTCCTGAGGCTTCTTTTGGTTGTGCACAACCATGGTTGTGCCTGAGTGCGTGCTCGGGTGCGCATGTATCTCCTTGCCTGTGTGTCTCATGTTCATCTGTGAGGTTTCCCGTGCATATCTGTATAAAGCTGGCCTGCATGTCACAAGCTCTGAGGCCACCGGCAGGTGACTTAAACCACTCATCCTCCATTTTCCTTGTCTGTACAATGGGATAATAGTAACTTCCACAAAAAGTGACGACTTTTTGTAGCAAAACGAGAATGCACATAAGCCCCTTCCACAGTTCTTAGTACTCCTGCGTTAGGCTATCATTACTAGGTGCCTTATGCAAGTGGCTTAGTCTCCCTATGCCTCAGTTTCCTCATGTGTACATTGGGGATAACACCGGAATGCAGTATTATTGTGGGGATCAGGGGAGTTGATATCGGCAAAGTACTTAGCACCGTGCCCTAAGTCTTAGTGACTGTAATGCCGTGTATCTGGGCGAGAATCTCTGAATTTGTGAATGTCTCTGGGCAAGTGTCTCTGCTCGTGTGTGTATACGTATGTGCCTATGGTGTATCTGTGTTTATATGGCCAGACGGGCCTCTTGTCTCTGGGTGGAGTTTGCTGTTGGCCCAAGCCTGGACTCCCTAAGCCAGCCAGGCCGGCGCTAGGGATGGAATTTCCATTAAGAATTAAACAGGACAGCACTGGGAAGCCAGGCAGACAGAGAGGAGGGGGTCAAGGGGGATGGTGTTCCAGCTCTGAGCTCCCTTGGGCGGCCTCAATTCCGAACTGCCTTGCCTTGGAGAAGGCCTCTGCCACCTTCGCCTTGACTTCAGGCTTGGTGGAGCCATGGCCCAGAAGGATGAGCGAGGAGAGAGGAGTTGCCCGCAGGGGCCTCTGTAGGGAGATTTGGAGTTGTTGCAGCCATGAGGCGGCCTCCGGGGAATGGAGAGGCGGCCAGCGAGGGTAGAGGCAGCTGGGGCCTATGGGGCCGACAGGAGGCCAGGAGACTGGACTGCACAGTACGTATCTGGGAAAGTGTGTATGTGTGTGTGTGTGTGTGTGTGTGTGTGTGTGTGTTTATTGGGGAATGCAGGGTGGGGGACATTCATACAAGTGCCCTAAAGGAACCTCTAGCAAACCAAGTCTGTTCTTCTCTTGCTCTGAAACCCAGGCACAAATTTTGGTCCTGGAAATAAAAGGTTTCTGAGGCTTTTGCCAGTACTTCAGTACTTATCCTGTTTATGACCTAAGCCTCATTCCATTACTAGCATACTAAAAAATATCTTGGCTTTCCAGGTACTTTTACATTCCTGGTCTCATCTCACACTTGTGACGCCCTCTGAGCTAGGCAGATTATTATGATTCCTATTGTAAATAGGGGAAAACTGAGTCATACAGAGGCTAGGTGACTTGTCCAAGGACACCCAGCTAGAAAGTAGTAAAGGCAGGATGGAAAGTCCAGACTTTATTTTTTAAAGATTGTATTTATTTATTTGAGGGGGAGAGAAAGGGGGTGGGAATGGGCAGGGAGGGGGGACAAAAGGAGAGTGAGAGAGAAGCAAACTCCCCGCTGAGCAGGGAGCCCGATGTGGGGCTCAATCCCAGGACCTGAAGATCACGACCTGACCTGAAGGCAGATGGTTAACCTACTGAGCCACCCAGGCGCCCCCAGACTATTTTTATTATACAATCCAACCTACCAGAAATGGACTCAGAGAAAAGATTCCGCAAACCATGCTCATTTGAGGGAGGCCGAGGCCCCAGTGTTAAATGCCCAGCCATGTGGGTGTCTGGGGCCTCAAGATCTGCTCCCAGACCCTGAGACAGATGTGGTTGAAATAGGAACCCAAGCTCCTCTGCAGGGGCTGGGGTGGGGGGTGGTGGAATCAGGCTCCCCTGGATAGATGGAAGCTGTCGGTGAAGCTGGCTCCTCTGAATGACTTGGGTCCCCAGAGCCTGGCGTTCCCAGAGAGCTGGGGCAGTTGAGTTAATGTCAGGAGCTGCGACATGTCTAGGGTCTGGGTGCAACTGTCCTTGTTAGCCAGGGCCTGGAAAAGGGAACAAAGGTATTAGCATCAGGGAAGAGAAGGCTGAGATGGGACCTTGGAGCAGCCATTGTGTCATGGAGCTGGAGCTGGAGCTGGCCTCCTTCCCTCTTCTGAACACGGAGCGTGAGTATATTGATATAGTTTACACATGAGGGATTTCGGCTAGATGCCAAGGAGAACTTCCTGCCAACTAGAGGGTGCAAGGAAGGAAGAGGGCCTGACGGTGGGGGGTTGGGGGGTGCTCGGGGCTGACTTACCTTCATGATCCCCCAGAGTGGGTAGGGGCCCTTCAGGCCGGGTTGGATTTATGCCTCCGCAGGGCGGAGGCAATTGGATGGAATGACCTTGCAGCTTCCTTCCCGTTCAGGAATGCAACATTCCTGAGCTTTTGGGTAGGAATCGGCCTTTTTTTCCCCTAGACTTAGCCATCTGACACAGAGGAGTCCAGAGGGGAAGTCTGGTGTGCCCCGAGCCAGAAAGGAGTCTCAACCACAGCCTCTGTGGTTTTTGGCAGGTCGGTGGTCTGGAGGTCGGTGACCTTACCTGGGCGGCTTAGATCCCGAAGGGAAGCACCTGCGGCGCATAAGCCAAGTCGCACGCCAGGCATTTGGGGACCGGCTCCCTCCGCAGAGCATGGGAACCGCGCCGATCACCCCCCCCCCCCCCGGCCCCTCTGCAGATGCTGGCGCGCGCGGGGCGCACGTGGGCACCCCGGCCTCCTCGCCCCCGGGGGTGCGCCCCAGTCCTGCCTCCCGCGGGCCCCGGGGCCGAGCCGCGGCTCTAATTAGGCGGGAGCGAGCGCCCCGACGGGGCCGCCGAAAGAGCTCCGCGGCCCGCGGGGATGGGGCGGGGCGCGCGGGCGTGGAAGGTCCCGCGGCGGGGAGCGGGCAGGGGGCGGGCTGGGGGCGGGGGCGGGGCGGGGGCGGCCCCTCCCGGCCCGGCCTCGGGAGCCCCGCGGCGCCCGCCTCCGAGGCCCGGCTCCCGCCCGAGGAGACCCCCGACGCGCCCTTGCGGAGCCCGGCCGTCCGGTGCGAGCCCGGGGAGCTGTGCAGCGCGCGTCCCAGGCCGTGCGTGAGTGAGAGAGAGCGCGTGGGGCGCGAGCGGGGGCTCAGGTGCAGCGGGCAGCGCCGTGCGGGGGGGCCCGGGGCGCGGCGGCCCCAGGGGTGGACGCGCGGAGGCGCAGGGGTGCCTGCGCGCAGACTTCGCGGGTGGCCGAGCTTGTCCCCAGCTGGGATGTCTCCCCTGTGGGTCGTTCGGGGGCGGTAAGCAGGGCGGGGGGTGGGGAGCTCGGAGTCCTTGCGCGACCCCGGAGGCGGTGGTGCTCCGGGGACCCGGCGGGGGGGCCAGGGCCAGGGCGCAGCGTGGGGGAGCCGCCGCCGCCGCCCCAGGAGGCAGGAGGACATGAGAGGACAGTGAGGGGGTTGAGCAGACCACCCCGTCGTGTGCGCTCACCAGCACCCATAGGGCACTCACACCCCCACGCCCAGCCGCTCCTGTGTACACACGTTGTACCCACACGCGCCAGCCTTGCGTGCACTTACAGTGGGGACGTCCACGCAAACACTCGCATGCTTTCAACACGTGTACCTGTGGACGGTGACTTGTATGCAACACGTACCTCCGTGTGTGCACTGTGCATATGCACAAACATGCCCCCCTCTTACGGGCTCTCAGCCTCCAGACCTCCTTTCTGGGTCCCCTTTAGCCTATGTATGCTTGGACCAAGGAGAACCTGGCCATGGTGAGGATTATCTTTTTTTCTTTTTTAAGATTGTATTTATTTATTCATGAGAGACACAGAGAGAGAGAGAGAGAGGCAGAGACACAGGCAGAGGGAGAAGCAGGCTCCATGCAGGGAGCCCGACATGGGACTCGATCTGTGACTCCAGGATCACGCCCTGTGCCTAAGGCAGGCACTAAACCTCTGAGCCATCCAGGGATCCCCTGGTGAGGATTATCTTAAGTAAGGGACTTTGGCTGTGGATTCTGGGCAGATGCTGGATAACACAGTGCCTCTAGGGGGTCCCGTTTGGTCTAAACTGAGGCTGCCGGTGTAGCCTGGGGCTTAAGGGTCCTGGACTCAGAAGCAGCTTTTACCCTCTTACAAATGAAAAGGCCAGGCTTGCAGACTGAGGCAGAGAGAGGCGCCTGCAGTTTGCTCCAGGCTCTGGTTTGCTCCGGATTCCCCCTGCTGTAGAAAAGCCATGAGCCTTCTGGGGGCTGGGGCCACGCCGCTGTCACTTGACAGGGAAGCACAGAGAGTCGAGCTGGGCTGATTCTTTCTCTTTGGTTTTAATCAACCCTATTTTGAGTCTCCCATCTCAGGCTAGGCTGCAAGAGCTGGCTTTGGGTTTGCTTCCTCTCCCTTCCCCCAGTGGCTGTCTCTTTGCTTGATAGAATCTTGTTCTCCCTGGCCTCCTTCCCCCGGGGACCACCGGGGACACACTAAATAGTGCTCGAAGGAATTGTTGTTAGGATGGCTTCTAGAACTCTTCCATCCATGTCATTCTTCTCTGGACAGGCTTCAGTGAGGGGCCCAGACTTATGTGCTCCTTCACCTGGGAAGTTAGATGACATTGGCTTTATCTTACTGTTTATGGTTTAGCCCAAGGAGTGTCTGAGCTCTCACCCCACCAAGTCTCCTTATATGCAGGGGAGAGATGATCTTCAGCCATTTCCTGAGCAGGGTGCAGGGAGCTACTCTCCCCTGCCCTGGTCCTCAGCCTGACCCCTGGGGATGGTTCAGTAAGGGCAGGCTCTGGTCAGCCCGGCAGCCTTCTTGCAGAGTGAAGGAAGTCTGCATACCTTCCCTAGCCTTCCCCTTTGTAGGGGCCCCAGCCACCATAGGACTCAAGAAAAGACTAGAAAACTAGGGGACTCATGGTGATCTCAGTCCTGGTCTATTTCCTCTCCCCCCAACCCCCCTCTCTTAATCAAATACATATACCTGCTAGTCCAGAACTTCAGAGCAACAATGAAGAGCCATAGAGCATCAGGGCAACCCCACAGGGTTAACATAGTTCCAGTTTAAGGAGGACAAATCAGACAACAGAATAATAGCAATTATGACGTGTAAGAATGGTAATAGAAACGTATTTATTGAATCTTGAATATATGCTTTATTTCCTTTACTTTTCACAACAACCTTCTTAGGTTAATAGTCCCATTTTTTTTTTCCTGACAAGGAAACTGAGGCTGAGAGTGCTCAAGGGATTTCTATAGGTCTGTGTGACCCCTGAGCTCATGACATAACCTGTGTGTTTCTCTTCCTACTTCGGCTGCTAGGAAGCTCTAAGTTCATCACATTGCTTCACAGTAGTACTTGTGTTAACTGGAACCCTGGCTTTACCTTTAATTTCTGCTTTAACAACGATGTGGTGCACGCATCTTTGAATGCAAATTCCCATATTCTTTGTAGAAAGAGATCAGAATAAATAAATGAACAGCCGGCAATTAAACATTTTATTTGCCTGTGAGGATGGGAAGCATGTTGCATAGATTTTTTGGGGGGACACTTCCAATTTCAAATATTTCACTTGGTTTTCAAACCATGTCTTAATTTTGGCTTCTTGTATCTTTGGACTCAGACTCATGACTATGTCTTGGGGCTTTTCTTTCTAGCAGCGCGGGGAGATAAAGCCCATCTCTGTGCTGGCTCAGACAATGGGGATTGTTGGGAATGAATTGGGCCATTGATAAATGCCCCTTGCTCTGAGTACTTCAGCTGCCAGCTCCTCCCTGTCTCAAAAGCCTGAGTGTCTGGACGCCCGAAGGAGTTTGACCCCTGCCCTAAGCCTGGCCCTGGCCCCAAGGCCACCCCTTCTTCATATGACCCTGTCTAGGCCCAGGGCTCTGCTGGGAGGTCTGTGTCTCTTGGACTTGAGCTCTGCCTCCCCCAGCATGGACCACATAGTCTCTGATCAGGATGGCTCTTCTGGAACCAGAGCTCAGGTTGGGGAGTCTGGGCTCCGGAATGTGGAGGGACATACAAGGAGGCTTTTCTGCCCCCTTTCCCAGACCTATGAGGTCATAGACAAATGCTCACTTTTTTCTCCTTCCCAATGAGGGGGTTTCAAGTCTACCAAGTGGTTAGGGAGTTATTTGTCACCTCTTACCTATAAGAGATGTAGGCCACCAGGGGCCTCTGAATGCAGGACAGGGCTCTGGCTGCATTGGAAGTTGCTGAGACTTGTAACTAATGGACTCCAAGACTGATTATTTTACTCTGCCCGATGCCATTAATGTTTGGCAAGGGGAGCAGTGGAGGGCAGTGTTTAGCACTAAAGAATGGTTAGAAGGACTCTAGTGGTGGGCTTTCAGGCACTATAGTGGGGTTCTGCTTCTCAGTATGCATGAGGTCACCCCCTCCCCGCCTCCCCACCCACACTGGTGGCTGTTAACCACATTTAACATTGATTCTCCCAAAAGCATTTGGTTACAAAGTGGGAAGGAGGAGTCATTGGCCTGAGGTCCTGGGAAACACCTGGTACTAAGTGATGTGCAGGTGGGCTGGTGCACGTGAGGGGTTTCCTCCTTCCCGATACACGTCATGTCAAAAAGGTAAGACAGATTTGATTGCGTCTCTGCTGAGAATTTGAGGTGTTCCCAGGACTTTTAGCGTCACCAAATGAGAAGAGGTTTAAGATCCAGCAACAGTGTTGGGCCTGGCTCTCAGAGTGGCTGGGGGAAAGGCTAACTCCCGGTTACTCCCATTCATTTAGTATCTGCTAAAGGCCAGCCCCTCGTGGGGTTCTTTGCATCTTTTGTTTCATGAAACCTCTGAAGCGACCCTGTGAGACAGGCACTTCTGTTTTGAAGATGGGGAAGCTGAAGAACTGGCCATCGTTACATCCAGGTGTGTCTGACGTCGGAGTCTGTAGTGAGTGTCTGCAGACACCTCTGGTTCAAAAGGTTCAAAAACGGGAAAATCCACCCCTTTGGGACAACGGAGAAGGGCGAAGGGCCCGACTTCTCTGGCCCTGGGACTTGAACATCAGCATCGTAGGCCTTGCCAGGCTCAAAGGAGACTGCCCCTCTGTGGGAAGCAGGGGTGGGGTCGGGAGTTTGCTTGGATTGGCAGGGATCACCCCCATTCTCTTGGGGTGGGCAGCACTGGGCTTCTGTGGCTTTACTTCTCCCCCGGATCACTTCTCCCCTGCCCTGGGAATGGAGCCTCCACCCAGACTCTGCGATGCAGCCAGCTCAGTCTCCCTCCCCCTCCAGGGTCCCCTCGGTGCCAAGCTCTGGGGGAGTCCAGGATCCTGTGAGGACGTCTCTGGGCAGACCAGACCCCATCACGGCATGATGCAGTGTCTATAGGCATCAGCAGTTTGGCTGGGTTATTGTGTGTGGTGTTCACTTTCTGCTGGAGAAAGGGAGGTTTTGTCTTACAACCCAAATATCCTGGGTTTGGAAACCATGTAAAATACAGCCTGTGGTCGGGGAGTGTGGGCTGCATTGTGGGCCTGTGTGTGGTGCTGGCTTAAAGCACATGGTTGAGAGACAGAATGATGGACTCAGGCTGTCTCACTGCCTCTGATAGAGGGTCAGAGGAGGGCTGTACGGGCTGGCAGTGTGCAGAGAAAAGAGCATGGGCTTTGTCGTCAGAGGGATCTGACCTGGAGCCCCCAGTTTCCTTGTCTGTATAATGGGGTTCCTTATAACGCTCTGGCATTGCTAGCACTAGATAGTTTGCTGAAGTGTAGGCTCTGACGTAGGGTAGGGGAACCACGAATGGCATATCCTTCCTCCTTATCCCACTCACCTTCTGGGGAAGACCACCAGACTGATGGGCAACAGACCTGGACTCCAACTCTAGCTCAGCCTCTGGGTACACTGGGTTAACTTACTTCCTCTGCGTCTCACTTTCCTTGTGTGTAAAATAAGGGAAGAACAGATTTCTCTCACTTTCTGTAGTTTTTGAACATAATGAAGTCAAGGGGGTCTCTCTCAGAAAGTTCAATTACTATTATTCGTTTATTCACACCACAAATCCCAACTGAGACCCTGTGGTGTGCCAGGATCTGTGCAGGGCACAGGGAATAGAGATGAGCAGGGCAGATCCTGGTCCTCCAACTGCAGTCAGACCATGTGGTTTGTAAGCAGTGACAGGCTTGTCTGTGGAACATGATCCCAGCGGGTCCTGGACACCTTGGTGTATCAGAAGAGGAAATGTCGTCTCCTACTGGGGCAATCAGAGAGGCCTTCCACGAGGTGGAAACTCTTGGTCTGGATCTGGGAAGATAACAGGAGGTCTCTAAGAGGATCAGAGGAGGGCATTCTAGGCTGAGAGACCAGCACATGCTAAGACAAGAGTGTCGTCTAGTGTGGTAAGATCAGGGAACTTGAGGCAGTCTGACGGGAGTGTGTGGTATGGGGTCATTGGGAGTGATGAGAAGTGAGATGGGAGACATTACAGAGGGTGGATGTCAGGCCTTGAAGGCTGTGTTAATGTGTTTGGATTTTGTCATGACAGTCATAGGCAGGCACTAGGGGCTTTGAAGCTAGAAGCAGGGGAGGGTCATGGTTGGATATGGGCTCACTCATTCATTCAACAAACGAAGAACCAAGCAATTTGTATGTTGCTTGTTCATTTTTTTTTTTTTTTAATTTGAGAGAGAGAAAGAGTATGATAGAGCATGAGGAGAGGGGAGGGAAGGGGAGGGGCAGAGGGAGAGGAAGAAGCAGACTCCCCACTGAGCAGGGAGCCCAATGTAGGACTCGATCCCAGGACCCTGAGATCATGACCTGGGCCAAGGGCAGACATTTAACCAACTGAGCCACCCAAGGCGCCATGTATGTCACTTTTAATTTGGATACCATATCGAATTAATGGAAAGTTGCAAGGCTGGTGAAAGAAATCCTGCTTTATCCAAATCCCTTAGTCATTTTAGGACGCTTCATTTACTTTATTGTTTTCATTCTCTCTCCAATAATATAAAAAATACATTATTTTTATTATTTATGCATATCTCGGTTCTCTATAATGTATCTTATTGTTTATTATTATATTCATTGTTTTATGATGTATGCATATATGAATACATATATACAATATTCATTTCTGATGAATTTAAGAGTAAATTAGAGACACGATGCCTCTTCACCCCGAAATGCTTAAGTGTGCATTTCCTAAAAAAAAAAGGATATTCTCTTACCACAGTACACTTCTGTCCCGACAGTGGCTTTCCCTTCCTTGCCCCATTCAGGATCCAACCCACAGATTACATTTTGTTGTCTTGTATCCTTGGTGTCCTTACATCTGGAGCAATTCCTCTGCTTTGTCTTTTCCGACCTTCATGTTTTTGACTAGAAGACGCCAGTTATTTTGTTGGCTATCCCTCCATTGGGGCTTACCTGATGGCACTACCTGATTAGCATATGCATTTTTGAGCAGCAATACTACCAAAGTGAAGTGATCATCTTCACAAGCACAGGATGTGGGGACTGTCCCAGTGCTGGTGATGGAAGCCCTCATCTCTTGCTTAAGGTAATGTTCACCAGTTTCTCCATGGTGAAATGACTGTTGTACCCTCTGTAATTACTAAGTAGTTTGTGGAAAGATATTTTGAGATTATGTAAATACTCTCAAACTTTTACCCACTAATTTTATCATCATTGACACTGCTGAATGCATGGTTTCTTCTATGTTTACTAGTTGGCATCCTAGGGTAGTCCAGCTCTTTCCCTTCTCCTTTTCTTTCTCTTTCCACCGCTCCCTTCTTTCATCACTATGAACTAAATTTTTAAAATGTATTCAGTGGGTCCAAATCAATTCATATATTTTATTTTGATCTTCAACTTGCCCCAGATTTGATCAGTGGGAAGCTCCTCTGTGAACTGGCTCCTGTTTCTTCCCTTGTCTCCATGATGCTCTGAGCATTTGCTTACTAGCTACTAATGTTCCGGGCTCATTTTACTTTTTTCTTGCTCTGACCCTGGAACTAGCTGTTTCTCCAAGAAGCCCTGGATCCTTTTAGTGGAGAATGGTATTTGGAAACCAAGATCTGGGGCAATATGTGCTCCTTGCTTTTGGGTGTGCCATTGTTTCTATGCCCTCTTAGCAAACAAAGCTAGGACATATACCTATATAGGACCTATAGGTATATGTCCATATTTATTTTTATGATTAAAAGTACAAGAAATTATTTATATTTTTAGAAAGAAAAAACCCCACAAGGGACTGAAATAGGGAGTAGTAGCATACAGGTACTTTAGATTGAGTGATCAGAGAGGGCCTCTTTGAGGAAGTGAGACGTAACGAAAGGCTGGAGTTTGTTTTAATGACAAGGTCCTCGTCATATATGTTAGATCTCCTTGAACAGCTCTTTCATCCACACAGCTGCGTACGTCGGGAGTGCTGGCAATCCTCCTCAGCACCTCTCTCCCTCCGAGCCTGTGTGTCATCCCTCACCAAGTCTGGTTGATGTTCTCTTGTAAGTATCTCTGAAATTTGTCACTTCTGTATGTCCGTCTCCATTAGGATCCCTCGGGTTCAAGGCAGCATTTTCATCTTTGTGCAGTAGCCCCACCAGAGCCTCCTAACTGGTCCAGCTGTGTCTATGCTGGCTCTCTCCAGTTTGTTCACCACACACAGCTAGAGTGCCTTTCAGAACACAACTTGTTCATGTCATTTCCCTCCTTGAAAATACTTCAGTTGCTTCCTGTTGATCTTAAGATAAAGACCGAACACAAAGTCTTGTTTGTCTGACCCTACCACCGTCTCCTACATCCTCCTACCCAGCACCTCCCTTGCTCCTTTCTTCCATACTGGCTTTGTCTCAGTCTCTTGGGCTTGTCAGGCTCCTCCCCTACCATGGACCATTGCATTTGCTGTTCCTTCATATCTTAGAACGCTCTTCCTTCATATCTTCACATACTGAATTCCTACTTATCTCTCAGTTCTTAGCCCAGTTGTCACTTCTGTGACCTCCACAATTCTGTCCAATCCCATTTTTTAAGGCTTTAAAACACCACTTACCTCTTTCAAGGGTTTATCACAGTTGTAACTTTAGATTTATTACAATTATCACATGATAATTAATGCCTCTTTTTCCTCTTTGACTATGAGCTCTGTGAGGGCTATTCATTGTTTGATCCTAGCAGTTAGTATGTTACTGACACATGCCACAAATATTTGTTGGACGAATGAATGAATGAAGTTGTATCAGCTGAGCAACCAGATAGATGGTCATGCCATCAGTAGAATAAGAATTCTAAAGAAGTAGATTTGGGGAGGAAGATAATAAGTCATTTTAGGACATAGGGTATTTGAGGTGCCTATCAGCCCCTCCCCCCAAAGATCTTACCATCTTCTGGGCAAACACTTTATATTGTCATTCAGCAGCTTTTTGGAGACTGGTAATCTATGACATCTAATCCCTAGATGATTCTAAAGAGCTCATTGGAGGAGGGACCTAAGTCATAAGGCATCCTTGAGCTATGGCTTCCCCATCTACCCTGGTTTGTAGAGGATACAGGAGATCCGAGGGGCCTTCAGTGGTCCTGACTTGGCTCCACAGCAGCTGCTTTGATGAAGGATCTTTAGAAACTTATGTAGGCTCCTTGGAGCTGGAGAGTTATTTGTAGGATACATCACATGGGTCAGGAGCTGACACTTTCCTCCCCACCCCTGAGATTGCACTAGACTTAGGCCTACAAGAGCACTCAGAGAGCATGTCTTACTACGCCCAGGGAGCGAGCCATCCTTGCGCTGAGGCCATTAGCACTGGGACAGACAGTCTATTCATCACTGTGGTTCACTGGCTCTTGCATTCCTCACTCACTCATTCAATGATCTACTTTGTCTTCATTTAAGTCACTTACTCCTTTCACCCCTCCTAATACCCAACTGTCCAGCCACAGACAAGAATTTATGTTGGATTTATCACAGGACTCAAGGCTGGTGAATCACCTGCATGCCTCCTCTTCTATATCCTTCTTTCACTTGGTTCTCACAGCCCAGAAGCTCAAGGTGAAGAGACCATTGGGGTGGGGAGATTTCATTGTCCTGTTTGAGGGCCATGTGTGATTGCAGGCTGTTAACAGGAAGAAAGGGAAACCAGAAGCTGCCATGAGGATTGCTCTTCCTATCTCACTTTCTGCTCTTCTAGGGTCCTGCCCTTTTTTCCATTTGAAGAGAGCTAGGAAATAGGCTCCTTGATCATATAGATGGAAGGTGGTAGCTGGGCTCTGCAGAGGTGCTTGGGACTGAGGTCCAAAGGGGAAAGAGAAACACAGCTCCCTATGAGCTCCACCGTGGAAAAGAGAATGCTTTTGTTTTCTTCTTCATTTTCTAGCAGAGTTGTACTTTTAACCCTGTGGGATTTGCAGACCAGCTGGCAGGAGGAGGGAGAAGAGGATTTTAAAATGTGGCATCGGGAACCAGGCAGTAGACTAATCCTGGCCCCACTCCCTCCAGAAGATGCTCTTTCAGTTCTTTAAGTTTGCCGTTTACAAAGAGTCCCTAAGAACGAGTGCTGTCCATCTGTTGTGACATTGGACAGGATTGGAACTGAGCAGACACAGGACAATGGCAACCATACCAGATAAGAGCATCTTAAAAAAATGCCTGAAGGTGCCAGGGATCTCAGTTACAGACTCATTCACTCGATCCAGTCAACAACTCTCTACCTAGTACCTATTCTGTGCCATGCACTGTTCTAGGCACTGGAGATACAGCAGTGAGCAAAACACATGCTCTTGTATAATCTGCTTTCTGGTGTGGGAAGATGGACAGTAAGGAGGTTGACATGCAGTATGCAAATGGTACTGAGCACTATGGAGAAATACATGGAAGGCAAGGGAATCCCAAGGGTGGGAGAGGGTTTATACATCGGTAAGGAGTCAGGGAATTCTTTCTGATAAGCAGATATTTAACCAGAGGACAGGAGGAAGTGGAAGGGCAAACTGTGTGAATATTTGGGGATAGAGCAGTCAAATGGAAGACTAAAGATAAAATCCGTGACATAGACTTGAGGAGGAACATGAAGGTCCATATGCCTGGAGTGAAATCAAAGCCAAAGAGTTGAAGTCAGTGCAATAATCTGGACGAGGTCATGAAGGGCCTTGTGAGTTATTTGGAGAACTTTGGCTTTTAATCTGGGTGATGGATGGACATTGGAAGGTTTTGAGCAGAGAAATGACATACTCTGGCTGCTACGATGGTGGTTTATTGAGAGTAGGAAGGAAGGCAAGTTAAGAACCTATTGTATTAACGCAGGTGAGAGACGGTGGTGGCCATGACCAAGGTCCACTTACTCATTTATTCCTCCATCCATTTCAGTTTTTATTCCACCAATGCAACATGGCCTCTGGTCTGAGACTTTCCATCACTGTTCATCTGCTCCTTTGTCCTTCCATCATTTGTCCAGCTACCTTTACTACAAGTGAAATCTTTATAAGTCTTTACCTAGTACATGTAGAGCATTATACTAGATGCCAGTTGACAGGGGCATGTTCTTCTGGGACTTGGGCCCCAGTAGGGGGTGCTAGATGCACCCATGGGAGATCACCAGTTAGAAAACCAAGTGGGCCTTGGCAAGCCCAGTATGAATGGTGTCAGCACTTTAGTATTTTGGGTGCCTTGTGGTTTGGGGAGTATGAGTACGCTTCCATGGAGGAATTCAAGATTCAATCTATGTTGAATCTTGATGGGTGGGGACAGCAGATCAGCTCTGAAGAATAGCAAGGAATGTGCCTTGAAGCTTGAACATAAAGGACATAGTGTGTGTGGGGGGTATAGGGTGGTAATGCCAAAAGAGGTGGGGTGGGGTGGACTGAAGACAAGGTCTGGGGAGTCATGAGCACCAGGCTAAGAAGTTTAGACTTGAGTTAAGATGGGGCACTTGGGTGGCTCAGTGGTTGAGCATCTGCCTTTGGCTCAGGTAGTGATCCCAGGGTCCTGGGATCGAGTTCTGCATCAGGCTTCCTGCAGGGAGCCTGCTTCTTCCTCTGCCTATGTCTCTGCCTCCCTCTGTGTCTCTCATGAATAAATAAATAAAATCTTTTTTAAAAAAAAGAGATACTGGGGAGATGTAACAGGTTTTCAAAGAGATGGTATGAGAGCTATGTTTTAAGGGGTTGAAACTAACACCAGAATGGCAAGAGAGGCTGAAGGCTGGAGGCCAAAAAGAAAAGAATTGCCTTTGAAAGGCAAAGTCTTAGGCTCATGACCCACAGCGTCCCTGAGGTTGGAGATACTGTTGCAGTGCTCCCCAGATGCACAGTGGGCAAGGATGAGATGATGTGGGGGCTCTACTGGCCAAGAATAGCAAGGTGAGGTGAGTGGCTGTCCCTGGGACAAACTCAGATGTCTCCTGTAACTCACCTTTAAGCAAAGAACACAGAGAAATCTGAGTTCTGGGCAGAGCAATCTGGAAAATAGTTTGGATCTCATCTGACCTCTAGCCATGAATGACTCTTATAGATATTTCTGGGGAGGGATTGGAGCGTAGGAACATAAGGTTCAGAATAGAAGCTCATCTAACCCACTCCTCTCCCCTTCCAGATGGGGCAATTGGAAGCCCAGAAGGGGCATAAAATGTTCAAGACCATCTAGAGCACACGTGGCAAGAGAAAGGTCAAGCATCTTATTTGAAGCCCTGTTGGAGGAATTACTAGATTGAATTATACATTTATATTTTTCTTTCAATGGAAAAGGAAATTCTAAGAAAAAGAAAATTGTTTTATTCATTTACCTCTCTGTCATTTGGCTGAGGCCTGATACAGAGCAGATACCCTGCCCCACCCCATGACCATACTGTCTTCCCTCTTGACCCAGACCAAGAAAGTGTTAGGTGGGCCTCAGAGTGGGCCAGATGTGGGCTCAGGGAGAGCTGCCTGCTGATGGGGTTAGAGCTGGCTCTGGATTCCTCATGCGCTTATGTGACCTGGCCTGGGACAATTTCTAGCTCAGTCATACTCAGAGCTCTTGGCAAAGGCCCACTGGGGACCATGGGTGTGAGTGAGTCAGTGGGACAGCAGCCATGCAGATGACTGCTGAGAGGGTAAGGAGACAGGTGTGTGATGGGCCAGGGTGTGCTATGCCTGAGGCCACTGCAGGGGACAAAGTCCTTGCCCAGCTGGAGGTAGAGAGCATCCCTCAGGGGGTTTAGCAGTTCCCACATAGACACCTGGGATACATATTTGGGATATAAGTCCAGTCCTTGGTCTGGCCTGAGGCTCGGGGTCCAGAGACTTCACTAGACCCACGTATTTGCTTTTCTGTTGTCCTAACCAGCTAAAGGCCACTTCTTTAAGAACATGTCCTCTTTCCAAAGCACGCAGAAGTCTGCAACTAAAAGGCAGGATTACAGATGGAAGGTCCTTTGACATACCCCCATCCCCACATTCAGGATCCTTGTTGGGAGGGCTGAACTGGAGACAATTTTCTGAAGAGTCACAGGGATTTGGGCTATAGCTCCAGCCAGCCCCGGCCCTGTGGTCTGTGTCAGTATTGGATTTGTAATTGATTCTTAAGCTCTTGGTCAACACATTCTGTTTGTCTTGTGCTGTGGAGTCGCAGAGGGTTTCCACGCAGAGGAGAGTGACTTAGACTCATGAGCAAACTGAACTTCTGGATTCAGGAAAATAGGTGCTCAACATCCCCCCCCCCAGTGAGTACCCTGGGGGAGGTAGTGGTGTTTCCTTCAGATGTCAGGTCATTATATTCTCTCTCCAAGGTAGCATCATAGAGCAGAATGGACCAGCATAGCATCATGGGCCAGTATCAGGACAGAACCTGAGAAAGAAGGAAGAAAGAACTTGAATGCTAGTCTGGGTTCAGCTACAAATTTGCTGTTTATTTGGATAAGTCTTTCACCTTCTCCCGGCCTCGGTTTCCCTTCGCATAAGCTGCAGGATTGGACGAGACAATTCTTGAGGATCTGTCCTCCCATAACATTCCAGGTTTCTTGCTTACATTATGTTAAAAGGGATTTTTTGGTTAGGCCCCAACTTCTAGATTTCTTTTTTTTTTTTTTTTTCCCAACTTCTAGATTTCTATCTTGGTCCAGGGCTCATTTTTCACTTCGCCTGAAATTCTACTGTTACAGATTCATTCCTTTGGGTCTTTTAAGAGACTCTTACTCCATAGACCATATTGCCTAACCAAATGCCTCTTACATTTATGACGTCATATAGAGATACAAAGCAGCGTCAACTCCATTCTTATGTATCATTAGTCTTACAACAGCTGTGCCAGATAATCAAATATGTATTATTATCTCCAGTTTGCATAAGAGAAAAGAGGTCCAGAGAGGTTAGTAACTTGACAGAGTTGTCAAGGTTAGTTACCGGCAGAGATGAGAGGTGGTTGTTGGTGTCTTGATGGATTGTGTGTTTTTTTTGTGCCACCTTCTGGGTGGTTTGGCAAGGGGTTCTAAGGACTGTATGGGATGGGGGCTGTGGTTTTTATCAGGTGCAGAAGTACCAGGATAAGAGCATGAGTCCCCACATCCCTCTGCCATGTGAGGTTAAAGTGTTCTAAGCCAGGGCAGCCCCTGGCTCAGGCCTGAGGGGTTGTGCTGGCCCCTGTGCCTGGATACCCATAGGCTGGCCAGGGCAAAAAGCAGACCCTCTGCAGCTTTCACACACACACACACACACACACACACACACACACACACACACACAAAATGTAATATTTCCATGTCTCTGATCTTATAAATCATGCTGCAAGGAATGTGGGGTACAGATAGCTCTTTGAGATACTGATTTCATTTTCTTCAGATATATTCTTAGATGTGAGATCACGGGATCATATGGTAGTTCTATTTTTAATTTTCTTGAGGAACCTTCATACTGTTTTCCATAATGGTTGTACCAATTTACACTCCCCCTAGCAGTGTACAAGGGTTCCCTTTTCTCCACATCCTCACCAACACTTGTTATCGCTCGTCTTTTTGTTGCTGTTCTGACAGGTGTGAAGTGATATCTCACTGTGGCTTGATTTGTATTTCCCTGATGATGATTGAGGTTGAACACCTTTCATGTATGTGTTGGTCATTTGTATGTCTTCTTTGAAAAAAACGTCTATTCAAGCCTTTCGTACATTTTTGACTGATTTCTAAATTAATTTTTTTTGCTATTGAGTTGTAGGAGCTCCTTATATATTTTGGGTATTAACCCCTTATCAGATGTACGCTTTGCAAATATTTTTCCCATTCTACCCTTTTCACTCTGTTGACTGTTTCTTTTGCTGTGCAGAAGCTTTTTAGCTTGATGTAGTCCCATTTTGGTTTTTTTTTGTTTTTGTTTTTGGTTTGTTTTTTGCTTCTGTTGCTTATATTTTCTTCTGTTGTTCAACTTTAATAT
The DNA here is from genome assembly GCF_003254725.2 of Canis lupus dingo. Taxonomy (NCBI): domain Eukaryota; kingdom Metazoa; phylum Chordata; class Mammalia; order Carnivora; family Canidae; genus Canis; species Canis lupus. Next base: position 38,481,239 of record NC_064263.1, read on the forward strand.
TCCACGTTTGTCTTGATCATGATTGTGGCAGCCTCCTTGTCAACAGTCTCATGAGTTGAGGAGTTGGTTCTCATTCTCAGATCCATCAGGCAGGTATGCTTTTCTCAGCTGGTCTGATTTAGATATGGAGCCTCTTTTCTTCACATGGCTAGACAGAAAAACATGGACTGCTGGATGACCAGCCTTCTCAAGTGGGATGTGAGCTTGAGTGGGCTTCCAGGCACATTTTTCACAAAGTCCTGGATAACACTGACTTTCTCTGTTTGTGCAGTATTTTTGCACTGAATGGATGCAGTTAGGGGCCTCTGCTTCATTCTCATTCCGCTCTTCAAATTCCGTCCTCCTCTTGGTATGAACCTTGAACTTAAGAAGGTCACTAATGGCAACCTTGTGAATATGATTCAGAACCACATTGCATGGAGGGAAGAAGAATTTTCCTCCATCTTTGTGCAGCTCACCTCCAAACTCAGGGGCATCACACACACACAAAAATCTTAGAATGGTTTTGAGCAGGTAGGGCTGCCACTACAAATCTTTTTATTTTGACTTGGAATAAGGTTACGATCAGTTTCCAGTTTTTTTTCATCTTGATATTAAGCCATGAAGGGTCTCCAGTGCAAAACCAGAGACGCTTTAAATCTGCCCTTTCCTTTGTTCAAATCAGGAGATGCCTTCAAATCAGTTTTTCCACAACTGGTGATGGGGCAATAGGTGTGGGCTTGCACCCTATTTTCCCTGCAGTGCTGGGAAGCTGTGCCTTTATGTAGGATCGGAGTGCCCTGAGGGGAAGTGGGTGAGATTTGGAATGAAAAGGAGGAGGTAGAAAGGAAGGGGTAAGAGGATGAGAGAGGAGGAAGTCCTTACACCACCATTGCAATCTTTCTCATTGCCCCATTGAGCCCTGAGTGGCTGCCATGTCATTGTCAAGACCAATTTCAAAGAGTTTTTCTCCTATGCTTTCTTCTAGGAGTTTCGGTCTGAAAATTAGTCTTTAATCTATTTTGAATTGATTTTTGTGAGTAGTATAAATTGGGGTCCTCTTTCATTCTTTTACATGTGAATATTTAGTTTTCCCAGCACTGCTTATGGAAGAGATTCTCTTTTTCCCCATTGAGTGTTCTTAGCTTCCTGTTAGTTAACCATATACATGGGAAATTATATCTGGGCTCTTGATTTTTCCCACTTGTCTGTGTGTTTTTATGCTTGTCCCATACAGTTTTGAATAGTATAGCTTTATAATATAGTTTGGAATCAGAAAGCTGCTAGTTTTGTTTTTTCTTAAGATTGCTTTTGGGTCATTTGTGATGCCATATGAATTTTAGGCTAGTTTTATCTTTCTGTGAAAAAAAGCTATAAGAATTTTAGTAAGAATTCCATTGGGTCTGTAGATGGCTTTGTGTAGTATGGACATTTTAACAATATTAATTATTCTCATCTATGAACATGGTATGTCATTCCATTTATTTGTGTCTTCTTCAATTTCTTTCATCAGTGTCTTAGAGTTGTCAGTGTACATATTTTTCCTAAGTATTTATTAAATTTATTTGTAAGTTAAATTTAAATTTAACTGGTTAAATTTATTCCTAAGTATTTTGTTCTTTTTGATGCTATTGTAAATGAGATTTTATCTTTATTTTGTTTTTAGATAGTTATTAGTGCATAGAAATGCAACTTTTTTTATATGTTGATTTTTAATCCTGAAAGTATACTGAATTCATTCATTAGTTCTAATAGGTTTTTGCTGTATTCTTTAGGGTTTTTTATAAATAACATCATGTCATCTGCCAACAGAGTCCTTTTTACTTCTCCCTATCTGATTTGGATGCCTCTTATGTCCTTTACTTGCCTAATTGCTCTGGCTAGAACTTCTAGTACTATGTTGAATAACAGTGTTGAAAATGGGTGCCCTTGTCTTGTTTTCAACCTTAGACTTTCTTTTTCTTTTTCAGGAATAATCTTGGTTATACATTTCAGATTTAATTCATGAAGTTCTGGGGGAAAAAATCCTGTGGGGATTTGATTGGGATTACATTGTACCTATACATCAGTTTGCAGTACATTGACATTTTCCTATCTATATATATGAAATTCCTCTTCATTTATTTTGGCCTTCTTTAAAATCTTCCAATAATATTAATTTTTTTCTCATCAAGGAACTTGTACATTTTAAGGTTAGTTTGTGTCTACCTTACATGTTTTTGTTGCTCTTGTTAATGTTTTTTCCCCTAAATTTCACTTTACATTTGTGCCAGTGTCTGGGATATACTTGACTTTTGTATATTCATTTATTGCCACTTTCTAAGCCATTTTGCAAATTAAAATAGTTTACTTGTAGATACGTTTGAGTTTTCTATGTTCACAATGAGAGCGACTTGCTAGTTTATGCTACATTTTAATAAAAATTAGAGAATGATGTCATATCTAGGGAAATATGAACCCCTGGAGACTTGGCTTGCCAAGTGGGCTACAGGTTTGTGTTTGGTGGGCCCAGCTCTGTGTAAGGTGTGTGACTGGGTGGGCACAGCCGAGGCCAAATGCAGCCTCCACTCACTCCCTTGGCTGTGTGCTAGTTTGCTTAGGCAGATGTGGCAGCCTTGTGGAGAGTCATATCAACCGTAAATAATGACAGTTTTGTTTCTTTCCATTCGTATACATTTTCTTTCTTTCTATGCTAGCTAAGATCTGTGGTACAATAATGAATAGAAGTTAGTGGGAACTGTGCATTTTTATTTTGCTTTTGGTCTCATAGGAAATGCTTTCAACATGTCGTCATGAAGTATGTCAGTCCTGGTATATTTTTTTCTTGGTAGATGCCCTTTAATCAATTTAGAGAAGGTCTATTATCTTTCTAGTTTACTAAAATGCTTTATTATAAATGGCTGTCCAATTTTATAAAGTTGTTTTTCTTCATCTGTTAAGATGATCATAGGTTTTTCTTTTTTAGCCTATAAATGTAGTAGGTTTCATTATCTATTTTCTGATGTTAAAACAGCTAAAACATTAGGCTAACACCAACTTGGCCATGGTATATTATCCTTTTCATATACAGCTGGGTTGTTTGATAGTTTGTTTAGTATATTTTCATCTATGTTCATACATGAGACTGCCCTATAAATTTCCTTTCTTGTGTTTGTGCTTAGTTTCTGTATCAAAATTATGTCAGCCTCATAAAATGATTTGAAGTGTATTTTCTTTTTTCTTATTGTCTGGAAAAGTTTGGGTGAGTTTATCTTTTTTTTTTTTAATGATAGAAACTCATCTGTGAACTTCTTTGTGCTTGGTGTTTTCCTTACGGGAAGATTAATTTATTTCATGGTTATAAATCTATTTCTTCCTGAGTCAATCTTGGCTAATGTATTTCACTATAAATTTGTCTAACATTTATGATATCAATGATATTGCAGAATATTCCTGTCCATATAATATTATTCATAATATTCTTTTATCTCTGCTGCATCTGTAGCAATAAATTCCTTTTTATTGCTAATATTGTTTGTGTTTCCTTTATTTTTTTCTGACCTTTCTTCCCTCTGTTCTTCACAGAGGTTTATCTATTTTATCTGTGTCTTCAAAAACTAACTTTAACTCTATTGATCTTTCATTTGTGTTTACATTTTATTTTGTGTCTTCATTGTGTTTTGCTTCATGTTTGCTCCTATTTTAACTATTTTTCTTCTGCTAATTTCTTTGGAATTATTCTCCCCTTCTCTAAAATGTCATATGTTGAAGCACCTGGGTGGCTCAGTAGGTTAAGTGTCCAACTCTTGGTTTTGGCTCAGGTTGCGATCTCATGAGTCCTGAGATTGGAGTCCCAGGTGGGGCTCCACATTCAGAGAAGAGCCTGTTTGAGATTTGTCTCCCTCTGCCCCTCCCCCACATGCATACATACATGCTCTCTCTCTCAAATAAATAAATAAATCGTTGAAAAATGTCATGTTGTGAGAAGTTAAAAATTTTCTAATTTTTATATTTTATTTTCTAGTTTAGTACTGTAATTTTTGCTTTTGATTTTATTTATCTGTATACCATCTGATTTTTATATATGTATTTTCCTAATAATTTGGGTTTGTTTTCTAATCTCTGTTATAATTTCTTCTTTGTCCTCTAATTTATATGTTTAAAATATCCAAATTATGGAGGTATTTATACTGGAGTAGAGATTGCAATCCATAGGATACCAATCATTTGAGATTTGTGGAGGCTTGCTTATGATCTAGTCACTAGTCATTAAAAAAAAAAAAAAAAGAACAATTCATGAATCCCTGAAAAGAATGTGTATTCCTGGTAAGTTGAGTGCAGTGTTCTACTTATAAACACTAATCTAACTTGTGTCATTCAAATTTCCTATTTCCTCAATGATAATCTTTCTGCCTGAACTATCAATTAATGACAAAATTGTGTTGGGCTTTCCATCTGTAATTCTGGACTCGTTCATTTCTCCTTGAAATTTTGTCAGTTTTTGCTTTGTATATTTTAAGATTATTGGTGTTATTATCTACATCCTCACTGTTATATCTTCTTGATGGGTCAGTCTTTTTATATTTATGTAACAGTTTTTTTGTTTCCGTAATGGTTATTGTCTTGAAGTTTGTTTTGTATTATATGAATACATTAGCACCAGAAGTCTTTAGGTAAATATTTCTGTGGTATATCTTTTGGAGTCTTTAAGTTGTTTTGGGTCTTTTTGTTTTAGAGTATTGTAGCCAGAACATAGCACATTTTCTCTTCTTTTTCTCTACTTCTCTCTCTCTCTTTCTGTGTGTGTGTGTGTGAGTATAATGCACACTTTATAATCTTTGCTTACAATTAGCTAGTTTAATTCATCTCCCCCTTCCTGTGATTACTATTACTCATTAATACTTGCCCCTCCGAACTTTTTTCTTCTTTTTGATTGCTTTTTTAAATTACTCATTTATTTTTCCCCTCTTAACTTATTTGAATGGTAATATTTACTTTTATTTTTATGTATATTCTTTTAGTTATACATAGATATTATAGCATTTATCATAACCTAATAAGGTAACCCTAGATATTACAGCATTAATCATAACCAATAAGACTAAAGTTAATTTACATCTCTATTTTCCTCTTCCTCAAATAAAAGAAACTTAGAACACTTTAACTTACTTTAGTCATCCCCTTTTGAATTTGCATACAGTATTTTAGATTTATTTTTTTCCCTTACCCCACAAATGAGGTATAATTGTTTCTTATAGTTAAGATTTGTTTGGATTTACTCAAATAGTTACGAGTAAGTGTGCTCATCATCCTTTCTTGTATCTCAGATCTTCCATCTGGCATTATATTCTTTTTGCCTGTAATCAGTCCGTTAGAATTTCCTTGGTGGGATTTTTACCTGAAAACATCTTTATTTCATAATTAGTTTTGAAAGAGAGCTTCTCTGGGTATAGAAATTTAGGACAGTTATTTTCTATAATCAAATATTTTCTCATTATCTGCTAACTTTCATTATTGCTCTTAAGTGGTCACCTGTTGATCTGATTCTCTCCGTCTCTCTGTGTCTCTGTCTCTGTCTCTGTCTCTCTTTTGCCTCCTTTGGATGCTTTCAAAATCTTCTGTCTTTGGTATTCTTTAGTCTTATGAGTTTTCTAGGGTGCCTATATATTTTGTATTTTTCCTGCTTGAAATTCATTGGCATTCCTGGATTTGAAAGTTGTTTTGTCAGGGCACCTGAGGTTGAGTGCCTGCTCAGGTCATGATCCTGAGGTCCTGGGATCGAGTTCTGCATCAGGTTCCCGAAAGGGAGCCTGCCTCTACCTCTGTCTATGTCTCTGCCTTTCTGTGTCTCTCATGAATAAATAAATAAAATCTTTTAAAAAAGGAAGTTGTTCTGTCTTTCAAAATTTCTGGGAAAAATCTCAGCCACTGTTTCTTTGAATATCATTTTTTCCCCTCTTCTTTTTCTTATCTCCCTTTGGAAATCTGATTAAACACTCTGTAGAGTACTTTACTCTTTATTCCTTAGCTTTATTTCTCTCACGTTTGCTCTCCCTTTGTCTTTCTGAGCTGTATTTTGGATCATTTCTTTTTGTCTTATCTTTACACTAATTCATTCTTTAGCTGTGATTAATCTGTCCAATGAGTTTTTCATTTTAATTATTACATTTTTTAATTTATAGAAGTTCCATCTCAAATCTGGTTCTTTCTCAAATCTGCTTGGTCATATTTTATAGCCCTTGTTCCTTGGAAATATTTCCAAGGCTCTCTTTTATTTCTTGAAGCTAAATTCTCTAATTGAGTCCCCCCCCCCCCCCCCCGCCAGATAGTGTGAATTCAGGCCACAAACTTATATGAAGGCCATATTGTGGTTATTAATTCTTGAGAGAGATTTTACTTCCCTTTACCCAGTGCCAGAGTTGGGACACTTTTCTTCTGTATGGAAGATTATTTCTCATTTACCATTAACATTGAGCTTCTGGTCTTTTGGACTCCTATTTGATTCTTTCTTTCCCTTATCTCTAGGCTTTCTGCCTCATTTTCCCTAACCCATACACATGTGAAATGGAAGCTTAAGGAACACAGCAGCAGATGTTCTCAGGGCAAAAATTCCCTTCGGTTCTTGCTCATTATCCCTGGTTCCTGCTTTTGCTTTCCTGCTGGCCTCTCCAGATTTCTAATCTTTTTGCCAGCTCAGTGACGCGTTTTACAAACATCAAGAACATCTTTAGCAGTCCTTTCCAATTCTTCCTATGGAGAAGTATTTCAGAATATGTGGTCCACCATATTGCCAAACACATAATTCCTGTGTGAACTTTCTCTCTAAGAAGGGGACTCAACTGTCGCCTAAAATCCAGGCACTAAAAAACAGTGGCATAGTATGAAGTTCCCTAAAGACAGGGTGTCATCTTTCTATTCACTTAACTTACTAGCTGTGTACTTGGCAAACTATTGAATGTCTCTGGGTCTTCATTTCCACATCTTTAAAATGGGGATAAGAGTAGTACTGATTATTTTGGATTTTTTGAGAAATAAATGAATTTATTTACGCAAAGCACTTAGAAGAGTGCTTGGCACATAGTTAAGTGCCCAATACTATATATTTCATTGAATTTAAGATGCTATAGATTGTAAGATGCCCTGTTACTTCATAAAAGAGAAAATATGCTTTCAATTAAACTGTGACACAATGCCAAGATGCCATTGACTGAGGCGTGCATCCCAATTTCAGATGTTAATATACAAAAAAAAAAAAGCATCTGAAAATGACCTGAGTATAATAAAATTTAGCTGTTACTGTGCATGGGTACCTATGAGCAGAGAAAGCAGTGGTTGAAACAATTTTAGTCTCAGAATTGAGGGGACTTTAAATGTTTCTAGGTACTTATTCCATCCTACTCTCAACTACTGGCCTCTGGCTGTATTGTGCATGAACTAGAGTCAGTGTCCAGGGCCAATGGTCAAACACAATATTTTACCATCTCTTCCAAGGCTGAGGAAGAAGGGAAAAGGAACTTCTATTTGCCGAGAGACTTCTGTGTCTAACACACTTACAGATGCCTTAAGAGACTTCTGTGTCTAACACACAGATGCCTTAAGTATAGCATTTACTTTAGTCTTCATAATTAGGTTAATTCAGATTAGTTGCTATAACAAACAACCCCCAAATATTAGTGGCTTAGCACATTATGTGTATTTCTTACTTACCCTCCAGATTGATGTGAGTTGGGTGGCTCTACTCCAAACTGTTGACTCATCTTCTTCCATCTTTTGGCCTTGCTGTCTTGTGGCTTTCCAGTTGCTCTGGCATCACTCAACAGACAGATAGGGAAAGAGAGAGGGACATGGAGAAAACATCTCTTCTATTACAATATCATTTAAAACTGTTCAAGACCTCACACTTTTATTGATTCCTAGGGAACTTTTTAGAAGGAGAAATTACTATAGGTTAGAGTGGTTGGAGAAGGCCTCTCAGATGATGTGGGATTAGGACTGAGATCTGAAATGTTGGTATTACCTAGAGATTGAAAAAGAATTGAGGAGATTTTGGTCTGGACGTGTTGGGGTGCTATGACCAATGCATACCATTATGGAAGAGCAAGAAGTTTTTGGAGAACCATGGAATCCCCTGTTGGGTAATAACTAATATTTATTGAGCTCTTACTCTGAACTAGACACCATGTGGTGCACTGTTTGGATGCTACTGTGACATGCGGCAAACCAGGCATAAATGAGCCCTGATAAGACAGCATTCTGTGAATGGGCTGTTTTTGTTTTTGTTTTTTTTTTTAATGTCTGACTCATCCGATGCCCCAGATTGTACACTTCTCTCCCCTATGTCTTCTTTCCCAAGGGTATATAGACCCCCTCAACCTGGGGCCTCATCATGACTCAGAGAGGGAAACAGCTTGCCCAGTGTAACCTCTAAGCGTGATTTATGAAACAGGATGTATCCAAATTTTCACCACGCTGGAGCTATTCAATTTTCTCTAATGGCTTTTATCTGAGAGTTATGTCTGTTCGTGGCAGTCACGACCAGTAAGTCATTAGCTTAAAGTATACTGATTGTTAATTTTAGCACCCTGGGATCTGGGCCCAGCGAGGGAGGGCTCTTGCTTTTGCAAATCAGAGCTAAGGAACTTTTGAGCAGTTGGCTAACATTCACATCAGGAAAAGTTAGAAAGTAAGAAGGGATAATTAAAAAGTTAAAGAGTACAAAGCAGTTGACTAGCTGGATATAGTTCAGGAGGCTGTAAAATGGCCTCCATCTGGCTGCTCCCCTACTGCGAGGTACTTGTCCTCACCAGAAGACAAACAGAACCAGTCTTATCTTGAGTATCCTTGTGTGCCATGTACTTCACGCATGTGATCTCACTGATCCACGCAGTAGTGCCAGGAGGATGCCATTACTTGTTATCCTTATTATATACCCCACTTTACAGATAAGGACACTTAATGCCCCTGATCACACAGCTAATCACAGACTCTGAATCTGCATTTTTAAGCAACAGAGATCCGGATGGGAGTGCCCCAAAGGTCCAGCCTAGCAACTCTCAGGGCCTACACTCTGTCTAAGGTCCCGGACGTCTGGGTTGCTAGTTGCTCACTTCTGACCTTGAGAAAATCAGTAGCTCAGTGCCAGCTCCCAGATGCCAGCTACTACAGTTTCCTTGTGGGTTCAGGGCTGGATGTTCCTTTGACACCCAGCTGGGGTGTCAAAGCCCTGGAGCCAGGAAGAGCCCACCCTGGGGTGGAAGATGGGGGCAGCATGGCTTTCCTGCCTCCAGGAATTTGGCCTTTCTTCTGGACTGTCATACGCGCTCCTTCAGGAGAGGCTGCTGGGGGGGTTGTCTTTGACAAGTTGGAGCCATTTAGAGGCTGGGTGGTCTTACTGCTCAGGGACTGGGGCCCGTGGGCCTCCGCAGGGAGAGCTTGACTCTGGCTCCTTTCACTCAGACCTTGGGGGACTCATGGGCAATCTGTGCATCAGCCTGCCTGTCTCATTCTGAGACTGAGCTGAATTAGACTAGGAATCCCTGCAATTTCTCTCTCCACCATTCATTCCTCTGTGTTGATCGTCATAGCAAAAGAGAAAGGATGAGCAACTCTCCCAGTTTTATAGACTGGGGCCTGCTGGAACCATTGATTCCCTAGGGTAAATCACTCTGAGCCTCGGTGGGCCTCTCAGGGCACTAACCACACAAAGCCTTCTTTGGATTTCCCATGGGGAAGCTTATGGCAGTGAGGAAACCTGGATGCGGGTCTCAGATTGTAGCTCAGCTTGCTGCGTGACCTCAGGCAGATCTCTTCCCCTCTCTGAACGTGTCTCTCCATCTGCGCATGTTAATCTCTCTGTGCTTTAGTTTCCTCATCTGAAAAATGGGGATAGCAAGATTATTTCGAGGACGAAGTTTAAAGCATTGACCACAGTGCCTAACACATAGTTAGCACCCTAAATATTTCTCCCTCTTCTTCTCCTACTCATCAGGATTGTTATCATTATGGTTTTCATTACGAGGCAAGCATCTCTAAGGCCTCCTACTAATTCTAATACTCTAGCATTACGATGTGAGCTCCTTTGGGAAGGCGGCCTTGCTTGTGGCTGGAGGCTGTAGTCTTACCCCTGACTATTTGTGCAGGTGGGATTCTTGTTACCTTTCAGGTAAAGCCTCGAAGGCAGGTGTATCCGGTTAATCGGGGAGGCTTGGGGCCTTGCCTGTGGTTTGTTGAAATGGTTCTGGCTCTGGAATCGAGGAGCAGGGATGAGGTCTGGGGGGCCCCTACCCCTGCCCAGCCAGGATTTTCAGGGCTCCAGGGGCAAACCCAGCTCTGGGAGCCCTGTGGTCTATTCCACCCACTTGCTGGACTCTGGTGCCCAACAGCTAGCTGTAAAGGGTCACTCGGGCTTCCTCTAGAGAGTCGCTCCGTCTGTATTTCATGAGGCCCCATCCATTCGGTAGAGCTGGGAGACAGCTTGCTTAGTTTCTTGTGCCTCTCCTGGGAATGAAGGTTCTTGAAGAATCTGATGGCTGCAGAATGCTGACCACCCCGGCTAGCAGTACTGCAATGTCTCCATGACTATTGGCGTCCTCCCACAGATCGACAGTGGGGGCAAGGAGGGAAGCCCATTGTTGTCACCTCCCAAAGCTTATTGCAGTCACCTTCCTTTCTACCCCAAGGCCCCATGGCTCCAACCTCAGGGCTTTTGTGCTCCCCTTGGGAGTTGCATCTATCTCTTAAATGGACCCCTGCTGCTGGCCTTACTCCCTGGAGTCCATCCACTTTACTGGTCACCATGCGAGCTGAAATTCCATTCCAGTCGTTTCAGTCCCCTATCAAACAAACTTCAAAGGCTCCCTGTCATCCACAGGATAGAGTCCAAAGAATCAGTTCCTTTCATGTGCAGGACCACAGAGGTACCTTCCCTCCAGCCCCTGGGAGAGGCCTGGGTCCCCGATTACTCGCTTCATTTTCTGGTCTTTTTGCCCCCACTCACAATGCTCTCCTGGCACTGAATGTCCTCGTCCCATCCTCACTTGGCAAAATCCCACCCTGCATTTAAGACCCAGCTCAGATGTCGCCTTCTCTGAGAAGTCTGGTCTGCTTCCCCAGCTGCAAGTAGTCACTCCTTTTTCTGCATTCCCACGCCACTGGGATAGTTTCCGCTAAACTCCACCCCCAGCCTGGGGTGCTCCGCAGCCTTCTAGAAACACTTGCAGTTCCTTAATCTTCCCATGCTCTTCCCCTCTGCCCCCAGCTCTTCTCTTTGCCACGTCGCCCTTTCCTCTGTTTCCAAATTCCTCTAGCAAGGGTCAGTTTTGGGGTCATGACCTGAGAAACTTGCCATGACTGTTTCTCCCCACCTTCCATTCCCTTCTAGTACTTCTGGGAAGCCCTCTGGACCTCCCTCAGCATCCCCTTGGCTTTTTTTTTTTTTTTTTTTTTTGCAGTGTTTGCAGTTGTCATGCAACTATCTATTGTCTGTCTGTCTGTCTGTCTGGAAGTACATGCCTAGCAGAGCACGGAGCTGGGGGTGGGGGGGGGAGCCTGCCCAGCCAGGTATGATCAGACATTGAGGACTCTAGAGACTCAGGAGAGATGGGTGGCTTTGTCTCGGTGGGTGTTGGGATTCTGAGCCCTTTCCCTGCAGGAAAGGCCCTCCCACAGCGCTCGCAACTAGGAGTACTCATCACAACAGAAGAGGCACTTGTCTCTGGTTTACCAGCGAGGAAGCCGGGGTTCCTTTGGGAAGAACCCACCCAGTCAGTCAATAAGAGTTCATCGATCTGATCGATCTGGTCTTTGTGCACCAGACACCTGTCAGGTGGAGGGTGGGGGATACAGTGGGGCAGGATAGGCCTCTTGTCCCTGCCCCCGGGAGCCTCAAGGGAGAAAACGTTAAGCTGCTAATTTCGGTTAATTGTTTAATTGCAATTGTGATAAATTCTAGGGAGGAGGAACAATGAGGGGGTAGGGAATCACATAATGAGGGACTTGACTGAACCCCCAGGTCTCATTCCTCTGCCACCCAGTCCCCCAGTGCCTCCTCCCGGTGCCTTAACTGCTTAACTGCTAACCATGACATTCACTGTCCGGCCCTGCTGGCAGCCCTAATGGGTTCTGCAGATTAAATAATCCCAGCCCAGCCTCGAGCCATCCTGGGGTTGGCCCATTAGACCATGGCAGGAGCCGCCCGGGTCCTTGTTCTAATTGAATAATTTACTGTAAATCGCCTGCCATTTCCTTCTGTGCCCAGGCTGGCTTGTTAGCCAAACGGAGGTGAGCAAGGGCGGCCTGTAATAGGAGGCGGGAGCCGAAATGAGCTGTCCAAATGAGCGCTTGTCACAGAGGGCATTGAATTAAATCAGAGACACTTAAGGCTTCGGGTCTGTCTTGTGACCCAGCCTCTCCTGGTGGGGGAGGCATAGCCGAGAGCCCCACAGGACCAAGGCCGCGGCCTCCAGGTGAGCTTTCCCATAAGTTAGGAAGGGCCTTGGGTGGGGTTGGGGGGTGAGGATGCAAGTGATGGAGTTTCCTCTTTCTTGCTCACTCCTGCCTTTGTCCTTTCCACCTCCCTCGTGGGCAGGGCAGCCCCTCTGCCCTGAGATACATTTCTCAAGCCCTCCTTCCACGAGGAAGAAGACTTCCTCTTTGAGGCTACCATGTGCCAAATACACGAATCTTTTCTTTCGATCTATTAGGGGCTTTTGCAAGTGATCACATTTAATCCTCATGAAGAAGCTCCTAGGAGGCAGGCATGATTCATGGGGGTTTGTGATTTTCTCATTCATGGGGGTTTGTGATTTTCTCAAGGTCACGTACCAATCTAGTACAGAATCAGGATTTGAATCCAGATCCATCAGACCCCAAAATTCAAATTCTTGCAACACCATTGAGGACAGACAATGGGGAGCAAAGAGATTACCTTGAATCCAATTTCCTGACTTGCTGTATAGCGTTGGAGGCATTGTGCTTGGAACCTCTGCTCAATAGGATGAATCCAGCCTAGGGCTTAGGAACGTGTCTGTCGGGGCAGCAGGCTGTGGGGGCTTCCCTGACGGCTGCATGTTTGAAACAGGTCTCCCTGTAAAGCTAGTGATGGCTTTAGGCTTTGGCTGGGACTGTTTCATCCCCTGATTCCTTTAGGGCCCACAGCTGTCCACATGACTCTCACAAAAGGAACCAAGAAATGAGGAACCGGAAGAGACATGCCCACTCTCTGTGCCCCTCTTCCTTCCACCGTTTGAGTGCAGTGTTGGCAATCTGCTTCATTTTTCCAAGGACTATTCTTCTGTCCTCTGGCTGTGTCATGGAGGGCCAGCACCAGATGAAGATGGAGGACTCCCAGCCCGGGAGGTGGGGGCAGTGGGAGGCATTGGTGAGAACGAAGAGAGCTGGCTGGCTCTGAGGGCTGGGGGCTGAGGGTGCTTGACACCATGGAATGGAGTCGGGCCTCCTGTTAGCAAATGCAGGACGTGTGCCACTTATTCGTTGCCATCATCCTCTCCATCTGCTCCAGCACCTCCCCTCCAAATCCTAAAGCCTGGATCCTAGTCCTCTATCACCTGTACAGCAGTGTGATTTTGAGCAATGCACACACCTCCACTGAATTTCAGAGTTTCATCAGTACAGGGGGATGATGATAGTAGTAAATGAATTAATACTCTATGAAGCATTTAGAATAGTGCTTGGCCTCTGGTACACATTCAATAAATATTATTATTATTGACATTTTATAAATATCAGTTGGGTTAAACTCTTGGTACTTCCGATCTCACCTTCCAGATAGTCTCTCTTACCTGTTCTTCACCCCCAGCGAATATGAGCTATGGCTCCTCTGAGAGCTAATCTGATTCACAATTCTGGCTTCGACCATGCAGGTCATCATGTAAGATACTGGGCCCAGTCCCATATTGAGCAAGTTGTGCTTTCAGGCATCAAGGAGCCTTGTCCCACTGGGAGAAAGAGGCAGGCATAAATTATACAGTCTGTAAACAGGGCAGCGATACAGATGCAGCCCAAATGTCCCTCAAAGGCTTCCTCAGCCCTTGGGAAAACATGCAATCACAGGAAACAAGGTTTTGTTTGCTGGATGGCTCCACTGGCATAACTGCTGGGAGGCTGTGGGTGAAATCGATGAACAAGGACACCTCACCAGGGCATTTTAATGAAATCAAGATATATCAGGTTTATTGTCCCATTCCCCTCTGCTAGGGGCCCAGTGGTCCCTAATGAAAAGGAAGCAGATTGTCTGGGCATAACGTGTTCCTACTGTGCTCTGGCTGGCTTCCGTCTGAAGGGCTCAACAGATCAGCAATTAGGAATCTGTTCAAGAATTTCATGGTCACCAGGCTGTTTCTAGAAAACATAGGTAGCTCTTTTCTAAGAGCTACTTCTTAGAAATTCAGATCATTCTCTTGCATCCAGGCTTCTGCTCATGAGAACTCTCGCCTTGTCTGGGTGCATCAGATATGACTTGATCAGATCCAAAGGTCCTCCAAGACCAAGGACTTGCTTCACCTCCTCACAGAACCCTAACTGGATCACGCTTTGAAGGGCCTTGGAGTTCCCTACTCTCTCCGTGTCCTCGCCTGCCATGAGCTTGAATTCCCTCTTCGCTGTTTTTGCTCTGCATCCCTTTCTTCTTTATGAAGGAGATGGAGGTAAAATAAGATCTGCTTGCCCACTGCTATCTGATGACATCACTGCATCCACTCTGAGAAGTTGGTATTTCCCTTTGGGGTTCTATAATCAAACATTTCAGAAAAGGGACAGTTATACCTCTTTTTGTTGTTTCTAGCTTTCTCTTTTGTGCCATCCTTTTCAGGCTGCTGACTCACTGGGTTCCAAGAATATACTTTATCAATCATGATAATAACACTAGAAATAACAATGGCGATATTGCTGCTGCTGCTGAGGACTCGTCGAGCACTCTCAAAGCTTTATATGCTTTGTCTCATTTTTGGCATCTCCCTCGGCACAGCAGACCACGGGGCTGCGTGCACAGTAGACTCTCGGGGACTGAGAATAACAAAGGCTACTATCTATCGAGCTCTCACCCTGGCCTGACACTTGCACATGCCTTATCTCAGGTCACTGCTATCAGAGCAATACAATAGAGAGTGTTATTCTCAGTTACAGATAGAGAATTGGGTCTCAGCATAAAGGTTTTAAAAACGTATTCCACTCCTCTTTTCAACAGACACATGGAGGGCTGCCTACATGGCTGGCCCTTGGCTCAGAGATAGGAGCACAAAGGGTCCCTGCCCTTAAGGGGGTCATAGGGTGGTGGGCCCTACAGCCCCGGAAACAGGCAGTGGCCGTCAGTCTCTGGAATTACATAATGCCCTAGTTTATTCTGAGCTCCTGGCTCCCATACTTTCCAGATCGACTGTCTTATTCTTTATTCCAAGCCTCATAAAGGGCACTTTATGTCCAGCGATATCACTGTTAATTAGAGTCCTCCTCCGTTCTTTTCTCATAAGGGTCATTTGTAATCATGGAGGAAGAGTTTAGTTTTTCTGGACTGATCTTACCCTTCTTAGCTGTTATCTTCCCACAAGTTCATACTTGTGTTTTTTATGAAAGTCTTGACAATCTGCGGTCCTCAAGCTCAGGGCCTGCCAGGTGATGGCCGGTCCTCTCCTGTGTTCCTCTACCCAGGCAAAAGTGATAGAATGTCCCTTTTCCTCAGGGAGGGCTTCCACACTGGCTTGGAGGAGGAGGTGGCAGAGAGGGAGGATCGAAGAGGGGACAGGTGACAGGAGGAGTCAAACAGGTGGGCAGGAGGAAGGACACTCTTGTCTTGGTCCAATCTGTGAGGCACAGACAAGCCAGGTGGGTCCTCAGTGCAGAGACTGGAAGCCCCTAGAACCTGGTTTACCTTTATCAGATAGGCTGCTTTTGTCTGTCTGTCCACTAACAAAATGATCATTTTAAACAACAAGAACTTTATTATCTTACATAATAGATAGGCCTAAGAGAGGGGGGACAGACTCCAGGGTTCATTGATTCGGTGGCTTCATGATCAAGGAACCCAGATTTATTATTCTCTAAGTGCCAGCTTTATTCTCCCAGCTGGGTCCCCATTTGATTGCAAGATGGTCTCCAGCAGCCATGAAGTGACGTACTTCCATGTTCGGGTCCAATGGGAGAGATACTGTCTCCTTGTGGTTTGCAGTTAGGAGAAAGAAAACTTTTTTTGGAAGCAATCCTGTCATGGCTCATTGGTCTGAATTGAGTCCCATGCCTATTCCTGAACCAGTTACTAGCAGTTTGGGTGAAATGATATCATCTGAAGTGCAATGGATTTGGGGAAGCAACCACCATGCTCATTACAGAGTCACATTTCCCGGGGATAATCAAAGTGAATAACCCAGGGCTGTGATGGTTATAGAGAATGAGCATGTAGAGTTTCCAGATTTAGCAAATAATACATGATGCCCAGTTAAATGTGAATTCCAGATAAACCATAGATACTTTTGAAGTATAAGTACGTTCCATGCAATAATTGCTGGTCTGCATGTCCCAGTGTTGGGGTCAAGGCAAGATGGGTCAGGCAAATGCCTGATAATAGGAGATAAAAGACTTACAGGGATTCATAGTGAGCTTGGGACTTAGGACTAAATCAACACTACTTGTACGAGGATAGTAGAGTCTAAACTGGTTCAGAAAGAAGAGGGTTGGGACGCCTGGGTGGCTCAGCAGTTGAACATCTGCCTTTGGCTCAGGGCGTGATCCTGGAGTTCCACATCGGGCTCCCTGTGAGGAGCCTGCTTCTTCCTCTGCATGTGTCTCGGCTTTCTGTCTGTGTCTCTCATGAATAAATAAATAAAATCTTAAAAAAAAAAAAAACAAAGAGGGTTAAAGGCCCTCCCTCTATACCTACCTTGGCTCCTTGTAGCCATGAACTGGGAGAAAAAGAGATTGTATCTCTTTTCTGAGGCATCCATTGATCTTGTTCTGCCTCCTTTTTTCCTAGGGTCACGACCACTGCAGCCAGGCTTTGCTGCAGATTGGGATTAACATGATGGCCTTGCCTGGAGGCCGCCACCTGGACTCCATCCCTCTGCCGGGTCAGCGGTAAGTCCTGTTCCTTAGGGCCAGGCCTGCTCCATCTGGCTGAGGCCATCCTCTAGCTAAGGCCCAGCTCCAGGGTCTTGAAGCTACAGGTGCTCCCACTTGTCCATGCACTGTCCTGGAGAGAAAGCTTAAGACAAGGTATTGGGGATGCCACGTTGACTCAGCCAATACTGACAGAAGTGAGCCCTGAGACGTGCAGGAATCAGGCACGTCCAGTACCCTAAGGAGGTGGGGTCTAAGATGCAGGCAGACAATGAAACAAATAATTGAATGGGGTGTTCTGCTAAGATAGAGGAGCCCAGAGGAGGCTCCCAATCCCACCTTGACTAGGAGGCTGGAGCCACTGGGGGCCCTTGGGGTCATGGAAGTTTCTCTCTGAGCCTCTTGAAAGGGACGGTCTACCCTTAGGTGTCTTCTCCTTCTCCCACAGCCCCAGGGAGGGCACAGAGCATAGAGCTGATCCTAGGAGATAATTATTGCCCTCAGTGGGGTGTGGGAGAGAGGTGGGGAGGAGGAGGCAGGAATATGCCGAACAGCAGGTGAAGCCCAGATGATGAGGGGAGAAGAGGGAGAGACGGGGGCACCCGAGGTGCCTTCACACGGCTGAAGGCTGTGGGGCCCTGGCTGGTCCTGGAGGCCAGAACCAGAACCAAAGAGGGGAGTACCAGGGCAGCAAATTTGTGGTGACTCACTGTCCCAGTTGCCCCGGGACTGTGTTGGCCCTGAGAGTTTTGTGACGTTGAGAATGCCTGCGTCCCAGGCGAGCGTCTCATGCAGGTTTGATCTACAGAGGAGCTATGCAACTGGGTGCTCAGGGCTTCTGTTTTGCTCCTCTTTCTTTCTTATTTTCTTTTCCGGGAACATTTTGATGGGGCTGTTTAGAGGCAACCAAATCCTAAGCCCTAGCCAGACTGTCAGGTCATTGTTGTTTTGTTTTGTATGTTTTATTTTATATATTACAGGTATCACTGACATCTTACCTTCATTCTATCCCTAATCCCCACACCTGAATTATCATATCACTCATTTCTATGTTATTTGATTTTTGAGTATTTTTCTAGGTATGTGTTGCTTTAAAAAATCAGAAAAAATGTTGAATATTTGCTAGAAGCCTACTAGTACTGGGTTAACCTTTATGAAGTCATCAGTGTCTCCCCAAAGTCATCATTATGGCAAGCTTTATGGGTATGACATACAGCTCATGGGTGCCAGTTAGAATGGTAAACACTATTAGAGAGGTAGCTAGGAATTTTCTGTGCAGCCTGACACTGAGATAAGGGATCGTATGGGGACCCAAATATCTCTCTCTCTCTTTTTAAAGATGTTATTTATCATGAAAGACACACAGGAGAGAGGCAGAGACACAGACAGGGAGAAGCCGGCTCCCTGCAGGGAGCCCAATGGGGAACTTGATCCCAGGACCCCAGGATCACACCCTGAACTGAAGGCAGATGCTCAACCACTGAGCCACCCAGGTGCCCCCCAAATATCTTTCCACACAGTGTGTGTTTAAAGAGAGCTCAGAGATTGTGAGAGGCAAACCCGTCAGGATACACGTGTTGGAAATGCTGATTGCCTTTCATGGGGTGAGCAGGGGCCATCAGCTTTGAACTCATGACTGCCCGGTTTCAAAGCCGGGTTCTATCTCTTACTAGCTGTGTGGCCTTGTGCAGGTTCTCGCACCCCATCGGCCCCTGAGTTCCCTCACGTGTGAAACGAGGATGAAGAGAGTACCTACCTCATGTAATGTGTGAACTGAAGAAGTTAGTATGTGCAACGTGTCTGTCGCTCAGGGAAAGCTACATAGGGGGCTCTATTGTTTGTTGAGTGCCCACTGCATGTCAGAGGTCCACTGTGATCTCAGGGCAGTCTTCTAGAAACCCCTTCCCTGACTCTTCTTGGCCAGTGACCTCACTGAGAAAATAAGAAATCACCAATGGACACTCCCAGCCGCTTAATATTTTAAGCCAGGAGAAAGTGGAGCTGTTCTAGATGAAGTGGAATCGTAGCCCCCCTGGCTCCTGTCCAGCCCCAGCAGTAGGTTGGTACCCATGTGCCAGGTGGGTAGCAACAGCTCTGGCAATGTGTTGGTTCATAAGCACCTGGGGAGCTTCCCAGGTGCAATCCGAAACCAGCCCCACTCTCAGAGGCGGAATGCACATTCCGAGGACAGGGAGGGGGTGGGGAGCCTCGATGCCCGGGGTCCTGCACATGGGTAAACTGGTGACCACGTCCTTTCGATGACCTCGCCCAACACAACAGGGTTTTGGGTCACCTCCTCAGAGCCTCATGGGTCCTGGGATGGTCACACCAGCACCTGTTCTGGCGGTGGGGAAGCTGCTGCCACAGGGCAGTTTAGGACAGTGGTTAAGGGTCAGGAGGGCCTCAACTTCACTATTGGTGCTGCTGCATATTCATTGTGACCTTGGGCTTCAGTTTCTTTGTCTATGAAATGGGGATATTTGTACTTATATCATTGGGTTATGAGGAGAATTTAAGATAATGTGTTTAAAGCACCTGCGTGCACACAGGAACCACTCGATCAGTGTTAACCTCTTCAGATGAGGACTAGGTCCCCAGAGTAGAGAATGTGGGGCAAACATAGATCAGACCCTGGTACCCTTTCCGCCTTGGGGAACACTGTCTCTCTCTCTTTTTTTCTCTCTCATTTCCAATCCCTCTCATTTCCAATCCCCTTAGAAGTTTTAAGGATAAAAGGAAGTTAAATTACATGACAATGATTTAGAAATTGAATTCCTATTCTTTTGGAGGCAGGCTGGGTTTTTTTTGTTTTTGTTTTTGTTTTTAGATTTGATTTATTTATTCATGAGAGACACAGGGAGAGAGGCAGAGACACAGGCAGTTCTGGCTGATGGCAAAGCTGCAACCTGAGAAGAGGTTTGCTTGGGAAATCTTAGCCAGTGGTGGCTGGAGGGCTCAGTGGTTGAACGTCTGCCTTTGGCCCAGGGCGTGATGCCGGGGTCCCCGCATGGAGCCCGCTTCTCCCTCTGCCTGTGTCTCTGCCTCTATCTCTGTGTCTCTCATGAATAAATAAATCAAATCTTAAAAAAAAAAAGAAAAAGAAAAAAAGAAAGTCTTCAGCCCTAGTGTTCTGATACGGCAAGGTGGGCTGCAGAGGGAAGGTGATTATTTCTTTTAATATATTCAGAGCCTGGCCTGGCAAGGATATTGGGGGAATGCAATCTCTGGGCCTACCGGCCTATTAATTGTGTGTGTCCTGGGGGCACGTGCATGAGCCGCATCCACAAGGAAGGCTTACGTGTATTCACAGGATGTCAGAGGGGTTAATGTCTCCAATCCGATGTTGCCTTGTGGACAGATAATAGCAGCTACCTCTTCTTTCCTCTTGTTCCAGGCTCTAGAGGCCTCTGGAGTGGGGAATAACACCATGGTTATTGTCACCACATAAATAATTAATGCTGGATAATTGACTTCTTTCTGTCGTGTTCCACTGAAACTGAATTTCACTCTGAAGTGCCATTGTTCGCATCAATATGCAAAATCAATAAATGCCGTCAGGTTGCGTGGGATCTTCCAGCAGCTTGAGTGATTCATACGTGTTAGGCCTTTGGTATTTGAGACCCTTATGAATAAATAGCCTCAAAAAAGACTCATCTAGGCATGAGCTCCTGGGAGAGAGTTGAGGGCGGGGGGGCATGGGCATCCCAGTGCAGGGGCTGGGATCCCATGCTGACCTGTGTGGGTGATTGGAGAGGGAGCATTAGGGTTCTCAACTCCAAGTGCATCCGAATCTCCTGGAAGGCTTTCAGATGTAAAATTAATAAACAAGCCAAAGAACAGAACCCTACTCTTAGAAATGTTAGCGTGGGTCTAGGGTTGAAAGCATATAGGACTCAGACACGGGCTCAAGTCCCAGACATGGTCTCAACTCCCTACCAGCCGTGTGACCTTGGCTCCCGCTGACCCTGCCCGTCAGATGGCACATCTATGTGCTAGTTATTATCTCTATTTTGCAAATGATAGGTCACAGCTTGGGTTCTCTGGGAAGCAGCCCTGGGATGGAGTTGAGAGTTCAGGGTGCTTCTCAGAGAATGTTTTTGGGACCAGCACTTGAGGGAGGGAGAGGACGGAGGCAGGACCAAGAAGGAGAAGAGGGAGCTGAATGACTTCAGCTGTCCTCACAGGGAGCTTTGGAATCACAGTTCTGTTCATTGGCCAGGGTGGCCAGGGCCTTCATGTCCCGCTGGTATGTCTTTCGAGTGGGCAGCTGTGAGCAGGGCATGACCTTCGGCGAGGTGGCTCTGAGACAGTCTGAGGGCCTGGTGGCTGGAGGCTGTTAGCTAATGATACTCCCAGCAACTGGAGACAAAAAGTTCTTTCGTAAAGCGGAATCTGAGCAGCAATACGCCTGCCCCACGAGGAAACTGAGACTTGCCCAAGGTCAGAGCTTATAAGGAGCAGAGGTGGGATAGATGTTTCCAGATGACGCTTGAGCCTGAGCGCTGGCCAATACCCTATCCAGTCTGTCTTTTCCACAGTGTTCTTGGGGGCGTTGCACAAACAGACCATTCGCTCATTCATTCAAGTAGTCATTTACTCATTATTAGCCTCCCACAAAATCTTTCTACACCTATGTCCTGAGTGCAGATCATGTGCCTTGTATGATGCTCGTGTGCTTAGGCACATGTTGGTGGCCGAATTGGGCACGGTCCCTTCCCTCATAGAACTCACTGATCTATCTCTTGACCTGATCAGGCCTATAACAAGGATACAGCTCGGGTCTTTGGTTTGGGATCAAACTCGGTGAATCACTTTCTTACCTGCCTTCTGTTCAGCCTGGAGTCTGAGGTGAGCCAGCCTGGGTGCTGCCGCAGCTAATGGCACGCAGCCTCCCCGATCGCCTGGCCTGCTGGTGAGGAGCCGTCCAGCTTCTGAGCCACTGGGGGCCACCGCAGGCCAGCCTGTCTCCAAGTAGATAATGGCTTGCATGTGTGCACCCCTGGTCTGTGGCTGGCCTGCTGCTGCTGGCCTGTTTTCTATGCCTGCGGTGAAATGTGCAGACTGTAATTGTCAATGGGATAATTGGATATTTTTCTGTTGTTTAAACAGAAAGGAAAGCCGATCAGAGTTAGAATCGAATTCCCTCACTTCTCTCATCTCCCAAGAGAAATCCATAGAAACACAGGCATGACCTCGAGAAGGCAGAGGGACAATGATTCAATAGTTATTTTTAGGAAGAGAGATTGTGTTTAAACTTCCACACAGTGCCGGGAACTGGGCTCAAGGAAGCATCGAATGTTATTGCTGGAAGTTTCCTCAGATCCCGTCATGATGGTGGGGAAACTGAGGCCCAGAGAAAGGAATGGAGCTGTCAGAAAGAGTGCTGCTTTTTCTGAGCTGTTCCTTAAGCTGTTTCTAGAAGCCCTATGTCCTAGCCCCAGTGGAATTCTCATGTGACAGTGATCTGTAATAGACCCCAATTTCATTCATTCACTCATTCATTCAAATGAGATTTACTTTACACTAAGAATTTACTTTGGGCCAGGCCCTGGGTTGTAGGGTGATTTATGTAAATGTCATCACCCTATTCAATGATTAATGTCCATGTCCTGAGGGCCGAATTATGTTCTGATTCGTATCTTTGCTCCTGTGATTAGAATACACACAGTAGGAGCTCAATAAGTGGTTGTTGCATGAATAAATATTTAATAGATGTTTGATAAATGAATGACAGACAAATGGCTGAGGAGTCTCAGGTGAGTGTGAGAAGTTAAATTCAATGGCTTGGATTTTGTTTCTTTCCCCAAGACACTCCTGTCTCCAGCAAACTGCTCTCATTCTTTTTGGTAGAAAGTTGCTGCTGGGAGGGAAAAAGTAAGCTAGTTTTACCTTGATTAATTTAAATCCTCTTTCTGAGTAGAAGCCAAAGATTTAATTGGTTGATGGAGTCAGAGAGCTGGAGAGACATTTTTTTTCTTCTAAAGGAAAGTAATTCAGAAATATTTTTAGTCTTTAGTTTTATGTTTACTGGGAAGAAAAGTCTGCAATTTCATTATTAAATCTCTTGCAGGAGAACATAGGGCAGTGGGAAGCATGGACTAGAAACCAGAGGCTGCCCTCCCTCCCTCTTTTCCCTCCCTCCCTCTCTCCCTTTTCTCCTCCTTCTTTCCTTCCTTCCTTCCTTCCTTCCTTCCTTCCTTCCTTCCTTCCTTCCTTCCTTCCTTTCTTCCTTCCTCCCTCCCTCCTTCTCCACTACACTCCCTCACTTCTTCCTTCCTGCCTGCCTTCCCAGCTCTGGCTTTGCCCCAACTTGCTGTGTGTTATCAGACAGTCCTTCTCCTTCTCTGAGCTTTAGTTTCTTCTTCTGAAGATGAGGTAGATAAAAGTTTCCCCAGGGACCCTTCCAGCTCTATATGCCAGGAGTTTGGGAATGAATTTTGGATGATCTGTCCCCTTTTCTAGATAAAAACATCACCCCTTAGTGCCTAGGGCTGGGAAAGCAATCCTATTGACCAAAAACAAGATCTCCTCATTCCTTCCTACAAAATGCACAAAGAGGTCTAGTGTTGCCCTTGAAGCTGGGATGGAAACTGCAGGACATACTAGCTTGGGAGCCCCTTCAAGCGTCTGAGAGTGTGCCCTGTTCAGATTTTATGGAAGCCCCTTGGTATATCCAAGAGAAATGTCCTATAGGGGAATAAGGTGCCCTGCTTTGATGGGATGCAATGCAGATAAGTCCATGCAGCCCAGCACTCCAGTGTGCTTTATAATTTAAAGTCCTTGTTTTCCACTCTTCCAATTGCACTCAAAACTTGCTGTTTTCCCAGCATGTGGTTCCATGCCTCCACTCCCTGTACATGCTGTTTCTTTCATCAGAAACCCCACATCTTCCAACTCTGCTTCCTCTCCTGAGGAACTTGAAGGCACCCTTCCAGCGTCGGCCTGGGGAGCTTTCTCAGAAACCATAGCTTGGACCAAGCATCCGTCTCCTCTGCTTGCCTCAAAGTGCCATACGTAGCCCAGTGAGCCACAATTGCTTACTTCCATTCATTCATTTACTCGTGCAAACTACTTGTCAATGCCTGTGATGTGCCAGGCGTCGTCCTGGGTGGAGGGAGTATGCTACCGTGGAGGCCCTGTGCTCTTGGAGGTCTTCCTCCCACCATCTCTTCCTCTGTAATCCCAGCACCTAGCCTAGTGCCTGGCACATCAGGGTGCTCAGGGAGGTTCAGAGGCCATTATCAAGTGCTCTTGGCATCGTAAAGTACTCTCTTTTTTTTTGCAGAAAACTCTCCACATAGTGGGTAGAATAGGGTAAGGCAGAGAAATCCGAATTCTGGACTTGGAAGGAATAAAGTTCCATTCTTCAGTGAAAAGAGATTAAAATGAGCCAACAAGAGTGTAGGCATAGATTTCTGCAAACCGTTGACCCCCAGGGTCTTGGGGAGCACTGGATGCCAGGCCAGTAGGATTAGCTGGGGATGAGGAACTGGTACCAGCAGCTGGTATGCCAGGGCGTGGATCTGCTGAGCTAGGAAAAGTGGTTCCCTTTGGCTTCCGAAGGGTCAGGCACAGTTACCCTTCCCCGGTGATGAGCTCTGATGAATGAAGGGGCAACCTAAGAGCAAGAAGCAGGGGCAGGGCAGGGAGAAGTAGGAGGGGACCCCTTTGCAGCTGGAGGTCACTCCTCACTCCGTTTGCACGGTCTCCCTGGCTTCCCTGCTCTGGTGGTACTTCTGGTGCAACCTTGTCAGAGACACGTAGTGATGCGCCCAGTAGGCCAGCAGTTCTGTCCTGAATTTAAACAACGTACATCTAATTCTCCCCCAGAAAGAAATGGGGCAAGGGTTTGAAAAGCGACTAGACACGCCACAGTCTTTAAATGATCATGAGTGTTAAGAAGTTATCGATATATCGCAGAATGGCAGCCTACCGTAGCAGAGAGGGCCGTGGCTTGCATTTCGGGGTTTGAACATCAGTCCAGTTGCTGAAGACATCAAAGAGCATGGATAGCATCGGCGTTAAGAGCAAGGCTCTGGTCTAAGATTGCCTGGATTCTTATTTCTACTTGTCCACCGTGTAACCTTGGCTGAGTCACTTAACCTACCAAACCTCAGTTATGTGGACCTCATGGAATTACTTAGAAAGTTAAGCGAGCAGTTAAGATCGAATCAAGCCCTTAGCACAGTGCCCAGAATGTCATAAATACTTGATCCATGTTAGCTTTATGATCACTATAGGCCGTGAGTCTTAGACAAGTCATACAATGCTTCTGAGCCGCTTTCTACGTCCATAAAATGGGGAGGGTGATCTTCTCCAAGCATCAAAGTGCTGTCAGGGGCTGCATGGAAAATGCTCTATTGTTGATAAGCCTTCCTGCTTGCTGTGTGGGTAGTTAACTCCCCCTGACTTTAGAAATGTTTCAGGGCCCGTTGTTTCCTACTGCAGTTTCTCGGCATGAGACTATGCTGTTCCCTTCCCCTACTCCAACTCCACCCTGGATAATTCCAGCTTAGAAAAAAAAAATCATCCTCCCAGTACCCTGGTATGTCGAGATGATTGTGGTTACATCTGGCTTTGTGTTTGGAATCTGCCAGACTGCAGAAAACCCAGATTTTAGGCCTTGGTCACCTTCTTCCAGATGTCCAGGAAAGCTGCCATCAGAGAGCAAGGAGGTTACTCAGGGAACAGGCATCCACTTCTCTCGGGGGCTCTGGTGAGAACCGGGTGGGCTCCTGGGAGCCCCATTCAGTGTCTGTGATGCCCTCCCTGCTCCCCCGGCCAGTCTGGGGACAGTCTTGACAGCATCAGGCTCACATTCCAGTTCACGATGGAGACCTAGAAAGTCCAACCCCAGTCCTGGCCCCTGGCCCCTCAGGCTCCTTGGCCAGAGACCCTACCGAGTCCTGACTGTGGTGGTTTTCCACCATGCAGGGAATGTGACTCATTGCCAGTCCATCCGCTTTGACCTCAATTTTCAATTCCCTCTCTCTGTGTGAGTAATCAGATCAGTCGTTTTGGACTTGCAAAGGAAAGATTTCACGCATAGGGAAATGGCAGCCCGAACTTTATGGCCGAGGATGCTTGAACCACTGGGAGTTGCGAGGCTCAGGGACGGCAGGCAGTCCCCACTGCACAGCGAGAGCTGCCCTGTTTAGCCAGACTTTCTATGTTGGGGTCAATCAGCAAATCCAATAGGAGAGGTGGAGCCCAGGGAGCCGAGAGCTAATGACAGAGAGTCAGGCGAGCTATGCAATTATGGGATGCTCAGCACTAACACGGTCCAAACCTTAATGAGCTGCAGTCCCTAGACTCCAAAATTGAGAAGAGCGGCTCATTATGTGGCGGCAGGGTGGCCGGGGCTGGGAGTGGACCGACTTGTGGCGGGGCCGTGCTGGGTTCACCAGTTCTAGTCTCCCTGGGAAAGCTTGGGGAGTCTTTGATGGACCTCTCTGTAGGTCCTGGCCCCCACATCCACTGTGGCCTTGCATACCCCACTTGTCATCCTACCTCACCCTAGAACCCAGCAAAATGAGAACCAGCTCTCGCCTGGGTGGGTTTGCTGTCTCAGCCGGGGCAGCGCCGGTCACCCAGACCAGACGCCCAGGAGCGGGCCTTGCTCCTTTCCCTCCTTCCCCCTTGCACCCTGTCATCTCCCTCCCAGACCAGCCACTCCCTCTCTGGTGTCACTGCCAAGTTCAGGCTTCCATGCCCTCTCTGCTTTATACCCACCATCTCCCGGTGGGTCAACCTCTACCTGGTAGTTAACCTTGCTCTGCTCCAGTTTCTAACTAACTCTCTGCACAATGATGTCACTGCCCTGCTCTAAAATGTTTTCAGTAGCCCCCGATTGCCTTTAAGATTAAATTCAAATTGGGGGCACCTCGGTGACTCACTGGTTGAGCATCTGCCTTTGGCTCAGGTCGTGATCTCGGGGTCCCGGGGGTCGAGTCCCACATCAGGCTCCCCGCAGGGAGCCCGCGTCTCCCTCTGCCTGTGTCTCTGCCTCTCTCTCTGTGTGTCTCTCATGAATAAGTAAATAAAATCTTTAAACAAAAGATTAAATCTAACTGTGTAATCAAGTTAGGGACTTTGATCACCTGGCCTCTGTCTCTCCCCTTAGACCCTTTCCGGCCACTCCACCAGAGGCCCCTGATGCCTGAGTCCAGTGAAACTCCTTGGCTTATTTCTGTTTTTATGCCACTAGGCCTTTGCACGTTTGTGTGGAGGTCTTTTTGCCCTTGTCATCTGGGCCAACTCTTCTTCTCTAAGAACCAGGGCAAATGTCATTTCCTTTGTGTACATATTCCCAGGCCAAGTCAAGTCCTCTGTCTCCTGTGGTCCTCGGTGATCCTGCTTACAGCTTCTGGATGGCTTCGTGATGGCAGTGTGGGGTTTAGTTGATAAGAGCAGAGACTCAGACTGGGTCTGAGTAATGCCTCTACCACTTACTCAGCATGGGACCTCTTCTGACTGAAGTCCCCTCGTCTATAAATAGGGGCAATACTAGTTTTCTCTTTCAGATTTGGGGGTGGGGGTGGATAATACACAGAGAGATAATACGCAGAGAGGGCTTACAACACTGCCTGGCTCGTTGCACGTCAGCTGCTGTTGTAATTCCCCCTGGACTGGGTTCCTGGTGCTCTCTTGCCTGTTCGGGGTCTTAGCTGAGCTCTGTGAATGCTGAAGTTTTCTCCTGGTGAGTTTTGTCCTCAGCTCCTAGACACGAAAACCCCGGGACCTCAGGGCTCCAGGCCTGGCTCCAGCACACCCTGGTGTGGGACTTGGTGGAACAGGCAACTTTTCTCTGCCTCTAGGGGTCCCTTTGGGAGGCAGCTCTGTACCTGCAGCCCCAAGGTGAGGGATCTCTGGTCCTCAGGGTCTGTTCATAACTGGGGAGAGAGAACCTTAGTCTAAGCCTGAGGCTTGTGGGTGGAGCGAGGGGGTGGTGGAGGAAAGGGGGTCCTAGTGGCGGGGGCTGGAAGCTGTCGAGTCTAGGGAGTCTTGCCCATAGTGTAAACCTGCTTTGGAAAACCCTCTAGTGGCGATTTGTCTGCTGTCAACTGCATTTTCCAGAACTATGTGAAGGTACCAGGATGGCAACTGACACATTCAGTCTGTGAGTTCTTTGAAACATTTCACTTTGCCACCTGAAAAGACTACTCAAAGGAAGGAGAACAGAATGGGAAAGACGAAGCTAAACCCTTTTCTGTCTACATATCAGGTCCTGGGGGAGAGCCACGAAGGTCGAGGGCAGGCTAATGCTGAACCTGTGTGTGTGCAAATGCATCTGTAATTTTTACCTGACGGTGCTTACTTAACATGCCATTTGGACAGGGCATGGCCTTTCCTAAAGCCTAGAGGAGCTCTTGAGCACATGAGGCCTGGGGTGTGATGGGCCAGATTCAGGGCAGACTCTGCCCTTCACTGGCCGGGTGACATCGGATAGTTCACTTTCCCTCTCCAAGCTGCAGTTTCTTGAACTGTAAAAAAAAGATGATAAGGATGCCCTCCTCGTTAGGGTCCTTATGGGAAGCAAAGAAGATGATGCCTGCCCATGAAGCCATCCACGTGAGAGTTGGCATGAAGCCCAGCCTCCGTAAAGGTGGGCAGGAATGACTCCGGGTTTTATCCTGCCCCTCACAACGAGCCAGTGGGGCCGCACCATGGTACTGATTATTGTTATTCCCCTTCGACACCTAGTTCAGTTCCATAAGTATGCACAGAGCATCCTCAACGTGCCAGGGCCAGGGCCAGGGGGTGACACACACGAGCCCTGCCCTTAGAGTCTGGTGGACGAAGCAGATAGTAATCCAGATAGTAATCACGATGGGGGGAAGACAGGGTGCTATGGACACATGGGACACCTGGGACATAAGCTGCCCTCGGAGTCCAAGCAACCTGCTTCAGCAGAGACATTTAGGCAAGGTTTCAAGGCTGTATAGGCATGAGCCAGGTGAAGAGGAGATGGGGAGAGAGGGGCCAGCGTGTGGCCAGGGGGCTGGAAGTCACAGCAGAGGGCCTGAAAGAACTCCACGTGGCTGGGACAGAGGTTGGGAATGAGGGGGAAGGCAGGTCAGGGAAATCGTGACTGTGCGGAGGCAAGCGTCGTGCGCGAGGCACACAGCTATTAGGAGGCGGAGGTGGGAAGGGGCCCCGGGGGATGGTGTGTCATCAGGTGTTTTTGCTGTCAGGGCCATCATCTCGGCTCTCCTACGTACTGGCAACGCCTAGACACACATGGAGCCTTTTAAGAGGTTAAAAATGAGTCATTCCCTTAGTTAATGAAAGGCCAGGGAATGTTAATTAGCACCCCTTCTCCCTGGGGCACGTCTAAAATGCCTGAGTTTGACAGAGTTAACAAGATGGGCTCTGAGTCATCAGAGAGTGGGCAGCTGTCAAATGAACATATTGGCTTATTGGATTGGAAACTGTTACCTGGAGCCAAACTCCTGTTCCTTGGCTTTCTGAAACAGAAAAAAACAACACCCTCCACTGGGGTCCTGGACGGACTGGGAGGTGGTGAGGACCCGGGCTTTGGAGTTAGTAGACCTGGAGGGACTCTGTCCAGGCTCTGCCTTTGACCAACCTGAGCCTTGGTTTTTCCTCCTCTGTAAAATGGGGCTACTAAATAGGGTTTCTGTGAACCCAAGACAGAGATCGTATGTGCAAGCACTTGGTATGTGCTTGCCTCGTGCAGGATACTCCAACTTTTCTTTATAGAGTGCTTGGAATCATGCAAGATTTTTTAAAAATTGATTTTTTTTTCAAGTGGTCAGATCTCTTCTCTGCCTTTAAACCCACCTTTGGTTGATGGAAGGCCGCAACCTGGAGAAACAAATGGGGCAAAGTGACTAGAGTGGCCCTATCCGTGCCCCCTTCACAAATTATTCCTAGTTATTAGCTTTGGGGTATATTGGGGGAGCTCCATTTCCCCTACCCCATACTCCTGGAAATATCTAAAGTGTAGGATTAACTCTCTCTTACCGTGTGATACTGGACTGTTTCATTTCAGAAAATGCTAGGGAACACATCTATCAAAGTGGGTAGGGTGAATAATGAAAGTGAGGGTTTCCAGAAAACAAGCAGAAAAGTCTTCCCAGGGCTACAGCTTGGAGCAGAGGGTCCGCACCAGAGATGGCAGAGGACACAGAGGTCACACGGGAAGAGACCAACCCCGGCGTAATAGGTGGATGCGAGAGGCATTTTGCAGAGTCCACTGTGGGAGAGGAAGCCTCCACCCTGGTCCGGCGTTGCCCACGAGGGGCCGATGCAGGTTAAGAACAGGACTTCTTTGAGCTGCCCAGCACCATATGCCAGGAAGGCTCTGCACCGACTGTGTGAACGTGGAGCCCTTAGGGATCAAGCGTTGCCAGGCTCCAGTGCACAGCAAGGCCTGTCCGATGCGGCTCAGCATGGGATTCAGGGTGGATCAGAAGCAGGGCAATGAAAACATTGGCAGATTTGAACAAGATCAGAGAAGCAACATTTCCTCCAGCAGCTCCAAGTGACTGAGGCCTCACCGGCTCCTTTGTGAGGAGGGGTTGGAAGCTGATACCCTAACCACACTGTAAATTATTTATAGCTTATTGCATAAATAATTGTTCTTAAATTAACTGTTTGGTAAACAGTTTACAATTCACTGCATGGTGAGGTTAAGTCACTCTAAATGGATTATGCGTTGTTTTTACAAGGCTCAAGTGAGAGAACCTTCCGGTTTGGGTTGTAGAGAGGCATGGGGGCTAGGTGGACCCGCTGACATCTGGTGACAAGATTCCTTCGATGCTCATGCTCCAGAGGAATCTCCCTCCAGGGAAAGCCTGGTGCGCTCAGAGTGGCTTCCAAGGCCCTGTGTGATCTAGCCTGGGTCTCTCTTCTGAGCTCACATCCTACTAATAATCCTACTAATCTTTCCCTTGCCCCAGACACATGTATGGCCCTACCCTTTCTCAAACAAGCCAGGCATACTCCTAAGGAGGGCCTTTGCACTACCTGGATTGCTCAGTACCCATACCCCTTGATCCAGAATCAAGGACCATCTAGAGTGATTGTCCTCCAACATCACGGCACTGGTGTCGCTTCCTTCTCACCTCATACTTGAAAGTCATTTGGCTGAATATAAAGTCTTTGGCTCACACTTTATTTCTCTAAATATTTTAAGTATGTCACTCTACTTTTTTCTAGTATAAAGCATTGCTCTCACACACACAAAATATCTGATGATAGCACAATTTTCTGTCCCTTACAAGTAACACACATTTTTTCCTAGATGCACAAAAATCCTTTAGTTATTTTTAAAAGTTCAATAATCTTACTAGAATATGTCTTCTGTGTTTGTTTTCATGTACACAGCATGCTCTTTTCAATATGTAGTTTAAACAGTATTTTTGTTTTCTGGGAACATTTTCCCAGCTTTTCACAGCTATAAGCTTTTCACATGCTTTTTGTTGCTGTGTTTTGAGTTCCTTTCTCAAAAATAGGGGCTTGAACTCATGACCCTGAGATCAAGACCTGAGCTGAAATCAAGAGTCACATGCCCAACTTAGTCACATGACTAAGCCACCCAGGTGTCCTCAGGAACTCTTACTGTATGTATGCTTGATCTTCTTTGCCTATATTTAATATTTGTCACTTTCTTGCAAACCTGTTTTATCTCTTTCTTCATTTTTTAAAACATTTTTCTTTTTTGCAATTGATTTTCTTAAAGCATTATCCCATGTTTTCTTCTTTAATCTTGTTTCTAAAATGAAATTTCCTTTTCATTTCTAATTCTTTTCTTGCTTATTTCTTTTCTGAGATTTTATGCTTCTCTTTCACATCTTATGTCATTTTTAAAATTTTTAAGTTCATTTTTAAATAGTACATTATAGTTTCCTTCTTTTTTGTGAGTACATTTTTCTGATCTTTTCACATCGTAGGGATATTATTTTGTTATTTATTCTCTTTTTAAAATATGCACGGGATGAGACTTCAATAATTTTTGTGTTGCTTAGTTTTTTTTTAAAAGATTTTATTTATTTACTCACAAGAGACACAGAGAGAGAGAGAGAGAGAGGCAGAGACACAGGCAGAGGCAGAAGCAGGCTCCATGCAGGGAGCCCGATGTGGGACTCCATCCCAGGTCTCCAGGATCCTGGAGGGTGGGTGGGTCTCCACACCCTGGGCTGAAGGCGGTGCTAAACCACTGAGCCACCAGGTCTGCCCCTGTGTTGCTTAGTTTTATGTGAAATTAGTTTTCATGAACTTTTAGAGGGGAGTGGGGTTCAGGAAAGCTGTTCTAAATTCATATAGCTCCATCTTCTTTTGTTTTTGTGTAAGGTTCAGAGGAGGGTGATCTGCTTTCTGAGATTTCCTAACTCTGCTTCCAACCCTTACAGACCTCTCACCCTTGTCTCTGAGATCCCTGTCCTGCTCAATTCTGGTTTTGCTCTCAGAAGTTTCTTCTCCATGTGACACTTTATTATAGAAGAGATTCCTGTTGGGCCAGTTTTGAGAGTTCTTGGTAGGTAACTATCAGGTATCAGGCAACCACCTGATATTAGAGAGGCAAATCCCCAACAGAGGTTTCAGCTACTATTCTCAGATTGTCATTCTGTGCTTCTTAACAAATACCCAGTGACCACTGGGGGTTCTCCTCTCTCTCATATTCATCAGACACCACCTCCCTGCTTCCTCCTTTCTCTTGTACATATGATGCTATGCAGGTCTCGTAGCTGTGAGTGTTTGATCCCCACCTGCTTGTATTTTGAGGTTTATGGGGATATTTTACCATCTAGTTTTGTTGTAAATTTTATCCGTAGGGTTTGAGTTCTGTTACTTTGTCGTTCTGTCAAATTTTCATGTGGGAATTTAGAGAGATTTAAAAACTGCTGTCACCACTGCCATCTTCCCAGAATTTTCCTTCTTTCTCTACTTTGAAGTAATTAAATTCTGTTGAGACAACTGCTTTAGTTGAAACTTCTCTAATAACAACTAACATGTATAATACTTCCTGTCGGGCATTATTCTAAGCAAATATATACACACATTTGCATAAATGCATGTGTATGTGTATGTATATATTCACTTCACTTAATAATCACAAAAAGCCTAGGGGCTGGGTACTATTATCATTTCCTTTCTACCAATGAGGCAACTGACGCACAGAGAGATAAAGTAACTTGCCCAAAGTTAAGCAGGTAGCAAGTGGCAGATCTGAGATTTAATACAGGCAATCCAGCTCCAGAGTTAATGGTCTGATGGGAATAGTGATACCGCACGGAAGCCATGTGATGCCTAGAAGACCCAGTGGCAAGCCTGACTCTGATGGTAGCAAGATGGTACCTAGAAGACAGAACAGTAAGAGAAGAAGTGGTGACTGTGACCAGCTTGAGATATTTAGGGGAGCCAGACAGCATGACCACCCCTGGAAGGAAAGGTAGCCAGGCCTGGCAGGACCTGACAGCTAGGGTGCTACCCAGGGTAAGGGTGCTAAAGGGAGAAAAGATGACAGATTGTGGGGAGAATCTACAGTTGACCTTTGAACAACACAGGGGTTAGGGGCACCCACTCCCCACCCAGTTGAAAATTCACATGTAAGCTTTAACTCTTCTGAAACTTAACTAATAGCTTACTATTGACTGGAAGTTTTACTGATATCATAAAGTTGACTGACACATAATTTGTATGTTTTATATATCATACACTGTGTTCTTATAATAAAGTAAATAGAGAAAAAATGTTACTAAGAAAATCCTAAGGAAGATCAAATACGCGGATAGTACTGCACTGTAAAAAATCCACAGATAAGTGGACCCGTGTAGTCCACACCTGGGTTGTTCAAGGGTCAACTGTGTATAAGGTGAACTCTGGGGACTCCTGGAAATGCTTGAGATGTGTGGCACATGGTGTTGGGATGAGAATGAGGTTGGGTTCTATTTATTGGTGTCTGTTTCTCCTCTTAGATGGTGCGAGTGTCCGAGGGGAGGGATCACCAGCACAAAGCCTGGCACATGCTCAACATCAGTAGCGCTTCAATGAATCGGGTCAAGCAGGGGTTGTCTGAGAGGCACTGCTTAATGTTTTAAGCCTTATCGAACTGGGTGAGGATCTT
The DNA here is from genome assembly GCF_003254725.2 of Canis lupus dingo. Classification (NCBI taxonomy): domain Eukaryota; kingdom Metazoa; phylum Chordata; class Mammalia; order Carnivora; family Canidae; genus Canis; species Canis lupus. The sequence goes on from NC_064263.1 coordinate 38,515,353, forward strand.
TTGTGTTTGCTACTGGTTTCCTATGGGGATGAGCTTTTCCCATAGGAACTAAGGTCTCCCTTTAGCCACGTCCCCCAGGGCTTGAGTATCTATATCCCCGCCTTACCATTTGCCTGAAAGTTCTGGGAATTGGGATAGTAGTTGCTAAGGGCCCCAGCTTTATGGAACCAGAGCACTGCTTTGTGGAACATAGAAATGTTTATAAAATGACTTGAACAAAAGATTTTTCTGGTTCTCCTGACACCTTCTATTTAACATAGAAGTCTTTATGATGATGTCTTTTGTAGAAGGTACTTACTTACCCAACTCTTACACTTGTACCACATTGCAGGGAACCCATCTACACTACATCTGACACACTGGCCAACGATAGAAGCCACATCTCCTGAAATGTAGTTCAGAACAGAGGACTGGGTGAGTTCAAGGGGTTCCTAAGTGCTCCTCTTGTAACACCCCTACAAGTCCAGAAAATATTTCCAGCTTTTGTGGGAAGGCTTATAATCCATGTTTACCAGGCAATTTCTGGTTTACTAGATCAGTTAAATATTTATTGATCCTTAATATGTGTCGGGCTGAGTGCTGGCAATGCTGAGGTAGGTCAATACCTGCCTTTGAGCTATATCTCAAAGTTGGTGGAAGAGAGAGACAGGTGGAGAAACTATATAATGTGGTCAGTATAGACAATCTTCGGGCAATCTTTGGAGTAGGTTGCCTGCAGAGAGTTCTGGCTAAGTCCTATAAATCTTCTGCATCTCTGTATTTCCATCCGTAAAATGGAGACAAGGAAAGTGTGCACTTAATCAGGATATTGTGAGAATAAAATAATGCATGATAATTGTACAACCCTTGGGGTACTATAGGGGTCCAATAAATATTAATTATTATTACTGGTGGGTTTTGTCTACTTTCCCTTTTCCTCTGCCTTCAGAACAGTTTTTCATCCAATCCTCTATTTTTTTTATACCACACACAACTATCTTATAACCTCAACGGTTTAGCTGTAATTTGAGCAGCTTGGGTGCAAAGCATATTGGTTAAAATCAGGCTGGGTGGGACGTATATACAGGTTTTGAGCAGCCAACCCATTTTCCCCTCCACCTGCTGGTGGGTCAGAACCTCTTGATGTCCTCCCAGCCCTATCAGAGTTGGCCGTGGTTGGGCCTGCTGCTGGATGGGCCCTGAGGCCTGGTCATGGAGTGAGGTTAAGAGGAGGCAGGGATTTATGGGTTTACTAATCTGCTCAGTTTATTCTTTTTACATTTGTTTGCTCCTTGGGGGAGAAAGAGGAGGTATTTGTCTAAACCATCTCTAGAAACAGAAGTTATTTTAAGCTCATTCTTAAAGAAAACCAGATTCTGCTTTCCCCCAAGGGCGCCCCTGTCTGTCTGCGTCTCTGCGGCCATCACCCTGAAAGGCAGCTCCTGCAACTGGGCAGCCGGGAGTGGGTTTAGCCTGAAAGCAGCGATTGCATCTCTGGGGCCCAGGATCCTGGCCTCCCTGTACCCCAGAGCTTTAGGCAGAGCCAGTGGCTCACAGCTTCCTTTCTCTTCCTGTTGCACAGATGCAGCCCCAATAGTCTTTGCTTGGGAAAAATTGTTCTTCCCATCTCCCTGTGTTAAGGTTGTCTCATCTTGCTCTCTGCTCCTCTAGGTCTTTTTTTCTTTTTGAAGGATTCTCAGAGTGGGAAGCAGTAAAGCAAAGAGGTTAAGAGTAGACTCTGGAGTGAGAGAGACCAAGATTTCAGTGCCAGTGCTACTACTTTTTATCCGGGTGACTTTACCTCTCTCGTCCCAGCTTCCTCATCTGTAAAATGGGGATAACAATACTACTAACTCAGATGCTTGTCTTGAAGAATAAATTAAACAATTCATGTAAAGCACTTGGCACAGTGCTCAACATGTGGAATGTGCTCAGAAACTTCTAGCCAGTAGGTTAGTAATTTCTGGAGGTGCTGAAGCGTTACATGGGGGAAGGGCAGCAAGGAGAACTAGCCTCTTTGACCATTTCTTTATGCCACATACTGTCCTAAGTCCTTCACATTCAACCATTTGATGTAGTTCTTTCATCTACCTGGCATGGAAGTTTCAATTATTATCTTTTTGTGACAGATAAAGAAATTGAGGCTCAGAGAGGTTAAGTTACTGAAAAGACTAAGGTGTGTTGTTAAGTCAGGAGGCTGGTTATCCTGGTTGGGGAGTGACCAGAAGGGGGCACAAGGGAGACTCCCTGGATGCTGAAAATCCACCAAACTGTCCCTTGATATTATAATTTGTTCACCTTTATGTACCTATGATATTTCAATAAAAATTTCAGAAAAAGGAAAAAAAATAAAGCAGCCACAGCTTCCCTTTGGCCACACAGGCCGTGAGTAGCAGAGCCAGCTCTGTTGGCCCCCATGTGCGAATGTATAAGCCTTGTTGGCCTGGGCCTGTGGAAGCTTTTCTTTTTTTTTTTTTTTTTTTTTAAATTTTTATTTATTTATGATAGTCACACAGAGAGAGAGAGAGAGAGAGGCAGAGACACAGGCAGAGGGAGAAGCAGGCTCCATGCACCGGGTGCCCGACGTGGGATTCGATCCCGAGTCTCCAGGATCGTGCCCTGGGCCAAAGGCAGGCGTCAAACCGCTGCGCCACCCAGGGATCCCTGTGGAAGCTTTTCTTACGCTCAAGGCCCTGACACGGTGGGCTGTGTCTCCACTCCAGACTTTATGTGGCTTTCACTAGTTTTCTACGAAGATTCTTTCCTTTTTCAAAGATTTTATTTATTTTTTCATGGGAGGTAGACAGAGAAGCTGAGACATAGGCAGAGGGAGAAGCAGGCTCCCTGCGGGGAGCCCGACGTGGGACTGGATTCCAGGACCCCGGGATCACGCTCTGAGCCAAAGGCAGACTCTCAACCACTGAGCCACCCAGGTGCCCCCCCAAGGTTCTTTTCTGTTTCAGGATTCCATCCAGGAGATCCTGTTATAATTAGTCATCACGTCTCCTCTGTCTCCTTTGGCCTATGACAAGTTCTTAGTGTTACCTTGTTGGTGATGACGCTGACAGTTTTGAGGAGTACTGATTAGGTATTCTGTAGAGTGTTCCTGAGCCGGCCCCTGATGCCTTTCCCATGATGAGACTGAGGCCATGTATTTGGGGGAAGAAAGGCCTTTTCATCACATCTCATCAGAGGTACCACGCGGTCAACACGGCTGATGAGCAGTGAGGTTCATTTAGATCTCTTGAGTAGGATGAGGTTATGTCAGGTTTCTCTGCTGCAAAGTTACTTTTTCTTTGTCCCCTTTCTACACACTTTACTTTGGAATTGAGTCATTAAATGCAGCCCACGCTCAAGGCCCACCCCAGCTGTTCTTAGTCATCGAGTTTATCTGATGCAAGGCTTGTAAACACACACAATCATCTGACTATTTGCGCAGGTAGAGACACACAAGCTCCAAGCCAGACATCCAGACACCGGCATACAGATAATATAGACAGACACCCAAATGAGTTCATATCCACAAACAGACGCTCACAGGCCCTAATAACGCAGATACTAGAGAAATCAATAGTTTTGTCATTCCATTTCTCTTACCAGCCGAGCAATAAATCAGCTAGGGTTTTAATTAACACGGCTTCTGAAATCCCACTTTCTTTCTAGTTCTTAAAGATCTTAAAGAACGAGAATGGAGCACACTTCTGTGCAAGACAGGGGCGGAGGGGGTGACAAAAAGGGGAGTCTGGAATCTCATCAGGCCTTCTGGAAAGGGCCCAAGCCAGGGGAAGTTTGGGGCACTGATTCCCTTTTTCTCCCTCCTTGGCTTTTCCATGGCCCTTTCCGTTCCAGGCCTGAAGGAAGGGGGCATGAGTGTGTCCCCCCGCCCCCCCCGGCCCCCCAGGGCCCCAGAGCTCTTCCCCACCCAGCACCACAGGTGCCGCATGCTGGTTCCCAGGCACTGTGCCTTCACAGCCTCGCAGCCCCTGTGTTTGGGAGGAGGGAACAGCTGAAGCCCAGGCCGCCACACCAAGAGGCAGCAATGTAACTTGCCTCTGCCTTTGACGGAAGGAGGAAGGACGCTAGAAGGACAAAAGTGACAGCTGTCCACTGCAGTGTTTATGGAGTGAATGAGTCAGTGAGCCAGAGACTAGTTCACGTCTTTCCTCTTAGAAGCTCTTAGGCCAGGTTGCTTAGCTTTCTAGCTCTAGAACACGATGATCATATGTGTTTCCATCCTCTCTATCCCCTTTCTGATCGCGTGAGTCTGGGGCTGCTCTTTGTAGTTCACTCTCGAAGAATTGTGTAGCTGTACCATAGCTCATAACAACAGAAGCACTCCTTGATATTTAGGCTTTTTCTCTTTCCTTCTTCTTCTGGTGAATATAGTCTGCTAACGTGCCAGATTCATTGCCTGTTGCTTGTCTGGTCATCTGCTTCCAAAACTTCCGTGCCTCCGTCTTGTTATCTGTAAGATGGAGATAGTGGAAAATAAGAGGGTTACCATGGTAAGTGAACACAAGAAACACTGATGAACATATAGGAGGTGTTTAGTAAACATCTGATGGCCTGAAATGGAAACCTTGGGCGATCGCGGGGTGTTGATGGCCACTGTGGCACTGTTCCCTGGCTGCAGGCTGCACCTGATGCAGGTGGACTCGGTCCAGCGCTGGATGGAGGACTTGAAGCTCATGACCGAGTGTGAGTGCATGTGCGTCCTGCAGGCAAAGCCCATCAGCCTGGAGGAAGATGCACAGAGTGACCTCATCCTGGCCGGCGGCCCTGGCCCCGGAGACCCCCTGCAGCTGCTTCTCAAGAGGGGCTGGGTCATCAGCACCGAGCTGCGCAGGATTGGACAGAAGCTGGCCCAGGACCGCTGGGCACGTGTCCACAGCATGAGTGTGCGTCTGACTTGCCACGCCCGCTCCATGGTCAGCGAGTACAGCGCGGTCAGCAGGAGCTCCTCGCAGGAGATGGGTCAGGTCGGCTGTCTTGGCATGGGCAGGGGCGGGCCCTTGGAAGGGGATGCCTTCTGGAAGAATGGGTCCGAAGTGTCCAAAGTGTTTGAAACTTTCCTGCTCCAGGGCCTCCCTCCTGTTCTGAGAAGCAGGGAAGATAGTAAGGACCTTTACTGAGAACCTAGCACGTACTGGGCACCGAGCTAGGTGCTTGCCCACACACGCCTCATTTAACCTGCACTACGTGTGAGGCAGGCATAGCCACTGCGAGAGGCTGTTCAGGGGTGCCGTGTACCCACTTTTGTGCCAGACTGGGCTCAAGTGTCAGCTCTGCTGTGCGACCTTGGCAAGTTACTTACCTTCTCTGTGCCCCAGTTCCATCACCCTAATGAGTATAATAATAGCACATTTTTCATACATATGTTGTGCGGACTAATGTGTTATTACATGTTAAACATGAAAAACAGTTGCTGAAAAATATTAGCTAGTATGATATCCTTACCGTATGGATGAGGAAACAGAAATTCAGAGAGCCTAAGTAACTTGCCCAAAGTTAAGTCATATTCAGTCTCTTTCTGATTCTGAAGTCCATGATCTTGAAGCTTCTTTTCTAAGCCTATAATGGAGCATTGAAAATCGCCTTGTCATCTGGTTTTCTTTCTTCGGGCATTCACTCCCCAGCTCAGTGCTTTACCCTTTTCCTTGCTCCACTTCACAGACAGTAAACTCCTATTCATCCCTAGCAGCCCCGCTCAAATGTCCCTTCCTCTCTGAAGCGTCCCAGGTCCCCCAGCATAACTCAGTGCCTGGTTTTCTTTTTTGAGCTCCCAAAGAAGCTGATGATGGTGTCTTGCCATCCATATAGCACTGTGTTACAGTTTATGTGCCTGCTTCCAAAATCAGGTGATTTGATTCATCTTTATACCCTGGAGGGCCCTGTACAGTAGTTGGTCCTCAACCTATGCTTGTTGACTCAAATAGACTTTTCTATTTTTTTCTACAGCTCGAGAAACTGCTAATGGAGAAATGCTCAGAGCTCTCGGCCATCACAGAGAGGTAAAAATCTGGATGCTAGCTAAGACTGGACAGGCTGTCCTCAGGCAGGGGAAGGGGCTGGCATCTTCTTCTAGAGGGAGAGAGTGAGTGGGGAGGCCTGGTGGTGGCCCAGGAGCCAACTTTTGCTGACTTTTATCAGCGACCTTGAAAGGGTCCCTTGGGATTTTCTGCCCCATTTTCAGGCCCTATGGAGAATGTAAAGGAGGAGAGGCCCAGGCATAGGAAGAGAGAGGATTGGTAAAGGTTGGTAAGAAGGAAAAGGTTTCCCAGAGCTTTGGGAAGGCCCCACCCAATCCCCAAAGTCAAGGCAAGATGACAGCAGACATCACACCCTATACTCACAGACACATAGACAAGGATTTCACAGACACACACTTGCCTGTATGTAGATATATAAACACACACTCATATATTCACAGAAATACACCCACACCTTCTTCTCTGTATCTCACACACATAAACATATATATATACGTTTACACGCAGACACATACACTCAGCCTCACATGTATGCACACCCAGGTGTATGTTAACACTCTCCTTTACTCTTCCCAGCCCCCATGCCCTGCAAGAGAAACATGGGACTTGGTATCCCCTAGGGTTCCTGCTGGGGTCTTTGGCCTTCCAGCGGAACATTTCAGGCTATAGGGATAAATTCAAACTTGATCCACCCCCTGTTCTTCCTACCTGGGGAGAACATTTTTAAAGCTCCTTTCTGTAGACAGCCCGCTTGCTTGCTTTCTTTCTTTCTTTCTTTCTTTCTTTCTTTCTTTCTTTCTTTCTTCTTTCTTTCTTTCTCTTTCTTTCTTGATTTTTATTTATTCATGAGAGACACAGAGAGAGGCAGAGACATAAGCAGAGGGAGAAGCAGGCTGCCTGTGGGGAACCCAATGCAGGACTCGATCCCAGGACCCCAGGATCACAACCTGAGCCAAAGGCAGACGCTCAACCACTGAGCCACCCAGATGCCCCTGAATAGCATTTCTTAAAGGGTCACACATATTGCCATACACCTTGCAAGTGAGCCCTGGCCTGCCTGGCACACCAGCACCCTCCTCTGCAGCTCCTATCCCCATCCCTAGACCCCGGTGCAATGAGAGCAGATTCTCTCAGGGAGAAGCCCAGAGGTATGAATTTGACCACTCTCTGATGGCCTTTCTTCTTGGTGACATGGACTGTTAGCTCCCTTTTCAGGCAGTGCTTCTCTGAACCCTAGCAGGCCAGAGAAGGACGAACCTGTTATGGAATATTCCATCTCTGATTCCCCTGGAGCTGATGGCTTCTCCCTAGGCCACTGGCACCACCCCCAGGCCTGCAGCAGGCCCAGATCTGGCCCCTGGGATGGTTCTAGGCTGGATACCTGCCCCTCCCAGTGGCCCCACTCTGCGGCTTCTTTCTCCCAGGTGCCTCCAGGTTGAGAATGAACATGTCCTGAAGTCAATGAAGGCCTGTGTGAGTGAGACCTTGAGCACGCTGGGCCAGCACTTCGGCCAGCTGCTGGAGCTGGCCCTGACCCGGGAAGTGCAGGTCAGTGCGGGCAGGGCTGCGGAGAGGGGCGCTCATGTAGACCCCTGGGGTGGGGGTGTGGGTTAGGAAAGGTGTGCACCAGGCCGTGGGAAGCCCTAAAAAGTCCTTTCTCGGGGCCGGGGGGTGGGGGGTTAGCCTCAGACTACCAAGGTGAACTCCGGCACCTAGCAAACAGGATTGTTAGAGCTCGAGGCTTCCCATGTTAGCCCAAATCTCCATTTTCCAGATGTGAAAACTAGAACCCAGAGAGGGAAGAGACTTACCTAAGGTTCACAGAGCACAGAGCAAGTCCACGCAGAAGTTGGCATTTCCCAACTGCACTTTCAGTATCGTTCCTACCACCTTAAATCTCCGTGTACTTATTGTCCATGGTACATGCAGTGGGTCCCTAGTGTCCTGAAAGATGTAAGGTACCTGTGGGGAACAAACCAATTCCAGAAATCCCGGCAATAGAAAAGAATCTCGAAAGGTCATATATAGTCCAGCCCCTGCCTCTAGGCAGGGTCGTGCTTGATTCTAGAAAGAACGAGGGCTTTGGAACCAGATAGATCTACTTTCAAACTCTGGTTCACTGTGAGACCTTGATTATGTCCTTAACCTCCAAAAGGCCTCATTTTCTTCATCCACAAAGTGAAAGCCTTCCCCAGAAGAAAAGTGAGAGGATTAAGCAAACATCATAGTATGGGTTAAATATATGTTATTTCCCTCTGTTGCCTTTTCCTATTTTAAAAGCCTCCCAGAAAAGCGGATTCCATAAGGTTTTCATTATGAAAGGTATTTACATGTTATTTATAGTTACAGAAATATTGTGTTACATATTTGCCATTCTTTTCCCACCACCAAATAAAAGCCTTCCACAAATAGCAAGTCCCTTTCCCTATCAGCTTCTCTCCAGACTCAGCCTTTCTACGCAGCCCGGAGCTTCCTTTTTCTCCTTCCTGTGTGTCTGGCTCATTTTGCACAGGGTACAGGCTCTTCTGACCCGGCCCACCTGCTGCTGGGCAGTGCAGCTGGGCCGATGCATTCTCACCCCGCAACCCCGGAGAGTCTGCAAAGGCCACTCTGTCCCAAGAGCCTAGGATGAGTGGAAGGAAGGGCCAAAGCCTGGGCTGCTGGGGCTGGTACTTGGCATTGATGTGCAAATGCTGACCCGCACATATAGGGGCGGGTGGTGGCTCAAGCTGGGGCCAGTGTCCCAAACTGAGCTCTCAAATCCCAGAAGGACCCTATGGAACATGAGGCCAAAGTGGGTGAAAAAGTCAAGGGGGCGAAGAGTGAGGATATTGAAGGCAAGATCTGGGAAGGAAGGGAGCCTGGAGGTATTTTTGAGCAGGGCTATGGTACCTACTGATACTTTTCATGTTACTTCTGTGCCTTTTTGCCTGGAGGTAGCAGGTTCAATGAAAAGGGCTAAGCTCGAAGAGTTATGTTGGATTGTAAACAGAAGCCCGCTGGGTTTGGAAGTAGTCAATCTACCAGGAGGCAAAGGTGTCTTTTCAATGGTCTGTGTCAGAATCCTGGAGAAAGCTCCCTGGGCTGCCAGGAGCCTGCCTGGACCTTGTAGACCATGCTGCTGGTTTCCTGGGCAGTGCTGGGTCCATTCTGGGTTTTCCTTCATCCCGATCTTGTTCGCAGTGGGATTCCTGATCTGGTCCTTCTGTTTCCCTGGCTAAGTCCTGCCCTTCCCCAGGTCTGACCACCTGGGTCACTGATGCTTGGTTTGGGAGCTGAGCTGGATCAGCTGCTCCTCTCTTAGAATTTGATCACCCATTGGCCTCCCTCCCCTTGTCTGTCCAACATATTCCTTAGCTTCAGATAAGCCCCCTTCCCTCCCAGCATGCACCTTGGTGGCCCCCTCTATGCATCTTGGTGGCCCCCTCTATGCCCTCCTACGGGTCAGGATTGCCATACTCATAATACTTTTTGTCTGATGTTTAGGTTGTTTGTTGTTTTGTTTGGTTTTTATGTTAGGACGTTTCCATACAGATGGCAGTGACATAGGAAACACACTGGCTGAAGGCAAGGTGATTTGTGTTCAGTGTTGTAAGCATGTGCTTCTTAAACTGGTGACCCAAGGACCCTGGTACCAATCCCTGGGATGTTAGTAATTATATAAGGATCATATTTGGGGGTATCTCCACATAAAGGAACTTAAGCCTATTTCCTTGCATTGGGATTTCTTCCATCATGTGCTCTTCTGCATCAAGAGTCTTCTTAAAAGGTCTCCACACATTCATAGTATTTGTCAGGCCTATAGCTTCCATAGATAGGGATTTGGGTTCGTTTTGTTCACGGATATATATCTGGCCACTAAGATAGTACCTTTCATACAGTAGGCACTCAATAAAGACTTATTAATGAATGAATATTAAGCAGTATATTCCAAACTTGCATAGTCACAATGAATCTTTTTTTAAAATTATTATTCTTAAAGCACCTGATCACTTACTCTGGCATGCTGGCATTTCAGGAAATGCAATTTAGTAAAAAAATTTTTTTTTCTCAGGAGGCTCTTGAGCAGAGGAACAGTGCTCGCCACCCCCCCGCCCCCCATTCCCCACCATCCACAAAAATACTATGTAATAGAACAATGCTCACAATGAGGGCAATGACAACCTAGCACTACTCTGATCTGGTTCGCTCTATTCTGGAGTATTACGTCCAGTTCCAGACCCCGGATGTCTCCCTGGCAATGGCTGTGCTCAGAGGAGGCTCCTACAAGGTTGGGGGAAAGGCTGAAGATCAAGGTATGTGGGACATAGGTGGAGGAGCCGAGGGTGTTTCATCTAAGGATGGACAGACACTCTGCTACCCCCAAAGTTCTGTGTTTGGGGGTTCTGCAGGGAGAAGGGCCTCAGGCCAGCAGGGCCAGATCTAGAGGACATTCTCTGTAGCAAGGAGTTGGTGAAACAACAGGGCTGCCGCCCTGCAGTGGAAGGGGCTGCCTTTCCGAAGGGACTCTCTGTCCCTGAGCCAAGCACGTCAGGCTTGGGGGGCATTAGCAGGGGATGAGTGACTTGCAAGGTTTCTTCCAGTCTTGGTAGCATGGAAATCTATGAATGTGGGTGTTGTGGGGTAGAGGATTGTGTGGAGTTTGGAGTATCCAGGTTCACATCTTGGTGGTGCTACTTACTGGATTTGCAGACTTGGGCCAGTTACTTAATGTCCTTCACCTCTGCAGTGGGTTGTCATTAGGATTAAATGAGACAAGCCAAGAGTAACTGGTGGCACTCTTCTGACAGTGTCAACAGCTTTATTCACTCAAGACTTGCTCTACCTTAAGAGAAGCTCACAGTGTGCTTTGCTAAAAGAGCCCCCTAGTCACCTAAAGAATTGTTTATTAAGATAATTTGACTACTTGGTGGGTATGGAAAACTTTAAAGTTTAAATGTTAGGAGCCACCAATAGGAAATTAATGAACACTGATGATTAATCTATCTGGGAATAGAGGATTAGCTATGTGGGAGGTAAGAGAAAACTTAACTTATAAAAAATGATTTACTTAAAAATGACTTCTAAGGGACTCTCTATCAAATAAATTGACTCTAAACTGTACCTTGACTCAGCTTCATGTGGGTAGAAGTTATATTAATTTATCCTTCATTCCATCAATTATTTTTGATTTTAGTTTAAAATAGAATAGTTTTATTCTAATAAAACTGATTAGGGAATGCAGCTTTGGCTCTGTGGCTAAGTGAGCTAGTTAAAACTTTATCTCACAGCTAAATTTCCCCTCCCTGCTGGTCAGCCTCAGGCATCCCCTGAGGGACAAGCACTTAGCTTGTGACAGAGCTCAGAGCAGAGCGACACTTCATAAGAGAAGAGAGACAGGTGCTAAGCTGAACATACTCATCCCTACCGTCTCAGTAGGGGGACAGAAGGAGGTAGGGAGCAAAGCTAGCAGAGGTGTGTTGCTGAAATCCCTACCTAGGGGAGAGGAATAGTGGGGAACCACATACGGCCCCTTAGTAGTTGACACTTATTGCCCTATTATTTTATTGGCCTTTTTTTTTTACATTTGTTTTTATTTAAGTTCGATTTGCCAACATATAGTATAACACCCAGTGCTCATCCCATCAAGTGCCCTCCTCAGTGCCCATCACCCAGCTACCCCATCCCCCTGCCCACCTCTCCTCTGCAACCCTTTGTTCATTTCCCAGAGTTAGGAGTCTCTCATGCTTTGTCTCCCTCTCTAATTTTTCCCACTTGTCTTATTGGCCTTATCCATTGGGCTGTGGTCAGGCAGGAGGGCGGCTGAGCCCCTTGGGGGAGGAGGTCAGCTGCCAGCGGGGAGATTATTTCTCACTTTCATGAAGCCATTCCTCCAAATAACAACCCCTACTTCTTTGTAGATCCTTCTGGTGTCACAGTGGGAAATTTAGACTCTGTTCCTGAAGGCTTGAAAATGACTCATGATATTACATCCATTAAATTAGCTCTAAGGATGTTTTGTAACTAAAGCTCAAAATTTGCTTTTTTGTCCTATTTCCCACTCTCAGATCTTGCTCAGTTATGTTGTTCAGTATAGGTAATCAGAGGCTGCAATGCAGCTAAGTCGTAACATAAAGATAATCTGTACATAAAGATCTCTAAAATTTAGAAATTGTCTGTCTTATCATAAAGTTCTCTGAGAGAAAATAGTTAAAAAAAACTTAAAAATAAAACTCTGCATCCCTTTACCTGTAGGAATAATTCAAAGTCCCAAATACTTAGGTTAATCTAATTCTCTTCCATTTTCTTTCTGTGCTCATCTTAGCCAGAAAGGTCTCATCCCAGTGTGTGTGGTCATGTTTCCTTGGGAAGCTATAGTCTGGTCTGTCTCTCCAGCAAGGGGAGGGGCTCCCTGCAGGCTTACCAGTTTTTTTTTTTTTTTTTAAGATTTTTATTTATTTATTCATGAGAGACACAAAGAGAGAGATTGAGAAAGAGAGAGAGAGAGAGAGAGAGAGGCAGAGACACGGGCAGAGGGAGAAGCAGGCTCCATGCAGGGAGCCCAATGTGGGACTCGATCCCAAGACTCCAGGATCACACCCTGAGCTGAAGGCAGGCGCTTAACCGCTGAGCCACCCAGGCATCCCCCAGGCTTCCCAATTTGTTGTTGTTGTTTTTTTTTTTTTTTCAGGCTTCCCAATTTGTACTGGTCTTTCTCAGCTATGCTTGAAAGAGGTAGTACCGTGGATACACAGCAGTATCACAGCACTACTCCTGCACTCACAGAAAGTTAAAACAAGGCCAATCCTCAGTCCCTAAAGGACGAGTTCCAGGCAACATTTCATGCTAGGACTCCGTCTTAGGGTTGCTGACGGTCTTAACAGATACTTCTTTGCAGTTGAGTGAAAGAGGGTAGGGAACAGACACCATCTTGGTGGCACCTGTGGCATTACATCAGTTTATTTCAGTTGTCCATGGTCCACAAGGCTTTCTGAACATTCATTCACTGGGGGGAAGCATCTACCATAGATTAACTGTGGCACAGTGTTTACTATATATGGGAGAAAAATGTCTCCTTTTTTTTATAGAAGGGCATTTGATATGTTTACTTCTTCACGCAAAGTCAGATATTTGTAATCTCTTCCCAATGACTTGCTTGGTTTGCATACTTTCCCACCCAGCATTTTTAACATTTCTTAATTTCTAGCTCCCCTCCAAACACTGTTTTTCTGCCATCCCAGGCTGCATTGATTTGGGCTGCTTGAAGTAACTTAGGCTAGAATTCTTCAAACCACTTCAAAGGCATCACATTCTCCAGGTTCCCAAAGATTTTCTAGGAGAAATGCAAGCATATATACTTTTAAGGAAATCAATGTCCAGATCTCCAATTTTTGTTTCATTCCTAGAAATGATCCTCCCAATAATACACAGTTTCAAACATCCCTTCTATTACTTTCCAAAAGAGGGATGTGCTCCCATCCATCCCAAATCTTATAGTGCATTGCCCTGCTGTGTAAAGCCTTGGAGTGGCAGTAGGATTGGGGAGATCAAAGAAGCCTTCATTCCTGAACTATAACCCATAGGCCTCCATGAATTATTTCTGTGCTTTTCTTACATATTTCCATTGAGAAAGGTATTAGAAATTGTGTGTTTTGCCCATTGTGGAGATATATGGTTGTGTGTGTGTGTGTGTGTGTGTGTGTGTGTGTGTTGGTAGGGTGGTTTTGAAAGTTTTCAATTTATTATGTCCCTTCCATCTCTATTTACTCCCAGACTATGCATGGCTCTTGAGGGACATTCTCCTTAGACAAAGCAAAGAGAGAACTGATAGGATACATCAAGCACTCAAAGTGGCTTTTGGGGGCACATATTTAAATGCAAGCAATTCCTTGCAACTATATCTCACACTCAACCCTAGGATATGTCATCCATTGGCTAGAAAACATCTTTGAAGAGCCAGAGATTCTAAAGGTTAATGATCCTGATTCTTTTAAATGCTGGAGTATTTTAGAGAATGACTAAATTTTTCAAGATATATTGGATGAAATCCACAGATACAAATTTTACATGATTTTTTTTCAGATTTGGTGCACATTATTTAAGAAAGCAGTTAAAGCTTATTTTGTCAACATATTTTATGAAATATTTATGCTAATTTCTACTTCTTGTTAGCAAAAGATAAAATTAATTGCTGGCAGCTGGACTCATTAGATTTAACCAGTAAATACCTTTTTCCTTCTTTAAATATGTAGGGAAGTTTGATCATTAGAGCTACTAAAAATAATCAAATGATTTCTAATGTTTTTTTAAGATTTATTTATTTATTAGAGAGAGAGAGCATGCACACATAAGGGGGTGGGCAGAGAGGGAAAGAGAGAGGGAGAGAGAGAAGCAGACTCCTTACTAAGGCTAGAGCCCAACATGGGGCTCCATCTCATGACCCTGAGATCATGACTTGAACCAAAATCAAGAATCAGATCCTTAACCCACTGAGCCACCCAGGCGCCCTGATTTCTAATTTTTTATTCTCAAATTTTAATTATTCCTTATAATGAACACCAAATTTCAATACATATACCCACCTATTTACTGAAAAAATACAATGTTCTTTACTATATTCCTAGATTTATAAGTAATTTGCAATGTTAGCTACATATTACTTTGCATTATTAAAAGTTTAGTAAATTGATTTATCTTGGCTTTATAACATATACAAATAAACCAGATTTTATTTTATCTCTACATTGTTTTAGTACTACCAGTTTTTAGCATTTTCCCTTGGAGAATGATTTCTATAATTATTTGTCAGTGTTTTTTTTTTTAGCATTTCTTGAAACATATCAAAACATTTTATAATTAAAAATGTAGTTAGTTCTATATTGAGAAAAAGTTGTCTTGGCTGACTGGCTTGGTTGAAAGAACTGTCTTTGCCAATTAGGATATAAGGTGGGCATTTCCATAATTTAAATAAGCAAAAGCTGTAGTGTCAAGGTTTTGATAAAACTTGTTTGAAACACACACAAATATTTTTATTAAAAATTGTATTGGCAATGAAAGTAATAATATTTTGATTTTCCCAATCCTTTCTACATAATTTGGATAACCCAAGGTGCTCCAAGTGAAAGAGAAATGGGTATAATTAATAATTATTTGATAAGTCTTGGTAAAGTACATTTGGAATTCTTCCCAGAAATTGAGATAGTGAATGAACAACTCTAATGATTGGGTGACAAATGCTTTTGCAAGTCAAGTGATTTCCAATTCTTTGCTTTTACCAATTTAGAGGAGTTATCAGCTCACAGATCATCAAAAATAGTGTTTGATGTTGGATCACTATGTGATTGCATAACTCAGAATGTACTCAAAGGGTTGAGCAACTTGGCTATATAAACTCTTCCCATTCCTCTCTATGTATTTATGGGAACAAGATTTTTCAGGGTTTACGTCTCAAAATAGAGCACTAAGTCAATATTCAATCATGTATATATGAATTAATGAGAAAGCCTAAAAAAGAATACAAAGCCTCATTTATCTCATCAGGACATATATTTGTAATAAAATTTAAATTTTTGTAATTTATGATTATTTGTCAAAATTTGTAATCTATGTTGCTTTGGCCAATTGTACTGATAATAATTAGTAACTCAACCAAGAAGAGAGTATTTTTTAAAAGATTTTATTTATTTATTTAGAAGGAAAGAATGCGAGCAAGGGGAGGGGCAGAGGGAGAAGGAGAGAGAATCTCAAGCAGACTCCACTCTAAGCGCCGAGCCCTATGGGGCTTGAAGCTGTTATCTATCCCATGACTCTGAGATCATGACCTGAGCCAAACCAAGAGTTGGACGCTTAACCAACTAAGCCACCCAGATGCCCCAAGAAGAGAGTATTTTTAAATACTTAGAGCCTGATAGGCACAGGAAAAAAATGAAATTTCAAATGTCAGTGATAAATATGACAAGGGTGATCCATAAAACACTTTGAAACTTAAATGTATTACATTAAAAGAAAATTCTGAGGAGGGATTGGATGGGAACATAAATTTAAGGATGAAAAGATGCAAAATGCTGACAATGTTAAAGAAAGGGATTATTCATACATTTTTAAGAGGATGATGAGGGCATCAAGTTGTTTTGGTATTTAAGTTCCACTGACTACATCTAAAAAGAGTGATGTAATCCTTTTATTTTATGTGAGTATCTACAATCTGCTGGAAATTACATCCTTTCCAACTTTGTTCTTGAAACTGGTGGTGAAAAATTTTAACCATCAAATCAAAAATGTGCAAGGGGTCATATATTTTTCAAAATTCCTTTAGGTCTAAATAAGAAAATTAAAAACTGCCTTAGAATACATAGACATTTTAGTTCTATATCATGAAAGCTGTTATCCTTGCCTCTTGCTAGGGAACTGCTTAAGCCTAAGATCCCTGTCTTTCTTGTCTTTCTTTTTTTTTCTTTTTCTTTTCCTTTTTTTTTTTTTTTTATCCCTGTCTTTCTAAGGAAGGTTTCCTTGTGATGTTCGTGAAGTTTGGATCCTTATAGGCCTCGTGAAGACCAGTCCTTCTGCTTTATGCTTCTTAGAACACAGTCTTTCCATACCTTTTGAATATGTTAACCTTGAGTAGCATTTCTTTCTGCTACATTCTTTTTTTTTTCCCCCCACTAATGAACTATGTCTCCAGGATTTTCTCCTTTTCTTAATCCCTGACTCCTTTTAGGGAGACTCTGTTGAATTTCTGTCACTCTACCCTGCTTCTCATGTTGGTCTCTTTCCTTATCTAACTCCCAGAATGAGCACTAACTCCTAGAATGAGCACTAATTGCTGGATTTCAGTGGTTTTACCACATTGACTTCTTCCTTTCTGGCACATTATTTCATTTTTCAAAAAAAAAAAAATCTTCTGGATGTTGGAATTTGCCTTATTGAGAGAAATGAAATCAATTAAGGTCTGTGTTTGCCCCAAACCTCCAATTCTAAGACATCTTATCCACATTTGCCTCCCTAAATGGGACATTCCAATCCAGGAGATATTTTCCCATCACAACAATAGCTAATCCGAGCCTGGATTTAGTTGGGATTTTGTCTGTCTCCAGGGTGTCCAATCTTTCTGTGCCTTTCCTCAGGGGCACCTGATTCATGTGTTTCTCCACTACATTCTCTGAGGACACAAGCAATACTGTATCCTCATATTCAAAGCCTTTCACCTAGAAATTTATCTAGCAATCCTTTAGATATCTCCTGCTATTCTCTGGAGCCCTCTCCTGTTTTCCAGAACTCAGTGCGTAACAACCATTTTTATTATATCGTATCATCCAAAGGATCAAGAATGTGGGAAGAGCCTGGCAGAGTGATTCTTTTGTTCCACGTGGCCTCAACAGAGTTTACGTGGTGGTAGTCAGCTGGCAGATGGTCTGGAGAGTCTTAGAAAGCTTCGTCACATGTGTAGTGCCTTGGAGGGGACAGCTGGACAGCTGGTTGTGTGCTGAGAGTACTGCTCTGGGATCCTACACACGTGGCTTCTCCAGCATGGCAGTCTTAGAGTTACAAACTTCTTACATGGCAACTCAGGACTCTGAAAAGAATGTTTTAAGAAGCCTAGGTGGCAGCTTCAAGGTCTTTCATGAGCTAGCCTTGGAGGTCCCGGAACATTACTTCTACCAACTGCTGGCTTTTATTGGTCAAGCAAGTCATTGGGGCCAGTCCAGATTTAAAAGGTGGTGGTGGCACGGGGTAGTAGAGCCCACCTGTCTAAGGGAGGAGTAGCAAAGAATCTGTGGCCGGGTTTAATCTGCTACACCCCGTCACATCAGCCCACATGTATATAAGCCCTTTGCATGACTGGGCTGCCCTAACTGCCCAGCTGTGGTTCTCTGTCTGAAGCTTTAGGCAGAGCCTTCACAGTATTTTCCTGGCTCCCTCTGAGGAACTTTCCAGGCTGATGTGGGAGCCTTTACCTCTCCTGATCAATTTCACTGGGCTGCAGTCACTCTTTCTGACTGAGAAACAATTAAAAATATTTTTTCCTCTTCGAATTCCTTATTTAAAACAGCTAGATTATGTGCACCTCCCTAACTCTTCTTTATCCCTTTCTCCTGGTTTTCAAGATTCTAGTTTCTTTGTTTCTTCTCTGCCTACTTTGTCTTTAAAACAATATTTCTGTCATTCAGCTTCATCAATCTTTGTTCCTTTATTTTGTCTCTTTTCCGCCACTCTTCTCACGATACAGGGTGAGGCATATTTTTGACACTTCTTCAGTTCCTCCTTGATTGCCTGACAAATCTTGATTTTAGAGACTGTGGTAGTTTGAAGCTGACACCAAGAGAGGATGTGATAAATGCCTGTCAAGGATAAAGGAGAGGAAGTGGGGGCAGGCACAGAAAACCATGTTTCAGGTCTGAAAACAGAAATAAAAGGGAAGACTTGGATGGAAGAGACTTGAAATTTTCAGGCCAAAGTCACCTGTTGGAGGAGTGCCCCCTAACAGCCACAGGCTGCACTAGGACCCCTGCCTGCTGTACTTGGTCACATCTGGGAGTGGCTCAGGGAGGTATGGCCTCAATCAAGACAGGGGTAGAGCCGGGGGGGGGTGCAGCAGCTGGGGGCTCCCAGTCAACTCTGCCCCCTGCATCAGGAGCTCTGGCTACCATGGGGCAGGGGGCTGTAGATGCTAAGGGGCCAGGAGGGAGAGCTGCTAATGAGGCTGGATATTCTCCTTGTCCTGAGACTTCCATCTTTGCTAGTCTAGGTGAGGTCCTGCCATCTTTGAAGGAGATGGATCCACTGACTTTGAAAAACAGGAAGTCAGATTCACAGGAGTTAAGGTCCAGCTAACTCCACCACGTATCACATGCATGACCTTGGTCAGATTTCTGCCTCTCTTTCCTGTGAAGTGAGGGTTGGACAAGACAGCTGAGAGCCCTTCCGGCCCTTACACACTGTGATGCTTAGGCCCTTGACGATTTCAGTGGGGCCTTTGATCTCATATTTCTTCCAAATTTATCTTTGTGAAAAGGATGATTACAACTTTTCATTGTCAGAGAGCTGATTCAGTGAGATAATCTGAGGTATAATTACGGTGTATGTGTGTATAGGCATTAGCAAGAAATTATTCTCAGACATAAATGGTCTGATGTTAGCAGGTGATTGCAAAAGACATTGGGTTGAATTGTTTAACGTCATGCTAATTTGCTTGAAGTGCAAACACTAATCAGGAACACTGAGTAATTATGATTTAGGTGCAGGACCTCAATATATGAAATCGGCATTTTCATGAGAGCATTAGTTCACTTATATAACCGCTTATGGTATGATGGGGGAAGATTTTAAGAAGTATGTTCATTACAGAGATTTGCTATGACAAATTTTGGTTATTAATTTTACCTTTTGTTGAATCTCTTACAAGAGGCATTTATCAAATCTTAGGGAATAATTTTTACATTTAATGTAGTTTGATTAAATACGCACTTAATCTTAGACTGCTTTATGTAGAAGATTAGCATATTGTGTGTGTGAAGAATTCTATGAGTTTGAATAAAAAAGAGAAGGGGAGAGCCATATGCCTTGAGCCTTAAACCCACTTCATTTGAATCATCTTACAGATGGGGAAACTGAGGCCTACGGTGTGTATCTCAATTGCCCAAGATCACAGAATAATAACTGCGAACAATTTTATTTTGCTTCCATGTACCAGGTACCTTTAGAAATCCTTTATATACATACATTGGCTACCTTAAGAAATAGGTACAGCCACTGTAAGAAATAGACACTATTATTTCACCCTCATTTTACACATAAGAAAACTGAAGTATAGAAGGGCTAAGTTACTTGCTCTGGGGCACATGGACAGAATGGCAGAGGCAGGATTTGCACCCAGGCTGTTTGGCTCCAGAGTCCCTGCTTTCAACTTCGGACACAATTCCTCATCAACATAATGTGTTAAAAAAAAAAAAAAAAAAAAAAAAAAAAGGCAAGCTGGCACTAGAACTCGGATCTCCTCATTTTCTTTTAATATTTTTTTTCTGTAACACTAGGTTTAATTAAAAAAACAAATCCATTTTTATATTTTAAAATAACATAGCAACTGAAACTGCATGAGTAGCTGCCCAGAGCACGAGCTCTGGAGGTGTTATTTTCTTGCATGAAGCCCCCCTAAGGCAGTTCTTCTGAATCACTATCTCCACATCTCCCAGGAGAAACTCAAGCAGCTAGAATTAATTAGCAGGTAGGAATCATTTATAATCAATGAATCATATGCTTCAAAGCAAATGGCTGATTATGAAGTAGTTTCAAGATATGTGAAAAAGCTTTTTCCCAGAAATAAGCTAAACTAATCTTTATGTCTCATTTGTTGATGAATTTTCCATTTGCTTTTCTTCCTAGTTCTCCCTGGGTCCTATGTTCGGTCATTTCCAGCCTTCTCACCATGAGCCTTTGTTTCATCAGTTTGAGCAGTGCGACATTCCCCAGTTACCCACTCCCTGACAGGGTTCCCAGGGTTGCTGTTTTGGCCTGGCTATACACACAGTGCAAATGTTCCCCAAGCAGTAAGCTACTGTAGATTACTTCTCTTGACTCAACCCCTGAACCCATTACCCAGCTAGAGTTTGCCATTGGCGAAGGAACCAATTCTTTGGTCATAGCTGTAGCAACTCATTGGTTTTCAACTTGATGATTTATTTAACTGATGGTGTCTGTTCTCATCTGAAGCCAGTAAACAACAAAGAAGTATTTATTGAGACCATCAGTATTGAGAGCCGATTTTCTGATCAGTTGGAACAGGGCACATTTGTTGTCCGTGTCCCTGGGGTTTGAAATTATCCTATATTTCTGAAACGTAGTTTAGACCTCATGTCTTTCCCAAAGCTAGAAGACCTCATCACCCCCATAGTGGGACTGTGGATGGGGCAGATAATAGATTCTAGAAGCGTGGACCCACTGGTATTCCATTAAGAAGATTAGTGGAGGACAGATGGAGTGAGTGACCATCAGACTTTGCTTTCTTTTCTTAGGCGCTGGTGAGAAAAATCAATGCCTCAGACAATATCTACACCACGGAATCCACCACAGGGAACCTGTTCAGCCTGACCCAAGAGGGGGCTCCCTTGTGCCGCATCATAGCCAAGGTGAGCTTCATGGTTTGCAGCCAAAGTGACATGCCTGGGGAGAGTGGGAGGAAGCTAGTTTGGTGGGAAAGCTGGCTCTAGCATTTGTTTGCTCTGTGATCTTGGAAGAGTCACCTCCCCTCTTTAGGCCTTGATGTCTTCATCTTTAATAGTAGCCAGGCCTTCTGATTTCAGTTCCCACTTGAGAGAAAAGCTGGTGCCCCCAGAGTATAATTCTTTTCATGTGGTGTCTGTTAGAAATATCAAGCCTCCTTCCTCGTCTCTATATATCTCACCACATCCACACAAAACACATCTCCCCAACTCAGGTTCTTGATGGATCCCCCAAAATGCTTGCAACCACTGCAATACTACATGAGGAGAAGACAAAATTGAGGACAGTGGTTTTCATCAATTACAATGGAAGATTTTCCTTAAAGATTTATTTACTTTAGAGAGAGAACGCGCAATGGGGAGGCATAGAAGGAGAGAGAGAGAGAGAGAGAGTCCTGAGCATACTCCCTACTGAGTGGGGAACCCAATGATGTAAGGCTCGACCCCATGACCCTGAGACTGTGACCAGAGCCAAAATCAAGAATCTGACACTTAACCCACTGAGCCACCCAGGCGCCCCACCGTGGAATTTTAAATTTGCTATCTTCATGGTTAATTTGCCCTTATACTTGGGGTCCAAATACTTAGGGCAATTACAGGCAATTGATAACCCTAGGCTCTCTCTAGGATCTTGTTTCGATTTTACTATTGTTTTGTTTTTCTAAACTTGAGAGATGACATTGCCATGGAGACAGAAGCAGTGATCTAATTGGAAGCAAAGTTGTGTCTTCCAGCAGACTTAAGATGGCAGTCACAGGAAGATGCTCCAACTCAGTGGTTCCCTGTCCTGACTTTGTGTCATAATCCCTCACGGAGTTTTGGAAAGCACAGATACTTTTGCCCCACCTAAATTTACTGAGGTCCTGGGGTAAGACCTGAGAATCTACATCTTGACAATCCCTACAGTTAATTCCGAGGCATGGCCACTCTCAGATTCACTCATCTAAGCCCTTCAAGAAATCTGGAAGAGGAGGGTAACTGCTTGTCAACTCTGCTTAGGGGAGAAGTAAATTGTATATAACAGCAATAGCTAACATTTGAGTGTTGCTGTCCAGCGTGCTTAATGCCTTACAGACATGATTTTCTTTAAATTATAAAACCATCCTAGGAAGTAGGTATTACATTGTTCTCATCTATAACTGAGGAAATGGTTTAAGGGACTTACTCAAGGTCACACAGCTGATAAAGAATGGAGTCAGAATTAGAACCCAAGTCTCTTTAATTCAGAGCTCATGATCCTAAAGCCCACAGTGGTGACTTCTGGTTCCATCCCGGCCCTTCAGATTCTTGGGCCAAAGAGTGACTCAGACATTCTCAACCCTGATGCATATTAGAATCACTAGGGAGCTTTAAATGTCACACAGCTAGTAAGTGGGTGAGCTGGAATTTGAAACAGCCTGCTTGGCAGCAAAGGCTATGCTCTTGCTCATTACTGTAGCTGCCTCTTAGCAGACCCTTCTCCTCTTTCTTCTTCTCCTCTTCTTCCTCCCTGTGCCCTTCTCTCCCCTTCCACAACCTACATTATTTGCTGCATCCCTTCTTTTCACCAAGCCCTGTGCTCAGCTGTTCATTAATGGTCTCATCTGATCTTCCCAATGATCTTATGATGTGTTCCCATTTTTAAGATGAGGGAACAGAGGCTCAGAGGGAAGGTAAATCACTTGTCTGAGGGCATGTGCATTAAGCTCAGAGCTGAAATTTTAATCAGATCTATTGACTCCAGAACCTTAATCTCAATCTTCTTATGTCTCTGGCTCTTGGGAGAGAGTAGATAGAAGGCTGAAGTGAAGAGAAGATTCAGTGATGACTCCCATCTTTCCAGCCTGGAAGATGGTGAGACTCGTTCCTCCAGTGGAATCACTGTGTCTGGGTCTTCAGTCCTGAAGTGATGCAGGAGCTGGGAGTCCCTGGTACACTCTATATAGCATCTATGCAGCATCCTCACTGTTGATGCTCATTAAGTGGACCCAACATTGTGACAAATGTGCCACAGCTACTCGCAGTGGCCTGCCTGACCCACCTCCTCGTGGTCTGTGTTTGGGCCCCTCATCCATCTGAGATGCCTCCGGAAGATGATTTGGGAAGCCTGTCTGAAGTCTGTCCTCTCAGGCTCTTGAGTTCCTTTGAAAGCCAAGGAACAAAACCAGCCCTCCCTGTGATGGTAATGTTAAGCCCCATCCTTTCCTGAGTTCAGAATAGAGCAAACTCCCCTGTGCTTTGTCAAAATTATCCCCTATCCTGTTCCACTATTACTCCCCCCACCAGTGGCCTGCACCCCACAAGTGGCCTCCTTAGCTTTATGACAGTTTATCCCAAGTCTCTCTGAATAATACATACCATTAGACACTTTGGCTTTGAGCCCATAGCTTTCTATAAAATTAAACAAGCTCTAGCCAACAGTGCAATTCTGCTAGCTCAGGCGATTCCCGGCTCTACTCTAAGATGAGTGCTGCTCTTGGGTCCTTGAGGGGGCTTCAGGGTGGTAGTCCACACAACAAATCCATCTCCCTTTCTCTGTGACCTCCTTCCTCTTCTGCCGTCCACATATTCCAACTCTTGGGATACCTTTTATGAGGGTTTGAGACACTCTTCTAACCAGGAAGCTTTCCACCGCCTGACCCTCACCTGGCTGTCCAGAACTGGGTGCCAGGCCCTTAAACATGCATTAACTCAGTTGTTCCCCCAATAGCTTGGCTGTGTCACTGCTGTGACCCCATTTTTAGTCAAAGTTGACCAGCAGCAAAGTCAGGATTTGAACCAGAATCCCCTCAGTCTGGGTTTAGGATTTCCTCCCTTTAGCTTCCCTAGTAGCTAAAAATGCAAATAAAGCTATTTTTCCCAGGCTTGGGAAACAATGTAATGAGAATCCAATGCAAATGGGCACAGAGGCTTAAATATAGTCATGCTGGGGTCAGTGCCTCCGGAGCCAAAGGAAGGCTGCCTTGTTGGGCCTGACTCTCAGTCTGGTGTTCTTTGGTACCATTTCCTTGCTGTCTGCTCCAGATATGAATACCTACCTACCTTCCTGTCTTTCTGTCGTATTTATCCACGTATCTGTGTATCTACCTACGTATCTATTTATCTAGCATCTCTAGCATCGTACATATAAATAATATTTGTACTGCATATGGCTAAAGATAAACATACACATGTAAAATGTATATACAGGGACGCCTGGGTGACTCAGCGGTTGAGCGTCTGCCTTGGGCCCAGGGCATGATCCTGGGGTCCCACATCGGGCTCCCTGCATGGAGCCTGCTTCTCCCTCTGCCTGTGTCTCTGCTTCTCTATGTCTCTGTGTCTCTCATGAACAGATGGATAAAATCTATTAAAAAAAATAAAATATATACATACATATATAAATACATATATAAACATGCCTTCCTCTATAAGTACATCCATGTATATAAATATTTATACGTGGAGGGAGCTCATTCACAACCAGCAGGGCTGACTGGGGAGACCTTAGGATTCCTATTTCTTTTCTTCTCATTTCAAGGAGTAATTGGATTTTACTTCAGTGACTCTGAGCAAGGCCTTTAAGTGGAACCCTCGTCAGATGTCTCTGAGACCTTGAGAAAGTAGGAAGATGGGGATAAAGGATTGTGGAGCAAGGAGTCAGGGGGTGCCTTGTCACCCACTGGAGTATATCTTTATCAGAGTAGTGACGTACATTGAAAATCAGAGCACCTCTCTTTGACCCTTCCACGATCTCCTTTCAGATTACGGTAGGAGTTCCTGCTCTGTGCTCCCATAACCCTGCACCTCCTCATTCCATTGCTTCCTTCCCAGATTTCTTCCTGCTTTAAAAATGCTCTTCCATCCCATGACTCATTTGCTGTCAGACCGTGAGTTCAATATGGACAATCTTGCTCAGTGTACTTACCAGAGCGTCTGGCATCTGACACACCATTAATAGTTCTTGGCGGGTTGAAGCACTTTGCCGACTGTATACAAGATGCCCTTTTGCCAACAAATGAACCCCAAAAGGAAGTGGGAAGATGAAAGTCAAGGATCGCTCTCAGCTGATCATAAAATGTCAGGAATTATGAAATCATCTTGGTTCCTGCCATGATAAGCAGCACAACTCTCAGAAAGAAGAGGGCTGCTGTGCTGATTGTTGTGCGGTGCCGGGTGGGGAAGATTCAGGGGGGCCATGCTGCTGCCTCTTCCAGTTGCTCGCTCATTATCTGCACCGGCAGTCACAGCTATGTCCCCAGAACATGAAACAAAGCCTGGTGAGAAGTATATTGTGTGTTGAAGAGAGGTCCCAAAAATCTGACAGGGAATGGTATTTTGCTGGACTCACCTTCTTCTTCCTCCTGTAACTTTTTTTTTTTTTTTTTCCAGTTTGGGGAACAGGGTGCAACAGGTTTAGGTAGAGTCAGGAGTGGTGAGGTTAAAGGTGAGTGGCATCAGTCTTCACGTCTTCTCTACAGTCACTATTAGAAAACTAATAGATGAAGGATGGTTAGTCAGCTTTGTCGAGAGGATTCCCCTGGTGCCACATGGAGCTCCCTCCACGTATAAATATTTAGATACATGGAAGTACTTATATAGGAAGGTATGTTTATATATGTGTTTATATATGTATGTATATACATTTTATTTTATTTTTTTTAATACATTTTATCCATCTGTCATGAGAGACACAGAGACATAGAGAAGCAGGCACCCTTGCAGCCCTGGGGGAAGCCCTGGGGGAAGGGGAGAGGGAGGAAACAGGGCAAAGCTATGGGGTGTCCAGCTTCTACGTCTCTGGACATCCATGGTGGCGTTGCCACTGGTTTGCTGGGCACCCCGGTGGGTCTGCTTTGTGATCTGTTGGCTCTCCCACTTTGCTCTGAGAGCCAGCCAGCGTGGCTCCAGTGATTTTTATAGAATAAATATGACCAGTTGGGATGAGTGTCTCACCCTGGGCTTCTTCCCAGAAGTCCCACCAGACCGCTTGTGAAGTCTCCACAAATTAAAGGTGTTTCTGTGACCAACTGTCACAAAAGAAGTACATGTGTCCACACTCAGCTAGGGGGGATCATTCTTGAAGGGTTTTCTTTTCTTTTTCTTTCTTTTTTTTTCTCTTACAAACTAGAGTAAAGAAGGGAAAACAAGGATGTGTAGATTTGAGTGAATTATTTCACCCATCTGGACTTACATTTTTTTTCCCTCACAAAATGGGAATAAACTCTCTTATTGATATAAATAAGACTCCTTTTTCTGTATGCGTGCCATGGTGGTTGGGAGCGTCTGCAGAGTAGTGGTGGTTGCCGGCAGAAGGAGAGCCAGCACTGGGCATCTAGACTTCAGTTCCCCTCATCTGCCTGAGGCTTGCTTTTAGAATCTATTTCTGATGACTCCAGGCTTGTTCCACAGCAGGCTGCTTCGAGGAAGCTGCAAGCTCTGTGGGAGCAGTGTTGAGTGGTGTTGGGCCTGGCCCTCTCAAGTGTGTTGGCCCTAGCCCCTGGTACCCCAGCCCCAGAAGCATTTGGAAAGTCCCATCACCAGTTTGGATTATTAAGAGTGACATCTCTTGCGGAGGTAGCATTTCATTGCAGCATGCATTTGAGCATGGAAGTGTGAGAGTGTGTGTGTGTGTTTGTGTGTGTGTGTGTGTGTGTAGGGTATATAGGAACGTTAGGGGAGGCAACATTGTTTTTTTTCTACCATCTTTGGTTCTCTGGCTGGTACCAGAGGCTGGTAAATTGGGCTGACAAAAGACAGATTAAGTAGAGAGAAAAGCAAACAAAAGTTTATTAGCATATGCATCACGATGACACAGGGAGCAGTCAGAGATGAGTGAGTCACAGGGTTGGTTAGAACTTGCACTTATGTAGCTTCTTAGCAAAAGAACAATACATTTTCAGAGAAGTAACAAAATAAAGAACTGAAAAGAACTTTGAATCTCCAGGGGTGGCAGACCGTGGGAAGGCAAATCTATGGAAAACTAATAGTAGATGAAGGATGGTTAGTCAGCTTTGTCGAGAGGATTCCCCTGGTGCCACCTCCATGCTGGAAGGGTCTGAATTTGCCTCTGGTGATTAACTTTTCTCCTTCCTGGTAGAGAGGGGAAGGGGCTATCTCTGTAAATGTATGTCCTCCTTTTAGGCCAACAGGGGAGGGCAGAGATCTCTGGTATCTGCTTCTTCAGTTACCTTCAGCTCAAAACAATCCTTACGCCAAAGTGACATATTTTGGGGTGGTGTGTTCTGCTCCCCTCCAGATCTGCAAGCATACCAGCTGAGTGAGGGATGCCAGTTATTCTCCCATCAGCCCCAGGAATGTTGACACGGGGAGGTCATGTGACATCTTCTTTTTCTTGGCAGGAGGGTGGGGTCGTGGCACTCTTCAAGGTCTGCCGGCAGGACAGTTTCCGGTGCTTGTACCCCCAGGCGCTACGTACACTGGCCTCCATCTGCTGCGTGGAAGAGGGTGTCCACCAGCTGGAGAAGGTGAGAGAGCTGGCTGGGCAGGGTGCGAGGTCCCTGAGTTGGGGGGGGTGGCATAGACCTGCTGGGCACGTGGGCCTCTTCCCTGAGAACCACTTTTTCCCAGGCATCTCTCCACTAGG
Source organism: Canis lupus dingo (assembly GCF_003254725.2). Classification (NCBI taxonomy): domain Eukaryota; kingdom Metazoa; phylum Chordata; class Mammalia; order Carnivora; family Canidae; genus Canis; species Canis lupus. Next base: position 38,543,081 of record NC_064263.1, read on the forward strand.
GCTGCTGGGATCTTGACTCTGGGAGTTGACGAAGAGGACAGGGACTGAGGAGGAGTCTGGCCAGGTAGGGCAGGGCTCAAAGGGGCACCCAGCACTTTCTGGGTGGAGTGGCCAACAGTCCAAGGGGCAGAATGCAGCAAGAGGCGCGCAAGTAGAGTGCGGAGTAGTGTCAAAGGTCAGGGCTTTTGGTCCTTCACTCATGGCAGGACCCCAGTGGAAGGAGGGGGATCCTCCTCCCTGGGGGAACTGAGTGGCAAGAGAAGGATGTGCATTGGCCTGGGCAGGCAGTGAGGCTCCAGCAGGACAGAGGGATTGGGTAAGGGAAGCTGAAGCCTAAGTCCAAGTGTATGTTGGGTCAACATGGCATGGGGTGGGCAGGGCCAGAGGGAAGGTAGAGAGCTGGTCGGACCAGGTGCCTCAGCCCCAGGCCAACCTGGGGCCATGTGACTAATTCCAGCCACCACCACCCCCACTCTCCCCAGTTTGTAGAGATGAGCTTGCTAGTCCGAGGCCCAGACCTGAGTGGCTCTGAGGCCTGCAGATGGGCCCTCAGGGACTGTAGCCTGGATGGTTGGGGAGACTGGGGCTGACATCTGGAGATTTCTCAACCAAGTTTCAAGGAAAGGTGTTGAACAGTTTCGTGGAAGAGAGGTACAAGGCCAGGAATATCCTGGTAATGGTCGTGGTACTCTCAGGATTGGGGGTGGATGCCTTGAGTCGGGTCTATATGGGGAATGGCACAAAAAATGTTTCCCTCTTTCAGTACCCGTGTCCTACAGTCTGGTCCTGGCTCCCAGAAAACCCACACCCTACCAGCTTCTTCACTTTGGTCTGGACTCCTAGTCAGATGGTTATGGCACTTTCTGCCTGCCTCTTCCAAATCTGCTCGGGTAACAGGACAGGGACCATGGGCTTAGAGGCCCTTTTAGCCGAGGATGGAGGATGGATGGGGATTCTGCTCATTTTACGGAAGGGAAGGATGTGAGTCCAAATGGGGAAGTGGTTTGTGTGAGGTCACAAAGCAGGATGGTGGAAGAGCCAGTGCCAGAGTATCTGGGCAGAGCGTCCCCTTCCCGCAGGATTGGAAACCTTCCTATGTGTGTGCTTACGCGGGGAGCAGAATGGAGGAGGAGGCGGCGGCGACAAAATAGATGGGCAGGCAGGCCAGGAACTAAATGCATGGGACATCTCCTGCTGTGTGCTGAATGGTCTCCTTCCATAAATTCTTCTTCCTGGGACAGTGGAAACATAGCCAGACTGGTTTTGTTTTGCATCTTCTTTCATGCTGGTTAGTGGGAAGAACAGGAAAAAAAAAAAAACAAAACAGAAGGGGCTGAACTCCCCAGTCCTCCAAAAGCAGTGGATTTCTTGGCTTCCGAGAATTTGCAGAGCAGCAGGAAATTTTTAATCCGGGGAAGAAAAACAGCAGAGCTTTTTTGTTTAGAGCCGAAAACCTGTGTAGCTGGGGAGTCTGGAGGCGATTTTTTCCTTCCACCTTCCTGCTGCTGCTGCTGCAAAGCCAGAAGGCACGAGTGCACCTTTCCTGACCTCGCCTCCAACATACATCCCTTTTTAACTCACTAGAACCCTGTGAGGCGAGGGGAGCACTATTTACCTCTCCGTCTTAAAGACAAGGAAAGTGAGTCTCAGGCAGTTGCAGTGACTTGCCTCAAATCACAAAGTACATTCTAGAGTCAGAACTTGGACCCCGTCTGTCTGAGTCTGATGCTCAGTTTCCCTCCCTGCCTCCCTGGTGTTACAGATGCCCTGAGTGCCTAAAAGTCCCTGCAGCTACACCCAGGGCTGCCTTGCTGCTCCTGGCCAATGTGCTAGCCACCCCCCCCAGCCCCCACATAACACAGGAGAGGGTAGTCCTAACTGGGCACCCCCCCACTCCTCCAGGGCAGATCACTTTGCATACAGGAGCAGTCCTGAACACCCCTGTGCCAGGCCCCGAGCTGGGGGGAGACCAGCCTGGGAGAGAGCCGCCCGGTGGCCAGAACGGCAACGGCAGGGTTCAGCAGTTGTGTTGGCCTCCTGGCTCCCCGTGCATTCAAATTACACTTGATGCTTGCCCGAGTGAGTGTGCAAGCGACCCCGTTGCACAGAGGAAGAAACCAAGGGCCGGAGAGCCGACATGGCTTGTTGCCCAGAATCACACAGCATGTAATTCATTCATCGGCGACTGTTTATTGACCGCCCTTTGCCAGGCACTGTTTTAGATGCTGGGAGGTTAGCAGTGGACAAACCCACCAACCCCCCTTGTCCTCTTGGAGCTTCTATTCCAGTACAGGGGATGGCGAGTCATGGCCTGTGGGTCACACTCAGCCTGTTGCCTGGTTCGGTAGGACCAGGAAGCTGAGATTTTTTCCCCCCCGTTTTTACATGGTTAAAAAAAGAATCAGAAGAAAAATAACATTTTGTGTTCTATGAAAATTAGAAGTTCAAATTCAAGTTTTTGACTCATAAAGTTGTAGTGGAACTGGCACGCTCCTCCATTTAGGTATTGACTGTCTCCTTTTGTGCTACAGTAGCAGAGTTGAATAATTGTAAGAGACCTTACAGCCCACAAAGCCATAAAGATTTACGATCTGGCCCTCGGCAGAAAATGTTTATTGACCCCTGCTCTAACAGGTAATAAGAACATTGTGACAATGACGGACGGGACGATAACTACCACGCATCGGATACTTGCTTCGGGCAAGCGCTTTGCTAAGCCCTTCCTTTCACAGTGTCATGTAATCGTTACTCTTCTGGTGCTGTGATTATCCTCCTTATTTATAGAAGGTTGGGAGATTCAGAGAAGTGAAGCAACTTGCTCAAGAGCACACAGCGAATACGTGGTGCAGCGGTGTGCTCGGCCACAGCCAACCTGGGCTGTGAACCATTCCATGGACCCGGGACTCAAATCTGATATTGTGAGGCTGCCATCCGTGTTCTTTTCCTCATATCATGCTGCTTCCAAGCTTGAAAGAAGTTCTATACCCAGGAGAGGCAAGGGTCTTTCCCACCCTGGCCAGCCCCCCTCCCCTAGGTCCTGCTCACACTTGCCCCACTATGCGATCTGGGCTGCTGAGTGCTGGCCTCTGAGGCTCCAATGGGGTTGGCCGTTGTTAGTGTTTAGAGTGGAGGGTGAAGAGGCCCAGAGACAGGCTGGAGAGTAGAGACCACAGCGTGACAGGTGAGGTGAAGACAGGATGGGGAGCGTGGTGCCCAGGGACTCTTGCTAGCCACCCACTCAAAGACCCAACTCATGCACTAGTTAGATAATGTCAAAGTCCCAGCCTTCTGCTGATGTACTGGCCTGGGCTCCTTGCTGAGGCCCACTTAATTAATTGGCAGTGAGAAATATGCTAGATTTGGTGAAATTCATCTTTGTCATGCGGCTCCCCACTTCCCTCCAACCCTGGAGATGTCCATTAAATCATGCACAGATCCCATTGTCAGAGGCATGGGTCTAGCCAGGGCACCAGACACCCTGCCGCGTGATGCCTGGTGACGCCCGAGCTCTAGCGGGCTTGGGGCATTCATGTGGTCCTAGATTCAGCCATGGATTCATTCATTCACTCCATGAGGTCACTTAGGCACCCGAGTCCTCATTCCTTCTGTCATCCGGTCATCCACTCGCTTGTTCATTCATTTTCTCAGTCCATCACCCACCAATCATGCCACTCATCTCTTCCCTCCTAGCACATCCGCTGAGAAGCCACCCAGCACAGTGGGGGAAGCCATGGCCTCTGATGGTCAGGCTCTCCTGGTTTGGAGCCCAGGCTTCTCCACGATGAGCTTGGGCACATTTCCCTGAGGACTTTGCTTGCCTTCCCAGAGGTTCAGTGTCCTCGGTTAAAGGGGCATGATGAAATCCACCTCCTAGGACTGTCAGAGGAGAATAGATGTGCAGTACCATGGTGCTGTACACATGACACAGGGAGGCTATTGTGATTGGGCTGGTACCAAGCGAATTGCCCAGGTTTTGAAAATCAGTGGCCTGGGGAAGACTACCATCTGGTAGACGGGGGAGCGCTGGCCTGGCGAGAGGTGGGGCTAGCATGGTGGGGAATGCTGCTCGGTGCATAGTATGGAGAAGCTGGGTGGGGCTGGAGCACGAGTCCTTATATCCTTTTTGTTTTACAGATGAGGAAACTGCTCAGAACTGTAGCTGGCTGGTTCTGAGGTGGGGACTGCAGAGGAATGGCTTCCTGGGAGCTAGCTGGGGGGGGGGGGGTTGGCTTGGGCCAGGGGCAGACGTGGACACTCCCTCTAGAGAGCTGGAGGGGTAAGATGTCAGAACACAGCAAAGGCCTCTCCAGAGGTGTCTGAAGGGTCTTTCAAGAATCTATCCTTTCTTTTCAGAGGCCTGGTTCAGCCTGGCCACAGCCTCCCCCGCATCGTGTTTCCTCCAAACCAGTGAGTTTCAGGAAATCCATCCTATTTCCCTTGTGTCATTGGCAGACAATCGCCCCTCATTCCGCATAGCCTGTGCTGGGCTCTGGAGAGGAGAGACAAGCAGCTATGCTCCCTGCCTCCCCGTGGGGGTGGCTGGAGAGAAGCCCAGGGGTTCAGACAGTGGAAAGGGCTGTCCCATGGCCATCAGAGGCCACAGGACTGGTGGCACCACCTCTGCCTGGGGTCCTGGTGGGGCCAGCAATAAGGAGGCAGTGGAGCTGGGCTCACAGGGCCAAGGAGGGCCAGGCAGACCAAGGGCAAGTGGCCTCAGCAAAGGCAGGGGGACACCACAGCTGACCGGTTGGTGATGGAGCTGGAGGTCTTCTGGGAGCTCTGTGTTCAATGAACTGGGGGAGCCTGGAAGAAGAGACAGTGTTCTCTGGACCCCACCTTGGAGAAGACCGGAGGAAGAAAAGAAGGGTCCAGGAGGGAGTGAGGGCCCCAGAGACACACAGCCCCAATGAGAGCAGATGGCCCCCACTCGGTCTGGGTGGCCAGACAACCCAGCCTGCCTGGACTGGTCATGGCCGCCTTTCTGGAGGACCGGCCAGGGAAGGTGGATGGACTGGCATCACTAAGGGGGCGGGGACTAGAGGGATTAGAGAGGCTGGCAGGGGGCTAGGGAGCAAGTCATCCCTCTCTGAACCTTGGTTTCTTCATAACAAGGAGATGACTCCTCCTTGGTGGAGCTGCCAGGATGAAGATGATGCAGTGCAGCTGCGGGAGGGAGCACTCGGCCTGTGTCTGCTTCCCGTCCCTCCTCCTGGCCCATTCGTCTCCATCCCATCAGGTTGACCTGGACCAACTCTGCCTACCCCCAGAGAGGCAGAGTCCTGGGGATTTTACAACAGTGCTAGCAGAGTTCCAGACGTTCCGCGTGGTTACAGGGATGGTCGGGACACCGTTGGCTCAGGGGCTGGACAGGCCCAGGGTGCAGCTTGGGGCTGCAGGGGGCTGGGGGCTAGAGCGAGACTGGGGCTGTGGTCTGGGAGTGGGGGGAATCTGAGGATCTGAGGGGCAGGGACCTATGGGTCTGGGGCCATAAGGGGGGGATGTGGGGCACTCAAAGCCCGATGCTGAGACAGCCTCAGACACAGTCCTAGTCCGTGCCTCTTCCAGCCTTGAGACCAGAGACAATCTTGCTTTCAGAAGAGCTTCCTTTTATTCCCCCCACCCCACCCCACCCCCGTTTCATTTTTTTTTTCAAATAAGGAGTTCACCCTGTGCTGGAGCCAAAGGGAGAGTTTAATGAAAATCGATGGAGAAATTAAAGATGGAGAGAAATTAAAGCTGAGCAGGAGGGAGGGAACGAGGGCTCAAGCTCAATTTCAAGTCCAAGAAGAAAACCATCAGTGGCGACGGATGGGAAAATTGCTGCCTCTCCACGCAGCTCCGCCACCGCTCCCCTGTCTCCTGGGCCAGCTTCTTGGGCTTGAGATGCCCTGACATTTGAAGGGCTAGGCTGGCGGCAGGGGGGCCTGGATCCAGCTATTTAAATCCCAGAGACCCTCGGCAGGAGGGAGCAGGGTGCAAGGGGGCCGGTGGGGGAGAGTCAGCTGTTCCCGCTGGCATTTCAGTGAGGACGTTCCCTCCACCGCTTGTTCCCTGCAGGGTTACAGATGGTCATAAATAGATCATATTCTTCACCCCGCCCCTCCCCGCAAAAGCCAGTTTTTCTTTTCTCCTGCTCATTTGATTCTCGCAATCACATTGTAAGGAAGGCCGAGAGGGATGGTCGTGCCCATTTGACAGAGGGGAGAGGTGATGCTGGACGGTGCTGAGACAGTGGGGGAGGCCGAGCCTGCATGAGAACCCTGATCTTTTGCTCTCAGCTGTAGGTTCTGTTTGCAACAACCTCCCCCATCTCTCATTAGCTGGAAAGGCTGTGGGGTGCAGACCCCAGGCCTCCAGGCGGCTCTGCCCCCGGGGGAGTTAGCTCTGGTATGTCAGTAAGGGCGGGTGGGGAGAGTGGGGCAAGAAATCTTTGCTGAATTTAACTCGCAGCCCCTTCTTTACCCAGGGAGAGAACACCTGTGAGTGGAGATCCCCGACCCCACCGCCCCCCTCCACCCCTGCCGCCCCAGGCTCAGCCCGCAGGGCTTAGCAGCTTTGCCCACCCCTTCAGCTGCCCTGGGGATGGGCTGGAACAGCACAAGGAGCCCCAGGGTGCCAGGTCAGCTGTCCCCCCTGTGACCGCAGGCAGACAGGGGTGGGGACCCCCACGGGCGCTTTCCCGTCTCCGCTAGGGGGCTGTCTGGAGGGAGCGGGGTTCATTTGCTGCCCTGAGCTCCGAGGCTCCCAACCTTGTCCGTCTGCCTGGGGAGCCGGGTCCGGGGACTGGACGGCGGCCAGGATGCGAGGGGGCCCACCTCCCTGCACCCCGCCCCAGCCTCCTGCAAGAGCTCACGCTGACATCACAGGCCAGTATTGTTCACACTGAAGGACGGCCCTGGCTGGCTTGGGGGGCTGCAGCCTGAGGTGGCAGGCACGAGCCCCCCGACAGCCTGAACCGTGCAGCTGCCAACTGGGCTGGCGCTCTCTTGGTCGGGCGCAGTCGGTCCCCGAGGGCTGTGTGACAGCGGCCCCTGGTGGATGAGAGCGGCGGCGGGAGGCTCTCCTGGAGCTGGCGAGGCTGGTGGGCTGGGGTCCCAACCTACTGATCCCGCACAGTGTGTCCCGTATGTCGTGTGTGTGTGTGTGTGTGGGGGGGGGGGGTTTGGGGGGGAGAGATCTGCAAATTCCAGGCAACGGGAGCATCTTCGTGCCAACCCAGCCTCCTCCAGGAGGACCATGTGGAGGCATCTTGTCATCTAACATGGGGCTGACCCCCAGAGCCCTCCCTAAGCACCCCCAGCCCCCAGGTCTCGCTAGGCCCCAAACCCCTCATCCTGGCACAGAGGTGCCTGTGAGCAGCCTGCCTCCAGCCCTTCGTCCCTTTGGTGAGCGGGCCTGGGCTCCACGTCCGGTTTGAGCACTTAGGGGATACTGACTGTGCGGCCCGCTAGGCCCTGGTCTTGTCATATGTAAAGTGGAAGGACAGTCCCTGCCTTGCAGGCCGTGAGGAGGAAATGAGTCCACGTGCCATGAATGTGAGTTTCTCTTCCCTTTCCCACCAGAGTCGTCCACTGCATGTCTTCCTGGCTTCCTTGCCGGGGAGGACCTGCCTAGGTGGGGCTGGCCCGGGCGCTCTGCTCGGATGCCCTTCCCTGGTCAGCCTTCCCGACCACTGTCCTCACTCCTGGTGCTCACACTGTACTGGGTGCTGCCCCTGGAGCGTGCCCCACGTTGCCCAGCCTCGGAGCCCTGCCTAAGCTGTATCGCCTACCCCTTAGCCCATCGGGGAAACAGATTTCACATCCAGGGCAACAGTGCTTGCTGGCTGCATGTGGGGATAACTACTGTTGCAAGAGTTCTGGTGCGTTCTTGCCCGTGGCAGATAAGAGGGCAGAGGCCCAGAGAAGGGAGGTGATGTGCAACCCACATTCCCACTGTGAGCAGCGCATCTGAGGTCAGAGCGCAGGTCATGTGACTTTACTCAGCCACAGCCAGGCCAGGCCTCTGTGAGCTGTTTCAGCCCCGGGTATGGGGTGGGAGTGGGGAATGAAAACACTGATGCGTCCCTTCAGTAAGGACATAATGCCCCAAAATCTGTATGTGGGATTTTCCCTGAGCCCCCTTTTGTACCATCTATCCCTGATCATTTGTTTCAGCTTTCCTTCCTCTCCCTCTCACCCCTCTGGCCCTGAGCTCATGTTCCTGAGTCCCCAACAGACCCATCCCCAGGTAGGGGGTTAGTGCACTGAACCCAGGCCAGCCCTTCCTTTTACCACTGGTTTGCTGAGAACTCACAAGCAAGCTCTCTAGCCCTTACGAACCTCAATTTTTCTCATTTGGTGGAGGGACATGTGTGTTCTGCTGGGACTGTGTGGCATATGAAGTCATTCAGGAAGACAAATGTGATGAACACAAGTCAGAATCGGTGAGCTGGCTGGGCTGGGAATTCTGGTGCCTCTTCTCCAGGACTGGGTATGTGTTGAGGGGGCGATGTTCCTCTAGGAGTTGCCAGGGCACCTCTCTCCCCTGTGAATTTACAGATGGAGGCCTGCGGGTTCCGTGCATGTGTGGGGTGGGCTGAGGTGCATTTCCCGCCTGTACCCCAAGCAATCTGGTGAGAGCAGAAAATAAATAAGAAGTCAGATGTAAACATGATGCTAGTGCTGGGGAGAAGGGAAGCTGTGCCATGGGGAAGCGAGGGTTCCTTGGGGTACTGGACGGGGTGTAGGGCTGGAGCCTCTACCACTAGCACTGCCTTCTCCTTTGGCTTCTGAAGAGGGACAGGTGCTAGTCTGGAGGTGAGCCTGGGAAAGGAAGTTGCTGGGGCCAGAAGGGGAGATAGTGAGGAGGCTGAGGGGACTGCAGAAGGTGTAGGTTTGGGGCAGACTTGACTAGGGAAGACCCACTTCCTGGGAACAGTCAGGCACGGGAAGGGGGGGGGGGGGTCAGGCCTGCTCTCAAAGCTCAGAGCCAGAACCAGTGTCCTCCACCCCTGCCAGCAAGCAATGGTGTCTCTCAGGTTCCAGGAAGACGTAAAAAGAGACCAGGAGAGGGAAGGGTGGTGAGAAAGAGGAAGAGACAAGCATGAGGGAGGGAGGGAGGGGAGACGGGAAGACAGAGGAACGCACAAAGTTTCCAAAAGGAGTGTTTCATTCTCCTTTGGGCTGCTTCAGAGGTCTGGGGCAGTTTGCAGCTTTGCAATAGCTGGGCCTGCAGTGAGTGCCCCGATTATGAGCTGCTCAGGTATAGAGGGACCTCGCATGATGGTTTTCACTGTCATTCTCCTGATGAGCAATGATTTGGAACATTTTTCCACATCCTTATCAACCCTTTGGCTATCAGCTGTGAAATGTCTGTCCAAGACTTTTACACATTAAAAAAAAAAAAAGAAAGAAAGAAAGAAAAAGAAAAGTGACCTTGTTGTGTTTTTGTACTTGAATTATAAACTTGGAAAAAAATATTCGACATATGAATCCTTTGTCAGGTTATATGTATTGAGAATATACATTCTCAGCCCGTGGGCTGCTTTTTCATTCTCTTAGTGGTGTCTTCTGATGAATAGAAATGCTTAACAGAGATAAAGTCCAGTTTGTTGATCTAGTCTTTTGTAGCTGGTGCTTCTCTTGTCCATTTAAGAAATGTTTGTTTACCCCCAAAACATGAAGATCGTCTATATTTTCTTCTAGGAGCTTTATTGTTTTACACTCCACATTTAGGTCTATGATACATTTTAAATTAATTTTTTAATGGTATTTGAGGTTCAGTGTTTTCCATATGATATCCAACTGAGCCAGTGCTGTTTGCCAAAAAGACTACCTTTCATCATTTTGTGATGAAAGTGGTGCCTTTGTTATTGGTAAAGTGATGATATATGCATGAGTCTGTTTCTGGAGGGTTTTTTTTCCTTTTGTATTCCATAAGTCCTTTTGTCAATCCTTGTGCCAATATGACACTGAGTCTCTGTAGTCTATAAGAAACTTTGACATTTGGTAGTATAAATCCTCCAACTTTGTTCTTCCTTAATATTATCTTTGTAATTCTAAGTTCTTTGCCTTTCTATGTACATTTTAAAATCCACTTGTTAATTTCCACAGAAACTCCTGCTAAGATTTTGATGGGATTTCTTTGAATTTATAAATAAATTTTAGGATAATTGACATCTTAAACAGTATAGGGTGTTCCAATCAATAAATGTACCGCACCTCTATTTATGCAGACTGCTTTTAATTTCTCTCAGCTATATCTTGAGTTTTCAGTGTCAACATCTTGCACATCTTTTTTAGACTTAATTCTGGATATGTTTTTATGGTAATTAAGTGCTATTTTAGAATTCCTTTTTTTCCCTAAGTTGCCGATACATAGAAAATACAATTTTGGTTTTTTTTTTTTTTTTTTAAGATTTTATTTATTTATTTGAGAGTGAGAACAAGTGTGAGAGATCATGAGCAGGGGGAGTGAGAGAGTGAAACAGATTCCCCCGCTGAGCAGGGAGCCCAATGTGGGGTCTGATCCCAGGACCCTGGGATCACAACCCGAGCCAAAGGCAGGCGCTCAACTGACTGAGCCACCCAGGCACCCCGAAAATACAAGTTTGAATATAATGGTATACTGAGTCTTTTGGATTTTAAATAGACTTGGATTGTGTGCAGATGTACACAGTCATGGGATCTGTAAATTATTACAGCTCTGCTTCCTCTTTTCTGATGATTTTATCTTTTTATTTCTTTTTCTTGTCTTATTTCGTTGGCTAGGGCCACTGTAAAATGCGAAATAGGAGTGGTGATAATAGATATCTGTCTTGTTTCTGATTTGGGAGGAATCCTTTCAATATTTCATTAACGATTTCATTATTAACCATGATATCAGTATCATTTCAAGGATTAGATAACAAGCTCAGAGAAGATGAGTAACTAGTTCATTTCACCAAGTCAGCAAGTAGCAGAGCTGAATTGTGAAGCCAGACTTTTCTCTCTCCTAAAATTATGCAGCTTCTACAAAACCACAGGTGCCTCTGGAACAGTGGTGCTCCACCTAGGATCCCCATTGGAATTATTTGAGGAGCCTTTAAAAATATTGATACCAAGACATCACCTTGAATCAATGAAATCAGATTCTCTGGTGGTAAAACCTAGGCATTGGTAGCTTAAAAATTTCCCAGATGATTCTAATCATCTGAGAACCAGGCTAAGATCTAGAAGTACTTTTAGTACAATTCCCGCCTGAGCTGTGCCCCGCAGTGCTTTGCTTGAAAACTTAATGTTTTTACATCAGCTCAGGCATGCTAACCCTAACCCAAAGGGAAGTGAACTTGTTTTTACTGGCCTTTTGATACCTTCTCACAAACTCCACTCCTTCTACCCTCAAATGCCTTCATTTTGCATCCGTTTGACAGTCCACCTTAAGGAAAATCGTCTGAAATGATTTTTTGTCAGTAAAGTAAAGGAATGCAATCCCTGATTTCCCTCCACTGCAATATTTCACCTCTCTCTACCTCACTGACTTGCTTTCCAAACTGGTTATATAATCCCTTTCATCCACTGTCCCATTCCCTATTACATATTAATAATTGTTTTATCCATTTTGACACTTAGCTTTTAATCAGAGATTCTTGTTTGAAATAGTAAAGGAGGTTGAGCGCTGTCTGGGATATGTTCCTTTGGGAGGAGGATCATATTATCCTCCTGGAGGCCTGTTTTACCTTCTGTTGCTTTCTACTAAATTGTCAGCTCTACCAACACTCCTTAAAACAAATACCTCATTTTGTAAAGTGAGCCTTTAACTGTTTACATTGTTCACAGATTCTGTGCTGTGATCTGGCTTATATTCCACATTCAGATCTTGCTTCTGAGGGATGGATTCATTTATCACACCTAATGCTGTGCCCTGACCCTTGCTCTATACTTGTCTTTGCTTTCTTGGACATGACCTTTGTTTCCCTCTCTATGATTGAATTTTCTCTGGGCAAAATATACCCTGGGCAAACAGATTTGCCCTGTCTGGTCACATGAGCAGAATCCCACCTGCTTTGTAGTCCCAACTTGTCTTTTTTTCCCCCCTACAGACTTTAGGTGTCTGAGTGGACAGAAAGGTGAAGGAGGAAATTTGGAGATCTTTAGATCACACTCCCTCTCCTGTGGCTAGTTACCACCATATTTGGGTGATTCTGTTTAACTGTTACAACCCAGCAACCAACAACCCTTCTGCCTTTCCCTAAAAACTAAACATGCAGAACAGAACTGGAGAATAGTAGCCCAGCACCGGTATATCTGATGGGTCTTTATGGACTAGCCCCGTTTCTTGAGATATTTGCATAAAAGGTACCAGTGATGCTTCTCTAATAACTAGTAAGAGAATGTTGCTTCTAAATATGATGTGATATTTACTGTATATTTTGGGTTCCTCAACTGCATGGGTTTTATCCTCCTTCAACCACCCCTCAGGGAGAATCCCAGCATTCTCCAGCTCCCTCTATGTCCAGACTCCAGGTGCAGCAGCCCTGCTTCCCAGGGGATGACCAGGCTAGACCATCCTCATCACCACTTGCATGCTCTCCCATGAGGAAAGCTTGGCCTTGGGCCCAGGCCCATCCTTTTCCATGTAAAAGCTAATTACATATAAGTGCTTCCAACAGCAATTTCTTTAGGGATGTGAAAGTGCTTTGATTAGATTGTTCTCCTGGCATCATTAAGTTTATGTCCAGGGATAGGAAGGGGGTGGTTTGAGGATGGAGACTTTCCAGAAATGAGACTAGTGTTTGAAGAAGCTGGCCTCAGGCTGGGTCACTCCTGGGCCCATCATACGAGCTAAGTTAAGCAACTCTCTTTGACCTGACCCTTTCACTAACTTCTCCCTTTACTGCCCTTCCCAGAGGCTGTCCAGAGGAGCACAGGGCAAAGAATGAGGAGACCAGGGTGGGAGTCCTGGCCCTGGCACTAATGTGCTTCATGGCCTTGGTGATCTCTTTCCTTCCCCAGGCCTCTGTCTCTTTGTCATTCAGCCTGCTGTGTTAACTGCCATGTGTCAGGCTTCAGTTGGGTGCTGGAGACTAGAGATGATTCAGTACAGGAGCTGTCCAGAGCAGCTCACATCTAGTGCAGGGTAGACATACAAACCTATGAGAGCAACCTGACACCATAAGTGCTCTAGTTGTGATCAGATCGGAGTGGTATGGCAGCTGGGAGGACAGAGACATTCTGTCTGAGGGAGGCAGGCATGTGTTCACAGAAGACCATCCAAGCTTTAGGTGAACTGGGTTTGAGGTCCCTGTGGAATATCTAGGCAAATTAATTTTGGAGTTAAACATAAAAAGATTCAGTGGCAGGTTGGAAATGTATATGTGGATATCAGGAAAGAAGGTCAGAGCTGGAGAGCTAGGTTTGGGGTCATCCTAGTGAGTCACTGAGGCCACTTGACTTAGGTGCTATTGACTGAGATGGTACAAAGTGGGCTGTTGGGGGAGCCTGGTGTAAGCTACTTTAGGTGGATGCAAAAGACAGACTAAAGGAGCAAATGATAAGTGGTAGTTAGGGCGGAGATGAGCCCCTACAATGTCATAGAGTCCCAGGCAGGAGAGAGCACCAAGTTGGAGAGGGTTCCCAGCAGGGAGAGGTGTTATAGAGGCCAAGTCAGAGAGGGACAGGGAGGCTGGGATCTGCACCAGACAAGTCCCCAAATCCTTCTTAAATATATGATCTCTCTCTCTTTCATTCTCCCTCCTTCATCTTTTATTTCTCTATGTGCCTGTCTTTGCTTCTCCATTTCTTATTTATTCCTGATTCATCTTTGTACCAGTGCCTAGTTCAGTGCCCATCACAAGGTAGGTGCACAATTAATGTTTGATGAGCTATAAAGAGATGCAGGGATTGTGCTACTTTTCTCTTTGTTCTCTTCCGAGCTATTGTAGTTATTCATCTTATTGGTGCTGGTCAGGAATTGAAATAGGAGTCACTCTCCTTTTAAAAGTTCTAGTTCTGGGCTGCATGAGTTGAGATGTCCAAACAAGTAGGAAAGCCTGTGGGCCCTAACACGAAGGGCTGAGGTTCCCAGCGGAGTGTCAGTCCCAGAGGAGCCTATAGAAAAGTGAGTAGGACTCTGGGCCCCAGATCTAGATAGCTGCAAGCATCAGATGCAGAAGAGGTGGGATGATGGCACCACCATGTGGCAGGTATTATACATGCATTATCTTTGTTAAATTCCAACATCCTCGGAGGTGGGTATTTTTACCCCCACTTATACATAAAGACTCAAAATAAGTACAAAAATTGTGCAGCTAGTAAGATGCAGAAGCTGGATTCAGATCCAGGTAGGTGTGACTTTAGAGCCTGTGCATGTTCTGATGCTACAGGAACTAGTTCATGCACTGGGAAGCTTGGAGTCCAGTGGTGTGGTCCCCTTCAGGGCCTCCCACTGCAGTGAGCTGGCTGGGTTGGAGCTGCTGAGATGGTGATGCATAGGGAAATCAACTTGGGCTAGTGGCATCTTGCTGACAGCAGGCTAAGTGGCAGATCAGAAGCATCAGACACAAAGGCCCAAGAAATTGACCCACTGTGACAATCTACCAAATAGAAAAATGAGCAAAACACATGAACAGGCCATTCGGAGAAAAAGTCCAAATGGCAAAACCCAAAATCAGAACCAGACCTAATCATACTAAAATGAAAACATGAAAGGACTCTGAGCTTCATGGTAGAAAGTCGAGACATACATATTAAAATAAAAATTTTACACCTCCACCAAAGTGCCAAAACTTTAGAATCTGACAGTACCAAATGTTGGCAAGAGTATGGAGTTGAGTTTATACACTGCTGATAGGGATATAAACTGCTACAGCTGTTCTGCAAAACAACGTGGCAACACTAGTAGAATTAAAGATGTGCAGGCTCTATGAGTTAGTAATTCCACTCCTTGATTGAGACCCCTAGAGAATCTGACATGTATGCACCAGAAGACGCTTGGAAGAACATTTATAGAAGTACTGCATATTATAGCAAAAACCGAGGAATGACTCAAATGACCATCGACAGGAGAATATATAAATGAATAACAGTTGGTTTATACAGTGAGATACCACACAGCAGTGAAAATAGACCTTAGGAGTTTCCCAAACTGACTGGGGGGAAAGAGCAAAGTGCTGTACACACCATGATACCATTTATGTCAAGTTCAAAACCTTGAAAAGCTATACACATGCAATAAATCTCTAAAGAAACAGGGAATAATAGCACAAAATTCAGGGTAGTGGCCCATCCAACAGGGAAAGGCAGAGCTTTGAGATCAAAAACTGCATACAGGGAGCTTTATGATATTATCTTCTTCCTCTCTTCTCTCAAACCGGGTTTGAGAATACAATTCCATTTGCATCCAAGGTCAGATTGAGGAGACCAGATACTTGTGACCCTTAGCTATAGCCTTGGATAATGCTGGAAGGGGGAAAGGGATAAAAATCCGACAGGTCTAAGAGGTTTCTTATGTTGGCAGGCTGGCAATAGGGCTGCTTCCTGTTTCCAGGCCCAGAGCAGCCCCCTTTCCTTACCTGGGCCCAAGCGAGGCTCTTCTCTGAAGGCCTGTTAGTCAGACATCTGGCATGAATCCAGTCCTGCCCGCAGCTGCCTGGCTGCTGTTTGCTCTTTTTTAATTAGGCACATCCAGGTGAGTTTTATTGCGGACAGCTCCTCCAGCTCCTGTTCCCATATTCGTCTCCTTTTGAGTCTGAGATTGCCAAAGGCTTTTACAGCTAATGGACCTTACAGCTCCCAAGAGCCATTTAAGGGAGGCCCAGAAGTCAGTGGTGGTGATTAGTCAAGAGAAACACTGACCTCTGGAGAGCTGCTTGAGCTGAGTGGCAGGAAGTAAGGGTGTAGGGACAGGAGCCGGTGTGGGCAGGTGTGGGGAGCAGAGGCACAGGTGTCTCCTCACTTCACCTCTCCCTGGTTCTTCCCTGGTCTCGTCCCTGCCCCCCACCCCAACAGGGGAAGGACTTCTTGGTGCTTGGTGACAGGGTCCTCAGGCAGGCTGGTGGCCTGGGGCATCTAAGGAGCCGCAGGGACCCAGCTGAGCTAACTGATAAGTTACTACCCACCATCCCTCCCCTGCCATTCTCCAGAAAGCCTCATCTAGTGACCCCTGATGGAGGTGGAGGTTGAGGTTCAGGTGTCACTTCTCAGGAGGCAGTATAATGTCCTGATAGAAACCATGGGCTTTGAAGCTACACAATTTGGGTTCAAATTCCAAACCAACTACTTTTTTAAATTTGTGATTTGTGGCAAGTCAATGAATCCTTCTGTGTCTCAGTTTCTTCATCTGTAAAATGGGGATACCGATAATACTGGCCTCAGAGGATCATTACAAGGAGTTAATGGTATATGTACGGCATTTGAAAGTTTGGCTGGCACATAGTGAGCACTTGATAAGTAGAAGCTATTATTGTGCCATGAGTAAGTCTGATTGGGGCAGAACTGGGAAACTGAAGTCTTTTTCTGGCATTCCCATCCCACCACGCCCAGGTTCATTCCTCTCTGGTTAGGCAGAGAGAGCAAGCTTTTAGGGAAGCAGCCCTCTTTCTAGTGGGGAGGGTGGTGGAAGACGGGATGGGGAGGGAAGGATGTTGAGCTCAGCCTAGCGCTAACCTGAGGAAGGGAGGAGGGAGCCAACATTTGTCTTCCTGGATCCGCATCACCTGCTTCATCACCTTAACCCCCAACACCCTGTTGGTGGATGAGGATACAGTCTTGGACAGGCTAAGTGATGGAGGCCAAGTCATACGGTTCAAGTAAGAGGGGGCCAGGGTTGGAGCTCGGGGATGTGGGGATTCTAAGTGACTGTTCTTTACACTGTGTTTTGCTGTAGTGGATGGTCAGGGGCTAGCCCTGGGCACTTGGCTTGATGCTTGCACTCTAAGAAGCCCAGGAAAGGTCCCTGGTCTCTGCTGGAGCCAAAGGACACGTCTTCTGATGCCAGGTTTGGGGTCATTTTTGGGGTCTTGCCACCAGGGTTGTCCCTGGCTCCACACAGTGTCCTGGGCTGTTTTGGGAATCTAGGCTGGACCCTATAGGGGGCTTGTGTCTGTCTCCTTACTGTCATGAGCAGTGGTGCTCTCCCAGGACATACAGGGCCATGCCCTCTCTCCCCTGCAGGTGGACGGTGTTCTATGCTTGGCCGACATCCTGACCGATGACAGCCACCCAGAGGCCACACGGGCTGAAGCTGCGGCTGTGGTTGCCCAGGTCACCTCCCCACACCTGCCCTTTACTCAGCACCTCGGCAGCTTTCTGGAAAGCATGGAAGAAATCGTGACAGCTCTCATCAGTGAGTCACCCTGGGCGGGAGGGGACTGCTGCGTGAGTGGGACTTGTCACAGTTGTCTTCAAGAAGGGCCAAGGAGGCCTTCCTCCCCCCTCCACACACCCACACACACTGCACCCCATGTAGCTCCCACACTGATGTCACGCTAGCTGAAATCCCACAGTTAAAGTATTAGAGTCAGGCTTTAAAGAACTTTGTTGCCAAGTCTCTGATTGAAATGCATGCAGCTGAGTTCTTTGAGTTGAGGATCACATTGGGACTAACTGGCCTTTCTGAATAGAGACCGGGACAAGCCCATGGGGAAGTAGAGGACCTTGAATTTTGAGGTTTAGATCCTTGGCCAGAGAGACTCTGGTAGGCTCTGTCTCTGAAGTCTCAGACTATTGCAGCCAATGAATGCACAGAATGATGGGGCAAACAGCTTCTCAGCAAGCACTGGTCCACACCAGCCTGCCACCTGCAAGCCCCCACTGCACCTACATCGTGGGGCCTTGAAAGCTGTGACTCTTCTAGGTTCTCCTTTTTTTTTTTTTTTTAAGATTTTGTTTATTTATTCATGAGAGACAGAGAGAGAGAGAGAGAGGCAGAGGCACAGACAGGGAGAAGCAGGCTCCATGCAGGGAGCCTGACATGGGACTCAATCCTGGGTCTCCAGGATCACGCCCTGGGCTGAAGGCGGCGCTAAACCACTCATCCGGGCTGCCCTCTTCTAAGTTTTCCTATTCAGACTTATGTACTCCCGACTGGAGAATCATAGTCTGCAATCTAGAATATTCTCTCCCTCCAGCTTTCTTTTGCAACTGCCAAAGCTGGTACTTGTCTGGATAAAACCCTCAGGAGACTTGTTTTGCCAACCACATCCTTTCTTCTATAAGTCCTGGCAAGGATATGTGTTTCTACTTCTATCCTTACCTCTGCCACAGTCTCCATATCCATGTCTGATTGAAACGGAATGAAAGTTGTTCTCATCAGAAAATTTAGCATTCACTCTTGGAATTCTCAAACCAAGGCTGGGAAGATTTGGCATAGCACAAATGTAGGGGCAGCACAGAAACTAGACTAGGAGTCAGAACATTCGAGTGTGAGCTTTTGTCTTTTCATTCATCCATTTAACAAAGAGCTGTTGACCAGCAATCCTGTGTGGGGCTACTTCACAGTTTTCCTAATACAGAAAACATGAGGTTGGAGCCATTTCTTTTGAGTCCTTCTAGCTCTAGAATTGTATGCTCTGCAAGGACCTTGAACATAGGAGTCATCAGTTAAATTGGTTTTATGGCTGATTCTGGTCATTGGGGCAGTGGCACCCACAAGCCAGGCTGAGATACATCAATTCGCCAACATCCACGTTTCTTCAAAGTTGACAAAACACAGAAGCCAACTGTTGAAGATCTTGGCTGGAGGGAACTCAAAAGACCAGAAAGTTCAGTGCTTACTCAATAGGAAAAGAAACGTAGGCCAGGAGAGGTTGAGGAACCTTCTCAAGGCAACATAACCGAGTAAGGATTCACTTATGCCAGGAAGCTCATGGTCAGTCCTCCACTAGTGCCAGGCAGGATACATAAATGATTGAAGAGGGCCAGATGGGAGAAGAAAAGAAGAAAATTTGAACCCTGTAGGAAACTGAAAAGCCCTGACAAAAGGGAGGTTGGTCACTATTAATCTCCCGTTGATCATAGCCGTGTAAGAAAAGCCAATTTTTATTTTTTAAATTTTTTGAAAGGCCAATTTTTATTTTTATTTTTAAAAGATTTTTATTTTTTATTTATTCATGAGAGACAGAGAGAGAGAGAGAGAGAGGCAGAGACACAGGCAGAGGGAGAAGCAGGATCCACACAGGGAGCCTGACGTGGGACTCGATCCCAGGTCTCCAGGATCACACCCTGGGCTGAAGGCAGGTGCTAAACTGCTGAGCCACCTGGGTTGCCCAGAAAGGCCAATTTTTAAAGATAAGACAAAAATCCGAAGTTTTGTAGAAAATCTCCCAATGCATAAGTGATAGCAAAAATTTGAAACAAATCAACATACCGAAATCTATATAATCGAAACACTGTTTTTCCCTATTACCGTATCTCCATCTCTACTTCTTTGCCCGGGGTTGGATTTCTCCCTGAAGAAGAGGAGCCTCTCTATTTATTTTCTCCTTATGAAGATACATTGTAGAGTCTGCTCTGAGAGTCAGCAGATGGGATATATTTTCTGGGCTGGACGCCAGGGCTCTGTTCTTTGGTGGGAAATAGCCCTCCAATTTCTTGCTATTCCCTGGAAACATTTATAAATGAGTCACTGGAATCCTCAATTTAATCTTCCTAACGCATCCCAGGTGACTCAGACTGTAGTTTAAATAAATGTGCACCCAAATTAAAAGGCACTTAGGTGGTTGTGTTAATAATTGCTGCGTTGGCGGCAACCGTGACTGCATGAGAATTAGTGTGGGTGTTTGGATCTAGAAGAAATCTTTACTGGCAAAGTGGGCCAGTGACTCCTGTGGTTTCACTCCAAACTTTGGGTATAGGGAGGTGGCCTGGAAGAGGTTGGCTTGTCCCCAGGGGTTCCCAAAGATTAGAGGAGGGGGCAGCCATTGGAATAGAACCATCAGAGAGAGAATTCTTAGTTCCTGGGGGAATCTGCTGCCCTGCCCTGGCAGCTTAGATCAAGATGCTGAGTTGCTTAGTTGGTCCCACCTGGGCTGAGGGGCACAGTGCTCCCCAGGGACAGCCCCTGCCTCCCTGGTAGGCCTGACACCGAAATCTGTAGGAGTGCCACTGGGAAAAGTCAAAGAGGCTTAGGGACAAGAGGCAGCCAGGGACACAGAAAGAATGGGGACCAGGATTAGGTAGGCCTGGGGTTGAGTCTGCATACTCCTCGATGCCTCAATTTTGGGAAAATTTCTTAATATTTGAATCTTCAGTTCTACAGCTATGAAATTGTGGTAGAAAGTTGGGCTGTAGTAAGGATGGAATAGCTTCAGGGGGTCAAATATGTATAGCAGTGCCTCACGCAGAGTATATGGGAGTGTTTCTGCTACCACTAGCTTCCCTAAGCCTTGGCTTCTACGTCTGCAAATGGAGGCGATCATCTTCTACTTTAAGGGTGCTCAGAATTTAATGACGCAGAGCAAGGCACACAGCAGGTGGCCCAACTAATATTATTTTCCATCCCCGTTTAGGTAGGGCCAGTAACTGCATTCACTCAAAGGCCCAAGACATGCCAGCTTCAATGTTAGAAGCTGGAAGTACAGATTGTTTGTCTGGGAGCCAGGATTAGGGATCAGGATTGCACATGGCCCAACTCTTCCTGCAGGTGTTTTCCTGAAGTGTGGTTTCCTCTCTCTGTGTTTTCATAGAGATGTTGTCACTAGGAGAGGACCTGGACCCAGGAAGCACCTTGAATGATGCTCAAGTTGGTGCTGAGGGTCAGAAGTTCGGCCCACTAGAATGGGTGGCCAGCACACCTCCTGCCGAGGCAGGAGTCCATTCTGGGTCAAGTGGAGCTCATGGGAACATGGGCTAAATGGTGGAGGATTACAGGGTTTGGGGGAAGTTCTCTCCTCTGTAAAGGCCCATCAGATTCATCATTTAGAGATGGTAAGTGGGGGACTCTGGTTAGGTCTGGGTTATGGCCACTAGGATCAGAAAGAAAGAGCCTACCATCCAAGGGCTTGGTGTAGGACTTTTCCGCAGTCATATGACCCTTATCCTGGGACCAGAGGAGGTCCTGAAGCTCTGCTGATGGCTGCTGGAAAGGTAGAGTCATAGGTTTTAACTTCAGCTTCTTTCTTAAGAAAGGCAAATTTCTTAAGGCAAATTCAGGAGCAGTCTAATGTACATTGCTGGAGATACAGACGGACCAGGAGCTCTTCTGTGCTTCAGGGCCTTTGCACATGCTGCTGTTCCTTTGGTCTGGAACATATTGATCCCCAAGTATTCTCATGACTGCCCCATTTTCTCCTTAAAGTTTCAGCTGTCACATTCCTAGGGAGATCTTCCGTATGCACCCCGCCAGGCCTTGAGTTATTCCCTGTCTTAGCACTTGTTTGTTTTCTCCCTCACATTGGAATGTGCAACAATAATCTTATTAATTTTTAAAAAGCTCATTTTCTCTCACCTACTGCTAGGACATAAACTTAACAGGGGCACAGCCCTGATCTGTGTGTTCACCGCGCCATGCCAAGACACCAGCAGTGCCTGACACGTAGTGTTCTCTCGGTAAAGGACTAAACGGATACAGGAGGAAATAGAAATTCTACACCAGGATTCAAATCCCAGCTCTGCTACTTATGTAGACAGATAAATTTCCGTCTCTGGCAACTGCTTTCCTCATCTGTGAAATGGGCATCATAACAGCTGCCCAGACTTTCTCCCAGGGCAATTGCGGGAGTCAAGTGAGATAACTGATAGGAGAGCACTGGCAGGGAGGCTGATTTCCTCCTCTTCACCATCCAGAACTGTGCCAAGAGGCCTCGTCTGGGGAGGTCTTCCTGCTGGCTTCTGCGGCCCTGGCCAACATCACCTTCTTTGACACGATGGCCTGCGAGATGCTTCTACAGCTGAATGCCATCCGGGTCCTCCTGGAAGCTTGCAGTGACAAGCAGAGAGTGGATACGCCTTACACCCGGGATCAGGTGAGCGGCTCAGAGGGGAGCAGACACAGAGCCTGTAGCCATAAAGACAGAGGTCAGGAGGCCAGGGCGAAGGTTCTGGAGGAGAGGGAGACCACATGGAATGCCAGCACGCAGTCCATCCTGTGAGTCACATTCTAGGTAAAGGAAAATGTTCTCAACATACGTCGTTGGCCTTGGAGCATCTTCATGAGCCCACTCTCTGCCCCACTCCTCCATGCCAGGCATTCTAGGGCCTTCCTCAATCTCTGTCCACATCAGTGCAGAAGGTCTGGCCAGAAGGCAGACACCCCAGGTGTCCCTGGTCCGCCTCTGGAATTCTGCATCCCAGTCTCATTGCGGCCTGTCTGGCTTGTTCCCTCCCTGCAGAGAGGTTCTTCCCTTCTCTGCCTCTGCAGAGCAGAGCCTTCATTCAGGACCTCAACCCCTCTATCACTCTCAATGTTTTTGTATATTTGAGCTCCACATACAGCTCCACATATAAAGGGATTTTATTGTTAAACGTGTTCAAAAAACATTGAATGAGGGGCTTTTCAGAGCCTTGAGCTCTGAGGTTACAGAAATCTATCCTGTCCCACTGCTGCTATATACTCAGCCTCCCATTTCCCTACCAAGGGGTGGGGGTGGTCAATCCGGTGGGTTTTAGGCGTCTGTGAATTCCATCGGGTGCCCCAGCTGATGATCCCCCCCATTAGATGATCCCCCAGCTTCCCACCCAAGTCATCCCTGCCTACCTCTTAGCTCCAGTCTCTGTTTCTCCCAGCCTCAACACCTAGTTGAAGCTGCCACAGCTTCCCGTTTGATTCCTACCCCAGAAACTTCTGGAAAGCCTTCCCTGATGGCTCCAGTCACCTGGCATCACCTCCTTTTCCTGGAGGCCACACCTCACAGTGCGGTGTTGACTTTCCTAGTGATATTATTCCTAGTGATATTTATTCGTTTCTAGTTATTTCATGTGGTTGATTCCTCTGGGGTAGGGTGGGGGGAAGAAGCTCCTCTGCTATTCGAATCATGTACCTCGGGGCAATTCACTCTGAGCCTCACTTTTCTCCCCTGCAAATGGGGTTCAATACAACATACTTCACTAAGTTGAAATAACTAACTAACTGAATGAATGCAGACGTGTGGCATTGAATGTGTGGCCCATGGCCCTGGGTGGGGAACCTCCAGGTCGGTGATACGGGCTTGTCTCTTCCAGCCCAGGCATCCTGTAGCTCTGTGTGCAGAGACCCTCCTTTATCATGAGGAGTGACTGGCCCCCTTCTGAAACCTTGTGGATTCCTCAGACGGAGGGGTGGGGGGGTCAGGGCCCAGGGAGAATGGGGTCAAACTCTATGCAGGTGGCTGCTCCTTCTGAATCTGGAGCTCAGAGTTTTCCTGCCCCTCTCCTCACATCCCCCAATCCCGACCCCATCATCCCCCCCCTCCCTCCTTCCCTCTCCGGGCTCCTAGGTCTTCCCTACCCCCCCAAGTCTGGGCCAGGCACGACCAATCCTCCCCCCTCCAGCCCCCCACATCCTCAGGACAGCTTCACCTTCTGCCCACCTACTGCCGTGACTCAGAGCAACCACTTAGCTAGTGAAAGCGCACCCATTAAGGAAACAAATGGCTCTTTCCTGTGGCAGGGGGAGGATTAAAGTGATCACAGAGCTCTCTGTAATGAAGACAACGAAGATGAATTAGGCTCTGAAGTGCTCACCGCCCCCTGAAACACTTAGGGAATTAAATGCCGCGAGGCTTCCGGTAATGCATCTGCCAGTGACGCCAGGGCTGTGCAGAGCCGCTGGGTCTTGGAGCTCTATTTTGTCCACCTCCGCATGGACATCTCGATGAGCACCCCTGTCACCCCAGCAAGCCCAGTTCCCTTACTTTGTCTAACAAAAACCCTCATTGCCTGCGCCTACCTTGTCTGCACAGCACCTCTGGGGTGTGGACAGGGGTGAGGGCCGCCGGGGGTCTGTGCTCCCCCACCTTACAGCCTCCCAGCACCCTCCCAGGGTGACACCCTAGGGTGACCGGGACCCGGGGATCTTGTCCAGGCCACAACAGAAGCTTTCACCGAGCGTGACTTCTTTTCGCCTTCAGAAATAATTGCTTTCTTAGAGGTGAAGGTACTGCTATATGCTTCCCATGGAACAAAACAAAACAAAACAAAACAAAACACATTGCCTGCTTGGTATTTTAGAATGTTCAGGTTTTGTGGCATTTCTGAAAACTCACCGTGAATATCACCATCAGGAGTCCATTATCAGAAATGCCAGTTAGTAGGGAGTATAATTTTGACTCACGTTGCCAAGCCCTCTAATCCTCTAATCCCTTACAAAACCCTTTTATTTTTTTATTTCTTTATTTTTTTTAAAGATTTCATTTATTTATTCGTGAGAGACACAGAGAGAGAGGGAGGCAGAGACACAGGCAGAGGGAGAGGCAGGCTCCATGCAGGGAACCCGACGTGGGACTCGATCCTGGGTCTCCAGGATCAGGTCCTGGGCCGAAGGTGGTGCTAAACTGCTGGGCCACCCCGGCTGCCCCCAAACCCTTTTATATACCTATGTGATGCCCATGACGGAGGAGAAACAGCACAGGCTTTGGGTTCAGACAGACCCGACTTCAAATCCTGGCTCTGCCGTTTTCTAGCTGTGTGACCTTAGACAAATCGCTTAACTTGGAGCCACACGTCTCCTCGGTCGTGTAATGGGGACCATCTATTCCCTCTGTCCTAGGGTCGTCGGGACGACGATGATGATGGGATGACAGATTGCTCATAAAGTAGTTAGAAGCAAGGTGGATACTCAGTAATGAATGGGGCTGCGGTCTGTGGTAGAACCAGGGACTGGGATGGGTCAGTGACAGGGACTGTCAGCTTTGGGGCAGGAAGGTGGGGCCAGACGTGGAGGGGATGTGGTGGTGGGGAGTGTAGTACGGAGTGAGGCAATGCATGTGTCGTTCCAGGCTGGGTGTGGGGGTGTATGCACGTTGTGTGTGTGTGTTGGGGGTGGGGGGTGGGAGGTGTTGATAAAGCCTGTAAAGCCAGGATCGCAACACCCAGTCCTGACCTGCTCCAGAAGCTCCTCCTACAGAGCCAAGGGTTAGTTTCCGAAGCGCAGAGCACGTGGTCCCTGGTTCTGGGAGGCGCACACCCCAACCTCGATGCAATCCCCGGGGACAGTCCTCTGGCCTAGTTCCCCCACAGTCTGGGACCTACATCCCAGGCGCTGGTGCGGCCTGTGTGGCTCTCTCTCCTGAGCCCAAACCCCAGTCCTCCTCCTGTCTGGCTTCTCTGGTAGTGAGGAGGCAGGCTGGGCCCAGACGATCCGAGTGGCCGAGCGTGGGGCGGTGTGCTTGTCCCAGGCCTAGGCAGGCGCGCTCCTGTTGTCCCTGCCTGGCCGGCCCCCAGCCCCCCGCTTCCAGACCCCTGACCACTCCTAGCAGATGGAGTGAGGGGCTCAGCAGAGAGCAGCAGAGGCTGCACCTTCCCGGGCACTGCCTCGCCTCCCTGGCCTTGGGGAAGAAAGTGTTGTTCAGAGAGACCACATCCTTCCTCCCTGAGGCCCCTCCTGCCCCTCCTGCTTCAGACCCATTCCTTGTCTTGACTCTTTTGGTTTTTTGGAAGGAAAAAAAAAGTGAAGTGGAGGGAAGATGGTAGGAGGGAGAGAGACAGAGACAGAGAGAGACAGAGAAGAGAGAGAGAGAGAGAGAGAGAGAGAAGGGCACTGTGCTCCCCCTAGAGGCTGAAAGAGATTTTGCGGGCTGCTCTCCCTGGCTGTCGACACCGTTGCGCTAGCTTTCAGGGAGTTAACCTGGAGATGGTAGACATCTAAATACTCCATCTAGCAATTAAAGAGTAATTCTAATTGCAGTCATATGAAATGTTGGCCTTTCTGTCCTAATTACTGCACAGCATAGAAGCAATCATAACTTTTCATTAAATGCGTCTTAGATTTTCTGTCATACACCTGCTTCTGTGCAGAATAATCCTCACTTGATTTTTTTTTTTATAAGGGATGGTCTTCCTAGTCCACAATATAGAAAGTGTTAGTGTATGATGTAGAAAATGAAAGGGACAGAGAGAGAGAGAGAGAGAGAGAGAGAGAGAGTCAGAGTGTGATCACAGGCAAACGTTGCTGAGGATGTGAGACAAGCCCGGTTCCTGCCTTGGGATCCGTTGCAGACAAGTGACAAGTGTTCCAGGGGCACCTGCCCTGGGCCAGCGCCGGAACAAACCTTTTTCTCTCCGGGTGTGTGTGTGCTGACATCAAAAGGCTTTGCCAACTTTCTTCTTACCACATGGGGGCATTTTTTTTCTTGAATCAGTGATGAGGGAGGTCCCCTGCTATTCTGGCCAGTTTGCTATTCGCCTCAATTTTTCTAAGGCAGTCAGTCTTTGGGAGGCCAAAGGATAAATGATTTTAAAATGCCACAGAGGTGGGGCACATGGGTGGCTCAGCGGTTGAGCGTCTGCCTTTGACTCAGGGCGTGATCCTGGGGTCCTGGGATCGAGTTCTGCATCGGGCTCCCTGTGGGGAGCCTGCTTCTTTTTTTTTTTTTTTTTAATTTTTATTTATTTATAATAGTCACAGAGAGAGAGAGAGAGAGGCAGAGACACAGGCAGAGGGAGAAGCAGGCTCCATGCACCGGGAGCCCGACGTGGGATTCGATCCCGGGTCTCCAGGATCAGGCCCTGGGCCAAAGGCAGGCGCCAAACCGCTGCGCCACCCAGGGATCTCCCTCTGCCTGTGTCTCGGCCTCTCTCTCCATGTCTCTTATGAATGAATAAATAAAATCTAAAAAAAAAAAATGCCACAGAGGTAATGAGCCAGAGTTTTTTTGGTTCTCTGCTGGGAAGGGCTCCTTCTGCTCTGGGATCTTGACTCCCTTCAGGAATGATCTCCCATTAACAGTGCATTTGGCAACGGCGGGCATTGCATTGGTTAGGACTCCTTGACATAATCTTTCAAGCTCTGGATACTTTCAGGCTCTGCTTGCCAGAAGGAAGTTATACTCATTTTATTCACCAAATGTTCTGGGTACTTGACAAAACATTAACTCATTGAATGCTCGTGACCGTCTTATGAATTATCTATTTATCTGCTGTTGTAGGCCAAATAATGACCCTCCAAAGAGGTCCACATCCTATTCCCCCAAACCTGGATTTTACCTTACATGGCCAAAAAGGATTTTGTGGATACGATAAGGGTCTTGATATAGGAATATTACCTTGGATTATTGATGTGGGTCTAATGTTACTACAGGGATTCTTAGAGGATGAGGTAGGAAGGTCAGAGTCAGAAAGTGAGCCATGAGTGAAGAAGCAGAGGTCAGAGTGAAGGGCTGAGAGCTGAGTAATGGGAGCAGCCTCGAGAAACCAGAAAGGGCAAGGACGTGGATTCTCTGACCTCCAGAACTGCAAGGTAAAATTGTGTCGTTTTAAGCCACTAAGCCTGTGGTAGTTTGTAATTCAATAACACGGCCAAGATCCTGTGGAAAAGAAATGATAGAGCCGATATATATATATATATTTTTTTATTTTATTTTTATTTTTTTTAGAGCCAGTATTTGAAGTAGGCTGCACCCATGTGCTGAGCCACCATACTGCACTGCCTCTCACCGAGGGCCTCCCTCGAGGCTGATACCCCCCTATACTCCCCAAATAACTGCGGGGCGACTAGTGCCCTTTCACTCAGGAGGAATAGGACTTCATTGAAAAGTCATCAGACAGGAATGAATGATCCTGGGCTGGGGGCAACTGTCTGCCTGGCTCTTGCACTCTGTCCCCTGACAGCATTGTTTCATGTCCCCAACAAGGTAAACCAGTTGTCCCTAAGATCCCATCCCTGGGCCTGACATCAAGGAGAAGTATTGATGCCCCTTTCCCGCTACTTCACGGCGCACACATGGAGCTTTCAGAAGGGGGACTCCAAGCAGGGCGTAATTGGCATTTATTCAAATTGTGCTTAATTGAATACTTCATCTGAACCTCAGAAAACCGCATGGGGTACAGGCTCTGCAAAGAGGAAGTAATTTTCATTAACAGGATCTAAATGAGTCTGACACAAAGACCTACCTGTGCCCGACACAGCTAATAATCGCGGGTAATGAACCTGGGGCTGCAGACAGAGGTTTCCTTTTCCTGTTTTAGTTTGTCCTTCCTGCCTCGCTTCCTCGTGTCCTCCCTCCCCTTTTTTGGAACGGCCAGCTGCTGAGGGTGGCTGCTCAGGGTGGCATGTGGTGGCTCCGTGTGGCCGGAGGCCGCGCTCCGTGCTGTCGCTAATGGGCCACCCAAGGCCCGAGGCCAGTGAGCTGCGCTCTGCCCTGGACTTGGCCTCCTGTTTGCTTCCTTGTAGGACGATGCACTTTATGCCTCCTGGGGAACTTTCCTTTCTTTTTAATTTAAATTTTATTCCTTCCATTTTTTAAGAAAAAGATTTTATTTATTCATGAGAGACACACAGAGAGAGAGAGAGAGAGAGAGAGGCAGAGACACAGGCAGAGGGAGAAGCAGGCTCCATGCAGGGAGCCCGATGGGGGCCTTGATCCCAGGACTCCAGGATTATGCCCTGGGCTGAAGGCAGGCGCTCAGCCACTGAGCCACCCAGGCATCCCTCCTTCCATTTCTTCAAACTGTGTCTTTGACCCATATATTTCCTCTAACTCCTTCCTCTCAGCACTTACACACAGTCTTCCAAGGGGAGGAAAAAACTTCTCAGGATTAACCCTCCTCCACTCCCTTCATAGAACATCTGGTCGGGCAGGGTTGCCTGTGGGAGAAAGCTTTTGGGGGATTCTCTGCCCCCCCCACCCCGACAGCCCATCCCAGGCATGCTTACGCAGCCAGGCCCCTGACCAGGTCTGAGTCACCAGGGCCTGACACACAGCCGCCAAAGAACGCAGGTCCCTTTTCAACATGTGTGTTCGGTGGGGACGGGGATAGATAATCTATTCATATGGCAACGCTTTTCCTTTCTGTGTAGAAGAAGAGATTTATCATATGCATTTATTTATGCAGGATAATATGCCAGTGTCAAACCAGTTAAAATCGAGATAATACTCTCTCTTGGCAAACTTCACATTACTATGCATTATCCAGTTCCAGAGTTTAAGCTGCATGAGCCGTGCTCGGTAGACTGTCAGCTGCTGCCTCAGAGGTGGGGACATGGTCTCCAGTTATAATGTGCCACAAGCTCTGAGGAACGCTTTTGAGAGAGAGGGAGGACTGCACCAGCAAGGAGTGTTTTCCATTTTATTTTATTTATTTTATTTTATTTTATTTATTTATTTATTTATTTTATTTTATTTTATTTGTTTTATTTCATTTATTTTATTTTATTTTATTTTATTTATTTTATTTTATTTAATCACCACTCGAGGGTGCTGTCTGCTTCTGTGGCAGTGGGTGGATTTCATTTTGCCATTTACCTCGGGAGCAGTGTCTTGGGTGGTATCTGAGTTAATAGGTGCCAAGTTTCCAACATTTTCCAATGGTGTTTTGGCACCTAACAGTTTGGGGTCTGTAAGCCGTCTCTTGGTGGTCCTGTTCCTTAATCCAGTTCTGGGTGGTGCAGTTTCCCCTGCAGCCTTGACCCTGGCCAAGGGGTCGGGGTGGGGTGGGCTATTGGCTGTCCAACCCGTGTGGTTGTGGCCAAGGCTTGCTGCCCACCTGGTGTCAGCATCTCTTTACTACAGACACAGCCCTTCAGAGATGACCCACAGGCAAGGCTTGTGGACCGCAGCCTTGCAAAGCCAGCTGAGCAAGAACTTCCGCACCAGGTTCCTTACAATACATGGCACTTGGGGTGTGATGCTGCCCTTTGATCTTATGTTCTCTAACTTGACCTTGCTGTCCATGAATTTCAGGCTGAAAGTAGGTGGGGTTCACTATCAGGCAAGAGGCTAGGATGAGCGGCACCCAGTCCAGGGGAGGGCGAGCCAGCAGTCTGCCAATCTGTCTGCATTTCTGCAGAAAGGCGGTGGGTCCCCTCTTCACTCAGGCACGCTGTTCTCTCCGATGGAGTCCTGGGGCCCCTGGGGGCCATCCCAGCACCACATGCTGACAAGTGAGAGCCAGTCACTGGGGAAATACATATGGGAGGCAGGTGCCCACAAGGATGGAAGAAAATACCATGGGAAAGAACCACAGGCTACAGGAAAGCTTCATTGCTCCTGGCTCAGCTGTCTGTAAAGAACACTGCTCGGCTCAGGTGTGCGCATTTTCTCAGATTCTCAATTCTCTTTTCCAGATTGTGACCATCTTGGCAAACATGTCTGTCCTAGAGCAGTGCGCCTCTGACATCATTCAGGAGAATGGTACGTCTTTGCAGCAGTGTGCACGTGGCATGGATTATATGGTTTATATAGGACCATGGGCCTTTGTGTTTGTGTGAAGAGCTGTGTGCTGGTATGGAAATGTGGGCATGTGTGTCTCCACAATTACGTGAGGGTGTGTGTGTGTGTATATATATACATATATATATACACACACACACATATACGTATATATGTGTGTGCGCTTATGTGTACAGCTGGGCCAATAGGTAAATGTTTGCTTTCGAGGGACTTTAGTTCCATGGGGCAATGAATGAGAAGATGGAGCATGTCGGATGACGATAGTGGGATGCAGAAAATAAAGCAGGGCAGGGTATAAGGTAGACCCGAGGTGAGGGGGTTAGCAGGTGCTATTTTAATTAGGGTGATGAAGGGTAGACGAGTATTTCATTATGATCCAAAAAGTAAAAATCTCTTCCTGCCGGAGGATGCATTTGGACTTTAAGTTGTTCCTATCATATTGGATTTGGCCTCACTTAGGAAGCTGAAGCATCTGAAGAGGAGTGAGGGTGGGGGAGCAGGTCAGGGCAAGCCTGACCCCTGGACCCCTCACCCGAGGACATGGCCATCCCACTGGCTCCCAGGTCCCACCTTGCACCAAGGGTGTCACCAGAGTCGGGGTGAGGTGGGCCAGGGAGAGGCCCTGTGCTGTCTCTGCCTCTGCTAGGGACCAGGACAGGTCTGCCACCTTGCAGCTGGGAACGCAGAATAGCGAGGGCTTCCTGTGACTGGGAAATAAGGGAGCAATTAGCAGCCGGTCGGAAACCCAAGACGCTAATGAGGACGAGTGAGCTGAGAGCCCTGGGCCAGCTGCTTCTGCTCTTGTTAATCCCCCTTCCCCCAGGTTGCCCCTGCTGTTTTAACAAACACACACATTCCCCATCCCCCATTGCCCTATTACTAATTGAAAGACATCATTTTGTGTTAATTTCATGTGGTTGAGGTAATAATGAAAAACTTTCCTGAGCCAGCTGAGACTGAGAGACTTGAGGAGCATCCTTCGCAGCCCCTTCTGTCCGCACTCAGAGCCTTAAGTTCAAGTGGTGAACGGCAATGGATATCCAGAGGCCCATGGATTTGGGATTGGAACATCTGGCCTCTGTAGAGGGTTTGATGGTTTACAAAGGGCTATTGATGGGCTCATTCAGTCAGCAGTTAGAGACCTACTACATGCCTGGCATTGCACTGAACAAATGCACACAGAGATGAAGAAATCCTTGGCTTTGTCCTAGGAGAGCCCAACTGGAGCCCAAAAGTGATAACATGACATAGTGTAAGATCGACAATAAAACACTGCAGCAGAGGGCAGGGGGTTGCCACCAGGGAAACTGGAAACAGACTGGGCTTGAATCCTGGCCCTCTCAGTTACTAGCTGTATGACTTCCACTTTTCCATCTGCAAAATGGGAATGCACCTACCTCGCAGGGTGCCGGGAGGATGAAGACGGAGCTTGTTACAAGAGTATCTAGGGCAGAATGGGCCCTGTGCCAAGCGCACCTGCTCTTTCAGGAGACTGGCAGGCTCAGCTGAAGAGCCTTCGATGAGGAGATTGAGTACAACAGTGGGCAGAGCTGGAGGGACCGGCAGGGCAGGGGTGGTGATGCAGCCAGGGCCTGCTGGAGCTCAGTGGGATCCTGGGCGGAAGGGGACAAGCGCTGTCGGGAGAACCGGACTTTGAAAAGCAGTCCTCTTACCAGGCTGCATGAGACTGATGTGTCCTGCCCTGAATGCAGCCTGGTGATCTTGTCCCTGTCCCGCCCCGAACTGTGTGTGAGTGTTGGTGATGGGGCTGGAGGAAGGAGGCCCGGCTGCTGTCACCCCTACACTGGGAGGCAGGTCAGGGCAGCCCAAGCTCTTAACTGTCAACCCCATGACATCAATAGCTTTCCTTCGACTTCTCCCTCAGAGGCTGGGACTGAGCCGGAGAGAGTGTTGGGGAAACAGGGCATTGGGGGCTGGTCCCCGAAGCTGTAACTCCCAACCTCCAGGCAACCTTTCTGGCATTGAGCCTGGCCTGGCCTTTGGAAACACAGTCTAGATTTTTCTAGGAAGCTCAATTTCATGGCATCTTATTTTTTTTCTAGTTAAGACAGATGAAGTATATATATACATATATATATTAAGATTTATTCATTTATTTATTCATGAGAGACACACACACAGAGGCAGAGACATAGAAAGACGGAGAAGCAGGCTCCTCACAGGAAGCCCGAAGCAGGCCTCGATCCCCCAACCTGGGATCACGCCCTGAGCCCAAGGCAGACGTCCAACCGCTGAGCCACCCAGGCGTCCCGACCAAGTATATATATACTTTATTTATATACTATAAATATATTTATATATGTATATATTTATATATATAATTTATATATTTATATAAAAATGAATTTTATACATATTTATATATAAGTATTTATATATATAAATATATGTATATATATATACAAAGTATATATATACTTTATTTATATACTCTATATTGTATATATATCCACGAGCCCTGTCTGGTTTAAGTTCTGTGCTGGCAAGATTCTCCCCCCCCCCACCCCCGCCCCAGTGCGGGGAAGGGGATGTGGGCAGGGGCAGTTAGGAAATACCTCCCACAGAAGTATATATTTATAGGAAACTTGGATTTTATACATTTGTAAGACTCTTCACCTGAATGCATTCATATTCATTCATTTGATATTCAGTGAGCAATTTGACTGAAGATTTGCGTGAAGCCGCTTTCTAGGTACTGCATCTATTTCCATGCAGGAAACGGACACACGCCCTTGTGCCCTGGAGCTTACCTGCTGGTGTATGAGAAACTATCTGATTCCTTGTCAGTTTGCAGGTGCAAAGGGGGAATTGGGAAAGTGGCTTCTTTGTGGGCACCTGAACCCGGAGTTAGTAAAACTTCCTAAGCCTGTGGCACTTCCTAAAGTTGTCATTTTGATGTCCCCTGTTCATGTGCCCACAGGCCATAACATACATACCTCTGGATATTCATGGTCGTGACCTTGTCTTAGGGACATTGTGGGCATAGGGAGCCTGAAGACTATGTTTCATTCAGTGGCCTGGGAGAGGGTTGGGAAGAGAAGCACCTTGCCCTAAGCTTAGTGTGTGTGGTGGCAGAGGTATTAGAGACTGGGTCCCTTGAGCCCGCAGGAGGGAGAAATGGGTACTTAACAAAACTCATCAGAAAGAGAACCCCTCCCGACTCCCCAGGACTGAATAATCTAGGGGCCATAACTAAGTAACTTAACAGCCCCTGTGCGTTGAGATCCAGGAGAATTAGAAATGACATCTGGTTCAAGTAAGATTCACAGAGGCATGTGGCTGAGGTCCTGGACTGGGGCTAACTCCTGTGTGCACTTGGGAAATCATTTTCTCTCTCCAGATCTCAGGTGCTCTTCTGTGAAATGGGGGGTAGGGTGGAGAGTGGGGTTGGGCTAGATCTCTAAAGGCCCTTTTGGCTCCCCAGTCTAAGTCAGAGGTTGCAAACTTAGATACCTATAGAACCAGACAGGTACTATCCATGGATGATGTAGGCTCAGCAGGGACTGGGCCAATCTCATTTAAAATAGCAAGCTGTTAATAAGCTTTAGCGTATCATTGTCAGGAAGAGCTGTGGCCCCCATGTCAGATAGGAGGTAATTTTTTGGAAGCTGGATTTTAATGGAAATCTGGGTTTTAATGGAAACTTCCCAACTTTCATAATAACAAGATTTTTTAAAAAAATTAGTGTGTGGAGCAACAGAGCAAAGTACAATATATCCACGGGCCCTGTCTGGTTTAAGGTCTGTGCTGGCAAGATTTCCCATCCCCCCCCACCCCAGTGCAGGGAAGGGGGTGTGGGCGGAGACAGTTAGGAAGTACCTCCCACAGAACACGGACTTTTACTACAACCTGCAGGATGGGAATTACTTAGTTGGAGTGTGAGAGGGAAAAGGATATCCTTGTGGAAAAATTAGGTGGCCGGGGCAGAGGGTGAGAGTGAATGTGGGTATGGGTTTGTAGGACAATCAGAAGATGGATCTGGTTTCATGGGAGGGTGGGAAGAATGCTCAGCTGACCAAATTCAGGCCCTACCCAAACCTCTCAATTCAACTCTCCATCCTCCGCCAGTGCTAGAAGCCCCTAAAACATTTGATCTGCTGCTTGTCCAGCCTAAGGTTTGGCTCACCTCCCACGGGGGGCCCATCACCTCTCGACCCATCTCAGATGCAGCTGGATCAGAGGCGAAGTAGTGACAGAGAAGAACCAGATTACCTGAGTTCTGAGACCAGCTCCCTGGCTACTAACTGTGCGACCCTGGAAAAGAGACCCTGCTTCTCTTTGGGCCTCACAGTGAATTATACAGATACTTAGTTCCAGAGACTATTGGGAGGCTTTAGGGATCATGCATTTATTGTGCATTCAGTGCAGTGTCATGCACATAATAAAAGCTCAGTAATAGCATTTAAAAAATCAGAAGGGAGGCCCTCCCGATGTCCCTTCCAAGTAGAGTGACTTAGGCATGGAATCAGAGATAGCCCCAGGGCAGGAGGAGAAGCGGTGGCCTCATCCAGTGCCTTCCCATGGTTGAGACCTCCTAAGTCTCGGGCTTTTGCAGCCACCTATCCAGCTGGCCCCGGGGTGGGGGACAGGCTCCCCGCGGGGGCAGGTGCCAACTGTCCTTTGCCTTCTGCCCAGGGGTCCAGCTTATCATGGGCATGCTGTCCGAGAAGCCAAGGTCTGGAACCCCTGCCGAGGTGGCGGCCTGTGAGCGAGTCCAGCAGAAGGCCGCGGTGACTCTGGCCCGTCTCAGCCGAGACCCAGAGGTGGCCCGGGAGGCCGTGCGGCTGAGCTGTAAGTGGGGCGGGCTGTGGCAAGAGTGGGGAGGTGGGCCTGGGATGGGAGCACCCCCAGTTTCGTGGTGGCGACAGGGGACTCACAGCCCCGCTGGCCGAGGTGACCCCACTCTCAAGGTGCCAGAAAATGCTGGCATGGGGGCCCAGCATGTGGCCCCCCATCTAGCTGGTAAGTTTGGGGCCAAAACTAGAGGGAATCAGGGCCTGGGGAGGCTGAAGTCGGATGGAACAGCCACTCACCCAAGACTCCCCGCTGAGAGCCCTACCCCTTCATGCAGTCGTTCTGTTTTGTCCTTCACTCAGTTATTCACTTATCTACTTGTTCATCTATTCATTCACTCATGAACTCATGCTTTTGTTCATTCGTGCACTCATTCACTGCTTCTTTTATTCACTTTTAATTCATTTATTAATTCAGTCATTAAATCACTTGTGCATTCAGTTCGTTACATGTCCCCAGCGAGTCTTTTCGAAGCACCCACTCCCTGCTAGACTCGGTTCTGAGTGCTCGGCCTAACACCCTGACTGTGCATTGTCCTGACCACGGGGGCTTACAGCCTCATGGGGTGGCAGATATGGAAAGACAAAGGTGCCCTTGCATACCATAGGCCAGTGTTCAAAGCATGTCCGAGCCACGTTTGGCACAGGGGGGAAGCAGCTCACATTTTTCCGGGTGGTTCGGGGAATGTGTTAGCAGGGAGGTGAGCCTTCAGCTGTGGTTTGAGGCTTTATTCCAGGGTGATGGTTGGGGAATGTATCCCAGGAAGGGGCCCAAGGATAGGATGGTGTTGTTGCCTATCGTGCAGGTACCTGGCAAATAGCATGAGGTGGCCCCAGGTTCTGGCTCCAGAAAGACTTTCTGGAAGATAAACACATAGAATGTGTCTGTACACCTTTTATTAATATCTTACGAGTTGGCTCTTTGTTTTGTTTTTGTTTTTTGGAGTTTGTAAAAAGCCAATTTACATTGAAAAGCAGAGTCATTTATTTGCCTTTCCTCTATAAAGGCCTAGGAAATATTAACCTCCTCAATCTGGAGTTTTCTATAATCTTAGGAGCAATACATTTTCTGACTGTAATAGACAATTGGGAGAAAAATGGGAAGTCCTGCTGATAATGATATAAGCATTAAATATAGTTCTGGCAAAATCAGAAGTACTGACACAGGAAGTTCTTTCTCAGAGGTCCCAGTACGTTCTGTTGCAGCTCTCCTAAGCTCAGTACTGGCCCTGAGCAGGGTCTGTTCAGACCCAGGGGAACAGAAAGTCTCCACTACAAGCTCCTCCAGGTGGGTTCAGCACCTTTTCTCTGGCCAGGTGGTGAGCTAGTGGGGCCCTGGAGTGACCCAGAAAGCTGTGGGTGGGGCCAGGGGGAGCACCTCTGGGTCAGGCCTGGCCAGGCCCGTTCCCATCCTTGTTCTTGTGTGTCTCCCGCAGGTATGTCCCGCCTCATCGAGCTCTGCAGATCGCCCTCCGAGAGGAACAGCAGTGATGCTGTGCTCGTGGCTTGCCTGGTGAGTTCCCCGTATCCCCCCGGCTTTCGCCCTGGGCTTTGGGGCTGCAGACCAGGGGCCAGGAGAACTGGCGATGCCTCGGCTGGCTTGAGTAAGCCATGAGACTTCTCTGCACTCAACTTTCCTCTTTAAAATGGTGATAAAGGTGTTTCATTTAATTCACAAAACTGTGAAGAAAAGGGATGCCTGGATGGCTCAGTCAGCCGGTTGGGCATCTGACTCTTGATTTTGGCTCAGGTCATGATCTTAGGCTCTGACTTCCCACTCAGTGGGGCACCTGCTTGTCTCCCCCTCCCTCTGCTTGAGCGCTCTCTGTCTCTCTCTCAAATAAATAAATAAATAAATAAATAAATAAATCTTTAAAAAGATGAAAGATAATGATATGAGGTCATATATGTGAAAGATGGGGGGGCTAGGGAATCCCTCACACATACTTTTAATAACCATGAACGTTTGAGGTTCTGAGGAGTCTTAACAGCAGCTCAAGACCAGGGTGGCTGGTGGGGAGAATGTTGGCAGGTGGTAGTGATACATGGTACTTGCAGCAATGGAAGGTAGGGTATGGAGGTCTCGTGTCTGTTCCAAAGGGGACACTGGGAGAGAAGCCTTCCATCCTCTTCGACAGGGCCCCTCTACTGGCACTCTTCCAGCCTCGTAGCCACCCCCCTCCCTTGTAGAGTAGGACTGGCAGCAATAGGACAGGACAGAAAGTGTTATTTGCCAAGATCTTCAACTTGAACCAAAGCAGCGCATCTCACGAGATCCCCACCCAACTTCTTGCTGCTTGGAGCCACCATGAGAGACTCAACTGTACCGATGGGAATGCGTGCTTTGTCTCTACATTCCTCCCTGCTGGGGCTGGACTGAATCCCCAAACAGAGCTGCTTCCAGTTGGAAGCGTGAAGAGGCCGGGAAACCAATGTATAAATGGGTCATTTGACTTTCAGAAGGGAGTGCCCAATTCTTGGTTGGTCCTTAAAGAACTCGAGGGGGGAAGTGAGGGATCTGGAGGGCCTTCAAGCCCCCACTTTCTCTCCGTCTCTCCCCCTTCCTTTCTCTCTCCCTCTTCCTCTCTGTAAAGCCCCCTCCACACTCTATCATTTTTTAGACGAAGCTCATCTCATTTTTGGGAGCTCCTGATAGGCATTGTATGGTTGTAGAGACCGGAGGGCATTGCGGTCAGACACACCTGTCTTGGTTTTGCCATTAACGAGCTGCGGGACAGTGAGTAGGTCACTAAGTGCCTGTAAATCTTATTCAATAAATATTTACTGAGTGATTCTGTGTGCTGGGCACACTTCTGAGCTATGGGGACACAGCTGTGTGTGTGTGTGGGAAAGACAAAGACAAACATCTCTGCTCTCATGGGACTTTGATTCTGGTACATGCAGAACAACTTTAGCTTTTTGGTGCCTTTGGTGATCTGTTGGAGCTTCTGGATCCCTTCTAAGAATAATGTTTTAAATGCATAAACCAAAATATATAGAATTAAGAAGGAATTATTACAATAATTATTGGAGTATTTATGTGATATAATTAACATATGTACTTTTAATTAACATGTTAACTAAGAGAGATAGCAGTGGGTCTAATGAGTATTATAACCTTGACTAGAAATGAGCATAAATGCTATCTGAGGGTACCTCCAGCAAGAGTTACTGGGGTATGAGAGGATCTGTGACTTTCCTTGGCACACAAGTTGCAGGAATTGCTGTGACTTCATGGTTGGTGGCTGCACTGAAGGGGAGGCTAAGCTTCAGCTGGAGGTTAGTACGTGTAACGAGGTAATGTTTTCCCCAGTTGAGAGAACTTCTTAATCCTGTCTCGCTCAGTGAGTCAAGTGGAGAGAGTTAATGCTGGGCCAACACAATCGTTGGCCCCAATCGCCATTATCTCCAACGCTCGGGACGCCCACAAGTGCCCAGCACCACGACGCCCTCAGGTTGTAGTGGGAAACCAGAAAGCTCCATGCAGGCCTGTGGCCACAATTCTTTGTCCATCCATAGTGTTAGTTTGAAATAAAACATGTACAAGGGCTTGGCCACCATCTTCAGTCACGTGAAGGACTTTTCCAATGGAAAAGGTATTACATTTCCCCTGGAGGATGGCTCATGGGATGCTGAAGAGAGCTTCTCCCTCCCTAATCGACCCTTCCTGTGGCTGCTGGGCTAGTTCTAATTTTACAGTCACGATGCTTCCATCATTGGCCCTTCCATGGTCCCCCATGATCTGTGGCCTACTGTCTACAGCCCCGTGCCTTCTGGCTCGAACACAGGGCTGGGGCCCAGATCCATCTCCTCTGTCAAGTGTCCTGGGGGATGCCTGTGGCTCAGAGACAGGGAGTACATGGGCATCTGGGCCTGCCGGCTTGGATTTTGTTATCTTCAGTGGGAGGTAGGTTATGGGATCTCGTGTGCTGGGTATTAAAAGGGGAGGGTCTTGGAATTCAAACACAGGCCTGCCTAATGCTGAAGGTCTTGGCTTTGTGGCCAGACCTTCTTGTTTTCAGTCATGCCTTCTCCCCCATGTCTTAGGGCACTGGTCTTGCTCCCTTGGCTCTTGGCAGATCTTTCTTCCCCCCCTTAGTCTGGAACCTTCTTAGGGCTGGGGACCTTTTCTAGCCCTTGATATCTCCATAGGACCTTGGCTTTGGTGACTGTTTCTTGCCTGGTTGAGGGACAGATAGACTTCTCTTCCCACCCCGAGGCCCCAGAATTGCACGTGGTGGTGATTTGGCTCCCAGAAGGGGTTCCACATTTGAGTGTGGCCCCCTGGCTGCTGAGATAGGGGCCGCTAGGAGGCTGGCCTGGCAGATGGAGTTGGAGGCTACATCTCCTGCCTTCCCCAAGGCCTTCTTCCCAGCGTCAGAGGCTCTCTTCAGGTGGAGGGAGGACATTTCAATTATTGTCTCCCACATCTGGGAGAATGGCAGTGCAGATTGCCTCGCGCAAACAGAATTGATTTTTCCTTAATGAGGCGGCTGTCAGTGGGCTGCTGGGCTTGTTTAATGCTTGGGTGTTTTCAGACTGTCTGGGACTGAGATCCTGGGATGACTGGCTGTTAACCCTCCCTGGGAAGCAGAAGCCCAGAGACAGGCTTCAGAAGGGGGAAGGGTCCTTTGAGCTCTGGGACGCTGAGGAGGGGGTGCTCTGAGTTGCTTTGGATTCCTGTCCTGCAGGCCTTCTGGGGACCCCAGGGAGATGAGGGTGTCCATTGACCTTTGTGTTTCCAGGTCTGTTTCTAGTTCATTCATTCTTTCCCTCTCCCTCTTCTCCCCTTTTATCTCCCTCTTCTCTTTCTCTCTTTCTCCTTCTCTCTCTCTCCCTCTCCTCTCTCTCTCTCCCTCTAAGAAAAGAGAACCACAGGCCAGGGGGTGCCTGGGTGGCTTAGTCAGTTAAGCGTCTGATTCTTGATTTTGGCTCAGGGCAATATATCAGAGTGGGTGAGATGGAGCCTCGCATCAGGCTGTGCTCAGCAGGGCGTCTGCTTGAGATGCTCTCCCTCTGCCTCTGCCCCTGCCCCACTTTGTCTCCCTTTCTCTCCCTCCCTTTCTCTCTCCCTCTTCATTTTATTTTTTGCTTTTCTCTCCTCCAGAGCTTGACTTCTTTCAGGAGTTTTTCTCTCTCCTTCTTTCCCCTCAGCTCTCTCCGCCCCCCCCACTCTCTCCCCTTCCTCCCTTTATGGCTCCTCACCTTCTCCTCCCTCCCTCCTGTTTGCCCCTCTCCCCCCTCCCTGGGCACTCTCGTTTTCTTTGTCACCATCTCTCTTTCTCTCTTTCTCTCTCTCTCTCTATCTCTCTGTCAGGCTTGATGTTTCTTTCACCAGCTCATCTCCGCCTCTCTGTTTTAACTTTGCCTTCCTGTCCCACTTCTCTGTTGTCTCTTTTTCTCTGTTTCTCTATTTTCTTCTTCTATCTC
Organism: Canis lupus dingo; assembly: GCF_003254725.2. NCBI lineage: Eukaryota > Metazoa > Chordata > Mammalia > Carnivora > Canidae > Canis > Canis lupus. The sequence goes on from NC_064263.1 coordinate 38,583,587, forward strand.
ATTCTCCTCGTGAGTCTGTTTTCTCTCCATTTCTTTATCTTTCCTCACTGCTCCCTCCCTCTTGCTTTATGATTATGATGTAAAATATATCAATGGCTTCCTAGGCTCCTCTGCTGAAGAACTCAGGTTCCATTTTTTACTGTGACAAGTCAAGGGTATAGAGTTATTTTTCCCAGTTGGAGCCAAGAGGAATCAGAAAGTGCTATGGAGTTCAGCCTCTGTAGCCCCTTGGGGGAAAACAGCCCCCAGGAGAGGCAGGACACACTACTGAGGGACAGTCTCCTAGAGTCTACTTCTTGCCACTAGCATTCCAAACCCCGCTCAGGTCCCTCTCCTTGATCCAATTTGAACATGGCAGCCCCTGTTCATCCAACAACCAACTTAAGCCTTCCTTTCTTTTCACTGACTTGGTGGTTTCTCAGCAATAGGTATAGGTCATGAGGGCTCATGTACTCAGTATAACCCCGTGCCCTGGGTCTGCTCCATCCCTACCGTGTGCACGGGTGTGAGGGTCCTGCAGTGGGACTGCTGCTGGGTGATCTCGGGAAGGCCCCTTTCCCTCACTGAGCCTTCATCTCCTCATTTCCAAACTGAAGATCATGACACCTACCCTGTAGTATCCTGTAAGGATTAAATGAAATACTATGTGTAGATATGCAGTAAGTATTAGTATTCCTTTTTTTTTTTTTTTTTTTTTTTGCTTTTTCTGCCATTCCAGATATTCCCTTCTCTTTGTTTCTCGGGCAAGGGCACCCCTAAGCTCTCACCTTGTTCCCTGCTGTGAACAGAAGAGGGAAGGAATTCACAGTCATTGAGCACTTAGTATGCACTGCCTCAGCGGACTGAGAGAGAGGCGGAGGTAGGTGCGCGGCCCACATTTACAGTTTCAGGTGGCTCTAGCAATAAAACTCCATTTTAAAGCATTTCATTTTTTCTTTTTTTTTAATTTAACATACATTTATTGAGCCCTGTGCCAAACCCTGTCCTTCCTCTGTGGATACAGAGAAAAATAAAACAGAGTGTCTATCTTTGAGGAGCTAAGAGTCTAGTGTGGGAGACAAACACCGAAAAACCCAGTAGCAGTCAAGGGTGAGAAGGTTCAGGTCAGCCCAGGGGCCATGAGCGTAGAGAAGAGGGAAGGACTGTCTCTGCTTCAGGGAATCAGGGAAGGCTTCACAGAGGAGATGATGGTGGGCCAGCCCTCACAGGGTGAATGTACCCGCTGGCTAGAAAAGAGTGAAGAGGGACTTTGTGCCATGGAGAAATGCTAAGCAAGGGCATGTGGACATAAAGCAGGATAGAGCACTCAGCGAGGAGTGAAATGCCCAGCACAGGGGGACCTGGGCAGTGGTGTCATTCTGCCAGCATCTGTCTTTCCCGTGCAGAATCTCCATCTCCTTCAGCTTTATGACCTTCCTTCCTCTCTCTTTCCCCTCCCATAATACTTTGTCAGAACCTTGCTGAATTTATGAATCAATATCCCTTGCTATTCTCAAGCAACTCTAGGGACCTGGAAACAAGGCTGTAATACCATTGAAGCTTCTGGTAGTTATGGTCTCTGGAATGAACAAATCTTGAACTTAAATAGTCAGTAAGTTGACCAGACTTTTTAAATAACAGATCTTTAGGACAACCAGGTTTCTGAGCTGATTGAAAAACCAAAATGGTGAGACCATTATTAAGATCATGAGGGCTTTCAGATGACATCCACCATAATGACCATGGTACAAACCAGATGACCAAGTGATAAACTTATCATAGTGACCAGGTGACCAAAAGGACCACGTCCTTAAGGTGCCAGCTGACCAAGGTGATGATTGACTCAAACTGACTGATCAATGTGCCACTTCCAGAAAAGCACCTCCCAGGGCAGTTGAAGGGAATACATGCATCCGAGCAGAGAACCTGGCCTGACCTGTGTCCTCTGTTCTATTTCTCCCCAGGCTGCTCTGCGTAGACTGGCTGGGGTCTGCCCTGAAGGCCTGCAGGACTCTGACTTCCAGCAGCTGGTCCAGCCCCGGCTCGTGGACTCTTTCTTACTCTGCAGCAACATGGAGGAGAGTTTTGTGTAGCAAGCGTGGGAGAGGAAAGACATTTGGCTCCATTCTCTTGCCCTCTCTGAGTACATACCTGTGAACACACCTGAGTATGCACCAGCTTCCTCACCTCCTTATTTATACTTAATTTATTTTTTATACAAAATGGAGAGAGGGCTAAATATTCTAGCAACACCAGCAGGCAGTGTGTAGGGCCTGGGAGTCTTCTTCGTTTTTATTTTTGACTTCTGTGACTTTTCAGTTACAGATATTGAAATGCATAATGCCTAATACGACCTATTGTCATGGGCAATTTCCCTTCATCTTGCTTTCTCTACTCTCACTATATAATCTTGCCTCATTTCCACTCCCGTTTGGAACTAGAGTATGTTCACTGCCCAGCAGTCTTTTGGCTTATTTTTTTTTTTAAACATTGGCTTACTCCTTTCTAAAAGATGTTAAATAAATTTCATAGTTGGACAGAAGACACTAGAAGGAAGGTTTTATTCTTTAATAGATGAAATCGTACAAAATGTGTCTTGTATTTTCAGATTAAATCACATCTTAGACTAAGTTCCTAATTTATAAGGTGTCATGTCACAAAATCCTTTCTAACTATTCAAACTGTGTAGAGAGTTGTATCGTTTTCACAAGTGCATGAATGCGTCAAGTTCTGAGAATTTAGTGAGAAATCAGAAAGATTTCCAAAAGTCCCCACAAACTCAGTTTCCGTATGCTTTTCTGCTCTTGTATAATTTCCTGGGGACTAGGATCCTCAGAGGAGGTGTTAGTATATGATATCTTTTTGAGAGTGTACTTGAAAGTGTGCTGGAGCTGGCTCATATCAGCTTGCAAGGGACAACTGTGAGAATGTCTCCCCCATTCTGCATTCAGTGATCTCATTTTGGTAGCCTGAGATTGGCAATGGTGAGAGTATTTACATCTCAGAAACTAGATGATGTTATAACTCAGAGATTTTTTTTTTTTCCGGAGAGCTGGTTTACCAATATCATTTCTTGAAAGTATCACAGAAATCTATAATCCTTCTGAAAGGCTTAATATCATCATAAGTGATATGATTTTATACAATTCAAGAAACATTTCTTGAATTCCTATTACTATTCTAAATGAGTTATCCTAATGTATCCTGTCCTGAGTTGAGCATGTCACTCAATTATCTTGTTTATTCTGATACTAATCACATGAGATGTCACTATACTATTAAATCACTTGCCCAAGATCACTAACTAGTAAGTGGTGCTAGGATCTGAACCCAGCAATGTCTATTAGCAGAACCTATGCTCTGAAGTCCTACGCTAGGTGACGAAGGTGACGTCAGCGTCCTTCCACCTGAAATGATGAACATAATGGTGATAGTCATAACAATAGCAAAGTTATTATACAATATTTAACATGTGCCAAGCAATTGTTTAATATCATTCTATATATTCTTATGAGTATACATTAATACATTAATATTTATTACTATATATTATTTATTAAATCCTTATGCAACTCTGTGAGGTAGTTATTCTACCCATTTTACAGATGAGGAAACAGGAAATTGCTTTTTTTTTTTTTTTTTTTTTTTTTTTACTTGAGACAACGGAGCTGATATAGTAAGTAAATGGCAGGTCCTGGATTCAAGCTAAGGTCTTCAGAGTGCTTGTGCCAAGCTTCTTCGAATAAGAGTTTTGATATATTTCACTGGGTTATGCAAATTATCTAGACATTGACACCTTTCTTCATATGATAACAAATTTTATTAGTATCACTTCTGATGTCACCATTGGCTTGAAAACTCAAACTTTATCATTGCCAACAAACACTGTCGGTTGTTGTGCTGGAGGTGACAAGCTCACTTTATTTGTTTTTGTGACAATGTCTGCCAAATATTGCAGTCTCAGTAACCATAGTTTTTCTGTCAATTATTCTCTCAAGTAAAAACAGTATTCCGTGGGAAGCAATGAGTTTCCTCTGTAATTCAAACAATCACACAAGGGCTTTTTTTCTCGAAACTGATACACATCCTAGTTCAGCACACAGCAGAAGTGCCTTAAGTGTAATTCTCATTTTAGCACCCAGAAAATGAAAAAAAAAAAAAAAGATGTCTACCGAGGGGTCAATATTTAATAAAGTTCATGATTTGTACTGCTTCACCAAGGATATTTCTAAGTGAAATTGGTCATTGAAAAAGGTACGTTAAGTGGTGACAGTAAAGAATACGATGAGTGTAAGAACAGGTTGGTACTGCTACCTTGATCATATCAAGGTATAATTTTACCTACCATTGCTCTCGTACTATTAGTACAAACAGCAACAAGTGACAAAAGGTAAATATCACATGATACTAAAGAAGACCAAAGTTGGAAGACTGACACTATGTGACTTCAAAGCTTTCTGTAAAGCTACAGCAATCAAGACAGTGTGGTATGGTTGAAAGAATAGACAAATAGATTATACAAACCGAATAAAGAGTGCAGAAACACACCCCCATAAATATAGTCAACTGATCTTTGACAAAGGAGCAAAGACAGTAAAGTGGACCAAAGGTAATCTTTCCCACAAGTGGTCCTGGGACAACTGAACATCCACATACAAAAGGAAAAAAAAAATGAATCTAGTTACAGACTTTATATCCTTCATGAAAACCCAAAATGCATCACACACCTAAATGTAAAACACAAAACTATAAAACTCTTAGAAGATAGCAGAAAATTGAGATGACTTTGGGCACAGTGATGACTTTTAGATACAACATCAAAGTCATGACCCATGAGAGAAATAGTTGCTGAGCTGGACTTTATTGAGGTCGAAGACTCCTGCTCTGCGAAAGACCATGCCAAGAGAATGAGAAGACAAGACATGACTGGGAGACAATTCTGTGAAAGACCTTTGGCAAAGGTCTCATTTCCAAATATACAAAGAACTTTTAGAATTTGACAATAAGAAAATAAACAGCCTTATTAGAAAATGAGCCAAAGACCTTGACAGACATCTCACCAAGAAGGTAGATGGCAAATGAGCAAGTGGAAAGATGCTCTATATCATGTCCTAAGGAAAATTTTAATTAAAACAATGATGAGATACTACTACACACCTATCAGAATGGCCCAAATTTGGGACACTGACAATGCCAACTTTGGCAAGGATACAGAGCAACAGGAACTTTCATTCATTATTGATGGGAAAACAAATGGTACTAGTCACATCATGAGACAGTCTGGCTGTCTCTTACAAAACATATTCTTAAAATACAATCCAGTAATCATATACCTTGGTATTTACCCAAGGTAATTAAAAATATGTCCACACAAAAACTTGCACATGGATGATTGTAGCAGCTTATCCATGGTTGTCAAAACTTGGAAGTAACACGGCCTTCAGTAGGTGAGTTGATAAATTGATACATCCTGACAATTGATGCTATTCAGCGCTAAAAAGGAATAAGCTTTTAGTCTAGGAAAAGACAAGGAGGAAGTTTAAATGCATATTACTAAGTGAAAGAGGCCAATGTGAAAAGGTTACTGTATGATTCCAATTATATGACATTCTGGAAAAAAAAATCCTATGGAGCCAGTAAAAAGGTCAATAGTTGTCAGGAGTTTGGGGGGCAGTGATAAGAGCTCAAAGGATTTTTAGGGCAGTGAAGATACGCTCTATAGGATACCTACCATATGGCAGATCATGTTATTATACACTTGCTCAAACACCAAGAGTGAACCCCAGTGTAAACCCTGGACCCTGGTTGATGATGATTGTGTCAGTATAGGCTTATCAGTTGCAACAAATGTACCACTCTGGTGGGAGATGTTGACAGTAGGGAAGCTACATCTGTGTGGGGACAGGGTGTATGTGGGAAATCCCTGTACTTTCCTCTCAATTTTGCTGTGAACCTTAAGCTAAAGAAATAAAGTCTTCATAATAAAAATAAAGAATAGGAAGAGAAGCTCCAAGACCGAGGGAACGAAGAGCCTCTTCAAAGGCGCTGGGACGCAAATGGCACAATGGAAGCTTCCAACTGAAAGTTCCTTGGGTGAGAGCACTGGGCCCCTAGGGGAACTGCAGCTCTTTCACGTCCTTTCTATGGCCATATTCAACTTCAGAACGATTACTGTACCTGTGACAACATCTTTTGTAACACCTACAAATGCATGATGTTACACAGAAGGGGAACTTTATTTAAAAATCAAAAGAGGAGGAGGAAGAAAAAGAAGCTGGACCCCAAACTCAGGCCAAAGACTTAAAGGCTTTGTTTTTCTTTTTTTCCTTTTTAATAATGTTATTCGGAAAGAGAGAACTTTTGAAAAAGAACATTTGAAAGTGGGAATGAAAGGGTGACATCAAGCCACGATGGAATTTATAGTTAAAATCCACAGTAGCAGGAGAGCGCCTTGCCCTTCCTCTGCAGGCTGCAACGGGTGGGAGGCAGGACGGTGTGACGTGGTCTCAGCCGAGGAGACCCTCCACGTCCCTCCATCCCACAGCAGCCTGCAGTGCAGATCGGGGGCTGGCTGTGTCTGTGACGGCTCCTGGGCTCCCAGGGGCAGGGAATCCCTCTCCAGGACTCAGGGCCAGGTGGGCAGGAAGGAGCCTTTCCTTCCAGCTCAGTGGAGCTCAGTGGCTCCACCTGAAGTTCGCCCCCGGGGCCAAGCGAATGCTGATCCCATTGAGTGTGGGCCTCTGCCTGCAGTCATTTTGCCATGTATCCCCTCTCATAATTCTCACATTTGTGAATTAGTTATTACTGTTAATATTCCTATTTATACCTTCCATTACAGATGGGAAAATGAGGCTTGGAGAGGTTAAGTAATGCTGCCAAAATCGAATTGTTGAGACAGATGCAGGCATTGAACCCACGTCTGTCTAACTTCAGACGTTTGTTTACTGGGAAGAAAGCAGGCACTTAGCATGAGGCCCCTATTAGAAGGTAGATACAGCTCTGGACTTTCGAAGAATCTTAATCCTTCAGCAAACATACCATAAGGGTCTGCCCTGCGGCCCAGGAAAGAAAAGTAAAAATGAGTAAGTGCTGGGATTACTTGTGGTTTGAGTTGTCAATAAGCCAGTGCCCTTAGAAAAGCTGTAAAACATGATGGTTAAAACAAATATGAGCTCCACAGCCTGTTTCATTTTGAATCCTGGCTCTACCCCTTACTCACTGTGTGACTTTAAGCAAAGGCACATAACTTCTCTGTGCCTCAGTTTTCTCGTCTGTAAGATGGGACAAGGATAGTGCCTTAATCATAGAGCCCTTGTGAGAATTAAATGTATTAAGACATGGAAAAGGCTTAGAATAATGCCTTATGACCAATGCTCAATAAATGTGGCTGCAGTTATCATCCCCCAAAACCCACCTTTGCATCTATTCAGTTGCCTGGTCCCTCTTGACAGTGCCTCAAATATAAACCCATAGTGTATTAGGAACAGACTTTAATCCTGCAAAGGATGTAGGGACTATCTAGTCCCATCTCTACATCCTACACTTAGGAGTAACAAGACTTGCCTAGAATTACACAGCAAATTAATGGAAGAGTTGGGACTTGGAACCAAGAAATTACACCTACTATCACCAGAGCTGGCATTTTTGGAGCACCTGTTCTGTGCCAAGGCACTGTAACATACCTGACTTCACGAAATCTCTAAAATGACTGTGTTAAGTAGTCATTATTAATCCCCTCTTATGAATAAGGAAACTGAGGTTTAGAGAGATTTTATATCTTGCCCAACGTCACATAAATGGCCATGGAAAACGACTATCTGGCCCCAAAGCCGTGATCATAACACTTTGGCGCACATACATTTTATTACATCCACGTGCACATAACCCCAAACACCATGCTTCGTCTTAAAAATAAAAGTACAAAAAAAATAAATAAAAGTACAACGTTTTATCAAATTCTAAACTTTCTCCTTATTTGAGAAAAAATAGTTTTCATTTTTAATTAAATACTTTTTAAGCCCTGACACTTCTTAAAATGGCAGTAACGGATACGAAGATTAATTTCAGAGGGAAAGAGAATAGGAGTGAGACAATGAAATACAACTTAATCAAAATAGAAATCCCAGGCAGTTCCTGATCAATACCAGTAAATTGTCTAAAACAGCTACTCTTTCGTCTAGTTTCAGAATAAAGCATCAAAGAAAAATCAAAGTAGATGCTCTGTGTTATCAATTCCATTTTTAAAGCAATGACAGCCTTTGAAAACAATTGTTTTAAAATTCCTTTTTGCTAGAGATTTCTGATGGTCCCTTTGTAGAGATCCTATTATGTCTATACCCTTAGAGTGTGTGTCTGTGTGTGCGTGTGTGTGTGTGTGTGTGTGTGTGTAAGATAGGGGGGTGGAGATTGTCTCTGACTTGAGACCCTGCAAGGAAACCATGGGGTCCAAATAGAAATCCATAGAAAAATCCATAAAGGGCTATTTGCATGTTTTCAAATTTTGGATCACATGAAAACAAGAATCTGGTCAGTTTACCTACAGCATTTACATGCCATTTTCTTTAAAGTTTGTGGCTTCTCTTCCACTTTGAGACTGGGTTAGTCTCACTGAGCCATGCTTCCACCACCAGCCTGAAAACAGTCACTTCTCCCATTCCTGCAGGCCACAGGGACCTCTTTGACAGCCAGGGACGTGGGTGTGACTACTTATGAGTGAGGTTCCTCAGGCTTCCACCCTCAGGGAAGGTCAGTTGGGGAAGAAGCTTTCAGGGTGTCTTTCAGCTCCATCTTGTGGGCTTGGCTGCCCCCCACTGCCCCGAGCTGTGTTGCACTCTCTGCTAAATCCACTCTTGCTTTGGGTACAAGGTGGGGGAGGAGCATGCTGTTTTCAGGGGTCTTTGAAAAATTTATTCTTTAGACTTCATACACATTAAAATGTAATAATGACCTTACCTATATGACCTATACGTTTAGAGTACTTTTTTTTTTAAAGATTTTATTTATCCATGAGAGACACAGAGAGAAGAGAGGCAGAGACACAGGCCGAGGGAGAAGCAGGCTCCCTGCAAGGAGCCCAATGTGGGACTTGATCCTGGATTCCGGGATCACACCCTGGGCCAAAGGCAGATGCCCAACCGCTGAGCCACCCAGGCGTCCCCGTTTAGAGTACTTCTAAAGTTAAAAGTTCACTGGGTGTTATACTATATGTGGCAAATCAAATTCCAATAAAAAAATATACACAAAAAAAAGGTTCATCTGGGGCGTTCCATTTAGATGGTTATGAGAATTGCTTCATACGACCCACCTAAGGTAATTCGCTCGCCTTGGACCTGGGTGGCACTTTCCTTATGGAGATCCATAGAATTTCCAATTTTGAACAAGACATTTAAAAGGCATATAGCGGGGCATCTGGGTGTCAGCAGTTGAGTGTCTGCTTTTGGCTCAGGTCATGATCCCAGTGTCCTCCCTGCAGGGAGCCTGCTTCTCCCCCTCCTTATGTCTCTGCCTCTCTCTCTGTGTCTCTCATGAATAAATAAATAAAATCGTTAAAAAATAAACATAAAAAACTAAAAGGCATATAGCAGGCAAGAGAAGTGAAGGTCTTTCCTTAAAACTCACATCCAACCTCATTTCTCCCCTCCAAAAGATAAATCCCATCTGATTTTCCAGCATTTTCCTCAAGGGTCCCAGTATCTGGGAATGACATGGAGTTCTCTTAGGGGTTCCTTCAGATAATGACAAAGATGTAGGGACACAAAAGCAGAAGGTGCTCACGGGTGTCAGATGTCACGCCATCAAACAGGAAGAAATGGCCCTGGGTGAAGGCAGCCAACCTCTCTGAGGTCCCTCATCAGGAAGGCTCCCATCACCCCATCCATGCTGGCACCTCTGAGTCAAATGACCAGTGGACATTTTCACTTTTTCTAAGAGCTCAACCAGGATGGCCATGCCCTCGTCTATCTCCTGGCCCCTGAGTTTGACGGCCACGTGGAGTACTCACACGTGCTTTCTCTCTTCCCCACGATTGGTCACATGTGTGTCCTTCAGCTCTGCTGTGTCTTCTGCCTTTAAGATCAAGGCCTCCTTCACTTTGCTGAACCTCAGCTGAGTCCTGGCTCGGGCAAGGGAGACCCCAGAGAAGTAGCTGAGGCTTGGGGAGGCTCACTTGCAAGAGACATAGGAGCCAGTTTGGAGCTTTCATGTTGCCACTTAATTTCTTTTTGTAGAGTTGGCTTCTCACTAGGATTATTGAGCAAAGCACAGTGGGGTCAACCTCCTTCCCCAAAGACCATTCTAGGAGAGTCGGGGAATGGGACACAGAGCTCATCTCCAGCATGTGCCTTCATCCTCCTGGCATGTCCCATGGGCCGGGGACCCCTAGCTGTCACCCCAGGGCTCTCTCAAACCAAACTCAAATTTTTAATACTTATTCATCAATTAAAATATCCTCCTTCTCTCTTTTGTTGTTTACCCATATTCCCCAACAGTTACGTGGCTCTCCCCCTGCTGCCAGAAAATTCCCAAATGATGGGAAAACCCTCAGGCCTGAAATCATGTAATTACAGGATCATAAAATACAGCTAAAGATCCACATGATCTTGACAAGGACTAGAACCAAAGGACTCATGCGTGTCGTTCAAGCCAAAGACTTGCTGTTATTTGCTGTTATTATTTGCTGATCAGGTGACATTTTGAACCTTGTAGATATTTTATATTTCAGTATAAAATTACACTAAATTTAATTTAAATATTAATGCATGGGAAGTGAGATGGGTTAAATTTTTTTTTATTTTTTAATTTATTTTTTAATTGGTGTTCAATTTACTAACATACAGAATAACCCCCAGTGCCCGTCACCCATTCACTCCCACCCCCCGCCCTCCTCCCCTTCTACCACCCCTAGTTCGTTTCCCAGAGTTAGCAGTCTTTACGTTCTGTCTCCCTTTCTGATATTTCCCACACATTTCTTCTCCTTTCCCTTACATTCCCTTTCACTATTATTTATATTCCCCAAATGAATGAGAACATATAATGTTTGTCCTTCTCCGACTGACTTACTTCACTCAGCATAATACCCTCCAGTTCGAGATGGGTTAAATTTTGATCCCCCACCCAAAGTCATACACTGAGGTCCTAACCTCAGTGCCTCATTATTTGGAAATAGAGTCATTGCAAACGTAATTAGTCAAGGTGAGGTCATACTGGAATAGGGTGAGCCCCTGACTCAATATGACTGGGGACCTTGTTGAAGGAAGAAATATGGACACAGAGGAATGCAGGGCGAATGCCATATGAGGGTGGAGTTTTGCTACCGTAAGCCAAGGAACTAGCAGAAGCTAGAAGCGAGGCCTGGAATGGATCCTTCGAGCATGGCCCTGTGCACACAATGGTCTCTGGGGTCTCGACTCCAGAACTGAGAGACAATAAATGCCTGTCATTTAAGCTAATCAATTTGTGGTATTTCACAGTGGCAACCTGAGGCCACTAACACAGGTGGGAAGGATACACCTGAACTTCAAGAGAATTCTTCTCCTGGGAAGGAAGTGGCGGGGATGAGATTGAGGAGGCATATAAAGACCTTTATTACATTAATAATAACATAAAAGATCTGCAGTATTTATGGTAAAATCTTACTATTAATGAACCTGGGTAGTGAACACATGGATGCTTGTATATTATTCTCTGTACTTTCCTTAATATGTAAAGTGTCCCAAAATGCATCAAAAAGCTATTTAGAGGGGTGTATGAGCACACTTATGGCAAGCATTGTATGCTGTCCCTCGTTGCCCATTCTAAAGCTGCAATAAACCCAAAGCCCTGCCCTGCCTCTAGCGCTGAAGGGGAAGAGGCTGAAGACGAGGAGAAATCCAGGGGGGCTGTGTGGGGGAAACCAGATAGCTGGCACAAATGCGATTTAGTTTTAGAAGCAGCCACCTATTTACTTGTTAGTCCCTTGAAGGTTCTTTATAATTGAGACTGCATCATTCATCTTGCTTTGGGGTTGAGATGTAAGGTCAGAGTTTTACCAATTAGAGCAGCAGATCCTTATGGAAAATAGTGTCTCTGAAGCTAAAGCTCGCACAATACCCTGTGTGGACACAGCTCTTCAGGGCAGGGAGTGATGCCATTTGATGTGTTAATACTCGACTTGGAGACATGCAAGAATTCATACTGACATCTGCTGGACCTTTTGAACACTTCCTGGTCTGAGTTAGAACCAGGAATTCTGGAGCACAGCCCCCCCGACAGGCTGCGGTAGGAGCTCTCTGCCCTGGGGCGGGTCTGGTAGCAGGCTGGATATGCAACTTGAAATCAAATTTAAGATCTTTTGCTCATTGTACACATTTCGCATAATGTGTCCCTGACAGAATGAGGCAGGACATCTAGGGTATAATTAACAATCACTATTCTATGACAGCCTCAGCAACACAAATGCCAATTTGCTTGTCAAATTCCAATGCTGAGAGGAAGGGGCCATGTGGTAACCATACAAAATAGAGTCCTTTTTGTTTCGAGGCCCCAACTCAGCAATCGCTCTTGCTCTTGTGGAGCTGGAAAGGAAATCTTGTCTGATTCTGGTCCCCTGGGCTCTCGGTGTCAGTTCACTGTCTGCACATCTCTCTGGAATCAAATTCCAAACCCACTGGGTTCTATGGGCCCTTGTGGGAGTCAGGAAAGGTATCAGTGGAGGCCCAAGAACCAAAAAGAGGCAATTCAGAGAACTAAACCCAGCTCCTTTGCTTGGGGCATGCAGGGTGCATGGCGATTAAAAGCTCTAAGAGGCATTGGATTTTGTTGTTGCTTAATAAAGACAAGAAAGTGAATTACTACTTGATAACTGTGGCTTGTTTGACAGGGAGATTTCTATCTACAAGTGGGATTATCTTTGAAAATTAATGAAAGGAATTCCCTTTCATTCCCTTGCAGTATAAACGTTAAAAGCTATTTCTGTAGATAATAATGAAATTACTTTTTCTTTCCCCTCTTGTAAAGAAACTACGGATCATGACACAAATATCTAAATGTTTATCCCTTCTACCCCATAGTCTCCCAATATAAAAAAGAGCTGTATGATTTGAGTTAAAATTAGATTTCAAAGCAAAGTTCACTCCTATTTTTCTACTATTGGATGGAAGTCAGTTTTCAGATCCACTCTGTTTAAGAGACATGATGAAGGAAAAGGGATAAAATTGATCAAGGTGCTTGACACTTTATGTGCATCCTTGGATTTTATTTTTAAAGGATATTATTAGGCGCTTTCTACAGATGAGACACTTTGTGTCAAAGAGGTTCAATAGTTGGCCCTCAATTTCATGACTAGCAAGCAACAAATCCAGGATAGGAACCCAGTTTCGTGGGACTCAAAAGCCCATGCTCTTTCTCTTCTAGAATATTGTCTGTACTTGATTATAATTGCTGGAGGCAAACACTTGCCAAATTCTCTTTTGTGCACCTAAGCAATTGAAATACATATATTCTTAGTGTTCAGAATCAAATCCTTTCTCTGCGCTCTCATGTGGGAGAGAAGTAAAAGGTGAAAACGGCAGAGTAATCAATAGGCAAAAAGTTGATGGGAACGGAGGTGGAGCTTTGGCTGGTGGGCACAGATCCTATAAGTGTGGGGCAGTGGGGAGGACGCTTCCTAACCCAGCCTGACAGGGGGAGGCCCGGCCCACACTCCCAAGGCCCCGAGTCCTGCTCAGTGTTTGACCTGAGATGCCAGAGGCAAGTTTCTAACCCAGTCTTCCCTTCCAGGACATAGGGTAGTAACTGTAAATATCACCTGGGTCACTCCATCTACTGTGCTTTTGACTAGGTTCTTTTATTTATTTTAAAAATATTTTTAAATTTATTTCATAGACAGAGAGAGAGAGAAAGAGAGAGAGAGAACAAGCATGAGCCAGAGGAGGGGCAGAGGGAAAAGCGGATTCCCTGCTGAGCAGGGACCCCGATGTGGGACTCGATCCCAGAACCCTGGGATCATGACCTGAGCTGACGGGAACCACTTAACTGATTGAGCCATCCAGGTGCCCCCAGACTGGGTTCTTTAAAAGACAACAATAGAATGCAGCAGAGAAGCATGCATATAATGAAGCGTGTGATCAAATGTATTTCTTTCATAAATGGTTAGTCCCTCTTCTTGATGTCATAGGACAGAATGCAGGTATATGTGCCATCTAGATCCAGATATAAATCCCTGCTAAGCCACTTACTATTTAATCTAGGACTATTTCACATCGCGGCAACATATCCGTAAAATGAGAATAACACCAGCTCACAGGGTTGTTGTAAGAATTGGAAACAATATACGGGATGTGTCTAGGACAGGGCCCAGCACACTGAAGGTATAGAACAAAATGTGGGTTGTTACTGCATTTTAAAATTATGTATTTAAAATGATTATTGTGTTCTATTAATGTGGTAGGGCCTGTGATGGACTCAGGGACAAAAAAAAAAAAAAAAAGGAAGAATAGGGAATCTGCCCCTTGGAGCCTGTGAGCAGTGTACCTCCAGTATCAGAGCTGGACACATACCGGGTCCCGAGGACAGGATGAGACAGGTCCCGAGACTGAGGTCAGGGCACAGTGTTCCGGGAGCACCTTTTACGCTTGATTATTAGTTAATGTAAATATAATTTCATATATATATATATATTTTATATATATATAAAAGCTGCACATCCTATAGGGCCTAAAGACATCAGGGGCCTATTGCTTCCGCCAACGCACTTCAGGAGAATAAAGCTGTAAGCCAGGAATCTCGAGGCCAACGGTGGAGATTAGATATTATTTCACGTATCAACTCTGATCACTGGTAGTGGTCTCCTGCGCAGATACACTGGCAGGAATCCTGAATAAGGAGGGAAGCATACCCTTCTCTCGGGGACGGTGTATCAGAGTGGTGTTACCTGCATCATGGAATTGTTGTTGGGAATGAATGAGTTAATTTAGTAAAGAGCTTAGAATAGGGGCACCTGGGCAGCTCAGTTCATTAAACATCTGCCTTTGGCTCAGGTCATGATCCCAGGGCCTGGGATTGGGCCCCACATAGGGCAGGCTCCCTGCCCAGCCGGGAGTCTGCTTCTCCTTCTCCCCACTCCCCCTTGCTTGCGCTCACTCTTGCTCTCTATATCAAATAAATAAATAAAATATTTTGTAAAGGAGCTTAGAATAGTGATGTATTTTGCTATTATTATTATTTATTATTATCAACATTAATTAGTAATCCCTGCTGGGGCTGAGGGAGGGAGGAGTAATGTAAGAAACGTCAGTATTTACCATCTGTTTCTGAGGCATTGTTACTAGCCCTGATCTGAGCTCTCTCCTCCTGCCATATTCTGAATTTTGAGTTAAGTGTTAAGGGTTGTCAGCCCTTCCTGCACCCTGCTAGTGCACATTCCCTTTCTCAGCCTTGGTAAGTCCACTCCACTGTCCTCCATCAGAGCCAACACCTAGCAGCTGACTTCTCACTCTTTGGGCAACAGCTCAAAGTCCAGGCTTCAAAGTACAAAGGAACACAGTCCCCACCACCGAAACCTTTGCTTGGCTCCTTTCAGCTGTTTGGTACTGAATTAATCACCTGTTTTGTACTAGATTCTTTGTACACATCTCCTCTGGTACTTTGAATGATCTGACAAAGATGTGCTTATAAAGGAGGAAATGAAGACTGAGAGAATTTGAGTGGCAGGTCACGGATGGGGGAAGACCTGGGATGCAAACCTTGACATGTTGGGGCTCGAAGGCCATGCGTCTTCCTTTCTTACCAAATGGCTGCATTCTGGAACCTACTGCTGCAGCACTTGGTTCCAGCACAAGTTAGGATACAGAACTTGGCAGTGTTTGTCCCGAGGAATATCAGGAGTGATGGGGAAGTTCACGGGAGCTCCTAGAAAAGAAACAGGCGATGATTGACCAGGTGCCCCCGGGAATGACAGACTCACCCACCTGTGTGCCTCGCATGTGGCTCAGGTGCACTGATTTGGATCCGCAGAACAGATGGGATGGGGAAGACTCAGAACTGCAGAGCAGGTGTGGTGGGAATGTCAGGCACAAGAGGAGCAGTGGCACTGGGCCTCCATGGAGGGGACGGGCAGGACCAGCTCCTTGAAGCAGACAGGTGAGTCTCTCCTCATCTCTGGAGTGCAGGCCAGGCCCCCATCTTGCTGGCTCCGATGGCCTCAGAGGACACCCACAAGAGAGAAGCAAAAAGGCAGGTGGTAGCTTGTGCTCCCCCTTGGGGGAATGAATCTTATAAAAGGGCAAGAGCGCCTGGAACTTCCATTTCCAGCAGTGTGCCAGATACGGGCACCCTGATTGGCCCTCACTGAAAACAGGGTATAAATTATAGACAACATCTTATTACAGGCTCTAATGAGCTGGCAAGAGAATAAGAAGCTATGAACCAAGTGAAAGTAGAAACCCAAGAGGCAGGCTTTTACCAGGAGGGCATTTGCTAAACCAGATAAAAAGGAGCCTCGCATGGTACTGCTGAATTAAGACCAAGTCCAGAACGTGCCTGGAGCAGCACAAAGTGGGGGCTCTAAAGAATTGCACCCTCAGTGTAAGGATGAACTAGAAAGAAGTCCGAGCCTCCAACCCAGGAGGGTGGAAGGAAAAATGCTGGGCTTGGTTCCAGGCACCGATACAAGGAAGTGTGTGCCACCAGATGGCGCTCACACGAATTTGCAGTCGATTCACATTGTTTGGGTGATTCCAAAAAGAAAGAAGGACAAACATTATATGTTCTCATTCATTTGGGGAATATAAATAATAGTGAAAGGGAATAGAAGGGAAGGGAGAAGAAATGGGTAGGAAATATCAGAAAGGGAGACAGAACGTAAAGACTCCTAACTCTGGGAAATGAACTAGGGGTGGTGGAAGGGGAGGAGGGCGGGAGGTGTGGGGGAATGGGTGAAGGGCACTGAGGGGGGCACTTGACGGGATGAGCACTGGGTGTTATTCTGTATGTTGGCAAATTGAACACCAATAAAAAATAAATTTATTATTTAAAAAAAGGAAAAAAAATAAAAACAAAAAACATTAAAAAAAAAGAAAGAATGAGAGAAATCTATCTATCTATCTATCTATCTATCTATCTATCTATCTATCTATCATCTATCTATCATCTCCAGGTCAAGGATTTTGATTAAAGTCGTTCTTTAATCAGATAAAAATACAATTCTCTGTGAAAGAAACAATTTCAAAGGCCTCAGAGCATTTCTACAGATCAAGTTCTAAGATAGATGAAGTCAGTCAAAAAAAAAAAAAAAAAAAAACCCATGTGAAACACAAAGCAATAAAGCACTTTGAGAAAGGGCCAAAACAACGGCAGAAAGAACCAGACCTACACTGAATATAGATATTTGAATCACCAAATCCAGAATAGAAATAAGAATATTTATTTTTTTAGAGAAATAAAAAGAGGATTCACAACATTTGAAAAGAGCAAGACTATTATAAATAACCAAATGGATTTAAAATAGAAACCATAAAACTTCTAAAAGAAATTTTAAAAATAAAGTGAAATGAGAATTCAATAGATGGTGTTTGTTTTGTTTTGTTTTTTAAAGTAAGCTCCATGCCCAACCTGGGACTTGAACTCAGGACCGTGATACCAAGAGTCACTTGCTCCATAGACTGAGCCAACTAGGCACCCCTCAATGGATGATTTAAAAATCACATTAGAAACTGCTGAATAGGGGCACCTGGGTGGCTCAGTTGGTTAAGCATTTGCCTTCAGCTCAGGTCATGATCTTGGGGTCTTGGGATAGAGTCCTGCATTGGGCTCCCTGCTCAGTGGGGAGCCTGTTTCTCCCTTTCCTTCTGTTCCTCCCCCTGCTTGTGCAATCCCTCCCTCCCTCTGTCTCTGTCAAATACATAAATAAATTCTTAAAAAAAGAAGCGCTAGTGAACCGATGAACTGGAAGATATATAAGAGATATCTGAAAAAAGTGTACATGGAAGAGACTTTGATAGGGGCACCTGGGTGGCTGAGTTGGTTAAGTGTCTGGCTCTTGGTTTCAGCTCAGGTCATGATCTCAGGGTGGTGGGATCGAGCCCTACGAGCCCCAAGTCAGGCTCTGTACTCAGCCTGGAGTCTGCATGTCCCTCTCTCCCCATCTGCCTCTCTCCTTTGCCCTCTGCCCTGTGATCGCTCTCTCTCTCTCTCTCTCTCAAATAAATACATACATTTTTTAAAAAAGAAGAAGAATCTTTGGTGGACAATGTGGAAGAGAGGTCAAGAAAAAAGAAAAATGTCAATAGGCTCCACATATGTTGAACTGGCATTCTAGTAGAGGACGAAAGAATGGGGCAGTGATTATATTTGAAAAATATCAGAGCTCAAGATTTTCCAACACCGACGGAAGATATCACTTCCTCACTCAGAAACTCTTATCGATTTCCCAGCAGGACAAATGAAAAGAAATCCACATGAAGACATATAAAAATAAAACCACAGAATTTCAAAGACAAAGACAAGATCTTACAAGTAGGGAGGGGGGCGAGAAAGATGATAACTCCTAACAAAAATGATCATTAGGACAACAGCTTGTTTCTCCACAGCAAAAAGGAAAGCCATCAGTGGAATGCTATTGTCAATGTATTGGTTTTCTACTGCTGTCACAACAAATTACCACAAATTTAGCAGCTTGAAACAACACAAATGTACTGTCTCGCAGGTCTTTGGGTCAGAAGTCCAGGCGGACAGCTGATTTCTCGGCCCTGAGTTATACAAGACTGAAACCAAGGTGGTTTCAGGTGGCCTCTAACTGGGAGGCCAGGGGAAGGCACCATTTCTTGGTGCGCTGTGGTGGGTTGGGACCATCCAGTTCCCAGCAGACGTAGAGTGAGGACTGGTTTCTTTGCTGGCTGTCAGCTGGGGGCTGCCCTCAGACCCTGGAGACCTATCTCTGCTCCTTGAACGTGGGTCCTTAGGCTTCAGAGCCAGCCACAGAGCTGCTCATTCTTCTCATGCATGAACCTGTCTGTCTTCCTCTTTGCTACATCTCTCTTCCTCTTCTGTGTATCTCTGACTTTCTTGGCTTGTAAAGGCCCTTGCGGTTGGATTGGACTCACCTGGGACTCACCTGGACACTCTCCTTTTTTTTTTTTTTTAAAAGATCAATAAACTTAATTATGTTTGCAAACTCCCACTTGCCATGTAAGGTAACCTACTCACTAGTTCCTGGCAATAGGTCGAGGACATCTTTAGAGGGGATGTTATTTTGCCAACCATGTATTGAGAGAAAATAACTACTTGCTTGGAAAGCTTTTTCAAGAATAAAGGGGGCATGGCACTCTTGGATGAAAAATAACTAAGGGAATTTATCATCAGCCTTCACTAAAGGGAAATCTAAAGAATGTGCTGTAAGTGGAAGGAATGTAATCCTAGAAGGAAAATCTGGGAATGAAGAAATGAAAAGGACAGTAAGTGACAAATATGTGGGTGAGTCTTGAACATTGTGTAAGATAACAGTAAGTTTTGTGAATGTAGGTGGGGTGGATTAGACACATTGTAAAGCCTTTATGAATGTTCTCTGCATGCAAACAAACTTTTTAAAAAAAAGATTCTTATTTATTTGTGAAAGACACACACAGAGAGAGAGAGAGAGAGAGGCAGAGACATAGGCAGAGGGAGAAGCAGGCACCCTGCGGGGAGCCCAATGTGGGACTCGATCCTGGGACCCCAGGATCACACCCTGGGCCAAAGGCAGGCATTAAACCACTGAGCCACCCAGGGATTCCCACAAATTTACTTCTATAAAGGATGTCTTTCAAGTTGACCTCCAAGCCGACCTCTGCAGACCTCTTCTTCATTATCAATCATTTTTTTTGTGTGTTATCTATGTTAGGTTTTGAAATCAAAATTATGCTATCCTCTTAATAGAAGTGATGTGTTTCTTTCTAGAATAACTTTTAAGATAGGAATACTTTGAATAATCAGTAAAATTAATCAATGAGACCATTCAGGATTCTTTGTGAGATTTTTAAAAGTTTTCAATTCAATTTATTTAAGGGTTATTGGACTATTCACCTTTTTTTTTTTTTCCCCTACAGTTTTGGTAAAGTTTTTCCATAGTCGGGTTTTTTTTTTGGGGGGGGTGGCAAGAAAGATGATAGGTTTTTGTCATTCATGTCTCTTTTACTGGCACACAAATTTCAGAATATCTCCTTATTATTTTTTTTTAAATTCTACTGAATCTGAATTACAAACCATTCTTTATTTCTAGAATCTTTGAACTTTTATTTCTTATATTGATCAAGTTTGCCAGAAGTCTACAAATTTTATTCAGTGTGTTCCGGAACTAATTCATGGTTTTGCATAGTCTTTCAATTTTGTGTTTATTTTATATTTTATTTTAAAAAATCCTTATTATTCCTTTAGTGTGGTATTTTTAATTTAATTAAAATTTAATTTAATTTTTAATTTTCTTTAACTTGTAATCTTTCTCTATCCTTATATTTTTTTTTAACATTTATTTTTTTTTTAATTTTTATTTATTTATGATAGTCACACACAGAGAGAGAGGCAGAGACACAGGCAGAGGGAGAAGCAGGCTCCATGCACCGGGAGCCCGACGTGGGATTCGATCCTGGGTCTCCAGGATCGCGCCCTGGGCCAAAGGCAGGCGCCAAACCGCTGAGCCACCCAGGGATCCCTCTATCCTTATATTTTATCAATATTTTTATTTTTCAGTCATCGTAGTAAAATGTATATAAAACTTAGAAGTGCATAGCTTTCATCTAAATAAAATTTTCCAAGAGGCTTGTGATTCTCTAGGCTAGAAGTTCCTGCAGGTACTCAGAAGCAGAGTCTATCAGGCCCAAGACCACAGACAGAAAAACTTGATATTTGTCCAAGTTCTGACATGATTTCCTGGAACAGAGAGATGTTCCACCAGAATACAGGGATGAAGTTTCATTCTTTTTTTTTTTTAACTTTATTTACTTATGATAGTCATACAGAGAGAGAGAGAGAGAGAGGCAGAGACATAGGCAGAGGGAGAAGCAGGCTCCATGCACCGGGAGCCCAACGTGGGATTTGATCCCGGGTCTCCAGGATCGCGCCCTGGGCCAAAGGCAGGTGCTAAACCGCTGTGCCACCCAGGGATCCCAGGGATGAAGTTTCAAATGCTTCTTAGACGTGGAGAAAAACTAAGAATCTACCCAAGAGTCAGTTTTATCCTTAGTGGTAGATTATTTGTATTTTTGGAGAAGGGAATAAATTATTTAGAATAAAGACCTTTCTAGAATAAGACCAAGGACATGGACATGGCAATTTGTTGTATAGTTTCTAAAGTTATTCGTCAGTGAAAAGGTGGAGTCCAATCCACAGTCTCATGATAAATATAAGGAATGGCCCTTTAAATCACAGGAAAAGAGATTTGCACATCTATACATCATTAAAAAGAGCAGATGACCCAGCAATTGCACTGTTGGGGATTTACCCCAAAGATACAAATGCAATGAAACGCCGGGACACCTGCACCCCGATGTTTCTAGCAGCAATGGCCACGATAGCCAAACTGTGGAAGGAGCCTCGGTGTCCAACGAAAGATGAATGGATAAAGAAGATGTGGTTTATGTATACAATGGAATATTACTCAGCTATTAGAAATGACAAATACCCACCATTTGCTTCAACATGGATGGAACTGGAGGGTATTATGCTGAGTGAAGTAAGTCAGTCGGAGAAGGACAAACATTATATGTTCTCATTCATTTGGGGAATATAAATAATAGTGAAAGGGAAAACAAGGGAAGGGAGAAGAAATGTGTGGGAAATATCAGAAAGGGAGACAGAACGTAAAGACTGCTAACTCTGGGAAACGAACTAGGGGTGGTAGAAGGGGAGGAGGGCGGGGGGTGGGAGTGAATGGGTGACGGGCACTGGGTGTTATTCTGTATGTTAGTAAATTGAACACCAATAAAAAAAAAAAAAAAAAAAAAAAAAAATAAAAAGAGCAGATGAGATACTCCAATACTAATAGAAGGGATAAAAGAGATTTAAATACCACTGTTCTTCAATGAAGCATCATCTGATACTCTTCAAGGCCCAGTCTGATGTTTTAAAGGCTGTTATAAGCATTTCCAGGCACATTTCTACTACTAAGAGAAGAGGGAAACAGGATGGTTTTACCATATATCACACCAAACTAAGGCCAAAAGTAGCACCTTGCCAACTGTTCATCAGAGAGATATCATCAAGGTCATGATCCTTGGTGGGGTGGAATGTGGTAAGATGTTTTATAAGGTAGTTTGGATATCTCCATAGGACCAGAAGATCTACATAATGTGTCTAGGTAATTCCTTGGATTTTTTTTCTCAAAAAGAGTAGAAGAATAAGACTTCACAGTTTTTGCATCAATGATACGGAATTTTGGAATACAGTAGGGGAAGTACTATAAAATGGGATATTGATTATTCCTTCACTAATGAGACTACACCAAGATAAGACTAAGTAAATAATACGTTAAGAATATTTAAATATAAAATGTTAAAAAACATTTCTTAAAGGCCCCATTGGAATAAATGGAAGCCCTTACCAGCCTCTATTTTGGGCACATATGCTTTAGAAGGAAAGTTCAGAGTTGGATCCGGCTTCAATAAAACATGCCACGTTCATTCACCAGAGTGTGCCAAAGAAGAAATGTGTATAACAGTTATCAAGGAAGCATTGAAATAGACAAAGGCAGCTGTGGATTCATATGCTCCAGATGTTTCTTAGGGAGTAGTGGAGGCATCCTGCATTCTCCAGATCAGCTCTTGACCCACATTTTAAATTACAGATCTAAAGGATGTGTCACACTTGTGTTCATTTTTGGTCAGGGATGAAATTCAAACAATGGATGACATGATGTGATTTCAAAGAGGCACTTTGCACATGATTCAAGCTTTGAATGTCAGAGACACACATTAGAACGGAAACTTTTACCGATGCCTTCGGAACTGCACCGGCCTTTATAGGGATCTGTTAACAATTTTCAGATCGCTTATTGTTATGTGCATTTAATTAAAATGAGACTTCCTGATGATTATGTCCATCATATGTGAGGAATGGATCACTAAATTTTACAAAGAGTAAGCTAAGAAGGGCAAGTAGAACTATTTTTAAATGGGTGGAACTAGAGGCCAGAAGAAAGGCCAATATGTTCCCCATATACTTTGGCTGCCATTGCAGAACTATATAAATCCATTATATAAATGTACATAAAAATCCCACATCGCATTGATATAAAAGTACTCTATTACAGTTGCCAAGACTAGTGAGCCACGCAGTGTTCTAGTACACACAGCAACTGGGCGGTTTGAACATTGTTCATTATGAATTGGAAAAGGTCCCAGAAGAAAGATACATCTTTCCACATATATTCCAGAAGTCCCAGTTGTAACTCCAATCCACTCTCCCAACCACTTCATATAATTTTAAAAGCAAATTGAGAAAAGAAATATTTCATGATTGGGTCCAAGCATGGGGAAGGGGTGATCCTCAGAGACAGTGAGCTTCATGCTACTTCAGAGTCTTTGTTAATTTATTAAATAAAAGATGGATACCATTTTCTATAATTTCCTTTTTTTTGGTATGTAAATTCAGATTTCTATCTAGTATCATTTTTCTTCTGCCTGAAGACCTTCCTTTAAGGTATCTCGTAGGAATAATCCGCTGCTACTGAATTCTTTTAACTTTATGTCTGGAAAGTATTTTTCTTGCAAGTTATATAATTCTTTTTTTTTTTTTTTTTTTAAGATTTTACTTATTTGAGAGAGAAAGAGAGAGAACATGAGCAAGGAGGGGGCAGAGGGAGAAGCAGGCTTCCCACTGAGCAAGGAGCCTGACTCAGGCTCAATCCCAATACTCCGGGCTCATGGTCTGAGCCAATGGCAGATACTTAACAGACTGAGCCACTCAGGTGCCCACAACTTATATAATTCTTAATCAGCAGGTTTTCCTAAGTTCATTTGTTTTTTCCCTATTTTTGCTCTACCATCTTTTAGCTTGCATTGTTTGTCATCCTTCTTTTTGTTCCTCTTTATACACGTATCTTTTATCTCTAGCTGTTTTATAAGATTTTCTCTTTAACATTTATTGTAAACAATTAGATTATGGTATGCCTTCATGAAGTATTTTTTAAATGATTGTTAGGATTTGGGTTCTTTCATCTTCCTAGAACTGTTTATTATTTTCATCAACTTTGGAAAAGCTTTGGCCATCATTTCTTCAAATACGTTTTCTGTTCTACTCCCTGCCTTTTCCTCTGAGGACTTCATTTACATGCATCCTGGGCTGCTTGAAATTTTCCCACAGCTCATTCATGATCTGTTCATCTTTTACTAGTTAAAAAAAATCAATCTGTTTCATTGTAGATAGTTTTTATTGCTATGTCTTCAAATTCAATAGTATTTTCTACTGCAGTGTCTAGCCTGCTATTAATTTCATCTGGTACTTTTCTCACCTCAGACAGGTAGTTTTTTTTTTCTCTATATATTCAATTTGGGTCTTTTCAAGTATATTCTGTGTTGTAACATGCTCCATCTTTCCTCCACCTGCTTGACTTAACATACTCCTTGAACATATGGAATGTATTTATAGGAACAATTTTAATATGCTTCTCTACCAATTCCATCATTTGTGCCATTGATAGATCTGTTTCTATTGATTGATTTTTCTTCTTATGGGCCCTAGTTTCATCTTTCTTTGCCAGGTTATTATTGGTTGAATTCATGTAAGTCATTGTGAATTTTATTTTTTTGGGAGGAGTACTAGATATTTTTTCATTCCTAATGAAAATATTCTTGAACTTTGTGCTAGCTTGCAGTTGAGTTATTTGGAAACAATTTGGTCTTTTATTTTTATTTATTTATTTATTTATTTATTTATTTATTTATTTATTATTTATGATAGTCACAGAGAGAGAGAGAGAGAGAGAGAGAGAGAGGCAGAGACATAGGCAGAGGGAGAAGCAGGCTCCATGCACCGGGAGCCCGACGTGGGATTCGATCCCAGGTCTCCAGGATCGCGCCCTGGGCCAAAGGCAGGCGCCAAACCGCTGCGCCACCCAGGGATCCCCAATTTGGTCTTTTAAAGCTTGCTTATGATCTTTGTTAGGGAGAAAGAGTAGCTTCTGGTTTGGAGATAAATTCTTCTTCGTACTGAAGCAATGCTCTTCTGAGCACTCCATACTCAGAGATATCTGATATCTTGTGATTGAAATATAACTTTCTTCCATTCTAGATGGTGGGAACACAGAATATCCCTGGCTCTGTGTGAGCACTAGACATTGTTTAATCCTTTCGAATGATTCTTCCCAAAGGCCTCAGTATTTTTCTCACATGTCCACATTGACCACAATGTGACCAAAACCTCTAGGGACACCAGCTAATCTATAGATATCTCTCTTTTCTTTTCCTCTCTGGTAATTTTCCCTGTGAACGTTAGCTGTCTTGTACTCTAATTCTATCTTCTCAATTAAGGGAAGTCTCCCTTCCTACCAGGCTCTGCTTGCATTCCACCTCCTTGCACTGTGGCCTGGAAACTCTCATTAGGTAGTAAACTGGAACAGTCCAAGGTCTCATTTTTTTTTTGTTTCTACTCTCTCAGAGAAGTTATAGTCCTGCATTCATTGATGCCTTATGTTTGAAAAGAGTTGGTTTATATATTTTGTGCAAGTGCTTAATTGCTTCAAGTGGGCATCAAGTCCAGTCCATGACATTACCTCTTGATCAAAAGCAGAAGTTTCCTCCCCATTAGTAATGACATTCAGATAGCCATTGATTGCAAAGGACTTGATATGTTCAGAAAATCTGTTCTTGCTTGTATGTCATCTTTCAGTACATAATTACATAATAAAAATACAGTTGATAGTTGATATGGAATCCATTCAGACTGTTCCCTTTAGGTAGATAGGATCCTTGATTAGTGAAGGATTATTAATTCTTTCCAGGTTGGAAACAATTGGATTCAAGAATCTGAGAAGCAAGTCAGCGATATGGTAGCCTCTAAAATATCAGATAATCTTTTAAAACAGATGATTTGAGATATCATTTTATAAGGAGTGTGTTTTCAGCCATCCAGAAGAAACAATGCTGCAAAGAAAGTAGGTACTTTAAGCTCCAAGCTACTTGTCATTCACCCCAAGACTGAGTGGGTTATCTGATTACTCGGGCTCAATTTGATATTGCAGTCACGGCATTTTTTAGGACAGTCCTGTAAACTCAACCTAACCCTCCTGAACAGTGGTTCTGAAGGCTGAAATTTTATATGATTACGTGGATAGCCTGTGCACTGTGGCAGTTTTTCTTACTGTTTTCATTCCTTGAAAAAAATGCCACTTGAAAATAAGAATTAGCCTAAACCCCTATGTTACTAACTTCAAACTGGTACAGAAAATGTAACATCTGTTATTCAGAGAGAGATACAGGATAATCTGCAATTTTGACATTTTTCCGTTCATTTGAATCTGAATTCCTTGTGATAAAACATCCCAATTAACTATCAGTCACTGCTCCATGAAACAATGATACCATACTCAGTCTGTCAACGATTTTGTCTTCAAAGGTATAGCTATTTCATTAGGAGTTATTATTATATCAGTACAGCCATACTTTTTCCCCTCCAGGTGCTCAAACATTTAGAATACTCAGTTATCCTTTTGGAATGGGTATTCTGATTAAATCTTCGCCTATTATATATTAAAGTAGCCTATTAAATATTCAATAAGCCGCAGTTATGAGACTTTTTGGCTTTTTCTACATGTTTTGAGCCTCCATTTGAGGCACTAATGTCTAGTTTTCTAATCTGTAATCAAGTGGCCAAGGCCTCCTGACCATCCTTAGGCACCCACAGTGTAATGACACCAGCCGCTCCATTTCGGGAGGCCATTTGTCCTTCCTCAGCTGTGATATGGTGCTTCTTTTCTCCATCCATAGCCGATTGCAATTCCTGATATCTTTTGGATTTTGCTTCTTTTTCTTCAAAGACTCTCATGGAAATTTCTTCAATAGCCGTGGTGAGAAAGACCCCGCTGTGAAAAGAAGGTGATTTGCAATGGATGAAACAAATCATCTTTTGAAGAGCGTCGCACATGACATCTTCTTCTCTCTTTTGTTCAAGTCTTCATTGTTTAGCTCCATAGAAGTCAAAGTTTTACCCACATAGCTGAGATCAGTAGGTTTCCGGGAATAAAAAAAACAAGCTGTCAGTATTGACAACTTGTCTACATTCCTGGTCGGATTGGCTTTCCAAGCCAATCCCAGACTTGACTCCATGACAAGTTTGCTTTTCACCAAGGAGGGTTTGTATTGCAGGTACTTCCTGAACAGGTTCACTCTCCCCTTTCTCTCCAACTCTTCAAGTAGAATTAGATTGGTCAAGTCAGGACCACTGTGTTGCATGGTTCCCAGGGGCATCATTTAATTGCAGCACACTTAAATGGTGCCCCAGGGTTATCTGATACTGCATCCTTGGGCCAGATTATCCTCAAATTCCCCAGGGCCAAATTGTTGATTATCTATATGCATGAAATTTTGCAAATCATCATGGTTCTTTTGTATAATTAATTAACCTTGAGATCTTCAAGGGGGATAATCTTCTGCATTTTCAGAGTGCTGGCTTTTTCATTATTCTGAAATTCTTCACCAGAGACTTGTATATAGATGCTTTTCATGAGATGAAAGTCTCTATATTAGATAACCTAGCTGCTTTTCCATATACAGGAAGGTTTTGTCCTGTGCTCCCACAGTTGGCTTCATCTCAGATGGTGACAAATCATAACTGCAGGTGCTCAGGCTGAAAGGCTTTGATCCATACGCGATTCTTCCCTTTCTCATAACCCAGAGTATGTTGAACAGCACATCTGCTTATCTCCAACTTCCATCTAAACATCCACCTTAATTCTTTGGGGCCTGGTTTTTCTTTACTACATCTATGAGGAAACTATAAATTACAACCAAAACAGGTAGTTTGAGAGCTGAGTTGGGGCTAACATTTAAAGAAACAGTAAATCCAGTGGTGCAGAAACTATTTCAGTCCAGGAACAGACATGGAAAGGTCACAGTTTATTCCAAGAACTCAGTATAGCCTTAATACAAACTCTGTCCCTGGCACCTTGAACCCATGACCTGAGGTCACCTCTCAGTCCTCGAGAACTTGGTGTGGGTACCTTGTGCTTCTCTTAGAGGCACCTCCTCATCAGAGAGGCTATTTGATTTTTAAAAATCACTATGATGAGGTGCCTGGGTGGCCCAGTGAGTTGAGCATCTGACTCTTGGTTTCAGTTCAGGTCATGATCTCGGGGTTGTGAGATCAAGGCCCCAGCTGGGCTCTGCTTTAGATTCTATCACTTTCCCTCTGCCTCTTAATCCCCTACCCCCACCGCCTGTCCCTGCTCTCTCTAAAATAAGATTTTTTTTTCTTAAAAATTGCTGTGACAATATTTGTCTTTAAATAGACCCAGTTTATTTCTATGATTATAATTATTTCTATCTTATTTTGTGTGCTTTCTGTATGGCTCACCTATCCTTTTTCTCTTTCTTCCTGCTTTTTTAAAATTATTTTTCACTGTGTTTTTTATCTTTACTGAATCCTTTTAGTGATTACCTTAGAAATGTATCATGCATAGTTAACATGTGAAAGTCAAAAATTAAACATATATTTATCATCCTCCCAAACATTACAAGGATATTTTAGCTTCAATCATTCATCTGAATCTGCTGCTTGTGATAAAATATCCCCATTAACTATCAGTCACGTCATGTAAAACAATGATACTGAACTCAGTATGGTAATGATTTTGTCTTCAAATATCCTTGCCAGACAATCATTATTGTTTTGGCATATTTATCCTTGTTTCATTTCATTTTTAAGTACCCATGCCCAGCATGGAGCCCAATGCAGGACTTGAACATGACCCCAAGATCAAGATCTGAGTTGAGATCGAGTTGGTCACTTAACCAACTGAGCACCAGGTGCCCCCTCCTTGTTTTATTTTTTTTAACCTATGAGACATTATTATATTGTTTTATATAGTTAAAGTTTGTTTAGAGTCATGTGATTGCCGATTTCTATGCTTATCATTTCTACTTGCATCTCAAACATCCCCTCTTAGATAATTTTATGTAAACTTTTGCCCAAGCCCACCAGGAGACATGTGCAAGGATGTATATAGCAGGAGCCTCTATAAGATCCCATGCTGAAGGCAACCTAAATGTCCATGCAACAGTATAACGGATAAAGAATTTGTTTTATTCTTTCAGTGGAAATCTATAAAATGGTGAAAAGTGAATGAACTCTAGCTGGGCAGGAAAATGTAAAATAACGCTGAGCAGAAGAATTAGAGTCACAAAATACATGCATCCATTTATACGAAGTTCAAAAAATGCACAACTGGATACCATATGATTGTATCCTTCAATAACATAGTATTCAAACTATATAGAAAAACAAGGAAATAATAAATGTCAAATCCAGGATGATCATTACCACTGAGGTGGAAGGAAAGGGGCTGGATCTGAGAAGGGCAGCCAGGGCATATTTCATGATAACGTTCTTTTTCTTGAATTCAGCGGTGAGTACAAAGATGTTTGCTCTATGCTCATCAATTGTGGCAGACACGGCCCACCTGTTCCTCGCAGAGCCAATCCCCTTGAAATTAGGCAAGGCCATGTGACAGGTTCAAGCCAATAAGCTGCGGGCTACGTGTGTCAATGAGTGAGTGAGTGTGTGAGCGTGAGTGAGCTTTCTGGATCAAAGCATGAAAACATCAGTGGATGACCTCCAGCTTGCTCTTTCTTCCCCCTTCTTGACCTCAGGCTGCGATGGAGAAGCCACAGATCCAAGCCGCCTGGATTACTGAGTTTTATTCTCCTACAGGACTGACCCTGGAGAGGTGTGGGGATCAGCCGTGGATTTCGTAGAGGTCAGAAAGCGACATTTGTTGTGCTAAGCCACTGCCACTTTAGAGTAGCCTGTCACTGCATTTAGCCTGGGCCTCTATGGACTCATACACATACTTTGACAAAGCTTCTCTGTGTTCACTCAATATTTAATAAAGCCAGTTTTGAAGGCCCATGCTACAAATTTCGAACAATGCAAGCAAATAAGGAGAAAGTGCCCCCCGGGATGGGTGTAAAGTCAGTCATGAGTGTTTCTGAATTCTTCAGGATCAAATGGTAGTGGGAATTGCTCTCCGGAATTGTGGGGCTCCCGCTGGGCCCAGAGAAGAGCGAGCGGGCCCAGGCCAGCGGGTGTCATCAGAGTCGGCTGCTCGGGGCTTGGCACCCGTGGCCCTGCTGCCTCTGGCCTGTGTCGCATCACTGTGGCCCTCGGCCATCGGCAGGGACTGGGCTCCCCCAGGCAGCTGAACATCCCCGAGTCAGGGGCCCCGTGCCTCTTGCACCTGCCTGCTGACCCCTCCTGGCTCTGGGCCTGGAGAGATCCAGAAGGACTTGTGGCTTGGAGCTCAGGCAGCCCAGCTCCTTCCCCTTCAGCTGCAGTTCTTGGCTACAGGCTGGTGGTCCCCGCCTCCTCCCAGCTCCCGCGCACCTTTGGCCTGGGGCCTGCCCACCGAGACCCGGGGGACACAGTTTTCTAAGAGAAGCTGACTTCTCCAGCAGGGGGGGATTTGCCAGCCGGCGGATGTCATGCGAGACAGATTGCAGACGCCTCGCCTCCGTGGCCATCAGAATCAGAAATGCTTGCCTGCCAATCAGCATTACGGTGAGGAGCTGTGACATGACAGTTGTCTGACTTGTGTTAATACGTCCTAATCTTGCAAACTAATTTTTTCCCCCACTTGGCCGGCCCCGCATTGTGTTCGGCCTGCCAGGGCTCGAACCATCCATCAATCTTAGTTAGCGGCCCCGCTTCTCCCCTAGAGCTGAGAGTGGCCCTGGTCCCAGCGAGACACCCGCCACCCTCGCGACAGAGCTCCCTCCGCCATCGGCTCTGTAAGCCTGCGGTCATCTCGTTCAGACCAAGGTGCACGGCCTTGTCCGGAGGGCCCACAGATGGCCCTCGTCTGCCAATGTTTCTCGGGGTGGCTTTTCTGGGGGGACAAAAGTCCCCAGGGCGCAAGGGCAGCATCGTGAGCCCAGCTGTCATTTATGAGCCAGGGAAACATGTGAAATTTGTTGGAGTCAAACTCCCTGACCTTTCTTTGGACTTGGTTTCCCCATCTGGACCTAGAGGTCTGGGCTACATGATCTCTGAAGCATTTCTTGTCTCTCAAATCCGATGACTTCAGGCTTTTCAATGGCACAGCCGCTTCTGTGTCGGGTCACTGTGACTCTCTTGGTTCCCTTGGTTAACATTTTCGAGGCGCAGGAGATGTTATAAATCCCTCCAGAATCTAATGAAAGATACAAACTTCCTAGAAGAGGCACCAGCAGCATTTGTACTTAAGATTTCCTGAGCTTTGTACCCCTTAGAGTCCATGTAGGCCTCCTAGGTTGACAATATTTTTTGTGTCCTGATTTTATTTCTTATTGAGCCAACGTTTACTTTATTTTCAAACTTGCCAATGGTTTCTAAATGGCATTTTTTTGGGCTTTTCGCTTTTTGCATTTCCCCCAACTTCTTGTTTTGCAAAATTTCAAAACCACAGAGAAGTGGAAGGACCGATACAATGGCTATCCATACGTCCTGCAAGTGGAGTCACCAACTGTTTTATTTTGCGATATTTGCCCTCCTCTTGTTCCCCTCTTTCCCTCCCCCACCTCTGCTTCTTCCAGCCCCTCTTCTTCTTGATCTTTTCTTCCTCCCCCTCTTCTCCTCCCCTCTTCTCTCCCTCCCTCCCTTCCATCCTTCTCTTCTGAATTGTTTAAAAAGAAGTTGAAGAGATCATTTAAATTCTTTCTAAATGCAGGCAGGCTATACATTTGAGATGGGGATGTAGAGAACTGGACTTATTTTTGTCCGAAGTCCTGCTGGAAAGGAATGCATGCACTTTGAGGCTCAGCCTCACCTGGCCCCTCTCTCCCGGAGCAGAGACATCCAAGTGCGTGACCAAAGGACATTCACCAAATGTTTCCTAAGCCCCTCCTTTGCTGCAGAACTCGTGTGGGGGGCTGGCTTTTTGGAGATTAATAAAACCCACCCTCTTCCCTTTCTTCTTCACTCTTTGGGGGTTGGGGAGGGTGGTATGACAAGGACACACATGATTGCAATAGAAGCAGACCCGACCAGTGCCACAGTAGATTCCCAGATAAGATGCTGTGGGGAGGGAGAAGAGAAACTCCTACCTGGGGTAAGGGACTGGGGAGAGGCTGGTAAAAGTATCACAAAGGGGTGCCATGTACCCTACTCCTAGAAGGATGGGCACTTAGTGTAGGGGACAGTGTGGCAAAAGCACGGGGATGACTTGGAACCGGGTGCTATGAGCAGTGAGAGGTCCACTTCTCCTTTGCACTTGCTGTTATCAGTTTTTCTCTCCTACTGGCCTGTCCCAAATAAGCCCATGACCTGTACCCCGAAGCCTTTTAGGGGCATTCCCCCAGAAGAACCGGTGTTCACGGCTGGAGCTCTTCAATCTTTAACGATGTGAGGGAGGAGCCTGTGGTGACATTCCACGAGGGAGCAGGTGACACGTGTGGCTGCTACCCAGCCAGGCCTCGTCTCCCTGGGTCTGACCCGGCTGCCTTGGCCCAAACCGCCAGCCTTGATTGTTCTGCAGTTTTGAAATCCACTGGAAGGCACAGAGCACTTGTGATTTTCTGATGAGCCACAAGAGGGGGAAATATGAACACAAATGGGAAAAAAGGACAGCGCCAAAAGGAAAAAAAAAAAAAAAAGAAAAAGAAAAAGAAAAAAAAAAGAAAGGAAAAAAAACCCAGCTGGGAAATGAACAGCTTTTCTGAGGCCCTCATTCCTGATGCCGGGCTAGCAGTTTCAATCTGTCGTGTTTCTCTATCTCTGTCTCTCTGCCACTGTTCTTTCTCTGCCCTTCTCTCACTTTCTCTCTCACTTTCTCTTTGGAATCTCTTTGGGAAATATGCAAACTCCTTTTGCTGCCTCTAGGCTCCAAAATCAATTGCGTTATTCCAAACTGGGGCAAGTCCAAGGTCTGAGGGGGTTTGACTTTAAGCTTGGTATCAGCCAATGGGCAGTTTCAGCAGCTAAACTCCTCTGTCATCGCAAAAGCAAAACAAGGGCCCAGATGAACACTGGGGTGGGGAGGGTTGGGGTCATAATAATATAGTTGATCCTGGCATCGCCCGCTGTGTGCCAGGGAGTGTTCCAGAGACTTTTTTTACGTGGACAAACCCCATTAATCCTCTCAGCTACCCTCGGGGGTCAGTACTGTTATCATCGCCCTTCCTCGGAGGCACAGAGATGTCCAGGAGTTTGGACAATGTCACACGGTTTAGCATCAGAGCTGGGATTTGAAGCGGGCAGTCTGCTTCCAGAACTTCTGCTCCAAATCTGTCCATTGTAGCTGGATCTTGAGATCAGTGAGGATCCAGTGTTCCAGGCAAGGGAAGCGACGGCCCTATTACAGCCTGTCACAGTTGAGACAGATCTGGAGGCATATTTCATTGATTTTTATTTATCATCATTATTATTATTTTTAAAGATTTTATGTATGTATTTGTCAGAGAGAGAGAGAGAACACAGCAGGGGGAGCGGCAGGTGGAGGAGGCAGAGGGAGAAGCAGGCTCCCTGTTGAGCAGGGAGCCATATGCGAGACTCGATCCCAGGACCCTGGGATCACAACCTGAGCCAAAGGCAGATGCTTAGCTGACTCAGCCACCCAGGAGCCCCTGGAGGCATATTTTCAGAGTGATAATTGATATTGGGAGCTGCGCCAGATGGAAGTAACCAGCGATGGAAAAAAGTTCATAGGAAAGGGATGGGTTGAAGCAAGCGAGGGAGGTTTAGTCTGGCAAAGATGAAGCAAACAAGACAACCTGAGAGTGGAGGCCAGGAAAATTGTTCTCCAATATTTGCAGGATTCTGAGAACTCTCTCTGCTTCCGGAAGCTCAGTGACCTTCATCCTGAGGCTCAGGGAGCTTTCCTGGGGGGAGGGACCATCCCCGGCTTATTTGGCCCAGGCTTTCAGATTCTGATCCGGGCCGGGAGCCCACGGTCTAGGAAGGGGATTGACCCGACGTCGTTTGCAGCCCACTCAGCTGTCTAATAAGGACTCACTTTCCTAGGGTGTGGGATTGTGTCCATGTATATCAATGAAGAGAAGCAATTTGACACATGCATCATTGGACACTTACCAGGACTGTCTTTTTTTTTTTTTTTAATAATACTGTTTTATTATTGTGAACACAATGCATGTTGATTATTGAAAATTTTAAAGATTACAGAAAAGTATGGAGAAGGATCTCTCACACTGTCCTATCATCCTGAGAAAGTCAGTGTTAACGCTTTATTGTATTTCCTTCTGGTCCTTTTTTTTTTTTCCTGCTGCATGTATTCTTGTCCACGCTCTTTTTTTTTTTTTTTCACGCTCTTCTTAATGCTCCTGAAAGAGGTCCTTCCTGGAAGAGCTATAAAGAAATGTCACAGTCCATTATGGGGCATGAGCCGGAGCTTCCTCCAGCCTCAGAAGAATGGTCTCTGGTGGAAATATTTCAAAATCATCCTGAAAGAGAATAGTGATGTGATTTGTTCTAGGGCCTCCTGTAGAGGGTGGAGATTTTTTCAGGCACAGAACAGAGTGTGGGATAGTCAGGTTTGGTTATACCAGAGGAAGGCAAGAGGAAGAGAACACATTGCCTAGAGGCTGTTGTGGGCCAGGCAGCTGGCTGGGCGCTTTACTCACATATTCATATACTCAAGAAATACCTGCCCGCCTACAGTGATGCATCTTGGGGCTGTAATGGAGAACATATTGGGCATGCATGGATCCTGCACCTCCCCCCCCCACCCCCCCGGGAGAAAAGAGTCTTAGGAGGGATGGCTGGCAGGAGGAAAGGTTGAGGGTGGTCTGAAAAAGCTTGCCCTACAGAAGGAAGACTAGATCTGGGTTCTAAAGACTTCCTTTGTCCCCCACTCCTCTGCCCCACAGCAAGGATACCACATCAGCAGTGAGAGCCAACTTCTCATGGGCTCCTAAGCCCAACTCCTCTTTAGCTCCTAAGATCTTAAGATAGTCTTTGAAGCTCCCCCAGAATTGTGAAAGGAACATAAAAGAATACTCAAGATGAAAGAAGTTACATCCTGAGACTGAAGCATGAATGAAGAGCTTTCGAGTTCTGGAAGAGAAAACCATTATGTTCCGACAGGTGGAGAAAAGCCTCACAAAAGAGGTAATGTTTGATACGGGTTTTAAAGGATGAATAGGAGTTTGCCAGTCAAAAAGTATGGAGAAAGATAATTCAGTAGTAGTGAGCAAACATGTAAAAAATCGCAGAGGTAGGAGGCAACACAGCACGCTGGGGGAATAGGGAGCGGTGGTGTGGAGGGGTGGGCATGGTGAGGTGGGGTGACAGGACATGCACCTGGGAGGCAGACTGGCTTCAGTGCCAAGACGCTTGGATGTCAGGCTAAGAAGCTTGGACTTCTATCTGCGAGGAAGGGGGGATTAGCAGAGTTTTTCTATTTAAACTTTAATTTCTTTATTACATGAGCAAATATATTTATTTTTGGAAAATTAGATAACACAGGTACATTTAAAAAATCATTTGTAATACCACCAAACAGCCACTGGTAACAGTTTGATCTGTATGTTTTCTGCTCCATTTGTTGGTCTGTTTATCTATCTCTCAATCTTTCTATCTTTCATCCATCAGGAGCAGTGGCTCCTGCTTGTATGAATGTGTTCATCAAGGTCAAGGTCATAGCATCTCTCCTCCCACTTGTATCTTCAAACAAGACCATACTAAATGTACGATTACTGATTCAGCTTTAAAAAAAGATTTGATACGGGATAGGCATTTTTCCATTGTCAACAACCATATTCCCTGGTCTCATTCTTCTTATGACTATATAGTATTTTATTGCATGGATGCACATCTAGATTTTAGTTAACCAGTTTTCTATTATTGGGGATTTGTTAGATTTTCAATGTTCTCTACTGTAAAATAATTCTGTCACAAAAATCTTTGTATAATTTTCTGATTCCCTCCTTTGGATAAACCCATAGGAGTGTAATTTATAGTTTCTTAGAAAGTTGGACATTTAAATGTCCAGGAAAGGCTTTAAATAGGGAAATGGCTCTAAGATTTTTATGTAGAAAGATCATTCTGGCAGCTGGATGTTGGTTAGAAGTCAGGGCAAAAGCTGCAGCAGGAATCTAACTGAGGGGTGATGAGGACTTGAAGCAGAGAAATAAGAAATTTAGGAGATAACAGATCAATAGAAATAGGGGATTAAGAGGTACAAATGTCCAGTTATAACTTTTTAAAAAAAAATCAATAGAAGTATTTGTAATTTGATACAGGTGAAAGATGCGGTGTGAATGTGAATATTTAAGAGGAGATTTTTTTAAGGCCATTGAAGTTCTCTCCTTTAAAAGATGGAGAAAGGAAAAGTTACTACCTACTAATCTTATGGGCTCAATTGTGTCTTCCCCTTACGCCACCGCATTCCTGTTTTGAAGTCCTAGCTTCTAGTACTTTAGAATGTGACTATATTTGGAGTGGGGGTCTATAAAGAGGTAATCATATTCAAATGAAATCACTAGGGTAGGCCCTAATCCAATATGACTGGTATCCTTATAAGAAGAAGACATTTGGAAACAGGTAAATACAGAGGGAAGACCACGAGAAGACACAAGGAGAGCCATGTACAAGCCAAGGAGAGTCCTCAGAAGTAACCCACCCTGCTGACACCTTCAGCCTTCACAAACTAGTATCACTTAAAAAAGCAAGGAGTAGAGAGAGAAGAGTAGGTCATAATTTTCAAAAGGTATTTGAATTCTCCTTCTACACTTTCTTCTTAGCCGCTCACAGGATTATACTATTTCTGCAGAAAAAGGAGCTCAGTAGAATAATCAAATTCTGTTTACTAAAGATATATAAAAATAGTACAACTAATCAAATAAAAATGGTGTTATCAAAGGAATTCCCATCAAGTTTTCTAACCATCTACTAGATAACTCTCTCATTTGGTTAATTTTTCTTTCTTTCTTTCTTTCTTTCTTTCTTTCTTTCTTTCTTTCTTGTGAGCAATTGATCTTCATAAATTTTCTGTGTGTTCCCAAGGTTAAGTGTTTTGGTGTATAATTATCCTGCATTGTGTTTGTGAACCTCCAACAAGCTGCCCTCCATTCTTTGTAGACAATTTCAGCCTTGGGTTTGTTTACCTATGATTATTAACATATTTAAATGAAACTGCAGAATTCTGATGATTTATTTTGAGTTGATATGTGGAGGTGTTTCCAGAGGAAATTAATGTAGCCGATAAAAGAATTTTTCTATAGTCTTCAGGCACTTTAATAGCAGGAATCTTATAGAATAGAATTTTGTTCATGAGATTATCAGAAACTTATTTATATCTGCCCTGAGTATTTCCACTAAAATATTCTCTCATGTGTTAGCAGTCAAGAAAATCTTTAACTTCAGATGAAAGAGAAACATGACATTTTCCTTATGTAATGGCTACTTGGGGGGAGTCATGAGCTGGTCGGTTACTTCGGGTTCTAAAAGAGAGTCCGTAGGTTGTGGCCATTTCAGAAGAACCTGATTCAATCGTCTTTCTAGGAAGAATAGCCTTTATTTGAAGCTGGTAGGGCGAGCTATTTAAGTTTCTTGGGAAAACACTGTGTTCTAAATTGAGCTCAGTTGGAATCTGGAGACCAGAGAAGCTTCTTGAACTTCTCTATGGCTTCTCTGTGCTGTAGAAAGTCAGTGGTTGCATGAGGCTGTGATATATCAATGACTGAAGCTCAGGACATCAGCCTCTTACCTTGGTTGGTAAGGTTGGTTTCATGCCACTGACATGTTCTAAGCACTGTGTGCCAGGTGCTCTCCTGGGCACTGGCAATGCCAGATGAGATGAGTCACTCTTTACTCAAAGAGCTCACAATATCTCCAACACCTTTATCATTTTCCCTGCAGAACATGAAAGCTGGATTATACTCTGTAGAAACCATGTTTCCTGATCCCATACATGTAAGATAGTTAAGAAATGCCGTATCTTCTACTAGTTGCTAAGAGTCACACTACGTAAGAAGCCAACACGGAAGATTCTACTGTAAGGACACGTACGTGACAATTTCTAGGTGAGATATCTAGAAATGTCCAAAGAATACCACTGATAAAATGCTGACTTTGTGGCACCTTTCAGTTCTGGGATTTCTGCTGCCCTTGGTCCTCCTGGTAACTTTGTCGAAGTTACATCTCACCTAATCTTTTGCCCAGTGTGCTCGGGTACTCAATTATGCAGCAAGTGTTTATATAGGCCAAACCTTTTTACAAAGATCCCAAGGGCTTCTTTGAATTCTTTTCCTGTTACAGGAGGTTTTATTGTTTCAAATATTGCTTTTACAGTCAGTGCGTCACTGGCTGGGAATCTTTGGTTAAACGGAGATTTCACAGTCATAGGAACTGATTGAGTCTCTGGGGTTCGTTGTACACATTGTTGGTTGGGTTTTCACTCAGGTTTATGAGGATGATAATGGTCCTACTGGTTTTAACCTCTCATTAGACGATGGACTCCCTGAAGGCAGGGACCGAGGCTCCTTTTTTACCTGTATCTGTTCACCTGCGCATCACTAAGTCCCCTCCTTCCCTCTATGACACATAGAGGGTTTCCCATATCTGGTGCCAAAAGAATAATTTCTTCCAAGGCTGTGAATTAGTGGCTCCTGCTTGTATGAATGTGTTCATCAAGGTCAAGGTCATAGCATCTTCTCACCTCGCACTTGTTTTTTTTTTTTTTTTTCTCGCCTCCCACTTGTATCTTCAAGCTATCCTCCTTTTCTTGACTAAAGGCTAGGCAGATGAAAGTTCTAGACAACCTCAGACTTGGCCATCTTTCTATTTTCTTAGCCTCCTTAGGACTTGGGAATTGCCATAATAACATCATCCCAATGTCATTTCCTGTTGTGTTTCTCGGGTCTCCAGTCCCCTTCCTGCCTCACCACCATCTACTCCCTCAAACCTCAGGTGGATAACTTGGTAGCAGCCTCATAAGCACTACACCAAGGTTGGCTAAAGACAGTGAAGAAGGAGAAATGAGTGTTTCAAACACTTAGAACTAATAATAATAATAGTGAAAACTTCTGTGTGGATATCAAGCTGGTTCTTCCTTTTCCCTCATCATCTCATGTTTTTGAAGCTGCTTCGATCTGAAATGGCTCTGCCTTGGGAAGCACGGACAAGAATCAGACAAGGCTAGGCTTTTTCCTGTGAATGTGCCAGCAGCCCCCACTCAGTAAGCTGGGTCTGCTTCATCCGCAGTGAGGCAGTCTTGTTCAGCTTGCCGGGCTTGTGCCTGAGTCTCTCTGGGGCTCAGGGCGTGATCCCTTCCTCATTCATCCATTATTCCTAATTTGTTCACTATGACCTGCCGGAGAAAAATACATGAAGAAAAGTGGCTCCTTCCCTTGAAGAGTTCATGGCCCAGCAGTAGAAGCAGACACCACAGCAGAACATAGTGGTGCTGAGTGTGTGAAAGGGAAAGGATGGGGTGCGCATGGGCACAGAAAGGATGGGGCCTAATGCAGCTTGGGGATGGGGGGCTGTTAGAGTCGGCATCTTTGTTAGTCTTCAAGGAAGGCTTGACCCAATTGTTCTGTAAAGAGGGAGATAGTATATTATTTGGGCTTTGGGGGCCATACGGTCACTGTCCCAACTGCTCAGCCCTGCCACTGTTTCAGGGAGCAATCTCGGACAATCTATAAGCAAATGGGTGTGGCTGAGGCTGTGCTCCAATAACACTTGGTTTATGAAAACAGGTAGATGGAGTCGGCCTGCAGGCCACAGTTTGCTGATGTTTATTTATTTAT
The DNA here is from genome assembly GCF_003254725.2 of Canis lupus dingo. Taxonomy (NCBI): domain Eukaryota; kingdom Metazoa; phylum Chordata; class Mammalia; order Carnivora; family Canidae; genus Canis; species Canis lupus. The sequence continues at coordinate 38,623,465 of NC_064263.1, forward strand.
TTATTTTTTAAGATTTTATTTCTTTACTCATGAGAGAGAGAGTGAGAGAGAGAGAGAGAGGCAGAGACCCAGGCAGAGGAAGAAGCCTGATGCAGGACTTGATCCCAGGACCCCGGGATCACGACCGGAGCCAATGGCAGATGCTCAACCACTGAACCACCCAGGAGCCCCTTGCTGACTTTTATAACAACAAATAGCTATGTGATGCGTCCTGGGTACCAAACACACACACACACACACACACACACACACAAACACACACACTCAACCCTTACCATAACCCTGTGATGTAGGTATCATCATCTCCACTCTGTAGTTGAGGAGCCTGAGGCATTAACAGGTTAAACTTACCCAAACTGAAACAGCTGGTGAGCTGGGATGTCCGCTCTGGGTTGGCCAGAGAGTCCACACCGTAAGACTACTCTACGCCAGGCCAGAGAGGGAGGCGGTGGCTATTGAGGCCGAAGGAACAGAGGAGAGGCCCAAAGGCAAGAGATGGCACAGAGAGTGCATGGAGGAAAAGTGGGAAGCAGAGAGTGGCAAGGAACAAAGTAAGCAAGGGTCAGATTGGGGTGGGGGGCTTTGAATGCCCTGATGGAAATTGGGGGCTGTTAGACATCCCAGGCCACACCAGCCCCGGGGAGGGCAGGCAACTCACATGCGATTCGGAGATTTGACCCTTCTTGCTTGCATTCCTGAGAGCCATGCTCTAGCTGGCGGAGGCGGGGGGGGGGGGGGGGGGGGGGGGGTGGGGGGGTGCCAGGTGCCTGCGGAGGCAGGGAAAGGGGCAGGGAGGAGACTCCTTCTGGCAGATTGTGGCTTTCCTGAGGGCCAGCACTATTTGGGGGACAACCTGACCCTAGAAGCTCTCGAAAGGTTGGGGGGCAGTCTCAGTGGGTCCCTCCCGCCTCCCTCCTGTTGCCAGCCTGTTTGGCTTGGCAGAGGTGAAGAACACAGTTTGCCCACAAGGCCAAAATTCCTCTGCCAGACGCGAAGTTTAATAGCCATCAGAGCCCCATAGCTGGAGAGTTTATAAATTCCCATACTTATTACACGCAAGGCATAAGACTGTTTATTGAGATTTTTTTTAATTAAAGCTCCAGCTCAAGCCCCACCCACACTGTTACCTTACTGAGTGAGTTATTTCTCTCTCCATCTTTTTAATGGGCTACAGTCGCCCTGGTCTCTTGCCTGAGGCGCAGAGAGAGCTCTGCTGGAAATAAAAGTGTCCAGCTTGGAAGGAGCAGCCAGCTGCAGGCCGGGCTGGGCCGGTAATTGGCCGAGATGATACTGGAGGCTCGGCTAACAGGCCCAAATTGGTCCCTAATCAAGTCCAACCTGAGAGCTGCTCACTTCCCAGGGCTGCCAATTTTCCTCTCCGAGAGACCGAGCTGTTGGGCAGGTTTCCGGGTGGCCTGTACAAATGGCTCTACACTGGTTAAGGGCAGGAACACAAACCCTCTTCAGAATCCATTAGAACATGTCACCTGCTTTGTCCTGGAAGAGGGTTGGCTTCATTCATCCCTTGGTCTCCTGGTGCCAAGGCCTCAGCCTAGCTTTGGGGAACTCTGGAGAGGCTGGAAGCCTATGGGATGCCAGCGTGGCTGGTGATTCTAATAATCACCTCATCTCCCCTTGCACTTGATGTGTGTCAGAGGACTCTTCACACACAGACTAACGACAACTGTGTGTATTGGCCTAGCGAGCATTATAATCCCTCAGTTTGCAGATGAAAGAAAATCCCGATTGTACAAATGAGAAGGAAATCTCCATTTGGGAGGTGAAGAAACAAAAACTCAGAGAAGTCAAGCAACCTGTCCAAAGTTGCTGAGCCTGGACTCCAAGGCCCCTGGCTCTTGATCTGGGCTCTTTGCCTCTGGTGCTTTCCTTTTATGAGAACAAGCAGGCTTATGGATTTCTGGGCTGACATACTCTGGTTAAGTGGGCCCTGGGCCCAGCGTAGCCAGGGGCCGGGAGTAGCAGTAGAGAGTTGTGTTGTTGGGACAGGCAGTGGCCTGCGGGGAGGGAATGTCACCAGAGGTGAGCTCCTGTGGGTGTGTACATACTGATAGAGAGGTGGACATCGTTGCCAGGCAACTAATCCCACACTGCCTCAGTTACCTAGGTGATGGGGGAATGAAGAGGCTCTGGATACCAAGGCTGGGCTGGGTAAGAATTCCAATCCATCCTATCCAGGACTTGGAGGAAGGAGTCCTTTCTCCTGCTGGTTATCTTCCTGTGGTATCTGGTTCTCACTTTAGCACCAGGATGCTCCTTCCCTTTGGTTATCACCTCCATTTCCTTTACTCCAGGAATGAATCTGCTTATAGGTTTTCTCTCTGGGGCTTGCCTCAGTGTCTGCCTCAGATTCTGGGATTTGGAGGACAAGGCCCAAACAAGATAAAGTCAATGTACATATGTTGATTTCCCAGTAAATGGGAAAGCTATCCCAGGTCCTCACATTCATTAACTCCTCTAATATGAGAGGTGGGCTGGCACTGGCTCAGGCTGGCCTGCAAGAGCCAAGTGCGTACATTCGGCATCTAGCAACGCCATATTGGCAACTTGAAGTGGCCGGGGTGAGAGTAGTTACACCACAGGAACCAGCAAATCCTATAAACCAGGGCTTTTTTTTTTTCATTCAGAAAGCCGGTAAACATTTACTGGCACACCATTGTAGTCCTTTCTACAACTCAGTGAGAAAAGTATTGCTCTTTTCAATGGCTTAGTTTTTCAAAACTGAGACTCTGCTGGCATAATTAATTTGTTCAAGGGCATTCAACTAGCAAGTGGTAGATTCAACATTTGAACCAGCACCAATGTGATCCCAAAGCCTTTGCTCTTTTCATGCTATTCCATTTATGGTCCTGGTAATGCTTCAATTACATGTATCAGAGGTTGGGATTCTATTGGGCCAAGTCGCAAGCACAAGACACATCTAAATGTTCCAAATACTTTCATACTCATTACAGTATTTGAGCTTCACAATCATCTTGTGAAGTGGGTAAGTATCATTAGTTCCACCTGAAGTCGAAGAAAATGATACACAGGTTAAATAAATGTCCCATGGTTAGACATGCAATAGTGAATTTGAGGCTGAAATCCTTGTGAATGAGTTCTTGGTTTAGAGTTTTCCATCATACAGCATAGTCTCTAAACTTGACAAAACAGATCCTGGCTACTTCAACTCTTCATTGAATTACAATTTTTATTTTACTTCTGCCCCCCCCCCTTTTTTTTAAATACGGAGTACAACACAATGAAGCAGTCTCATCTTATGGACTTATTAATAAGAAAGAAAAGGTTCCTATCAGGATCAGCCCATATCTAAGTCAGCCAAGTCCCTGCCTCCTTCTGGGTCCTGATCTGTAAGATGGGGGTGGAACAAAAGGAAGGAATGGCAGGAAGACAAAAGCCAGTTGGGAGAAGTTGGACATTCAGGGATTCTGGGATTCCTACCCCCTACTCGTGTCCTGGGTGGGGAGAAATATGTTCAAAGATTGTCTGTGCAAATAGTCCCTTCCTAGAGAGACTGTAATTCACCACGTTCCTTGAACTGGCCAATACAGAAAAGACACCCAGATGTGGTTCCAAACTTAAGCAACTACCAAGGTTGAAATCGAGTGGTTTTCTTTAACACTAGCTAAAATGGGGAACATTAAAGAAAATGCCAGGAGTTTGAGTTAACTGAGGTTTGTTGGTCTTTATCAAACCATGGCTAGAGATGCAGAACAAGGAAGCTAGGTATCCGTGGACAAGAGCTCTGGGGGCAGAATCGAAATGTACAACTGCAGCTCTGCCACAGGTTGATTGTGTGATCTTGGGTGCCACCCTGGCTTCTCTGAACTCCAGTTTCAGCCTTTATGAACAAAGGTGAATAAAATGGGATTGGTTTTGACAATTGAAGGAAATGGGATGACTCAGATGCAAAAGGGCATAGTGGGCACTCAACAAATATGTTCAACAAATGTTTCTCCAATGAAAAACCATTGCCTGGCTGGCTCTTGAAGCGTTAACTCTTGACTGCTCTTTGTCAAAACCCCACTTGATGTGGCACAAAAAGGGTTAAGTTTGATTCAGCAATCCAACCGATTGTCCTCTTTTTTTTTTTTTTTGCAAGCCTGTTTAGGGAATGAGGCCATTCTGCTGCCACCTCCCTGGTGGCATGATGCCCAGCTGCTTTTTGTAGGCAATGGTGTGAAAAAGATTTTAATAGTCAGTCATGCCCTACAGTGGGCAGAGCTTATAATTTTCCATGACTTACTATGTTCAGCCCCAATTACACTTGATTGAATATATATATTTTTAAATCACCTCATTAATAGTGGTGCTTGTGATTTCGCCTTCTATTTCTAATAGAAATCTACCATTTTTCATGTAATGGTTTCCTAGCCAAGTAGGGAAAAGACAGCCAGGATAAAAATTGATCCACCGAAAATAGCTTATGGAGAATATGGGCAGAAAAATCTCAGAACTCGTGTCAGGGACCCCCCTGGGCCACTCTCTTCCTTTTCAATGAGTCACTATCACACCTCACGGCTCTCTGTCTTGGCCATTTTGTTCATCTTTCAGCCCGTGAATTACTTTATTGGTGCAAACTGGCGAGCCCAACAACTGCAGGGAAAAGAGATGAAGAGAGTTCATGGATGTCAAGTGCTCCCAACTGTGTGCAACATGCAGAAATCATCTCATCAGTGCTCAGAGACAAAGACCTCTACTTGGAGTGTGAGTGGATAGGCCTTCTGCAGATTGTGGTGTTGGTACAGTTTGCTGGATTTGCAGCTGGCAGTCTTTGTGTTTTCACATTCTCCACCTCTCCTGCACCTTAGCCAGGTCCCTTCTATGCTCCCCACATGCTTCCCATAAAATCCTGCTCTTGAAAAAGGCTCTGATGGATTTACTCACAGCGACGTGTCAAGGAAAGATACTGCTCGTCTTATCCCTAGGGGTGGATGGGATTAGAACCAGAAGTTTCCCTCCAGATGGCACATCCCATTGAAATTTCAAGCTCAGTTGGAGGAATTTAGATCTTGGAAAGGTGGACATAGTTTGAGGAACGGAATAGGAGTTAACCACACAATTTCACTGGTCACTGCAGATAGCCCCAGGGGCTGGGCAGGTCTCATTGGACCAACAGGGAAGGAAGCAGCATGAAAACAAGGTTAGCTCCCCAGTGCCACAGACCCTGGTAGCCTCAGCCCTTGATGAAATGATGCATTCTCCTTCTAGGCCTTGGCCAAGTGAAATGCCTTCTTAGCATCATTTGGATGCTGCTAGAGTCTTTCCCAGTCAAGCTTTAGAAACATACCCCTGTTATAGGAAGTATCCAAGTGGGCTCAATCTTCTGGGCTTTCTGGATTCAGCTTCAGCTTGATGAAACACTTCTAGTGGGGCTTTGTGATGTAGCAATTCCATGTCATCAGTTCTCCAAACAGGATCAATCCCAAGAAACCAGCAGAAGGAATCTACCCTTCCAGCACTGTTCAGGTTTAGGTTTGTACATTTTTAGGCTCAATGCCCTTTCTCCCTAAGCCAATCCCTACCTCAGGGAGTTGAAAGCCACCGGCAAGTGAAGTCACTCCTGCTACCATAGACTCTGTGTTGCAACAGATCCCCATCTCGGGGTTCTTGATGGGAGACAGGAAGTGAACAGGGTAGAGAAAAAATGATTATGACATCTGCATAGTCTAGCTGCGAGGGGTGTGACATTCTAGGAAGGATACAGGCTCTAGTGTCAGGAGAACTGAGTTCAAATCCTGACTTCTTCTGACCAATGTGACTTGGACAAGTGTTTTCATCACTGTGGATCTCAGTTTTAATTACCTGTGATGTAGGAATCACCATCTCTGTCCTGATGACGACCCAAGTTTGTTTTGAGCATCGGATGAGATCCTGCCCTTTTGCTTAGATCGAGGGGGACCTGCCCCTTGGCCCTGGGCTTCAGTTGTCCAAAGGAGTTGCAAAGAATCAGCTGACATTGCCTGAAGAGCAGGGAGGGGGTGAACATGACTGGCTGCCCTTCTTTCCACAAGCCTATGGATCTGAGCAGAAAAGCATCCAGAGAAAGTCTGCACTGGCCCCAGGTGAGATTTGCAAAGATGAGACCCTCGGGCTGAGTATAAGCCCAGATTGTGTAGGGGAAATTGATCGAAATTACAACTGACAGGTCACAGATTTAAACATTTATTGACTCCAGCTAACTATGCATACTTATTCCAGTGCTACATACACTTACTTTGATCTCACACACACACACTCTCAAGATGTCACAAACGCTTGGATGTTACACACACTCAGCCTGTTACACAAACACACCCATGCAGATGTTACACATAATTTCTCAGATGTCATCCACACTCACTCAGATGTCACGGACACTCAATCATAGAGTCGACACACTTGTTCTGCTCAGCTTCACGCTGTCTTAGGTACTATTTGGTTACGTGAGACCAAGCCCACTCAAGTCAGCCGAGGCAAGAATAGGATTGAGTGGAAAGATTAAAGCTGTGTCACAGAACTCAGTAGGGTCCCCCGAGGGAGTCAGGAGCCAGGGTGGGATTTTTTCTCTCTCTCTTTTTCAGGGGTGGAGTAGTAGGGTAGGCTCTGCTCTCTGGTTCTCTCTGAGCTCCCAGTTCATCCTTCTGTTTCTCCTCTGGTCAGCTTTCCTTTCTCTGCTTGCATTCAGACCATCAGAGCCATTCCTGCGTGTTAATCCAACTTTTATTATTTATTTGTTGATATCATGTTACTGTCCACTTGTCCACATGTCTACTGTCCCTGTTGGCAGAGACTAATCATGGGCCACTCACTTGTCTTCCTTTGTAGTTTTTTGTGTAAGTTTTTGGTGTTTTCCCTCATAAGGCAAAACTTCTCATTAAAAAAAAAAAAAAGAAAAATGTAGAAATCAGCAAAAAAGAAAAACATTACCCATGGGTATACTCAACAATAACTTCCACTAAAGTTTCATTTATTTTCTTTTCATCTTTGATTCTGTGTGGTGAGTTTTATAGTTATGATCATATACAATAGCATAGTTTATAAATACTATTTTTATATCTTCTGCAGAAATGTGGTTGGAGATATCTTCTTTTAAGTACATACTCCCCCATGAGCCAATCAAGGCTCTGGTGCCTGGACATGGGCCTTGTTGGCTTTGGTCTCAGTGAAGGACACAGGGGTGTTAGGCATGTCAGGTAAACTGTGCTGGGCTAGGTTGGGGGCCACGGTCTCTGGCATCTCCCTTAACTCTCACTGACACACCTGCATGCCCAGGAACCCCATGGGTTCCTTCATCTCCACAATATTTCTGATTTGAGCCATTCCTATCTTCCTAATCAGTGTTCAGAGCTGAACCCCTGAACACTCCATGGTTGTATGTCACTTTTTGTAGATTTGCTTTTTTTTTTTTTTTTTGGAAGACAGACTCCATAGTTTTCATCAGATTCTCAAAGATATACATGATCCAGAAATTCACGAACCCTTTGTCTACCATTAATGATAGAGAGCATCCCATCCTGCAGACGCCTCTGCCCTCTGGTTTCCAGCCTCTGGTTCTCCAGCCCTGGCCAAGGAGAACAACCAGCAAAAGAAACCAATTTATCCCCTCTTCCTCCAGTTTTTTTTTTTTTAACTTTTGTTTTCATTTTTGAGGTCTGATGCACATTATTCTAAACTGTTAAAAGGGGTGAGAACCTTCCCACACAGAAGAAAATGGAATTGGTATGCAAAGTAGACCCAGTCTTGAATAATTAATTCTGATTTGCATGTTCAGATGAGCCTGAGAGCTGCCCTGGCAGCCAAGAGGGAATTCATATGCAGGAAGGTGGAGCTTGGCATGCCCAGTGGGGGAGATTTGGAACCTCCACTGTCTTTCTCAAGTCAATTCTTTGGCTTAGTGGAGCTATGAAAACCCAGGGCAATGAAGAATTGAGGCTCAGGATGGGGAAGTGTCTTACCCAAACTCACACAGCAAATTAGTAACAGGAAATATCACAGAGTGTTTAATAGCAAGGGCTCAAGGACTCTTGGACCACTGACATTCTAATCCCATTGCTTACAGTTATGTGACCTTGGCAAGGTACTTAACTTCTTAAGACCTCAGTTTCCTCGTCTGTAAAATGGGGGGGGTAAATAAACCCTCACATGTTTGTTGCAAGCATTCAATTCAATGTGCCTGATGGTTATGAGCATGGTAGAAATGGTGCTTGCTCTTGTGACCCTTATTATCAAGATCTCTCTATTCCTCCTCCTCTTCCTCATCTTTAATGGCAGAACTATAATTAGAACCCAGACTTCCTTATCAGCACAATTTATGTTCATTAAAGCACTGTAGGGCCTTCTGTGAGCCTTAGTTCCTGCCCCTGCTAATTACCCTCGGATACTATTGCCAGGTAACAACAACAATGATAATACTAGTACCATATTATACTCAGTGGACTCCTCCCCAGGTACTTTGCTAAGCACTCAACTTATGTTTAGGTCCCTAGGAGTGATGGTTCACAAAAGTCCTGGACCCCAATGTTGAGGATGAAGAGGTGGCCTTGTGGGATGAGATTTTCCTGGAGGGTCTGATAAGCAGAGGCTCTAGAGGTTGGAGCCTGACCAGAGCATACTCCCTTCCTTCAGCCTGGCTGCAGAGAGGGCCACTCAGATCATCCAAGTGCTCAGCAGCAGTCTGACTACCTGGTGGTCTGCAAGTCTGAGACCCACTGAAGCTCAATGAGAATGGAAACCAACAGACCCCAGATATGCATCCTAAAAAGGGGTCTATGTCCTTCCACTGCTTCCACTCTCTGAATAGAAAAGAGGTCCCATGGAGGAAAGACTGACTCAGTGTTGGACAAGTGGGTGAAAACTCTAGAGACAGATTTTAATTCTATAGAATAATAACTCTCTATAAAGATAGAATGAACATCATTGAGATAAATTTGCAGATACTGATAGTTTTTTTGGTTTTAAAAAGGTTTTATCTTTAAGGTTTTAAGGAATCCCTACACCCAACCTGTGGTTCAAACCCACAATCTTGAGATCAAGAGTCACACGCTCCACTGACTGAGCCAGCCAGGCACCTGAACACTGATAGTTTTTTAAACAGGCCTTTGAGATACTGCGAAGAGATTGGACAAGATGATTCTTGAGGTCCACAGATCTCTGGGAATCTCTCTCCTAAGTCTCCAGGCTGGATGATGAGCCCTTTTGCCTTCAGGAAGCACAGAACTAGGTCTTCTCTCTACACTCTGTAAGACTCAGGAGGCTCCAGTCTAAGGGAGCTGAACTGCACGCCCCCCATAGTCCTGATAAAAGGCAAACTGGAAGGACCAAACTGGAAGGACCTTTGCAGATGTGTTAACCCCTTTGGGCCCAGGGATTTATTATCAGAGGGAGCAGAACAAGGGAAACAATACTGGACTTTGAGGCAGACATCCTACATTCAAATCTCAACACTACACTCATGTTTTCTAACTTTGGGCAACTTTCTAGACCTCTCTGCATCTCAGATTTCTTGGGGTCTTGTTACCCACTTGCTGCATCATAAAGAGTAGAGATAATGCCTGTGTGGTGCCTGGCACAGCATAGTGAATTCTGTAATATGCACATTATGGATGTACATGTTTACAAGGAGGTGGTGCAGACTAAATGAGAGAGCACAGGGGGAAAGCATAAACGTCACTTTCCTTTCCCCAAGCCCTTTTGGTGTGTCAAGTGGGTCTGCGTCCTCTCATGCATCAGTCCAAGTAAACTAATAGCTTTCTTCAAGAAGTCTCTATTTCTGCTGCTCCTGAAAAGGATGCCAAGCTGGGACTATGATGCTGACAGAGGATTTGGGTAATGCCAAGAGAAGAGGGCCTTCCGAATAGTGATGACATTACCTGCTGATTGATGTATGGGGACGTTGTAAGCATCTGTTGTAAGACCTCATGTTTCTGGAGCCCTGGGGCAATTTCTTGTTCCGGAAGACATATTTGGAAGTAGAAAAAGTGAGAACCAAAAGAAGCGACCCTGCCCTTTACAACCCCATTCTCTCTGCTTCAATTCCTCATCTCTAAAATGAGGACAGTAAATTCTGCTTAGGATTCTGATAAGGACTCTATGAGATCAGCTAGTGGAAATATCTAGCCCAACGCCTCGTTGGCACTCAGTATATGCTAGGGAATCTGAACCTGGATAGTTGAGCTTTCTGGATAGCCTAGAGCTAACTCTTTAAGTATTCAAATCTTTAAAAAAATTATTTAGCTACGGATCTTAGTGTCTTTCTTTAGTTGAACTTTCTGGATAGCTAAGAGCCAACCCTTTAAGTATTCAAATCTAAAAAAAAAAAATATTTAGCTACAGATCTTAGTGTCTTTCTTTAGCAGTGTCTTTCTTTAGTCTATGATTTAACCTTGTCCTAGGAACTCGGGATCATCATTAGGTGAGTATCAACCAGTACTCAGACATACTCCTGGGAAGATAGGTAGGACTGTTTGCCACCATGATAAATGGAACCAGAACAAATTTCTACCTCATCATTCCTGTTGATGCATCTCTGAATAGTAGTTTTCTCTACAATTTTAATTGACCGCCTCTCGCCTTCTGTAGCTTGGGATAAACAACATCCAAGAATTTTGTGAGTAAAATGTGTTTCCACATGCCAGAGGGCTCCCCATGGATAAAATACATGGGTTTGTGACAGCTCATTTGGCCAGTTCCCATCTTGATTACTTTCTTCCTTGTACCTGGATGTGCTCTGGACCCACAGAGTGTAAGTAATGACCTATTGTCCAACTGGAAAACAAACTGTGGAACCTTACACTGCTCTGATGCAGCTTGTCTGAGAAGCACAGAGGCAGCCGTGGAGCAACGCTAACTTCTTGACTCTGTATTTTAACCATACTAGTGTCAGGAGGTGTGCTTTTGTGTCCATACACATGTGCATGATTATGTATCGCTGAAACACAGCTAGGTTCAGAAGTGACTGAACTTGGTTGACTTACATATGGCTGATACTCTTCCTTCTAGGATAAGGTTTTTTGGAAACCCCTGACCTGAAAATTCCTAAGCTACTGAGCTTGTGCGTAAAATCAGAGGGTAAATCCGTCTTCCATTAGCCTCTGGGAAGTTCTGTGGCTCTGTAAATATGAACCTCTGGCAGTCATGGGTATGTGAAAGCTTGATTTGCAGACTTGGGTTAGAGTAGAAATGTCGGTAACAGTTCTTTAAACCGAGTTCCTGCCCTAAGCCTTCCAAAGTCATGGCCCTCTGCTCTCTGGTTGCCTCATTTACAATCGAGAGGAGTGGTGTCTGGTTTTGAGATATTTCCTGCCACGGAGTGCTATGATTCTCAGACACGGAGGCCTGGGCATACAGAAGGACATGCACACATGTGTTTCTCAAAGCACACACACAAGCGCATGCACACAGACCCCAGACAAAATCCAACTGCCATGCACGCGGTACATACATGCGCACAAAGGCATTCAGGTACAGCTTCTTCCTCTGGCTCCCTTTCTTTGCCTGGTTAACTCCTCCTCATCTTCAAGTCCAGTTGAAGCTCCCCTTCTTCCGAAAAGTCTTTCCTAATTGCCCTTCATTTATGTTCTGTGCCTCTGCTTTACACACCCAAAATATTCTTTCCTTTCCCCATCTTAGCACTTAACATGCTTTGCTGTGATTGGATAGTAATTGATGTATAGAGAGTGCCCCCCACCCCGCACCTCAGACCATAGTCCCTTGAGTAGAGATGCTTTTAGAGATTTTATGACCACTGTAACTTCACATTACCCAGTATAATAGATGCTCAATTAAAATCATGGAATAGTCATATAAACCCAAACAAGCCCACAAAATCATTCCCACATGTACATTCTTAAAGATAAAATTGTGTACGCAAATATGATCTATGCACAGAGGAATGAGTTTATGCACGGTTATCCCGACTCCCCCGCCACCCCAGATCCATGCGCGTAAGGTAGACACACACTCCCCCAGGCACAGAGATGCAAACATAGAGAACAGGCCCACCTGGGTACTATCATACCCACCAGCAAAACACACACACGCACACACACACACACACCTCAAGGAAGATATTTTCTTTGCACTTTTACTCACAACCTGCGCATGCAAATTGGATTTTCAGAACGTTCTAATCCTTTGTTGACATTTATTAAGACAAAACAGAGGTGGGCAGACACAGCCTTTTGGCTGGGTGGATGCATCTTTGCTGCGATGTAATGTCAGAAACTGTTGATGCAGAATTAATGCTCACTTTTACGAGTTTATCTTATGTCATAGAGTTGAAAAAAACCTCGGTGTAAATATTCATCATACGGCTTAATTGGTTTGATGTACCGTAGCAACAAGCACAGCGCCAGACGCTTGCTATGGAGGCCTCCGCGTTGTTTCAAAGTCTTTATTATTATGACAGCAAAGTCTTGTTCATTAAAGTTTCACAATCCATTTTCATTAGGTTGAAGCTGAGTCTGTAAATGAACAGTTGCTCTGAAAAATCAAGCCCTCACAGTTCTCGCTGGGGAGGCAGCGCGTCTGTATTAATTATCAGGACGCTGGTGTCGATCGACGATGTTAATTGCACTGATGGCTCGTTATTTGGGGAATTGCCATGCATTTCATGCAGGGATAATAAAAATGAATTTTTAAACAAAGAGACTTAAAATAATATCGAATCTGCAGAGAATACCAACATCAAAGGCGTATCTCAAAGCTTTGAATTTTATCTTTGTGGTCCAAAATGTTAAAGAGGCGCCCGCAATGCAGTTGGTTCCAGTTTGCAGTGAAGGAAAACAAAACAAGAGTTAATTAACTGTTATTACAAACCTTTTCAACTTTAATTTGACTTTCAAATATTAGCATTTATCTATGAACTGTGCTTCTGGGTTTGACAAATTAGTTTTCACAGAACAAGTTTAATTAGGCGTCATTGTGCTTTTATGTCAGTTTTCAGAGCTCCAGACAATGAATGGATTAACTTATTAAAAGTCATCTGTTTAAAAGACTTTGTCGAATGGCAAATGGGTGGGCAAAGTTGCTTGGCTTTGCAGGGAGATGGGGAAAATGATATTGCTGGTTGGGTGTCAGGGGGGTTGTAGATCAGATGAAAAGAGGCTTGGCCTCCCCACCAGCCGGGGATGGTGGGCACTTCCACCTCCACCTTCGTGCCCCCTCGGGAAGTGAGGGATCTGTGATCACTTACCGACACGGTGCCTAGGACGGTGGAGTGGAGGAAAGCCCTGTCCCTACTGCAGAGGAAGGGAATGACCCAGAGAGCCTTTACCATAGCATTTAGGGTCTGTTCACACAGCAGGCTGCAGTTGACCACGCATTATATCGTGTGATTCTCTAATTCGGAGGTCAGCACACGTTTTCTGTAGGAGACATATGGTCTATGTCACAATGCTCGCCCTCCCATTGTCGTGTGGAAACAGTCACAGATGGTAGGTGAACAAATAGGAGTTGCTCTGTCCCAATAAAACTTTATTTATAAAAACAGGAGATGGTTCGGGGGTGGGGGACGTCCTTGGCCTGGGGATGTGGTTTGCTGACACCTGCTGTAGTTGAAAGTCATGGGTCGGACTGGCGGCAGCAAGCAGAATCCATTCAACCAAAGGAAGTCTGTCTTCTGTCAGTAAGAGTGTTATACTTAAGACGGCATCCCTCCCTCTGTCGCACTGTCTCTTTGCCAGGCTCTGCTTTCTTGGCACATGTACATGTGTTATATATTTCTTTCTCTTTTTTTTTTTTTGGTATTATATATTTCATTTGTATTCTGTTTGTATCTCCCAAATGGGATACAAGTGCCATGAAAGTAGGGCCTTGGTCCGTGGCGGTTTCTGTGGTCTACCCAGCACCTGGCGCAGCACCCGCACAGGACAGGTGCTCAGTAACTCATCGGATGAGTTGAGCCAGGCACTGGGAAGGAAGGTAATGTTTTCCCTGGAGATGCTCAATATCCAGTCCAGTCATACTGTAAGTGGTCGCAAAAGAGTGTGCTAAAAGCTGGGACAGTGACCTTGACCACCAAGTTAAGGCTGTTGGCTGTTATTCCATGGGTGATGGGGTTGACATGGAGGCCCTTGGGACAGGGGAGGAACAGCCTGGATTTATGCATAAATATCTCTGCTTATTACCCTAGGGACCATAAGGGACCTAGGTAAGGTGTTCCTGTCTGGGTAGGGATCCGAGTGGCTCTCCCCTTCCCAGTGTGGCCTGTTAGGGTAGAGCATGCTGCAGCACGGAGAATTGCCTTCCAGGTCTGCTCCTTGCTGCCACCCCAGAACTGCTCACACAGGCCTGGGGGTGGGTGGAGTTTCAGGGCCAGGACTTGGGGGAGGCAAGGGAAGAAAGCAGGGTGCAACACCGAAGGGCCTCCACCTGCACACACCAGAGAGGGAGCACCTCCTTATAGGTCGTGCTCCGGGCCCCCCGCCGGCCCTACTCTAGTCCCCGCCCTGGGGAGGCGGCCGATCCACAAGGGAAATGGACTAAGTGGCCAGGCCTTTTGGCTGCCGTTCAGAATAGAGAAGCGGAGATGGGAACCTGGACTTGCCTGGGTGTGAACCATGGGAAGAACACTAGACCCCGGCCAGGGGGCTCTTAAGAAAGGAGAAGGGAAAAGAGATCAATCCCCAAATTCCAGCCCCAGGGCCATCGCTGCTCCCCCACCTCTGGATTCTGCATCTCCAACTTCTCATGTCTGGGCTCAGGGTCCTTGTGTCGATTCAGCCTGCTTGTGCATCCAACCAGAGGGTACACTGGGCAGGCACGACTGAAACGGCTTTGGTTTACCTCTACTTGCTAGACGTGATAAGCTTCTGGGGCCTGTACATGGTGCTCTGCCTGGGCTCTCTGCTAAGCGTCTATCTGCCCCTCCTTTCAGTTCCCCTCCCCTGGGGTTGTCTACACTCAGAGCTTGGCTTTGGCTTAGCTGGGACCCACCCTGGACTCCCTTGGGATGGGCTATCATCCTTAGGTCATCCCTCCTGAGGATGGTTGCCCACCCCCCTGACCCTCTATACTGGATTCCCCTCCCCGGGGCCGTGTGTCCCAGTAGGAGTTGTCCTACTTACAGGTTCCTTTAGTGTCTGGACACTTCTGAGTCTCTCAGACCCTGAGTCTCATCAGCCTCAGAGCCCAGGCCCTGGTTGTGTCCAAGGCTAACCCACATTTCTCTGAAGAACTTGCCAGCCCTAGGAGGTTGCTATCAGTGTTACACTCTGGTGTTGTACTCAGCGCATGTGAATTATAGTTTGGCCATAACACAACAGGAAACGGGGGACATCAGATAGTATCTTGTGGAGAGAAGGAAAATAGACAAAACCATGGTCAGGCAGTCATTGACTGTGCTTCCCATGGGCAGGATGGTTTTCCTCCAGACTCCCGATGTCTAAGATTGCTTCAGCTACATCTCTTATTGCACCAGAAGGTACCTCAGTGAGAAGAAAAACAAGGTGATATCATTTTATCCTTATGGCCATCTTTTGAGGGTAGGTTTATCATTCCCATTTCACAGATGTGAACACTGGTTTGGGGAGGTGAAATGACTTGGATCAAAGAGCTGGTAAGTTGTCAGTCTGACCCAAGGCCGTGCCCTCTCATGCCTCCCACTCCAACCATACCCCGGAACACATGCCGGGGGGGATCTGAGCCCCAGGCTCTCTCTAGGGAAGTTAAGAACCCTGGGCACCCTCGTCTCATTACCTTATCATTCCAGGGAAAGACAATGATGGCTGGGTGGGTGCATACATGCAAATGACACCCAGCTTCTCACTGCCAGATCCCTGAGCACAAGCACTTGTTCATTTCTATAAATGCTAACGTATCAGGATGTATTTTGACACGCTACTAAGATAAGTGCTAGAACTGACAATAATAATGTATAATTTATGTCTCTCATATTACCTTCCCATCACTGTGCTTACATTATTACATAAATTAGTTTAATGTATCTGACATTCATCAGATAATTTAAGCATTTGTTCTTTTGTCTCTGTCTCCTGCTTGCAGGCTTCTAGGCTGGAGATCATGGCACCATCGTGGCACTGATTTGTGGGAATGCTGGCAAAGTTATGGAAGACTTTCCTGACATTCATGGAGGAGATTGACTTTCTGTGTGAGCAGCTGGGTCATAGGGTATAGACAGCCACGGAAGAAGCACTTGTCTCTGGGGTAAATAGCAAAAATGGTCATGGATTCTTCCCACCCCAGTATGTACACCCCCATGCAACAGGACATTGGAGCTCCTCCTAACAGAAACAAGGCCTATTTCTCCACACTTTGAGCCCGGGATTGACCATTGGCTTTGGCCACAGAGGCATAAGTAATCTTATGCACAGTGACGTTCCCTCTTGCTACTTCTGGAAACATACACTTGCCATCATGTGCATGAGCCCCGAATAGCCTGCTGGAAGATGAGACCCATGGCCCCGTGATATTCTTTACCCCTGCTGATGCACAGCCAATTGCCAGACATGTGAGTGAGGCCATTCACTGCTCGCTGACTACAGCCACATGGATGAGCCCAGCAGAGGCCTAGAAGAATTAGCCAGCAGATCCCAGTCCAAGTGCTGACCCATAGAGCTTTGAGCTAAATGCATGGCTGCTATTTTAAGCCAGAAAGTTTGGGGTGATATGTAACACAAGAAAAATGACAGGGGGCTGAGGTTGATTGGTAGGAAGGTCCTACTTATTGTCGTTGGAGAAAACGAGGTATTTCTTGAGTTCCTGCTGTACATCCAGCCTGGGTCACTTATGTATATATTATCTCCTTTGGGCCTCACACAAGGTACATGATTTCCATTGTGAAGTTGGCACTGTTATGATCCTCATGTTATAGTCAAGGAGACTTGAGATTCAGAATATTTAGGTTACTTTCCCAAAATCACAGAGCTAAAGAGTGGTAAAGCTAGGATTTCAACTTAGTTTGCCTACACCTTAACCCTGATTTATTGGGATCTTTATTTTTTTTTTAAGATTTTATTTACTCATGAGAGACAGAGAGAGAGAGACAGAGAGAGACAGAGAGAGACACAGGCAGAGGGAGAAGCAAGCCCCATGCAGGGAGCCAGACGGGAGACTCAATCCTGGGACTCCAGGATCACGTCCTGGGCTGAAGGTGGCGCTAAACCACTGAGCCATCGGTGCTGCCCTATTGGGATCTTTAGAAGGAGGATAAAAGTTTGAAGCAATTATTTCTGAATTTGCATTTTTGCCCTAGTGAGGGACATCTATAAAGCAACCCTCAGAGTTTGATGAGAGTCCAAGAAACATGAGTACAATGTTTGCCATTTGCAAGGCTTCCTCGCTTGTATTACCTTATTAATTAATTAACCTAGCCTTGTGGAGTCGTAGTCATGTCCCCCTTTTTTTTCCCCAGAATAGATTTAGAGACATTGAGGAATTTGCCCAAAATAAACAGGGAACCCAGGATGTGAACTCATAACTCCTAAATGCAAACTCTATGCTTGCTTCCTGAAGCCAACTCATCTCCTTCCTAGTTTTTCTAGGGGAACCTCAGGCTGGATGCTTCAACCAACAATGATCTCATACCTGACAGAAATGAAGACAGTAGATTCGGAGATATCACCTGTGTGCAAGGGCTCCACATGAGGCTTTGGTAGGTTGCAGAGACAGACATGGTTTAGGTCCCCTTCCTTGCTCTCTGGCTTGGGAGGCAGCACTCCACAGTATGTAATATCTGGGTCTATGCAGTACTCTTGCATGGTGAAGTGTCCTCACATGATCTGGTATATTGGTGCCTTCTTTTCAAGTGATGCTAACACATGTCCACTTAAATAAATCAACATGTCCATTTTCAAAGTCAACGCCTGTGTCCCATGGGGTGCCCCATGGGATCCCCTCCAAAGTGCATCCCTCTGTCTTCATGTTCACAAGTGTTAAGAAGCAGTCAAATTTCAAACTAAAATGTCCAGTATTGGCCAAGATCTGGAGAAGCTGTAGAATTGGTACATTGATAGAAATTTTTCTCGAGGGCAATTTGGATTATGTAACAATATCCTCAAAGTATTCATATATTTGACCCTCAAATTCTAGGAATTACCTACCATGAAGATGTGCAAAGATTTAGTTATAATATTTTTTACGATGATAACATTTAATTGAAAAGAACCTAAATGTCCAATAATAGTTATTGGTTAAGTAAAATGTCCACATACTGCACTGTTCACCAGTCAGTTAAAGTGATGTCGTAGATTGGGGGTGCTCAGTGGGTTAAGCATCCGACTTTTGATTTCAGCTCAGGTCATGATGTCAGGATGCTGAGACTGAGCCCTGCAGCAGGCTCTGCACTCAGCAGGGAGACTGCTTGACATTCTCTCCCCCTACCCCCCACTGCTCACTTCTCTATTTCTCAAAAAAATAAATAATGCAGTAGGTGACAAAATGAGGGATCATGAAGGAAAAGGTAGATAATAAAAATAGATCGTATTGCGGTATAAATACACCATGTAAACAAAGTATATACGGAAAAATTCTGCAAGGTTATACAGCCAACCCCCCCTTATCTGTGATCTTGCTTTCCACAGTTTCAGTTACCTGTGGTCAATCTTGGTCTGGAAGCAGAGGATCCTCCTTCTGACATACAGTCAGAACATCATAGTCACCTAACACTACATCACAATGTCTACGTCATTCACCTCACTTCACCTCAATCACGCAGGCCTCTATCATCCCATGTCATCGCAAGAAGAAGGGTGAGTACAGAATAAGCGATTTTGAAAGAGTGACCACATTCATACAACTTGTTACAGTACGTTGTTATAATTTTTCTATTTTATTATTACTTATTGTTATGAATCTCTGTGCATAATTTATAAATCAAACTTTGGCATAAGTATGTATGTATATATATATATAGGAGAAATGTCATTGTATAGGGTCTGGTACTATCTGTGGTTTTCAGCATCTACCAGGGGTCTTGGAATATATCTCTGCCTATATCCTGAAGTATTAACAATGTCTATTTTGGGGGGAGGGCATTTAGGAAATTGGGAGTATTTCTTATTTTTTTCCTGTATGTTTATTTGTATTTTTTTCATTGGCGGCTTAATGCTTTTGTGGTAAAAAAAAAAAAAAAGAGAGAATGAAAGTCTTAATAAACAGCATTTAGCAGTTTAAATAAAATTTTCATAGCATGTTTACCAAAACCTAGAAATTTGAGTGGTACCCATGCATGAGCCTTAAATTTGAGAAAAAAGTAGACACACAATTTGAGAAGGGAGGGATGGGAAAAATGCTATCAGGATGTGGGTACCACTCTCCCATTTGTTATGCTCCCATCTCAAAGCTATGTGGAATTCTTACTCATAGAGCTCATGTTTTCTTTTATTTTGATTCAAAATATATCTAATACGAAGAAGAAAGGCTTTGGTGTCCAGATATAGGCTCAGATCCTACCATTCTGCTACCTGAATGATACTGGGCAAGTCACATCGACTCTCTAAGTGTCCATTTCTTTATCTGTAAAGTGTGAGTACACACCCTAGCTTGCAGCGATGTTGAGAGAATTGAACACACTTTGGGTAAGGACCCAAGCATAGTACCTGATGCATAGGAGATGCTCAATAAATTATTATTATTGTTATTATTATTATTGTGTGAAGGTTTCAGTATTATTATTGCATAAAGGAACCCGACAGTATGGATACTATGTCCATTTTTTTTTTCTCATGGGCAAACTGAATCAGCAATAGAAACAGATCTTTGCAGGATCCCCAGGGCAATAAGAGAATGCTGGCTGCCTGCTGACCCAAGACTTCATCTCCTCCTTGGCTTTTTTTTCCATCACCTACATTACCCATTCCCCACCCAAATGCAAAACTCTGTTTGTTTTGCATTACTTTTTTTTGTTTGTTTGTTTTGCATTACTTATTACAGAGCAGTGGCCTTTTCTTTTTTCTTTTTGTTTTAGAGAAGGAGAGAGAGGTCGCACAAGTGCATATATTCGGAGAGAGAGAGAGGGGCAGAGGGAAAGAGAGAGTCTTTGCAGGCTCCACACCCAGCGCAGAGCTCCACGTGGGGGCTCGAGCCTACAACCCTGGGATCATGATCTGAGCTGAAATCAAGAGTCCAACGCTTAACCGACTGAGCCACCTAGGTGTCCCACGGATTCCTTTCACAGGCGGGTGGGGATTATCATCCTGCATGTGTGGCAAAGTGCATCATTCACCCTCAGTGTAAACACGGCTAGAATGAGGCCTGGGGCCGGCTCCGCACACCTGTGCTGGTGGCAGATGTTGGTGATTGATCATGATACCCTTTCCTACTGAGCCCGGGCACGATCGTGAGGAGTCTTCTCAACACGGCGTTTTGTTCAACTCTTGCCAATTGATCCGAAGTTGCAAACAAGATGAAACCAGCTTGTGTTTTTTTGGATAAAAACAGGGGTGGGGAAGGGGAGGCCAGGGCTGTGGCTTCCCCTGTTTCGACCTCCTGTTCTCTTCAGGGAGATTAGGAGAAGTGTTTTTCCTCTCATTTTCTTCATCAATTTAGAGAAGTCCTAGGGTTAGATCAGGGCTGGTGATAGATTTCCTCTTGTGAGTCTACTTTGATGAATTAGTAACTCAACAAAGAGTATTTTGTGCAAAAGTATTCCGAGGCTGCATTTGGCCTTGGCTACTGTGGTGCTGTGGCAGGCCAGGGACGCCTCCCTTGGCGTAGAGGGGGTTGGGCGACAGCAGGTGTGCCAGGTGTTTGCCATTCCTAGATTGGATGGTTTCTAGTAGCTCTAAATTTCTACTTCTCTAGGAAACTGAGGGCCAAGGGCAAAGTGACTGGTCCAAATGAGTTTGTGGCAAAGCCAGGACTGTGACCTGGGGTTCAGCTCCCTGTCTGGGACTTTTTCACAAAGACTGAAACCTGACATCAAGTCTGGGCAGCAAGAGTGATCCTCAAGAGGAAATACGAGCCCTGGGTGAAGGGGCAGTGCCAGTCCTTCCTTCCCTGGGACTGAGCCTGGCTGTCCCAGGAGGGCCCCTCTACTCCGCCCCCTAGCCCCAACCCTAGCCCTGGCCTCTGGAGCTGGGGACCCAGGGGCTCTTCCATGCTGCCCAGGACTTGTTTCTGGGTCCTTCCTAAATGGCTTGAGGAAGTAAGTGATTAGATTCCAGGCCTTTCCCCTGGGGTGGGGTTGGTGGGGGGAGGCATTTCCCAGAGTGGGGCTTTGGCTAGGCAGGGGGCTCAGCTTGAGAGCTACCAGCGAGCAGCAGGGACTCCTTAAATATGCAGCCCGAGCAGATGCCTTTGATCCGTCCTACAGAAGCAGCCTCTCCCTGCTGAGCCAGTGTGCCTGTGGGCCTGAGGGGGGCATGCAAATGAGGGCAGGCCGGACCCCAACATGAGCATGGTGCATGTACTTGTGTGCGCACACACAGGTACCGCCACAGGGTCACGAGTCTTCACATGTCTGCATATGTGTGCCCGTGTCTGTGCGTGGGAGTCAGTCGGTGTGTGCCCTTGGGTACACCATGTGGTTCTGTTGGGCTGGGCACACGTCTGCTCGTGGTTCATCCCAGCTATCTCTGTAACACAATGGTCTTTTCTGCCCAGCCATACCCACTTGGGACAACTGATTCAGAGCGTTACTGCTGGAGCCACCACTGGAGCGCGATCCGGTCCTGCCTCCTGGCTCAATTCAGTGTGTCAAGGGATGAGTCAGTTCTACTCACCCGGTCACACAGGTGGTCAGGAGATGGTGCGGTAGGTTGCATCGCTGCTCAAAACTTTCACTGTCTCCTCCCCACACTGGTGTCAGGAATGGAAGAATGACCTCCTTTGGCCAATGGAATGAGAGCCTGGGTGACACATACCACAGTAGGACAGAAGTTCTGAGAACCTTTGCATGACTTGCCATCTCTTTCCCTCCTTCCCTCAGCCATGTGACATTCAGATAAAGGCTATTTTATCATCCCGAGTCCCAGAAAGGAGATACCGTGGAGAGAAAGCCATAGTCAGTCCACGAATATATGGCACAAGTAAGAGCAAATCCTTCTGGGAGTCAACTTTGGCCATCTCAGGGGTTAGGATGCAGCCTACCCTATCATATGCTAACTAAACCAAATGGGCATGGGAGGCAATCGTCACATCCCTTGGACTTTTGGTCATAGAACCAGAAAACACTTGTAGCAATTTCCATCTACTGTATCCATGGCCAGGGGTCAGGGCATGTGCTACCTGCTTCCCATAAGTGGGTAAAAGTCTTATTTCCCACATTTGGCTCCACACATGCTTTTCGTGAGAAATTGGCACAGAGGGAGATAGAGTCCAGAAGAACAGAGACCGCAGTGGGTGATGAGCTTGATGAAGTCCGTGGTCCTGGGTTTAGCTCTTCTTGAGGCCCAGCCACATCCTTGCTCTGCACCCAGCTTTGAGGTTCTACTCCGTGATTCTTTAAGCAATAGATTCCTCTTTTAACTAAAGCCAGTGTGAGTTGGACTTTTGTCACCCGCAACAAGACTCGAATGTAATACGCATGCGTCTGTACGCCTATATATGTGCGCGTATCACACTGCTATGTTTGCATGTGTATTTGTGCATATTCATATATGTGCCAATGTTTGTGGAAGGCGTGTGTCTGTGTGTCTCTGTGTGGCCTGGTAACCCTATGCGGCCATCTAGGTACGTTTGTGGCACGTGGGTATGTGCATAGGTGCGCCCACACGCAGTAGGTGTTAGTGTTTTCTGAGTAAGTACCCTGTACTGTAAGGGAATGTGGGCCTGTTGGCCGCACAACCAGTGACTTCGGAAGGACAAGGTGGGGAGGAGGGATCGGGTCTTCATGGAGGTGTTCTGCTGGGACATCTCTGGTGTCCTCGGACTCTGGGTAGGGACCACTCCTTACTTTCATTCCTCTCCAAAGGGTTTGCACACTGCTGTCACAGGTTGCTCCTTGGGCTTCAACCTGGCTGCGCTTTTATCAAAAAAAAAAAAAAAAAGAAGAAAGAAAGAAAGAAAGAAAGAAAGAAAGAAAGAAAGAAAGAAAGAAAGAAAGAAAGAAAGAAAGAAAGGAAAGAAAAAAGAAAAAAAATAGCCCAGGCCTGCCCAGCCAGTCTCTGGTGGTGTTGGAACAGCCACGATGGAGGCCCAGGAAACCCCATGGTTTCGGGAGGTGTTTCTGGAAGATCACTTAGGTCCAGAGTCAGGAGGGCTGATGTCACTCCCAGCCACCTGCTGAGGCTCGGGGTCAGGTGTTTATTGCTGTAACGAGGAATTTTAATCAGCAGACTTTCTGGATTTGACTCCGGCGGTTTTGTGATTAGGTGGTTTGACAGAAACTTGGGGCTTGATTTTTGCTGTTTGCACTTTATTGTCGTGTGTTAGGAAAGTATTTTGAACTGGTGAGGTGGAAAGATTGAAGAGACAGCGGTGAAGGGCAGTGGCGGCGGGATGACAAGGTTGCTACAAAGAAGGGAAGCGTCGTCCTCGGGGGCTCTCTGAGTGAGACCCAGGGGCTCCTGGGGCTTCAAGGAATGTTAGCGATCAGCTGATCCAACTGCACCCCTATGCTCAGATTCCCTCAGTAAATATGAATTGTGATGACTGCAACAATAGCTACTCCACGTTGAGCACCCGTTAGGCTTACAGGACATTGTTCTAGTCGGGCTTGATAGGGCACAGGGAATAGAGACCCACCCACGATAGCTCTTGTCTCCTCTCCTCTCTTCTCCTCTCCTCTTCTCTCCTCTCCTCTCCTCCCCTCCACTTGCTTGCTTCCTTGCTTCTCTCCCTCCCCCTCCTCCTTCCTTTCTCCCCTTCCTTCCTGTCCCTCCCTCCTCTTCCTCCTTCCCTCTTTCCCTCTCCCCCTCCTCAGTGCTAACTATTAGGAGCTCTTTATTAATACTGAGCCTTCACTTACATCTTTTGTTCTTCATTGGTCTCTTGGGTCAGTACCAAACACGCCCAAACCTCCTTCTATGGGACTACTCCGCAGGTCTGCGAAGTCAGGTGTTGTGGCCTCTAGATGGTGTCTTCTCCAGACCCTATAGCTTCAACTCTGTTGTTCCAAGCCCCCCTCCCTATCCTGTTTTCCAAATCCAGCCTGTTGAGTTCTCTCTTCAAAGATGGCTTCCAATTCTTGACCCTTTCCTCCCTTGTGGGGTGTGATAAGAGTTTGGCAGCCACCCAAAGATGAAAGCACCCTTCAGGAAAGACTTGTGATGCCCCAGTTGTGTCCCTGAGATGTCTCACAGTCCAGTAGGGCCTCTGTGAAGAACAGTCCCTGAAGCCACTGGAGGTCTCGAATCCAGCTGAGATGACCAGTCATCATCAGGCCTGCAGCGTTCAGTGCAGCTCGATTAATTTGGGCAAACCTGTGAAGCATGGATTTTTGGAGTCGAGCAGACCTAAATTTGGCTCTGGGTCCATCATTTTTTAGTTGCTTGATTTAGTGTTAAAGAGCGATCACTCTGAAGTCCAGTTTTTCCCCCATTTGATTTAGGGAAGTCATACCTGACTCATGGGTTTTCCACAAGGGCTAAATGAAACCACATGTATGAAACTCTTGGAACACTGCTATAGCCAACCCACCATTCATTCATCCATTCTATGAGCTAAGAGCTTTGGAGATTCACTGGGAGACAGACAGGGTTCTTGCACTCACAGAGTTTCGAGTGGCACGTACAGGCCCTGCACTCGGCAAATATTTCCCTGCCAGCCTCCCACATGCACCTGCGTGCAACTGGGTGTGGGCAGAGCTACAGAAATAAAACCCAGCAACTTCTTTCAAGGAGCTGAGGTCTCAAGGAGCAGCGCTATGTCACTGGGGGGTTGGGGTGGGGGCCGGCCCAAGTTTTCAAGCTCCCATTTAAGTTTGATACCAAGACCTAGAAAGAAACTAAAACCCTTGGCCTTCTTAGTGACTGGAATGCTGATAGAAGACAATGGCCCCAGCTGGAGCCAAGGCAGCCTGTAATTACAGAAACCTAATTCTTCAGAGAGTCCAGCAGAGAGAGAACCTGGATTGGGAAGAGTAGATATCTCCTTCAAAATATTATTATCTGAATTAATAGTAGGGTATTTTTTGTCCATGTGCTGTGGTCTGTGTCTCTTCCTAGAACATACGCTCTGGAGATCTGGCTCCCTGCATGGAGTCTGCTTCTCCCCCTGCCTGTGTCTCTGTCTCTCTCTCTCTCTGTGTCTCTCATGAATAAATAAATACAATTTTTTTTAAGAGTACAGGGAGACGGGAGAGGGTGCTTCTGGGAACAGTTTACTATGGTGGAAACACAAGGTCTCAGGCGGGGAAGGGTGAGAGAGGAGGACAGATCAGTAGCAATCCATGGTCCGAGAGGAATATTTCACTCTCAGACTAAAGGTTAGAGCATGTGGTTTGGACTCTCACACAATAGCATTTTCAGGATATTTCTATTGCTTGTGGAATGGATTGTGTGTCATCAGGATGTTTAGAAGTCATACCTCTAGGAGTCATAGCCCATAGCTGCCAGTGGGACCCTCCAGGGCATAGAGGAAACTTTGGCATGAACATCATGATGGTAGGCACTACTCCTTTCTCTGTAGCCTGGACATTGTCGGGCGGGGGTGGGGGTGGGGAGGGGTTGAGAATTTCTCTAGGGTAATGTTGAATTTCACTTCCTCAACAAATGTTGCTGGGACTTTCCCCTGCTATTTAGTGACCGTGGACAAAGGCTTGCTAGGAATGCTTCAAGATGGATTCAGAAGCAGCCAGTTCTTGGAAGAGACCTGAAGGGTGTAGGGACTGAGCTCTCTGAAGGAGGTCAGGAAAAGGGGACCCATCTGGACACCAAGGGCTGGGTGGGCCTGAGGAACCATTTGCTGAGGGGGCTGGTCTAGTACCAAGGGGTTGTTAGGAGTGGGATCCTAGGTGCCCTCACTGAGTCAGATGAGACAAGAGCTGCCTCACAATTTTAGATGGCACCTGTCATCTGGCTGCAGGGGCAGAAGATCAAAGAGAATGGAATGGCACAGGGTCAAACCACCCCCAGTCTGTGTCCCCTCCCCCTCTGTGTCCTGTCTCTGACTCTGACCTTTTATCCTTGTCTTTTTCTCCCCTTTCACTGCCTTGATCTTCTTTCTTTGTTGAAGGTGACTTGAAGCCAGATCATGAATGTCAAGTTAAAGAATTGGATTTCATGCTAAATTTATTCAGCAGTACACTCAGCAAACATCTACCAATTTTTAGTTCCTAGCGTAGCTACTAACCTATTAAATGCTCAAGAACTATTTGTTAAATGATTGTATAGATATACAAATTTAATTCTTAGTTTATTTTTTTTAAAGATTTTATTAATTTTTCATGAGAGACACACAGAGAGAGAGAGGTAGAGTCACAGGCAGAGGGAGAAGAAGGCTCCATGCAGGGAGCCCGATGTGGGGACCGACCCCGGAACTCCAGGACCACCCCCAAGCCCAAGGCAGGCGTCCCGCTGCCAACCCAGGCGTCCCTAAGTCTTAGTTTAAACATCATGTCCTTGGAGAAGCCTCTTTCAGATCATCTTATGGACTAAAGTCCTCCATTCTAACTCAATCTCTATATCTGGCTTCATTTCATTTCCTTCAAAATATTAGTATCTGAATTAATATTAAGGTATTTTTTGTTCATATGCTATGGTCTGTGTCTCCTCCTAGAACTAGAACATATGCTCTGGGAGATCAGGAAATTTGTCTGGTTCACCCAGTCTCCCCATGCCTGTGAGAATGTCAGGTACACAGTGGGTATTCTCAAATACTTACTGGATGAAGTGGTTTCCTCTGGGTCAGTCCCTGTAATAAGCACTGGGGATTCAGAGCTGACCAAGACATGGTCTCTGGGTAGAAGACGCTCCTGTGTGGGATTGAAAATTCCTGACAACTTCTGGAAGCGATACTATTGGAGTTCCTCTAGAGGCTGACTCATCTGCCATAATGGAGAGAGTGAGTGAGTGACCACCAACTGCTGTAACACACGACCCTCCAAAATCAGTGACATAATCCGATAAAAATTCTACTTTTTCTTTCTTCACAGTTCAGTGTGGGTAGGCAGCTCTTTGCCAAATGGTGACTCAGGAACCTGGGGTCTCCCATTTTGTGATCCTATTTTCAGCATCAGTACATGGTCACTGTGAACCTCCTATGGGAGGATAGTAAAAGATCACAAGTGGAGGATTTTTATGGGCCACATGGGAATTTGCATGCAGGATGTCGGTCTGCATTTCATTGGTCAGAACCCAGTCATAGGGACACCTGGATGGCTCAGTGGTTGAGCATCTGCCTTCAGCTCAGGTCATGATCCTGGGGTCCTGGGATCAAGTCCCACATCGGGTTCCCCTCAGGGAGCCTGCTTCTCCCTCTGCCTATGTCTCTGCCTCTCTCTCTGTGTCTCTCATGAATAAATAAATAAAATCTTAAAAAAAAAAAAAGAACCCAGTCGTATGGTCCTAACTAACTGCAGAGGGCTGGGAATGTTATCCATCTATGTGCCCCAAAGGAAAAGGAAAGGAATTTGGTGAGCACAAAGGTTATTTTTGCCACGCATAAGATAGAAGCGAGAGGTCATAGACTAAGATGGGGAGACCACTCAGTGGCTCATGAGAACCAGTACCAAGGTAAAAGCAGTAGCCATGGCTGTTATAAGAGAATTAGACATGACTATTACCAAACTCAGAAGTTAAAGTCACATAATAATGCACTGGTT
This sequence comes from Canis lupus dingo, assembly GCF_003254725.2. Classification (NCBI taxonomy): domain Eukaryota; kingdom Metazoa; phylum Chordata; class Mammalia; order Carnivora; family Canidae; genus Canis; species Canis lupus. The sequence continues at coordinate 38,651,126 of NC_064263.1, forward strand.
TGATGGATTCTGTAGTATAATTGCCAGGAAATTTGCATGAGAGCTGCCTTCTGATTCTGCTCTTGCTTCATCATCAGAAGTCATTTTGAGAATGGCATTGTCTCTGCCGCTCTGTGCGTTTGCTGTTGATACCAAGCAACTAGTTTCTGTCTTACTAAAGGGATAACTGGAGCATGGACAAAGGGTGAGAATTTCAGGCACCAGGATTGCCCAGGTCTTTTTCTTTGCTGTCCCCATTTTTTTAGATTTCATGTCAAGTCTTCACCAACATGAGACAGTGTCCATTCTGTGCCGGATGCTCTGGGGCTTTAAGAGGGGAAATATAGGAGCCTGGGGGATCCTTGGGTGGCTCAGAGGTTTAGCACCTGCCATTGGCTCGGGGTATGATCCTGGAGTCCCGGGATCGAGTCCCGCATTGGGCTCCCTGCATGGGGCCTGCTTCTCCCTCTGCCTGTGTCTCTACCTCTCCCTCTCTCTCTGTGTGTGTCTCTCATGAATAAATAAATAAATAAAATCTTAAAAAAAAAGATAGGAGCCTGGCTTTCAACTGACTTAAATTTTTCTTCAGGAAACTTCAAGTAACTCATGTGGCACAATTATGGAACTCAGACTCTTGAGATGCAGGTGCTAAGGGTGGCGTGGGTTCCCAACGAGGCGAGCTGAGTAAAAGCAGGTGTGGATGGAAATGTGTCTGAGGGAGGCGGCACTTGAGTTGGGTCGCCTGGAGTTTCTTCAAAAGTCGCCACTCATTCACTTGGGAGCTTGTATATTCCAGGGCCTAACGGCATGACTTTGGAGTCGGCTTGGCCTACATTGGGATCTGGGTTCTGTTCCTTACTAATTCTATGATGTTGAGTAAGGATGGGCAAATGTGATTACCATAAACACAGACTTCCTGGTAGAAGAAATGTCCAATAAGGGGCAGCTGTTAGATCATAAAAGAATGGTAAAAGCATGGTTCTCGAAGCCACATTTTTTTGGGGGTGTGAATCCCAGCCCAATCCCTTACTTTCTGTGTATTTATGTGCAAACCACTTAACCTCTCTGCGCCTCAATTTCTTTATCTGTAAAATAGATATTGGGATTGCAGTGGGTGGTAAATCTATTAATTTGTATAAAGAGCACGTAACAGCACTATGTAAGTTGTAGCTGTTATTATGACCGTTAGAAAGGCATTCATTTTATCTCCGCATGTGATCACCCCTACACTGAGAAATAGTGGTGTTTCTTTTCCCCCCAGGAGACCCACAGAATGATTCAGACACACGCAGTGTGTGTGTGTGTGCGTGATGGCCAGTGATGGCCCAAACGATGGCACCTTTCTCACATTGTGACATTGACATATGTGTTTTCAATTAAATTGAGTTCCCATTTTGCTCTACTCATTTGGCAGCAGCCACAAGTTCACAGAAAAATATGAATAGACAAGGGGAAGGTGCACAAACGGGGGTGGGGGTGGAAGAGTCAGAGAATCAATTTACAGTTTGTCAAGATCAGAGTATTAATGCCTCCCTTTTATAAAAAAAAAAAAAATTAACGCGCTGGGTCCTTGTCCGTCATGGATCATAACAGCCAGAGCAATGCCTTATTGAAAGCTCACTATGTGTCGGGCATGTTGCTAAGTGCTTTATAAGTGCGTTATCTCATTTAATCTTCAGAACACCCTAGCGAGTAGTTCAGTGGTCGGTACCCTCTGAAAGGGCTTTAAGAGATTAACTGGCCTGGGGTCACACAGTCGGAATATGATGGGACCAAGATGAAAACATAGGCCTTTCTGACTCCAAAAGGTCAGAGTCGGGCAGCCCGGGTGGCTCAATGGCTTAGTGCCGCCTTCAGCCCAGGGCGTGATCCTGGAGACCCGGGATCGAGTCCCACGTCGGGCTCCCTGCATGGAGCCTGCTTATCCCTCTGCCTGCATCTCTGCCTCTCTCTCTCTCTCTCTCTCTGTGTCTCTCATGAATAAATAAATAAAATCTTAAAACAAAAACAAAAAAAGGTCAGAGTCTTCACTCGGCCCGATGTTCCAACAGGACACATGCCGATGGCAGCACGAGAAGTTTGGAGCCACTGATGTGTGGGCCCCTGCTGTCCTGGCTGTCAAGGTCTCTCCTGTCGCTGCTCTTCTCACCCGGCAGGCAATGTGACATTGCTACCATTGGAGATAGGAGGAAAAAAAAAGAGACAAATGTGGAATATCTTCCAATCTATGACTTGAATCGAAACCGAAATAAAACTAAACTTGAAAATGCACACGATCTTGGGACTAGAGCAGCCGCCAGGTGTGTCTGCGGCACCCACTCAGCCTGGGAGGGAGAGCCTGGGAGGGAGAGGAGTCGGGGGGCTGGCTTTCTAAACTCCCCCCCCTCCCAGAAAGAGGCTTTGGGCAAAAATACATCTGTACATAGAGGAAAAATGCCCCGCACCTCCCCGATGCGTATTTCCCGGAGAAAACATCCAACCAAGAACTATAGTTGCCACTGTGGTGCGCTGTGCGTGTGTCATTTTAGAAATGTACCTCTATGTTCCTCCAGCTGGAGGCTGGGGGCCTACGATCTTAGAGGTCCCCTCTCCTGGAAAGCACGCTGACAATAATTCAAGGACTCTCTTGGAGGTGGCCAATGGGAGAAGCTGGGGACGTGCCACTTTTGACTGGCTAGCCGGGCTCTCTTTCTTCCCCAGAAAAAAAAAAAAAAAAAAAATTGTCTAAGGGGAAAATTTCTTAGTGTGTAAAACTGAAAAGCAGAACTCAGTACAGTATATAAACCTAACAATGCCGTATGAAAATGCAGTAAAAATAGAGTCAATTATACACTGTCAAAGCTTTTCTCTAAACAGCTGCCTAACAGAATATGACAATTTTTCCTACAATGTAGTAAAAAATAAAAAGAAGTTCTCTCACAATGCCAACTACGCAGGGCCGAATTCATTAACACTTTATTACCTTAAACTCCATTGTAGGAGAAAAATAATATGACGCAACTTGTCACTTTTTCTTTTCCCGGTTTTGTTACTGTGACACATTAAGATTTGGGCGCCTGCTAGTGTGTTGTGATCTACATTTAATGATCTTAACAGGGACTTAGTAAGACATTGTTCGTTTTTCCTGCGCTATCCCGGAGCGGGGTGTTACATGAACAGTGAGACCCAATTATATCATAGTGTAATTTACAAAGGAGGAAAAAAAAGTTCTTTTCATGGCGTGTTCCCCAAGGAGACTAGGAGTATTGTAGCAGTTTCTTGGCTCTGCTTTGCAACAATATAATTAGCTATAATCTGAGCATTTGCATATAGTACAGAGAGCAGGACTAATTCTCCGCTTGCTGGGTTAGGATGTAAAATGGTCTTTTATAAGACAGTCGCTCTGATACACCTAATTTTACTTAGCGCATTTGCATCTATGTTGTGGCTGATCGTCGCAAATGGAAATTGTCACTCTCAATACGGAAGAAAAATGAGCAAATGCATCATAATGAAAGGTGATTTTTTTTTTTTTAACCAACAGATTTTAATCAAGGGCCTGTGATGGATTCAGAATTGGGACAGAACCCCTATGCCTTTGCGAGAAAAGTCCGGGCTTTATTTCTGTCCGAACTTTCTGGCTTTGCAGTTAGGCTTCCATTTCGTACACCCTGTAATTTATACTTGGAGACGTCAAGTCCTTTGGCACGATATCTGGAGCTCCTACCCTAAGCACGGGTCTTTGCTTGCTTAAACAAAGAAACAGACAAACAAGAAAACACTAGTTTGTGAGATTGAGGAATAGAGAGTTTATTAGTTTGCTATCTCTTTCTTATAAATTGTCCACTTTCTCTCATTCTCACCCTTAACCACCAAAGTTGGTGATTGATCACAGTCCCATAAACTAGGTACATCAGTTGGTTTGCAGCTTCGGAAGTGTGTGTGTGTGTGTGTGTGTGTGTGTGTGTGTGTGTGTTTAGTTCCACAGTGTAAGGCAAACCTCAGTCAACATTATCCTTGAGAATCACCCACCGTCACACTCAAGAAAGTTAAGAAGCTCCGTTATTAGAAGTCAGTGGGAACTGAGCTCGCTGAGGGAGGGGTAGATTCACAGCCATTTCCCATTTCAAGCTCCCCCCAGGGCACACCTTGTGAGTGGAATAGCCTCATGTGGAAGTAATTAGCTCTTCCATCCAAACAGAAGGGTTTAGTTGGCAATTAAGCATGGCCCTCTTTACTCTCACTAGAATGCAAGCTCTCCTGGAATGTTGGTCTTGTTCGCCTTTGCCTCAGAACTAGCACAATGCCTGACCCATAGTAGGCACTCGGTAAGTTTGCGTGCAAAGAATGATCGAAAGGATTTGCTAATCTTTCAACCAGCAGCCACAGGAAGTATACTAAAAAACCTGTGGTGGATATCAAGCCCGGATGGTCTTCTTAAACATCACCATCGTACTACTTTGAAAATTCAAAAGATGTAGAGATGGGCTGCTAATTTGTTTTCTCCAAAGTTTGATTTGTTTTCTCATTGCAGGATTGGGCATGTGAAATTCAGTACCTTTGGAATGGGTCGGAGTAGAGGTCTGGCCGGCCAATAAGCATTGATTGGACGTTGGGGGTCTCTTGAACTTCTAGAAATGTAAAATGTTAATGCTACAAGGACTGTGGGAAATAATGGAGTCTGGGACTTCACATTCACACGTGGGTGTTAGGGGTTGAATTGTGTGCCCCCCAAGATACATATATGTTGAAATCCTAATGCTTAATTCCTCGGAATGTTACCTTATTTGGAGGTAGTCTTTACAGAGGTAATCAAGTTATAATGAAGTCATTGGGTGTGCTTTAATCCAATATAACGGATATATAACTTTTATAGAAAAGTTTCAATAATAGTGAAAGAACTCCCATATACCATACACCCGGGTTACCAATTGTTGACAATTGCCACATTTTTTGCCATAACCCATTATCCACCTATTTACCTACCTCCTTACTACATGTCTATATTCCTCCCTTATTTCAGAGTGTTTTTCCTAACAACATGGGTATTTCCTTATGTAATTGCAATATAATTACCCAAATCAAGAAATTTAATATTGATATTAACCTATAGACATTATTCAAATTTTACCAATGATGGCAACAATGTCATTTATAGCATTTTTTTTTTTCTGGATGAAGATCCAATTCAGGATCTTGAAACTTTAATGTCCTTTTATTTGGAATGATTTCTGAGGCTGAGGGTATTGACATATTTTTAAGAGTGTAAGCCATCTGTTTTGTAGAGTGTCCCTCACTCTCGGTTGGCCTGATGTTTTCTCATGATTAGATTCAAGTGTACGTCGCTGGCAGGAAACCACTGAAGTTCTGGCGTGCTCTTCCCAACACATCACACGTGACTCTGCTTTGTCTCATTAGCTTCCTGTCCCCCCGCCCCCCACTCTGTAGATAAAAATGACAGAGAATTTAAGTTTTAAAACATTAAAAAAAAAAAAAAACCAAAATGACAGGGCAATACCGAGTACAACTAAATACAACCTTTGAGAGGAAAAATCAGTTCTTCATCATACACAGGAATGTTATAGTCTCCAGAGCATCTTTCTTTGTATTTTTAATGGGGGACAATTTTATTAGTTCTTACTTTGTTTCGTTGAATTTCAAAAAACTGTTCAGGTTGTAGAATGCTTGGCTTTGGGGCCCCTTTTATAGATTTTTGAAAGATCATCTTTCTAAATGCAAATACCAGAAAACAAACTGTAAAGCCACCCCCATGTCTGCAAGTAAAACAAAAAGCAAAACAAGCTGTTCAACCAAACATTATTGTCTTTGAGTTTTCCTGTTGATAACTTGTCCTGGCCCATTTGTTCTGTTTCCTGTGAGCCCAGTCTAGCAGCTTAGAGATAGCTGGGTCTGAAGCTGTAAAGAAAAAAAAATTGTGGGGGTAGAGGGTGCAGAAAAGGTTGTAGTTAAGGAGAAGTTCATCACTGATATCACATATTCGACAAGTTGGGGAAGAATGGACCATGTTGATTTTTTTTTTTAAAGATTTATTCATGAGAAACACAGAGAGGGGCAGAGACACACGCAGAGAGAGAGGGAGAAGCAGGCTCCATGCAGGGAGCCCAATGTGGGACTTGATCCTGGGACTCCAGGATCATGCCCCGGGCTGAAAGCAGGCACTAAACCGCTGAGCCACCCAGGGATCCCCATGACCATGCTGAATTTTAACTGCAGAATCCACTTTCAACTGGTGGAACACAAATGAGTCCAGATGAAAGCTATGATTTTCTACCAGCATGCCTTCCCAAAGGGTACAGGGGGAGTGGATTACTAGTGGGTGAGGGATACTAGTTCCCTAATCCTGTAGGGTGATTTGGTGGGGCCTGGGAAATTGGAATCCCTGGGCCGGTTGCCTCTGACCACTAGCAGCCTATGAATTTCTCTTACTTTTCCTCTTAAAATTATTACCACCTTTTTATGCCTACGATGAAGTAAAAAGACTGGCAAACACTACAGTTGTCTGCTTTCCGTTCTCTCTCTCTGCAGGCAGGTGCCTGAAGGCGGGACTTGAGTGTTACTCATTGGTCTTCTGCAGCACATGGATCGGGGCCGAGCACAAAATAGTTGCTCAAATGTATTCATTGCATCAAAATTGCTGAAGAGTCGCATCTTGCAGACAGCGTGAGAGGAGCTGTGGTGGGTAAGTAATAAGATGCTGCTTTGAGGGGCCACTTTCCCAACAGCTGTTGACTTGGAGGAACAGAGCGCCTTTTACAGCACAGCGAAAAGGACACCTTGAATCTAAAATAGAGCAAATGACAAAGTGGTGAAAGAAGAGACACCTAACACATTTCTGGAGGAAGAGAGTGAACCCAATCCCTGACAGGATTAGCAGGTTAATTAAAGAATCTATCCTGATGATGCTGGCACATCTTCAATTCAGACTGACATTAACTCAAGGCACAGGCCCCAATCTATCTTTTCCACCAGCTGCCATGGAGCTGAAATGCTTCCCAGACAAGTCAATTCTTAAGGACCTTCTCGGCATGTGTAATTCTATCCCAGTGGAACCCACTCCAGGACAGCTCATGGATTAGCAGGAACAGGGTTATCTGATTAACTCTTGACTACCTCGTAAAGGTCAGTGGGTGGTCTGGGTAACAGGAAGGAAAAGTGTAGAGGGGGGAAATGAACACTCTCCGAGCATCTGTAACGCACCTGGCACAGTGCTAGGCACACGGCACAGCTTAATTCCCGTCATGTGGTGGTTAAGAGGGGCCACTATGCAGTCAAATAGACCTGGGTTCAAATCCCAGCTCTGCCATATTCTGGCTGGATGACTCTGGGTAGGTCACTTTTCTGTAAGCCTTGGTATTCTTACCTGCAAAACAAGGACAGTAATACTACTATGTTATTTTCTCAGGGACACCGTATGAGATGATAACAAACTTGGTGTGTTAAAACAGCTGAAATATATTCCCTCATGGTTCTAGAAGCCAGAAATCCAAAAGCAAGGGGTCAAGAGGTTGAACACCCTCTAAAGGCTCTAAGGGAGAATCCTTCCTTGTCTCTTCCAGCTTATGGTGACTCCAAGCATCCTTTGGCTTGTGGACGCATCGTTCCCATCTCGGCCTCTGCCTTCACGCCTTCCCCTCTGTGTCTTCTAGTCTATCTCTTTCAAGGACATTCTTCATTGAATTGGGGTCCACCTGGGTAATCCAGGATGTTCTCATCTCAAGATCATTAACTTCATTACCATTTTTAAGACCCTTTTTCAAGATAAGATCACAGGTTCCAGGGGTCAGGACATGGGCATCTCTCTCTCTCTCTTTTTTTTTTTTTCATTGTTTGTTTGTTTTTTCGTTTTATTTTTATGGGCATATCTTTTGGCAGGGAGTGAGCAGTGGTGGGCACCATCAGCCCACTACAATCTTCTTTGGACTTTCTGTTTGGTATAAGGTTTAGTGATTAGAGATTATATATGTGGTGTTTATCTTAGCACATAGTAAGGACTCCGCGAATGTAACTGTAGAGAGCTGTCACACACAACGTTATGAAGTCTGAGAAGTAGGCCTCAGCAACTTTTTTCTTGTTACCTGTTGAAGTAGGTTCAGAGAGGTTTATTACCTCTCCCAAGTTCACCAAACTGGCTTTTCTATTCAGTGCTGAGTAACCACAAAATCTGTGGTTTGGCCCCTGACCATGAAGAACGAGTTGGATCCCCCCAATACAGACCCTGAGACAAAGATTTGGGTACAAGTAGATTATTTAGAAAGTGATTCCAGGAAGCAGTGAGAGAGCAGGGGGAATGAACAAAGAAAGGAGAGAAGCCAAGGAAAGCTGAATTAGTGAGCGGGTCACTGCTGTGGGTACCTGGGCCCCGATCCCACCAGGGCCTCTTGAGAGGTCAGTGAATATGATAACTGTCCACCAAGACTCAGGAGACACCCAGGGTGGGCTATGGGAATATTAGAGGGGCATCAAGAGGAGCATCTCCTACCCCTAGCAACTCTGTGGTGACAGAGTTCTTGGAGGGTCAGAGTGAGCTCTGAAATTAAGGGTGGGAAAAGGCAATAGAAGACGACTGTAGCTTTTGGTAATTTTGCTGCACCACTCTTGGAAGGTGTCATGGGATCCCAGAATCTCAGTGCTGACGGTGGCTTTACAAGTCACGTGGTCTGACCTCACTCCTGTTGCTGTGGTCCCCTATGCAACATCCTGTATCCTCGTACTTGTCCTCAGTGGTCATCTATAGCCACTACATATGTACTCGCAGGACCAGAGGGCTCACGAGTCCCTGAGGCAGCCTGATCCGTAGCTGTCCGGCTCTAATCGTGAATAAGATCCCACGTTGAGACAAAATTGGACTCCCCAGGTCTTCCGCCAATGGAATTCAGTTCTTTTCCCTGGACGCCTCTCCTCCCTAAGCGATCTGCCTTGGCTTACATAATACTTCCAGCTCTACAGCCCTACCCTGTCCCTGCCCTAGAGCTGTGGCTCTTTGGAGACACTGTGTTCTGCTCCTCTAGGACTCCTGCTTCTAATGGCATAGGAAGTAGCTTAAGTGGTTTTAGAATAAAATATAACTGCACCCTCAGGGACAATTGGAGCATATGGTGTAGTAAGAAGAAGGTCCATTCAACAAATGCCAAATAAGCACTTACTTTGTGTCATATCCTCAGATCCGTGGCCAAGAGTCTGTTGGGAGCAATGGACATAAAAACCACCAACTATGATGTCCAGCATAAAGGTCTTGAAAGGTCATTTTCAGAGGGGCAGAATGAAGTGTGCTATGCTTACCAAAGCCTGAAGGACTGCATGCTCTGAGGATAGCAGTTTCATCAAGGGAATTCGGGAAGACTTCACGGAGGTGGCATTTGAATTGGGTTTTGAAGGTTGGTTAGGATTTTAACAGCTTCTGTTCCTGGCAGGAAAGGAATCTGAGAATATGGGAATGGCACAAGAAAGTTCTGGAAATGAGGCCATCTATCCTTCCTTCATAGAACAATAAGTTAAGCGTTTTTAGAGCTTAGGGTGTGTAATATATATGTGTTTATATGGTTAATAACACATGACCCTGGTGTGGTAGCTGCGAGACTCATTTAGACTGTATTGTAGATAACTGGCCTTGACTTACTCATTAGATGATAGGAAAGTCTTCAAGTGCTTTTATTACAGGAAATAGAAATACTCTGTTTTATTTGTAAAAGGATTTTTACCATCATCATAGAGGATAGGCTGGATTGTGGGGGAAATGGAGACAGGGAGATCAGGTAAGAGTTGGGTACAGAAATTCCATGTAAAGGACTTCACTTGCCCGTGCTTCTATGCCTTTCTCTTTTTTCTTTTCTTTTCTTTTCTTTTTTCTTTTCTTTTCTTTTCTTTTCTTTTTTCTTTCTTTTCTTTTTTCTTTCTTTTATCTTTTTTCTTTCTTTTCTCTTTCTTTTCTCCTTTCTTTCTTTCTTTCTTTCTTTCTTTCTTTCTTTCTTTCTTTCTTTCTTTCTTTCTTTCCTTCCTTCCTTCCTTCCTTCCTTCTCTCCATTCATCCATCCATTCATCTATCCAATCTTTGTGCTAAGTATTAAGGTTTTGGACAAAGAGATTTCTATCTTCAAGGGGCTTATAGAGGAAGTTAAGAGAGAGGAAGGGATAAAAATGTATTTCAGAATTGAAGTAGACTCTCATTACTGCCTAACTGCATATAAATGGAAAAGAAGGAGGAAAAAGTAGGAAAAACTCTTCATACTGGAACGTCTTCACATCTGAATGCTAGGCCCAACCATACTATTCATTGGCTGCGTGACCTGGGACAAGTTCTACACTTTCTGGTCCTATTTTCCTCATTCACAAAGTTTGGACTTGATGTCTTCCAGTGCTTGGCATTCTAGGATTCTTTTATTCTCTTACTTTGTCTATTATTTAGTAAGAGAAAGAGTGAAGGTTAAGAACTGGTAAACCGTGAGGGATTAGAGTATAGGACAGTGTGAACCTGGGAGGACACAGGTGTAGTAAGCACAGGTATCGCTAAAGCTTTGTTCTATCTGTTCATCTCCCAGTTTCTAATGTGCTTCCCCTCTTCTGGCTCTGACCTCTCTGTATACCCCCAGAAGCCTCTGGTGCCTTCTCTGAAGCCAGAGATGACCACAGTTCTTTCCCTCCCTTCTCAAATGGATCTGGGCCCTGTACAGGTTTGAGGCACTTTCAGATTCACCAGTCCCCGGACCAGCAGGACATGGATTGCAGAACTCTTGGATAGGACACTGACCTCCCTCCTGCTCTGTGGGCTGGCTACCTGGTCCCTCTGCACTACAGCTTGTTTGCATTCCTCCCCTTGGCTTCTCCTTAGGCAAGGCCTAAGGTTATAGAGCCACTAAGGTTATAGAGTCAAGGACCTAGGAGCGCATAAGCTGTCATCCATTCTAGAAGTCTGGGATCTCCTGAGGGCAAAGATCACACATTACGTACTTGCTATCAGCCCTACTAAACACAGGTCCTGGTCTATAATAAGTGCTCAGGCAATGCTCATTGAAGAAATAAATGATTGAATGAGTGATTGGAACCGATCATATAATAATGACAAAACTGAGGTCCAGGATGGCCAAGTGGCTACTGAATTAGAGCCAGAGTCCTACCTGAGCACCCTTCCTTCTTGGTTACAGGTCTTTAAAATGAAGATGGTAATATATTCCCTGAAAAGCTAGCTGTTAGCTGTTGTGAGCATTAAACAGATGTCACATATAAAGCTTCTAGAATGGTGCTGAATGCAGCTTGTACCCAAAAGTTTTAGGATCTAGGGCAAGGCTGCCCAGAGTGTCAATGGCAATCTCCTGATCTTTGGGAAAGAACTAGGGATGTCATGTAAGGAATGCCTTATTTGAAGGGTTTTAAAGACCATGGAAGCTTTCTCTGTCTATGGCAGCTCTGGATACAGCCTTGTTAGGAGAGGGATGGACCCAGTGACCTGGACCCTTTCCAATCCCTTTTGACTCTTGGAACCAAGGCTGCATTTCTGAGCCTGACCATTGGGTGGCACCAGCCCATCAGGTTAGGTAGCTCACAGAGCCACCAGGGCGCTCAGCTTCTCAGCAGGGGAGTTGGAAAGGGTTGGGGGGCAGGGAGCAAGCAGGAGTGGGGTGGGGGAAGGAGCAGCTTAGAGAGTCCAGGTGTTTGTGCCTCTGTGAGCTGTGTGTGTGCCTTTGTGCACGACTGGGATGGGGGGTGGGCTATATAAGCATTAGGAGGGTATGTGTGTGTGTGTGTGTGTGTGTGTGTGTGTGTGTGCATGCGTGCCTGCCTGTGTGTGAGAGAGCTAACAACTTGCAGAAAGGGGGCCTTTGTTTCACTCCTGTTTATGTGCAGGGAAATCATTTGACCTAAATGAAATCACTCTGCCCCAAGGATATTAGTGTACGGTTGTGGATGAAGTCAGGTTTGGGATGTGAAATTTTCAAGATGTTAGAGCTATTAAAATGTGTTTTATTGACACTCTCATTTTTTAGATGGGAAAAACTGAGGCCAGAAGGGGCTGTCACTGGGCTGGGGTATGCCACAGATCCTTGGTGGGCAGGGCCAGAGTTCCGGCTCTCTGACCCCGTATAGGAAGATCTCCACATTTGACCTTTTGGCATGGACACGGAAGGATGAAGGAGCTGGACCATCTGGTCAAGATGGGTGACCTCCACGAAGAAAACTCAGGAAGATGGGGTCCATGACCCCTGCTCAGTCGAAGTCCTAATTCAGCATGAGCATCCTGGACTTCTCAGCCCCAAGTTTCACTCCTCCTATCTGGGCCTAGAGCCAGCCCAGAGAGCCCTGCCATCCTCCTGAGGGCAGCTGACACTGCTCGGGGTGCCATGGCAGGAAAGTGTGGTCAGGGACTGGAAGCCAGATTTCTGGTCATCTGCTCTGTGTCCTCTTCCTGCTGTCCTGGTCTCTGCCTCACTCCTTTGGCTTTTTCTGTCCCCTCAGTGGCTGAGAGGAGACACTCTGGGGGCACCAGGTAGCTCTGGCTCTGCCTTGCCAAGGCCCCTCAGGGTGTCTCCATATCCTTTAATATGGACCTGGAATCAGACCCAAGGTCTGATGATGGTAATAATGATTTGTGCTGGGATTGGCCTGAAGCTGGTAAAAATGACGATAAGAACTGTCATTTATTTTTCTAGCGTTTGCTCCAGGCACTATACTGGGTTCTTTGGCTCTGGCATCAGACGGCCTGGGCTTAGATTTTGGCTCCATCAACCAGCTCCATGACTTACTAACTTCAGAGCCAACTCCCTAACTTAGGAGCCTCCTATCTTCTCAGTTGCTACATGTCAAAACCGGAGGTGTCACCAGCATCTACTGCAAGGGTCGTTGAGAGGTTTGAATGAATGGACACATAGAAAGTGCCTGAAACTGATGAATCTCAATACACATTGTTATGCTTTAATCCTCAAAACAACCCTGCCAAAAATGCCAGGTATGGCGATCTCACTTTATGAATGAAGAAACTGAGACCCAGGGTGGTCTTGTGTGCGGTGGCACAGCTGGGAAGTATGGACATTATAACAGAAGCCAAGTCTATGGATTCCGACCTTATGCCGGCCCTCTGAGGCCCTTTATTGTCCCATCGCCAAGCCCAGACACAAGGAAGGGGGATTCTTTTCAAGAACAAAATTCAGTAAAAGCAGAATCAAGTCTGCATATGTTTTTACACTTATATATAATTGTGTGAGAGAGTAACAGGGAAGTTAAGAAAAACAGATTTTGGAGGGTACCTGGGTGGCTCGCTCAGTCTGTTACGTGTCTGCCTTCGGCTCGGGTCATGATCCCAGGGACCTGGGATCAAGCCCTGAGTTGGGCTTCCTGCTCAGGGGAAGTCAGCTTCTCCCTCTCCCTCTGCCCACCCCCTACCCTGTTCCTGCTTTCTTTCTTTCTCATTTGCTCTCTCTCTCTCTCTCTCAAATAAATAAATAATTTAAAAAAGAGAAAAAAAATTTAAATGACCTTTTCCTAGACCTAATGTTTTTATCAAGCTCTGAATCTGTCTTGAATACTAATAGGTTTGTATTAGGGTGTTTTAGGAGAGGGGCACATCCCAGAAACTCTCCCTGGTCTGCTAGGAATCCTGTACTCACGCTGCCTCCCCTCCAAACTACCCATTTTTTGTCGATCACATGCATGGCGCAGGGTGGATCTGGACTGGGTAGTAGGTGAAGGGTGTCCCACAGACTACCAGCACAGTTCATAATCACTGCCCCTTTATGGGCTCTGTGCAAATGCACAATCGGCTTCATATAAAACATAGTTATGAGCACTCATTATAGTGGGAGGTAGTAGTTAACATAGAAATTACCCAATTGCAGATGTGTGATGTCAGGCCACTAATGAACCAGCCTGGCAGCCTCGTGGTTCCCACCTGATCCAAGAAGGGGCCTCTGGGCAGCTTTACCCCAGCCGGTGTGGAGCCATTAAGATAAGGGGATATTTGCTGGACTGCAGCCTCCTTTGACTTCTTCCCAGTGAAGACCCCCTCCATCCCATCCATCCCAACCTGACAATGAACTCCCAGCACATCTGTACCCATCCATTCACCCAACCAGTATCTTTGGAGCACCCACTCCGTATAGCATTGGAAAAATCTTGGTGAACGGTATCAACTCGTTCCTTGGCTTTCGTGGATCTTGCAATGGGCACCTTCAGATCTTACAAGTGTGTTTATAAGCTAACCCAATGCCTTTCAGGATCCAGAAGACCTATCTGACCCCCACATGTGCAGCACCAGCTGGGCAGGTGGGCTGGTGGCTGAAGTGGCTAGAGGCAACAGTTTAGTACTATGGGGAGGGAGGGTGCTAGAGAATGTGACCTCTCAGCAGGACCTCTGAGGCTGGAACCAGGAGCCAAATCAGTAGACCAGACCTCTAATAGAAAGTGAACCAAAACTCCAAAATTCCATCTGCTACCTATGGTTTATTCTTCACTTGGCAGCCAGAGTGATCTTTTAAATACTTAAATCATATTGCGTTTCTCTTTTCCTTAAAGCTCTCCAATGTTTCCTCTTGTGCTAGGAATAAAATCCAAACTCCTCTCCTTGGCTTGGAAGGAACCCGGATGGTCTGTCCTTTGCCTGCTTCTGAAGCCTTGTATCTTCGAGTTCTCCTTGCTGCCCACTTGCCCCATGTACACTGGCTTGCTTTCTCTCCCTGTAACACTGGCAAGCTTAGCCTGCCCTCAAGGGCTTTGTACTTTTTATCTGCCTGACATGCTGTTCTCCCAAATTTTCCAAAGGTTGGCACCTCTTGTTATTCAGGTCTCAACTCAAGCGTCACCTCAGAGAATCCTCCCCTGACCATCCGTTCAAAATCAGTTTCTCCTTGCAGCTCGCTTACTTTTCATCATAGTTCCCTGTTTTGTTTTCATTGTGGAAATGATCACGAGTTGAAGTTATATTATTTGCTAATTTTTCTTATCTTCTAACTGGACTATAAGCTCCGTGAAGGAAGGGAGCTCGTTTGGCTTGTTTATTGTTGTATCCTTAGAGCCACACAGTAGAATCCCAGTTACATTTGCTGAATGGATGAATGCACGCATGCACGAAGGAGTGAATATAAAGTGAACAGCAAGTATGGGAGCGAGATGAGGAGACCATGTAATTTCTGTCAGAGAGCCTCTCCGGCCATTGGCTCGTTTTGATTATCAGCTTCACGGTGTGTATAAGGCTCTGTTCATCTAAACATCCTAGTGGACAGAAGGTCTGGGAATATGTTCGGTCATTAAGTTCACTTCGAAGTAGGTTTAAACGGCCACTGAACTATTCTTTACGTCATTGCTGGGTATCGATCACTCTGAGTTGAGACATTGGGAGTTTTGAACTTTTCATCTAAGAATTGGTTATGGGATCCCTGGGAAGGCATTGCACCATGCTGTGATGCTGAGATGTGATCTGGGTCAGATTCCCAGAGACCTGGGGAAGCCCGCATTCCCAGCGGCAGTGCCATCAGAAATGTAATAGGTGTCCGCTCTGGTGACGTGATAGGGAATGTAGAGAAAGTTTGCCATCATCCATCTGAGCTCCTAGAGACCAATATTCTAACAATATCCAAATAGTAAAGGAATAACAATTCACCCATGATATCAATTATCTCAACAGAACTAACATATTTTATTCATCTGTCTTTTCTTCTAGGCTTTGTCCATATACGTCAAGTCCAATGATTTTCAAAATGTTCACGTGCAAGGCATCATTCAGTTGTTTAGGAAAATCTTACCAAGAGCTTAGTGTATGTCACAGGTAAGGCACTAGGGTGGAAAAAATGAACAAGACTCGATTACGCTCTCCAAGTGCTTGTAGACTAGAGGGAGGCAGAAGCTCCCCAAGACAGTAGTAGAATACCTGGAACCAGATCGTGTGGGTTCAAACCCTGGCTGGGGGCACTGGGAGAGTTATTTAACAGCTTTTGTCTTATTAGCCCTCTCATCAGTAAAACGAGGGTGATGAAAATAATACCTCAGAGGAAATACTTCTTGAAAAGATGATATAAATTAATATCTGGAAAGTGCTAGAACAGTGCCTGGGACATGGTAAATGCTAACTAAGTGTTAACTAGTACTCTTATAGGGCAAAGTTCTATAGACTTTGAAGAGAGAGAGGCACGGGGTTCTGTGGGGACATGTGACTTCTAAAGGACAGAGAGTATTTGCAAAAGATGAAGCTTCTAAAGGGGAGGCAGCATGATGTCAATGCAAGAGTAGGGTCACTGGGAAAGAGGGGCCTCTTCTTCGGTTCTGCCTTCATTACTTATCAGCTTTGTGGCTTTGGACACGTTTCATTTCTCTGGGAAATAGGTAGCATCACAGAGGAGTGCTGTGAAGAGCAAATACAATGACATTTGTGGGGCTTCTGGCACGTGGTGGGTGCTGGGAAAAGGCACTCATCATTAGGTCCCTAGGGACCCTCACTGCCGTGGACTGTGTGATGGCCTGAGTCTTGCCAGACCTTCTTGGGGATTGCCTTGGTGGAAAGACACCACCTCCTTTCGAGAGCAGCCTGCTTCCAACGACAGAGGCCCTAGGGGGCCCTCATTCTAACCGGAGATGACTCTGAAGGGCCAGTCTAGCTCCAGAGCTCCTCATGGCTTCACTTGAGGTCTTTTTTTTTTTTTTTTCCACTTGAGGTCTTTATCGGGCCTGCATTATAGCTCAATGTGTGCTTCCACCCCTCCCTGCTTCCTTCATCAGGCTGCTGTAACAGGATACCCACCAACTGTTGGCTTCAGCAACTGGAACTTGTCACCTCACAGGTCTGCAGGCTATATACATCCCATGTCAAGGTGCCGGTGGGTTTAATTTCTGGTGAGACCTCTCATCCTGGCTTTAAACAGCTACCCTCTTACCATGTCCTCACGTGGCCTTTCCTCTGTAGAACACAGAAGGAGAGAGCTCCAGTGTTCCCTCCCCTTCTGATAAGGACACCAGCCCTGGCAGGTGAGGGTCCCACCCTATGACTTCCTTTAAGGCCCTGTATCCAGATACAGTCACACTGGGGGTTAGGCTTTTAACACATAAAGTTTGGAGGGACACAGTTCTCTTTTTTACAGGTGCGGACCCTAAACACATTCTGTAATAACCTCCTCCTGCAGACGCCTGTCTCAGGGTTTTCTTTCTGAGGAATCCGGGCTGTGGACACACTCCTAAATCATCTTGGTGCACATAGTGCCTAGAACATAGTAATTAATTAATATTTACTCAATGAATTCACATTTGGATTTGAATATAGTGTGAATGATTACTTAGCACCAGTATTTGTTAATGGTCAGAGAGAATAAAAATGTTCTCTTGTTATGGAGTTTTATTTAAGTATCCATGTGCACAGACATGACAAACTTCAGCCCAGTGACTGTGAGATCAGACCCTTTACTTTCTGAGTTGGGTAAAGGGTCATCAGACTGGTGTAGGTCCCCCTTAGGAACATCTGAAGGGAAGAACGGAGAAAGAAATTCCCTCTGTCATCTGCTTTTTGAAAGCCAGTGTTGTGCCAGAAGCCTCGGCACATATTTTCCTACATACTTCTTACGACTGTCCTATAAAGCAGGAATCTTTGCCTCTACTTGACAGACAGAGAAACTGAGGTTTTCTTCCCATGGCCAGCCGATGGCATAATTGAGAGTAAATCCTTGCCTGGCACCAAAGTCACTGAGAGGATAGTAGGGCCCCCCGATTCTACTGCCTTTCATCAGAGGCACCTGCTCCCAGGCTGCTCCCATCACCTCCTGCTTCTCCACGTTGGTAGTGACAAGCCTGCCCACCCTCTCCCTCCCCATCGTCTGTGCACAGGCCCCATCCCAGCTGCTGTTTCCCAGAGGCCTTTGCAAGGCTGAGGAGCCAGACCTCTGGGGGTGAGTCTGACACTGGAAGTTAATGATGATCAGTTGAGACAAAACACTTGTTTACATGTTGCCATCATTAGAGGTTCCAGCCTTACCTCTGCTGGGCCTCCTGCCAGATGTTTGGAGGGGGTTTTCACAAGCTGTGCAGTTTACTAAATACAAAAGCACTCACATTAAGGCATTTTAGTATTAGGCAGTGCAATTCTGATAATGGGTAATTTGAATTTCTTTATCTGGAGCAAAAGGGACGAAGACATTCTTAGAATTTGCTCAGCTGGGACACACAGATGGTTGCTAGAGACATGGGGATTCTCTTCTTGAACCCCCACCAAGGAAAGCAATTCGGTTCAATGATCCTTTGAGCTCTGTGTCTGGCTCTTGGGGGATGCTGAAGCAACTCTTCCTGGGGAACCCAGGGGGACGTCATAGGAAAGAAACATTTGCACTTGGTGCTGGAGGACCGTTTTTGTTTCCCAGGTAGGAAGAAGGGACAGGGAAAGAGCATTCCAGAGGCGAGAACAGCATGTGTGAAGAACGGAGGCCTGGAAGTCTGTCTTATTGAGGGCAGAAAGCAGCTCCCATAACACTCCGCACTGGTTAGTGTCTGGCTGGTGGCCTCCCCACCAGTGGTTCTCAGCTCCACTTGAATATCAGGATCATCGCAGGAGCCTTAAAAAAACAAATTGCCCAGTCCTCCTCTCCAGATCCTGATATAATTAGGATCCAGATTTAATTAATTAGTCTGGGATAGGATTCGAACATCAGTAAGTTGAAAAGTTCTCCAGACTCTTCTAACATACAGTCGAAGTAGAGACCAATCCTTACATCCCAATGGCTGCTCACTGTCCCAACCTGGGGACAAATGCATCAGGGAGAAACTTTGGTCAACTTCTCAGATTTGTTACTGAGTGTGACTGAAGTGCAAGATGGGGCTTCCTGAGTGCTCAGCCTTGAGGGCAAACATTTCCCTTTGGGCTAGAGAGGCATATGAGGCACCCTCTTTCCTGTCAGAGCCTATTAGGGAAAGAATGACTTGTACAAAGAGTTCAACTTTGACCAGACCCGGACCGCATCAATCAAATCGGTAAACAAATACCAATAGGGCCCCTGTGCCTTTACCTACAACTCTCCTTCTGCTGACTTTTCTGGATGAAGAAAAAAAATGGTAAATTATTCAAGGTTGGGGAGAGCAGGTTTTGTAACTGTGAATTGTAAGACGGCTGAATAAGAAACCATAGTAGCCTATACATATTTTATCCCTATTTTTTTTTTTCACTCCCTTGCAGAAGATTTCAGTTTTCGTTTCTCCCAAGCAGGACTGCTCACTTTGACATTCCCCGGGTGTCTGTAGTACTAGGCAATAATTAAATATCAGGTGCATAAGTTGGTCTTTAATTTGACATGTGTGCTCCAGGCAATAACGGCACGCAGTGCCATGTGGGAGTGTAATTGCTAAGGAATAAAATCTTGTAGCGAGTGAGATCATTGTATCAGGTACGGTGTGACAGCTCATTTGATCATTATGCCCAGGCTAAAGAGTTTGCCTAATTAGTTTCCATTAAAACTCACCCTTTAATCAAGAGTTATTCTTGCATAAAGAATGTCACTCGGTCCAGATGAATGAACAATGGTTTCCCCTCGAGATTGGACTCTCGGCTGCACGGGGATGCCATATGTCTTTTTGAACAATCCACACCCGGCCCTCAGCTGGGAAGCCCGAGCAGGAATGGCTGGTATGAATGGAGAGGAGGGAAGGCATTGGGAGGAGAGAACTGGGTGTTCCCAGCCCTGGTAGCTGGGGCTCAGGGTCTCAGGGAAGCTCCCTGCCAGTCCCGGAGACCTGGGGTTCCAGAGTCTTCCATATGCAGAGAGAATGGGGACCACAGAGGGGAAGTGACTTGGTCATGGTCCAACAGCCAGTTGTGGCCTAGCTCTTCTGACTTGCAGGGCAAGGCTCTCTTTTCATCAAATGGTGACCTGGATTCTCCAGTTTCTTGGGAAAGAAGACACGGACCTCTCCCTCCCGACCCACCCTGAGCACCAGGCTTTGAGAAGCAAGAGCGAGAATGGGTGCCGGGTCCATTGGATACTCAGTTTAATTTCATTTCCCTTCCCTAGGCTCTGGGGCCATCATTCTCTCCATGGGAGTCCTGACTTTGTCCTTTAATAGTTGTGTGACCTTGGGCAGGTCTCCTAACCTCTTTAAGACTTTTTTTTTTTTTTTTTTTTTTTTGCCTACAGGGCAGAAGTAATGATACTTACCTTCTGGATAAAAGGATGCTTCTCTGCATCGCAGGAATTCAGAGACACCTCCTCCCCACTTGGGCTTCCCAAGGGACTCTGTTACGCCTTATTCCTGCATCCCAGGATGGGCTGTGACTCAAAAGAATTCAAAAGACTTTTGATGGTCCGGGTCTAAGGACACTTTAGGTTCACCGGGTGATTGACAGAGGCAATTTGCCATCAGATTCCAGTCCCATCCAGGAGTAGCTCACGTGCCAGCAGTGTCCAGTTGGGAGAAGATGCCACAACTGGACAGGGGGTCTGACAGAGGAAGCACCAAGTCATTGTGACTGTGGGCCTTTCCGGGGTCCTCCCCAGGCCAGTGATGCCCTAGTTCTTCAGGGAAATGTTTCTGTCCTGAGAAAATGTCTGCCAACGTTACAAGGGGCCCTATGGCTGCAACTCCACTGCTCCCGTGAATGCTCCTACCTCCGGATGCTGGTGATGGCCAGATCTGGTCTTCTTCCTTTCAACCCTGAACTTCTAATCATCAGCCAGACACTCCACACCTCAGAACAACCCATTGGATCCTGAACTCATTCATGGCTCACCTACTTCTCAGCCTCATTTCTGTTTTGTGGGTTTTTTTTTTTTTTTTTTTTAGCCGACTTTGCCCAACCCTGAAGATCCAAGCTAAGTAACCTCAGGACCTGTGAGGCAGTAAAAAAGCCTGAGCCCCCAAGTTGGAGGCCTGACCTGAGGCAACTCACTCAAGCTGTCTGAGCTTCACTTAGCTTCCTCAGATTTAAAATGGGGGACAATTATACTATGTACCTCCCCAGAATCCTCCCAACATGACTCTTGCTTGCCTTTCCTCATCAGCCATCGTCACTTTCCTTTGAGTGGCCTTTGCTCCAGACACGCCAGCCTCCCTGCCCTTCCCAAATCACAGCAATTATGTTCGTTCATGCCTCCATGCATCTGCGCGCACTGGTGTTTTCTGCCTGAAATGGTTTTGCTTTCCATGCCCACCTGGCGAGCTCCTACCATTCTTTACATCTCGGTTCAAGAGTTCTGTTCCTTAAGGTTTTCTTGGGTTTTCCAGGCAAAGTTAGGGATTCTCTTCTTTACTGTCTCACGATACTGTCCTACCTACAGTCTATTTTTAATATCCTTACGCTTTCCTTTTATATTTTCTATGGTTTCCTCCATCTGATTTTCTAATTTACCACTTCATTTTTCTTCAAATTTATCTTGCCATTTATCTCATTATTTACTTCAGTTATATTTTTTATACTTGCATTTCCACTTGGTATCTCTTATTGGTTTCTTGTTCTTGCTTCATGTTCCTACTATGTCGTCCCATGTCTCCTGGAGGGTCTTTGGCATGGTTATTTCACATTTTTGGATCATTTGTTTCAATAAATCTGCTTTCAGTGTTGTTCTGTGGGTTGTCTTTCTTTATAGTAATTATATCCTCAAATCTAGTTATTTTGGTTTATGAAGTCATGCTTCCCTGAGGCTATTGCTCATCTACTTTCTTTTCATAATGCAAACTGGGGAGGGAGGACAAGTTCAAGTGTTTGTCTGCATGGGTTTAAGAAGAGGGAACAGATGAGTCCCAGGGCAGAATGTCAAGGTCCCATAGGCCTACCGGCTGGAGTTTTACTTTTAAACCTGTAGGCTGAAGTTGCACGGAGAGAAGGTGGTCTCTTTCGGTTGTGTCCACCAGGCCCAGGTCGGGGAGGAGATGGCTGGAGATGTAGAAGCCTAAGGACCATGGAGCAGATCCAACCTGTTCTCATCAACTCTTTTTTCCCTAAGACTTTTTTTTTTTTTACAGCAGTTTTATGTTCGCAACAAAATTAAGAGGAAGATACAGAGATTTCTCATAAGCTGCCCCCCGCCATATGCAGAGTCTCCCCCATTATCAACATGACTCGTCAGAATGGTGCCTTTGTTACAACTGGTGAACTTACGCTGACACATCATAATGCCCCAAATCCACAGTTTACTTTAGGGGTCACTCTTGGTGTTGCGCATTGTATGGGTTTGAGCAAATGCATAATGACATATGCATATAATGACATCATTATAATAACATACCAAGTATTTTCAATGCCCTGAAAATGTTCTATTTATCCCTTTTTCATACACCTCACCACTGGTGACCAGTAATCTCTTTCTGTTTCCATTTGCCTTTTCCAGGATGTCTCAGAGTTGGAATCATACAATATGTACCCTTTTCAGATTGGCTTCCTTCACTTAGCAACATGTACTTAAAGTTCCCCATGTCTTTTCATGACTTGATATCTCATTTCTGTTTAGTGCTGAATGATGTCCCATTGTCTGGATGTACCACAGTTTATTTATCCATCTACCTAAGGAAGGATATCTTGGTTACTTCCAAGTTTTGGCAATTACGAAAGCTTAAAGCCGCTATAAGCCATCCATGTGGAGGTTTTTGTAGAGACAAAGCCTTAGCTGAATCTCAAGGAGTATGGTCGTTCAGTCAAATGGTAAAAGTCGGCTTATGTTTTGTTAATAAATCACCAAACTCTCTTCCAAAGTGGCTGTACCATTTTCCATTCCCAGCAGCCATGTATGAGGATTCCTGTTGCTCCATATTCTCATTGGCATTTGGTGTTGTCAGTGTTCTGGATTTTGGGCATTCTAGTAGGTGTGTCTCGCTGTTTTAATTCCTCAGCTCTTTACCCCAGTGGGGCTTTCCCTCTGCCCTGTGTTGGTTTGGAGGGGATGTGAAGGGCAGGTGACGGTTTGTCCAAGGCAGGGCAGAGGGAGATGAGAACAGAACTCCGAAGCTTTCCTCTCACATGTTGGTGGCTACCATCTCTGAGTGCTCTCAGCGTTAAGCCGCAGCCACCTACCTCCAGACACATGACTCTGCCAGGCACCATTCCCAGGGAGCTCATGTTTCGTTACCATTATTATTGTTAGTTCCTAGGACCTATATCTTTCTCTTCTACAAAATTTTCAATGTTAATTTTGGTAGATGGAGGGAAAACTAGTCAACCAGAGTGGCAGAAACAAAACTATGTATCATGATGCTTGATATAATGTCTATAAATGAACATATCACACTGTTTAGAGGGCATAGCAGTTAAATACAAGGACTCTGAAGTTAGGTTAGGCTGCTTGAGTTTTAAATTTTACTTTCTAAAAAAATTTAAACTTCATGGAGATATAACATCAAATAAACTCACTAATTTTAAAGGCATGATAGCGCGATTTTTGACACATACATCCACGTAACTATTACCACAATCTAAATATTGAATATTTCCATCACTCCAAGATTCCCTCGTGCCCCTTCCCAGTCAATATCCACTCGATTCCCTAGCCCCAGGCAAACACTGATCTGCTCTCTTACACTATACATTAATGTTCTTTTCTAAAGTTGTGTATAAATGGAATCAAATTGCACATGTTTTTGTGTGTGTGTGTGTGTGTGTGTGTGTGTCTGGCTTCTTTTGCTCAGTACAAAAATCTTTGTGACTCACCCTTGTTGCATCAGTGACTTATTGCTCTTTGCTGCCAAGTGGTATTCCTTTGTGGAAATGCAATACAGTTTGTTCACCCACGTTCCTACTCATGGACATTTGGGTTATTTCCTGCTCTCGGCTATTATGAATCCCCGGTCTGCACCATTTTAGCTGTACAACTGTAAGCAATTTACTAATTTTTGTTTCAGTTTCCCCATTAACAACGGGGATAATCATCGTACCTAGCTTATACAATTATTGTGCTGATCAGATGAGTTAATACATGAAAAACGCTTAGTCCCTGGCACATAGCAACCACTCAATAAATGCTGCTATCAAAACTGTATGTTGGGGCCCCTGGGTGGCTCAGCGGTTGAGCTTCTGCCTTCAGCTCAGAGTGTGATCCCGGGATCCTGGGATCGAGTCCCACATCAGATTCCCCGCGGGGAGCCCGCTTCTCCCTCTGCCTGTGTCTCTGCCTTTCTCTCTGTGTCTCCATAAAAATAAATAAATAAATAAATAAATAAATAAATAAATAAATAAATAAATAAATAAAATATGTCTTTAAAAAAAAGATGTAGCATCAAGGTTTGATGATAGAATGAATAACAGAGCTATTGTAATAGGCCAGGAAAGAGATTTCCAAAACCATGACGTAGGAATGGATGTGGGTGTTGGCAGGTGAGAGACCTTAATGAGGCAGAAATTATGGAATAACAGGATCAATGTGGTGGGAAGAGGGTGAGGTCAAGGTGCAGGTAAGGTTCTAAGCTGCAGGTGATTGGGAAGGTGGAATTGTCATCAAGGATCGGATGTCGGGGGAAGCAGTTTGTGTGGGTAGTGATGCGGTAACTACCTTCCTGGGCACATTTGGGCTTGATGAGTTCCCTACCCTGAGGTGCTCCGGGGAACCTAGAGGAGAAGTCAGAGGTGGAGAAGGACAGCTGGGTGCAGAGAGGCCAGGGCTGCCGGCTGCAGGAACACCTGGCGGCGGACTCCGAGGCGAGCCCCACCTGTCCAGGGATGTCTGATGGAATGGGGGGCCGCTGGCTCACAGGCTTGATCACATGCATTTGGGAAGGAGCTTATTTGTAAGGAGGGGACAAGCAGCAAAGCACACCTTGTTCCACATCTGCCCAGACCCCCAGCCCAGCCTCCGATTCATGCCTAAGACCCCGTGGAAAGACAGACCAACTCGGTTTTAGAAACC
This sequence comes from Canis lupus dingo, assembly GCF_003254725.2. Taxonomy (NCBI): domain Eukaryota; kingdom Metazoa; phylum Chordata; class Mammalia; order Carnivora; family Canidae; genus Canis; species Canis lupus. The sequence goes on from NC_064263.1 coordinate 38,675,884, forward strand.
AGTTTGTGAGGGGCACGTGGGTGGCTCAGCGGTTGAGCATCTGCCTTTGGCTCAGGGCGTCATCAGGGGTCCTGGGATCGAGTCCCACACCGGGCTCCCTGCATGGAGCCTGCTTCTCCCTCTGCCTGTGTCTCTGCCTTGCTCTGTGTGTCTTTCATGAATAAATAAAATCTTAAAAAAAAAAAAAGGAAATTAGTTTGTGAGGCTTGGTTGCAGACAGCACTGCTGATAGGTTTGGGAAATGAAGAATGATGGAGGGCGAGAGGGGCCTTTTTTTAAAAAAAAAACCCACTTTATTTTGAAAATAATTACAGATTAATAAGAGTTGCAAAAATAGTACGAAGAATTCTTGCATGACATGCAAGTCAGCTGTAGGTTAAAGATCTGCCTGTGATTTTTGAGGGCAGCCACAATCACAGAGGCTTTTCGGGGGGTGGCGTGGGGGGGACTGTCCCACCAGCCTTCCTAAGGGGCCGGTGGTGATCTTTCCCACACTTGCATTCTTGGCCCGGGGACCCTCGTTCCTGCTCAGGGGGTGCTCTTTATCCCACCGAGGAGGGGGGCACTTGAAGACTCTGTTCCCCACTGGACTCGGTACCCAGTACCTCTTTCCCCAGAGCCCTCCCTCCCACCCCAGCTCCCATAAAGCTGCCGGGGACTCTGGTTTCAGGCTCCCTCCACAGTGGGTGACCCCCACCTCTGTACCCATTCCCCTGACCGTCGGCCAGTTCAGTGTTCCACGGGGCATAATGGAACTGGGGAGTGCTGGTTCCTGTCGGAGATTAGCACAGCAAGTGATGAAGGCTCCCCTGAAGTCAGGCCTGCCTCCTGCCCAGGCCCTTCTCCCTGCTTCCCAAGAGCAGCGTGGCTCGGCGGGCAGGCTCCCTGGAGGGCCCCAGGCCCAGGAGGGCCTCAACTTGGTTTTCTTCTCTGTCACTGCCTTGAAATCTTAGTGATTCTGACCCCACATTTTTAAAAAAGATTTTTAATTTATTCATGAGAGACACAGAGAAAGAGAGAGAGGCAGAGACACAGGCAGAGGGGGAAGCAGGCTCCATGCAGAGAGCCCGACGTGGGACTCGATCCTGGGACTCCAGGTTCATGCCCTGGGCCGAAGGCAGGCGCTGAACCGCTGAGCCATGGGACTGCCCCTGACCCCACATGTTTATTTTACACTAGGCCCTCCAGATTAGCCAGTCCTGCCGAGAGGTTAACATCTTACACAGCCACGTGCGCTTATCGTGACTGAGACATTACCATTAGTATAATATTAGTAACTAAACTGCAGACTTTATTTGGATTTTACCAATTCTTCTACTACTGTCCTTTTTCCTTCCCAGAATCTAATTCAGGATGCCATGTGATACTTAGTTGTCATGTCTTCCAGGCTCCTCTAACCTGGTGGTGGTTTTTCCTTTGCCTTTGACCTTGAAAGTTTTTTGGGGGGGCGGTGCCTGCATGGCTCAGGCAGTTAAGAATCTGCCTTCGGCTCAGGTCATGATCTTAGGGTCCTGGGATCAAGTCCTGCATTGGGCTCCCTGTTTAGTGGGGGGTCTGCTTCTCTCTGCCTCTCCTCTCCTCATGCTCTTTTTCTCAAATAAATAAATACAATCTTAAAAAAAAAAAAAAGAAAGTTTTGAGGAATTCTGGCCAGTTATTTTATAGGATGCCCCACCCCCACAACTTGAGTTATCTTTTCTCTTGATTAGACTGAGGTTATGGGTATAGGAGAAAAATACCACAGGGGTGAAGGGCCCTCGGCACAATAGGTCAGGGGGTGCACGATAGCCACATGACTCCTCTCCAGTTTGACGGTGACCCCTGGAAGAGGGTGGTATCTCCCAGGTTTCTCCATTATGAAGTTACCATGATTCCCATTCCATACTCTATTTGTTAGAAGTGAGTCATTAAATCTAGCCCACCCCAGGAGGGAGGAATATCAAACAATTTGTGAGCAAATGTTAAAACCACACCAGCAATAAATAAATTGGGGGAAAAACTTTGAGACTGTGCAAAAACCCTATTTTTCCTTGATGTTTCACCTATTTTTAGCATTATTCAGTGAATCTTGCCTGCAGCAATTAATACCAGGGTGGTGGTGTTATAAGGGTGATCTTTTCTTTCAAGAGGGGCCTTTTAAAATTATGGTGCTAACCTCATTTGTGTATTGATTTGTTCTTTTTCCTGAACTAGTAAAGCCTGAAGGCTGCCCTTTGCACCCTGCCTGCACGCTTTAGGTTCTCAATGAAACTTTGTTCAGTTGAGCTGAATTGAACTGCTTTTCTTAGATGATGCTTAAAGATAGCACCAGGCATAATGGCTGGGCCATGGTTCACGCAGTGTGGCCCCTGCACCAGCTGCATGAGCATCACCTGGGAACCTTTGGCAATACAAATCAGCAAGCCCCACTCCAGACCTCTTGAATCAGAAGCTCCAGCGGTGGGGCCCAGCAATCTGTGTTTTGACAAGCCGTCCTGGTGATCCCAATCCCCAAGAAAGATCGAAAACCCCTGATCTAGGGGATTCTTTAATAAGTAACTTCATGTCTATTCTAATTCTTTACAGTCCCATTGAAACCATTCTTTCCTACAGTTCTGAATGGCTGTTTTATGGACGAATGAACTGATGGATTGTTTAAATCAATTTAATCAACATGTATGGAGTGTCCACTCTATGCCGGGCCTTGTGCCCTGTCCTGCAGCTGTTACTGTCCTGTGCTTGAGAAGTTCATGGTCTACCGTGTGAAACAGAGTGAAAACATGAGTGAACAACGTATTACCTCTTTATTAGGCATTTGGCAAAATTCTATAGAAAGTCTGCTCATAATGCCCATCCTATTTTGAGAATTTGTTGTATGCCAGGTAGTTTTATGTACAGCATATTTAATTAATCTCCACAAAATCTAGAAAGGAAGATACCAGCCCCATTTTACAGGTGCTAAAACTGAGTCTTTGAGAGAGAAAGCATTTTGCTTAAATGACCTAGCTTGGAAGTGTCAGGAATGGAGCTTGAATGCTCGTCTGCCCTACTGACCGTAGCTCTCTTTTCTTTTCTTTAAAGATTTTATTTATTCATGAGAGAGAGAAGGAGAGAGAGAGAGAGGCAGAGACACAGGCAGAGGGAGAAGCAGGCTCCATGCAGGGAGCCCGATGTGGGACTCGATCCCAGGCCTCCAGGATCAGGCCCTGGGCTGAAGGCAGGCGCTAAACCGCTGCGCCACCCAGGGATCCCAGGAGTTCTCTTTTCATCACTTATCTGCTCTGCTGAGGGAGGAACTAATTCTGTTTCAGATGGTGGCGGTGGCTGTGCAGTCTGTGATTGGGGCTAAGATAAATGGGAGTTTTTTGGGTGGAAAAAGTGGGCAGGGAACTCCAGGCAGGCGGGATCTCTTGAGAAAAAAGCATGGAATTATGAAAATATGGAGCCTGCTGATTCATGGTAGGTGGTGTCCCTGAGTTCATGGAAGATGAGGTCAGCGGGGGCTAGAAGGAAGACAAACGGTGGGCTGGGCCAGAGAAGGAAGGCAAGTGGGGCACATGGAGATCCACTCCCTTCTTCTTGCTGTGGATTAACAACCCAGGGGATGTAGAGCACCAATTATACCCGAGTCTCCCTAGACAGATGTATGTGGTCTAGAAGCTCAGTTAATAACACAGGCTTTGGAGTCACATGGACCACGTGTCAACAGCAGCTCTGCTACTTGGCGGTGTTGAACTTGTCGTGATTAGCTCCTCCTTCCTCATCTGTAAAACAGACAGTAACGATCACACCAGTGACAGCGTACTTACCACGTATTAGGCACTTTCCTAAGTATTTTCCACGAACTCACTCATTTACTTGTCAAGACCGCTTCCTGGAATCAGTACCAGTTTTGCACCCATTTTACAGAGAGGAAGCAACATGGGGAAGAGTCCCCAGAGCTATTAAGCAGGGCAGATGGGATTCAAATGCAGCCTGCCTGTGTCTGGAGCCCACCTCTTAACCTGTCTGACCTTGTAGGGTTTCTGTGAAGACAACTTAGACCCTATAGGAAAACGGTTCATAGCAGTGTTGCACCCACAGGGAGCCCCGTGGATGGTAATGGTGGGTGGTGGCAACTCAGTGGGGGTTCCCTGTGGATCTGTGGGGGCTGGGGAGCCCTTGTTGGAGTGGTGAGGTTTCTATGTCTGCAGCAATCTGTTCCGGTCTCCCATGTGTTACAGGGCTGTGACTGTCTCTTGCCACCTCAGCTCATGGGATGCTCGGTGGGTCCTACCTTCCCTAGGATGGGCCCATTCCAAGTGGACATGGGGTGTGAAATCTGAGGATTCATGAAGAAAAGGCAGAACCATGAAATCACCCAGGAATCAGGAGGTCCTGGTTTAGATTGAATTGCGTCCCTAAGCCTGTGTGATCTTGGGCAAGGGTCTTCTGCTACCTGGATCTCAATTTTGCTATTCATGCCAGGAGGTGCTCGGATTTTATTATCTTTGAGTTTCCTCTCACCTCCAGTTCTCTTTCAGGGCTTGACTGTCTTTCTCACTGGAACATTGGTCCCTCAGTTATTTGGGCAGGTCCTCCTTCCTGGATTATGTGCCAGCCTCATTATACTTCATCAATGCTTGGTAAACATTCCCAGCAATTGTAAGCCTTTTGTCTATGGGACCTATGTGTAGTCCGTACCAGTGTACATGATGCCATGTCTCCTTCACTGGGACTCGGAAAGTTCAGAATTGGATGGGACTGACGCTGCCATCGTGCTGAATGTTGCATCCAGAATGTTTCTGAAGAATAACCAACACAGGAAAATAGTGAAAGGGATCAAGAAGAAACCCGTGAACCCCCTTAAAATGATCCAGTCCCACCATTTGCAAAATACTTTTTTTTCCCATGTAAGCAAAATACTAGAAGCCACTTCAAATTCTTGTTTGAAAAAAGGGGAATTAAATCAGTGAAGTCACTAAATGTGTTCTTTAGGCGTTAAAGCAGGTTTTGAAAGGACTCGTGCTAGGCAAGCCTCAGTTATCCTAGTTGGGATATTCCCTGAAATTCTTGGAAGATCTAACAGATTTATCCTCATGGCCTCTGTAATTGCAGTTTTGCCTGAAGTAACAGTGGCCTAATGTTAGTGGCAGTGAACGAAATCTGGAAGGTGGAAGGCTGTGGCCTCACTAACACGGTCTTAGACCACTTGAACGTCACCTAATGGCCACACTGTTTTCCCAAGTGGGCCCCAGCCCTCACAGATGGTGAGGCCCAGCCACCCCTTGGAGGTGGGCGGTGGTGGGAGCGATTTTCACCCCATTTATCTCTTCAATATCAGCAATTTCTGTGTGTTCCTGACAGCAGTGGATGTCATGCTGGGTAATCTTCTTCCTGTTGTGAAGGGACCTAAGCAATTATCAGTGAAGTATTCATGAAAGATCCAAGGGGAAAAGGCCTTTTATCAGATCAACTGATACATTAAAAAAAAAAAAAAAAACCAACACCCCCCCCAAAAAAAAACACAGTTTGAAAAAAATAAGACTTTTTCTCTTTATAGGAAAAGTTATGTTTTTTAATGTCATGTGTGTCAATGTATGTTTTAAAAGTCTTATCAGTATTGACATTAGTGGTTTAGTTTCATTTTAAGGGCAACCCTCATCTCATTACAGAGTTATGGGAAACTAATTAAAAAAAATCACATTTCTGACTTCTCTTACCCTCACCCTCACTGTACTAATATCCCTTCCCCTCCACAGCAACCCGAATGGTCCTTCGAAATATGAAACAGATTACATCCTACCCTTCCTTAAATGTCTTCCCATAACATCCCCCTGCACTCAGAATAGAATTCATACCTGGGGCTTACCGTGGCCATCAAAGCCCCCACGTGATCTGGCCTTGGCCTCTCCAACCTGCTCCTGAGCCAGCCTCAGGTGTGCTGGGGCCTGCTGCCCTCCATCCTGGTCTCCAAGCACGCTGAGCCTGTTCCTCTCCGAGCCCTTGCACCTGCTGGCCCTGCTGCCTGCGCTGGCACCCTCCTCTCTGAACCACCCATCCTGTCGTGCTGCCTCACTTGTCCTTGTTTGATGGTCTTCAGAGCTTTTGTCACTTTTCTGAAATTGTCTTGTTTGTTCATCTGCTTAATGCCTGCCCTCCCCTCAACGTGGGCTTCCTGAGAGGGGGATCGCATCTCTCTTAGCCAACACTTCATGACCAGCACCTGGCAGGGCATCCGGATGCTAACAGGTGCCGCATACATGGTTTTGAATGACTGACTGCATAAACAAAAGCTCGGCTGCTGTCTGCATCTGCTGGGCTCTTACTGGTCTAGTTTTTCCTTTTGTATTCTGACTAAAACTTGGGAGGAATTACCAACTGGCTGACCAAGTAAGAGCGAAGGCTTTGTGAGTCATGGGATTCGGGCTCAGAAGATGGTTAAACCTGGACGATTCAGGTTAGAACAGGTATTTAGAACTCAGGTGACTGTGATGTGAAGGAGAAAAGCTCATCCTTAGGATTGAGACTTGGATGTCAGAGAGTTTACTGAAAGAAGTAGTCGCTGGACAGTCGAGCACTGCGTACATCTGTGCTTTCCAAACTGAATGAATGATGCCATGAACACAAGGGTCTCTCACAGCTTTCTTTAGCAGAAAGCCCATGAACTAGATTTCTAAAATACCTCCTGCCTCTGACACTTTTTTTTTTAAGATTTTATTTATTTATTCATGAGAGACAGAGAGAGAGAAAGTTACAGAGAGGCAGAGACACAGGCAGAGGGAGAAGCAGGCTCCATGCAGGGAGCCTGATGCGGGACTCGATCCCAGGACCCCAGGATCACGCCCTGGGTTGAAGGCAGGCGCTAAACCGCTGAGCCACCCAGGGATCCCCAACACTTCTGTTTCCATTGTACTGGTTAAGGTTCACTCCATTCCTGCTCTGAAGGAGATCCTGAAGGATCGTTTTTCAAAGCAAATGGGACCATGAACATCTCCTGCTTGCCCCCTCACTGGAAAACATTTGGGATCCTCGCTTGGAGCTTTGGGTAATGCACATGGGTTACCATCAGGTGGAGGTGAAGAGAGTGTTTGTTGCCCTATTAATCAATTATTGATCCTTTGCGGCCATTCTCCTTGTAGACGTTAACCCTCTTTTATGCCTAGTTACCTGAGACAATTTGCTTTTATTCACACCTGCTCTGGCCCAAAGTCCCAGATTTACCAGTGCTCACCAATCAGCATAGAGTAGCAGAGAGGAAAGTGTTCCTCATTATTCAGTTGTAAAGCTAAAGACTTTTCTAGATAAAGAATAACAGAAAAATGGGGCAATCTAATCCAAAGATTCTTAGGAAATATTATTGGCCTCATAATACCTGTAGGCATCATACCTGTAGGAGCAAGAACTCAATGCCGTGTCTTACTCCAAGAAGTACCTTTGTGTTGCGCGCGCTGCGGCAACACGATCAGGGTCCTGAGGATAAGGGGATGAGGAAAATAAAAGTAAAGAGATGGGGACAGGAGGGACACAGTGGATGATGTCCAAGCAGTGCCAGCTTTATTCAAGGTTTTACAACATTTTATAGCATGGGCAAAACAAAGCCAAGAAAGTGTTTATTTTTAGCAGGTTTGTGAAACCCTCCAAAGTTCCCCTTTCTCAGCATGCAAGACAGACTCACGGGTGCCAGAAGACCTTGGTAAATAGATAAGCTTGTTGCTCCAGATGTGCATACTTCAAAGGAATATTAGGTATGGTAAACAGACCAGCAAGGACAGACAGACCTTTATTTACATTTATGACTAGGTCAGAATAAGTTGTATCTATTGTGTTATGTGATCACGTACAAGCGAGCCCTGAGAACCATTGCTCAAGCCCTTTCTCAAGCGTCTACCAACTATTCACCCTTTAGGCTCCCGAGCCTTTTGAGTGAATGAGGGACTCAAGTCCGGGCCTGGTTTGGTTCAGTTACTCCAGCTAGTTCGTGGTCGCCCACACCTTTGGGAAAAAAAAGCTCGTAAAAGATGCCTCTGTGACATCTAGTGGAGGCATAATAGGAAGAGACAAGTGAAGTAAGGCTACAGATGTGATTTTTGTCTTTAATCTGAACATTTTTCTTCAATGAGGTCTTATCTGGTAATTTTTGTTTTTAAAAAATAATTCTAATGTTCATTTATAAGAAAAGACATCTCATTTGCTTTCTGTGAGCTCTTTGGCTTTTATGAAATGTGAGCACATAAAAAGCTTCCAGATAAATGCAAGACCAAGCATCATGAGATTTAAACTCAAATTACATAAATACTGCATGTCTCTAGAGAGGCCTTTACAAAACTGGTGAACAATGGAACACATTGACCAAGACATTTGTTTGTCACAAAAAAATTCTGTGTACAATTAAGTTGCATGGAAAGAGGGACTTTGTCTTGTGTACTGTGTGCTTCCAGCATTGAAAGAGAGCCTAGCACATAGTAGGCACCAAAAATATGCTTTCAAATTAAATATTGTATTTAACTCAGTTTTCTTTACCATATGACTTCTCAGAGTCTTATTATGCTCATGTATATAGTAGAGCTCTGAGAAGAGGCCCTGGCATGCCTTATCCCCCAAACTTATTTGACCATGGGTCACTCTAGAAGATATCATCTACTGGAACAGTGTTTCATGTAAGACAATTTGGGAAATCCTGGATTAAATAATTTTTAAAAATAGGTAAAAATTTCTAAGGCAAAAGAGAATGCAGGTGGTGTATTCAACCTGAAAACATTAAATCTACAATTTAAGTATCTTTTGCTGATCTATATTTTGGTCATTGAAAACAGAAAGAATGGAAAAGGGGATAGGAGAGAGAGAAGAGAGAATTGAGATGAAAAAAGTGTCAGTTCTTTGGATTGCAGAAAAACAATTCCGACTGCTTTAGGCCTGGCTAGCAAATAAACTGACAATGACAGGTTTCTCATGAAGCCCAATGATAGCAATTGTCCAGCGTGGCTTTACCTGGTAAAGACTTGTTTGAAGTCTTATCTGCTCAGTTGGCTGTGACCATGATGGGGGCCCTTGACAGCTGGGTCTTCCCTCTCTTTTTTCATATGGGTCCATCCACCCCTCTTTCATGCTCTAGGACACACATTCATGGAAAGTCTGGGTTCCTTCCTATATGGGAAATTAGGCACGGAGAATTGGTGGGTAAGACTGCAGATTTTGGAGACAAGCCAATGATTTGATGGTGAATATTGTGAATGGTGTTGGACCTGTTGCTTAATTTCTCTGTATTTCAGTTTCCCCTTCTGAAAGATGGGGATGATAACAATATTTATCTTGTAATACTGTGAGGGTCAAATAAGATGAAATGTATGTATGGATTATAGCAACTAGCTGTATTGTTATGGTAACAAAGATTGTTATTTCTGGGAGCTCAGTTAACTCATGACTTCTATTTCAATTTAAAAACCTGTATAGGGATCCCTGGGTGGCGCAGCGGTTTGGCGCCTGCCTGTGGCCCAGGGCACGATCCTGGAGACCCAGGATAGAGTCCCACGTCGGGCTCCCGGTGCATGGAGCCTGCTTCTCCCTCTGCCTATGTCTCTGCCTCTCTCTTCACTGTGTGCCTATCATAAATAAAAAAATAAATAAATAAAAACCTGTATATTTCTGAGAACTCTGCATTTAGCATTTTCTAAGAAGACCCTGGAAGTCCTTTCTTTTACTGCACAACATGTACTACAAAATCTACTTGCTCAGGGAGGTTGGCACACGGTTTTGAAGGTGAGTGTACTATGGGAAGAGGGGCTCGTTTACAAAGGGGGACTTTCCCTCTCACCTCCTGCCATTGATTTCTCTCTCTGAAGAAAATAAAATGAATAATGCTCAATCTGGAGGGGAAAAAAGGAAGAAACATTTGGACTCTTCTTCCTTGAGCAAGTTGCTCAAAATCCCATCTTCATTCATTTTCTACCCACCTTTTATCCTGTTCAAAACGTTCCAATGCCAGAAGTCTATAACTCCAGTTCTCCAAAGTCTGCTCTACTGTATGAATAACATGTAGCCCAGCAGAAAAGAGTAAGCCCTTTCCACATGTCATTTGTGAAGGCAGGGTAGACAAAGGTGCCTCTCCCAGATATGTACTCCCTTGGCTCGTGGGTCACGATTGTACTTGTCAGCTGGCTTCCACCTGGAGGAAGTCTTTTAACCCGAGACCCTACAAAGAAAATAAACGCATTGATAGCTAATCATGCACAAGGGTTGAATTATAGTTAATTTACAAAGCAGATAGTTTAGACCCGTTGCATATTGATCCAGCAAAGAAATACTGTACTGTAGCCCAAGTACCTAGACCAACGCCTGGCATAGAGGAGGCATTCATAAGTACTTTTTGAATAAAGAGAAATTGAATTTAAAACTTGCTACCATTTGTGAAGTAATAAAGAGGATATAAAACAAAATGATGGCCCTAAGCTCCCTGTCTAGATAATTCCTACTGTCCCCATATGAGTAGTATATAAATAGATTAAATAAAAATTAAGCTAAACAGAAACGATTGTAGGAAAATGCTGCCAATACCACCTTTGGCCCTCACCCTGTCTCCTCAAGGGTAATCACTGAAAACAGTGTGTCTCGTGACTCTTTCCCTAAAGCAATTATTCGTGTAAGAGCACATACACAGGACCACGTTATTTATACGACAGATGACAAACACGAGAGAACAGAGGTTTTCGAGGTGGGGTCTACCTACAAGCCACATGAGGTCCAGCTGCCTCAGAAACACCTGGTTTGCTCATTAACGAGATAGATTCCAGGAGAGGTTCTGATCTGGTGATCTGGGCAGGCCCTGGAATCTGCACTTCTTCAAGCTTCTCCAGCGAATGTGTCACAGAACTGGGACATGGAAGCATCAGGAGCCCTTAAGGAGAAGTTTAAGGGGATTCAGGCTTTACCCCCAATCCTTCCTCATCGCAGTATTGGTGGAACCCTTAGCTAATGGTGGGCAACGCACAGCTCTGGTCAGTCACCACAGGGACCCTCTGACCTTATCAACCTGCTTCCCTTTTATTTAATTCTTTTCAGCTCTTCTTTCTCTTCCACATCTTCTACTAAATCAGTTGAATTTGTTGCTGTGTTGTAGCCAACATGGCTATTCATTGCAGGTCATTTGCGGTCTTTCCACCCTCAACTTCTCAGCTTAAGCATAGCTTAACATTTCTAGCAGTAGCTGTGTCCATCCTTGCTCTGGATTGTTCTGCTGCAAAGATCCAAGCAATGTTAGAGCTTCAAGTATATTGGTTCTTCTGTAGGGATCTCCTTCTGAAAAATAACTGCTTTTTTTTTTTTTAAACTGGGGACATAATCTTTTTATTTAAATTTTTATTTTATTTTTTTGTATATATGTGTATTTTTATTAGAGTTCGATTTGCCAACATAGAGTATAACACCCAGGATCACGGGAATATCTCTGTCCTTCCCTCTCTTCCACTCACTCTGATAAGCTGGGTCCAAGCCCACATCTGGGCTTGGGTGTCTGTGGTGCTCTGCACCGTACAGGTGGCACTTCTATAGGTTTTTCTGGATTTTTAAGCAGAAGATGACAACCTCTTCATTTTACCAATATCACAAAAACTCTCTCCAATGTGTAGATGCAATGGGCTCTGAGGATGGCGCTGCTAAATATGGTCAGAGAGTGGGAGCCCAGGCTTTCCCCCTGTGTTCAGCTCATTGAGGACGGCCTCCGGTCGGGGGGCTTACACATGAAGGTTCACCGAGCGAGAGGGAAGCAAAGGAGATGACTCTGCCAACTAAGGCTCCGGAAGCATCTGACTTTCACACGCAAACTATTGCCATAAAAGGGGGTATATCCTCGCAAGGGAGCGTGTCCACCACTGGGATATACATGACCACAGAAGAACGCTCTTTCTCCAAGAAGATTCTGGGTAGAGGAATGACATAGCTGGCATGTGTTGGAGAAGGACTGCTCTGATTACTGTGTCGATCAACTGTAGGAGGGCCAGGGCAGAAGCAGGGAGATCAGTTGGGTGGGATCGTAGTAAGGCACAGAGGTTAGGGACAGGGGTGTCTGGCCCCAGAGTGCTAGCAGTAGGGTAATAAGAAATAGTCGGAGGCAATGTAGAAACTGTCTGACTCTGGAGGTCCGGGGTCACCTGAAATACATAGACCATCAAATTCACCCAGTTCACATTTCAGTTTCACCTCCAAGGCACTTTATCACAGGATTACCTGAGAACTTCCTCCAGCAAGTTGACAACGTCTGGCCAAGAGCCAAACATCTGGTACCCTCAAGCTCCCACGTGGTTCAGGTCACTTGATTTCAGAATTTGCAGTTTTTGAGCTATGTCGTTGCAAGCCTGTGGAGTGGTGGCCTTGAGAGGAAGTGTGGTGGGGCTGGGAGACCCTGTCTCTCCCCTCTGGTCCCATCCCTGACCTGCCGTACACCCAGCACAGGTCGCTGCTCTAGCCCCAGCCTCCTTGCTCTGAAATGAGAGGTGAAAAGGAGGGGCTTTCTGAAGGCACATTTAATGGGCTGGAGCTCTTAGTTTATTGAGAGTAAGGATTCCAGGAAGGTTGTGGGGCAACTGTTTTTTCTCTTTTCTCATTTATTTAAATTCTTATTTTTAAATAACTTCAAAAACGAATGACTGCACTTGAACTTGTGTCCCTTTGGAAGCTTCTACTCTGCATTCTTGCTCAGAGAACTGTCAACTCAATTCTACTTGACACCCCATGGAAGCAAATTGCTTGGGATGGAAAAAGCATTTTTCTTGAACTTTCCGTTTGGTTCAGGCCCTGGAGGACTCAGGAGTCTGTGAGTCGGCCTTAGGACATGCCTATTTAGATTGCTGGTTTCTCCTTGGCTGTGTTTGTTAACAATCTCCAAAAGCTTTAGAAACCGTCCTGTCCAATTTCTGCACAGCACTACACACAGGACAAGTGAATATTGCGCGGCTCTGAGGGATGCTGACTGCCCCCTTCGTGTTTGTGTGTGCTTGCGTCCGTCCAGAAAAGATGCATGTGGCCTGGTGAGGTAAGATAGCCAGGAGGAAACATCAAGGGAGCCTTCCTTCTAGGCATTTCTTGGTAAGATTTCTTCTTTTCCATTTAAGAGAGGCAGTGGGTGGTGTGGCTTGTGCCAGAAAACATCTTTGTAAATATATTCTGCAAGCTCTGGAGGCCCAGGTCCCTAGAGAGCAGAGGCCATGGCTGATGAGGCATTCTTTAGCTAGAACCAAGGCCTGTGCATCTTAAACATCCCAGAACAGGTTTGTAGGAGCAGTGTATCCAATGCTAGCTGAAGAGTTAGAGGACCAGGAAAGTATGGTGATTTAGGCTTCCATCACCTCCTCCAGACTTGCCAGGCTACCCTTTGCCACCCAGACTTGAAACGCACCTGCAACCAAAGACTAACTGACATTTAGGTTTTCATTTTATTTTTATTTTTTTAGTTAAGAAATTTTTATTGAACGAATTTGATGCGCAACATTAAGTGTGCTATGTGTTACTTTGATATATTGATATATCCCAATATAATTTCTGAGATAGCAGCATTTATCATGATACATAATTACAGGGCACTATTGTTGTCTATACTCATCATCCTGTGCATTAGGTCTGTATGGCTTATGTACCAGTAGTTACAAGTTTATACCCTTAAACACCAGCACTCTTATCTCCTCTTCCTCCCCATTGAGATTACCAGTAAACTGGTAACCACTATTTTACTCTGTTTTTACAGGTTTAACTTTTTCTGATTCCACCTGAAAGTGATATCATACAGTACTTGTCTTCCAGCTCACATCTAATGAGCACTCATGCACACAACACCTTGCCTGCATCACCTCACTTAGCCACACCTGTGAAGCAGGTGTTACTATTTCATTTGCAGATAGGGACGCTGAGATTTGGAGATACACGTAAAGTCATGTGGTTGGTTAATGGTCTGACTCAGGAGCCTGATTGAGATGTTCTTATCATGCATCACCTAACTTAAGATAGCTGCTACACTAAGCTCCCTCCTTGGCCCATGTTGCAGAGATGGGCCCAGGGACCACAGGACAGAATGAAGCCACATGAGAGCCTGTGGTTAGGAAGGGGTCCAAAGAATGTACAACCAAGTGGGGAGGTTGGGGGGTCAATGTGATTTGTGTTTTCAAATATGTTTGTCTCATATGGAGCAAATATTTTTCTTATAATTAAAAACATTCCCTTCTATCTATAATAATTTCCCTGATTTTCATTTCTAATTTTTTCTATATCTACTTTCTATTTTATTTCTTTTACTCAGGAATAAATAAGCTTGTGATTTACCTATTTCATTATTGTTTCTCCCCAAAGAAATAGCTCTTGAACTTACTTGTTACTTCAATTCCTAGTCTATTTTCTAATTTATTGCTTTTTATTTTATCAATTCCCTTTTTCTGTTTTCCTTAGGAGTGTTTCATTTACTTTTTCATTTCTTCAATTCAGTGTTTAATTCATTCAGTTTCATTCTTATTTAATAATACAAGTTTTTAGGAGTATGAGTTTAGCTACATGCACCGTTTTGGCTGTGTTACATAGGTTCCAATATGTAGAGATTTCATTATCCTTCATTCATTGGATAACCTGGGTTTATTGAGGACCTATGTTGTGCCAGGTTTTGTGCTAGTGGCTAGACATATGGCTCCTAAGACATCTCTGCCTTCATGGAGTTAATTCAAATGGGGGAAAGAAAACGAGTAAGTGAAGAAAATAATGTCCTTGATGATAGATGCTGTGAAGAAAAAGATAAAGCAGACGAAAGAGATGAAGCAGGTGGTGGTATTATAAAAAGGATGTTGAGGAAAGGTCCCTTTGATGTGCTGACAGTTAAATAGAGGCCCGAGAGAAGTGAGGAATCAATATGAGGGAGAGGACTATCCCAGGCAGAGGGCACAGCATGTGCAAATGCTTCGGTGTGGGAATACCTTTGGTGTGGGAATACCTTTGGTGTGTTCTATGGTCCCCAAGGATGGTGCGAAAGGGGCAGAAAACATATAGAGGGGAGTGGTTGGAGGAGGCTGGAGAGGTATGTAGGAGCCAGATCATGTGCAGCATTATAAGCCAGGGCAAGGACTTAGGATTTCATTATAAGTTGGAATGGGAAGATATTGGAGGATTTTGAGGATGAGAATGACGTGATCTAACTTGTGGTTATTATTTGATTGGTTGATGATCAGCTTTACTGAGGTATAAAACTCACCAATCTAAATGAACAGTGTGATGAATTTTGAAAAATGTATACACTATGTAAACACCAACACAATCAACATATCTCAAGAGGTTTCTTTATGCCCTTGTACAGCTCATTCCCATTCCCACCCTTCAGCTCAGGCAATTACCGATCTGCTTTCAATGACTATAGTTTCACCTTTTCCAGGATTTCATAAGAATTGATCAAATACAACAGTCTTTTTCATCTGATTTTTTTCCACTTACCATAATACTCTTGAGATTCATTCACATTTTTGGATGTATCAGTAGTCCCTTCTCTTAATTTCTGAGAAACATTGCATTGTATGGATATACCACAATTTGTTTTTCCATTTACCAGTTGATGGTGATGTCCTGGTTTTGGCTATTATGAATAAAGCTGCTGTGGACATTAATGCACAAATTTTTATGTGGACATATATTTTCATATGGAAATACAAGGAATAGTATTGCTGGGTCATGCAGTAAGCGTAAATTTACTTTTTTAAGAGTCTGCTAACCTGTTTTCCAAAGTGGCTGCATCTTTTTGTATTTCCACCAGCTGTGAGAGTTTTAGTTGTTCTACATCCTAAAATGTATGTCTTTCTGATTGTACTCATGCTAGCAGGTGTGTGTTGGGATCTCACGCTTTTACTTTGCATTTCCCTAACGACTAACTATGTTGGACATCTTTTCACGCGCTTATTTGCCATTCATATATATTCCTTGGTAAGAGTATAAATATTCAGTCCATTATTTTATTGATTGTTTCATTCTTATTTAAAATTCTGAGAATTCCTGGGGCACCTGGCTGGCTCCATCAGTGGAGCATGTGGCTCTTGATTTTGGGGTTGTGAGTTCAAGCCCCACTTTGGGTGTAGATACTACTTTAAAAAAAGTTCTGAGACTTCTTTGTATATTCTAATACATGTCATATATCAGATATGTGATTTGCAAATTTTTTCTCTCAGTTTGTAAACTGTTTTTTCATTTTCTTTACAGTGCCTCTCAAAAAGCAAAAGCTTTTAAGTTTTAAATGCAGATGAAAGACATGTTTACCAACACCAAGGTGATAGAGATATTATGCTGTTTTTTCAGAAGTCTTGTAGTTTCAGTTTCGACATTTAGGTTTATGATCCAGTTTGTGTCAAATTTCTATATGTGACAGGAGGTAAGGGTTGAGGTTCTTTCCTTCTCTTCCTTGTGCTCTGCCTCCTCCTTCATCTCTGCTTTCCCACTTCCCTTGCCCCCTTTCTGTCTTCCTTCTGTTACCTCCTGTTTCTTTTTCTTTTTTTTTTCTTTTTTTTTTTTTTTTGCATAGGAACATCTAATTGTTCTACCAATGAAAAAAACTATCCTTCTCCATTAAGATACTTTCACATCTTTGTCAAAAATGATTTGAGGATATTTATGAGCTTTCTGGACTCTTTATTATATTTCACTAATTTATATTTCTTTTTTTTTTTGCATTGTATCAATGTCCCAATTTTGTAATAAGTCTTGAAATCAGGGAGTGTAATATTATTTTTCAAAATAGTTTTGCCTAATTTGGGTTCTTTGCAATTTCATATGAATTTTAGAATCAGCTGGCCTAGATTTATAGCTAAAAAAAATTCACATTTTATTGGGACTACCTTGAGTCTACAGATACATTTCAGGAGAATTCATGTTTTAATATTATTGAGTCTTCTAACCAATAAATATGTATTATTTGTCATCTAGTTTGGTTTTCTTTAATTTCTCTAAGTAATGTTTTATAGTTCCCTCTACACAGATTTAAACATATTTTGTTTAAATAAGTTTAAACCCCTAAGTTTTTAAGGGTTTGGTGTTGCTGTGTAATATTGTTTTCAATTTCAATTCCCAATTATTTATTTCTAGTGTATACAAATATAATTGATTTTTGTATATTGATCTTGTATCCTGCAACTTTGCTAAACTCACTTATTATTTTCATAGATTCTTTGGGCTTATCTACATAGGAAATCATGCCATCTTTTTATAAAGGCTGTTTCATTTCTTTCTTTTCAATCTGTATGAATTTCATTTGTTTTCCTACTAGCTATGGACTATAGGAAAATATGGAAGAGAAGCTATCACCCAAAATATGGAATAGAAGGTGTCATTGCTTTATTCCTGATCTTAGGGAAAATGTATATATTTTTTCCCATGGAATACTATTCTAGTTCTGGGTATTTCTATTGAGCTCCCTTTTTATTCTAGTTTGCGGAGTACTGTAAACTGAATGTTTATGCCTCCACCCAACATTCATATGTTGAAATCTTATTCCCTAGTGCAAAGTATTAGGAAGTGGGCATTTGAAAAATGATTAAGTTATAAGGGCAAAAAAAAAAAAGTTATAAGGGTAGATCCCTCATGAATGGGTTTAGCTCCCTCATGAATAAATCCAAGAAAATTTCTTTTCTCTCTCTCTTTTTTAAATATTTTATTTATTTATTTATTTATTTATTTATTTATTTATTTATTCATTCATTCATTCATTCGAGACACACAGAGAGAGGCAGAGACACAGGTAGAGGGAGAAGTAGGCTCTCTGTGGGGAACCAGATGTGGGACTTGATTCCAGGACCTCGGGATCTCACCCTGAGCTGAAGGCAGATGCTCAGTCACTGAGCCACCTAGGAGTCTCCTTGCCTTTTTTTTTTTAATTTTATTTATTCATAAGAGACACACAGAGAGAGGCATAGACACAGGCAGAAGGAGAAGAAAATTCCCTTTCTCTTTAACCATATTAAGACAGAGGGAGAAGCCTACCTATGAACCAAGAAACAGGCTCTTACCAGACACTGAATCTGCTAATACCTTGATATTAGACTTCCCGCCTCCAGAACTGTTGAGAAATAAATTGTTTAAGCTAAGTCTATGGTATTCTGTTATAGTACTCTGAATAAATTGACACTGAAGGTATTTTCACAAATCATGAATGATTTGGTTAAATCTTTCTATACATCAATTGAAGTTGTCATGTGATTTTTCTATTTCAGTGTGTCAATATGATGAATCACACTGATTTATTTTCAAATGTTAAACCATTATTGCATTTTGGGGAATATCTTACTTGGATATGATGGGTTATTCATTTTACATATCACTACATTTGATTTGCTAGCTTTTTAAAATTAAGACTTTATTTTTTAATCAATTTAAACTTCACATCATAATTGAGGATATAGCACAAAGATTTCTCATATATCTTCTGCCCAAATATGCAGAGCCCCCCTCATTATCAATATACCTCATTAGAGTGGTACATTTGTTACAATTGATGAATTTACATTGACACATCATAATCACCCAAGGTTCATATTTTGCTTCAGGATTCACTCTTAATATTATAAATCTTATGGATTTGGACAAATGTATAATGACAGGTATCCATCACTATGGTATCATACAGAGTATTTTCTATGCCATAAAAACCCTTCACACTCTGCCTTATTCACTCTGCCACCATCACCACTACCCAGCCCTGACAACCACTGATCTTTTTATCGTTTCCATAGTTTTGCTTTCTCCAGGATGTCGTTTGGTTGGAATCATACAGTATGAATCCTGTAACCTTTACAGATTGGCTTCTTTCACTTAGTAATATGCATTTCAGTTTCTTCATGTATTTTCACAGTTGATAGCTTATTTCTTTTTAGTTCTAGATGATATTCCATTGTCTGGGTATACCACAGTTTATTTATCAATTTACCCAATGAAGGACATCTGGTTTCTTCTAAGTTTTGATAATAATAAATAGAGCTGTTATAAATATCCATATGTAGGTTTTTGTGTGGATTTAAGTTTTCAGCTCCCTGGGGTAAATATCAAGGAGGGTAATTGCTGATCATGTGGTAAGAGTATGTTTAATTTTGCAAGAAACCACTAAACTGTGTTCCAAAGTGGCTGTACGTTTACATTTCCATCAGCAATGTGTGGGAATTTCTGTTGTTCCTCATCCTAGCCAGCATTTGGTGTTGTCAGTGTTCTGGATTTTCGTTATTCTAATATGTGTGTAGTGTTATCTCATGTTGTTTTAATTTGCATTTCCCCGATCACATATAATATGGAGCATCTTTTCATATGCTTGTCTTCCATCTGCTTATCTTCTTTGATGAAGTATTTGTTTAAGTCTTTGGCCCATGTTAAAAATCAAGTTGTTACTTGACTTATTTTTTCTTTTTAGATTTTATTTGAGAGAGAAGGAGAGAGAGCATGAACAGGGGGAGGGGCAGAGGGAGAAGGAGATGCAGACCCCCCAACTGAGCAGAGAGCCCAAGGTGGGGCTTGACTCCAAGACCCCTGGGATCATTGCCTGAACCTAAGGCAGATGCTTAACAAACTGAGCCACCCAGGCCCCCCGTTTCTTGTCTTATTGTTGAATTTTAAGAGTTATTTTACATTTTGAGTAATAGTTCTTTACCAAATACTTCTTCTGCAAATGTTTTTTTCCTAGTCTGTGGCTTGTCTTTTCATTCTCTTGACATTATCTTTTGCAGACCAGAGTTTTTAATTTTAACAAAATCCAACTTATCAATTATTCCTTTCAAGGATCATACCTGTAGTGTTGCATCTAAAAAGTCATTGCCATACTCAAAGTCATCTAGATTCCCCCTATGTTTTCTCTCAGGGTTTTATAGTTTTCTGTTTTACATTTAGATCTATGATCCATTTTGAGTTAATTTTTGTGAAAGGTGTAAAGTCTGTTTCTAAATTCATTTTTTTAAATGTGGATGTCAAATTGTTGAAAAAACTATCATTCCTCCATTGTATTGCTTTCGCATCTTTATCAAAGATCATTTGACTATATTTATATGGATCTACATCTGGGTTCCCCATTCTATTCTATTGATCTATTTGTTTATTCTTTCACCAATACTACATTGTTTTGATTACTATATTTTTATAGTAAGTCTTAAAGTCTGGGTCTTTTACCTCTTCTCATAAATTTAGAATCAGTTTTTTGATATCCATGAAAAAAATATTCTGGAATTTTTATCAGCATTGCAAAAAACCTATAGATCAAATTGGAAAGGCCTGACATCTTTTAATTTTCCTTTCAATGAGTCAGCTCTTGATTTCATTTTCTCTCTTCTCCCCCTCTGTTTTAGTTCATTATTCCTACTTTTATATTTATTACTTTCCTCCTTGTACTTATTTGGGCTTGATTTGCTCTTTTTTGTAGGTTCATAAGGTAGAATCTTAGATTATTGATTTGAGACTCTTCTTATTTTCTAATTTAAGCACGAAATGCTATACATTTTCTTCCAAGCTTTGCTTTGGCTGCATCCCACAGAATGTCATATATTGTATTTCCATAGTCATTTCAAAATATTCTGTGTTGACTCAAAAGGATGATTGATCTTTTTCAATTTGTTCCACTTAAAAAAAAAGTAGAAGACTGAAAATTTTTTGCATGTTCCATCTAAGAGCAAAATAATCAATGATCAATACAAATCAACCATTTATTTTAAAGCACAAAAGTTACAGCCAAATATGTTTGGTATCTGCTGTATTTTATGCTCCAGTACTTTGAATTAGAATAATCCTTAATTTTTTGAATGTAGTGATGACAATAACAAAGAGGAAATATCTGAAGGGCGAGCATATGTCATTCCTACTGACATTGAAAGTGACAATGGTAGAAGGAAGAAAGGCATTAACAACTGGAAAACACCTGTTATGTTTGGACCAGGAATATATGTTACTCATTTAGTGATTTCAATAATTCTATGACGTAGATATTTAAAGATGAAGAAGCAGAGCCTCAGTTGGTTGAAGTTACTTTCCTCCCCGCCCCCTTCAATTCATTTAGAGAGAGAATGAGCGTGGAGAGGAACAGAGAGAGGGAGAGGGAAAATCCCAAGCAGACTCTCACTCAACAGCGTGGAACCTGATGTGGGACTTGATCCCTGAGATCATACCTAAGCCGAAATCAAGATTCAGACACTTAACCAACTGAGACACCCATATATCCCAAAGTTACTTTCTAAGATTGTATGTGATTCATTTTTATGTTGGTCTGATTTTAGAGACTACTCTTTTTTATATTGATGTAGAAATGCAGAGGCAAGAGAAGAAAATAGAACACAAGTAAGAATTTTTTTAATAATTCTGTGTGCCAGTCTCCTGAAGTAGTTCATGATATAACTATTCACAGGTTAGTAAAAAGGTCTATATTCAAAGACTCCTTGTCCTAACCACTGCCTTGCTACTAAAGGATTATTTTCTTTTCTTAGCACTTGGCTTACTCCCGCCCTCCTTTGCCATATAACTTTAATCCTCTATGAATTTGAGAAAGCAGAAGAATAACTTGAATCATATGACACTTTAAAAAGAAGGGGTTTATTTATTATAACCACAGAGATACTGATTGGCACAAGAGAGCTGTATTTCTCAGCTGGAAGACAGGTCCCAGCTTTGCTCAGTAGAGTATCAGAGTTTCTCCAACTCCTTTTCTTCTGTCCTGACTGCATGTTTATCTTATGGCTAGTGTCTGGCTTCCAGGGAAAGAGAAATTATAGGGTGGAACTTTGTGGGTTCTGTGACGTGTGGGATCTACTTTCTGTGGGTTAAATAATAGGGAAGTGAAACCAGCATTAGAATTCTAACTTGCAGGGCAGCGCGGGTGGCTCAGCATTTTAGCGCTGCCTTCAGCCCAGGGCGTGATCTGGAGACCTAGGATTGAGTCCCACGTGGGGCTCCCTGCATGGAGCCTACTTCTCCCTCTGCCTGTGTCTCTGCCTCTCTCTCTCTCTGTGTCTCATGAATAAATAAATAAAATCTAAAAAAAATCTAACTTGCAGAGAACAATTTTATCACCCACACTTTTATTTAGTCATTTAAACTTTATTAAATAAATATTTATTGAATTCCCACTATGTGCTAAGAACTGTATTGGGTGCTAAGAATCAGCAAGTGGTGAAAGAGAGGAGACAGCCACCCTCCTGAAGCTATTTCTAATAGGTTATAATAAATAAAAGATACTGGGGGCTAAATTTATGCTAGTAATTATTCCAAAGGCTTTACATATATGACCTCATTATCCTCACAAAAACTCCATGAAGTAGACACTATTGATATTTCATGTTATAGAAGAACCTAAGTCAAGTATTTTGCCCAAGGCCACATAGCTAGAAAGAAGCACTGCTGGAATGGAAGCTAGGCAGCCTGTTTTCTGAGTCCAGACTATACTTATTCAGCTCTATCCTAAAACAGTGAGGAAGATAAAGGCTACTCAGACATGGATCCTTCGGGATCCCTGGGTGGCGCAGCGGTTTGGCGCCTGCCTTTGGCCCAGGGCGCGATCCTGGAGACCCGGGATCGAATCCCACGTCAGGCTCCCGGTGCATGGAGCCTGCTTCTCTCTCTGCCTGTGTCTCTGCCTCTCTCTCTCTCTCACTGTGTGCCTATCATAAAAAAAAAAAAAAAAAAAAAGACATGGATCCTTCAAGAAGTTCACCATCGAGGAGAATACAGAAGCAAAATTAACTATTATGACAGCTAGAAATAAGTGTCACTAGGAAAGTGCAGAAACAAGGTTAAGTGTAGAAGGGGAAAGAATCACACATGACTGAAGTTTTCAGTCATGGAAGGCTTTCATGGAAGCAGTGGCATTTGATTTGGGTTTGGGCACATGGAAATGAAGAAGAAAGTGAATGAAGGAAAGTAAACAAAGTCAAGGTCCAGAAATTGGAAAATACACTGAGAGCATACACATCAGGTTGGCTGAAATGTAGGATCTACAGATGAACAGAACTGCAGAACTCAACAAACTGCTGGCAAGCTGTGAGCAACTGTGTAGTGAAGACATCACCACCAGCTTACTGTAGGAACCTACTCTTCAAGCATTTGGAAATGAATTAAGTTATCATGTCAGATTTCCAAAACCCATTTCATGAAAGCCCACATCTATTCCATACTGAAAAACAAAAACAAAACCCCAAATCCTCTTAGTACTGAAGATATTCAGTATTCATACAGATTCATATAGAATGTTTACTCTACATGAGGAGCAAACAGCAAATGGATAGCAAAGTACAAAAACACAGGCTTCTCAGTCTCTGAACATTTTTCTACTCAGGTACACCTGAATGGTACAACAAATTGTACTGATGATAGATCAATAGTCAATGATTCTAAATTGGGCCTGTCAGCGCTCCTAGAGCAGCCTATCAAAATCTCATGGGGAATGTCATATAGCTCTACTTCCACTTCCCCTATACCAAGGGTTTATTATACAGCCCCCAATGGTTATATCCCCTTGGTGGAGAAACAATGCAATAATACCAATAAATATGAGCCTTTAAAATATGTCCACATAATCACTCTTCTACCACATTGTTTGAATAGTTCTAGCTGAAGAATAAGAAATAAAAAGGTATAAATATGAGCAAAGAATAGACATAAAGATTTTTTTGAAAATCCAAGTGAATCAAGCAAAAGCACCACTTTAATACAGAGATTCAGTAGAAGGTCACTTATAAAAGATATTGAAAAATGGATTTCTTCTATACCAGAAAAAAAAGTAGTGAAAAATTGTACCATTTGTAAGAGTAAGAAAAACTTAAAAGACAGAGAATAATATTAAGAGTAATTTTGCACATCTTATATCTGAACAAAATTTTATATAAACCTTTAGGTAAACAAAATTTACTAAGGAGCCTAACAGAAGCCCTGAATAAATGGAAGTAAAACAATATCCATGTTTCTGGATGGAAGATTTAACAGGGAATGGTATGAACTGTTTCTAATTAAATCTGTAAATTTTAATAGTTTAAAAAACATATAAGGAGAGTTTTTTCTCTGAATGTGACTAAGCTATTTTACAGTTCATCTATAAGAATATATGTTGATGAATACTAGGAAATTTTTGAAAAATATGAACAACAGTGAACTTTCCCTTCCAGTCTGCTATAGACTTAATATTTGTATTCTCCCCATTCATTGGGGATTACCCTAAAATGATAACATTAGGAGGTAGGATATCTGAGAGGTGATTAGATCAGGAGGACAGAACTCTTGTTAATGGGATTAGTGCCCTTATGAAAAAGATCCTAGAGAGCTCCCTTGTCCCCTTCTGCCCCGTGAGGACATAGCAAAAAGATGGCCATCTATGAGCCAGGAAGCCGCTCTCATCTGTTGGTACCTTGATCTTGGACTTCTCAACTTCCAAACTTTGAGAAACCAATTTTACCCAGTCTGTGGTATTCTGTTATAGCAGCCTAATTAGACCAAGACATAGGCATTAATACATAGAATAAGGTCATAATAATTGCAATTGTTTGGTTCTTATGCAGTAATAGATGGATTGATCAAATAGAATCCCGGAAATATGCCTGAATATATAAGGATAAGTATAATATAATATAATATAATATAATATAATATAATATATAGGATAATTTAGTACATGAAAAAGATAACTTTTCTGACCAAAGGGTAATAGTTGTATTTTTCTATAAATAGTGTAAGGTTAAATGTTGACACAACTGGCAATTATTTTTGAGAAGTATAACAGGGTCCCATTGGATATGAAATTATTTTTCCCACCTTGCACTATTTCTTGATCTACATGTCTAAAAAGGCATGAAGCTGATGATTTGCTTTGATGAGGACCAAGACACAGAGCTAAGTCTAAGGAAAGGGTTTTATATAGCCTCCAGTGGTTACAGCAGAGGGAAGCCACTGTGAAACCACACTTATCCTTTCTGGATGAGCCAACATTTTTATTCTAGCTTCATGAGTGACACTGTTGCATGGCCACACTGATGTTGCTTGTATCACTGGTTTTCAAATGCTAGTGTTGGCTCTGAAGGAATGTCTACTGCTTTGTGGCAGTATAAAAAAAAAAAGTAGAGAAAAGAGAGTGGTTTTCATGATACAAAGATATTCAATATAAAAAAGTATTCTTTTTCTGGGCTTTTCTTCATCTTAGATTTTGGTGTTTAAAATGATTTTCTGTAAAATTATGAATATGGTATTTGGACGTTTATTTTTATTATTAAATATTAGTGTACTAAGTTGAAAAAATTAAAACCTGATTACTTGCCTCCAACTTCATTATTTATTTTAAATGGTACACAAACATATAATTCCAAGTCTATGTGACACTAGTCTATCCTGAGCATCTTGAAATAGTCAGAGAATCAAGTAATCTCAGAATTTTAGAGATCTTAGCAATGAAGTACAAGGTCTCTACTAGGTCATCTCAACAGTTCTGACAAAGGATATCAGGCTCCAACCAAGGGAGTGGCTCATGACTTCTCACAAAGCATCCTATTCCATTTCTAGACATTTCCACTAGGGACATTTTCCTATGGGACAACAAAGAACACGATTTTTTTCTTTTCCAAAAGACTATCCTTCAGATACTTAAAAACAGCAGCCATATCCTCCCAAAGGCTTGTCTTCTCCATTCTGTATCACATCTCTTCTCGGTTTCTTGAAACTGCCATTTGCCAGGGATAGTCTCTGTGGATAAAAACACCAACAACCTTGGATTTTTGGCAATCACATCATACAGCTTTTGTATATCAAACTTGTAACTAATTAAATAAAATAGCTTAAGCTTTTGTTTGTTCCAACAATGGCTGCCATTTAGCCAGAGATTTTCCATGTCTATGTATGAGAAGTTGACTTTTTGAACCTATTGAAAACACGATGTTTATCCTTGTCAGGTTGATACGTAGATTTATTTCACTTAGTTATCTAACTACTCTATCCATTTTTTGTCATCTGCAGGTTTTGATGGGTATGCTGTCTATATCTGATATAAGATTCCGGGTGAAATACAAAGTACATTGGCACCAAGGACAGAATCCTATTACTAAGGATGGCCATAAACACCAGAATCTTTTTATGAAGGTCCCAATCACAAAAACTCTCTTCTAGTATCTTCAGTTATTGGTACAACAAATAGCCAATGGACCTACAGCATTCTACTAGAGATTTTTATCTAATAGTCATTATTTATCACCTTCGTTTCAATTAATTTACTAATTAATTTTATTATTTATTACTTTCAATGTTCAACCAATTATTCTGCAAATTTCCTGATTGCAGACATATCACATATACTTGGTCAAACACTTGATTGAAAATGAGGTGTAACTGGTCTGACAACTCAATGAAAAAAGTTCCTACTAGATTTATTTGGTAAGATTTGTCCTTATGGGACCTGGTCATTATTGCTTATTTTCTAAGCTTTCAAAACCACTGATTTAACAATTATTGGTTTGCTAGTGGTTGAAGTAACTGGTTAGTGTTTAGATCTGCCTCTGTCTTTTTTGAAAGTCAACACAACCTCATTCATTCATACGTATCAGACATTCATTCATCTCTTATATATCAGATAGTTCTTGGTGCTTAGCAATACAAGAATTGTCTTTATATACATTCATCTTGTCTTCAAGCACCTTTCCTTCTGGTTATTTATCTATTTGTTCTCATGGCTTCTTAAAAATCCTTGTAGGGAAGCAATCCCAGTCACACATCCTCTCAGTCCTGGAAACTTAACATCGCTCTGATAACCAGCTTTGATACGTCTGGCATCCTAGATTTATGTATATTTTTCCACCTTCTTCTTCCTCTTTACATCTTCATCAATAAGTGTATATGCATTTTTTCCTTAACTCCTTTCCTTAACACTTCAACTGTGCACACTTCCAGGCTTATAGACTCCCCCTTTCAAAGAAAAAAAAATCTGTAAAAAGGGCTATTTCAGTTGATTTTGCTGGAGTTGGCAAGTGATCTCTGGGGAATGCACTCTTGTTGGAAGTTGGGGGAATATGGCTGGGATTGAATATTGGAAGTTGCAGGGACTACTTATTATTTATTTATTCTTCAGTTGGTCAGTATAGAAGAAAGGAATAAGAGAAAGGAAATGAGAACAGTATTATGAATGGATAGGGCCAAAGCTGAGGAGGCCAGACATCTCTCTCCCCCATTAATTCTTAGAGGAGTCTGTCTTCTCCCCTGGTTCTCTGCAACACCAGCTCTTTAACTATCACTTCACAGAACAAACAACCACTTTCCTCCCTGCACTAGTATGGCAAGGAATAATAATAATTTACAGTACTTGAGTCCAACCAATTAACTCCACAGCATTTTATGAAAATGTAATTGTTCTGTAAGTAGGAGCCCCTGGGCCACTGGTGAAAGTGATGGGCTTTGCCTACTTGCATGTTTCCATCAGCTGGGTTGGAGGACTTGTACTGTTCGTTGTATACCCTTAGCGTAACGGGCAGGTTAGACGAGGGCTGATTCTGGTCTGAGCTTTAGGTGCTTTGTGCTGAGATGGGTGGTTCATCATAGGTGGATTTCACCAACATTTGCAACTTGCTGAAAAGGAAAAACATGCTGCTTTTCTAGCAGTCATTTTTGTTTTGACTCCCAAATCCTCAACCTTCTCACGGAAATAAAATCCATACCCACGTGTGTGTGCACATGTACATGCACGTGCGCGCGCACACACACACACACACCCCCCCCAGAGCTGTTGGGCTTGGAGAAAGCCATCAATAATGTAACCAAGTCTGGGTGCTTTTTAAAAGTCTATTTCTTGCTTATAAATAAATGGTAATTTGTTTAAAAGCATCATTACACACAGTGTTCAGTCAGATCCCATGCATTCGATTATTTTAAATAAATGGACCATAAATGGAACAAGTTCTTTCTAATTTACAAATGATAGGAAACATTTTTCAAGAAAAAAAAAAGGAAAAAGTGTAAAATTTGTTCTTAACTACATCTCATTAATGTAGAACTGTTCAATGACCTGTAAAGATTAAAGAATTAGTGAATTGGTGGAATTATCAGAATGAAAAATCTGTATAATTTTGGTTTCAATTTAAAAATCTACTAAACAGTCTAGCGACTTTAGTCTCGGATATTACTTTTTAATATCAGTTTCTACAAATGCAGGGGCATCGGAGTTACAAATGAACTGAACAGAAAGCAACAAATAGTATGTTTAAATTCACAGCACAACAGAGGAGCTAAGTGGGCAGGAGGGATGCCTTGGGGGGGAGGGATGGATTATTTTTTTTCTAATAAAACAACTGAAGACATCTAATTAAGTGACCACTCTGCTAAGTGGAGCAAAAATTAATATACATAAATGCATTTATGTCCAGGCAATGGTGCCTTAATTAAGAAGTCAGCTTCAAATGGAGAACCAGAGACAGCTATTTAACCAACATTGCCAGAACATCTTTTCCCTCTGAAAATTTTTCCAGTGATCACAATTAGGAGAAGCGACAGCAGGAAGGGATGGGAAGGTCTTCGATACTGGATACGACTCGACTCAAAAGATGTGGCCGTCCCCGCTGATGAGTCTGTTCATAGGCAAGGTATGGCTTCTCTATCCAATTCCATACCTGCCCATACCCACCATCTCACGATGACTCCTACCTATCCGATGTCTCTCTTCTGCACTTCCCTACTGTTCCCTTTCTGCTGGGAATCAATTTAAACAGTTTTTTTAAAACCTTTCCTGCTCGACTATAATCCTTTGAACCAACACATTATTTCTGAAATCTCTCAGTGACACCCATCATATTGAACTTGAGCTCAATGCAATAAATGTTTTTAATCTGGGATTCCAGATACACACAAGGACTTTGTGTGGAGGCAATTTGTGCTATGGCTCTAGCCCCCTGCCCAGGGAAAGAATTCTTGGAGAAAGAGTTCCTGCAGTAGTAGTCTCAGACAATTGGAACGTGCTCCAGGAGGCTGGCGTGGTCCGTGGCAAGGCTTGTTGCAGGAGTCAAGGCCAAGGGAAGCTTGTCACTCTTGGGAGCCTGGGTGTCCTGGTGCCATAGAAATAGACATGTATCTAAAGAACAAGGTGCTGCTCTTTTAGAAAAGTACACCTCTGTCTACCCTCCTACCAGCTGGACCAGCCACAGTGATAAGGCCTGATTTTGGAAGGGCAGTTGAGTGGCCTTCCAAACTCTGGAACTTCCAACTATGGGCTCCAGTGACCATTTGTTCAGTTTGTGGGGTAAGAAACATTGCCATCCCAAGTTTCTACCCCTTGCCCTGCTACTAGGTACTCTGAGAAATAGAAATAGATGATGGGTGGGCAGGTTGCAGCACCCTGCTTCAACTGTGCACACTTTATGGGAAGGATTCTCCTTTCTGCTGAAGGGGAAGAAAGAACAACATGTCAGGGACTCTTCCCTGCCCTCCTCTATCTCTAGTGAGGTGTAATTAACAAATTGTAGTTGTATCTATTTAAGGATGTTATGAATCTTCTCACACATGGTGAACTATATGGGGCAGATAACAGAATCCCAGAGCTTCTACCTTCAGATTCACACTTGAAAGCTCAGCACTTTTTTTTTTGGCCAGGAACTATCAGGCATTGGGGAATACACACAGACAAATCAGAGAAGATTTCCACCGTCCAGAGAGGTATAATCTAAAGAAAATTCTATTTTGGCCAGACAATTATAAAATATGATCAAGAAACTCTGAGCCAACAGCCCAAGAGTTTGGGTTGGAAATGTCTTCCTCCATTCTAGCCTCCTTCCAACAAACCTGCCCCTGTGCAAGTGAGCTTTGCAGCTAACACAGAGCCACCCCTGCTGGGTCCAGGCATTATAAATTTGACCAGGTCACTTTTCACCACTCACTTTTGGCTGGTTCTTTAGCCTTTTGTCCATCTGGGCTCTGCCTCTAATTGTTCTCTAAATTTCCCTGACAATGCCCTAGCCATAGCAGCAGCCCAGAAATCATCTGTTGGACACCTTTTTCTTCTTCTTTTCACTTGTGTTGGATGTTTTCCATTGCCCTGGATCCCTCACTCCCTCTACCTCTACTTTCTTCTGTTCTCTGGGGGTCTGACCCATCAGAACTTTGTCGTGGCTCCCTTGTTTCTGGAGGAGTGAAAGAGGTTGGGGAAGATAGGAGTCAGAAGTTTTCTTCTCTGTTCCTTCCCTTCTGGATCATTGAGGGTTGTCTGTTTTCCACAGCTCCTCACAGAGCTCCTGTTTTCCATAGCTCCTCCTTACATCTGTAAGCATACGGATGTTTTGCTTAATCACCACCTTCCCATCCCCTTAAGGTCTAGGTGATAGCGACTCCCAACTGTTCTCAGCCCTAGAGTGCTGTCTCTCCTTTCCTTAAACCCTGCTCACTTCTTTATACCTAGTTTTGTTTTTGTTTTTGTTTTTTGCTAAACTCCCCTTAAATTACCAGTTCAGCGTTACTTCTGCTTACAGGTCCCTGAGTGATGCCACTCCTTCTAGTTTATACCCTTTGGTAATTTTTCTCCAGACTAGCAAACCATGATTATGATTAAGAGGGACATGCCTGGACCCTGGATCCCAACACTGGGTCTCATGAGAATAGCCAAAAGGGCCTGCAATTCACTTAGTGTTGTCCATTTTGAAGACAAATATGCTAAGGATGATGCTAAACACCCTACAATGCACAGGACAGCCCCTCCCTGCCAACAGTAAACAATTTTTGGCCCCAAATGGCAATAGAAGGGAGGTTGAGAAACCTGGCTCTGCCATATTGTTTCTGTTTGAGGGATCAGAAGAAACCCACTGAGGTATCATCTGGGATTGATCGGTAAGGTTCAAGGACTCAGAGTATACTGGATGAAAATTTTTCTAAGAGAGACCAAAATCAGTGTAGACAGAGCATGAGTCAGAAAATTGAGTGTTAAACCTGAGACATGAAATCCACGGGCACTGAATATCCATGTTACCCAGAGCCTCACTGACATGGGGGCCAAAGCTTTGAGCTCTGCCTGGAACCTGCTAGCCTGCTCCTCCCCCACTCCTTGGCCTCATGCTCTAACCCCCTCAAACCCATCTGAGGTTGAAATGTGAGTCTGACTGCCGAGTCCATACTCCTTCTGCATATCTACTTATATGGCAAAGAAGAGAGAATTTTGATAAATGTGAAGATATTGGGTTTTTAACAACAGAAGTTCTAGAACGAATTTAAAAGGGTGGGTAGGACTATCTAAAAAGAAAAGAGGAGGCCAAGACACCTTGGGCTGATCATGGCAGAAGGGTCAGTGGCTGAAAGGGCTGGGCAGGTGGAGCGTGATTTAGGCCCACAGAGATGTAATGAATGGATGAAATTGATTTGCTGTCGGTATCCCAAATTTGCAAAGGCTGTCTTGATGTCACAGAAACTCTACCCTTTCGGTAATGAAGATGTTAACTTTTTAAGAATTTCCTCAGTGGATTCCTGGCTTCTGACTGTCCCTGTGGAGAGAATTGTCAGTAATCATGCCCAGGCGGCCGAGGAAGGAAGCGATAAGGTGCTTGGGACCAGTTGACCTAGAAGTCGGCATGGAGGCTGGTTGCAGTGGAGGAGATGTGTCCACAGACGCATGGCTTCCTCTGAGCACGCAAGGGCATCCAGCCTCCTTTGAAATCAGTCAGTGGTCTGTCTGTAATAATTGATGTGCACGGTCCCCTAATCAGGGACCAGAGTCCAATGCCAATTGTTTCTTTTACTTTTTAATGGATTCGAACTCCATACCGAAGCTTCGAAAATCAAAGCACTTCTCGAAGATATTTATTAGCGGCCAAATTATAAAAACACATAGCAAACCTTTAGTTTGCATTACAAGTGTTAATATATGCAGAGCCCCGTGAATAGCTCATCTTTCTGCCTCTCTTGTATCTTAAATTTTTCATTACAAATTTCCAGGGCTTCAAAGTAGACTCTCACAGCCAGTGCCTTTTTTCTCCCTTGCATGACAAAGAGCTGTCAAAAACGGTTCCTGGGCTGGCTAGTTTCTTCCCCTTTTTTCTCTCATCTAAATGTCAAACAACTTAGCTTAAATAAAGCCCAGCATTCTTCGTCTGGTGCTTCTCAAAAGAAAAACACCACCACAGAAGGCATCTACAAAGGCCCTAATTAATGTTTCTCATTGATTTGGTTTTAGTGTGATGTATTTTATGAAAAAAATATGAATCCAGAAGGCACTCTCATTAAAATCATTAGCGGCTCAACACTGGCTGCAAACAGCCTGGTGCGTGGTAGGGCTTAGGAACCCAGACTCACACAAACACACAGGACTCATGTGCCCTTGTGCATGTCCATGATGACATGCCTACCAGGTCACACACAACACACTTGGGTGTGTACACATAAAGAATTGCGCGCACAAATTATCCGCATAGAGGCATACATTAATCACCAATGCGCATGTAGACATACGGATGCCTGGCTATTCCCGGGGTACACGTGCAAGCACACCGATAGCATCCGATTCCCCGTGCGTGCTCAGAATACAGAAGGCAGTATGTGCTCACATGCAGTGTGCACACATACGTGCACACAGATATCCATGGATTAGGACGAGAAAGGAAGAGAACGCTCTCTTATGTTGCTTGAGATTATATTCTTGGGATAGATCAAGAAATATCAGCGACAGGCATTTTTCACATGCCATATTGTCTCTCATGAAGATGCAATTGTTTTTTTTTTTTTAATCATTTCTTTCTCAGTTGGCCTCCTAACACCAAGGGCCAAAGCTCTCATGCATGCCCCTGTTCACCTCTTTTGCAGAGACCAAAATTTCTTTGCATGGCTCAAATGTTTTCTGAAGCTCTCTCCTCTGACTGGTCTCAGACCGGCTCATGATGGGGATGGAAAGGGGAAGAAGAAAGGGATTCTCGATCCTCACAGGGCAAGAAGGAGGCCTCCATGCTCGGAAACTCCTGAAGCTGCGATTTTCAATCCTTTGATGGCAGCTATTATTATCAGTGCTGGGTTTTGGCAAAATCATATATATGTATATATATGTATCCCCCCCCTTTCTAGAAGTTACTTCTTGGCTAAACAAAAATGCTGCCTCTGTCTCACATGTCCTTTTGAAAAGTGCTTTGTTGGCTGTGACAATTTTCGAATGGGCTTCTGCAATTTAGAGATGGACCCGGGAAGAAGCCAGCTGCTCAAAGGCACCTCCAGGGTGCATGTGCTCTGCGCCCGCAGGAAACTCGGGCTAGGTGGTGGTGGGTTGGAGATGAGACTGCATGGTTTTACGAGGTCTTATCCCCAAAGCTGGCTCTCGAGGCCCCTACTCTGCCCTCCCTCAGGATGCAAGCGGCCCCCAGTCTCCCCGCCCCGCAGCTCTGTGCACACGCACCTGTCCCCGCGGAGAAGCTGGGGAGCCCAGGATCCACATCCTTACCTTTGAGGACAGTGCTGCTCCGGTGGGAAGGGTCTCTAACCTTTGGTCTCTGGAGCTCCCTGCCTCCTCCTCACCTGCGTGGCCCAATCAGTAGGCCGGCCTGCAAGAGGGTCGTTTGTCTCTTTTGCTTTCTTAAGGTGCGGATGACTGTGAGGTCCCCAAGGTTTACACTTCAGGGGAAGGAGGAAGACCCTATTCAGCCTCCGTCTTAAGCCCTGTTCACCAGCCCATTCTTTAAAAATTTGTTATTATTTTAAAAATTATTTATTTATTCATGAGAGACACACACACACACACAGAGAGAGAGAGAGAGAGAGGCAGAGACACAGGCAGAGGGAGAAGCAGGCTCCATGCGGGGACCCCCATGCAGGACTTGATCCTGGATCTCCAGGATCACGCCCTGGGCTGCAGGCAGACGCTCCACCACTGAGCCACCTGGAGATCCCTCAACAGTCCATTTTTACCCAACGTTGGGTTCTTGGGTGCTTGCTGGCCATCAACAGTGTGATTGATAGTTTGCTTCCTACTTAACTGGTGACCAGCGTTTACCATCATTCAGAATCCCAGAAAGGTGTGGGAATGAAGGCAACTTCCATCTATAGCACATATGAAAACAAACAACATTCAATAGCGATGCATGGAGATAAGATAAGTAATGGCTACTTTAAGCGTGAGTGAGAGAGAGTGGGGAGAGGGGGAGTTACACGCCAAGGCCTCTCCAAGTAATGAAAGCGCAGCCTTCGTGCCTTGCCATTTGTCAGAACAAAGTAAATATTGGAATCTTAATACTTGCATCCTCTTGGCTAAATATCCTTCTGTGGCTATTGCTCAAATATTGAAAATACTTGTGTAAGTTCTAGTGCAAAACTACCATCCGAATGATTTATGAAGAGACATAACCTACTGCCTCCCTGAATGCATGCATCCACCATTACAGTT
Source organism: Canis lupus dingo (assembly GCF_003254725.2). NCBI lineage: Eukaryota > Metazoa > Chordata > Mammalia > Carnivora > Canidae > Canis > Canis lupus. Next base: position 38,710,166 of record NC_064263.1, read on the forward strand.
CATATCAATTTTGCTCTGGTCCCCATTAGCAATATTGTCAAAAAAAATCACAGAAAAATAACGACCCTGCAAGCTAAGAAATTTAGATCCGGATATGAGCCGTAAATCTGTATTAATTTAATAGTTAAAGTGCGTTAACGCTTTGTAATATTTTTTCTTTATAGAGAACACAATAGTGAGGTCATCTGTAATAAAGATGTTAATCCTGAGCCACCTGCTAGTTTGTTTTGCCTCTTGGGGCAAGAGGACGTTAATGGATGAAATATGGTTTCAAGCTCCTTAAAATAGTGTTTTATGGCAACCTCTATGCAGGGCTATAAAACACTCACTCTGAGTGATAAAGAGTCTCAAGAAGGGATATACACTCTCCATCATGCCTGATCTGACATTAGCTTTGCTTAACTTATCACCCATCCACAGACACCCACTGGGCTAGACCGCAAAGGGAGACCGAGAGCAGCCCCAGGGCTCACAGAGGGGTAGAGTGACTTGTCTGGCCTTTTGAACCAGTGTTTCCAGGCTCAGCCGCTGGGGAAGGTGTCCATTCTGGAATCTGTTGACTCTTTTTCTCCCTGGCTCTTTAGCTCAGCAAAACGATCTGTTGTTCCATGACTGGATTTCTGGGCAAGTTTAGTCACATGTACAAGAAAAGAGAAGTCATCCGCTTATCTCTGAAAGTATTTTTGTTTTCACATTGTGAAGAATAGCATTTGTTTAAGTTTCATTGGTTCCTTTCTGGAATAAACAAGCCCATACAGGGCCTTCTCATTTGACCTTTTTAAGTACTTAAATTTCTTTCTTCCTTTTGGTTTGGAACAGATCCCCTTCACCGACACACCCAACAATCCTATTCAGATAGTGCCAGTCTCGAGGTGGGAAGTCTTTAGTATCTCCCTGGGACTTGCAGAATTAGGGGTAAACACTTCACTGTGGCATCCAAGGTTCTTGGACCTAGCCTAGCAGAGCAAGGCTGAGGGACATTTGGAATTTGTTGAAGAGTGGGCATCCGAGGGAATGGCTCACTAGACATGCCTAGAAAATCTATTCTTGGTGTCTACACTTAAGAGAATACAGACACTGGATGGTACAGGGGAGACAGAGGCAAAGTGAACTAGAAAGCCAGTGTCATTGAACTCTCAGAGGGTTTGCTCCCCGGACTCACTCATCAGTCATTGTGGGGTAGCAGGACAGGGGGTACAGGCCTTAGGTAGAAAGATGAAGTATACATACAAAGTACCAGAAGGAAGGACAGGGGCTTCATACGCAAGTGAGAGATGGGCACAGAAGGAGGTTTTGCTCCCTCCCTCAGAGTCACCTCCCAGCTGAGAGCAGAGCACCAGAAACCCAACTAGCAGATAGCTTGGCAGATGCTTTTCAACATCAGTGGTCTAGGAAAGTGAGAACAAAACTATGATTTTTCAGAGGGGACTACTGGCTTGAGATCCACAGGAGGACATGAGGCATTAGCCCTGCTTCCAATAGTGCCTATTTTCTGGTTTGGGACCAAGACCTTCTAGCCACCTGTTCAGTAATCAGAAGAATGGTTCAGCCTCCTGTACCCCTTTGGAACACCGAGGTTGGTCCAGGGTGGATACGGCTGTCCATCCATGGTCACAGCCCCTCTGAATGGCTGAGAAATCCTTACCTTAGCCTCAGAACCACCACACTGGTTGTGTACTGGTGAGAAACTATAACAGTGGAGATTCTCCTTTTCTTAGTTCTTCTTCCCTTAGATTTTCAAGTCCTGTTTTCAACTTTGGTGGTAAAAACTCCTAACCAAATGTCAACACAGATCAGCGTGGAGCACAGTTTCCCTCTCCATCTTTATTTATTTTAGGTCCCATTCATGATTCATCTACTTGCTATACCCATCACAAATATGATCTCATGAATACTGCAAGTACTTGAAGTAATTGCTATTGTTAATCTCTTTTCCCAAGAAGGAACTTGAGGCTGAGGAGGTGACCGAACTCACCTAAGATTGCAGAGATAATCTGGGGCGGAGTTAGGGGCAAAGCTAATCCCCATCTACTTGCTTCTGGGGTCTCACCATCTCCACAGTGCCCTTTAGCTTTGGTCCTAGAGTGCATGATGAATGCATTTGTTGAATGAAATAGCATCTGTTTAATAGCATTTACAGTTAGCACTGCTAGGATTGACAGGTAGACACACCAGGTGGATTTCCGTTTTCTTCTGTATCTCTCCTCTCCAGGACTGAATCCCTTGTGTATGGACTCTGAGCACTTGAAGGGCCTCAGGGAGCCATGTTGGTTCTCCTGCCTCTTTCCCTTCTTGCTCTCCAAGGATGGAGGCTTCTAGGAACATCTGATTTTGTGCTCCCTTTGGAATTTCAGCTCAGCTCCAGGCTGAGGAGCATGCTTATTATGATGTGATGGTTCTGTGTTATTTAGCCAAGGGCCGGAGAGAGGTAGGGACCCTGGGGTGTCTCATGTCCACTTTATTAACTTAATCCTCTGGCCACCACCAAGTGAAGATTGATTTCTGTAGTCTCTGGGCTTCTATGGCCAGGGGAAAGGCTTCTGGGATCAAACACTTTCTGAACACTACTTTGTGTCGGATACTATGTTAAGATCTTGGTTATTAACTTGATCCACAGATGAAACTTGTAAAGGGGTTACTTTACCCCTCTTTTATGATTAGAAAACTGAGAGTCGGAGAGCTTTAATCAATCAAAGGTCACCTATAGAAATTGAGTAATGAGCAGTAGAGTTAATTTCAACAGCAGTATATTTAATTTCAACCTAGATTTGACCCTAAGACACATACCATCTGTGGTCACAGCCCCTCTGAGTGCTGAGAAATCCTTATCTTACTTATCTTCTATATCATGTAAGGAAATTTGGAATAAACAAGAAAGATACCAGATACAACTGACAGAAAGTGATGGGTTGTGTAGAGCACACTTGTTTGAGGCTTATCTGATTTTGCCCTTTCGTTGTCCTTGAGCTATTTTACAATATAAGTTGTAGATCGGTGATAGCAATGCGAAATCATTATTGTCAATAGAAATGCAAATGCATTCTGTCCAGTGTAGGTTTCATTAGCTCTCCCCCTTCACACCCTCAAAAACAAAACAAAACAAAACAAATCAATTTAATAGAATTTGTAAATTTATTTCAACATTCTTTTCCTCTATATCAATTTATGTTTCTTTGATTTCTCCTTTGAAAAGATTGTAGCGGGCAGTGGTTTAGTGCTGCCTTTAGCCCAGGGCGTGATCCTGGAGACCCGGGATCGAGTCCCGCATCATGCTCCCTGCATGGAGCCTGCTTCTCCCTCTGCCTAGGTCTCTGCCTCTCTCTCTCTCTCTCTGTGTCTCTCATGAGTAAACAAATAAAATCTTAAAAAAAAAAAAAGATTGTAGCCTCTTTTCCAGCTCCTTTGCACATGTTCATTACATATTTTATATTCATGTGTATATGAAAGTCATGATTTTGCCTTTTTAGAATATTATCTTTTAACAGCCATGTGGCCAAAAGGGAGGGTTCAAGATAACATGGCTTCCCAACCAGCCCAGTCTCTGCCCAGTTGGATTTGTAAATTCAGAGCAGACGAGGAGAATTAAGAAACAAGAAGGCCCATCGTCTACATTGTCTACATCGTCCAAACCAGGCTAGATAGCCTAGTTATTGATTAAAGGAATCACATACCACTGCTATTTATAAATCCAGGGCTCCAAAGCGAATGTTTGTTTTTCCTGCTTTTAATTATTGAACATGAGATGCCAGTGTTGTTTTGCCAACAGCGGCACAATAGGTCTCTGATGAAACTCACTGAGCTACTAATAATTAAACCATCAGGCAGAAAGAAGTAACCAGTGCAGTGAGATATCAATTAACAGTCTTCAAGAATCACTCTTGTTTTGTTTTAAGGAAAACCGTTCTGGATGTGATTTCTTCAAATTTATCACACAGAAACTCCACCTCTGATGAAACTCTTATCAGGCCTGAGCTCTGAAGTCAGATACTCCCCCAGTTCAAACGGCTGTACTTACACTGACTGCAGGATGATCCAGTTCCATTTCCTGAGTCTGAGTCCTTTCATATGGGAAGAGGAAGTGGTCATAGTTACCTGGAGGAATTATTGTGAGGCTAAAATAGGATGATAGAAGTTTAAGAGCCTGACTTGTGCTTAGTACATAGCAGAGGTTCAACACATTTTAGGCTTATTTTCTCCCTTCCTCCCCTCCCCTTTCTTCCATTCCTTCTCCCTCCTCTCCCTCCCTTCCTGCCTCCTTCCCTTTCTCCCTTTCTTCTTTCACCCTCTAGTCTGTTTTCATAAGCTGAGTAGTCTCATTAGAGATCCCTACTAGTACCTCAGGTTGTGTACCTATAGCTTCACCTTTGAAATTACAATTCAGCCAGGGCCTCCACCAAAGAGAGGAGTCTGGACATCCCTGCCTGCAATCATAAGACCTTGACAACACATGACTGGCCAGTGGTAATCGATTCAGGAGCTGGGTCAAGCCAACCAGATTCCCTATTGTGAGATTCTGTTCTAAAGAGAAAGACACAAATTAGATACTGGGGGGGGTCTAAAGCTAAAAGGTCATGTAGGGTCAGGTCAAGAACTGATGTCAAGACACCAAAGGCAGTGTTCTCTGTCACTGTGATGGGAGAATGGGAATTGAAATGTCAGAGAAAGCCACGATGCAGTGAGAAGCAGCCTCAAGCAGGGATGAGAAGCCACGTGGAGAGAGAAAGAAAGTGACACACAAAGCTCTTCCAAGTGAATTTCTGTCTTTCATGAAGCCTGTTGTACTTTAAGTGTCCTTTTGCTAAAGCGAACAAAAAAGTCCCTGAGTGAGCAAACTAGTCACTCTGGGAACGAGGCTAAGGGAGAGTGAAAGTAATAGGAAGGGAGCATTTTCTTCAAGGATATGAAGATTGTAAAATGAAGCAGAACGAGTCATACTTTACCAGTGGGACAACAAATATGACAGTGGAAGGAGCCTGACTGACCTCGGACTTGGAATGCCTCAGGCCAGTACCCAGACCCATTTAAAAGAGTGAGGGTGCCCATCATTGGGAGGAGGCATGATAAGCATCAATAACTTGGGCTCTCTGGTGTGTGGTGGTGAGCAGCCAGCTTCTCTTCATTAGGGCTGAGAGGCTCAGATGATACCTTCCTTGGCAGGCTGGAGAAAGGCTCTTCCCAGTTTCAAGCTTTTAGTTATCCCTAAACTTATGTTTTATTTTCAGGGATCTGTTAATGGCCAATTTGAAGGACAAAAAAGAGGGACATCGGGGAGGGAAAGAAGACATGGATGGTATGAGGGATGTCAAACTTGGCCTAGTTTACAATTTAGGAGAAAGTGCTTTCCTGACCTGCCACTAGGTTAAACTAGGTAACTGCCAAGTCTGTTCAATTCAGCAAGCCCTTACTGAAAGCCTAAAATATGCAAGGTTTGTTAGGAGCAGTGGGAAACACAGTCATGATTCTCAACTGTCAAGCAAGGATAGGAAATGCTCACAGATAACTGTGATATGAGTCAAACTATCATGAGAATATCAGGAAAAGTGATCTAGGACCCAACATAAAGGAGCGGTCACACCCAGATGGGGTGCTTCATGGAGGAAGTGAATTACAATGACCCTGGAAGGATGAATGGTGGGCTGGCAGGTGCCAGTTGAAGTACATGGAAAAGTATTCCAGGAGGAGGAAACATCATATGGAAGAAGATTGGATAGGAAATATGGGAATGTTTGGAATGCAGATGTAATTCTTCTGGTGGAGACAAAGAGTGTAGATCATGAAACGACCGGCCTGTTCTGGGTCATTGGTGCCAGTAAGAGGAATTTGTTCTTGGTCTGGTGGCACAAGGGAAGCCACCTTTGAGCAAGGAGCAACATGATTAAAGATGAGATTTAGGGAAGTTAATTGGGCAGCTGAGTCTAGCATGGTTGAGAGACATGATACAAGGAAGCCAAATACATGTCAGTTTAGTGGGCAAGAATAAGTGGTTCCAAGGTGGTTCAAGTAGCCCTTGTGGTATTGCTGGTGGGGAGATGAGATGGCCAAGTTTAAGGGTCCACCCTTGATCCTACCAGAGCTATCAGAACAGAGGAGTTTTTATTAATTTTGTGAAGTGGAGTCAGATTAAGATTATATTTGCCCAGTGGCTTGGACTGCCAATTATGATAACAAAAATAAAACAAAGCAAAAGTGAGCATACCTTTAGAATTCTGGTATAGAAGAAAGGATACTGGCTTGCTTGCGAGTTCAAGTTCTAAATCCTTATTCTCCAGCAACACAGCATTTGATGAGCTCCTTGATCTTTCTTGGCCCTAGTTTTCTCATTCTTCAGTATTTGGATACTAAAGTCTACCTCTTGATATTGTTATAAGGACTAAATAATATGATGGATGGAGAAGTTACTGCAGGGCCTGGTCTAAAAAAATACTAAATAAGTGCCATTCCCTGTCTCCCTTTCCTTAGGGAGGTGGGCTGGCAGTTATAACCTTTGATGGATGTCATAAGGGCCTATATATACTCACATGAAGATAAATACAAATATTATATCTTGGATATACCATATCCCAGTCACTGTATCAATCTTGACCTAATCAGTAAAAATAAAGACTCTCAAGTGTTTATGGTAGATGGGTTTTAATGTAGGAAATTTGGGAGGAGCTGAGAAGTCAAACAGAAGACAGTGTTGTGACCAGAGCTTAGCAAGTTAGGAAGGCACTACACTGTTCTAGGGCTGGAGCAACAGAGGAAAGAGGCAGCGTTTTGGGTCACCCAACAAAATGTGGAACCAAGGCAAGCTTGTCCAGTATGACTTGGTACCAAAGAAGAAATGCAGCTACTGTGAGAGAAGCTACCTGAGGCAGAGAAACACCAGGCCCCTCTTTCCTTCTGCCCTCCAGTCTCCCTGTGGTGCCTCCCACTGGCTGAATTCATCTAGAAGCTAGAGGATAAGGGAACCTGGCAAGATAGCCTACAGAGTCAGGACCTCTGTGATACAAGACCAGAGGACCCCCACCTCACCCCCCACAGCACAAAAGGCAAGGGTACACAGGCCTAGGACAATAGTGTGTTGACAGTGGGAATGAATAAGCCACAGGCTTCTAACCCCTGGGGTAGAGCAATAAGTAAATAAAGCTTGAGTCGTATCAGTTTGCCATCTTTAGAGAGTCCTGCAGATACCTTAGCAGTGTTTGGGCAAAAACTGGTAATTTATCTGCAGAGTTCTATACATGTCACCTTCAGGCCTGGGCTTTACTCAGATACAACTATAACTTTATGCAAGAATGAAACTGGACAGATGGGCTCATGACAGTATGAGGCCTCTCTTGGCTCTGGAGCTCATTTTTGTGGGAAAAGACAGGTGGTTGGGGGTTCCAGGAACTGGTTCACTAGCAGTGCTCTCTCAACCCAGAAAACTCTGTTCCTTAGAAATGACCATTTGGGAATTCTCCTCCAGATGCATTTTCCATTTTGTCTTTGGTCTTTGCTAGTGGGTCCACGGGAATACGTTAGGGGTGCTCTAGGGAGACAGGGCTTCAGAGTTGGGGATGTCCCTGGAGAGTATGGAGTCCAACCCCAGTTGAAACAGAGCACAATCCAGCATCCAAGTTGGTGCTGCCCCAGTTTCCCTTATCAGTTGACTTCCACAGCTCCCAGGCTGGGGAAGGGGGATGTTCCCAGTGAAAACTCCAGATGGGTCGAAGCAGTGCAGATCTGCGCCCTGGCTCTGAGTCTTGATCTGGGAGACTCTGCTGAGTTGTGGGATCTTATTGGCAGCTGCCTGTTGTACACAATACCTCTACTGCAGGCTGCTGTCACTGTCAGCTTCTGGATCCATCAGAGCCTCTTGGGATTTCAGATTCAATTGCTTTCTCAGTCTAAATCCCGTGCCTGCTTTATTCAAACATTATAAAGTTAACACACTGAGATGGCAAACAAAATACTATCAATGCATCTCGCTTTTGTTCCCCTAATTCAAACACCCACAATACGTGCGCTCCGTTAGCTCACCTGCTGTGTGCTTCTGTGTACATGATTCCTTCCTTAGTCTTTACAGAAGGAGGCAGCCTGGCCGAGAGCGTCTCATTAGAGCATTTACCTATTGTTAACTTTCCTTGTATAGCTTGTCAATGAGGAAGTGGTAGGAGTAAGACGCAGGGTATCTAAAGTTTGGCACGAGTGAGCATATCAGTTTTAAGGCTCCTGAGATTCAGCACATACTCAGGGGTGTGTGCTGTCCCTCTGTCTCCCAGACCCAATTCGGCACCTCCTAATAGCCCTAAGTATGTGCTATTATCATCCCATTTTTAGAGGTTAAGCAGCTGAGGCTTAGTAATTTCATTAACTTGCAGAAAGTCCTCTAACTCTTGCCATGGCAGATGAATTCCCTGGGCACTTTGGAAGCTCTGTCTGAGCGAAGAACTCTCAGGGAGCTCCACGTACCAGTTTGCTTCCTCCCCGACCCCTTCCACTACTCAGTCACTGCAGTGGAAAGCGATGTGAATCCCAAAGGCAGAAGTCTGGATCCACGCTGAGGGAAAATAATTCCCTAAATGAAGTATAGTCTAGACACTTAGGCCCCAAAGGGAATAGAATGTACATATGTGTGCCAAGCAGTGTCAGACCCTCTTTTCCTTTGTCTTTGGTTTATAGAATGTATTTTGGGGCCCCTCTGCACATCACAAATGTAAACTTTGCACTTACTATATGTCATCACTTTACATGGATTAACTTTATCAAGTCTACCTATGCATATCCCCATGTTATAGATGAAACAAGTGATATTTGGACAGGCTGAATGACTTGGCCAAGTCACACAGCAGGTAAGCAGTGAGGGAGGATGTGTACCCAGCGACTCTGCACTCTGGGCAATACTGTATTGACTCCCTGTAGAGTCTCTGTAAAGAGCCACACAAACTCCATGTAGAAGTCTTCAAATGAGCACTCTGTACTATATCTTAGAGTAAACTGCATTTCTAGGCAATATCCCATACCCTCTACTCTAAATGAAGGGAGGCAGTGTGAAGATATGCACTTATATTGTCTGTTTACAGGAAGAACTCATCAGTGTGTAGGAGCTCAGGATTGGACATGGTCAATGTGAGGAGCCCAGGGCTCACCTAAATGGAGATACCAGTAGGTGCTGGGTCCATGGTGTGGAGCTCAGGAGAGGTGTCCTACAGAGTAGAATCAGAGGCTCAGATGAATTGGCCCAGTGAAAGCTCCCCTAGGTCATTATGAGCACAGAACTAGCACATCCACCTAATGTGGCCTGTCCAAGCAGTCAGGCTGGATCTGTCTTGTATGTTTGAATGGCAAGCTCTGAAGGTGGCTACCTGAAAAATCATTTAAAGGTCTGAGGGCTGGGGCCAGGCAGCCCATGGTGAGTACTCAGCCCCCTGTCCTGGTTCAAGCACATTCCACTCCAGGGCACCTGCCATCAGTTCAACAGGTCAAAGGAGGCCTGGTCTGAGTTTTGCTGCTGAAATCTAAAGGGAGTACAGAGTAGGTTTTAGAGCCCATACCAGGTCACCCACAGGCCATTCTTTGCACACAGCTCTGGCTTTCTCGGGAAATCAGCTAACAGCTTTTTCTTGGCTTTCCTAGGACTGCTAATGTAATAGTACTTATTTTCAGAATCTTTGTGAGGCTGGGGGAAAGCATCAGCGTTTCATTGTAAATCCATTATGTCTTCTTTGGTTAGAAATTATCCCTGACAAGCAGTCCCACAGCAAAGAAAAGTCAGTATTATTTTGCAGAATAAAAAGAGGGATTGGCCACTTCTTTTATTATTTTTTTATTATGACTGTCCTCCTTTTGGTTATGACATTCGATGTATTATTTAGCTTAAGTGCTTGATTAAGGAAGACCTGGTGGGGGGTGGAGCAGGAACTAGAAGGGGCAATTGCTCAGACTCTGAGCTTCCTGCTCTTCGTCTTGGTAGCTGGGATGGAAATAAACTGCTACGACCCTTTGGGGATCCAGACTTGTACCCTTGGCTAGGAGATCACGTCCTGACTAAGGGACCTTCTGGACGTTTCTGGGTCAGCAGAACCTTGGTGCCTTTCTTTCATATACCGGAACCCTTGTGTCTTTATTAAATATTAATTTGCTGTCAATAATTAAATGCTGATTATTTGATCTCTAATGGGGTCAGGATTCCCACAGTCCCATATTAGTGTAATAATGCAAAAGTAAAAATTGCCTGTCAGATGGAAAAAATGTACTTATTATTCTTTCTTTGTTCAGAGTAAAATGGTTTGTCTTAAATTAAAAATTAAAAGCAGAATTTTCTTTAATCTTCGAATTAAATTAGTGCTAATTAGTTCTATTTTCTGTACAACATTCACATGCTAAAATCTCGGCCATTCCTTCAGCGTATTAATGGTGCCCTTTGGCTGTAATCAAGATTGTCTTACATTAAAAATGATACAGTTAACTCAATTATATTAAGATTCATTGTTCTCAAATCACAGGGTTATGACTAGAAGCTGTTGAAACTGTTGGTAGGGCTGAGATTGCCAGGGCACAGAATAAAGTCATCCAACATTTTCATTTCAAAGTCCTAAATGCTAGTGTGAGGCTCACAAAGCATCCAAGGTTTCCAGGTATCCCTGGGATGGGTGGCAGGCATGGGGACTAGATGCAGATTTTGTGCCCATCCTGTGGAGACCATGAAAGCATCCACTATTCTCCTTTGAAAGAGGAGGAGAAAAGGGAAAAAGTCCAAGTGAGCCCTCATTCTGGAATGATAGCATATTTAGAGCTGCCTTGTTTCCTCCTCACTCATTACCTGAGGAAGAGCTGCCTAGATCCCAAGTCAGACAGTGACACCAGCAGCAACACTAGTAAGAATTATATCTACTGGGGTGCCTGAGTGGCTGAGTTAGTTAAGTATTTGACTTGATTTCAGCTCAGGTCACGATCTCAGGGTCCTGAGATCGAGCAGCTAATCAGGCTCCACATTCAGCAGTGAGTCTACTTGAGGATTCTCTCCCTCTCCCTCTCCTTGAGCCCCTGCCAACCCCATGTATTCTCTCCCTCTCTCTCTCTCAAAATAAATAAAGCTTTAAAAAAGAGAATTGCATCTGCTACTACTACTACAACTACTACTTATCAAATATTACTATGTGTGTCAAGTACTGTAAACCAAGTGCTGTGATATCACTTCATTTAAACAATAGTCCTGGGATACCTGGGTGGCTCAGCGGTTGGGCGTCTGTCTTTGGTTCAGGTCGTGATCCTGGGATCTCAGGATCCAGGATGGAGTCCCACAGCAGGCTCCCTGCATGGAGCCTGCTTCTCCCTCTGCCTATGTGTCTGCCTCTGTCTCTCACTCTGTGGCTTTCATGAATAAATAAATAAATCTTAAAAAAAAATAAACAACAGTCCTACAGAATTGGTATTATTAGCTCCATTTGGTGTTTGGCTGAGACTCAGAGAGGTTGACTAATTTTCCTGAAATTGTACAGTTAGTTAAGTGGCAGAATCTAGACTCAAATCCACATGCATCTGAGTCTAAAGTCCACACTCTGAGCTACTCTACTGCTCTACTATAGCTGCTCTACTATCACAGAAATTTATTTTTAAGAGGCATTTTTGTTTATACAACTGATAAGATGCTGTGTGTGTGTGTGTGTGTATTCAAGAGGGAAGAGAGAGGAGCAAGTCTGGAATTTTCCATCAAGGCAGCACAGTTACTTACCTGCCCTTGACAAAAAAATGATCCTTCTTCCTCTGGGGCATCATGTTTGTGTAGAGTTGTGCAGGGAGGAAGGGGAATTTCTGTCCCAAATCCTTACCACTGTGTAACACATGTGGTGTCCATTATATTATCCATATTTCTGAAAGAATCTGAGAGGCAAAACTCTTACTATCACATGGTCAGCCCAGACACTACCACGTTACACAGGATCAGACTGGAACCTGAACTCAGTTGCTAGGCCTCCCTATACACAGTACCTAATGTTGTGATCTCTGTATACAGTGAACCTCAGCGTTTGGAGTTCTTTTTTTTTTTTTAAGATTATTTATTTATTCATAAGAGACACAGACGGAGGGAAAAGCAGGCCCCTCACAGTGAGCCCTACATAGGACTCAACCCCTGGACCTGGGAACATGCCCTGAGCCAAAGGCAGATGCTCAACCGCTGAGCCACCCAGGTAGTCCCAGCATTTGAAGTTCTTCGATCACATGGTTTAGAATCTACACTGGTCCTAATCTTGAGAGAGGAAAATTCTCTCAGGATATATTGCAAAGATACTTATTATAGGATCTATTATTTGCAAAGCCAAACTAATTGGTTATCATGCATATCTTACTCTCAATTCAATCCCAACAACTCTGTGAGGCAAATTATATCTGTTTCAGAGATGAGAAAATGGAATTTGAGATAAGTAAAAGAATGTCTTAGGGTCTTACAGATGGAATTCTATACTCTTTCCACAACACTGGACACCTTGATTGAGAAATTGTATGTTTGGATTCTAGACTTGAGACAAAATCACATGAGAAATACAGGTATAGATCAAAGCCAGACCTGTTGAGCAGAGGATTGATTCTAGGTCTAAGTAGGGCCCCTAGGGGGAAGGGCAGTGTTTCCTTAAGGACATCTTTTACTAGTTTTAATCGCACATCAAAATAGACTGAAATACATATGTATATTGTTATGATTCCACACTTTAATAGACATTTTGAACAACTAATGCAGATTTCTAGTATATGCCCCCTCTATGTCTGTTCTTCAAAACTTCCAGGCCAGAATTCTAGGTAATGACCCCAAGATGCAGGTCTGATTCTGAATAAGAGAGCTGGGATATTGGATACAGAGGGGGTAGAGCCTGGCTTTTGTGGTTTACCAGAAAATTCCTGTGGATTTTGACTGAGTTTGTGGTTCTTCAAAGACTACATTGTTAATAGTTTGCTACTCATGCGTCATTAGTCATACTATGGTTATCTGAAACAAGGAACAATTATTTGGTGTCTGAGGGAGGAGGTGGGAGAAGTGAAAATACACAAGTTACATACAGAGAAATGCAGAGCAAATGTAATAGAATCAGTGACAGAGTGTGAAAGACAGGGATGGAGATGTGAGAGAGACAGAGACAGAGAGAAGCAGGAATAAGAAAGATTGGTCCAGAGGAGCACCTTTGGACTGTTTTACACTGGGGTAATGATAGCCAGCAAAATAAATATCCATTCATTCTATAGTACAGTATTTGTGTCCCCCTAGAATGCATATATTGAAATTATAGCCCTCAAAGGTGATGGTATTAGGAGGTGGGGCCTTTGAAAAGTGCTTAAGTCACGAGAGTGGAGCCCTCACACATTGGATTGGTGCCTTTGTAAAAGAGGATCTAGGGAGATCCCAATCCCCTTCAACCACGTGAGGACTTCTCATTTTATAGAACTATGAGGAATAAATTTCTGTTGTGTATAAGCCACCCATGCTGTAGTGACATTTTGTTATAGCAGCCTGAACAGACTAAGACAATTAGTTCCATAATTTCCATGAAGATCTTGTGTATGTGCTCATTTACCTGGATTTCTGAATCATCTTTCCTGCCCAAATAGTTCCTATAGTACATCATCCTGACATTCAGTTTTCATTCTATTAAAGTGGATCTATGGAGCCTCCGGTTGGCTCAGTGGTTAAGTGCGTCTGCCTTCGGCTCTGGGCGTGATCCTGGGGTCCTGGGATCAACTCCCACATTGGGCTCCCTGCATGGAGCCTGCTTCTCCCTCTGCCTATGTCTCTCTGCCTCTCTCTCTGTATCTCTTATGAATAAATAAATAAAATAGTTTAAAAAATAAAGTGGATCTATGACTTAATAATACATTCAAAGCTGTCTGAAAAAAGAATCCTTCTAGGTTTTTACTATTTAACTTCCTAGATCTGTTAGAAGTGTCTTGCTTTTAATTCACATCAATATATGTATGTTCAGTGACTCTTGTTTCCACCTTTTCCAAAGTGTTTAACTTAATTTTTGTAGAAACAAAATTCTTTCTTATGTTTGCATTTAATTGATTGTGTGATATTTTATTTAGTATACAATTAAAAACAAGTGAAATTGGCACAAGGGAATATGTGTACACACACCGAAGTGATAGGAGCAGTGGTGTGCAGCATGCCAGCAAGCAGATTATTGGCTACAGGAATTCAGGGTGGGGAGGAATCAGTGAGAGTATTTCACAGGGACTGGAGAGTGTCTTAATCCAGTAAGTCAGTTAAATGGGGGTCTGATAAAAGCACTTTACACAGGAGGCATGGCTGGGACAGGTGCTGGTTGGGGGTCTGAGCATTTCTTTTCACCATGGCAAATCACATTTTTGTCATGGTTATCACAACAGTGCTTCCAGGCTCTCATCCAGGCACCATTTTCTCCTCTGATTTTTCACCTAAACTTTTACCTGTGCATGCTTAAAAGCAGACACAGATTTTTGAGTTAGAGGGGGTTGTGACACCGAATGTCCCATTTTCAAGTCCTGAATTAAATGTTTAAGCACTGTTTTCAATGGTTAAAAATAATAATAAAATAGAAACTTATGCTTAGAAACCGGAGAGAGTGTCATCTACAGAAGTTTCAAGAAATTTCTGCTGTATGTAATGAATGTATCCTGGGCCAAATTGAGGGAAGGCTGAAGTCAGATCTCCACATATCCTCCTGAGGAAGTGACACAGTGGCCTGGCAGCGCAGTACTTGAGAAACTTCTGCTGTTTCCTAATTTCTAATGGCAGTGGTGCGCTGTGGGGATGATTTCATGACAATGAGGAGTGCCGAGCTGCCATCACTTTTGCTGCAGTAGATCACCAATGTATGAATAAGTTGCATAAGGCAGCCACAGAAAAGCTGGTAGGTGCCAGAGCTTCTTTGGTTCAGAGCCAGAGGTTAGGGGTATCTGAAACATAGGTGAGTCCAAACAAAAGCCTAATATGGACCGGTGGCCTTGTGGCCTCTTTCAACAAACACCAGAATGTGCAGAGATACTTCCTCCCACTGGGAGTACTCTCAGGTCAGGCCCTAACTCTGAGGCTCCCAGGCTGCATCTCTGAACAAATCATACAAAATTACATCTGCCAGACCTACATCTTGCAATCTGAAAGGAAAATTCTAGCCATATCAGGTGGACAGTGAGACAATCCAAAGGGAATGTCTCCAACTACTCTCCCTTTTGATAAACATCTGGTCTTGAAAGAGCTTTTATCATTCAAGAATAAGAATATGGAAGATGACAATAACAGAAAACATCTATTCAAAGTGATCTACAACATAAAAAAGAAAAACATAGCTCTGGATGGGCAGAATAAAAGCAAAAGCAGAAGTAAACGGTTTATTTTTCCCGCTTTGGGTTTTGATAAATTCAACGTGAGAGGATACAAGACTGAGAAACTAATGAAGCTGACAGAGAGAGGCAAAACTGCAAAAGGGAGCTGGAGAAGACAAAGACTGCTGACAATGTCATGGCAAAATTTAAATTGTATTAGAAATCCTAAAGACCAAAATCAGCATTGCAGAAAACGTATCAGTGATATAGAGGACACATGTGAGAATGTCTCTTAAAATGTGAAGTAATAGGATAAAGAGATGAAAACAACAAGCTGTAAGTTGGTAGATATGAAAGGCAGAGAGTAGAAGTCTAATATACAGATATTTGGAGATTTCCAAAATAGGAACCAGAAAAAAATGGGTCTGAAGCAGTAATAAAAGACACAAAATCTACAAAACGAATTCTCAATTTTCAAACTGAAAAGAACTAAAGAACTATACAGGCAAAATTTATTTTGAAAGCAATTAACAGATTTGTCCAATTGAAAACCTGAGTTTTGAAGGCAAAGAAAACACTCTATATTTATCCAGGCAGAAAACAAACAAAATAAAATTCCCTAAAATAGATTAGCCTGGCCACATTCTTCTCCAGTGCGAAAGTGAACTTCATATGACAGCAGTGACTGTTACATTATGAAGGACAGCAAGTTAAGAGTCAGAAATTCTATATCCAGCTAAGTTATCATTCACTATAAGTACAGCAGAAGTACATTCTCAGATATTCATTTTTTAGGAAGCCTAGTGGTTTTCAGTTTTTTTACTTGCCTACTGTTTAAAAAGAATACTATGATGTCTTTGCATATTTTAACTTGTCATTGAAATTTTGCATCACAAGTTATAATAGTTGCAAATGATATAAAAAGTAAATATTGACTTTTTTCTTAAAGTCTTCTTTATTGAAGTATAACTTACATTGGGTAAAATTCCCTTTCCTAGATGTATGGTCTGATGGGTTTTGAGAAATCTGTGTAGTCATGTCATGTAATCACTATGTTGATCAAGCAAGATATAGAATATTTTTATCATCCTCAGAAGTTCCACTTTGTAGTCAACTTCTTTTTCCACCCCAGCCTCTGTCAACTACTGATCTGATTTCTGTCTCTGTAGTTTTGCCTTTTCCAGAATGGCATATAAATGAAATCACATAGCACATGGCCTGTAGCCTCTCATTTCTTCCAATTAGCATAATGCATTTGTGGGCCATCCATGTCGTTACATGTATCAGGAGTTATTTTTTATTTCTGAGTAGTATGCCATTGTATGACTGTGCCACCATTTGTTTGGGCTATTTCTGTTTTTTGATGTTTGCAAATAAAGCTTCTATGAACTTGTGCATACAGGTCTTTGAATGGACATATGTTCTCATTTCTCTTGGATAAATTCTGAGGAGAGGGATGGTTAGGGTCATATGAATATTTTTAAAATAAACTCTTCACTGTTTTAAAATGCATCCAAATGGGATATAAAAATCACAGGGATTTGCTACATGCTGTTGTCTATAATAAAATAATAAGCTTTTTAAAACTACTAGAACTTCTGTATCACTTCTCTTTCTGCTTTCCCTTAAACATTTATTCTATGATCTTCCAGAGTTATATCCCAATGTAATACATTTTTAGCCTTGAGAGTCTTTTATTGACTATTATGACTTCTTATGGACTATTAGAACTATATATAAAACTTGCCCATTGTACATCTCCATAGGGAAAAAGATGTACATAAATATTCTTATTTTTTATTTCCTAGAAATATATGGCTCTAAGTGTTAAAGGATTTATTCTGAATTGACTTATCATTATTATAATTATTGGTGTGTCCATGACACAAAAACATAAATGTATTAAAACATTTGAAAAAATAAACACATAAAGTAGTTTTATCGGGAAGGATCTTAAGATGGACAGAAGTGGTGAGTTCATGGTGTCTTGTCTCAGTGAGCTTCCCTGTTACCACATATTTCAAAATAACATGTTTCATGCCTAACAGGTTTATATTATAGAGGAATACACCATAGAAAATGCTAAATGTGTGAAGAAAATGGCTAAAGATGAGTGTAAAAGGGTAATGGGAAGGAGAACTTGTCTGAAGCCTCATTGAGAGATGAATTCTCAAGTAGATAAATTATAGAAAAAAAGTGTACACAGAATTTGAAGATCTGGAATATGTATGTATTCAAACTGCCTATACCCAGTTAGCCCTCGAAAAGTCGTGGCGTTCCCCAAAGTAAACATAACCAGCTCTGAAGACCTGGGCCATAGCCAGCTGAACAACAGAAAGTACTTACAAATGGAAAATATGTTCTGTGAAAATATCAGTGGTTGACTTTAAACCCAGAATCAAGTCTAAAATTGGTTATAAAATGAAACTCATATATCATTAGCCTTGATAAAGGCTATTACAGTATTAAGGTAACCACAATTTATCTGTTTTAAATCAGTAAAAGAACTCAGCCAAAATACTAAAATATAAAATTGTACAGAGCATAAGAACACCCCAGGAAACATTAAAAAAAGATAGAAGTTCAACAGTTATTATAGGAAATACAAATTGGTTACATGATTATATTGAGTGAAAACCTCAAATTATGAAAAAAAATCATATATGAAGAAAGTGACTTAGAAGCAAAACAAATGTTTGAATAAAATATAAGTCAAACAAATGCAAATAAAAGAAAATCAGGGACTGTGTTATTTTTAAAAAATTTTTTATTTATTTGTTCATGAGAGACACAGAGAGCAGGGGAGAGAGACAGAGAGAGAGAGAGAGAGAGAGAGAGGCAGAAACACAGGTAGAAGGAGAAGCAGGCTCCTTGCAGGGAGCCCGATGTGGGACTTGATCCCAGGACTCCAGGATCATGCCCTGGGCCGAAGGCAGGCGCTAAACCACTTAGCCACACATGGATCCCCCAGACTGCGTTATTTTTAAAAATCAAAATAATTTAAGAAAAAACAGGATGAGAAGTACACTTTTATTTATATAAGTTTTACAATACAACAAAATTAGAACTGTCAACAATGTTTAAAATTATACAAAGAAAAAAACCTGATGAAGACAAAGCATGAGACATTTACCAAAATTGATTGAAAATGAATAATAATGTACAGCACAGCCACCATATTAAAATTAAAAATAAAATAGTGGACTTGAGTCAGGTTACAAATTTCATCATCAATTATGTAACATCTGGAAAAAATGAATAATATATTAAGATCTAAACTATCATTTTGATAGTCACAATAAAACTTCTGCTAGTTTTGGGAAAATTTAAGATCATCAGAATTTATTCAAAAAAAAGTAAAAATCCTGAACAAGAAATAACAATAACATTTTTCAATCATTGTCAAAGCTTTAACTTCAATAAAAACCCTGGGCCATTATGATTTTTCTTATTTTCTTTCAATTGTCAAATTATTACAGCAATTTTTTCTAGAAGATGGAAAATATTTCACAAATTTCCAAATTGATTTAATTAAATAATCATAGTTTCAAATCAAAGCTCAGATAAAAAGAAAGACAGGGACTCCTGGGTGGCTTAGCAGTTGAGAGTCTGCCTTCGGCTCAGGGCCTGATCCCAGAATCTGGGAGGAAGTCCCACACTGGGCTCCTTACAGGGATCCTGCTTCTCTCTCTGCCTATGTCTCTGCCTATTTCTGTGCGTCTCTCATGAATAAATAAATAAAATCTTTAAAAAAAAAAGACAAAACGGTAAGGAAGTCAAGAATGAATACTGTTGAATTCACTCTGATCAGGCACTGCTTTAAACTCTGAGTATAAGACAGGAAGAAAGAAAGAAGAAAGAAAGAAAGAAAGAAAGAAAGAAAGAAAGAAAGAAAGAAAGAAAGAAAGAAAGAAAGAAAGAAAACTAATAGACAAGGAGGTTGGAAAGAAGGAAAGGGGAGAGGAAGACAAATACTTGATCAAAATCACTTATAATTTAAAAGGAAAAATTTCAAAATAATATACCTACTAATTAAATACAGCAACATATTTTAAGGTGTATGTATCACAACTAAGAAAAATATTATAAAAATGCAAAGATGGTTCAATAGCCATTCCTGCCATGTAAACTCCCTATAGTGCGAAGAAGAACATATCCTTAAAATGACAAAAGACATTCTTTCAGAAGGTGCCCTGGAGAACTTTAAGTAGAAGAATTTATACTCAAGATGAAGACAAGAATCCCCACTATTTTTATTTTATTTTTAAAATGTGTTTATTCAAGCTCTAGCCACTCAATACAAAATGGAAAATAATGAATACAAAGTTAATGATGGAAAAGGAACATAAATATTTCATTTTTTATTAAATATATCTATCTTCCTGGTAATCATCTCGATCTATTTAAGCAAGTTTTATATCCAGCAATGTTAATGGTTTAAAAATGTATAAAAATTAGTACTCATCCTACCTATCAGCAATAAATAGTAAAAACAAAATATTTCATTTCTCAAAACAATAAAATACCAATAAAAGTAAGCAAACAGATTCCTGGGTGGCTCAGTGGTTGAGCATCTGCTTTCAGCTCAGGCATGATCCTGGGTTCCTGGGATGAGTCCTGCACTGGGATTCCCCACAGGGAGCCTGCTTCTCCTTCTGCCTGTCTCTGCCTCTCTGCGTGTGTCTCATGAATGGATGAGTGAATAGAATCTTAAAAAAAAAAAAAAGTGTAATCAAAGAAATAGAAATACATTTAGCAAGAACTGTATAAAGCTTTTATTAAGAAAATAACATAGAGTTCTATTTCTAGCAAGATGACAAAACCAGCATACTTGAAACTCCTTCTGCTAAAAACATATGGAAATGCTGGATTCAGTATAAGGGAGGAAATGTAAATTCTTAGCTAAGTTCTCAAGAAAGAAATGAAAATTCCAGGAGGCAGACAAGACAGAGAGTGAAAATCAGAGCATTAAGTGGTTGAACTGACACTGTTGTTGCCTTATGGAAGGTAAATGAATTCAGGGTCATGGATTCTATATACCTTGGCTTTTCACATGCTTGCAGCCTCAGGCCATGAAGATTCACACATAGACATGCAAGGTAGAGAGAATGGGAATCCTGCAGGAAGCCAAGCACCCTTTAAGGATTTTTCTGTTGGTGCAAAAGATGGAGAAGAAACAACCTAGCAAAGGGCACATTGGGAAGACAAGAATAGCAGTCTTTGCTTGAGTCTTCAGAGGAGAAAAGTAGAATCTCCCCTGAGAAATCTAAATACTAACTTTGCTTCTTGTGTGGACTTATATTTGAAGTTTACTATATTCATGAAGCCTATAACTATGACATTGAGAAACTGTTCCCCAGCTAAGATATCTTTGTGATGTGTTGTGAAAGTAAATTCAAAACCTTCTTGAAAAAGAAAAAAAAAAAAAACATTCCCACACCTTAGACTACATGGTATTAAAGATGAGCTCACCATTCAAAATATAGACACACACACACACACACACACACACACACACAGATGGTTCACTGTGAGTTATAGTCAGAAAACAGGAAGATTAGAGCCCCAATAAACTCAAAACAATTTATAAAAGGACATAAACATTTGTGTGAACATTTATGTTTATGTCAGATTTATGTTCCATTATGCTTAAAATGGATGAAGATGTAAGTGTTTGACTCAAAGAAATAACAAAAATTAAGAAGAAAATCTAGGCAGTTTTTAAAATATCCACCATAATTTAAAAACATGAAAATATAATCCTTGGCATCAAAAACTGTTTTGGCAAAAACAGAAGGTTAGATACTAACGAAAAGAGAATGAGTGTGCTGGATGACAGCTCTGGGTAAAATACTCAGAAAGAGCTGGAAAAGACAAATGTGTAAGAGAGAATTTAAAAACACTGCAGGCAACTACCAGGTGTTCTAGAAAGAGAATAAAGAGAATGGGGGAGTGACAAAGTCCAAAGAGATAATTGCAAGTTGAATGAAAGCTTGGATTTAAGAAGTTCTGATCATGATGAGTAGAACCAAATCACACTTTTCACATGGTAATAAAGCTTTGAACCACCAAAATGAAGAGAAAGATCTTAAAAATAATCAGAAAAGGATGACTTTGAAAGCAAATAAGTGATAACTTGAATGCCAAACCCTTCAACTGCAAAAATAGAGACCAGAAGATAGTGAACTATTGCTTTCAGAATATTGAGAAAAATTATGCACCAACATAGAATTCTATGCACATCTACACTCCTATTCAAAAGTGAGAGTATTGTAAAAATATCTTCATGTGAAATAAAAGCAGAGATTTTGATATATACTCACAGACATTAGGTCTAATGGAAGAGGCAATGAAGAATGAATTTTAAGAAGAAGGAAATTAAATCTAGAAGAAAGGAGGGAGTTTCAGGAAACAATAATTTCTTTTAATCAAAGGAAATTAGAATTTATCAAAGGAGGTGGAGAAAAAACCCAAACCTTGGCTATAGGAGAACGGTATCAAGGTCTTGCATGGTCAAGCATCACTGTGAAAGTGTTGGTTCCTTGAAATCAGTGCTTACTTACATTGTAATTTAAATAGGTTTAGCTTTACTTAAAATATGAGTTTTTAACCTTTTACAGCTCTGTGTATATGCTTGTTTTCCTCCAGTATACCCAAGGCATTCACCTTGTTTTCAGGAGGGAGATGGTGTTGTTAGTATCCTCCCAACAGTGGCCGTTGAAAGAGTTAATATTTGGCTTTCAACGTGGAACAGCAAAACAGAACAGCAGTTCAGAAATTACAAAGATAGAAAAAGATTTCTAACTTTCTTTATCTGTTCCTTTAATATGTCACAAAGTGGGTCTTTAAGACTAGATCATAGAAGTTTATGGTGGGGCAGGGAGGATCTCGTCCTGATAGGGAGAAAAAGAGGAAAGATTTCCCCTTTGTCCTGAAGGCTTTGTGGGGTTAGAGAAAGAAGAGGAAAGTGTTTCTCTGTTTCTCATTTCCCTGCTCACCCCCTGCAGTGCCCAAACCTCAAAGTGGGGAAAGGGAACACAGGAACACCCAAATATGTTCCTGGCGACATCAGCTCAAGCGGTACTGCTCTGTAGGCATCCTAAGTGCACCTTCTGAGAGGCTAAGCCCTCCATGAGATCCCACTCTACAAGGTGCAGGATTGAAGCCACAGCAGATCAGTGGGGGATAGGAGATGGGGAAGCCCAGGCAGTGTACTCTGCCTGTGGAACGTGTGTGGAAGTTTCTGGAATTCTTCTGGTGCCCTGAGAGCCTCTAAGGACGCAGAAGACAGATGCCTCTGCACACAGGAGAAGGCTAGAACTGTTTTAGCCTCTTCCCCCCCACCCCGCCCCAATAGTTAGCTAGCTTTCCTATTTCATTTGGCATTTATTTATTTGCATGTTCTACTTTTAATTGTTTTTTCTACCTTGATTTTTTGATGGGTCTTGTTGGAGAAACTTACCTTTTCTCATAGATGTATCATTCTGACAGGCCCTTCTTCTTGACCTGATATGTCCACAGATACCCTCAGGGAGTCTCCAAGGCTGAATTTCCTGACAAAGCCCACATCGCTGAGGGGAATAGGAGGTAGGATTTCTGGAATTCCAGGCCCCCCACCTGGAAGCCATTCAGGGACAGAACTGTTCTTGGCTCTTTTCTCCCTCCTGCTCTCCATTCTTCACCTCTGTCTGGTGAAGTATTCCACATCAACTGCCCTCATTATTTAATTTAGTAAACATATCGCTGCTGGGAGAGTCATAGCCTGGTCTGAAGAGCTTGGAGGGGTGGCAGGGACTCCTACGCAAGTTCACCATTTTCTCTTGGAAACAGCCACTCCTGTTCTCACACGTGACCTGTTAGGTTTGCTAAAAGTTCCTGTTTCTCAGGGTTAATTGCCTCTGGCACAGTGCTTTCCACTTTCTTCGGAGCACCACTGAGAGCTGAGTCCAGCCTTTCAAAGTCAAATTAGATTTTCTTCTCTATGACTTACATTGCTGATATTTTTAATATTGCCCCAAAGCAGGGCTCAAGGCATAGGTTCCTTAGCCAGTTGTGAGCTTGGAGTGGACGAGGCTTCAAAGATTTGGATTTAAATCTAAGCCTGCTTTTCTAAATGTGCAGCCTCAAACAAGTGGTTTAGCTTCCCTGAAGCTTCATTTCTTTATCTGAAAAGAGAGATGCATGTACTTTCCTCACAATATTGCCATCGAAATCAAGAGGCAATGTCTAAGATAGCACAATTCTTACAGTGCTCCCTAGATGTTTCCTGAGTCTAGTCTAGTTGAAGTGCCAGGATTATTTTTGGGATCTGTCTTGAGGGTCTGTCTCCTTGTGGTTCAAGTCTGTGCAATTCACTTATTATTTAGTGAACACCTAATACTGAATCCTAGGTACTGGGCACAACATGGAGGTGTGGAGATGAGGAAGACCCACTCCCTGGTCCTGAACTCCTAGTCCACTGAGAAACGGACAGGGAGTTTGAAGGTACCGACAGAGGGAGGCCTTAATTAGATATGGCAGCTTTGTAAAGTGCCTGATTTGCTAGGCTGAACTATATTCCCCAGAGTTCCTTTC
Source organism: Canis lupus dingo (assembly GCF_003254725.2). NCBI lineage: Eukaryota > Metazoa > Chordata > Mammalia > Carnivora > Canidae > Canis > Canis lupus. The sequence continues at coordinate 38,733,998 of NC_064263.1, forward strand.
CCTTTACATTTCCAGTTAGGTTGCTCAACCAGAGAAACTCTTGTGAGGAAGCAGCCATTTTGTAGCTCACACCCATTTTCGCTTATTCGCTGGCTCCCCTCCAGGGTGTGAGGCAACAGCCAGGCCACCCACCATGCCACCTTCCCGAGATCCTTCAGCTTCTCACACTCCTGGGCCTGGTGTGTGTCTTTGTTTTGTGATGAAGGGCCCTTGCTTTTGTAGGACACCCACATCAACAAGATCAGAGAACTTGAGGTCATAAGAACTATACTGATTTTGGTCTCCAGCTTATGTTCGTAGGTCCTGGCTTGTTCTTCTCTCTCCCACTTTATACCCATCTTCCCTTCCCCTGTAGCGTTCAAGCTCAGGATAGAAGCTCAAGCTAGCTGAAGACGACAGCCATGTAAGACTGCTTAGTGAACTCCCACAGGTTCTGCTTCTCTGATTGAACATTGACTTATATATAGGACAAAATTTAGGACAGGGGCCAAGGGGAAGAGCTGTCAGAGGAGCAGTTTTCTGCCCATAGTGTCCTCATAAGGCTGGCATCCAGGCTCAGTGGAGATTCTGGAGCAGGAAGATTTCAATCATGATCCCTCCCGTATTTTACAACCTTGACTTCTAACTGTATTTTATTTGTGGAATGCTTTCTTCAAATGAAATCTTCTGCAGATGCTCAATACAAAGGGAAGGTTGTAGGGGGTTTAATTGTGTCTCCCCAAAACATGTTCAAGTCCCAACCCCTGGAATCTCTGAATGTAACCTTATTTTTCAAAATAAGTTCTTTGCAGATATAATTACAATAAGGTCATATTGCAATAGGGTGGACCCTAAATTCCATGATTGGTGTTTTATAAGAGAAAGGAGAGAGAGACTTGGATATAGAATCACAGACACACTGGAAAGAAGATCTGACAAAAACACAGAGGCAGAGGCTGCAATGATGTGTCTACAAGCCAAAGAATGCCAAGGATTGCTGGCAACCACTGAAAGAGAAGAGAGTCATGGAACGGATTCTCTCCCAGAGCCTCCAGCAGCAACCTATACAACGAACACCTTGATTTTGGATGCCGAGCCCTCAGAGATGTAAGATAATACATTTTTGATGTTTTAAGTCATCCAAATGATGGTCTTTTGTTACAGCAGTCCTCAGAAGCTAATCCACAAGTCAAAGCTGAGCTGGGTTGGGGTAGAGCCTCACAACGTGCTCTCATCTACTCCCCCAAACCCAGGTGGCTCCTGAGATGCAGATACAGAATGCTAGGGCTCCTCAGGAAAAGCTTCAAAGTTTTTGTTTTAATGTTTTCTGCTTCAGCAATCCCCAAGGTCTGCCTTCAGGCTCATCGCAGTGGGGGAACCTCGGAACCCTGACTATCTGACCCCTGCAGTACCTTGTGACGAGAGCCTCTGACTGCTTCTATAAAGTAGGATGGTGTATCAGGCAGCCACGTGTCTAGGGCCAGCCTGAGATTCCCAGAGTTAATCAGCCCTCTGAGGACCCCAGCCCAGCCGCTCCCCAAGCCTGGCGAGCACCCCAAAGGCGTGATTATCTGATGGTTCTTGCACAACCAGCACTGGGGCCTTTTGCCTAATTAATCACAGAAATGTTCCTGCCTCTTCAGACAACAAAATAATGAGCAGGCCTGTGAGAGAGGTTCAAAGACTGTAGGAAAACCCGAGTTCCCTGAGGAAAGGGCCCGTTGGAACAGGGAGGTCAGAAAAATCCCTGGGATCTATTAGAACTGCTGCTTGCATTTTGTTGCATGCCCCCTTTAATATAAATATAATGACAGTGTAAATGTGTGTATAGAGAAGATTAACACATATACCATTTGGATTTTAGAGCCAGAAAATTGTAAGTGCTGAGAACTGTAGAGATCATATGGGTTAACTTGTTCTTTTTCTAGATGAAGACAAGGAGGCCTCTGCGGGTTAAGTGATTTTGCCCACAGCCATGTGGCTTGAGTGTGACAGAACAAGCCTAGGATCCAGGAGTCCTAGCTCTAGTTTGTACAGGTGAGGCTGGAGCACCTTGGGTTGGAGGATCAAAGTCAAGGATAGATGTCAGAGAAAAACTCGCTGGAGTGGGGCACCTGGGTAGCTCAGTCGGTTGGGCGTCTGCTTTCGGCTTTGTCATGATCCCAGGATCCTGGGATCAAGCCTGGCCTCGGGCTTTGTGGGCTGTCTGCTTCTCCCTCTCTCTTTTTTGCTCACTCTCAAATAAATAAATAAAATCTTAAAATAAGAAAAAAAGAACTCACAGGAATGAGAGAGCAGATGTCAGCTCAGAGCACAAAGCATGTCAGAGGGTAGAGGGAATGATAGGGCACCAATGAAGTCAGAGGGTAGAGGTCAGATGAGAGATTGTAGAATAGTCAGAGAGTGAAGCCAGATTGTCATGACAGTTTATGGTCTGAGCATGAGACGTTGGGTATTCTAAATTTAGATGAGGCATGAAATCTATTTTCAAGGAGCACAAAAGAGTTCAAGAGTTAAGGTGAATACTTCTTGGACACCAGAGGGGGCTATGTCAGTTTTCTAAAGGAGTAAATGCTGAGGGGGTTCTGAGAGTTGAGGGAGGTCCTTCATGGAGCAGGAGGTATTAGGGTGTGAGATGCCTGGGCCATGGGTGTGTCATGCAGAGGGAAGACCTGGAGCAGGCTGTGACAGAGGAAAATTCTAGAGAAGTAGGGAGATTGGGAATTCAGATTGATGGGAGCAGAAGGTACATAAGGGGAGGGCCATGTAGGTAGGGCTGATTAAGAAGGGCCTTACTGGGAACTGAGAAGGCAGTGAGAAGCCACTGACAGGGCCACCATGTGTATCATGTTCAGATCATATCTCACGCAAGAGTGCTTTGTCTTGGGCTGCCATTCACGTCTACACATACCAGGTGAGACCCTGAAGGCAGAAGCAGAGATTCATTCTAGGCCTCTCTATTGCATCCTAGAGCAGCCAGGGAAGCCCTCCATAAACCCATACTGGTTTCCTCCATAAACCCACACTGACTCCAGGGCCATGAACATCGTCACTAGCAGTCACATGTATCCAAGGCTGTGCTGTAGGCTGGCCATTCTCCAGAGGTCCCTTGAGGCCGCTTCACCAGCCTCCCTGCCTTGAAGGCCTGATGCATGTCCCCACTCTGTCACACAAGGCTGTGTAGAGTATTACGATTACACAAGGAGCTGCTAACTTTTTGTTTTTTTGTTTTCACTTGAACGATGTCTTTGCCCAGTGTTTAGCATGGTTCTGCTTTAGGAACGGTATTCCAGCAACTGTACACAGGATGGATGGGAGGTGGGGAGACTCAGGTTGTGAGCGGAGCAAGGAAATGAAGATGACAATTCAGGAGGCCATGAAGAGGTCAGTGTAAGAGGCAGTAAGGAGAAAAGGGTACAGAAATCTTCAAGGCAGGATCACAGACTTCACACCTGACAAGATCTTCTTGTCCAGACCCCATTTATGAGCTCAGCTTACAACTCTCCCTTCTCTGCCTCATTTGCAGGTGAAAGCAATAGAACAATTCCAGGGGCACATGCCACATGTATGTGATGTTTCAAGTTTGGGAGTAAAAATATTAGTAAGAAAGATAAGGCATCGTGTTCAGGCATCGTGTCTGAACCATATCCCGTTTTAACTGTAAGTCATAAAATGCTTAGAAAAAGGATGACCTGACCCCATTAGAAATGTGTGGTACACACAGTAGGATGCAAAGGAAGATCTGCTCTTCTCCTGAGGAGGGGCTGGAGGCTGTGCGTTGCCAGGCTGTGGGTAGAATCTGTATTTGAGGAGACAATTCCCAGCATCTGGGCAGTTGGTAGGCCAGGAGCAGCCTGACTGGGAGCATATACGGAGCTGTTGCCAATGAACACATGCATATAAGGCAGAAAAAAATGCTCATTGAGAAGCCTGCAAAGGCCAGACTATAAAACCCAAAGTGCCTGTGCCATGGGGTGCATCATGGGGTAGGAAGGAACGTAGACCGGGAAGGTAGGGAAACGCTGGTTTAAGCTGTGAGGCTGGTGGTCCGTGAGCACTGGTCCCTCCAAGTTTTGCCACTGGCGTGACAGACTGGAGGACCTGCCTTCATTCCCAGTCAGCTGTTAGTTAGTGGTATAAATCCCAGTCTCTTTGAATCTCAGTTTATACCATTTAAAAATTAGGGTTCAAGGGGTGCCTGGATGGTGCAGTTGGTTGGGTGTCTGACTCTTGGTTTTTGGCTCTGGTCCTGATCTTGGGGTCATGGGACCAAACCCCACATTGGGCTCCATGCTCAGCACAGAGTCTGCATGGGAATCTCTCTTTCTCTCTACCCCTCCCCCTCAAGTAAATAAATAAATCTTAAAAAAAAATTAGACTTTGAAATGGCTTCAAGGTACTATCTAAAGGTTCTTTGAATGCTGAAAGACTCCGTTTTAAACCAAGTATGAAGCAACTCTTAAATGCCACTTAGAGGATGCTCTTTCTTAAAATAATTCCTTTGTGTCTAAAAAGTCTTTGTAAGTCCATTTTATGCTGTATCTCTATCACTTTTCCTAACCTCAACTGCTGGGCCTATGCTCTTGTGACCTCAAAATAGGCTAGATGGAATTGGAGCTAGGGCCTTTGGGACGTTGTGCTGCGTCATTTAAATTGTGTTGGTATGAACATAGCATTCAGATATTTTCAGCCCTGGGTGCGCATTAGACTCAGTTGGAAAGATTTGAGAAAACAGTAATGCCTGGGTCCCATCCCCGAAGAGTCTGCCTTAATTGGACAGGGTGTGCCTGGTCGTCTTCTCCATCCCCTCCTTCTCCTATCCCTCCTCCTTGTCCCCCTTCTCTTTTTCCTCTTCTTCTTCCTCTTCCCTCCTCCTCCACTACTTCCTCCTCCCTCTCGCTTGTCCCCTTCCCCCTCCCCTTCCCCTTCTCTCTCTCCCTCCCCCAACCTACCCTCCTCCTCCTCCTTCTATCATCTTGGGTGATTAGAATGTACAACAAAAGGTCAGAGTTAATGTTACAGATCACTGGATGGCCAGTCGTTGCATCTAATAAGCCCACTCCACTTTATAGGTTCTAGTGCTGGCCATTTATAGCCCTGTCTTGAGCCACCTGTGGGGTTTAGTAGGTGAGAGAGTGGTGATTACCTAGCAATGCCTACCATGCCCTTGGACAGCGGAGTAATGGCCCATAGGTCAGGTGATCACCATGTCTGAGTGGGAAAGGGCCTTGGGAAGTAGTCCTGGGTTTATGGATCTGCTAAATGACAGAATGTGGTAAAGGCTGATTGATTATGGCAACATGGCAAGTATAGGCCCTTTCACAAATTGCATGCAGCGGGGAGTGTGCTATGGCCTCAATACCAACCAGACTTGACTTATCTTTTCACGTGATACTTCGCACAGTGATTTTAGGAAATGTATTTGCATGGTTATTTGATTAGTGTTGACTACAAGGTTTGTGAGGAGGAGAACGCCTTGCTCATGGGCTCAATAAACAGATGCCGAATGAATGAATGAATGAAGACATCATGCAGTAGGCTCTGTCCTAGGTACTGGCATTTGAAGCTTTCTTGGAGGATAATGGCGGGTCAGGGACCAGCCTGATGTACTGGATGACACAGCCAGAGGCAAGCGGGGCTTGCATGCTGTTCTGGCTCTTCCAGGCACAGCTGAGTCCTGTTGTCGTGGCAGCTGTCCCAAATAAGTCAAAGATGTGATAGAAGACAGGAGGAGGATGCTACTGGGTGCATATCTGTGGTTTGCTGTGGTCTCAGGACACCTTGGTATTTGCCAAAGTAGCTTTTTCTGAAAGCAAAATTGAACCGGAGGAGACATCCTTGAAAATGCCTTGCCTCTGTCACCATGACCTCATACACTTCATCAGGAACCTCTTTGCCTGGGAAGAACAATAAAGCCCACTGTGTCTCTTCCCCGCCAGGCCCCACTGTGGGCTTTGGAGGAAAGCCTGAGGCCCTGGGATTGCAGCTCCGTGAAGGTGAATAGGAAGAAAATGTTTCCCAGGGCAGGTATCCATTACCTGAGAGTTTTGAGCAGCTTCTCTCTCATTTCTTTCCAGGAATATGGGAAGGAGAGGGGTTAGGTTTGCTTGGTCAGAGTACAACATTCAGGCTCGGGGAGGGCTTATGAGGTGATAATGGTTTTCTGGCCACAAGGTCAAAAAGCTTGGCTCTGGGCCTGAGTCCCCATCAGGGTATGGGAGGGGGTGTTCATAAAGCTGTCCTTTCAGTACTGGGAAGGCATCCCACACTTGTTAGGAAGAGTCCTGAGCACCTCATCTCTCTGGAAACTTCTGCAAGGCAACTCCCACTTTACTGAAAATTCTTTAAACAGGAAACTAGTCCTGGCTATTCAAAGACATTTAAAGATAAGGAAAGATGAGGAAATGTAAGGGGAAGCCATAGCCTCCTGACACTAATGAGATACCTTCCATACCTCAGCAGCTATAGATTCAAATTAAACGTGGTTCTGGGCCCTGCCAACTGCCCTTGCTCAGGGTTACTGATGTTGCCATCAGCAGACACTTGTGGAACATCATTTAAAGGGGCATTTAAAGGCCCCCTTCCCGAGAGAGCAGGCTAGCCTGACTGGACACTCATCATTGAGCCAGGTTGGAGCCCCAGAGAGCTCAAGGAGAGATAGTTGAAGCAAGAAGCTGCTGCAGAGCCCTGAGGGAGGAGCCAAAATAAGGAATCAGATTCAAGGTCAAAGGGACAAATGGATCACAAAGGAGAGAGGGACCCATGGCTTACTTAGTAGATGGACCTGGACTAGAATGAGGGGCGGTCAGTGAATAAGCAGAGATTTCTGATGAGCACCAGGTACACTATGGGGGGAGCTTAGTTTGCTGTTAGAGGCCAAAGGATGTGTTCATTTGACTAAAATCCACCAGGTAAAAATGAATACACGAGATAGGATATATAATGGGCTAAGAAATTGGGGTTCAGAGTTCTAGTCCCAGCTGTACCCCACTGTATTCTGGGGCCTTGGTCAAATGATCACCGGTGCTTTGAGGAGAAGGGGAAGATGAATCCAAAGGGTCCTGCCAGCTTAGACATTTTGCATGAGTCCTTTGGGGCTCACTTCCTACGTGTAATTTTTTTGAGTTTCCACGATCATTTTTTTTTTCCTGTTAAAATGATATCTCTGGGCTTTTCTCTTGCAGGAAACAAAATAAAACAAAACAAAGTAAACACATACACATACAAAAATCCTGGATCTCAAAGAATGTGTGTTGCTCTGAGGAGCCAGAGGAGCAATGTCTCCCATCATCCAGAGGCATTTTAGAGTTTGGGATGTATCCGATGTGCAGTGAGAGCTCTCTCTCAGAGCTGGAGATTGTGTGACCTCAGGGATACTGAGAAGAGGATAGAAAACCCTGGAGGAGACAAGAGAGGTTCCTAGCTAAGGCAGTTTGTGGTAATGGAGAAAGGGGGACCCTTACAACTACCTAGATTTGAAAAGCCAAAAGGTAGCCTCTGAACCAGGGCAAAGCCCAATCTGGGAGAGGAGCCACAGCTGAAAATGGAAGCAGGTAACGAGGCCGGAAGCTAGGAAAGTGGGGAGCAGGACAAACTAAGATGGAGAAAGGGGGCGTAGGTGCTGACAAGTATTTCAGACCTGAGATGAACAGTGCCATGCTGGGACCTAGGGGCTGATGTATAGTAGTTCTAATAGGACCAGGCAAAGGCAAGAGAGGAGGTTGGCTCCTGGGCACCTGCATAGTTCCTACCATAGTCTTTTAATGAGCCAAGAGTGGCTGGGGTAGAAGGAGCCCTGCCACCATCCACTCTAGGTTGGTGGGATTTGGGTATCACTGAATAATCATCATCATCATCATCATCTCTCCATTTCCCATGATGTTCAGTCTTCAGGTTGGGCTTGCACCCTTAATCTCCCTTGGATCTCTCATCCTGCTGTTGGCCAGTCTGTTCCACTACCTTTCTGGCTAATAGAATCCCTGCCTTCCATTCTGGCCCCCTTTGCCAAATACAAAACGCTGATGCTACTCCCCCTCTCTGTCAGAACTGTCCTTCCAGCCGAGGTCCAGTGGGCACCTCAAATCCATGGTTAGACACTAATCCACCCGGAGAAGGAGGAGGAAGTTGGCATACACTGAGCAAGGTGCTTCTAATACAACCTTGTCAACTTAGGCTCATTAAGGTACTAAAGAAAGAAAATTATTATTGTATCAATAGTAGTAGACCATATGGTAAGAGATTTACATGCCTTCCATTTATTCCCTGCAACATCCCTATGAGGTAGAAACAATAGATCAATTTTACAGCTGAGGAAACAAGCTTAGAAAGGTTAAGCCTGAAACAGTTAAGCGACTTGCTCAGAGTTACACAGGATTAAATGAACACACAGCCCTGGGGCTCCACAGTTAGGCTTCTGTAGTTCAGAGAGTTTTGGCGTTTTTCTGTGAGCACACAGCTAATAAGGACTGAGCTGCAAACCTGGATCAGAACCAGAAGCTTGATGTCTTGCAGGAGACAAGAGGGTGCATCTCCTCCCACTGTGGCATCTCCTGGGGGGAGGTGGAAGAGGAGAGGTCACAGTCATATGCGGCTGATCGCTGTCTCAGACATGGGCCACTGACGGGTGTCACCTTGGTAGGGTCCCTAACCTGCAAGTCCACAGAGACCAGGGCAGGACTGAGCTGCACCCCCATGGCTTCTCCGTAGGGTGTCAAGCCTGTTGCTGCTGGAGTTGCCCTTCTTCCTGCGCCTGGCCAGGCCTGCTGTCCTGCACTGCTAGTCCCTGTCCTCTTACCTTAACCCTCGTGCTTGCCTGTGGGGTTTTGTCAACCTCTGCTTCTCAGGTCACCCCCATCTATTGCCACACTTGGTGCCACCTCACCTCCCTCTGTCCTCGCTCGCTTTGTGTAGGGACTCAGCCCTTTGTGTTGGCCTCACTGTGTGTGTCTCCCGCTGTGAGTTCCTTAAAAAAAATTAATTGATATTAAAAAATTAAAACTTGGGGAGGAGGGTGGAGATGGATAATTTACCTAGGGCTGCATATTCAAAAATGAGCACATAATTACTGTTTTTAAGTAAGGTGTCAGGAAGCAAGATTGATTTAAACCTGACATCTGTTTACACACACTGAGCTGTCATTAGATGCATACGTGGGGTCAGAAGAGCTATGCTCCGGCTTCGTTTGGTTACAGAAATCTGACTCCATGGGTTTCTGCAAGGGGGCAGCAAGATACCTTCCAAATGCTGCTTTCTCTCCCTCCCTCCCTCTTTTTCTCTCTCAAATGCCATTTTCCACACACCTATGATACGTGTGATACTATCCTAAGCACATGGAGTGAAACAGGCAGTTGGAGGTAGTGGGAGAGGATGCGGCAGAGAGGTCTAAAGCATGGGCTTTGAAGTCTGAAAGATCTGATTCTGCGTCCCGTCTCGGCCGCAGCCTGGCCAGCAAGTCCAGGTAATGGTGAGCCTCGATTTCCTTTCACCAAAGAGTGAGGATAATGACCACACTCTCTCACGGAGCCCCTGTTAGACTGCAGTGATACAGACCTCCAAGCACCGAGCCTGGGACCAGACTGGAGTAGATGCCCAGTAAGTGGGGACTATGGGTTTCTGTGATATCAGGCGAGACCTAGTCACGGGAGGAAGCTCCCCTTACTAAACAACCCAGTGGGTGTCAGGTGCACTTCAAACGCTGTAGGAATTAGGGGGACGGAAGATCAGCTTTCCAGGAGGTTACAGAAAGATATCAAGGAGGAGAGGAGACTTTAGCCACTCAGCCCTCAGTAACTTTCTGTGTAGGAGCAAGATGGAACATATGGGAAACGAGCCTGAGGTATAGGACTGCCTGTGATGTCTTGTCCAGGTGTGTTCTCCGTGCAAATTCTTATGTGGCCTAAGCGAGCCGCTCTCAAAGGAACCAGTCTGTGGGCTTGTCAGTCCATGGACCTAACATAAGCCTCGCTCCATGCCAGTGCCTCCCTGGTTTCTCCCATTTTATAAATGACTTGCTATTACTTTCTCCTGTGAATACCTTCTCTTCCTTTTCTTTTCTTCAAGTGTTTGCATTTTTTCAAAGTTATGCATACACGTACCTGAAAAAGCCAAGTGTAACGACATGGTGTGTTGCATAAAAGAGCATTTTCCCACATCCTCCAGTCCTCTTCTCATTCAGAGGCGATCCTCTCACCTCTTGTAACTAATCACGTTGGCATCCACTTCTCTTTTTCTATGAAACATGTCTGTATAGCCTCTTCATTCCCCGGCTTTGTCATTACTCCTTGACTACCCACTCTGCTGTGAGGAAGGTAAGATTTAGCTCTTTCTCCTCCAGCCTCCCACTAGGTACGCTTGTTCTTTTCCCCACCCTTCTAATATAATTTTTCATAACTTTGGTGAGATCAGCATTTGGTGTTTAAATTATTTTTTAAAGATTTAAAAAAATAAAATAAATTTAAAAAAAGATTTTATTTATTTATTTGAGAGAGACAGAGATAGCGAGAGAGCATGAGCGGAGAGGAGAGGGAGAAGCAGGCTCCCCACTGAGCAGGGAGCCCCATATGGGCTAAATCCCAGGACCCTGGGATCATGACTTGAGCTGAAGGCAGACGCTTAATTGAGCCACCTAGGTGCTCTAGTGTTTAAATTATTATAACTATGTGTGGTAGTGAATTGTGGCTAGGTTATGATACCCAGATATTTGGTCAAACACAAGTCTAAGTGTCACTGTGAAGTTATTTGTTAGACGAGATTAACATTTAAATGACCAGACTTTGAGTAAAACATCATCCTCCATAATGAAGGTGGGCCTCACCCAATCAGTTGAACACTTTAAGAGCTGCTATCCCTTCAAAGAAGAGGAAATTCTGCCTCTGACTGCCTTCAAGGTCAAGGAGCAGAATCACCTTTTCCCTGGGTCTCCAGCCTGCTGGACTGCTTCGCATATTTTGGACATGCCAAACCGCACAATTGCGTGAACCAATTGCTTAAAATCTCTCTCTCTCTCTGTCTCTCTCTGTCTCTCTCTCTCCCTCCCTCCCTCCTTCTAGTTCTATTTTTCTGGAGGACCCTGACTATGCTAACAGTATTCATGGCTGAGCCATGAAAATAAACAATTATTTTATTGTTTATTAACAATAAGAGGGGGAAGCAGGCCCGATGTAGGACCCGATCCGGGAACTCCGGGATCATGCCCTGAGCCGAAGGCAGATGCTCAACTGCTGAGCCACCCACGTGTCCCTCATCTTTACATTCTCAATAATTTTTTAGATAATTTTATTTATTTATTAGAGAGTGAGCATGAGCAGAGGAAGCAGCAGAGAGAAAGGCAGGCTCCTGGCTGAGCAGAGAGCCAGAATTGGGGCTCGATCCCAGGACCCTGGGATTATGACCTGAGCTGAAGGCAGACACTTAACTGACAGGCATCCAGGTGACCCTTAATAATTTTTTTAATGAGGGGCCCCATACCTTCATTTTGCAGTCTACCCTCCAAATTCAGTAGTTGGTCCTAGGAACCAGAGCTTTCTGATTAGCTCCAATCTAGACAAGATGCACAGCAAACCTGGTATTCCCTTGGTGTCTCCCTTCACCAGTCATAGGGATGTTTTTTCTTTTTTTTTTTTTCTTTTTTTTTTCAGTCATAGGGATTACTTTTACCTCTCTTTTGTCCCCTCTCCCCCAAATAAAAGTATCTTGAAAGTAGGTCCATAGTTTACTCTTTTTTATCCCAAGCACCTAGCAGAGTGCCTTAAGCATAGAGAGAATATGTAACATCAAGGTAAGATATTTAAATAGGATAGTAGGAGGGATGTAGGAAGACTTTCCGGGAAAGAGAAATAGTATGAAGAGTTCTGAGAGGCAGGGCTGTGTTGTCAGTAGATGGAGGCAGTGAGGAAAGCCTCATGACCCTGTCAGAGAAGGATGTGTTGGCACCAGTGGGAAATGATGTTAAAAATGACATAGGAGCCACAATCTAGAAAGGCCCTGACACCAGACTAGGAATTTTCTGTCGATTTGTAGGCCCCCGAGGGCTTATTTCCCCATCTAAGGACATCTGATATGTGTATTTAGTGAAACTCCAGCTGGGTAGAATTTCACACTTTCTTTCACTTGACCCTGAAATAGGTGAACATAGTAGAAGAAATTTCTCTGCATTTCACTGTGGTCTTTAATTGTATGCTGGTTTATAGAAGAAGAGTAGGTAAACCAAAGCAAATTTGGGCTAGGCGCTTTGGTCTGGTTCTCTTGATGGAAGACACTTGATTGGCCAAGAGTTGAAAATCTCCTGGTCTCCAGTGTCCTAAATGACAGTGACAGCTGCAGACTCACCATTAAGTTCTCATAGTAGAAGGGGTAGAGTGGAAGACCAACAACTGACAAAAGGGAGACCACAGGAGAGTGTTTCCCGTGATTTTTAAAACCCAGCCTAGTATAGAAGCAGGAGCAAAACCATTAGAACTCCGGAAGACAGCAGGGGAGGTCTGGAAAATGCTACAGCCAGATGGAACAACCCCAAGCTGGCAGCCCTGTTGTCACTAAATTCACATGAATAAAGACTAGCAATCATTAGCACCTCATAAGTGCCTCTGATCCTTGTGGCATCCAACACCAAGACAATTGGGCTTCCCCTCTGGAAATCTTCACACTATGATGCCTGTTTCTGGTAAATATGAAGATTAGTGGTCTAATGGGGACCTCTTGCTGTTTGAACCTCAGCCATAACTTGTTTGATACAGAATCCTTGAGCTTTCTCCACATGCTGGAAGGCATAAAGGTATCTTTCAGAATCCACAACATTGTTCCAAGAGGCATATCAGCATTCTAAGTTTTGAAAAGGGCTTAACTGATAGCTGACAGAAATAGATTTTCCACACTGAAAGGTACGTGTAAGTATGTTCACTGTGGCACTCTTCATAATGGCCCAAATCTGTACAAAGTGTGCCAACAGTGGGACTGATAAATTGTGGTATTTTTTAATCCAACGGGGTAGCTACAGCTATAGAGATGAATAAACCACAACAGAAGCTAACATGAATGAATCTCACAAGCATAATATTGAACAAAAGAGAGTTTTGTTTTATTTTGTCTTGTTTTGCTACTGAGTTGTATGACTTCTTTGTATATTTTGAATATGAACCCATATCAGGTATGTACTTTGTGAATATTTTCTCTCCGTCCAAAGGGTGCCTTTCCATTTCGTTCTGCTGTGTTTTAGTTTTTTAGTTCAGCTTGCTTATTTTTGATTTTTTTTCTTGCCTCTGCTTTCATTGTCAAATCCAAAAAACCTTTGCCAAGACCGATGTCAAGGAGTTTACCCCCTATGATTTCTTCTAGAAGTTTCAAGTCTTACATTCAAGTCTATATTTTGAGTTGATATTTACGGATGGTATAAGATAAAGGTGCAGTTGCATTCTTTTGCTTGTGGATATCCAGTTGTCCCAACCTGTTTTTTTTTTTTTTAAAGGTGTGATTTATTTGTTTATTTGAGAGAGAGAGTGAGAGAGACAGAGAGAGAGAGACTGAAAGAGAGAGAAATCATGAGCGGGGGGGTGGGGGTCAGAGGGAAAACCAGCTCTCTGCTGAACAGGGAGCCCAATGTGGGGCTGGATCCCAGGACCCTGGGATCGTGACCAAGCCAAAGGCAGACAGACACTTAACTGATTTAGCTACCCAGGTGCTCCCAACACCATTTATTAAAGAGTCTAATTTCTCCATTGTCTATTCTTGGCTCCTTTGTCAAAATTAATTGACCATATTTAGGTTTATTTCTGGGCTGTATGTTCTGTGACATTGTTATGTGTCTGTTTATGTGCCAATACCATATTGTTTTGATTACTGTACCTTTGTAATAACATTTAAAATCAAGAAGTATGATGTTTCCGCTTTGTTCTTTTTATTCAGATTGCTTTGGCTATTCAAGGTCTTTTATGGTTCCATGCAAATTTTAGGATTGTTTCTCCTAATACTGTAAAAAAAAAATGCTATGGGAATTTTGATAGGGATTGCATTGAATCTACAGATTACTTTGGACATTTTAACAATACAAATTTTTTGGACTCACAGACATGTAATATCTTTCTATTTATTTGTGTCTCTTTCAATTTCTTTGGTGTTTTACAGTTTTCAATATATAAATCTTTTGCCTTCTTGATGAAATTGATCCATACGTATTTTATTCCTTTTGATGCTAATGCAAATAAGGTTGTTTTCTTATTTCTCTTTTCTATAGTTCTTTTTTAGTGTTTAGAAGTGAAACTAAGTTTTGTATATTGATCTGTATCCTGCAATTTTACTGAATATTTATAAGTTCTATCAGTTTTTTAGTGGAGTTGTTAGGGTTTTCTATCTATAATATCATGTCGCCTACAAATAGATAATTTTACTTCTTCCCTTACATTTTATTTTTTAAAGATTTTATTTATTTATTCATGAGAGACATAGAGAGAGAGAGGCAGAGACACAGGCAGAGGGAGAAGCAAGCTCCATGCAGGGAGCCTGATGTGGGATTCTATATAGGGACTCCAGGACCATGCCCTGGGTGAAGGCAGATGCTTAACCACTGAGCCACCCAGGTGTCCCTTCTTCCCTTCCATTTTGGATGGTTTTATTTGTTTGGGTTATTTGTTTGGTCAGCTAACCAGGGGAGCAACGAGAGATGTAGATAAAGGTCTTTGAACATAAAGTGTTTACTCAATTTCTTGGTGTTAACATTATTAGGGCTTTTCCTAGTGGACAACTTAGATGTTGTGTGCATTTGTAGGTAGCACCGCAATTTCGGCTAAAGCAGGTTTGAAGTCAGGTAGAATTGGAATAGGTCACTGAACATATATTAGCTTCCATTTTCTTACCTGGAAATAAAGTTAGTAAAGTCACCCACTTCACAGGGTCATTATAAAGATTAAAATATATAAAACACATCAAGCACTTAATTCAGCAGGTAGCACATACTAAAGTGCTCAGCCAGTGCCACTTATCCGATTACTGCAAGTTAGCTTTAGTTATAACAGTAGCTTTGTTTTCAGAACAAACTTCTGGAGCTCAGATGCCTGAGTTCGAATTCTGACTTCGCTGTATGACATTAGACAAGTCACTTCGTTTCCATTTGTTATTCAGTTTCCTCATTTGCAAAATGGAGATAAAATAATGCCTTACGTGCTTTTCTTATGTGCTTATGTGCTTTTCTTAAGGCTTACTATCTAAACTTTTAGAACAGTTCCTTGTATATTTAGTAGCAAATACGGGTCAGAGATTATTTTTGTTGTTATTTTACTGCTGGGGTTTTCCAGGGTCTGTTAAATATGGCCTTAAAAGCAAAGAGTAGAATCACAGAATGAAGCCAAGAGTTAATTACTGGGCTGTCCAGTGAGCACAAGTGCCATGTGAGGCCCAAACTGAAATGAAGTAGGAGCCAAGGATTTGGAACCAGAAAAGTAGGGGAGTTACCAGGACTCAAAACTTAAAAGAACAGCAAGGATCTGAGCTCCTGGGGGTATAGTTAGTGCATATCTATGAATATGTGTAGGAAACTCTCATTTGCTCTGCATTCTCTAATAGGTCACGCATCGTGGTATTCATGTTCCAACCATTGTCAAATTCAATTTCCCTATTCACTCTGGAAGTTATAAGGAGGAAAACAAACTTCAAAGAGGTAAAGTCATATTGCTTAGGTCAACTGGTTTGTATGGGGAGGACTACGACTGAGATCCAGACACAGCTCGTAAGCTGCTATCCATCCCTCCCCACCAGCTTGTCTACCACTGTGCCAAGATCTAAACATAATGGGGTAGTATCCCTTTCTTATCAGGAGAGTTGCCAGACCTCATCTTAAAGTGTGGCAGCATGGGTACAGTTATAGCCACAAACATACGGATAACTTGGATTCATATGACAATGACAGGATAAAGTATGTATTAACAATGTTTCATGGAGATGGACAGGCCCCATTCCTTCAGAAAGTTCACTATGTCCACCTGGGATTGTGCCCAGCCAGGTCACAGCAGCATCTAGAAGGCATTCTAACCTGATTCCATCCCTCTGCTCTCCCGTTTCCCCTACACATACCTGGCTCACCAGGGATAGAGGTTCACTTCCAAGGTCTTGGTGTTTTCGACTCTGTTTCCTTCTTGCTCGCCGTAAGCTGCAGTTCTCCTCTTCTCCTCTCTTTCAACCCCTACTTTCCTCCCATATAAATAGCTATATTTGGAACCAGAGAAGCTGCGTGATTATTGCTAACATTTGGTGGACCATTGTCTCCATTGAGACTGGTCGAATTTCCTTCCTGGTAGACAGTTTCCATCTTAGATGGTGGTTTCTCTGCATTTCACTGTGGTCTTTAATTGTATGCTGGTTTATAGAAGAAGAGTAGGTAAACCAAAGCAAATTTGGGCTAGGCGCTTTGGTCTGGTTCTCTTGATGGAAGACACTTGATTGGCCAAGAGTTGAAAATCTCCTGATCTCCAATGTCCTAAATGACAGTGACAGCTACAGACTCACCATTAAGTTCTCATAGAGTTTTTCTTATGAAACCTCCACCATTATGCCAACTGACTCATTCTCATATTCATTCTAAGCCCTTTCCTTCCACTCTTCTCTGTCTCTTCTCTATCTGGGCCTCAGTCAACTTCCAGAAGAAGCCACAATGTGATTTATAAACCTAAATCAATGTTAAGATTTACTGCACAGTGTTAAGTTGCCTATTTAGGTTTTCTAAGAGAAAGAAGAAAAATTATTAAAGAATTATCCAGCTTTGTTGAGACCTGGGCAATTAGTTTCTTGAGTGTTGCAGAACCATTGAAAGCATCCACTGCTTATTTGCAGAATTAAAAAGCCTTGGCTATTATTTCTTGTTTAACAAACTTTGACCACACTCAGACTGAAGAGCTCCATACAAAAGATGTACAAGCCTGAAAAAAAAAAATTAAAAAAAAAAAGCTGATTAAATTTTAACCAGCTGCTGGGCAGATAGTTTGCCTGAGGCACATTTGTCAGTTTCAAAGGGTCTTTTTATTAATTTTGCATTTTGTATTTTGTTAGTGGAAAGAGCTCCCTCTTTGGGGACTGCCAAAAGCTATAGGCTGCGAATCTTCAAGCAGCCCAAGGACGCTTCTGAGAATGCCAAGTAGATTTGGATTCCTGAGCATTCCCCATTACGTGAGCTTTATCGGTCCTAAAAATATATTAACTTTAGGGGTGAGCTATTTGAATTAACTTTATAGGATCCCTACTGGCTCTGCTTTGGTTAATGTAAATCCTGTGACTTATATGTAAGACTATGTATGACCTTGCTGTGTGAACCTGAGCAATTGGCTTGACCTCTATGAAACTCAGGTTTCTGGTATATAAAGTAATAGAGTGAGGAGTTTATCTTTATGGTCCCTCACACTATGGGCTATCTAGTTGATGACTGGCTGGGGATCTGATACAATAAAACCCTCATATATTTTTCTTTTTTGAAATAACGACATCATTATCAATAACTAGAATTTATTAACAATTTTGTATACCTGGTATCATGCTAAGTACTTTACATACATTTTAGTATTTATTTTTTTGGAGAAAACTTTTGACATTGGCACCATCATCATTCCCATATCACAGATGAGGCAACTGAGAGTACCAGACATTGAGAAATTTACCCAAAGTTGAATGCTATAGTCAGCAAGTGGCTGAGTCAGGATTTGAAAATAAGCCTGCTTAATGCCAGAGGCTGTGCTGTGAAACAGTTTCCTTGCTGTGAAAGTAAAGACCAGCTTCTGTTTCTGGGCTAGAGATGTGCCCAGCTTCATACAAATATTTCCAAAATTCACAGGCATCAGGGATTGGATGTGGTGAAAATATTTATGCCCAACTCAAAGCTGTCCTGAAAGATTCAGATAGGCCTCTTGCAGCTTGGGCAGCTCCAGGCTGGCGGGGGCTGCCTGAAGCATAGAGACAATTTGTGAAAAGGAGGCAGAACTCAGGGGTTAAATGGAAAATACAAACCTCTTCTGTGATGCTGGGAATTTCATAAGTTCCACTCAGGCATCTTCAAACAGCATTAAATACAAAGTAAAAAAGTCTACCCTCGGGCTAGAATTTGTAGACAACTTACCTGCAGGAGAATATGGCTAAATTTCTGCCTGAAGACAAAGAATCAGGGCTTACATTTAAAAAGCAGAGGGAAAAAGCAATATATTTTTTTTTCTGAATGTATACTTCTTTTTTGTATTGCAGCTTTTTATATATATTTTATACATAAATATATAGTTCCACCAGTGAGACTTTTTATGCCAAATCAATACCTGGCGGACTGACTTTTGCATTATTTAGAGTCCTTACCTATTGGGAGGGACAAGGTACTATCAGCCTCAATGTGATCATATTTCCATGGTCTTTAAGTTCCTGCAGAGGATTCTTTTACTTCCCTGCTGAAAGCAAATTCTCTGGGATATGTTGCCCTATGATGAATGTGGCTTTTCTACTTGCTGCTCATCTGGCTTGGGTACTTCAATCATGATGACTTAACCTATTGATTAAAAAGGAGGGAAGCAAATAGCACAAAGCTCTTCCATGATACTTGGGGTAGAGGAGTAGGACACGTCCCAAAGGGGCTTGTTTGAACCATTTTGAACTCCACTCTCCTGGCTTTCTGTAATCATAGCTGGCCTGCTATTCAGTGTATCATAACTAGCATGATGGAGTATTTGCTCGCACTGGTCCAAGAGTCCCCAAGAACTCCCACACCACTGTTAGTTAATGAAATAAAGCATATACTTTTCTAATAACATTCAAATGTTATTTTATTTGGTAAATGCTTATAGACTTAAAAAACTTAGAAAGTAACGGAAACCTGGGACACCTGGATGGCTTAGTCTTGATTTTGGCTCAGGTCATGATCTCAGGGTCGTGAGATGGGGCCCACATCTGGTTCTGTGCTCAGTATTCAGTCTGCTGGTCCCTCTCCCTCTGCTCCTTCCCCTACTGTCTCTCTCTCACTCAAATAAATAAATAAAATCTTTAAAAAAAAGTAAAGGGAACAAAGTATATTGGACACGCAGTAACAGAAATGTAGGAATTTCAGGCTCAGAGAAACAACATAGTTTGCATCAGATTATACAGAATGTTAGAAGCAGAGTCAGGCTTAGGGTCTCATTGTCATAGTTGACTCAGTTCTCTTTCACAGCAGGTGCATTTTCCCAAAATTCCAATTTTATTATGTAGCATGAGTCTATTGCATTGGATTTGTGTAAGTTTAGAATTTCTCTATCTTCCTAGTGAATTGAACCTTTATCTTAAGCAGTGATCAATAATAACCCTTCCATGCTAATCAGGCTTCTAGTGTATTGGTTATCTTTGCTGAGTAATAAATAATCCTAAGCTTAAAACCACACCCATTTATTATTTCAGTTTCTCTGGGCCAGGATCTAGGTATGGCTTTGCTGGGTCTATGCCTCCCAGTCAATCATGAGGCTGCTGTCAGGGTGTCAGTCCAGGGTCTGTGGGCTTGTCTGAAGGGGAAGGTCAGCTTTTGGTTGTCTGCAGCATTCTGTTGATTCTTCACAGGAAGTTGGACTGAGGGTCTGGCTTACTCTTTGGTGGTTGGCCGGAGACTGCTCTCATTCCTTGCTTTGTGGACCTAAGTGGAAGCTTGCTTCCTCAAGGGGTGCAAGCTAGGGAAGCACAGGGACAGTCTACTCAGCAAGGCAGAGGTTAAAATCTTTCGTAACAGAATAATGGAGGTGCCGTTGCCTCAAACTATTTATTCTGTTGGTTAGCAGTGAGTTACTCAGAGAAGACACAGCGTTGGGACTATCAGGAGGTGGGGGGGCCATCTTCCAGGACGCTAGCCACATCTAGTTTGTCTGATGATGATACATCAATCCTTGCTTTCTTTTGGTTAATATGCACTTGATAATCTCTTTTTCTATTCTTTAAACTTTCCAGTTCTCACGTTTTAGGTATGTGTCTTGCAAAGGGCATATAACTAGATTTTCTTTGTTATCCAAACTGACAATTGCTGTCTTTCACTGGTAAATTCAATCTCTTTATGCTTATCAGGGTTATCAACATATTTGGGCTTGTATTTACAGTAATAAATTTCTGTATTTCATTTTTCTCCACTTTGCTTTACTTTTTTTTGATTGAGGAATTTTTTTAAAAAGATTTTATTTATTTATTTGAAAGACAGGGAGAGAGAGAGAGAGAGAGAAAATGAATGATTCAGGATCAGAGGGAGAGGGAGAAGCAGGCTCCCCACTCAGTGGGACCTTGGGACCATGATCTGAGCCAAAGGCAGATGCTTAACAGACTGAGCCACCCAAGTGCCCCAGTTGACTACGGAATTAAAAAAAATTTTTTTTTAATTTGTGTGTAGTTGACACACAATGTTACATTAGTTTTAGATGTACAGCATAGTGATTCAGTGTTACGCTATGCCTACCACAAGCCTAGCCATGTGTCAGGATACAGTGCTATTACACTATCATTGACTATTCCTTATGCTGTGCCTTTTATTACCATGACTTATTCATTCCCTAACTGGAAGCCTGTATCTCCCACTCCCCTTCATTCATTCTGCCCATCCCTACACTTCCCTCCCCTCTGGCAACCGTCAATTTCTTCTCTGTGTTTATAGGTTTGGCTCTGCTTAAAGAGCCTCTCTTTTTGTTTGTTTGCTTATTCATTTGTTTTTTGTTTTTGTTTTTTTTTTAGGTTCTATATATGAGTGAAATCATTTGGTATTTGTCTCTCCCAGCATGACTTATTTCACTTATCATAATACCCTCTAGGTCCCTTCATGTTGTCACAAATGGCAACATCACAATGTCTCATCCTTTTTATGGGTGTGTAATATTTTATTATAGATATTATACACACCATATATTATATACACATCATATTATATATAATGTATATAGCATCTTCTTTATCCATTCATAGATGATTGAGAAATATTTTGGTTTTCTGTTTTGTTTTCTTTTAGAGGTTATAAATTCTTTTCCTATTTCTGATGATTATCGGAGATATTTACCATTCGCACACAGTGAAATCTAGACTTAATATCATAATTCTCTTTCTGAACAATATAAGGCCCAGTAACACTTAAGTTGAAACACTTTCCTAATAATTTGGCATTATTATCATATATTTTAGTTCTTTTTATACAGAAACTAGATGTTATCATTATTATTTTAAACAGAAAAGATTTACTTATATTAGCCTAAT
The DNA here is from genome assembly GCF_003254725.2 of Canis lupus dingo. Classification (NCBI taxonomy): domain Eukaryota; kingdom Metazoa; phylum Chordata; class Mammalia; order Carnivora; family Canidae; genus Canis; species Canis lupus. The sequence goes on from NC_064263.1 coordinate 38,755,178, forward strand.
GTTCAAAATTTCTTTTCTCACCATAACTTCTTGCTTTTCAGAACATCCTTCTGGGATAGTTTTCCTCTTTATTCTGAGACAGTTTCCCTTCTGGTTTAGGATATACGAGTATTTTTTAGAAAAAAAATTTTAAAGATTTTATTTTTTCATGAGAGACAGAGAGAGGCAGAGACATAAGCAGAGGGAGAAGCAGGCTCCATGCAGGGAGCCTGAATGCAGGGACTCAATCCCAGGACCCCGGGATCACGACCTGAGCCAAAAGCAGATGCTCAATCACTGAGCCACCCATGTGTCCCATAGAAACATTTTTAAGTGACTATCTATTGGTAATAAATTTTAATATAAGAACCTTTAGTTTATTTACATTTTCAAAAGAAAGTATTGCTGCTTACACAAACCTAAGTTTATAGTTATTTTCATTTAACACTGAATATATTCCCTTTTCTTTGAACAACCATCATTTCAGTCAAGAAGTTATAGTTAGTATGATGGTTAATTTTATGTGTCAACTTGACTAGGCCATGTGGTGCCCAGGTATTTTGGTCAAACATTATTCTGGGTGCTTCTGTGAGGGTCTCTGGATGAGATTAACATTTAAATCAGAAGACTTGGTAGAAAAGATTGACCTTTCTAAGGTGATGGGCTCGTACAATCAGTTGAAGTTCTGAATGGAATAAAAAGCCTGACCCTTCCCTGACTAAAAGGGGGTTCATCCTACCTGGCTACTGTCAGGGTGACACATTGGTTCCTTTCCTGCTTTTGGACTTGAGCTGAAACATCAGCTCTTTCTAGGTCTCAACCTATGGACTAAAACTTATGCCATTGGTTCTCCTAGGTCTCCAGCTTGTTGACTCACCTTGCAGATTTAGGGCTTCTTGGATTTCTAGCTCAGCATGAGTGTCTAAGGGTAAATGGCTCCACTATTTAGCTGGCCCTAGGTATCCTGACCAGAACACACTGCCAAAATTAGCATTTACTTCAGAAAAACCTTGTCTTCTGTATTCACTTACAGATCCACTCATGTTTTTGATCTTTTTTTCCTTTTGAGTAGGAGACTCAATGCTTGGAGATTTCTTTTATGGTCATGTGAGCCAATTCCTTATAATAAATCAATCTCTCTTTCTCTCTCTCTCTCTCTCCCCCTCCCTCCCTTCCTCTCTCCATGTCTGTTGATTTTGTTTCTCTGGAGAACTCAGTCTGTCATTTTTTTTCTGTGAGTGATTTGATATTTCTTTCCCTCTCTCTGACTGATTTTGAGAACCTTTATTTTTTGTCTTTGGCACTCTGCTTTACCTGGTGTAGATTTGTTTTTATTTGTCTTAGTTGGCAAATGTGGTGCTTCTTGCATATATGGATTAATTTCTTTAATTGATTATACCTAACTCCCACCCAGTTTTAAAATACTTATTCTCTAAAAAAAATAAAATAAAATAAAATGAAATATTTATTTTCTGCCATTTTCTCTATTCTTTCTTTGTGGGGGCTCTGATTAAGTATGTTACAGTGTCCACTCTGTCCACTGTATCTCTTACCTTTCTGTAATCTTAGTTTTCTTGCTCTTTGTACTGCACTCTGGGTAATTATTTCACATATATCTTCAGTAATTCTCCATTAATCTTCACTTCACTAATTCTCTCTTCAGCTTTATCAGATCTGCTGCTTATCAGATCCAGTGAGGTCTTAAAGAATTTATTTTCAACAGTTATATTTTTCGTTTCTATTTTATAACTTTTCTATTCTGTCTGGCTATTTTATACTGCTTAGTTGGCTGGGGTTTTTGTTTTAAAAATATTTCAAATGTAGTTGTCTTATATTTTATGTGAAAACTATAATAGCTAAAGCTCCTGACTGACTTAGCCAGGGTTGCCCAGGAATCAGGTTATATGTGATTGTTTCTTAGAAGTACAATCCCAGGGCGCATGAGTGAAGGTGAAAGGGAGTGAGGCAGGAAGGAGAAACAGCCTAAGTTGAGGGTGTGTAAGGCTAGCTGCCACTAATGCAACCGATTATTCCATGGGACGTGCATAGGACTAGCCTCATGGCAATAGCCTCTCAGGAAGCCATGTAAACTTTCCCAGGAGTATATCTCCAGAAGGAGGTCTGAGAAATAATTTGTCTATTGGCTCTTTTCTCCCACTTGTCAAAGTTTTGCCCCACATTTGATTTCCCCACATTTCTGGTTTTTCTCTGTGTAGATACTGAGAAGGTCTTTTACCTTTGCAGCAACAGGAGAGCCATGTGTCAGGAGGGGAGAAGCACACAGTACAGGCACGAGGTGGGACACTTTCAGGGCGCACATGCATGATGTTGGCCAGAGCTCACAGAGCTGGTCATGGAAGCCATGATGGGAATGTAAAAGAGGTGAGGTCAAGTGCATCAAAATTGCTGCTTCAGAGAGGTCTGGTACAGGGTCTAAATCTGGCATGTGCTGTTTCTGCTGATTATTACTCATGGTGGTTTATTGCCTTGGATGCATGATGATCTCTTATTTTAAGCTCTTAGTTGCTTGATTTTAAAGACTCTTTTTTTAAAAAAGATTTTTTAAAATTTATTTATTCATGACAGAGAGAAAGAGAGGCAGAGACAGAAACTTGATTTTAAAGTTTAGGAATACTGTGTAGCCTAAAGCACAGATGCTTTCTTCCAGAAAAAAAACCAAACCATTTATTTGCTTCTTCCAGGAGCCTGAGCATTGCTATCTACCTGGGACCTCTTTGAACTTCTTCCTAAATTTCCAGGTTAGCATGAGTGTCTAAAGGTAAATGATTCCATTATTCAGCTGGCCCAAGGCATGCTGGCCAGTATACAGTACTAATATTGGCATTTACTTCAGAAAAACCTTGCCTACTGTATTTGCTTACAGGTCACACTCATGTTTTTGATCTTTTTTTCCTTTTGAGGAGGTGTGTGGGTGCTTGGAGATTTCTCTTACCTTCTGAGAGCCCAGCAATACACTCAAAAGTATTTTTTATATAGCACATAGTTGGTGTGTAGTGGGAGAGCACTTCTGGGTATCTGACTGTTATACCCTCAGAAGCTAGTTCTGTTCTTTTTTCAAAATTGGAAAGAATGAGAATTATAGTGGCCAAAGAGGAACTCCAAGAGATGGTACAATATAGCTTTGATCCCATTCTAGATATGGATTTAAAGGCGGTGTTTGTGTTCTCATATTTGCTACTAAGAATACACTGGGCCATTTTCCTTGCTTTCCTGGGGAGGGAGACCGAGTTCAGGGTGACCTTGGGGAGAAAAAGACCAAACCCAATTGTCGAAGGATCCTATAAACTGTGACCTAGAGCCTGCTGGGACATTAACCATGCTTGACAACCCTTCCCTGCAGGCTTTGCTCTGGAGCAGGTGTGTTTTCAAGACAGCAGTGACCACAGGTGTGAGTGACACGGGCAGACAAGTGTGAGATCTGAAAAACACAGGCTGCAGTAGCACGACCAGGTGTGTCAGGAGTTCGTCGGGCCACTGAACTCCAGGGGGCTGGCTTCTTCTTGCTAGAAATGGAGTGGAGTGGGCACAGAGGGAGAGCACAGGTCCTGCAGTGATGAAATGAGGAAGCTATTAGACTGAGGAGGAGAAGGGGGACCCTCCCCCACACTCCAAATGCACCACGGGATGCTAAAACTCTTAGAGGAAATTAAAGCATGGCAGTGTGATGGAGAACAAAAATGAAATACAAAGATCTGGATAAGAAATTGATTGTGTGTGAATAATCAAAGAATGCAAAGGAAATAGAATCAAGCAGAAATGCTAAAACTGTAGAGAGACTTGAATATCATCCCGTCCAGTGCTTTCTTTTTTCTTTTTTCTTTTTTCTTTTTCATCTCCATCCAGTACTTTCAACCCAGAACTCCCACAGAATGAGTAACCAGGAAGATACTTCATTTTCAGACCTATTTCTGTTCTCTTATTTACCAAGAAGAAAGCTCTAGGTTGTTGTTATTATGTCTTTAACACCTCTCTGACAGGTGCTATTTTCACTTTTTAACAGAAAGAACATTTGGCAGGCAAAAGTACCCAGCCAGAATTTAATGACTTTGTTTCATTTTCAATGAATATACTTATTTAGTTTTTGGTTACCTTTTAGATTAAGTGATATACCGGTGTTAACCTTGAAAATAAAAGTTATTTTACCAGCAAATATGGGTTTATTTGGGGATGGCAGAGAGTTGCAACATGTGACATGCAAGCTGTGGCAAAACCATAGGCAAACCCAACAAACAAAGGAGAGGAACATTATTTTATGGAGAAGAAGGAGGGAATTGGGAAGGGTTGTTTTGAATGAAAGTATGTTGGAGAAAAGAAAGAGTTCAGGAATAGTAAATTTCTTGTAGAAGATTCAATTGTACATCTTTTCCTGTTGGGGCCTATTACTGATCATTCTTTCCTCTTGACATTCTTTTGTTAGGATCTGTAGTTGACAGTTCTTCCCATAATTGACAGTGAGTGGCCTGGGATTCTTTTAGCATCTGGACTCCCACATTAGTGGTTTCCCTTTATTTGCTTTTACAAGAACTTTAAGTCAAAAAAGGGAGTTGATTTAAGGAAAATTATTAAGTAAAAATAATATGGATGATAATTCTATGTGGCACAGTTATGAAGGTGGTATAAGAATGACCAAGGATTAGGAACATTAATCTGGTTATAATTCTCTGATTTTATGGTTCATGCACAGGAGAAATAAAGCAAGAGGAAATTACCTTTCCCAAAGTCACACATCCCATTAGTATCAGAACAGAGACTACAACTCACATCTCCCAACCCCCAATCTGTAGCCCTGTCTACCAACTGAGGGTGTGTCATTCAACTTCAGCAACAGTGAATTAAAGCAGTACTTGCCCCTCAGGGGGGAGGCAGAGGCAAGAGCCCAAGTGCCCTAAGCTGAGTGCCAATGAAAAAGGGTAGCATGATATTAATTGAAATATTAAGCAATGGCTTCTTGGCTTTTGCTGCTAGTTTGCTTCCTCTCTTGGCCTTCTGCTCTATTTGGTCACACTGGCCATTCCTTCTGTGTGTACTGTCTTAAGAAAGAAGCATGACTTTCTTAGTTTCCAAATGCTGGTGTTCTTAGAAAAAAATGGATAGGCCAAAATTTTAGATGGTTTGAGGAAAAAGATTCTCTCTCCCTCTTCCTAACTCCCAACTAGAAAGGATTCTTTTTGTTTTGGAAATGTTGAAAAATGGAGGAAAAAGGTTACGTGAATACAGAATGATAGGGTCTGGGAAAGGAGTTTCTGGACTCTGACTCCCTAATAGAAGAAACCCTCAAGACCTCAGATTCCAGGTAGGTTTGTGGGAGCTGAGAGCAGAGGGTCCTCACTTCTCTGGCAAAGCTACAGGGAAGCAGCAAAGGCCCAGAGATGAAGTGGCTGCTTGATTTACCTAGAGAGGTAAGGACAAAGAGAGTATCCCAGAAACTCCAGAGCCCCACCATGATGTGGGAATAAAGGGGGGACTTGCCGATGAAGGAGCCTGTGCAGATGGGAATGGGGGGCAGCATGGCAGTGAGCAGCAGGGAGAGATTACAGAGGACCAGAGGAGATGAGGAGGGTTTCAATGGATGGGTTATAGGGGGAAAAAAGTTACATTGCATGGATGATTTGATGGGATTCACATCTGTTTTATTTATCTATTTATTTTTTAATTTTTATTTATTTATGATAGTCACAGAGAGAGAGAGAGAGAGAGAGAGAGAGAGGCAGAGACACAGGCAGAGAGAGAAGCAGGCTCCATGCACCGGGAGCCCGACGTGGGATTCGATCCCGAGTCTCCAGGATCGCTCCCTGGGCCAAAGGCAGGCGCTAAACCGCTGAGCCACCCAGGGATCCCTCACATCTGTTTTAAAAACAGGAGAAGGTATGTGTGTTCTCAGAGTAGAGAGCAATCAGTTGCTAAATCCACGATTTGGGTGGACTCTGAGCGGATAAATAGGATTCCAAAGTGCAGAAAGTTTGGGAAAGAACAGACATGTAATGAACCAGGTTGGGGTTCTGTTTTGTTCTGTTTTTTTGTAAAGCAAAAGAATACCCTTTCTAAGAGAAGTTAAACAAAATGCAGTGGGGGCTCATATCAGGGAGAGATTGCTTTCCACTGGGGGAGAGAAGAGTACTTTCTCAGGGAATGGGACAGGTTGCCTCAACTTGGACAGGTAAGAGAAACTTTCTGACTCTTGGTTTAGCCTCTGTGGACACAGATGCAGTGTATCTGGGAGGTACAGATGAATCTGATTTCTCATGTTCCCTGTCTTCTGTCCCATTCTGTGGTCTGTGCAGAGAGAGGATGACTTTTTTTTTTTTTTTGGACACTGATCTGGGGATAGATTATGAGGTCATGAAGTATTAGGGACTTCAGAGTTCAATAAGCTGGGGCTCAAATCAATGGCTTCTGTGAGTTGTTTTTTTGTTTGTTTGGGTTTTTTTTGGGGGGGGGGATTTGCCTCACCCAGAGAATGGGAACAATAATCCTGCCTCGTATGATTGTTGGGAGAAAAAAATTACATAATAATAAATGTAAATCCTGGGTAATGGTGCTGCAGTAACAATCCCTTTCCTCCTGGTGAGGCGAGGCTTTTTCTCACCTCTGTGGCCCTCACTGTGTCGTCCATCTAGGGCCGTGTACACAGAAGGGGCAATGAAGAACTCTTGCTTTGAGCTCTTACAATTTGAAGAATGTGTCCCTCAAACACTGGCAAGGAAAATCAGCATCGGGCTGTGAGTTGGCTGTTAGAACAGATCAGAGAAAGTTTTCTATGAAGCAGTGCAGTTTTTCTTTCTTTGGCTGTCAGTCAGCACAAAGGTAATCCCAGGAATCAAGGCACTGAAAAGTGAATTTCTGGCTGAACTGATCACAGCAGCCCTGACATCATACAGATGCTGTTTTCCATAATCGATGCCAGAGCTTAGTGTATTCACCTTATGTTCCCTCATGAAATCCCAAACACGGTACCTGACTGTAACATTCCCCCTAATTGATGCATGTTTGCTTTGGGAATTGCATCCTGTTTGATTAATTTGGGGTTTGATTTCCCCCCTCCCGGTGCTAAGATTTTCATGGACTGAGCTGTTCTTTTGATGCTTTGCATGGGGTGGAAGAAGATGGATCTATGAGTGCGGAGCTGGGTCCTAACGCTAGCCTTCTGACTTGGGGGAAACTTTTCTGTTGGAAGAAACCCAGAGGTGACTGATGGGGTGCCTGCGGTGGAACATTTTCACTTAGGGTTGGGAAGGGAAAGAGGGTTAACGTGGAGCATCAGGCAGTGGGTTAGACAATGTATGTCCAGGATTAATAGCCGCTGTGTGTTCTGTTTGTAAAATGAGGAAATCCAGGCTCAGGGAAATAAACACAAACTCTGCAGAGAGTGGAGCTTTCGTTCGAGTTTCATGTTCCATTCTCTGTACCACACTTTGCAAAAAAAAAAAAAATTAGACAAGAATAATTTTGTTAAAACTTAGAGTTTTTTTGAAAAGTAATTTGCCACTCTTGACTCTTTGATCTATTTTCTTGCTGTCTTTTTTTTTCCATTTGTCTATTTTTGAATACAGTTTTATACTTGTACAGTCTGAAACATTATACTGCAAGTCCTTAAATATTGTCTTAGAAAGAGCTTTGCTAGATCTCTCAGAATTAAATGTTTTGCCTTGGTTTATTGAATGCAAAGCAATTAGTTAAGGAAACTCTGTTTCTGGAAACTCTGCCTCTGGAGTCCTAGCAGACCCTGGAGAGTATTGCTAAGTCTGACTGCAAAATAGAGAATAATGCCCCGACAGTGGGACAATGTGGTCATATGTCTGTACGTCAAGGATTCCCAAACACTGGCTCTTTTTTTAGAGGCCTCTTCCCTTTGTTTTTTCAGTCACTTATCTCATGCTGCTCTTTTATTTCATGTTTGTGTCTCAGCTAGAATGTTCCATTGCTCAGCAGGTGCCCCCCTTTACCTGCAGGGTAGCAGAAACTCTGTAACTCTGGACAAACTAGTTTTGCCTTGGTTTCCCCAGTTATAAACAAAGGGGATGATAACACTTCTCTTAGGAGACTGGCAGGAGGAGTCAGTAAGATAATACAGGTGTTGTGCCTCCGAGGATGTCCACATGCGCTACTGAGAGAACAGTCGGATTCACTCCTGGTTTCTAGCAGTTCAGGGACTCCCAGGTACAAAGATCCCCATAGATTCAGCAGATAAAGAGATAATGGGTATCTTCTCCCAACCAACAGCTGTTTTTGTGTTGAAGGTGGGGTGACAGAGGGCTAGAGTGAAGCCTGAGAAAGTGGGTGGAGGGACCAGCCCCTCCAGATCCAGCACCAACAGTACCCGGGAATGGCTCAGAGCAAGACAGGCCAGGACTGGCAAAGCCGAGGTCAGGAAGCCAGGGTGAGACCTTTTAGCTCCCACTGCCATGTGAGGGCCTTAGCAGCCAGTGCAGGAGATGGGGCCATGAGTGGGAAACAGAGAAGGGCCATGGTGAGACAGCACACACAAAGGACTGGTCCTGAGGACTGGCAGGGAATTGCATGATGCCTGTATTGCTCCAGGAACTGCCCAGACCACCTCTGGCAGGGGAGGGAGCCTTGAGCATTTAACTGGCAGGGTCTGGGCCTTGTCTGACTTTGGCATTTGCTGTTGAAGACTCATACTTCAGAAAGGGCCATGTTGGTGCTTGGGCGCCCCAGCTAGCCAGTTCTCATAGAGCTGTGAGGCCTCCCTGGTTGTGGTCAGACTGCTTATTGGGTAAGAAAGAAACTCATCTAACTTGGTCAAGAGCTTAGGAAAAGGAGAAACTACTCTTTTTACTGGGATGTTCATGCTAATGCTTTGGTCAGGAATAAGTGGTTGTGAGCTTGAAGATAATCCTCCTATAAACCTAAAGATAAGCAGAAGCCCCTGGAAACCGAGTGTCAAGAGCTCTGCAACTCCACCCTGAATAAGGACTGAAACTTAAGGGGAGAGGGAGGAACAGAGTAGGAAGGACCACTGACCCTGCCCACAGGGTGCTCACACTGTGATTTGTGAGGGCAGCCACACATCCTGATTGCCTAGAATAGACCCAATTTATACTGCTTATTCCTACAGACTTATTAATAGTGACCTATGTCACTCAAAGTTTTTTCAACTTGAAAAATAAATTAATGGTCACTCTGCTAATATTGGTAAGAAGGTGTTACAAATAAATATTCTGCAGGAGGATAACACAAAATGCTCCAAGAGCTTAGATAAAGAGTAATGCTTCTGTGTAGAGAACCTCAGGATGCTTGAAAGATGACTTGCTGCATCTTAGTGAGGAATTGGGGCCAGTGGTCAGGGTTTGTGCAGCATTTAACCAAACCAAGGACTTGACCTTGATATGAGTTCATGCCCTTGATGCCCAATGCCACTGGTGACGGATCCTTATGGTGAAGTTCTGCCCCATGAGACCTCTGACTTCCTGTACCTTGGTGCCTGACCAATTCCATTGGCTGGTACAGCAGACTGGCATGTGTTGTCCTCCAGGCACTCAGTTTAATGCACCATCCTATCTGTCTTAAGTTAACCAGAACATTGGAGCATGGGATGGGGGTGAGGATGGTGATGAGAGATGGGGGATGGGATGTGTGTACAGCCATCATTCTGCTGAGCTGGGCCATCAAATCTGCTCACAGCTCATGTGATTTGGGCCATTTGTTTGTCTGGACATGGAATATAGTCAGGGCTCTCATTTATTAAGATAAGAGGAGAAAGCAAAGTAAGCATTGTTTCACTTAATGCAAATCGAAAGTGCCCAGGGGGAAAGTAAATATATTCTATGGAATGAGAAAAGTCATGTCATGTTCTCTGAAAGAAGGAGGGGAAAGAGGGGAAGTAATAAGTCACATCTTTGTGAGGCAGGTCTGAAGAAGCATAGAGGGATAATGGATAATGGAAGAACTCAACCTGTTGTTGGTTTCCCTAATGTCTTTTTATTCAGTCAGTTGATCTATCAGCCAGTCCATCAGTGAGCACATACTGACGATCTACTGTGGGTCAGCTCTTGAAATGGGTAGAGAAGTTATCTGAGCCACAGTCCTTCTCATCAATGGGCTCGTTCTCTAGCTGGGAAGATGAGTAGAGTATGCCTGCCCTGTCTTCCCCAGCCACTATTAGCCAGAGGCTCAGGCATGCTCAGTTTCTAATCCAGCTCCCACTGGGCAGGTGGTATGAGTAAAGGCTCAGCCCCTCCATACAAGGAAAATAATTGGTTGTGCTGCCAACAACTTGAGATCCAGTGTCTTTGGGGCTTACCCCAGACCCCAATTCCCTTTTATTTTAATTTTTATTTATTTATGATAGTGAGAGAGAGAGAGAGAGAGAGAGAGAGAGAGGCAGAGACACAGGCAGAGGGAGAAGCAGGCTCCATGCACCGGGAGCCCGATGTGGGATTCGATCCCCGGTCTCCAGGATCGCGCCCTGGGCCAAAGGCAGGCGCCAAACCGCTGCGCCACCCAGGGATCCCCCAATTCCCTTTAATTAAAGACTACTTCTAGCCCCTCCTCCAAGTCCAGCTTAGCCTCAGCTTCCATTTCAGCCTGACCATGTCTGGAGAGGCAGTGTGACTCACAGAACACTATGTGGGCTCACTTTCTCTTGAATTTGTTCACTATTTTATAATCCATTCTCTAGCAAGAATGATCTCCCTTCTGTGCATGGGTATCTATTTCACTTGTGTCCTCTTCTCCATCCTGAACTTTTACAGATAGATTTTTTTTCACACTCTTTCTGTGAACTAGAGGAGTCAGAAATGTTGATTAAAATTTGATATTATCCTTGCTTTTCTGTAGAGTAATATGATTGCCTGCCATACCTAATTTGTTAAGTTCTGCAACTTTCTTGATTAACATTTCAGGTTTATATCATGATGACATCATGTTCTCAATGATTAAAGAAAATTCATTTTGGTGATTTTAGGGAAGATTTCACTTAAATCTACAAATATATTGCACTTTTTTTTCAATAAGTTAGGAATTGGGCGACTGGATAGGCTGCAATATGACTGGAATGATTTTGGCCCCACTGAGATATTTGGGCCACAAATCCCAGATCCTGGTCCCTCATTCTAACTGCAGACTGCAAGTGGAAGTTTGAACATTGCCTTTGTAGTAACCATAACTTCTGAATTCCAAATCAGGAGGACATGGAATCTGAAAGAAAAGACATTGTTTTTCCTGTTTTTATGGTTATTTTTATTTAAAATAAAAATTATATTTCATTAAACATATATTTATTTACCAAAAGTAATTCATTGTTATATGAAATCAAAGCGCTCCTGGAAAATTCTTTTTTTCAGGATCACCCCTGAGAGATGCATGTTTCACTACTCTCTTGCTTTGCACACTTAGTATTCCCTCCCTGGCCTGATAGTGATGGAGTTCCTTAGGGATTTTTTCTTTTTTCTTTGTTTTTTAAAAGATTGATTGATTTGAGGGAGAGAGAACACGAGCAGAAGTAGGTGTAGAGGCAGAGAGAGAGAATCTATAAGCAGACTCCCCACCGAGCACAGAGCCGATATGGGGCTTGATGTGGGGGCTTGACGTGGGGCTTGATCTCATGACACTGAGAACATGAACTGAGCTGAATCCAAGAGTCAACCACTCAACCAACTGAACCACCCAGGTGCCCCTCTTAGGCCTTTTTCTAAGGTTTTTGTCTATCCTCAGTTCTGCTCTTGGACTAAGCAATCTTATTTACACATGTGGCTGCAATTATTATCTATTTACTGATGTGAGAGCCACTTGTCTTTTTAAAAAATAATTTATGATTGTCCTACATCCTAACACGTTCCTATTGGAGGGAGAATTGCATAGTCTAAGTCTCGATAGGGTGGGACGTTACACTTCTATCATAGAAGCTGATGGAAGCAGGCCACTGTGCAACTCCAAGGAGTTCTCATTCCTTCTGTAAAATCATTGAATAGTCATGCACTGCATAATTCTAGTGAGCACTAGTTACACTGTGGTCTATGAACAGCTGAGTTCTGTAAAACTCCAGGACATGCCATTTGTTAAAGACTGAATGTGTCCCTCCCAAATTCGTATGTTGAAGTCTAATCTCCATTGTTATGATACTTGGATGTTGAGCCTTTTGGGGGTGATTAGGTCATGACAATGGAGCCTTCACGAATGGGAGTAGGGCCCTTATAAAGAGACCCCAGACTGCTGTCTTCTACCATATATAAATATGACTAGAATATAGTCATCTATGAACCAGGAAGTGGGCCCTAAATAGGCACCAAATCTGCAGGTACCTTGATCTTGAACTTCTCAGACTCCAGAATGGTGAGAAGAAAAGTTCTGTTGTTTATAAGTCAACTAAAGTATTTTTGTTACAGCCACTCAGACAAACAAATACTGTCAACATAAAACATGAATGTGTACTCTAGATTTGAGCAATTCTATAGTCTGATCAGATACTCCACCCAGCTGCTTCCTGGCAACTAGAGTATGAATGTGTGCCTTAAACTTGGCTAATAGTGTGCTCTCACCTGATACTTCAAATCTCAGCAAAGTTATGCAAAGATGCAAAGCAGTGGAGTATGCAGTGGTGGTATTGCACAGCCACCACACCCAGGATCTAGCAGCAGCAACAGAGTCTAGTGGCAGTATTGTCTAACAAGAGTGATGACTGACAGATATGCCAGTGGTGGTATCTTGACAAGCCTAATGCTGAAGCAGCTTGGCTGTGGTTTCTGCAGCTGATCTTCTTTATGTTCTGCCCATGGAGCAAGACCAGTTTTATAGCCTTTCTGTTGGTTCTGTGGCCTCCTCAGTGAATTGCTTTATAGTTTAAATTATATAGAAGTGGTTTGCAGTTGAGAACCTTGTTTTATAAATTGGTAACAGAAAGAGGCATATGTGGGTGTATTTGTGTTCTATTGATGCATGACAAATTCCTACAAACTTAGCAGCTTGAAATAACACATATTTATTATCTCACAGTTTCTCTAGGTTAAAAATCTGAGCAAAGTTAATCTGGTTCCTAGCTTCAGGGTCTCATTGGGCTGTAATCCATGTGTTGGCCAGGACTGAGGTCTCATCAGAGGCTCAACTGGAGAAGAATCTGCTTTCAAACTCCTATTCAGGTTGTTGACAGAATTGATTTCTTTGCAGATGTGGAATTCATGGAAGATTACTTCTTCAAGACCAGTGAGAGAGGTGGGGATAGGAGGGGAAGGGGAGATTTGGAGTAGGGATGGAAGAGATGTTGGGGGGGGGGGGTTTGCGGAGAGGAAGAGGAGATAAAGTGAGTTAGTTCCAAGTCATATGCATGCAAATGTATATATGTGTATTATATATAGTAGACTTAACAGTATAATCATGAAGTGACAGTCTATCATCTTTGCTATATAAAGTAGGCTTATGAGAGTGGCATCTCATCATCTTTGCCATGGTCTGTTGATTAGATGCAAGTCACAACTCTTGCCCACCCTCAAGGTTACACAAAGATGTGAACCCCAAGGTGGTCATTGGGACATCACTTTAGGATCTATAATGGTAGGGAAGTTGCTTTTGGCCTCCAGGCTTGTCTGGGATTGAAGGCATTGAAAATTCTGTTAGTATTCAAGGATGGAAAACCTGGAGGCCCACCTCCCATGGAGAAAAAGCAATTATCACCTGTAGTCATTTACAATGACCTGACCACTGAAGGCAAGGCTTTGAAGACCATCTTGCCATTGTTAAACAATGGTACCAAGGACATTTCATGATTTTGGAATGGAATGACCACTTCTGAAAGCATTGTATTGCTTAATGAAAGAGAATAACATATTAAATTCTAAATCTTTGGTTTATATCTTTTATTGTTTTTTAAAGCATGCTTATACAGCGCTCTCAGATTTACCTGGGAACTTATGATTGTGCTTTAAAAAAGTTATCTTGAAGAGTCACAGGGCAGAAAACCATAATTCAAGATGGCTCTGTGAGCTGAATATGGATCAGTTAGGTTACGGTTAAGGGACTGATAAGTGCAGGCTGATGCTCTGAGAGTTAGAGGGGGTTATGGGATGATTCAGAAAACTTGGAATTGACCTTACTATCTATTAGCTATTGTCCTCCCCTGGCCCATCAAGCATCCTTTCCTTCTTGTCGTAGGAGGCTATTTCTGCTCTACCTTGAGATTTTGAAAGAGGAAAGCTGTCCTTCTGTGCCAGCACTCTTTATTGTAGGCCATGTAACTAAAGTTAGATCTTAACATAGCTCCAGGGATAAGTTACAAATCAAACCTGGGAGGAAATTTACTGCTTTCTTCTGGTCCCCAACACACACACACACACACACACACACACACACACTAGCATCCAAGCTATCTTCTCATAAAAAATCCAGAGTCTTATTTTTCTCACTTCCTCTGACTTATTAAGATTTTTAAAAATAACTGCTCAATAGTGGTAAAAGTGTAAATGAACAGGCTTCCCCATATACAGGGAAAGGGTGTTTAAATTTGCATAAACCTTCTGGATAATTTGGTAAAATGCATCAAACAATTTTAAAATGTTTATACTCTTTGAATTAGTAATTCCATTTCTAAAAATAAATCCTAAGGACATAATAATGCAAATGTGTAGAGATTTAGCTACAATAATGTTCATCATACTATTAAAATAGCAGAAAATTGGATAAACCTAAATTTCCAACAGATAGACATTAGTTGAATAAATTTTGGTGTATCTTTGCAATTGAAATTCTTTACAGCTATTAAAACATTATAATATGGAGAATATTTATTGAGACAGAAAGGCTATTATATTTTTAAGATAATTCAACAGGTTATAAATAGCATGCACAGTATGATTTCTTATATATGAGTGTGTGTGCATGCATGTGTGTGCATGTGAGAGAGAGTGGGAGAGAAAGCTTGAACATTTTCACTCCAAAATGTTCATAGTAGTTATTTTCAAAAGAGGAATTATGAGGAATTTTTATTTTCTGCGTATTTTCCTTATGTTTATTTCTAAATATTCCCGGGGAATTTGAACCACTTTTGCGTAAGAAATAAAAATCATAGCTACCCAAATTCTCATTCTATCAGATGGATGATCAACTTGTTCTTCTTCTAATATTGTGTATGGGGGCGAGGAAGGCCTCTCTGACAGTCATTTCATCCAAGATGCTTACTTCACAAAGGAGGAAAAATAGAGGTGCACAGAGGGACTTTTAGAACATATGGAGAAAAGCATTCGAGAAGCTCTGTGATCTAACAGTTTCCTTCTCTCAGAGATGTCTTCTGAAATACAAGAGGTCAGATAGAGATAATTTCAGCTTGTGGTTTTCAAAGTATGCTTTTAGAACTTGAGGTGTCAGGGGAGTTGCCTCAGGAACTGTGTAGGTAGGTGAGGGGGTGGGGAAGTGGAGCCTGGCCCACTTTGATTTCCTAAGGTGAGTTCCTTCAAAAGCAATTCCATTTTGTATTAGTCAGTTTTCTCCAGAGAAACAAATTCAGTAGGATCATATATATATATATACACACACACACACACACACACATACAGACTTATAAGAGATACTTATTATAAGGCATTAACTTACATTATGGAGGCTGAGGAGTCCAAACCCAAGAGAACTGATGGTATGGTCCTAGTATGAGTCTGAAATCCCAAGAAGCAGGACAGCTGATAACATTACATTTCAGTGCATGTCTGAAGGCTTAAGTACCAGCAGAACCAATGGTATAAGTTCTAGTCTGTGTCTAAGGCCAAAGGCAGAAGACCAATGTTCCAAAGCCAGTTGTGCAGAGAGATAGAATTCTTTCTTTCTTAGCCTTTTATTGTATTTAGGCCTTCAACAGATTGGACGAGGCCCACCCACACTGGGGAAGAACATTTTACTCAGTCTGTCATTCCAATGTGTTTTTTTTTTCTTTTTGTATATTTTTTTATTGGAGTTCGATGTGCCAACATAGAGCATAACACCCAGTGCTTATCCTGTCTAGTGCCCCCCTCAGTGCCCGTCACCCAGTCACTCCCACCCCCCGCCCACCTCCCCTTCCACTACCCCTTGTTCGTGTCCCAGAGTTAGGTGTCTCTCATGTTCTGTCTCCCTCTCTGATACTTCCCACTCATTTTGTCTCCTTTCCCCTTTAATCCCTTTCACTATTTTTTATATTCCCCGAATGTGTCATTCCAATGTTAATCTCATCCAAAATCGCCCTCACAGACACATCCAGAAACAACAACATTTAACCAAATATCTGAGCACCCTGTGGCCCAGTGAAGTTGACAGATAGAATTAACCATAAGGTATATTTAGCGTTTTATTGTTTTAATTGTAGAAGAGCACAGTGTTCTTTTGCTTCCATTAGTTAGCATGATCTGCAATTTGTAGCAGATAGGGTGCTTTAAATTGATAGTCCTAGTAAATGTAAATAAAATGTCTTATAAAATGGGAATTTATTTGCTTTCATAATTATGAAGCCAACATGTGGGACTGTCTTGAGGCATTATTCAATCTGGCCTTCAGAGTCTGATATACTCTGAAATTTTTTCTTCTTCATTTATGGACTTTCTTAGCCTGGCTTTGCTTATGATCTTTTTTTTTTTTTTTTACTTATATAGAAGGAAAATAATGAAATAAATGCATTGCTCCACTATCTACCCTCCCTTACCCCCTGTGCCAACAACCAAACAAATTCTTGATATACACTCTGAATAGAGCCAATCACTGTAGCCACTGGAATGTCATTAACCATTTGGTTTGGGCATCATTTTGAAAAAGGGTAAGGATTTCTTTGATTGGCCTAGATCAGCAGACCTTTGTCCAAGGCCAAATTTATCCTGCTGCCTGTTTTTGGAAATAAAGTTTTATTGGGACATAGCCAGACCCTTTTGTTTACTTATTGCCTAAGGCCATGTTCATGATACAGCAGCAGAGTTGAGTAGTTACAACCATCTGGCTCACAAAGCCTAAAAATATTTACTATCTGGCACTTCACAGAAAAGTCTGCTGATCCCTGGCTTAGATTAATCAGGCCCTACTCCTGGAGCTGGGGTAGAGTCAATCCTAACCTTAAAGCGGCTGTAGAGCAGGGAGAGAGGATATAGTGGGGAAAAAAAACCCTGTCGTCCATACTGTACAACCCATTAGACCTATTCCTTTTCTGATGTTCGTGTTGACAGACAATCTTCCAGGGCTGCCTTGTGCTGCCATAGCAGGCTGCGTTCCAGAAATCTCTCACTCTGCAGTCCTAGTTGGGGTTCAGTTTATCCCTTATCAAGTTCCACACGTACTCCATCTCCATCCCATCCCTTCCCAGTTCTGCCCTTTTCTTCTCTGGGTCTTCCGTTATTTTAGGCTGCTCTGCCCAAGTGCCAGGAGGTGCTTGGCTGAAAGAAGGCAAACGTGGCTGGAGTCACCCAGACTTCCCTCCCCACAGGATGGCTCTATGCACCTAAAACTACCCCAAATATCTAGTCAAGCACCGCCAAGTTTGCCACCACTTTGTTGCCAGTGCCTTCACACATTCACATGCTCTTTTTTTTTCTCCTCAAACACTGACCCTGCTCTCTGATGGTGGTGACAAAAATGACTAAAGTCTCTTATTTAGTACTCTAAGCATGCATATATGCACGATATGTGTTATGATCTTCACAGATCTCTAAATGGTCACAGACACCCATATTAAGAATGATGAAGTTTTTGAAACTTAGCAAGAGTTAATAATTTCCTGATAGTCACCATTTAATAAGTGACAGAACAGGGATTTGAAACCAGGTCTGACTGAATGCACAGTGCTGAGTACTTACCCGCTATACTATCCTGCTGCTTCTTATTCCCGTCCACAAGAGCGACAGCCTGCAAGATACGCATGTGGATCCCATGTAGCTCCTTCCCATTTCTGTCTCTCGAGGAACCTAGGAAACTAAACTCACAGCCTTTTTCTGTTGAGTTCTAACATTGTCTTCTCACCAGGATTCAAGGATATTCAGGCAAGTAGGTAAATCTCCTTGAACTAGGACTAGACTATATGCCCTTGGAGACCTTGATTTATAGACAACCACAGGAGGAAGAAACAGTTGACTGGAGGTAGACTTAGGGTAATTAAACATGTCCCCAGTGTCTATCCTCATGTATATACCAAGATTCCTATCTTCTAGCAGGAGAGAAGCCCTAGCCCGGGGGGTCCTGGGTAGGGTTCCAACATTCAACCCACAGGCAGTTGGCTGAGGCAAGTCAGGTTTTCCCTAGAAACAACAGCTGATTTGGATAATATCTATATATCTGTATCTATGTAGAATACATAGGTAGGTGTAGGATAGTGTAATGATTTAGAGCAGGGGTGCCAAGTTTAGATCCATATTTGAGTCTCATTTCTGTTATTCTCTGGCTGTGTAAACTGGCAAGATACCTCAGTGCCCTAGGTCTTAGTTTCCTCATCTATTAGGAAGACTGCGTGAGGTGAACCAGTCTTTCCCTTAGTACTGGGTACAAACTAAGTGCTTATTAAATGCTAGCCGCAATTAGAAGCCAAGTGTCCTCATCTGTTACCAAGGGCCCTTTCCAGCCTCTGGAAACTGTCTTTGGTTGAGGTTGTCCACACCTCTCATTTTCCATCCCCGACTCACCATGGGGCACAGCCTTATACCGCCCCTCAGTGTCTCCTCGAATTTTCTGGCCCTGCCTCTGAGCTCAGTCTGGGATTCTGATGACACCAATTGCCCAGCATGGCTTCCATTAACTGCCAGCGTTTGCCCTCTCCTCCTTCAGAAGGATCCTGTGCCCTGGGAAATGAATGTCAAAACACCAGACTTGTTGCAAAGGGCTTTTTTTCCCTTCACTTAAGAGCCCTCAGAGGTCAAAAGAAAATAGATTTAAATGTTTCCCAGTCAAGTGCAGGCCTCACAGGGCTCTACAATGGACCCATGGTGGGAGCTTTTTACACCTTCCCTAGCTTCTACCAGCCGGCTGATCTAATATTGACTTCCCTGGGGTCTGCCTGAAGTCATTGTAGTCAAGAATAGCAGAGTGCATCTTCCATTAGTTGTGATTAGTGGTTAAAACCTACTTTTTTTTTTTTCCTTAGAAGGTGAAGGAAAAAGGAGTTTCTCCTTGGAGAAGAAAATTGAGTGGAACATTTGTATCTTTCTTCCCCTGCGTTTGCAAGATGTGATTCATGAAGTCAGCTCTCAATAAAACCCATAACTAAATGGACAAATATCTAAAGATAAGTTCAAAGGAGGGGTACAGAGAAGTAAAGGATTTAGCTATAAATCATTCATAGGATTTTTCACACGAGCAGAATAGAAACAAGGCTGTCACTTTCTCAGCATCACAAGCCACCAGGGCCACGAGCAAAGCCCCTCACCCCTGGTGTTACAGATGGGTAGACTGAGGCTCAGAGAGGTAGAGCCCCCAGGGTTTGTTTTTTTTGTTTGTTTGTTTGTTTGTTTTGTTTTGTTTTGTTTTTGGCTTTCTCCGCTCCCAGGCTCAGAGTCTCAGCACTGCACTAAACTGGCTTCATCACCCTGGAGGCGTCAACCTGACATGCGCCACTAACATTTTGTAAAGCTGTTTCCCTCTCTGTAAATGTGTTAGAGCATTGATCTCCCTGCATTTTTGAGAGGATTACTGAAAACAAATGGAAACGTGCCAGGAAGGATCTGACACCAGCATTTCACAGGTGGACGGCAGAGACGTGTTGAATCTAGACAAAGAGCGCTCTTCTTTTATGCTGGTGGCCAGGGGGATTATCTGGTATCTTGGATTCCTTATGGTAACCTCTCTCCTCTGTGAAACGCATCTTGGTTTTTCTTATTGGATTTGGAGAATTCACAGGTGCTCAGAACATTTATTGATTGTTTGAATCCACTGATTATTGCCCATTTCTCACAGGGCTCGCAGCTGACCCGAGAGGTGTGATGGCTTGTATACTACTGCACGGTCACATGCAGCCCTTACTGCCAGAACCAAAGGAGGTAAAAGACATCTTCTGACACGTGGGTTTTCTACAGTCCTGGTTTCCTCACTACAACCTTGGAAGGTGAGTAGGGCAGATATCTTTCTTGCTCTTCTTGTCCAGGGATGAAACTTGAGATTTAGAAATTTTATTACTTGTTCTTGGTCACACAGTAGTTAAAATGGAGGAGTCTGGGGCCAAAATGTGAGTTCCTGCATCTCTGTCCAGGGGCGCTGCCACCACAGATAGATCAGGAAACAGAAACTTGTATGAAGCCACCCCGGTTGGTGATCTGTAGCCCTACTCTGAGTGTCACTGCCATGCCAGTGGACAAATCAAGTGAGATATAAACTGTCAAATGTATTTTTCAGTGTGTTTGTGTGACTGTCCAGTATATTTGTAAATAGGGAGGTTAAGTTAGGTCAATGGAACCTAACACGGAAATGGGATTTTATAGTTTCAAAAATGCTTTTAGATGCATTGTCTCACCTGATCTTAGAAATAGGCCCGAGGGCGAATTTACTGGTATCATGACTCCAATTTACTCTTGCAGAAAAAGTGAGATTCAGAGTGGTGAAATGACTTGTCCAAGAGCACATGAACAAGAACACGTGGATACTATTCTGTTGATTCATAGTCTTTAAACTGCATCCAGCAGTGTACGTGTACCTTATTTTAGCAATAACCACCAAAACAGTTTATTTCATTCTTACCGTGAGCCACACCCTGTGCTGGGTGGAGTATGATGAAAGCATTAGTTAAAGAAGCCAATACACTAAATATGAAAACGGGGTTGTTTAAACAAATAATGCATAACTATTGTTATCAAATGAGATAAATACTAATTCTCCTCTTTCATTTTCTGGGTCTTATGTCTTCTTATTCTTTAGTATTATCTATTGGCTCTTCAGTGGCTTCCTTTTGGTATGTGCCTAAAGCTACTGACACTTGGTGCCAAAAAAAGAGCATCTGCTCTGAAAACTTCAGGTTCAGCTTCCCCTACCTCTGCCTCTAACCCTCCTACTTCCCTGAGATTCCTCTGGTAGCTGGTTAGCTGTGCTATTGCTGTCCATTCCCTTCGTAATGATGGCCTGGCTTTGATTTTATTATCTCCTACAGATGCTGACTCCTGATTGCCTCTCTTGACTCTATACTAGTGGCCCAACCTCTCCAGATCTTAGTTTTCCTCATCTCTGTTTGGGGGTAATAACACCTACCTCATAGAATTCTAAGGAGGATTAAATAGGTTGACACATGTAAAGTGCTTAAAATAAGTGCTAAGGAAATGCTAGCTGTTTATATTTCTTTTTTTAAGATCGTATTTATTTATTTATGAGAGAGAGAGAGAGAGAGAGAGAGAGAGAGAACCTGCATGAGCAGGGAGCCCTACACAGGGCTTGATCCCAGGATCCTGAGATCATGACCTGAGCTGAAGGCAGATGCTTAACCTACTGGGCCACCCAGGCACCCTACCATTCATATTTCTATGATAACTTTCACAAAAATGACATTTCTCTTTCATGTCTTCCTGGGCTCTTAGACCCAGGTTGGGTGCAGCACTCATCCTGCTTATCTGGGAGGGAATCCTCATGGGATCTATGAGTACCATGATTGGTAGTACACTTTCCAGAATGGGCTTATGTATTATAGAATTGCTCGCATACTGATTAAGTGCCACCTCTTAACCTCTTGTTTTCAAAGTCCACTAGAACCAGCCCTGGGTACTTATGCTCATATCTCCTAGACCCTCACCTTCCCTTTCCACATTAGAGAGGTTTCTCAGGGACCTATTTGCTCAGGGCTTTTGCTTCTGGATCTCTTGGGCACAGCCAGCTCCTTGTAAACATTATAGGACATTCCCCACCTCTGTAAGGCTGCTGGGGAGAAGGGGGCAGGGTGGTGAGGAGTGGACAGCTCTGCTTCCTTATATGGATTGCTTTTTGTTACACACCCGAGTTTATAAGGAAATGCAATTGAAGCTGCCATTATGTTTAAAAAAATCAAGACACTCAGTTATGAAACATAGAACATATAATTAACTTTATTGAGCAGAACAAAGCATTTTATAAAAACTCACTCAGACTGAATTAATATAAGGATACTTAGCATAATGTGTATAGTTTAAATTACCGCCTACTAATCATCAAGCAGTTGAGTGGTAAAGTTGTTAGACTTTCAATTTGCAAACAAGTAGAAGAAGGAAGGGCCTATTTTTACTTTCCGATGATTAGATAGAGCATACATTTGCCCAACTGTGGTGTGGGTTCACATAAAAAAGATCGGGTTCAGCTCTGAGTCTTGACATGTCAGCCTGATGACATTGTTCTGCGTGTCCTGGTTCATGGCTACTTGTGCTATTAGTCAGTCTGGCTTCCTATCCCATTCAGCACTACCTCCACATATTGAAAATTGCCTCAACCCCACTAGGATCAAAGCTCCCCTCCCCCCCACATCCTGAGATCAATTCTGATCCCAAATGAGAGAGATTTAGAGAACCATAATTTAATCACTCTGGCTAAGTGCATCGATTCAGCTTCAAGTTACTCTCTCTACCTACTCATGTATCTCTTTATCCTGCAAGTCCACCCTCATGGATTTCCATGGATTTCTGATTCCGGGTGCACCGCTGTAAGATTTTTCCTACTTCATCCCCACTCTGCCTTCTTCATATGGAAAAGTTTCCAGATCCCTGTTCTCTTCAGAAAGACACACAAGAGGGGAAGGTGTTAAATTTTATCCTGTCCTATTGGAGAGACAGTGAGAAAGATTTGGAATCAAGTGGGTAGAGTCTCAGCTTCAGCACTCACCAAGTGAACTTGAATACGTATATCAGAATAAGTGAGTCAGTTAAGAATCTTGGCCATAAGGGCCAGAAAATAGTACTCATACTGGCTTTAAAAACAGAGGAATTTTCTTATCATATAACTGAAAAGACAAAATGTAGATCTTGCTTAGCTTTAGCTGGGTCCATATCATGTCACTGGGATTTTACTTCTCTGCATCTGTCCTCTCTGCCATATGCTGCAATGCCTCCATTCTCAGGTAAGCTTGTCTCTTGTGGATGGATGACATTGCTCCTGGCCTTATGTCCTCTCAGTGTAAGGGTCTCTTTGGATAATTTGTTTTTGTGTACCCGTCTATGAACCATGACCAGACATTCACCGTGCACTGATGGACTTAGGCCAATCAGGATCACCTCTGGACCTCAGTGTCCTAGTCTATAAAATAGACATTGGATTGTAACATATGTAAAACTAGAGTTCAGGGATCTAGTGATTCTGCCCCTTTGGGGACTACTGGGGGAGAGGGATGTATTCCTGGCTTTTAGGAAAAGAGTGGCCAAGGCTTCCTTTTCTTCACACTGTTTCAGTCATCAAATCTTATTTCATTTGTTTTGATGTTGAAATTTTTAGTGACTGTATCAGTTAGCTTTTGCTGCATAACAAAATATGCCAAAGCACAGTGACTTAAAACAGTAACAGTTTGTTTAGTTTATGATTTTAAGGGTCAGCAATTTGAGCTGGGCTGGCCCTTTCGCTTGTCTCAGCAAGTGTAACTCATGAAATTGAGGGCAACTGGCTGGTCAGTTCATGTTAGCCTTCACTGGGGTGGCAGGGGTGATTGAGTTCTCTCTACGGGGTCTATTTTCCTCAAGATTAGCCTGGGATTAATGATCTTAGCATGGTGATCTTAGGGTTCCAAAAAGCAAAAAACAAGACAAGATGCAATGAGCAAGTGCTTTTCAATTGTCTGTGTCATATTTGTGTATCCTATTGGTCAAGTAAGTAACAGGATCAAATTGAGATTTAAGGAGTGGAAACACAAACTCTATCCCTTGGTAAGAAAAGCTGTAAAGGCATGATACAAAAGGCATACAAACTGGGATTGACTGGAGGAAATTTTGGCCATTTTTTTGCAATCTACCAAGCTAAACTTGAACATTTGAAGATAGGGTGCCATATTTTTAAAAGTTTGAGAACTCTGACTAGAGAGTATCGAAGAGCTTTTCTGATCTGTCTAAATTTGATTATTCTCATAATTCTGGACATTGCTAGTCCATTTTCCCCAACCTCCCTTTCTGCCTTTCCCAGAATATCTGTCACAGGGAGGGGACCCAAAAAATCAAGGCCAATTAGCCTGGTCCAGGCTTGTGACCTAGTTCAGTACAAGCCTCCAATTCATGCATACAGTGGGAAACTTGTTAATTTATAGCTTGCCCCACTTTAAAAGTTCCAATCTTAACTTGAGCCAGATTTTATGTTTTTTTTAAACTGAAGTCTTTGATGTATAGGCAAGAACTTCGCATCTTAAATAAATAACAGGTCAAATTCATATTTAGAGACATGAACCAGGAGCAGCACAGTTTTCATTACTAAGACCTACTTTATGCTGGTTTCTAAATTAGAAGCCCTTCCAGGGAGCCTGCAGCTTCCTCTTTTGCATGACTTAGACTCTACATGAGTGTCCTCAGTGTACCTGTTCCTCTGTTAACCTGGCAATCATCTTAGCCACACTGAACTGCTTAGAGTTCAGTAACTGCCCCCACGCTCTTCCTTGTCTCTAAGCTTCTGTTTGTGCTTTTTCCTCTGTCTGGAATACCTTCCAAATGCTCTCCTGTGTCCTCTTCATCTGGATTTTTCATTCATGTTCTCAGGGCCCAAGTTTGTATGTTAACCTTCTCCAAAAAAGTCTTACTTATTTAAGAATCTACCAAGCAATGGTTGGTTGAACACCCTTTCTCTGTGTAACCTTGACACCCTATATCCACAAAGCAATTATATATTACTTAAGTATTGTGTCATCATTATCTCTCTTCTTCACTCTATTATTCCCTTCTAATGTGAGAGCTTTGGGAGACAGGGATTCATTCACAGCTGTTGTGACAGAGCTTGACATACAGTAGGCAGCTGATATTTGTTGATTGAAATAGATCTCTTTGTTTCAGTCATGAGGTTCCTTAATTTTCAGGGGAGAGAGAACCAATATGTTAGTAATAGCAGCTAACATGTATTGAATACTTACTGGCCATTTAACTGTATGCTCTACTTGCATTATCTCATTTAATCTGCCTAGGGATGCCTGGGTGGCTCAGTGGTTGAGCATCTGCCTTGGGCTCAGGGCGTGATCTCGGGATCCTGGGATTGAGTCCTGCATCGGGCTCCCTATGGGGAGCCTGCTTCTCCCTCTGCCTGTGTCTCTGCTTTTCTCTCTGTGTGTCTCTCGCGAATAAATAAATAGATCTTTAAAAAAATAATCTGCCTAAAAACTCTATAAAGTAAGAATTACTATTATGCCTAATTAGAGGTGAGGGATCTAAATCACAGAGCATCTAACTGCAAGTATCAGACACCCAAAAGTAACCCAAATGATTTTTAAAATAAGGATAATTTATTTCCTCATGTAACATCAATTTTCCACAAATGACAGTTGCATGGGAATGGGAATTAGCAGGTTAACACTTCATCTAGGATACAGGATCTTTGCAGATCTTTGTTCTATCATCCTATTTCTCAGACTCCTTCTCAGACTGGATCATCTCATGAGAGCCATTGTTCAGGGCCTCATCCTCACCCAGAATACATCCAGTAGATGATGATAAGAGGGAAGTCTCTTTCTGTCTCCCAGGAAGTTCTTTTGGGATGGAAGTCTCACAGTAAACCCCATTTGTATCGCATTGACCATACTGGGTCACATACTTACCGCTAAGCCAGCCAGTGTTTAGAAGAATGAGAATCTCAAACTACACTTGAGAGCTAGAGATACAACCCCCAGAGAGAAGAGAAGGATAGTTACTGTAAAGAAGTAATGTTCCTGCCAACAAGAAAAGGCAGGATAGGGAGGATGGATTTTTAGGTAAACAACGGCAAGTGGTGGAGCCAATATTCGAAAAGTGGCAGTTTGACTCTGAAGTCTGCATTTCTGTGTAAATTTTAGACTTGGCATGTCTATTCCTCTAAGTCCCCTACTAGGTTTTTAACTGGGGTAGCACTGAATCTATGGATTAGTTTGAGAAGTACTGACATTTGAACAATGTTAAATGGCCTATTTATTTTTCTACTTATTTAGCTCTTTAATTTTCTCAGTAATGTTTTGTGGATTTCTGTGTATAGATTCTGCATGTCTTTTATGAAATTTAACCTTAAATGATAGTTTTTGATATGATTATAAACAGCATTGTTGCTTTTTATGTCAACCTTTTGTTGACATTTACTTATTTTAGAGAGAAGGCATGGGCAGTGGGCAGAGGGAAAGGGGAAGCAGACTTTCCGCTGAGTGGGGAGCCCAAGGTGGGGCTCCATTTCAGGACTCTGAGATCTTGACACAAGCTGAAACTAAGAGTAGGTTGCTAAACTGATTGAGCCACCCAAGAGACCCTTATTTCAACTTTCCAATTATTTTTTGCTAGATTATAGAACTTTCACTGATTTTTATATTTGAGCTAATATCCTGTGACCTTACTAAGGTACTTTAAAAATAATTTTTGAAGATTCCTAGGGATTTTCTACATAATGATGTCAATTTCGAATAAGGACATTTTTCTTTTCCAAATCTACATGATTTGTATTTCTTTTTCTTGCCTACTTCAGTGGTTAGGGCCTTCAGTACAGTGTTGAATAGAAGTGATGAAAGTGGACACTCTATTTTAGGAATAGAGTATCCAGTTTTTCACTGTTAAATATCAGAGTAGTGGAAAATCTTATACAGATGCTGTTTTTCAGTTTGAGGAAACCTCATTCTTTTTCTGGTTTACTCTGAGTTTTTATCATAACTAAATGCAGAATTTTGTCAAATGCTTTTATGTATCTATTGAGGTGATCTTACAATTTTTCATTTACATTTATTGATTCAGTAAATTATATTTATTAATTTACGGATGCTAAACCAACCTTGCATTCTTGAGATGAATCCCACTAAATTAGGATATATTGTCCTTTTTATAGCATTTGGTTTATGAATACTTTGTTAAGAATTTTTCTTTCTTGCCTATAATGATTATTTTTCTGCAGTTTCCCTTTCTGGTAATCTCTATCATATTTTTGTATTCCAGTAATTAATTCTGGCCTCATAACGGAAGGTGAGAAGTATTCCTTCCTCTTCCACTTTCTGAAAGAATTTGTGTAAACTTGGTATAATTTCTTCCTTAAAAATATGCTAGAATGTGGAATGCCTGGGTGGCTCAGTAGTTGAGTGTTTGTCTTCAGCTCAGGGTGTAATCCCAGGGTATAGGGATTGAGTCCTGTATCGGGGTCCCTGCGGGGAGCCTGCTTCTCCCTCTGCCTGTGTCTCTGCCTCTCTCTGTGTGTCGCTCCTAGATAAATAAATAGAATCTTAAAAAAAAATTTACTAGATGCTGGAATTTGCAGAGAAGCCATCTGAGTCCAGAGGGCTTTTTTACAGTGAGAGGAAGGAAGGATTTAACTGCAGGTGACTATAAAACTATTCAGATTATCTATTTCTTCTTGAGAGAGCTTTGGTAGTTTGTGTCTTCCAAGGAACATGTCCATTTAATCTAAATTATCAAATTTATTGATACAAAGTGTTTAAAACATTCATTATCTTTTTAATATCTGAAGTTGTGTCATCTCTCTTTTTTAAAGATTTTATTGAAATTCAAGTTAGTTAACACTTAGTGTATTATTAGTTTCAGGAGTAGAATTTAGTGATTCATCAGTTGCATGTAACACCCAGTGCTCATTATATCAAGTGCCCTCTTTAATGCTCATCACCCAGTTACCCCATCTCCCCCACACAACCCCCTCAGCACCTCCATTTGTTCCCTATAGTTGAGTTTCTAATGGTTCGTCTCCTTCTCTGTTTTTATCTCATTTTCCTTCCTTTCCCCTGTGTTCATCTGTTTTGTTTCTTAAATTCTACATACGAGTGAAATCATACAGTATTTGTCTTTCTCTGCCTATGTGTCCTTTCTTTCTTAACATTGGTCATTTATGTCTTCTCTCTTTTTCTCTTTGTTAGTTTGCCAAGAGGTTCATTGATTTAATGGTCTTTTTCGTAGAACCAGCCTTTGATTTTATTCACTTCATTGATAATTTTTCTTTCAATGCTGATGATTTCTACTCTTGTCGTTATTATATCCCTCTTGTTGCATGCTTTGAGTCTAACTCTTTTTTTTATTGGCTTCTGAGATTAAAACTTAAATTATTGATTTGAGGACTTCGTTGATTTCTAATTAAAGTATTTGATGCTATTCATTTCCCTCTGAGCAAGGGGTTGACATGTTTTCTGTAAAAAGCCAGAAGTAAATATTTTAGACTTTGCAGGCTATATATGGCCCTTGTTGATTAGTCCTTGTCTCCTTCCCATCTCCCACCCCCCTTTTCTTCTTTTTTTGTCCCTGCCCCTTCTGTTTATTCAGACAATTAAAAATGAAAGAAAAAAACGCTTAACTTATTATAGTTATACCGCCATAGTTTGTTGACCTCTGCACTAAGCACTGCTTAAACTGCATAACACAAATATTTTGTGTTGTATTTTCATTCAATTTAAAATATTTTCTACTTATTCTGGAGACTTCCTTTTTGACCCATGTTATCTAGGAATTGGTTATCTGATTCCTAAATATTCAGGAATTATGCAATTTCTTCCTATTATTTATCTCAAACTTACCTTCATTTTTGTTAGAAAGCATGCTTAGTATGATTTTAATTGTTTGGAATGTGTCAATGCTTGTTTTAGGCTGGTTAGATCCAGAATATGGCCTTTCTGGTGAATGTTCATGCATACTTGAAAAGAACGTGTATCCTGCTGTTGTTCGGTGGAATGTTCCATATATAAGTGTCAATTGAAACAAAGCGATGGATAGTGTTCAGATTTTCTGTATCCTTATAGATTTTCTGCCTACCAGTTGTTCCTGTTACTGAATGAGGGGTGTTGAATTCCTAGAGCTACAACTCTGACCTCTGTGTCCTCAATTCAGAGCTGAGCTTTGGATTTCTCTCTTTGTGTTATGGCATGGGAACACCCAGGTAGGAAGATGGTGTACTTATAGAGCTAATCTCTCTTTCTCTTCTATCAGGGGTCACAGAATTATACTATCTGTTTTCTAATGTTTGAAAATTACTATTGCATATGTTTTGTCTAGTTTTCTAGTTTTCAATAGTGGGAGCACAATCCTCTCGGCAGTCAGTCCTTCACTTGAGGAAGTGCAAGACTCCCTGGTCTGCATATTGAAGGATTTTGAGGATGGCTTAGTAAAGGTTGAGGAAGCATGGTCCAAGCTAGTGGGCTTAAGCAACTTCCCAGGATCACACAGTTAGTAGCATTATAGTTGGAACCTGATTCTGTGTTAGATCACAGCTAGGACCTATACTATGTGTGGAGAATGACATGTCTCTGACTTTGAGGTGACCATATTCTAGTGGTAAAGCCAGATATTTTAAAGCCTAATGCTGCCATGCTAAAGATTGTGCAAAGATTGAAAGAGAAGGGCTATTTCTTGTTTATCTCTTGGTACCAGTGCCAAGGCTGTGACCTGGTGCTCACTCACTAGGAACTCAAGTTGATATTTATTGTTGATATTTGTTCCATTACAAAAAATGTAATGGAAACACAGAGGACAATGTTTACTCTGTGCTTGAGGCAGATGGTGGTAGAGATGTGGTCAGAGTATGTGCCTAGGATTCGATATCCAGAGGTCCAGATTGGATCAGTGGATTCAAGTGATGACAAAATTCAATTGGAGAAAGACAGTCATCATATGGTTTCACTCATATGTGGAATATAAGAAATAATTAAAAGGACCATAAGGGAAAGGAGGGAAACTGAGTGGGGAAAAATTAGAGAGGAAGACAATCCATGAGAGACTCCTAACTCTGGGAAACAAACAGAGGGTTGAAGAAGGGGAGGAGGGTCAGGGGGACGGGGGACTGGATGATGGGTACTAGGGAGGCCATTTGATGGGATGAGCACTGGGTGTTAAGCTGTATGTTGGCAAATTGAATTTAAATGAAATGAATAAATAGGAACAAGGCAAGTTGCCATCATCTCCAAAAAAAAAAAAAAATCAGCTATGTACTTTCATGGGTTGGTGTGATTCAAATAAGACACTTGGAAAATATAATTAAGATTAGGAAACAGAGAACAGAGTTTGGTATAAAAAATTTTGGAAAAAATGAATTGGTCTGCACAGCACCAGAGTCTGTGGTGCCAGCCAAGCTTATTGCTGTCTTATTCCTTTCTTTAGTGTGATCTTCCTGATTGATGTAGGTGAGTAAGCACTGGCTGATGGGTCCTCTGCCCAGAGATGAGCATGGTCACTTAGCTGATGAGAGAACCACAGGCCAAGGGAGGTTGGTGGTATCACAACTCTAGAAGGTCTCTCTCTTTACACTGGGAAGTCCTATGACTTTTACTTCTCAATCCTATCTCTCATTTCTCTTTTTCAGAGGGCTTCTTGGCTCCTTGCCTGTCATCCTCACTACCTTGCTCTGGTCTGTTAATGCTTATAATTTCGTATGGTGATATTTGCATAGTATTTTACTTGTCTAGCTCATTGTGTGTTAGCACATTAACACCAATACCTTTGCCAGACATGAAACCTTTCGGACATTGCTTCACCTGCTCACTTGAAGCAACTCTGCCTCCTGGGTCTGTCTCAAGGTTCTTACCTCATTCTCTTAGAATGATCTCATGGCACTTTTCAGTTCCTGTGTCCTGAGTGGTTGTATAAAACATCATACTTCTTTATTGTTGTGGCTGATGAGTTGTGGACCTTAGAAGAAGGGGAAGAGGTCCCAGGAGGCTCAGGAACAGAAATCAAGTAACAGAAGAAACAGGGTCCAAATTGGGAAAGAGAAGTTGCTACCAGAAGGGTAAGCCAGAAGGGTAAGCAAAGGAAGGAAGGCCAGGTATGGTGGGTGAATTATGGAAGATAGGGCAAAGTTAGGGGAAGGATAGAGATGATAAAGGACCAGCATCTAAGTTAAAATCAGCTGAGTAAGGTTTCCCTGCTTTTATTATCTTCCCAGATCACTAAGTAAGCATAACCAAGCCATATGTCTTGTGCCTATTGGTCATGAGGTGGCATTGCTTGGACTCTGTACCCACCCCTCACAGTGTGGTTGATGTTCGGCTCCACTTCCACCAAATGTTCATTTCCTATTTCCAGCTCTGTATTTTTTTCTTCATAGTATCCAGTGATTCAGTATCCCCTTTATATTTCTTGACAGTATTTTCTGGTTCTCAACATCTGTCTCACACCAGGTCAGTGGCCTGTTCTAGCTTTGAGGGTAGATCCAAACCTCCCCACTCTTCAGTTTCGCAGTTGGCTTTGTGGATGCCTATCCAGACTTACTCAAGACTCTTTGAACAGGAATCCAGACAGCTACTAGTGATAATTATTCAGTATTTTTTTTTTTTACTACATAGCTATGAGCCTGTAACTTGACAGATAAGACCACATTAGGGTCCTGAACGGGTGCAGCTAGGAAGGATGAAATGGGTAGGTTACATCCTTCTTCCAAAACTTAATTCTTGCAGGAAGGTTGTAGAACCATGGCTAAGCCTGGGCCCCTAAAATACATCCCGTACAGCCTCTAGGACTTCTGTCTCTGGGTTAAGGTTAATGAAGTCACTAAGTTTTGAAGACACAGCCTCTTCAATAATTGTGGTGTCACTATCCAGAGCCTCTAGGGGAGACTCTGGTTCATCTGGTTAGTTGTAGATCTGCTCCTAATGTGGGGCACACAGAATGATTGAAGGTCATATATGCCTTGGGTAGAAATATGATGTGAAGTTAGTTTATATATTGGAGCCAGCCCCAAATATTTCTTCCTTTCAACTCTTAAGTACGTAGAGGAGGTAGCTCACTTTAAAATATGTTGACTATATCCTGTAATTAAACACTGAAAACTACTTTTTAATATATATTCAAAATGATAAAATAATTGCTAAATTATGCAGATTTTTATGGTGGGCTTGAAACAAGCCAATTTTTTAAAATTGGCACCTTTTGCTGATTCGAAGATGTTAATCACAGGGACCCTAATAGGCCTATCAGACTTCTCTAATATATTCAGATAAAATGAGCAAAATCATTAAATGCCCAAATATTGATTTAAAGTGCTCAAGTAGTAATGAAATTTGGCTCTCTGCTTGAGACAGGGCACACTGGCTGTATACTTTAATTTCAAGGAAACTGCTGAAGTGTGAGGCGGGAGGAGATGAAAGGGAGGGGGTTGGGGAGAGAAGATGAAGAAACATGAGATACCAGCCAATGAACTAGAGTGAACCATTGGTTCAGATAGAGAGGAGGTAATTGTCAAAAGGACGTAGATTGCCCAATAAAACTGCATAGGTACCCAACACAGGAGGCCTGGATTGCTTTCAAAAAGGGATGAGGAGAGGAGAACTTATCAGACATTAGGCTCCAGCTCCTTTCTTTTAAAGACCAGTATGAAATGAAACTCAGAAATAATGTCCATCACAAGTAAGGGGAGTCCATGCATTGCCATGACCAAACAACCGTGTATTCGTTTTCTGGTGTTGCCATGACAGTTTATGCTTAAATATTATGGCTTAAAACAATGGAAATTTGTTCTCTTGGTGTTGGAGGATGGAAGACTATAATCAAGGTGTTGTCAGGGCCATACCTCTCCAAAGGCTCTTGGGGAGAATCTGTTGCTTTTCCAACCTTTGGTGGCTGCCAGCTTCCTTGAATGTGGCTGCATCTCTGCCTCTGCCTTCTCTGTGTGTCTGTGTCCTCTCTTTCATCTGTTTTATGAGGATACTTGTCATTGGCTTTAAGGTCCATTGGGATAATCCAGAATGACCTCAATCCTAACTTTAATCATGTTGGCAAAGGCCGTTTCCCCCAAATATGGTAATATTCACAAGTCCTGGGGAGTAGGATGCAGATACATCTTTTTAGGGTCATCATTCAACCCACTACAATACTTTATGCCTTTAGCATGCCTTGTGCAAGTCCTTTAGGATCACTGTCTAGGACACAAAGATGAACCAAGTGGTATACTTTATGAAAAATCGAAGGTCAAGGAAGAGCAAAGGTTGCATTCAGAAGGATAGCTGGGGGAGTGTTTATGGCAGAGAAAACAGGTCATAACTAGGCCTGGCAGGAAGGGTGACAAATGGTAGCCATCTGGGAGAAAGAAGAAGAGAGAAGGGGGCAGAGAGCAAGGGGTAGGGGGCTGTGGTGACTGAGGAGCCATGTGAGGCAGGGCCTTGCACATCACATGGAATCTGGACATATCCCGAGGATAAGAGAGTAAGTCGCAGAAAAGTTTATTCTAGAAGAGAAATAATATGCCTTTTTAAAGATACAAGATATACAAGAGGGAGCCATGGAGGTAAGAAGACCAGATGGGAACTCTGTGGGTAAGGTACCCCGGATTAGCACGCTGGCAGGAGAGTACAAAGATGAAGGTGGGCTTTATCGTTGTTTGGGACAAGAGATCAACAGGAGCAAGTGATTAATTGTGTGTGAGGCCTAGGAGAGCAAGCAGGAGTCAGAGCGACTCTGGCCTTATCTACTTTGTAAGTGGTGGGGGCGCCAGCCATGGAGCCGGAAGACACCATGCAGGGCTGACCACCATGCCTTCCTCTTGGCTGTGCTGTAGCTGCCACTGACCCTGACCTCACATCCTCTCTCTGGTGGTCCACTTCTTATTCGCAAGCTGACTTGAATCTGACCTGTCCTTCTGTCTCGGCTTTAAGTGTGTATCCCTTACTTTGCCTCCCTGGAGTAGGGCTTTAACCTAAGCCAGCTCTGGGCTTCGTTATTCCTTGGTCAGCATTAATATCCCTGTGGATTCTGTCCCCTTTCTCTGCAGTGAGTTTTGACAGCAAAAATCTAGAAATAACAGCTGGAAATCAGAAGGAATTGTAAGATCAGATGATGCCTAGATCATGAATCAAGTTCTCCTCTGCCTTCAATTTTCTTATTAAAATGAGCAGTGGGATAAGTAAAAATAGGGAGAAGCAAGCGTTAGTGCTAGAAATTAGGGAAAGGTGACAGACATACAAAGTGCTAAAGACAAAAAGGTTTTTTGTTTTATTTTGTTTTGTTTTTTAACTGATGCATCATTTATTTGGACAAGATGAAAACATCTCAACACTGTTTCCATTTATGCAGAAAGTGGAGCATTTAAAATATGTTAGTTTTTCTCTTTTTTAACAGAATTTATTTCAGTGTGGTCTCAGGAACTGCTTCTCACTTTAAGGGCTCAGGTCTTAGTAGCACGTGTGTGCACGCATCACAGCAGGAGGGACAGGAGAAACTTGGATTCTGGGTCACCATCATCATTGTCGTGTCTGCACCAACTAGTGGTAAAAATACCCTCTCAGTTCTCCCTCCATATCCTACTTCTGAAGCCAGTTCTGGCTTTTATGCAAGCCAGATCCTCAGAGATGAATATAGATCATCAATATCATCATTAACCCCTTCAGTCAGAAATGTGGTGTCTTCGCATTTTTTTGTTTTGTTTTGTTTTGTGAGCTTGGATTAGCTCTGTGAACTGTTGGAATGTCTTGTCTTTCAACTTGAAAAAAAACCTGTTTTAAATAACAGACTAGATACATATAAGGAAATTATCTAAGAAAAAAAATAATTGGGGGGAAGGGCATGGTCAGCAGATTCTGTAGGCACAGGATATCTGGGGTAATGCCAGGAGGAGAAAATTGAGACCACAGAGGAAGAAGAGAGAAAAAGAACTCATGATGTAAAGAAATTTATCTTTAGGTTAAAGGGGCCCACTGTGCATGAGGCAAATTTAGTAAAAACAAACATCTGGATTTATTCTGGTGACTTAAAACACACACACACACACACACACACACACAGAAGTAAACAAAGCACAGCAGGCATATAGACAGAAAAACAGTCACCCGAAGAGAAAGAAAACAAAAACAAGCTAGCCTGACACTTGTGATAAAGCAAAAACAAAAACCCCACTAAATTCTAATAGTAGAAAAAAATTACTTCTACAGCATATAAGAAGAAAAAGAGGATTGTGGCTGGAGAATATATAATATGAGAAGTCTTCCATGTAGGGATGCAAGAAAAAAACAGCCTTATTTGAAAGAGCTGACCAGATAAACCACTCTTGAACTTTCTCCGAGGAAAAAAAATGTATTTGGTGGGTCATTGAGGTGGCATTTATTACTTGAAGATTTTAAGCCAAGATATGAATCATGATATGAAGAACTCATGAATTGAAATGTCACAGTATAAAATAACTAGTGACCAAAGAAAATCAATGAAATACAGAGTTGTGTTGTATGTAGAATGTATTGACATGTATTGACAGGGGATCATTTTAAGTTGCCATATCCTATCAATAATAATCCAATAATCCAGAATGAAATCTGAGACCATATCGACAAAGGGAAATAAGTGGGGAAATTTAAAGCGTACTGAGATCTAAAAAAACCTGATTAATTAATTGATAAAACGTATTTAGTTCTTCATCTAATATAGGCAGGCACCAAACATGAGTCTCTTGTCGATGCTGATGAAACATTTTAAATAAAACGTAACTTGAAGATAATTTCTAGTGGAATAAAAAATGATATATTCCTTTCAAATGAGTTTCTAAAAAAGAAGACATTAGTAGAAACAGTAGTCATCAATCACAGCTTCCATGTACTCGTTCACTCCATGAGAGCCAGTCCCCTGCCTGGAGCCCCAGCAGCAGGAACATGTCACCTGACCCACACACCACGGTGATGCTGAACCTGGGGGGTGCAGGTCAGATGCTGGCTTGGAGTACGGGCTTTTTTCTGCCTGGGGATTTGAACATGAAGACCCTTGGGGACCCCTGGGTGGGTCAGCGGTTTAGTGCCTGCCTTCGGCCCAGGGAGTGATCCTGGAATCCCAGGATCGAGTCCCACATTGGGCTCCTGGCATGGAGCCTGCTTCTCACTCTGCCTGTGTCTCTGCCTCTCTCTCTCTCTCTGGGTCTCTCATGAGTAAATAAAATCTTGAAAAAAAAAAGGACATGAAGACCCTGGTCAAGCACTCCTGCTGGAGTAGTAGCTCTGTGGGTTATCTCTAAGCCTCAAGCGAGCTGAAATTAAGAGGTCAGAAGGCTGTATGTCAGTGGGAAAGGTGGTTTGCCAAGAGAAGCATAGGAATGCAGAAGACACACAGCAGAGATGAGTGCCTCTGGAGCCACAGATGTCATCTTTCTGTACCCATGAAAGAAAACTGCTTCACTTCAGAAAAAGTATAGAGGCTTCTATTCTTTATAAATAAAATTCTTAAAAAAAAGTAAAAGAAAAGCAAAGAAACATAAAAGCAACAACTATTTTAACATTGGTGATATAAAACTTAATAGTCCTGACATCAGATATAAATGGTTTGAAATTCCTAATTTAAAAAAAAAATGTACATTTAAAAAAAATGTAAGTAACAATTCTCAGATGCCCCCCCCAACTCCTTTGAGAGGTAAAGAACCATCTGATTATAAGATTAACAGAGAAATGACTTTTTTTTTAATGACTTGTGAGATTAAACAGTTCCTGTACTCTGGGGCAGCTGGTCCCCGCTTATACCCTTCTCTCTGTCTTCCTGACACCTTTGGTACTTTTATTGTTCTTACAGGCTGGTGCTCCTGTTTTGAAAACAATAAACACTTGATGGGATGAGCACTGGGTGTTATTCTGTATGTTGGCAAATTGGACACCAATAAAAAATAAATTTATTATTAAAAAAAAAGAAAACAATAAACATTTTCCTGGTATGAATTCTTCTTCCTGCCTCCACCCCCAGTGAATTTGTGATTTCTAGTGAACAGAATCTTTGGTATAAGGCAATACATATTCATTGTGAAGAGCAAGAAGAAGGAAAAACTGAGTATTTGTGGGTGTATTTTACCCTGGAACCACAGCTGATGACTTTTCCATGTGTGTTTGAAAAGAATCCCCCCAGTCAGTCACGGTTCACCAGTGAACCTGGATAAGGAAGTACCTATCTCACAGGGTGCCCACTGAGAGTAGGCTTCTTGGCTGGTCTTTTCAGTACAAATAACTATCTCACCTCACTGGTTGGAGAATCTGATAAGAAGTTGGCAACTATCTAAACTTTGACAGGATTGCTGAGGGATTATTTCTTACCTGTTTGCTTCGAGCCTCTTAAATTTTGCTTTCTCTCCATTTCTGTCTTGTTTGCTTTTGTACCTGATTTCTCTTTGTGTCTCTTTCTTTTTCTGGCTTTATTTGGATTAATGACCCTTTTTAAGAACATTTACCCAGAATTTGCTGAAAAACATGAATAAGAAATTACTGTGTGCCATGAACCTTTGGTACATTTTTTTTTTTTTGGAGAAGTCCTAGAGTGTCAGACACCACCCTGTGAATGAGGAGGAAGGACTCTCCTTTCATATCCTGCCCCCACCTCTGGGTCACCCCCACAATCCACAATCCCCAGCAAGGCCCTTGCTTGCCAAGACAGGGGGACCGACCCCTTGACATCTGCCAGATGCTAGGTTAAGCAGCTCAGATGTCAGTCCTCATAACATTTAATCCCAAAAGTTAGGTTTTCGATTTTTATCAAGAAGGAAAATGAGACGTAGACACCACCGGTCAATTGCTCATGGTCGCAGTACTGTAAAATAGAAGATTCAGGATTCGAACCCAGATCCGCCTGATTCAAAAGCCTGTACTCTTTATACTCTACCATAAAACTTTCATTTATTTAAGAATAAATGAGAGCATCAAATTTAAACAAAGAGCTGCTGGTCCTCCCTGCCAGTAGGTACTATTGAAGCAGAGCCTGCATCTTAGAACTCTGTAGAACAGTACACGTATGCATTGGAGTTTAATGTTTCTGGGTTTGTCTTCCTCCCTGGAAGGTGATATCCGATAGCCCAACCCGTGTCTCATTTTCTCTTATGCCCTTGAACTCCGCGTAGCGACCCGCACTCAGTAAACACTTGTTTGTGTATGCTGTAGGCACAATGAGACTCGGGACAGACTAAGAAAGCACCTGGCTCTGAGCTTCTCACCTCTCTCCCCTCTAATCACACTCAAGTCATGACCCACCCCTCACCAGGCATTCTTCAAGCAATTAATTATCATGATAGATGCCCCCCTCCCTACTGAGCCTCATTTCTGCCCATTGGCATATTGTTGAATTATAATGCATAACTAATCAGAGGTGACCTCACACCAGGCTGCTGGGTCTCCTGTGTTAGGACCAACTACAAAACTGGTCATCAGAACGTTTCCTGCTTCCCCCACCGACTCCCCCTTTCAGTTGTGTTGTGTGTGTGTGTGTGTGTGTGTGCACTAATTTCAAATCCTTTCCCTGCATCAGTGAGCAGATGAGATCCTCAGCCAGCTTTCATCTTTCAGAAAAATGAATAGTGCGGAGAGAACATTATCAAATGAGCTGTTGAAGAAGTCAGTGAATATGTCATTGAGTGTGACTGCTTCCCGAATGAATTTAGATTTATCTCTGTTATCTTCTCACTCCCTACCCGCTGGCCCCCCTTGCCAGGCTGGCCCTTAGGCAGGCAGGTGCCCACCATGAATCCTGGCCGACAGCTGTCTCTCCAGTCTGACAGGTCCAATAGGGGCCTCTGAGCTTGTTCAGGAATTGGGTTTGTTAACGTTATAAATGAACTCATTGGGCAGTCAGTCCTATTAAACACCTCGCACTTCCTGCTTTTGCAGTTTTTCGAGAGGATTCTATTTCCATCAGGCAGACATGGGGACAGAGCCATACTCACTCAGAAATTGTTCTATCACCTCAAGAGCTGCTGAACGGCCATGACAACACAGGAACTAGAAAGCATCTATTTTTCTCTTATGTGGCTATTGTATGAAAATCAGGGAACTCCTAGGGCACCTAGGTGGCACAGTCGGTTAAACGTCTGACTTTTGGTTTTGGCTCTGGTCACGATCTCAGGGTCATGAGATCCAGCCCTGTATGGCACTCTAAGCTCAGTGGAGAGTCTGCTTAAGATTCTCTTCCCTGCCCCTCCTTGTTCATGCTCTCTCTTCCTCTGTCTCTCAAATCAATCAATCAATCCTTTAAAAATAAAATAAAATCAAGGAACTCCTGTCCTTGTGCCATTCATTCATTCATTCATTCAATCATTTGCCAAAGATTTACCTGCTCATGTGAGGAGTCAGGTCAAGTGTCCACATTGGTTAGTAGAACACATATGGGCCCTGCCCTTGGGTAGCACATGCTAAGTTTATGATCTCCATTAGGAAACAATTTTTCAATCAATTCCAACTTCTCAAAGGAATAGACTGTGAACACCAAGAAAAGATGGTTACTTAGGCAGAATATCATAATCAGCATATGATCTTTGGAGCGAGACAGATCTCTATCAACCCTCTTGGGTAGAAGACAGAAATGATTGCCTCCGGAACAGGAATAGGATGCCACAAATAAGAGTAGTCACGCGAGAAGGACACTTTGGAAATTGAAAGTATAGAAAGAATAACGAAAAAAAAATTCAACAAAAGGGTTGGAAGATAAAAGTAAGAAGAAAAGAAGGGTTCCCTGGGTGGCTCAGCGGTTTAGTGTCTGTCTTCAGCTCAGGGCATGATCCTGGAGTCCCAGGATCGAGTGCCACATCAGGCTCTCCTTCTGACTGTGTCTCTGCCTCTCTCTCTCTCTCTCTCTCTCTTTGTCTCTCATTAATAAATGAATAAAAAAATCTTTTAAAAAAAGACAGATGGAAATTAGGAGAGAAAAGATGATAAAATCAGAAATTGAAAGTAGAAGTCTTACACTTGGCCAATAGGAGGGGTTCCAGAGAAAGAAAACAGAGAGGAGGAAATTACCTGAGAAATAGTACAGACAGATTTTCTGGAATTGAAGAATGTGTTTCCAGGGTCCAGAGATAGTGTGAACAAAGGTTCTGCCAGAGGACACATTACTAAGTTTCAGGACCCAAGGATGGAGAAGATTCTAGAAGCTTCAGGAGTCCCGAGAGAAGGGGAAGGAAGTCCTGTCCTGAAGACTGGAGGGAAGAGGGCAGCAGGCATCTCCACAGCAGCATGGAAAGCTGGAGGACTGGCAGGGATACCTTGAGAATTCAGAGGAAAACCGACTTCCAAAACCTGACCAAGCCAAATGACCATTGTATATGAGGAGAGAACAAAGGGATTTTCAGACAAACCAGGTTTCAGGCATTTTTTTTTCTTCCCCTATGGCCTTTCACAGGGTGCTACTGGAGAATGTACTTTGAGGAAGCAAAGGAGCAAAACAGAAAAAAAGGAAAACCTAGGATCCCGAAAATAAGGGCGTCTAAAGGACCCTGTAGGATACTGAACAAAGTGCTGCAGAAGAGTGGCTACAGCTTGGAAAGGAAGCTGGAAGGCTTCAGGAGGGATGCTTGCGAGAGAACCAGAACAACACTTTCCCTATGTTCAGGATTGGAATTCTGTCCTTGGTGACTGAAGGATGTAATTACTATAGAAGTTTTTGTTTAAGAGATTAAACATACACTCACCGTGGAGCCCACTTTGCGGGTAATGGCTCATCCCAGCTTACAAAGTCATTCCATGAAGGGCATGTTCCATGTGACAGAGATAAGAAACTCCATCTCTTCTCTGACAAACCTGGGCTCCCCATTTGTAGGACTAGAGTCCTCTTCATCGACCCCACCATGCCCCCACA
This sequence comes from Canis lupus dingo, assembly GCF_003254725.2. NCBI lineage: Eukaryota > Metazoa > Chordata > Mammalia > Carnivora > Canidae > Canis > Canis lupus. The sequence continues at coordinate 38,795,689 of NC_064263.1, forward strand.
ACATTGCCACCTTTCAGAGTGTAGTTCCAAGGGTGTGGATCCATTAGGGAACTATTACTCTGGAAAAACAGAGCATGCCCCAGCAAAGTATCTAGGGACAGAAAGTAACAGTATGACACGTGGGAAACTAGTGGCCTCTTTCATTCATTTACCAGTGATTGGACACCTGCTGTGTGCTAGCCCATTTAGACAATCTGGTGACCTCCGCTCCATAATGCCCCAAATCTTGATGGCAAGTGAGATACCTAGAACACAGTGTGGGTGGTGGAAAGCCCCTGCCGATTCTGGTCAAGCTGTGTATGGCCAGCGAGAATGCACAAGGGAGAGGCAGAGGACAGAATGGGGAAGAGGCAAACGTGCAGGGAGACAAAGATAGTAACCTTCAGAGAGAGGGATGTGCAGAGATATCATCGGGAATGAGATAGAAAGAGAAAACAAGGATTTCGTTAGCGATGCATTCAGTAGTGTAAGAGATAAAAAGGAATATCCAATTAACACACCATATAATTGCTTGCAGACATTCTTTTTTATTTAAAGATGAAATAGCTAAGAGTTCTAATCAAAACTAGGGTCACAGCCTACATATTAAATGAAAGAAATTGATTGGGTTTTTATTATGCCCTGACTACTGCCAATGCGCCTGGATCACAGATTGCCATAAATTTATACTTATAAACTACTAATTGCCCAAGTCATAATGGTAACAATGGGATAATGAAATCATCCTGATCAAGCTGAAGCCAAATTCGGCTTGACAACACGGGGGCTTTGTGAGAGGGGACAGGGAAGAAGGACCGGTGCATACAAACCCAGGATGCTTTATGATAATAAACACCAGCAGGACAAGCACAAAGACCTCGGAAGGTCCCAAGTTCTCTGCACCAGGGGGGGTGGGCTTCCTTTCGAACAAATCACTTAAGGAGGGGGGCGGTTACGTTTGTAATACCAGCACTTGTATCCTTTATTTGTCTTGAAAAACTAATGACTGACTTAATCACATTTGATTAAAGGAGATGTGTTGATGTAGTCATGTGTTTCTGATTGCATTAGGCTTGATTGAAAGTGGCAGGGAGAGTATGTAATAGTCTAACTGCCCCCTATATCTTGTCATTGGGGCTTGGCAGGCATGACGTGGGAGCATCCTGAGGGAATCGTCGTGGTGAACAATGTCATCTTTCAAATTGGGGGAGGGGGCCTGGGAAGTGAACTTCAGCACAAAATCAGAGCTGATGAAAGACTCAAAATTGATGTGCAGACACGTCCATGTATGGAGGACTGAAGGGAAAAAAAAAAGAACGTGCACACACACATAAAAACATTCTCTTTCTAGAACATGTGGCTAACAAGCTGGGAAGGGTTTTAAATATTTTCTTTTTACATTAAGGTGCACAAGAAAGCAAGCGCTTCTATTTAGAAATTAAAGGCAAACCCGATTTTTCAAATGAATTTACTGAAAACCTAACCTGCCTTGTTATGAGAAAGGTTTACATGGATGCAAAATTAATTGATTCTAAGTCCTGCTGTGGTAGTACATAAATGCAGATTGCAGGTGATAATTCAGGGGCTTGGCACTACTAACTGAACCAGACCCAGAGGTGGGGGTGCTCACCTGGGCTTCTGACAGCCATTCTTCTTGGGAGCTAGGATTCCCATGTATGTTCGTTTGGCCCTTCTTCAGACCTCACCTTGGTGACTGCTGGGGCTTCCCCTCTTTGCACTGAGTCCTCCCTGCCAAATGTGTTCTCTAAATACTGCAAGAGGGCATAGCAGGAGCTCTCAGCTCAAGTATGGGTCAGAATCTCTGGAGACCTGTGAGAGTTGCCTGGGTCCCAATTCTCAAAGTCTAGAGCTAAGTCTGGGGTGGGATTTGAGAATTTGCATTCCTAACAAATCCCCCATCTGGTGGTCTGAGCACTAAATTTTGAGCACACGGTCTAGAGGAATCTTTGTAACTTCTGCTGGAAGGTCTTTGGTATGTTCTAGTCATTAATGGAACGAAGTCTATATGTTTTATCATTTCATCTCTAATCACTTTTGGAAAGAGGCAGGTTTGGAAATAGATCAACAGACATACAAGGCACATAACCAAATCCCAGATCCTGCCATGCCAAAGTTCTTCATTTTCTAGTCCCAGATGATTCTTCTGATTAAAAATGTTTAATATATTAAAAATAAATACATAAAATGTTTGGAAAATCTGGAAAGTATAGGAAAATACAAAGACCGTAAGATGAGTATATCTCCTGGCCAAGAAAAAAAGGTCTGGAGGGGTGGACATGCAACCATTATTAACGATCACTGCTTGGTGATGGTGTTCTAGGTGATTTTCACCATTTATTTGAACCTCTCTGTATTTCTAGATTTTTATGAACAATGCAGCTATTTTCAATGAAAAGATAAAGAGAAATTATCTACAACCCTACCATCCAGAATAAAAAACAAAGCTCATTGTTGAAACCCTAATTCTTTTTTTAAACCCTAATTCTTATTTCCTTCTCTTCACGCAGCCAGTTTTTCAGTGAACAATCCACAAATCCCCAATTTCAACTTGACTCTTCTGTCCCTTCTCCTTGGCTGTGTCCTGCAGCTCATGAGCATCAATATCAGTAATGAATCAACACCGGGGTGCCTGGGGGTCTCGGTTGAGTGAATGTCTTCAGCTCAGGTCATGGTCTCAGGGTCCTGGGATCGAGTCCCTCGCTGAGCAGGGAGCCTGCTTCTCTCTCTGCCTCTCCCCCAGCCTGTGCACTGTCTCTCTCTCAAATAAATAAAATCTTAAAAAAAAATAATGAATCAATGCTAACTCTGTCATCTCCTGGTGAAGCCATGCCAAGCCTCTGGGCTTATTTCATGAGAAACTCTGGAAAGTTTCCCAGGCTACAAGACTAGATCTCTAGCCTCAATGCACCCACAGGCCCTCGGGGGCCTGGCCTCATCTCCCAGATGATGGGCTTTTTTTTTTTGACAAGGCTTGATTTCAGTTCACACTCCAGTTGTGTGACCAGTTAATTTTTCTGAACCTCAGGCTTCTGTCTATAGAACAGTGTTATAAATACTTAATGGCAGAGCTGACTAAGAATTAAATATCACGTGAAAGTGCCTGACCCACAGGAAGTATTTATTAAACATTATTCCCCTGCCCCACTCTGTTGTGTCGCTATGTAATAGAGATGTTACTACCTACCTCACCTTCTGACAGGGCTGCAGGGAGTTTGGATGAGCCCTACTACATTTTTTTTTTTAAAGAAAAAAAGTCTTTTGAAAATGTAATTATTACAAACAGGGGTTTTCTTGATCATGGACAGAGTCTATGGAGGTGAGAATTCTGGTTTCCTGTTCTAATCAACTCCTTGCTTCTGTGACTCACTCCCTGCTCAGACTAGCCCCTTTCAAAATTGTTGGATGGGCTTGAATAAGCTGAGTCCTCACCTAGCCCTCTCCCCTGCACCTGTACCATGAGATAATTGGATTTGAACTTTTTCCCAAGGTGCCCCCCCCCCACCTTTTAAAACCAGAGCTGAGTGCTAACGTTCTCTGATTCTGTGAGCTTGTAAACCTGAGAGATGAATGTAAAAGGATGTAGAGGGTGTAAAAGGAAGTAGAGGATAAGATGATCGAAGGAGGAAAGGGAAGGTGGTCAGAAAGAAAAAATGAGCTGGAGAGAAAGCAGAGAGGTAAAGAAAAATAGAGCAAACAAAAAAATGGAGCCTGGCATGTCAGCAAGAGAAAGCGGCACCAGGCAGCCCATCCACGGAGAAGATAGGCATATATTTTTCTGTAAAGCTATTTTTCACCCTCCCATACAATAAAAGCAGAGCCATAGTTAGAATTTTTAGTAGCTTCAAGCTAATTTAAACTTCATCGTTCTGTTTGACTAGCATTAAAATATCATATAGATTTTTCTGCAGCGGGTTTGTACATCACCACATAATTGGCACTCTCAATACCTGCTATTACTCTCTCTGCCACAATAGAGGTGGTCAGAAAGTTCAGGGGAAAAAAAAATCCCCTTCTGCATCTACTTGATTTCACAACACAGATGAATGTGAGACATGGATCTGGTTTTAAATAAATTATTAGCACCATATAATTTCTTGTCATATAATCGAGGGTACATTTCACGTGAAAAAAAAAGTGAGAAAATAATTTGCAAATAGGTTTCAGCATGAAAACATGCAAGAAGAATACCTAAAACAGAACTTTTGGTGATGAAAAATGTTTTATGAAATATGTGTTTGCTTCCTCTTGTGTTCTTTCCTTCTTTTTTTTTTTAAGGGAAGAAGTCACTTGTGTTGCAGATAACATCCCTCTACACCATTTTGTGTTTGGGGACTCCACACTGTAGTCATTGCAATTTCGTTTTGCTGTTTGAGAATCCGAAATAGCCAGCAGGAAAGGTGTGGGTTCATCTGGGCTGATGTCCTGTCCAAAGCTAAGTCCCTTCTACAGCTTTCCAGACATCTGATTATTCTGCCTCTGGTTGCAGAATTCCAGGGTCAGGCCACCCACACACTTACTAGGGAAGCATCAGGCTGATCGGCAACCAAGGACAGCCTCAGTTTGGCATGTGGGGTTGGATTTGAGTCCTAGATTGATCAGCTCTCTGGTGTGTGACCATCGGCAAGTCATTTAACTCCCGGGAGTGTGGGATGCCTCATCTGTGAAGTGAGGATGACATCCCTAAGCCATTGTGGAAGTGTGAGGTTGGAAAGAAAGAAGGGCTATGAGAGTCATAGCCTGGCACCTGGAATGCAGTACGTCCTCCGTAAAGGTCCAGTCTGTTCTGCAGATGGCACCATCCATTCCCTACCTGGCAGATTGCTTATTCCTCTATCTGTCCGAAAAGGAGCTAAAAGCTGTCCCCCCCAGGGCAGTCCTACCCACTGGTTGGTCTATCTTTGGGGACCACCTAGAGCAAGGCTGTGCTCCTGCTTCTTCCATATGTTAAAAATTACCAGACAGACATCATGTTCCCTTGACCCTTCTCATCACACTGAGCACCCCCTATGGTAACTGAATGAGCACACTGGATAACACAGAAACCAGGAATCAGCCAGAAAACCATGTTTAAAAAAGTTCACTGTGCACGTATAATGGAAATGGATTGGTGGGGCAGGCTACGAAGATATATTCTAGACATGTCTGGTTTCAGAGGCCCAGTCAAGGAGGTTGGGTAGAAGCTTCTAGTTGCAAGAAGTATCTGATTCTTTATCCTAATGCATTTCTCTTGAGTCTGTAACAGCTTCATCCTCCAAGCATTTGCTGCTAATGAATTATGCAACATACCTAAAAACAAACAACTAAGATATACAGTGACTTCTTTAAATGGTTTAATAAGTACGGTATTAACCAAATGTTGATAAATAAAGGACTCATTTTTTGGTCTCATCTCAAGAAAGGAAGAATCATCTGGAGGGAGTAGGGATGGTCAGAAGATTGGGGCAAAGGACTCCCTACCCTTCAGAAGCATCTCAGGGACTCATGAGGGTCTTCTAGTCCCCCCCCCCCCGCCATGGAGATTTGGTGAAGGTACCTGATGATTTTACCCCATTCAGATCTTTCCCATCTTCTCTAGTCCCACTGCGTGCACTGCTTTCTCTCAAAGCCTTATCCAGTCTCTCCTGGGTGAGCAGAATGGCCAGTCTCTCTGCATACAGGCTGGGCAGCTTCTAATCCACAGAGCTCCAGGATCATTTCAAACCCAAGTGCATTACTCTAAAATTCTTCGTTGGGTCCCAATGGTTTCATGCATAAAACACAACTTCACAGTCTTGCACACAGTACTCTTCAATTTCTGATTTTCCACTGATCCTCCTGCCCCCACCCTCCTCCATGCAACTACTATCTCACTGCACACAGCCTGTGGTTGCACTTTGCTCACATCCTTTGCTGAAGGTGAAAAGCCCTCCAGCCCCTTCTCCATTTGGAAAATTTCCTATTCTCCACCTCTCCCCTGGGAACTCTCCATGACCTCTGCAAGAGCAAAAGCTCCCTCCTCCACACCCCAAAGCATTTGGTACCAGAACTCAACACCTCATAGTGTGTGGGTGTTTCTTCTCTATTTGGTTTTGAATTTTCAGGGGGCAAAAACTGCATTTCCTTCATCATTGTTCCCATTCCTGCTTCTTATCCTGGTAACTTTATTTTTTGATGGGTAGAGAGCAAAGGATTTACTTGGAAAATTGACATCAAGTGGCAAAATGGGGATTTCATTCTAGAATATCTGTCCTGGTAAGCATGGTGTTTGATGCTTGAGGTTCATGTTCTCATTGAATTTGTCCCCACCCTATGAGGTGGTTAAGTTCACACCATCCTAAACAGAGAGGCTGGGGCAGGGTGGGGGGTTGTGAGGGATGAACTGCTAACCATAGCGGAGTGGGTGGGTGGTAAGCCTTGTTCGAGAACCCTGGCGTCCTGAATGTCCTGCCTTGGTGTCCTCCTCAGTTCTTTTCTTTCCCCTTACTCCTAGATTCTCTCTTGTGTTTAGAGTCTCTCTTCTTCTAGACCTTCCATCAGTGACCCTCCTCTCTCTCTCTTTTTCCTTGTCTTCTCTCTTCCCTCATCTTTCTCTCCACTCAATGTTTCCTTAGCCTGCATTCCATCTCTCATCCCAATTTCTATTTCTACTTCCCCTTTTTTTCTCTTCAATTCTCTTTGACTTTTCCCAGCTCAGTGGTATTTCCCCCAGGAAAGTAGACTTAATCCACTGTCAGCACTTTCCTGCTCTGTGCCCAGTCTCCACCCACTCCCATTTCTTTGGCTGTGGATGAGCCTCAGGTCAACCATGCCTCTCAACCTGATGCCCATTTCCAGCACACACACGGCCCTCCTGAGGCCTGGACAGGTGCACAGCTGTCCAGGCTGTGCACCAAGGAATTATTACCTTTAAGCAAAGAGAAGAGCTCAAAGACCAACAAGGTTGACTGGTTGGTCTCTCTCGCTAATACTTCATGTATGCTAACATATATATTTGAATGTAAATATACTAATATATTTTGTATCAACGTTATACTCTCGTAGCTATTATTTCACAGACTCCTAAAGCAATTCTTTTGAAAAAGGCAGCAAAGGAATCAAGTCTTTTCAACTGATAACCTGCCTCTTTCAGCCTTTGAAATGCAGTCTGCTTATGAGAGAGTCCTGTTACTTGCTTAGGGATACTCTCAATTTATTGATTTCCCAAATGACCCAAAATTCTTTTGGCTTAAAGTTTTGGATTTACTGCCCAATAATAGAAATATCTACTTGAATCATACCTTAATTCTCCTTCTTGGGTAATCCCATGGATTGTGAAGGGCCTGTATTCAGACCATTGGAGGCTGCTCCATGGCTCACTAGTTATGTTCATAGTAAAAATGGATAAGAGGCACCTGCCCTTTGGTGGCTCAGCTTCCGCTGGCTTGGTGTTTCACCACTGGTGACCCAATTATACAGGGAATGCTTTCCATTTAGATATCTTTGCTAAATGATGCCATGTTCTTGTTTTTCCTTATAATTTTTATCTCTTAATTCTGTGAGGAATTTATATTATTGCTGTGGTGCAATAACCATCATTCCTTTTCTTCTCAGAAAAGAAGCATATGGGCTCTGATGGCATGCAGGCTCTCAGCGCTCTTGGTAAAACTGGAAGCTCATCCCCCAGATAGGGTCTGTCTTCATTATAGGGTCTAGATCTCTGGCAGTCACATTTCTGGTGTTAACAATGGCCATGGGCTAGTCTAGGTTCTAGTCTAAGCTTTGCCTCTAACTCAGTGGAACTTGGGCAAATTATTTCACCTCTACAGATTTCAGTATTTTCATCTGTAGCACTGGAATAATTTTATCTGCCTTGATTAATTCCCAGGGTAATTGTGAAGTTCCAAAGCTATGTGAATATATTTCAAAAAATTATAAAGTAACATACAAATGCATGATGTTCATATTATTAAATTTAATGCTAATCAGAGTAATCGGCTAAGAACTAAAATGATACAGAGAAATGAACCATTTTAATTACTGGTCAGATGTGAACACTACCAGCTGATCCCTAACATTCTGACTTTGTGAAAATATTTTGGGTGTACTGGCTGATATTGAGCCAGTATTCAAATTTTAGCAGAAACAACTTGGTAGATGTTCATGAAATATGAAATCAGGATGTGCATCTTTTGTGCTATTTCCTTATCAGCAGGGTAAATATATAGGTCCACTTACCTACACTCACCCATATCCTCTCTGTCATGCACACAGACACACACACAGACACACACACACACATACACACATGTGTGAATGATAAAACATTACCCAATTAAGATATAACAGAAATGCTTCCTCCCCACCCTGCCCAGCTAATATTAGGGAGGAACTTACCAAGTTCTTCCCATGTGCTAGCAGTGGGTTGGCTGCTTGAAATATGTTGCATCATTTAGTTTCTACGACTCTACCATGAGGTAAGGCATTATTGCCCCCATTTTACAGATGAAGAAGCTGAGACTTGGAAACAGGTGACTTGTTCTAGTCACACTATTAACAGAAGATTGAAGTAAGATTCATATCTGTAACTATGCTTCTAAAGTCTCTGGACTTTTCAATATCCTGTTGTTTCCCAAATGTCCATCTTACTGGCTTCCACTTGTCTACCCTCAGAAGACCCTTGGAGCAGGGCAAAAAGGAAGGATCCTGGGATCTACACTTGGCTTACTAGTACTAATACTAGTACTTCCTAAGGCTGAGTCCTTTAAATCTCTGTGCTTAACCAACATCCCAGGAAATTTGAAGGGCACTCAGGGTTAGCCCCACCCTGACACTGTGGAATCCAGTATGCCATACAGGAAAGAATCGAAAGTGGTGGTAACTTCTGGAAAGGGTAAAAAATTGGTGAGGACATCTGAGAAATCAGACAGGCAGATGCACTTCCCTTTCCCTACTCAAAAAGGTAAGCCCCACTTCTGTTCCAATCCAACAAAAGGGGAGGGACTTTTGTGTTTTTTGCTCGTGTACTCCCAGCACCAAAAACAATGTCTAGCGTAAGAGAGATGACAATCGGTATTTGCTAAATGGATGAATGAAATTCATTAGTTTACTTGGTTAAGTAGATGGATATGCAAATAGACTGGAAAGATAAGTCTCTGATTCTATGCTTGCTTGTTTCTGTGTCAGAGTTTTGAAATGGGTTAATACCTATTGCAGATGTTTCAATTCAACAATGTGCTTGTCCTTTTCACAGCTCTGTAATCCTTCTCCCGAAATTGTTAATGAAAGTTGCAGACACACATACCACAGCTCAGTTCAAAATTGGGCTCTTCAGTCCCTTTGGTTCATTTCCTCCCAAATTCATGAATTCAGGAAGAGCTTGTCAACTCTCGGCATGAGACGACTGTGGCAAAACAAATTTATGAATCCAATCAGAAATGAACAGAAGTGATTCCACTGGTTTGATGAATGTGCCTCAACAAATCCCTGCCTCCCTCTGAAGCCGGGGGCTTGGAGGCAGTTGGAAGAGAGGACATGAGAAATCTATTCGTGATGCACTATGGATCCCGAGTGAATGGGCCTGGAGGTGGGGAAGGCAGCAGGCTGCATCCATCAGCATCGCCAACATCTGTCCTCCCTTCCAGCCACTCCACTGAGGCCCACTGACCATTGTCTGTCACTAGATCTAGTGCTCAGATATTCCACTTGAACAGAATGTTCAGAGCACTAGTGTCAGGGTGAGCCCAAGCATTGCAGGGAAAAATGTAACTGGGGCAGAGGAAGGTTATAGGGCAAGGCTAACAAACTACCCCCCGTGGTGGCCACCAGGTTACTAAAGGAATCAGTATTCCATACTGTCTGACCTAATTCCCACCCCCAAGCCCCTTAGGATCTTAAGTGTGTTGCAGTGTACCTGAATTCATTTTAAAAACCCAATTCAAGCATGCAGATTTTCCCACTCCTGGCTGATGCCATTTAGTCACAACCAGCTTTTTGGAAATCATCATCCCAGCCTACATAGTGGGTACTTCCCATGCACCAGGATCCGTGCTGAGCATTTTATGGCATGATATCTTTGAATTCTCGTGATTATATAAGAACCAGAACCACCTATATTTCATAAACTGAGAAGCTAATGTCTAACAAAGTTAAATAATTGTCTGGGCTATTCGGCTGGCAAGAGGGGGAGCAGAGAGACTGTCTTCCCCAGAACCTAAGCCCCTGCTCACCACGAATTGCCATTCTCTGAACTTGCACAACGGTGGGATACCCTATCTCCACCGCCAGTCCTTCAGCTTTAGCCTTTCCCCTCCTCTTCCCAATTTCCAGCCCCTCTTACTTCAACATGAACACTCAAATGACTCTTACTCTGTAGTCTTGGGAGTCTTTCTGCAATTCCACCCAAGCCTGGTACTCTGTATTTTGTCTATACCTCTGATTTCCATTAACAACCAGAGGCACTCTTCTGGCCACATGATTCAATAGTTAGAATTTTCCGTGCAGCTCTTAACATCTCTGCATAATGGAAAAACAAAGGAGAGGCAGAGAACCCTTTGATGTTGATGCTTCTGGACATAGGGGGAGTTCCAGCATCGCTAGAAGGGAGGTGGTGGGGTCTCTGAGAAATGAGCAGCTCAGAGAAGAATTTCAAGAAACGGTTGCCAAGTTCGAATCCTGACTGCTGTGTGGCCTGGGGGAAATCACTGAACTTCTTTAGTACTGTGATCCCACACCTGCAAAATGAGGAAAATCATTCCTCCAAGACAGAACACAGGGTTACTGTAAGGATGAAGTGAGTGGGGTGCACAGCCCATTGCCCGTGCATGGAGGACTCAGTGGCATTACTTCCCTTGAACACACGTTATGAAACGGGTAGTTTCTAGAGAGCTCCTCACTGAGGAATAGTCTCTGTAAACACAAGGTCTGGTCTTCTCTGCTAGACTGATCCCACTGCCCCAGAATCTAACCCTAAAGATACCCTTCCCACCCTTCACCTGAGCCTCAGGTGTGCCAACAGCATGGTGCCTTAATGATCCTTGGTGAAGCGAACCTTCGTTCAGGGAACGTGGAGGCTTCTTCCTCTGAGCGCTCCAGAGCCACATTCTGTGGCCCTCAGAAGGAATGCACTTCCCAGTGTCTTAGTGGTGCAGCAGCCAGGTTATGACCTCAAGATGTCTATGTCTGGTCAGCTCGTGGCCCAGCTCACTTTTGTGATCTACACAGACTGGGGTAGTCTCCTTGCTTCTTGGCTCAGAATAGAAAAACTGACCAAGTTTCCCTGCCGTGAGAGCTCTCAGCAGGTCCAGGAAGAAGAAGGAAAGGCAGGAGGAGGGTCCTGTCCTGTGCCAGGTTCTGTACCCTCCACCTCCTATGTGATAGCCCAAAGCTCCAACAATAGGGCTGTGTGGTGGGTGTTGTTTCCCCCTTTGTACTGAAGTAAAAACTCAGAGACCTTAGAAGGTAAGGCTGTGCTTTCTCTTTTACCATGCGGTCCTACATGGGGAGGCATGACAGGGGAAGTGAAGGGATGAAGAAGAAAGGAACACTGGATTCTGATTCCAGGGCAGAGAGCAAGCAGCAGCATGAGATCTGAGGCTCTGAACGTCAGTCTCAGGTCTTAGATGCCCCTTTGGGACGAGCCCCCTAAGTCTTTGTTTTCTTCTGCCAAGATTTCTGGAAGTCAATTGTCAGGTGAGGCTTGGACACCTGGTCTCCTCTGCCTGGAACCAGGGAAGGTCATCTCATAATTAACTTTGTGACACAACTCATTGGAATGAGAAGGGTATTCTTCAATTGTTTTGTGGTGCAGAACAAACGCCTCATTAATCAGAAACACATCAACCTGAGCCCCAAGCACTAATAATGTGAGGGAGAGTAATGAGTTGGCATCACCTGGGACACGACTGCAGCCACACGCTCATTCTTCAAAGGAGCCCATGGTGCTTGGATCTGAAAGAGGCAAAGTCGCAGGAGGGATGAGGGGTGGACCTGGGGAGATTGGTGCGGGAGACCCAGAGAGAGGGGGAGAGGCTTTAGCAGCCCTTCTTCCAAGATGTTGGGGAGGCACATGCACAGAATTTCAAGGATTGTGAATCTGGGGCTGAGAAGGAGAGTCGAGAACCAGACTGGCTTGTGGTATGAGGTAACCTTCTAGAAGCAAAAAAGCTACCTGATGGAAGCCACCCAGTCTTGTTCTTGGTTCCCAGCAGAGCTTCCCTGGGCTTATCCAGACAAGAACACAGAGAGATGGTTGCAAATCACACAGGCTGTTACTTCATCTGTTCCTTTGCTCATTCATTTAAACACTCATCCCCTCATCCAGTGACCAACGTCCAGTCATCATTATGGAAAGTCTTGGCTTTGAACTGGACAGACATCAGATGACTGAGGCCATCCTGGTTATCTCATACTGATCAAAAGTTCTGACTGACTCTTGGGTCCTCCTTGACCTCTTCATGTACTGACTTATACGAGAGTGGTGCCATCCCAATATCCAAGTTAAGCCAGTTTTAGATACTTTTGATTTATAAAACTAAAAATACATTATCATATAACTGGTGCGCCTTAAGGCAAACTAAAATTTTGACACGTGAGATTTCATGGGGGTTGGTGAGAATAAGGTCCTTGGTGATTAAAAAAAGATTCAGAATCTTCTGAATCAGACTAACCTTTCATTCCAAATATGGTGATGCCAGGGCCCTCTAAGAAGGAGGTGTTGCCTAAAATCAGTACAGCTGTTCCGAGACAAAGAAGGACTTGAAACTCTGAGAATCATGAGTTCTGGTTCCATGGACTTTCCACCACATCCTATCATGGAAGCTTCTGGTGCCAGAAAGATAGGCGATCTTTCTGATCATAACTAGAGACAGGCCAAGTTTCCCAAGGAAAGTATACCCAACTCCTTGTTGGGGGTCCCTCTGTGCCTGCTGGCTGCATGGGAAGCTGTTCTGAGCTTTTATACCCCAGGTCTTGGCAGCTTTCCTCACCCTCCTTCCAGGCCTGCCTCAGGATGAAGCCATCCTTCCCTCACAAGAACTCAGTCTCCAGCCTGGTGAGGGCCCCTTGAAACATGGGGCTCAGGAAGGGACTCGGGGATTTGACAGAAAAGGCTGAAAGGCTGACAAGATCTCAGAGGAAGTGGAATAGCTTAGAGCCACCAGAGGGGACTCTTCAACCAAACAGTGACTTATGATCTGAGTTAGGGGATTTTTCTTTTTCTCAGTACATATTGTCTGTTACTGCAGTAGCTATTTCACTACATAGATACAAATACACCTGCTGGTTTTAATTTATCAAGTAAAGGCTATTAGGAGTTAAATATAATTCTATTTTTAAAAACGCAAATTTTATTTTTAAACTAATTTTATTTTTATTTTAAGAAATAATTTTATTTTATTTTATTTTTTTTTGTATTTTAATCCAGAGGTCTAACATGCAGTGAGATTCCAGCCTCCAGATACCACATAAGGGGGCCGGAAGTTGGGGAAAGGGACTTCTTTAATTTTGTTGCTGTTGTCAAAGTAATGGGTAGGTTTCCAGCAACTAGAAAGGTTCAAGTTTTGTCTTCAACCGAGAAGGGATTCTTCTTTTAGTGACCGGAGGGAAAGGGGATGAACGCTGACTTCATATTCAGCACCATATTAGAACCAAGTCTGATTTTCCTTTGAGAGACAAGCTTATTGTAGGCAAGGTCCTGGGAGGGGATGAAATCCAGTCAACGCTTTTCAGTCCTTACTCTGCAGTGCTTGACTCTTGAGCATTCTTTCCTGCCTAGACTCTTTGCTTCCTACTCCTACAAAGTTATTTAAATAATTGAGTTGTGTGTGTGCGTGTGTGTGCACAAGTGTGTGTGTGTGCATGTTCCTGATTCTTCAACCCTCCCCTACCAGTTCTCTTTTGCTAAGGCCCTAGCCCTGTTCCATACTTTTTTTCCCTGTTCCCAGTTAAAACCCTTCAATTTCTACCCATCTCCCTTAATGTACAGACTCCTTAAAAATGGCCCCCCCACCCCCCCCCCACCCCACGGTCTACCCTGCCTATCTCTTTGGTCTCTTGTCTTATCTTTACCCACGGTCTTCTTGAAATCTGTGTCCAGGACTTTGAGCACACTCTTTATCTCTTGCATCTAGGCTTTTTCACATAGAAGGCAGGTTTATAGATGAGGAAACCAAGACTCCAAGAGGTAAGGTAATTTATGTAAGGTCACATGATTATTAGGAGGAAGCCTGAACTGTACTTTGGGCTGTCTGGTTTCTTCCTCTGGAGTCTTATAGGATCGTATAAGTAGGCAGGGCAGAGACATTTCAGTAGCCAGGCTCTCAGGTAACATGGTAAAGCTCTCACCCATTGTTTGTCGTGCCCACCGTTCTTTTTTTTTTTTAATAAATTAATTTTTTATTGGTGTTCAATTTACCAACATACAGAATAACACCCAGTGCTCATCCCGTCAAGTGTCCCCCTCAGTGCCCGTCACCCACTCACCCCCACCCCCCGCCCTCCTCCCCTTCCATCACCCCTAGTTCGTTTCCCAGAGTTAGGAGTCTTTATGTTCTGTCTCCCTTTCTGATATTTCCCACACATTTCTTCTCCCTTCCCTTATATTCCCTTTCACTATTATTTATATTCCCCAAATGAATGAGAACATACACTGTTTGTCCTTCTCCCATTGACTTACTTCACTCAGCATAATACCCTCCAGTTCCATCCACGTTGAAGCAAATGGTGGGTATTTGTCATTTCTAATAGCTGAGTAATATTCCATTGTATACATAGACCACATCTTCTTTATCCACTCATCTTTCGATGGACACCGAGGCTCCTTCCACAGTTTGGCTATCGTGGCCATTGCTAAACATCGGGGTGCAGGTGTCCCGGCGTTTCATTGCATCTGTATCTTTGGGGTAAATCCCCAGCAGTGCAATTGCTGGGTTGTAGGGTAGCTCTATTTTTTAACTCTTTGAGGAACCTCCACACAGTTTTCCAGAGTGGCTGCACCAGTTCACATTCCCACCAACAGTGTAAGAGGGTTCCCCTTTCTCCACATCCTCTCCAACATTTGTGGTTTCCTGCCTTGTTAATTTTCTCCATTCTCACTGGTGTGACGTGCCCACTGTTCTTCATCCTGCTAGTGGATGAACTGGAATCACCCCCAGGGCTAGAGGCCTCGCTGGGGAAAAGGACGGGGCTCCCTCGTGCCACCTGGTGGTGAGTGTGCCTTAGGGCAGGGGCACAGGGTTTCGCTGTGCTTTGTTCAAGTGCAAGAGTATCTTCTCATCCTCATCTTCCCGCCCTCCTCCGTTTTAGCTTCCACCTCTTCTCTTCCATCCTCTTCCATTTTTGTTTTCAGCTTCCCCCTCTTTCTTTTCTATCTTCCTTCCTCTTTTTTCTTTTTCTTTTTTTCCTTTTTGCCCCCCTTTTAAACATTTTTATTTTTCTTTTTTTTAAAGATTTTATTTATTTATTCATGAGAGACAGAGACAGAGGCAGAGGGAGAAGCAGGCTCCATGCAGGGAGCCCGATGTGGGACTGGATCCTGGGATCCCAGGATCACTCCCTGGGCTGAAGGCAGGCGCTAAACCACTGAGCCACCCAGGGATCCCCATTTTTATTTTTCTTTTAGGCCTCCGCAGGACAGTGCTTTTAATCCTGACTTTCACTGGTCCCTGACATCTCACAGGTGATAAGAGGAAATCAGAAGCCCCCTCTTTCCTCTGTGCCTCCCCTCCCCTGCCTCTCTGCACATTGTCCTGTCTCCTCACTTGAGGCCTGAGAATCTGAAGTGGGGACATCTGTGTTTGCACCAGGATTTGCTTAGAGTCTATGAGAATGCAAGCAAGTCCCTTTGCTGTCTCCCCTTCTAGTGGGGATAACTCAGACTACTTGGCTGCAGGGAGGTGAGGATGACACGAGGCAATATACTGTCACAGCACCTTGCTTCAGCTACATCGTGTCCTCCAACCCCAGTGCCTGCAACACTTGCTGTTTCCTGCAGGTTGCCACCCTCCATGTGCCCTGTCACTCGGGATAGGCACAGCGACTCCTTGCATTGCCATCCTGGTCCCACCCCCACCCCGCAGCATTCAGATCACTGCATTTGTGTCCCTGCCTACCTCCTTCCTACTCCTGTCACCATCAGAAGCAAGCTCCCCTGTAAGCTCCACACCCTGGTGTCTCCTGCACATCCATGTCCCCTCCGACATCTTATCTCTACTCTATGCCTGTAGGGAAGGCTCTTCTAGCATTAGTGAAGTGCAAGCAACAGAGAAAGCATTCTCCTTTTAAATTCCCTAGCTCTGAGCAGAGGGTGACACTCAGTCAATACTTGATTTATTGATTTTCTGAAGCTCTCTAGAGCTCCAGCTTAGTTCTAGGACTTGGGGAGTAGAAGCCTGATAACTTCTGAGCTGTATCAACACCCCTCGATGTTTTTTCCGCAGAGAGGCACCACGGTGCAAGGAGGCATTATGGGATCACACAGAACCTGCTTTGAGCCCCAACTCTGCAACTTCCTGGCTGTGTGATCTCAGGCTTATTACTTAACTTCTTGGGTCCTCAGTGCTTTTCCCTGTAAAGTGGGACTATTAAGAGTATCGACATCACAGGACTGTTGTGAGGATTAAGAGAGATAACAGTTAGCCGGTTGTAAAAATGAGCAATACATTCTTTTCAGCCTCATGGTCATGATCCCCTTCCTAGAGTACAGATCGTGGTCTATCAGGTGGAGGGGAGAAGTCGAAGAGTCCGCGAGTATGGATGGCTCAAGAGGACAACGGTGTGTTCGAAAGGGCAGTGGCCTTTCAGTTGAGCCATGTAGGGGAAGCTTTGCTGCCCTTTAGTGCTAGGGACATTTTGACATGCCTTCTCCTCCCAGGTTCCCCTAATCAAATCAGGGTAGAACAGGTGCCGTCATTGCACATGGGTTCCTACCCCATCCTTGAGCACAGTCCACATCAACATGGCATCGCCAGAATCTCCACTGGAAGGCTAAAAGTTATCCTGAGCGATGAGTTCCACCATGGGTGGGGTGGGAATGGGGCCTGGTCAGCTGAGTGTCCTACAGTTCAACTTGGTTTTGACACCATCTGCCCAGAGATAGCATTAGATTCCACAGGGTGAGGAGTCAGTTCCCCAAGACTGCCCCACAGTTCAGACACCAGTCACAAGTCCAGATTGCCACCTGCATTTCAGACCAACTGGCTATAAATCACAGGTTCCCACGACCCTCTTTTTGGGTTCCGTTAATTTGCTAGAATGGCTCACAGAACTCAGGAAACCTGTTTACACAGTAGGTGACCAGTTTATTATGAAGGACATTAAAGGTCACATCAACAGGCAGGTGAAAAAAACAGGGCAAGGTTCTGGACAAATCAACTTCTGTCCTTTTAGAGCTTGGGGCTCAGCAGGGTGGCATGAAGAAGCACTCTGGTTCCCAATGTGGAAACTCTCCAAGCCCCTTTCAGGGGTGGGGGCAGTTTATAGAGGCTTTTTTATACAGGCACAGTTGATTAAATCATTGGCATTGGTGATTGCTTCAGCCTCCAGCCTTTCTCTCTTCCCTGGAAATCAGGGGACAGAATTGGAAGTTCTGATCCTCTACTCATGGCTAGTTCTCCTGGCAACCATCCCCCATCCTCAGGTGGCTTCCAGAAGACACCTCATTAACATAAACCCAGTTGTTGTGCTAAGGGGATTGTTATAAGTAACAAGACACCCATGTCACCTTTATGGCTCTGATTTTTTTTTTTTCAGGAACTGAGGACAAAAGACCAAATAATTATTGCAAAAGATGCCCCCATTGTTCTTATTACTCAGGAAATTCCAAGGGTTTTAGAAGCTGTGAGCCTGGAGCTGTGAAGACCAAATATATACAAGAAATATATTTATATATATATTTGGTCATTTAGATCATTTAGGTCATTTAGATCATTAAGTTATTTAAATAACCAGATACGTGTATTTCTTATAAATCACAATAGCATCAGTTGGGTGGAGCTCCAGGAAGGACTGCAGAGTAGAAGTAGGAGGACTATAAGCTCGCCTTGCCCATGGATGCATCTAGATAACATCTCAGTATAAATAATCCCCATAACCTTTGACTTCATAAATCACAGTACCTCACATGCCAAGGAAGGAGCGGTGAGGCCAAAGGGGGCTGCTGTGGAGGCTGAGTGGGGACTGAGCAGCTCTGGGTTGGGGCAGGCACAGAATGCAAGGCGAAATGCCAGCTGGAGTCAAAGCACAAGTGGCTGCCACAGAGTCAGGTAAGAAAAGGCCACCATCAAGTAAAGCCTGTGAAGTGGATGATCCCCTGGGAATGGATACAGGGCCCCAGAACCCCGCTTCAATTTTAGGGGGCCCCAAATTGCAATGCCAGCTAGATTTTTTAATTATTTTGCCCCATGAGAGGGAAAAGGAAATTCTTAATTGAATGCCTGCTGTGTTTTTGGCACATTCATATACATGTTATTTCACTCAGTCCTCACTAAAAATGTGACGTAGCCTTACTTCACATGGCTCTGCCCTCATCTCCTACGCTGTGCTCTGCACCCCCAACATTGGCCTCCTTTCTGTGGCCACACACTCCAATCTCAATCTCACTCCCATCTCAGGGCCTTTGCACTTGCTGTTCCCGCTGCCTGGGATGTCTTTACCCTACATGTCTGCATGGCTCGCCCTCTTCATCCGTCATGTCTGTACTCAGATAGTCTGTCTTCTGAGAG
Organism: Canis lupus dingo; assembly: GCF_003254725.2. NCBI lineage: Eukaryota > Metazoa > Chordata > Mammalia > Carnivora > Canidae > Canis > Canis lupus. Next base: position 38,814,363 of record NC_064263.1, read on the forward strand.
GGGCCCAAATTGCAACTCTCCATAGCACTCTGTATTCCCTTCTCAGTTTTTCTTTCTCTCTCCTTGGTAGTTATGGCTATGTATATGTGCACACGCACTCGCATACACACACGTGTGTGTACTCCATTTTATATATATGTAAACTCCATATGTATGATATATATTTTTATTTCTTTATGATTTTTTAATATTTTGTCATCCTCCACTAAAATCTAAGTCCCTTGAGGCAGGTCAGAGTTATGTGCTAGTGCTTAGAACAACACTTAGCATATAGCAAACACTCCATAAATATTACAAGGAAGGATGGGTGGATGGTTGGATGGATGGATAAGGATTATTTTTGTCATCTCACCATTGAGGAAGTGAAGGCTCAGAGAGGTGAAATCCTATGGCTCATGGCCATCTAGCCAGTGAGTACCTGAGCCAAGATCCAAGCCCACCCTGACCAACCTCAGAGCTGCCATGGCACACTTCACAGCTGTCTTACCCAGGACAGTGACCTGGAGGTCACTGGAGAGGGCATGGGGCTGCTTCAGGTTGAAGTTACATGAGAGTGTAAAGAAGTGGAGAAGTTCCCATGAGACAAAGTTGAAAAACTAGAAATCAGTGCTTAGAACATATCTTATGGACCGGATTGGGAGGAAAAGCTGGGGCAGGTGAGGCATAGTTGTCAAATCAAAAGCCAGAGGTGACCATATCCGAAGTTAATGGCTACTCCATTCCACTTATTCTCCCCATTAGTTAAATATCAGTCAGCCTTATTTTATAAGTGGGTGATTAAATGCTCATAGCATTTGGATCACTTTTCCAGGGCCACACCGTCCGGGTCCTGAGCCCCTCACCCCTCACCCCTAGCCTCTTCTCCTTTCTCTCCTTACCTTTCCCCTGATACCCAAAACCTCTGCCTTAGGGGGGCGGTGTTCAGGCCACCTCCTACTTGGTAAAGGCCAACCCTCTTCTCTGTCCTGAGCCCACCCTACCTGGCAGGCCACGGGCTGCCAACCCAGCTCTGGGCTCGAGCATGCTGCCAGCCTCTGCCAACCTGGGTCCCTGCTGGGGCAATCAGCTTATTTTCTCTACATGCAGGAAGGTAATGGGGAATTCCTACAGCAGGAAATGGAGGTGTTTTATCCTGTGAAAAATCACAGAAGCCCTACTTTGAATTCCTCCCACTTAGGAGTATACAGAGGTACTGGAATCATTCCTATGAATCTGGCTTGGGGGAGTTACAGCTGGTGACAAGTGACCCAGGGTTGTGCTTGACTCTGACCCTGGGTTGCTGGAGAGGGCACCTCTGGCCCACCGTGAAAAATGACCTCCACCAGGGCCGTGGTAAGTGAGCATTTACAATCATTTCTTTGGATAGAGGGCGCCCGGGTGGCTCAGTTGGTTAAGCATCTGACTCTTGACTTCAGCTCATGTCTTGATCTCTTGGGTCCCGTATTGGGCTCCACACCAGCTGTGGAGCCTACTTAAAAAAAAAAGAAAGAAGAGTAATCGTTTGGATAGGGCTGGATGGAAGTTTGTTTGTTCTGACTGAAGAAACTGTTTACGAAGCTAACAAGAAATATAAACAAGAACTGGAGGGAAACTCTATTGCTTCTAATGTGCTTGATATGCTAATTACAAATTATGCTCATCTTTTTGTGTTAAAGCAGGTCCCCTCAGGAATTTATATGTTAGCTCGTTGCTGTGAGTACTTGAAAGATATTAGATGGGATTTCTTTAAAAATATGTTATAATTTAGGGAAGCGTTACCATCTATTTACTCCTTCATCCATTATTCAATCAATATTTACTGAACTCTTACTCTGTGACAGGGGGGGTATGCAGGATGAGGCTGGGGGGTAGGGGTGGGCAGTAGAGAATCAAAGTGCAGAGGAGGGCCCCTGCCCTCAGGAACTTCTGTTCTGGCCAGGAAAACTCTGTTGTGTTTGGACCAAGATGGTGTGTAGCTGGCTAGAATTACGAAGCAAAATGAGGACATCTTAGAAATTAAGGGAGACCAGTGTCCATGCCCAGCCAGGCTGCAGGAATTAGTGCACCAGGCCACATGTTACGTGGTGTCCAGGTCCTTATAAGCTTTACTTGCAATGCCAGAGAGATCTAGGTTCAAAGCCTAACCCTATCACTTGGTAGCTCCGTGACACAGATGAGTCACGCAACCTCAGTGAGCCTCAGAGGATTTATCTGCAAAGCAGGGATATTAGTTTGAACTTCATGGGACGTTATGGATCAGTTGAGATCATGGACATAAAATCTTATCACAACACAGAAAATAGCACGGCACAGCCAGTATCTCTGAAGTATAAGAAATCCTGCATTATCCTGAGCTTTGGTGTTACTCCCTTTAGCACGTGCACACACATGCATGTATGGAAGACACCTACATATTTATCAGTACATGTGTATATCTTCACTCCATACAGATAGACGTGCCTGTGCACCTGCACAACTGCTGTAAATATAGTCCCAGGTGCACACACATAGCCACAGGCACGTACACTTCATGCTGATGTACTTTAGGCCTCCTTTAGTCCTCCCCAAAATTCTAAATAAGAACACTGGGACAAGTCACTTTAGGATCCTATCTGCTTGTTTGCTTTTTGGCTTTCCATCTCATTTGTCCATATTGATTTCATTTTACCCCCATTGTTCAATACCTTTCCCCCGCACCAAACTCTCTTTCACCCCTGCCGGGAGATATTCCACAAAAGATCCCTCTATCCCGAGAAGTATAGGGTTCTGAATTTATTGGGATTGGGAATTTTTACTCCTGGTTTTCAAGCTTTGACTTGGGGATGCCACCTGGGATCTCTCTTTCCCTCCTGTGAACTCTAAGATTTAACTCTGCTCTGAGGATTTTGTCAGCTTGATCGTTGTTCCCTGGTTAACTTGGTGGCTCCTATCAACATGTCCCTTCATCCACAAAATGCCTCTGGGCTTCTCCAGAATATTTGTACCTGAAGGCGGGAAGCTACCCTCCTCAACTCTGAAACTTGCCTAATGGATAGTCCTCAGAACTCTGCCCCTAGTGATACCCATGGACGGACGGAAGTGTATGCATTTGCATTCAGAGACATACACATAGGCTTTCATGCACCCTTTTATGTTCATCTGCTCATTCTTTCCATGCCCTTTTACCCCATTCCTTCAAGTTCGTGCGGTAGAAGGCAGACCTTTGGTGACACACGTCTTCCTGTGAAAGGTAGAATGTGATGCTTAGGACAATCCCTTGAGCATCTGAGTAGAGTTCTAGTTCTATAGGTTAGATATAGGCATCAGAGGACAAGAAAGATGCCTTAATCTATTCAGTAATTCAGCAAATATGTGTTGAGCACCTGCAAGCAGACCACGCTCTAGGTAGTGAACTTGGGTGAAAAAGAGACACAACTCCAGATAATACTTACAATCAAATGGGGGTTATTGGCATTAAACACAGCAGCACACTACAAATTTTTCTCTTTTTTTTTTCAAGATTTTATTTATTTATTCATGAGAGACACACAGAGAGAGGCAGAGACACAGGCAGAGGGAGAAGCAGGTTCCATGCAGGGAGCCCAACGTGGGACTTGATCCTGGGACTCCAGGATCACACCCTGGGCTGCAGATGGCACTAACAGCTGAGCCACCCAGGCTGCCCACACTACAAATTTTTCAAGTAGAACTGTGATCCGTGCTAAGAAAGGCCAACGTGGGGTCTGTGAGAGTATGAGCTGGGGAGTTTGGGCCCAGTTCTCTTGGCCCAATGTCCCCTGAGGGAGTGACTTTTTAAACCAAGACTTGAAGGATAAACAGAAGTTGGCCAGTGGAGGAAGTGAGGAGAACATTCAGAAAGAGGAGGTAGCACATGCAAATTCCCTAATTCACTAGGTGTCTGGCTCATCCAAGGAGGGGACGGAATCCAAAGTGGTTTGGACATGGCGAGTGGGCCAGAGTAGTGTGAGATGGGACTGGGGACAATGGTGGCGCCCTGATGGAGAAGCCCTCACAGGGCACTCTGACATTTTCCTGATTTATCCGAACTCTTCCTGGTGCTGCTGCCATATCTAAAGGTGAGGGGAGACCCCAGACATACACAGAGCAAAGGACGACTGCTTGGATGTGCAGGTCCACCAGGATACAAGAGCGAAATATTTCACCTTGGCTCTTGGGCTTGTATAAAATTATTTCCCCTCTAAATGGCTCTTTTCAAATGACTACTTCCAGTCTTTCCCTGTGTCAAAGAGCCACATTAGTGTATCACCTGCCAACTTCCCTGTCAAGCTGTTGAAATGACTTTCTATTTTGAAAGTTTATTTATTTATTTTATTTTATTATGTTTATTATTTTTATTTTTTATTTTATTTATTTATTTATTTTTATTTTTATTTATTTATTTTTTTTTTTCATCACGATAAGTGTATTTTTAATCCCCATTTCCTGTTTCTCCCACTCTTCCACCCACCTCCCCTCTGGGAACTGTCTGTTTGTTCTCTGTACTTAAGAGTTTGTTTCTTGGGTTCACTCTTTCTTTTTTTCCTTTGTTTATTTTGTCCCTTAACTTCCATATATGAATGAGGTCATATTATATTTGTCTTTGACCGACGTATTTTGCTTAGCATTATACTCTCTAGCTCTATGCATGGTGTGGCAAATGGGAAGGCTTCATTCTTGTTTATGGCTAAATGATATTCCATTGTGTGTATATACCACCTCTCCTTTATCCATTCATCTACTGATGGACACTTGCGCTGCTTCCATAATTTGGCTACCATAAATAATGCTGCAATAAACATAGGGGGTACGTGGATCCCTTTGAATTAGTGTTTTTGTATTTTTGCATAAATACCCAGTAGTGCAATTGGTGGATTATAGGATAGTTCTATTTTTAAGTTTTTGAGGAATCTCCATACTATCTTCCACAGTGGCTACACCCACTGCATTCCCACCAACAGTGCACGAGAGCTCCTTTTTCTCTACAACCTTGCTAACACTGGTTGTTTCTTGTGTTTTTGAATTTTGCCATTCTGACAGGTGTGAGGTGATATCTCATTGTGGTTTTGATTTGCATTTCCCTGATGATAGTGATGTGAGCATCTTTTCATGCTTCTGTTGGCTATCTGGATGTCTTTTTGGAGAAATTTCTGTTAATGTCTTCTGCTCACTTTTAATTAGATTATTTGGGTTTTTTTTTCATATTGAGTTGTATCAGTTCATTATATATTTTGGATACTAATCTTTTACCAGATATGATATTTGCAAATGCCTTCTCCCATTCAATAGGGTACCTTTTAGTTTTGTTGATTTTTTCCTTTGCTGTGCAAAAACTTTTTATTTTGATGTAGTCCCAGTAGTTTATTTTTGCTTTTATTTCTCTTGCCTCAGGAGACATATCCAGAAAAATGTTACTATGGCTAATGTCAGAGATTACTGCCAGTGCTCTCTTAAGGATTGTTATGGATTCAGGTCTTACACTTAGGTCTTTAATCTGTTTTGAGTTTATTTTCATGTGAGTCAATGGTCCCATTTTGTGCATGTTCTTGTCCAATTTTCCCAACACAAATGGTTTGTCGAAGAGACTGTCTTTTTCCCACTGGATATTCATTTCTTCTTTGTTGAAGAATAATTGATCATATAATTGTGGGTTTATTTCTGGGTTTTCTGTCCTATTCTGTTGATCTATGTAGCTATTTTTATGCCTATGGTACCATTCTATTTTGATTACTACCACTTTGTAATGTAACTTGGAATCTGGAATTGTGATACCTCCGGTTTTTTCTTTTTCAAGATTTGCTTTGGCTATTCAAGGTCTTTTGTGGTTCCATATAAACTTTAGAATTATTTATTCTATTTCTGTGAAAATGGCTGCTCGTGTTTTGATAGGGATTTCATTAAATCTATGGATTTCTGGGGCAGTATGGACATTTTAACAATATTTGTTTTTCTAATCCATGAGCATGGAATATCTTTCTATTTCTTTGCATCACCTTCATTCTCTTTCATCAGTGTTTTACAGTTCCCGAAGTACAGGTCTTTCACCTTGTTGGTTAAGTTTATTCCTAGATATTTTATTGCTTTTGGTGTAATTATGAAAGGGATTGTTTTCTTAATTTCACTGTCTGCTGCTTCATTATTAGTGTATAGGAATGCAACAGAATTCTGTATATTGATTTTATATCCTGTGACTTTACTGAATCCTTTTATCAGTTCCAGTAGTTTTTTGGTGGTGTCTTTAGGGTTTTCTATATATAATATCCTGTCATCTGCAAGTAGTGAAAGTTTTACTTCTTCCTTACCAATTCGATGCCTTTTGTTTTGTTATGCTGTCTAATTGCTGTGGGTAGGACTGCCAGTACTATGTTGAATAAAAGTGATGAGAGTGGACATCTTCTAACCTTAGGGGGAAAGCTCTCCATTTTTCATATTGAGTACGGTGTTAGCTGTGGGTTCTTCATATAAGGCCTTGATTATGTTGAGGTATGTTTCCTCTAGACCTACTTTGCAGAGGGTTTTATTGTGAATGGATATTGTACTTTGTCAGATGCCTTTTCTTTATCTATTAAAACGGTTTTTATCCTTTCTCTTATTGATGAGATGTATCACGTTGATTATTTTGTGAATATTGAACCACACTTATGCCCCAGGAATAAATCCCATTTGATTGTGGTATATGATTTTTTTAATGTATTGTTGGATTTGGTTTGCTAATATTTAGTTGAGAATTTTTGCATTTATACTCATGAAAGACAGTTCTGCAGTTCTCTGTTTGAAATGACCTTCTTAATGGTTTATCTTGATCTCAGACATCCCACCACAGGGCAGGGGCACCAGAAGCCAAACCTTTTATTTCACAGTTTAGTGTGTGTGTGTTGAATCCCAGTTATATCAGTACAACTGTGAGGCATTGTAAATAGTTTTATCTCTGGTCAAGTTGATCTAATTGGCATAGAAATCTTTAGCCTGACTTATTTTCTAACATTCAACAAACTAAAAGCATTTGTTAATGAAGGTTTTAGCTACTTGTATGTGTGAATAATAATCCTCTAAATTTACATTATTTGTGTGATAACAATGATGGAAAGCAAGCCTGAAACGTATTTTCAAAGAGTTAGCTGCCTTACAAAATTCCATGGGTTCTTTGAATGTGGCGGAGTTAGTGCAGTTGACCTTCCTGATGCAAATGCTGAAGAGATTGACGGTCATGGGAGGCAACAGAACATCTAGTCCGCACAGAACCTGATCATCTCCTCAGGCTTCAAACTCCCCTGGAAACTCTTTCTCTCCCAGTCAGCAAAAATGGAATCTTTGACACAAGTCAATGATTGTACAAGATACCTCAGACAGAGCAAAGCGTGATCTATGTTTACTCTTCAGCCATCATGCCAAATCTCAACACTCATTTGAGGGTCCTCAATTTTAACTTTTGAAGAGCTGATAACATTTATACAAGAGACCTTGACTTCTTGGACTGGTGAGGAGAGACTAGTTGAAAATTTTTTTTAATAACAAATTGATTTTTTATTGGTGTTCAATTTGCCAACATACAGAATAACACCCAGTGCTCATCCCGTCAAGTGCCCCCCTCAGTGCCCACCACCCAAGAGACTAGTTGAAATTGATGAAAAGTTCAAATTACAGATCTGTTCTTTTAAGCACATGCCATTTGATTATTCAGATTCCAGACCAGAATGGGAATGGCACCTGGAAAACTAATTCTATCACCTCTGCTCCTTTCTCCCCTGGGCTACCCCAGCTTCATTTGAAGAGAGTTTAACAAAAACAAACAAGCAAAAAAGCATTTAAAAAGATGTGGGCAGGGCTTAGGGAGACCAGCAAGAGCTAGTACAATAATCCCAAGAGCTGGCAATGATGGGGAGTTCTTATCATGCCCGGCTGAAGGGGCAAGGAAAGGGAGTAACCAGATAGGAGTTTGACCTCTGATAGAGGGACTCAGCTAACCCGTGGTGTCTCTGCTCAGGAGGAGCTGGGAATAATATCTTGATCTCATTGCCCATCCACCCTCTGGTCTCCTGGTGCCTTCTGTTAATCAAACCCAACCAGAAACCAAGGTAAGGGAATACACTGAAGTTCAGTAGCCTTTCAGAGCATAGAGTGAGGTCAAGAAGAGAAGAAAATGAATCTCGGGGTGTGGGGGTGGAGCATGGGTGAATGGGACATCCAGCACAAACCGCTTGCCTCCCTCACTAGACTATGAAAGCCTTTTCAACGGAGGGGATGTGTTTTTCATTTTGTAGCCCAAGCTCCAAACTCCAGCCCTGACAAATAGAAAGGACTTAATAAATTCGGAGTAAATGAATGGATGTAGGGGTGGTGAATGGATGGATGATTAAGTGACTAAATGAATAACCTAATGATTGAATGAATGATGGTGGGATAACAAAGATTTCCCTACTGGAGTTCTTTAGATGATCTGCTGTGGTAACTACCTAGGAACAATTTGTAATTAACACATCAAATTCTTCTAAAGGCCTTGAAAGACTTTGTCTCTTCTGCAGCTTAAGTAGTCTGCACAGAAGCTTGTGTACAGGATGAAATTGCTTCCTTCATAGCAGAGATAAAGCACCTCCCACCTCCTGTTCCAAAGACCTCAAATTCTGAATTAGGAGAGACATGAATTAATGAGTTCTTCGTGTAACAAGAAAAACCTCTTTTAATAACTGGGAGTTAAACAGAGTTTGGATCCCTGCTGATCTTATTGGCAAAATTAAATAAAAGTGACATTCTGCTGGCCCAAGCAAATTAGCAGCCAGCCTGTGTAAAGGCTCAGTTAACCCGAGACATTGTGTGATGTATTACCCATTGTTTGACGTACTTTCATAAGAGCAAGACGAAGTGTCCCATCCTTTAGACTCTGGTAATGTGCTTCATTGTTAAATTCAATAGGAAAAGCGATTCATACTGTGGTATGATTGAAAAGAAAATTGAATCCTTTTGATGTTATAAATGTGTCTATTACTGCGTGTGCACACAAATTTTCCATGGAAATTATGGTGAAAGTAGTGATTCTCCTCGAAAAATGCATTAGTGTTGACACGTTCAATTTTATCTGCATCAGAATATAAATACCCTTTAACCATGGTCAAATTGTGCGGAATGTATATACCGCATCTGCATAAGTCACTTGTCTATCCATCTATCGAAAAAAAAAAAAAAAAAAAAGCAATGGAGCTCCAAGAGCTATCCTGGTCCTCCATTTGCAGTTTTAAAAATATGTATTATTGAAAGCGCTGGTGCAGGATTTGTGTGGGGGTCTTTCTAATTTAAAAGAACAGTTTCATAAAGCAAAGGTCTGTAATTCCATGTCCTCATTACACAAAGCAAGTTCGAAAGCTTCGAGAGACCTGGCAAGTTGTGTCACGCTAGCATTGGCCACCAGGCCATTATTGGCCATGCACCACCTGAGTGGTCATGGAACCTTCTGACAAGGAAGTGGGTGATGTCAGGGACATACCACTCAGCTTGGTTCTGTGGTTGCAGACCCTTTTGCTTCAAGCCAAGTGAGGACTGTAAAGTGCCTGTGACCTCTTACCCCCGTTCCCCTAAGACCTGCCCCTTCTCCGCTCTGCTCCTCCATCCTGCCCTGTCCTTCTCTAGATGTGACACTCAAAGAACCACCTCTCTCTCGGCTTCAGTTTCCTCTCCTGCGAATCAAAGTGGATGGTCTCCATGTGCTTCGAAGTTAAATGTTTGTCTCTATTTGAATGCATTATGTTCTTTTTTGCTTTCCTCCCTGTATCAGTCAGGACCTTTCTGATCACAAACAGTAGAAAATTCAACACAAAATGGCTTGGGAAAAATGAGAATTCAATGTTTTTCCACTATCTCCCTCCCCACCCCAAAAAAATTCCAGGGGCAAACCTAGTGATGAACATTGTCACCAGTTCTGGGTCGCTCTCTGACTCCTGGCTTCTCCATTGAGGTTGAGTTCATTTGCAAACTCCCTTAGTGATCTCTTCTCCTGTTGGCAAGACGGCTGCACGCTTTGTTCACATCCTTACCACTCCTGATTCAGCAGCACTAAAACCATGAATATATTTTTTGAGCATTGTTCCTGGACCTGGCTCTCCCTGACCCAAATGAGGCCAGTGCCTACCCCTGAACTGATCACTGCAGGCAGAGGCATGTGATGCTCTGATTTACTAGGCTGGGGTCACGTCCACCATTGGAATTGAAGGTGCAGTCGACTTAACCCATGGTATACGGAATGAGAATGGGGAAGGGGTAATCATGTCAAGAAAAATTATATTTCTGTTATTAAAAGAAGGGTTAATACACAGTGGAAGGGGGTGGGAAGACACATCTGTTAGAATGTTTATACGAGCAGTTCCTGCTGCCTGAAATACTTTGTTTTCTTTGTCACTGTGGTGAATCCTTGCTTATCTTCCAAGATCAAAATTTTAAAAATCCTTCACTGAATCCTCTGAAATCCCTGACTTCTTTTACTCTCTGAGTACTGAAACATACCTCTGTTACAGAACCTGTAATAATCAGCCCATCTCTTCAACAAATACTTACTGAACACCTATTAAGTATAAAGCACCGTAACACTCACTTCCCCTAAGGAGTTGGAATACCAGGCACTAGGTGCTTATGACATGGCATGCTAGGAGGGAAGCATGAGATCAAGTTAGGGAAGAGGGCGGTGGAAGGGTTGGCAGGAGAATAAAGAAACTAGCAGAAAAAGGTGGCAGAATGATTGGCTTTTCTAGGAAAGTACTGACAGCCCAAGATCACTCAACACATATTTATTGAGTACGTACTATGTGCCAGAGACTATGTAGGTGCCCAATAGATTGGTGAGATAAACACACAGAGCTACCTGTCTTTGTGGAGGGAATATGGAGGAGGGAGTTTCAGGCCAAAAAAAAATAGCCAGTGCAAAGGCCCTGGGGCAGGAGTGTGTTTGGCTTATTAACAGATCAGCAAAATGATTAGTGTGGCTGAGAGGGAGGTAGCCCGGAAGGAGGTGACATAAAGGTACCAGGGCCAGATCATGGAGGCCCTGTCAGGCCTTCATTAAGGCCCTTTTACTCTTCAGCCCACCATCCAAGTGCTGAAGCAATCCTGATCTGGACAAAAATGCCTATTCAAAAAAAATTAATAAATAAATAAAAATGCCTATTCAGCCTGTGGAGAAAATGGGGCTAGGATTAGACTTGATCCTGGGTTCTCACCAAATATACCACCCAGGGTGGGGACTGCCTCAGTTTCCCTATTAATGATCTAGCTTTGCTTAGACCTTGCCATCTTTGACATAGCCTGGAGCTCCTAGGTGGTGATGGATGGAGATGTGGAGCACGGGTAGAGGTAGGGGACGTGGAGGAAGTGTGGAAGAGGGGTGCCTAGTTCAATGTCCAAGAGCAGGTGTTGTTAGTCAGAGTGTTAGGTTTGGACCAGTCAATGTAGCACTTGGTACTGACTCATTTGTTCTCAGCTTCATTTTTCATCTGTAAAATGGGAGCAAGAATATCTGTTCCTTCATGCACCATATGTTCATATAAACTGCATAGCACAGAAGAATTGCTCACAGTATAATCAATATTACTATCCTGGGTGGTTTTTTGTTTTGTTTTGTTTTGTTTTGTTTGCAAATCCTCTTCACCTGGGGTAGAAAGAGAGTGCTTTGTCCTTCCAGGCACCGGCTGGGACCTGTTGTTTCAAGCTCCTGCATGCTTGGGCTTCCAGTGTCATCAGTCACCTGGGTTTGGCCGCCTTTTATTACCCTTGTTTCATTCCTCCCCGAGAGCTGACTTAGACCCTCCTGGCTTTTAAAGCTGGTCAGAGATAAGCCCAATGTCACCATATATACATTTGGATGTGGAATATTTGGCTGCTGGCCACTCCTCTTCACTGAGGAGTAGTTCTAGGATTGTTATATTTATGCCTCTGTTGGCTCCATCCTGTCTCATCCCCATTCCCTTCTGCAAGCTTGGCTGGACCCAGCAGGACTTGCAGCCAAGCCTTAGCAAAATCATGCCACCTGCCTGCCACATTCTTCCCCAACCAGAAAGCAGTTTCTTCAGGTGCTCCGTAAGTAGCAAAACTCTTCCTTGGACTCCCTTTTACAGATGTGGTCTCCCATTCACCTCCAGGACAGACCTGACCAGTACTGGGGCCATTTCCTAGGGAAAATCTCCCCCCGGGGGCATTTCTCTGCCTCCCTCTCCTTTCTGTCTCTCTCCCCATGTGGAAATCCCCCCCCCCTCCCTCATATGTCATGTGAGCATTGCCTTGTAAATTGTTCAGAATCCAAGTCTGGGTGGGATATTTACCCAGAGCGAATTATGGCTGGATACATTCCTATGTCAACATGTGCCACGCTCATTTCTTATAAAGTAGTTCATTATTCTGTGGGGCATAAATAGTATTACCAGATTGATATGATTAAAGCTAGTGAGTCATTAATTAGCATCTAATTAAAAGAGATGAGTTACATACCCATGTACAGTAGCTAATGTTATGTTTTCCTTGAAAAAGAAATGATTAAGTGTACAGCGATTGTGTTTTCAAAGAAGCTACCCCAAACCATATGTGCAGTTCTCTAGGGATGTAGGGACAATGTCTGCCTTGGGGCGTTAGAAAATTAAGTTCGCTACTCCCCAAAGATGTAGCTGCCAACATAGGCTAGGATCTTTCTGGTCGCGGGATGCTGGCTTGAGCTTTGCATGATATCCAGAAATATCCCCAGGGAAGCCATGAGGGCAGCTTCCTGGGGCTGGAGTCCAGAAGCTCCAATGCTGCGTCTCCCTCTGTTCAACCTTTTACTCATCAGCTCACACTGCCAAGTGTTCTCACGTCCTTTAACTAGTGTGATTCCCACAGTACCCACACTCTCATTTTATAAACCAGAAAGCTGGACCTCAGACAGGGCTCACTCTGGCCAATTTGAGAAAGCCAGAGAATTTCTGGTGAAGCATCAGGACACATCCCATCATCCCAGCCAGGTATTCAGGGCCTTCTAAAAGTGAATTTTGATGTTTTCATGTAGTCTTCCCTCTCTCTATTCCTCACTCCATCTTCTATCTCTAGCTGAACTGCCCCACAGCGTGTGTCCCCTAAGGTCCTAATTCTGCCCACAGCCCACTGAGAAGGATCTCGGCCTATCCTCCATGGGTCTACTGTGTGCTGAACTCGGGAAGCAGACCGATCCTAATATCCTCCATACAGCCTTGACTAAGTCATACTCTAGTTGCTCTTCATCTCAGAGGATTCTTAGCAGATTTGTACAACAGAACTCAGCCTGGAAGAAGATCAGAGTTTGTCTGACGCCAGCTCTCCATGATGCAGACATTCCCACTGTGACATCCCACATATGTGGTTAGTAAGCCTCGTTTTATAGCTTGTTGAAAGTTCATTGTTTCCAGTTTCATCGTTCACTGCCTCGTTATAAAAGTGATGCATAAAAATGAGCTGGAAAGAAGTAGTAAGCAGTGTAGTGGTTATTCCTATAAAAGTGACTGGTATGGGGACACAGAGAGAGCGGTCAGGATGTCAAGGGGGCCTTTTATTTTATTAGGACTTATATCTTCTACATCACTATTCACACATAGCTTGTGTAATCAAAACAATAAATAAAAGCAACACATGGGAGGAATCCTGTACACTTATAAGAAGGAGAAGTCCCAAATCGAGTAAAACGTAACTCTGTTACGCATAGATAATGTATCTACATATTTATGTTTAGTGTTTTTATTCTACTTTGTTTTTTATTAAGCACCGTATTTGAATGTCATGATAATGGAGAAGACTTGGGAGCCCTTTTCAAAACTATTTTACCAGGCACATCTCCCATATTATTAAGTTTTTGTTAAAACTAACTTCAATTCTGGTATAATATTCTAGTGAGGGGTTGAAAACATTACCCATATAACCTTTCCCTATGGTTGGACATGTATGTTTCCAGTATTTTTACAGTATAAATACTGGTGGAGAAAACATCTGTTTTTATTTGAAAAGTTTAAATTATTTATATTTCTTGTCATAACTGGTATGCCCATTTGTTCTTATACTATTATGTTTATTACATTTGATCTTTCCTTGCTATTTTCTTTGGACCATCCTCCCTTTCATTATTTCTTCCCTATGGTAGTTTTAAAGGTGCACATGTTATTTTTAACTCTACTAAATATTTCCTTTTGAACTTAGTACTTAATGGTGACCTATTCAAAGTTTTCTTCTAAAGTTTCTAGTCTTATTTATCCAGTACAGTGCTGACTAGTGAACCCTATTGTCAAACCTATCTACTGAGTTTTTAATTTCAATTATTACATTATTATTATTACATTGTTTCTGATTCTATAGTTTCAATTTTATCTTTTATCATGGGTTCCATTTCTCTGGAATCTTTTTTAGCTGAATTGTTATAGATTCTAATAGATAGTCTTTATTTAATTAAAAGAATTGTACCATATTTGTCTTTATAAGTTTTGAAGATACTATGTACATGAAGATTTAGAAATTTTTTAAAGATTTATTTATTTTAGAGAGAGAGAGCATGTGGGGTGGGGGGACAGAGGGAGACTCCCTGCTGAGTGTGGAGCCCCACATGGGGCTCATTCTCAGGACTCTGAAATCATGACTGAAGCCAAAATCAAGAGTTGGACGCTTAACTGACTGAGCCACCTGGGTGCCCTGAGATTTGGAATGTTTATATCTTCATGAGGGAATTTGTCATTTCTCATTATGAATTGTATATGTTTATTTCAAGTATATTTGCCTTAAAAGCTTCCTTGTTTGATATTACCATGGCTTTTTTTTTCCCTCTTCTTTTTGGAAGTATAAATGAAATGATATGATAAATGAGTTTTAACAAACTCATATACATATGTAGACCATAACCTTATCAATATGCAAAATATTTGCATCACTCCAGAGAGTTTACCAGAGCTGCTTACAAGTCAGTTTTTTTCTAAATTTTTTACTGTAATATAAAGAGATGAGTTACATATTCATGTACCTTTGGTTTGTTTATATAAATAACACTGTGTATAGTATGTACTTTTTGATGTCCAGCATATTTCACTTAGGGTGAGGTCTATAAATTCATATATACTGTTGCAAACACCAGATTTGTTCCTTTTGTTTCTGAGTAGTATCCCAGGATATAAATATGCCACAATTTATTTATGCACTCACCAGTTGATAGACATTTGTGCTGTTCCCAGCTTAAGAATATTATGACTAAAGCTTCCAGAAACATTATTACACAAGCATTTTTGTAGACCTAAATTTCCATTTCTTTTGAGCAAATGCCTAGGAAAGGAATTTCTAAGTCATAGGGTATGTGAATTTTTAACTTTGTAAGAAATTGCCCACCTCATTTTTTCTATACCATTCCACACTCCTATGAGAAATATATGAGTTCTGGTTGCTTAATGTTCTCAAGTGGAGAAGGTTCTCTTCAATTTCTAGTTTGCTTAAAGATTGTATCATGAATGTGTATTGATTGACTATTTCAGATGCTTTTTCTGCAGATATTGAAATTGTCATATTCTTTTTCTTCTGTAGTTTGTTCAGGAGTCTCCTGTAGTCTGTCAGTGAGTATCTTAATGTTAACCAACCTTATATTCCTAGAACAAATCTCACATGGTCATGATATATTACCAATTTTATGTATTATTGGATTTGATGTGCTAATATTTTATTTAAAAATTTTGTGTCTTTGTTCAGGGGGATATTGTTTCACTTTTTTTTTTTTCTTGTAGTGCCTTTGATTTTGATTTCAAGGTGACTTCAGCCTCATAACATGACTCGAAAAGTGTTTTGCTTTTATTCTATTTTCTGGAGAGTTTTGGTAGAATTGATATTATTTCTTAAAAGTATGCTAAAATTCAGTAGTGAAGCTACTGAGTCTGGTGTTCTTTTTTTTACAATAATGTTGTCAATTACAAGTTCAATTGATTTAACAGACCTGGGACTATACAGATGTTCATCTTTTCTTTTTCTTTCTTTCTTTTTTTTTTTTTTTTGATGTTCATCTTTTCTTGTGTTAGTTTTGACAGTGTTCATCATTCAAGGAATTTGTCTCATATATACTAGATATAAAATTTATTGACATAACATTTTTCATAATGTACCCTTATCCTTTTGACAGGATCTATAGAAGGATCTATAGTGATGTCTTCTCTGTCATTTCTGATATTGGTATAATTGTGATTCCTGCTACTCTTTTTTTTTTTTTTAAAGAAAAAAAGACTTTATTTATTCATAAGAGACCGAGAAAGAGGCAGAGACACAGGCCAAGGGAGAAGCAGGCTCCCTGCAGGGAGCCTGATGGGGTCCAGGATCACAACACTCAGCCACTGAGCCACCCAGGTGCCCATGATTCCCGTTATTCTTGATCAGTTTAGTTAGAAGTTTATTTTTTGTTTTGTTTTGTTTTGTTTTAATTCCCCCTCCCCAAATACCAGCTTTTGATTTCATTGACTGTCTCTGTTGTTTGTCTGTTTTACATTTCGTTGATTTGTGCTCTTTATTATTTTTTCTTCTTAATTTGGTTTAATTTATTCTTTTTGTAGTTTTCTTAGGAGGGAGCTTAGATTGTTGAACTAGTGTGATTAAGATAGAATTTAAAATAGAATAAAATGTACCCATTTGAGGGAGAGGGGTATATAATTCAAGAAATTATGAAGTGTGTACTCACCTGGGTCACCTCCACAACAATCTATATATTTTTTCATTTCCCAAGAGTTTCCTCATACATTTCTTCTTTTCAGGAAATTCCTCCAACTTTAAGGCTATTGTGATTATTTTCCACAATGTGGAAATGTTCACTTCATTCAACATAATAATTTTGTGATTTTTCTGTGTTATTGTATAAATCAGTAATTTGTAGTATTCCACTTTATAAATATACCAAAATTTATTTTTTGCTGGGCTATTGAACTTTTGTGACATTATTAATAAATAATGTCACATAATTCATTGTGTGAATTTTTTTAAGATTCTATATATAAAAGAGATCATATGGTGTTAGACTTTAATTTATTTCACTTAGGATGATGCCTTCAAGGTTCATCCATGTTGTCACAAATGACAAAACTTCACCCTTTTTTATGGCTGGCTAATATTCCATTTTATATATGTTTAATATATGTATTATTTGTATATAGAAAGATTTTAAATAAATATACAAAATCATGAATTACAAATATATATACAATATCTGATTATATATTGCATATATTTTATATATTATTTACATATTACTTATATATTATATACCTATGTATACACACACACACAGTATCTATCTATTCATCCATAGATGGACACTTAGATTGTTTCCATATCTTGGCTATTATGAATAATGCCTCAATGAACATGGGGGTGCATATAGCTTTTCAAATTAGCTTCGTTTTCTTCAGATAAATACTCAGAAGTGGAATTGCTGGATCATATGGCAGTTGTATTCAATTTTTTTAGGAACCTCCATACAGTTTTCTACAGTGGCTACAACAATTTACATTTCCTTTTTCTCCACATCCTCTCCAATACTTGTTTTTTGTTTGTTAATAACCATCCTGACAGGTGTGAGGTGATATCTCACTGTGATTTTAATTTGCATTTCCCTGACAATTAATGACATTGAGCATCCTTTCATGTATCTGCTGGCCATTGTATATCTTTGGAAAATTGTTTATTCAGATCTACCTTTTAAATCGATTGCTTGCTCTTTTGCTACTTGAATTGTATGAGTTCTTTATATAGTTTGGATATTAACCCCTTATCGGATAGATAATTTACAATGATTTTTTTCAGTTCAGTTGGTTGTTTTTTCATTTTGATGACTTCCTTTGTATACAGAAGCTTTTTAGTTTGAGGAATCCCCACTTGTTCATTTTTGCTTTTCGGCTTTTGTTTTTGGTGTCAGATTTTTTAAAAAAATCATCACTGGGGCACCTGGATGGCTCAGTCGGTTAAGTGTCTGGCTTTGGTCAGGTCATCATCTCAGCCCCATGATTTAGCCCCAACTCAGGCTCCCTGCTCAGCGGGGAGTCTACTTGTCTCTCTCCCTTTGCCCCTTCCCCTGCTTATGCTCTCTGTCTCTCTCAAATAAATAAATAAAATTAAAAAAATCATCACCAAGACCAATGTCAAGTTTACAGCCTGTATTTTCTTCTAAGAGTTTTATGATTTCAGGGCTTATGTACAAATTTAATCCATTTTGAGTTAGTTTTTGTGTATGGTATAAGACAGTGGTCCATTTCATTCTTTTACATGTGGCTGTCCAGTTTCCCCAGTACCACTGAAGAGACTGTTCTTTCTCCATTGTCATAAATTAATTAACTATATAGGCATGGGTTTATTTCTGGGCTTTCTGTTCCATTTCATTGATCTATGTGTATTTTTAATGCCAATATTATACTGTTTAATTACTGTAGCTTTGAATATAGTTTGAAATCAGGGAGCATGATGCCTCTAGCTTTGTTTGGATAAAGCTGATCTGACCTCCTATGTAAAAAAAAAATAAACACTTTATGAATATATGGTTTTATTTATTTTAGGTGAATGTTAAAAAGAATTATTGTGTATAAGTACATGTATAAAACTTTGTAAGAAAATGAAAAATGTATTCTAAAATTATTGTACTATTGTGTACTCCTCCCAGCCTTTTATGGAAATTATAGCTGTTCAGCATCTTTGCCAACACTTGATATTCACAGGTTATTAGGTTTTAGCCATTATTGTGAGTGTCTGTTAATATCCTATTATGAGTTTAGTTTGCATTTTCCTGATGACTAATGTTGCTGATCATCTTGTGTTTATTGGCCATTTACATATCTGTTGCTCATTTCTCATTGGGTTATTTATATTACTATGATTGACTTATAAGATTTCTTTATGTATTCTGGACACCAGTTTTTCCTCAGATGTATGTTTTATTAATATTTTCTCTCAGTCTGTGATGTGCTTTCTTGCTTTCTTAATGATTCTATTAAAGAGTAGAAGTTTCTAATTTTAGTAGAATGTAGTTTATTCATTCTTTCTTTTATGGTTTGGGCTTTTTGTGTCCTAAGTCATCTTTGTCTGCCATAAAACCACAAAGATTATGTTATGTTTTATTCTAACAATTTTCTCTTTTTAGCTTATGGCTAGTTCTGTGATCCATTGAAGTTAATTTTTGTGTGTAACATAAATGAGTTGAGGTTTTTGTTGTTTTCTGGGTTTTGCTTTTTTGTTTTTGTTTTTTACCACATTGTTACCCAGCTGTTCCATTTCCATTTGTTGAAAGGACTATTCTTTTTCCATTTAATTACTCTGGTGTTTTTGTAAAAATTCAGCAACTATATGCCTGGTCATATTTTGGGGCTCTAATCTATTTCACTCATTTATTTGTCTCTCTTTATGAAAATACCATTAGGTCTTAATTATTGGGAATTTCTAGTAGGTCTTGAAATTAGGTGGTAAAAAAATTAAAAAAAAAGAAATTAGGTGGTAAATCTTTCAACTTTGTTCTTGTCAGATTTGTTTTAGTTATTATTCTTTTGGTTTCATTGGTTTTTCTTTATTGTTTGTTCATTTTCTATTATATTAATTTTCATTTTTATTATTATCATTGCCTTCCTTTACTTCCTTTTAATCTTAATTTGTTCTTTCTACCTTTTTGAGGTAGAAGCTAAAATCATTGATTTTATTTTTTTTCTTTCCTAAAATAAAACTGAAATTTCTCCCCTAAGCACTGCTTAAATTACTTGAATACACTAATTTTATTGCTTTATTTTATTTATTTTTCAGTTCAAAATATTTTCTAATTTTCCTTGTGATTTCTTATTTGAATCTTGGGTTATTTAGAAATGTGTTGCTTAATTTTTAAATATTTGAGGGCTTTTAGACATCTTCTTTTTATAATTCAATTTTGTTGTCATCCAATAATATATTATACAGAATTTCATTCCTTTGAAATTTGTTTAGACTTTATTCATGGTCCAATATTTAATATATCTTGGTGACTGTTACATATGAACTTAGGGAAAAAATATCTTCTGTAACTGATTATTATAGTGGCATAAGAATGTTAGTTCAGCTATTTTGATTGATACTGCTTTTCAAGTCTTATATATTCTTACCATTTTTTTGTCTGCTTATTCAATTAGTGATTGTTGGAGGAATGTTAAAATTCCCTGCTGTCATTGTGGATTTTTCTATATTTCCTTTTAATTCTAGCAGATTATTTGATGAATTTTGAAACTCTTACATCCATACTCATTTAGGATTGTTAAGCTTTCTTGATGAATAGGCACTTTTATCATTATGAAACATCCTTCCTTACCTCTGATAATAACCCTTTGTCTTAATGTCAACTTTGCCTGATATTAATATAGCTACTTCAGCTTCTTATGATTAATGTTTACATGGCATATTATTTTCCATCTTTTATTTTTAAGCTTCTTATTTTCATATTAAAATGTGTATATTGTTGGATATTGTTTTCATATTCAGTCTGCCAATCTCTGCCATTTAATTAGGGTATTAATGCCATTTATACTTAATATAATTATTAATATTGCAATTAAACCTATCTTACAGTTTTTTCCTGTTTATCACATCTGGTTTTTTGGCCACTTTTTCTCCTATTTTTGCCATGTTTTTTGGATTAATTTGGAATTGTTTATAAATTCCACTTTATCTTTTCTTTTTTGTAGCTATAGCTCTTTGTTTTATTATAAGTTTTTTAGTGGTTGCATGAGGGATTACAATATGTTTTCTTAATTTATTATAATTTGCCATAAGTTAATTTGTTACTTCTCATATAATGTACTAACTTGGAAGAATATCCTTCATTTTATCCCCATCTTTTGTGTTATTGTTGTCATACATTTTATTTCTACATGTTAATATCCCACAGTATATACTTTTCCTTTAAATAGTCAGTTATGTCTTAAAGTAATTAAATGAAAAAAAATCTTATATTTACGTATCTATTTACTATTTCCAGTACTCGTTCTTTCATGTAGATTTGATTTTCCATCTGGTGTTATTTTCTTTCATTCTCAGGAACTTAAATATCCTTGGTAGTGCAGGTCTGCTAGTAATGAATTCTCTCAGGATTTGTTTATTGGAAAATGTTTCCATTATGTACTTATTTTTTAAAGGTACTTTGGATATAGAATTCTACATTGATAGTTTTTCCTTTTACCACTTTAAACATTTTCTCTGTCTTCTAGCTTGCAATGTTTATGATGAGAAGTCAATGTGTATGTTTATTCTAAGTGCCTAAGTGTGTGTGTGTTTGTGTGTGTGCGTGTGTGAAATGTGTTCTAATTGTGGGTCATAAAGCTTCTTCAATCTGTGGGTTGATAGCTTTCTTAACTTTTGGAAAAGTCTCATCTGGCATTACTTCAAATATTGCTTCTTCAAAATTGTCTCTTTCCTTTCCTTTTGAAGCTAAAAATTCTTTCACATTGGGTCTTTTCAAATTGCCTATATATCTCTTACACTGTGTCATTATTTTTTTAAAAAGATTTTATTTCCTTATTTCTGAGAGACACACACAGAGAGAGAGAGATAGGCAGAGACACAGGCCGAGGGAGAAGCAGGCTCCATGCAGGGAGCCCGACGTGGAACTCAATCCCGGGTCTCCAGGACCATGCCCTGGCTCGAAGGCTGAGCTAAACCGCTGAGCCCCCCGGGCTGCCCACACTGTGTCATTAATTTCCATTTCCATCTTCTTTTTCTCTATGTACTTAATTCACATATTCTGCAGATCTATCTTCTAATTCATGATTCTTTTTGTTTCTAGTTAATAGTTAATACATTGCAAATTCCTCTATTGAGTTCTAAATTTCAGTTCCAGTATTTTTCAGCTCTAGTATTTCTATTTAATAATTTTAAATAAATTCCAGATCAATTTCCCCACCTTTTTATCTATATATTTTTAAAGATTTTATTTATTTGACAGACAGAGAGAGAGAGAGCACAAGCAGGGGGAGTGGCAGGGAGAGGGAGAAGCAAGTCCTTGCTGAGTAGGGAGCCTGATGCAGGGCTTGATCATGACCTGAGCCAAAGTCAGACATTTAACTGGCCAAGCCACCCAGGCACCCCTGTATTCTTGAACATATAAATCATATATGATTTTTAAGAAGTCCATGTTTGTTAACTCCAGATAACTAGATCATTGATAAGTATGTCTCAATTGTCTTTTTCTTCTTGATTTTTAGTCATTTAGTCCTGTTTCCTAAAATGGAATTTGATTTCTAATAGACATTAGACATGTTTTTAAAATAAAAATGGTTTAAAATAAATTTCAAAAGCTTTTGATTCATTATCTCCCTTTATTGATTTTTTTTCGAAAGCTATAAGCAAATTACTTTTATTCAACCACAGACTGAAATTATTTGAAGGTAGGTTTCAGAAATTGTGCAAGGACTAGATTATGTACTTGTCTTAAGTGTAGCACTTTAGGGATCTCACAACTGAAATCCCAGGGTATCATTGCTAGGTCTGATCCAGATTTTGTGTTTTCAGGGGCATGAAACTGATGAAACTCTGTTTTTCCTTTTAGTCTCTTAGTAACTTTCCCTTGTTTCCCTGTTTTCGTCCTTTTTCTGGGAGTATTGTGGCTTAAGATCCAGCAAATGATTTGGGGGAGATTCAGGCTCCTCCTCTGCTGTTCTTACTTCTGGGATCTGGGGTCCTCAATCCCAGCTATTTCGATAGCCTGACTCTAATTTTTGTCCTCCAGCACAATAAGACCGCCGTAAACTTCAGGCTGTCACTTTCTGCTCAGTGTCTCTGCCCCCACACTCTTGAGTTAGAAGTTGTCCCTAGAGGAAAAAGCAATGATGACCACTGGGCCTCAGTGTGTTTCTCTACTCTCTGAAATCTTATACTCTCAGGTCCTGCTCCATTTGGGGGTTCTCTTAGGTCTTCAAATGACTGGATTTATTTTGGGCATTTACCCAGTTTTTATAGTTGTTTTTTGTAGCAGAATTGGTCTAATACAATATATTTTGTCATAGCCAGAAGCAGAAGTCACCACTTCTGTGACTTTTTTTTCCAAAAAAAATATGCTTGAGCTTATACTAGGAATGTGTCTATGATTTATTTACCTCCTTCAGTGAAGATGGACAACACATCTTTTCCCATCTTTATTTTACATGCTACCACCAGTTTTAATTGGTGTAGGATGATAATTTTACCCAGTTAATTGTCGTTAATTTCATGAATTAAGAATCTTCTCTTTTCAGAATTATTTATGACACTTTCATTCTGTTTTGTAACCATATTTACCACAGTTATTTAGAATAAATTATGTGCTTAAATGCTTTCAGTTGCTCATTACCTGTTCTTCCACACCATGACTTTACTATTTATGAGTTTTAAATTTTGATTCTCTTTTTTCTTCAGACGGCTGAAGTAGATCTTGGAGTAATTTTTCAGGAAGAATGTATGAGTCAAATACTTTGTGAATCCTTGCATAGCTGAGATTATTGGTCTGTTGACTTCATATATGAACCAGTTTTCAAGTATTCAATCATTTACCTAAAAAAAAAAAAAATCAAACACTTAACCTGAGCAAAGTACTGTGCTAGTTGCTAGGAATACAGCAGTATGCAAAATGTACACGGTTGACACTTTTTATGCATTTTACACTCTAGTGGGAAAAACAGACATTAACAGGTGATTTCACAATTAATTGCTGTTGATGATGGTGACAAAGAAGAGTAAGAGATTTCTTGCAGGAGAAGAGCAAAGGGATACAGGAGAGATTTCTCTGAAAGGGTGACAATTAAATGAAAGTCCAACAAATGAAAGAGTGACCTAGGGTGATATTGGGAAGGGGTAGTAGACTCTAGACAGAGGGAACAATATGTGCAAGAACTTGAGACAAGATAGAATGTGAAAGAAAGGCAGCGTAGTGGGCATGAGGGGTGGCAGGGGATGCTGTGGCACATGGCAGTGAAATGGGCGAAGAAAGATGACACAGAGCCTTGAAGGCCTCTTTCAAGGTTGGAGTTAAAGTTTTAAACATTGTGTCATTCCTGCACTCTGCTTGCAATTCTTCAAAGATTTTCTCTCCCAGGTAAATATTTCAAATTTTTACCTGTGAGGCCCTGCATGCTCTGTTCATAGCACTGCCCCCAGTTGCCCAACCTCATCACCTATTTTCATTATCCCCCTCTGCTCCAGCCACACCCACCTCCTAAAACATGCCAGGAGCTTTGCTGCCACAGGACCTTTGCATATCTCTGCCTGTTATGCTCTTCTCTTGATCTTTGCAATGCAAGTAGAGGAGGGAATGGAGATCAAAAGGGATTTTTTTTACCCTGACTTTTTAAAATTGTCCCCCTTCCCCCCTTTTTTGCATTACAGGTTTCTCTAATTTTAGCCATGAAGATACACATGCAGTGGTATCTCATTATGGTCTTAATTTGAGCCTCTATAATGAGTTGTGATGTTAAGCACTTCTTTGGACATTTGGACAGCCTCTTATGAAGTTCCTCTTTAAGGCTTTTTGTCTATTTTTCTATTGAATTGTCCATCATTTTCTTATTGTTTTATACAAAGTTTTTACATGTCCTGGATACTAATCTTTTGTCAGATACATATTGTAAATATTTTCTTCTACTCTGTGGCTTATCTTTTTCCCTTTTAATGATATTTTTAATGAATTCTCAATTTAAAAGTATTCCAGTTTACCAGTCTTCTTCATGCTTTGTGCATTATTTGTCCTACTAAAAGAATTTTTTTTTTTGCTTATCCAAGGTCATGAAGATATTCTTTTATACTTTTTTTTCTCAAAGCTCTTTTTGTTTTGCTTTTTACATTTAAATCTACACTATCTGGAAATCCATCCTTCCTATACTGTACTATGGTGTCATTATTCTATTAAATCAAGTGGCTTTGTGTGTAGGGGTCTGGTTTTTAGATATTCTGTTCTGTTCCACTGATTTCTTTGTCTGTCTTTGGGCTATTACCACACCACCTTTATTATTGTAGTTTTATATTAAGTCTTGATATCTGGGAGTGTATTTCCTCCAAGAATGGCTTCCCCCAAGTCATTGCTGAGTTGGGGTATTAAAAGTATGCATCTAGCTGCCTCTGAAATCAGATGTGAGCTGAGAGGACGATG
Organism: Canis lupus dingo; assembly: GCF_003254725.2. NCBI lineage: Eukaryota > Metazoa > Chordata > Mammalia > Carnivora > Canidae > Canis > Canis lupus. The sequence continues at coordinate 38,839,441 of NC_064263.1, forward strand.
TGGCACAGGACATCAGAGGGTGTGCTCAATGGGTTGATCCCATTGCCCTGGGTGGAAAATCAGACCTCTCCCCAAGGCCTACAAGGCACCCATCCTTGTCCCTGCCCATGTCTCCGATCTCGTCACTCCACTGTCATAACTCACTGTGTCCCAAAGGAGCAGTAGGATTCTCTGCTCCTTTGAAAACAGACTTCCCAGGCACATTCTCATCTTGGCACCTCTGCACTTAACAGTTCTTTCTCTCCAGATCTCTCTTCTCCAGATCATCACAAAGTTGAAGATCCTTTTTGTTTTTCTGATGTCATCCTAAATGCCCTTTCTCAGACTCTTCTGATCACCTGCCATAAATAAATTTTCCTTCTCCCTCTTGTCCTTCCCTTCACTCTATTGCATTCATTACCCTGTACATTTAGAAGACCTACTAATATCTGAAATAACATGTTTGTTTAATTGCTTATTTGGCATATTATAGTTCTTCTTTACAATAAGATATAACTTCCAGTGGCGTCAGGAACTCGCTCAGTCTTTTGCACTCCTGCTAGATGCTTCGCTACTAGAACAGCATTCAGCACAAAGGAGGTGTGCAATAAATATTGGTGGGTGGAGTTTGCTTTTCTTTAGTTCTGGTCTCAATATCCTCTGGAGTCCTAGAGAAGCTTTTGAGAGATTTGAAAACAGTAATCATTTCTCCCTCGGATTTTCTCTTCTTAAAATTATTTTAGTTGCTTCCACTTATACATCAGTGCCTCTTCTTTCTGGCTTAGCTGTTTGGTTTATCATACGATCAGTTCAGCAACACCTTGTGTCACACCTTGTGCCTTCTCTCTGGGAACCTGCTCCTACCATAGATCTACACAAATACACTTTGCCTTGCCTAATGCTGCCCATGGCCAGGAGACTTAGGAAATATTTGCTGAATGCAAGGTTGAATGGAAATTGCTACAAGCAGACTCTCCAGGTACTCAGGCCATGCAGGATGGAGGGATCCAGCGTGGTTTCTCTGGCTGGATTTATCGCTCTCCCTTTCAGAGCGTCCTGTCACCCACACTCCCAGGGCCTTTGTAAATCACTTGGTGTTATTCCTTCACTTACACATTTTTTATGACTGTCCTTTTAGGACCACATAAATCAGATGTCAAATCAGGTTATTAGCAGGGGCTATTTTTTTTCTCTCCTGTCAACAACCTGGTATTTTAATTCACTTTGGACCTTTCTGTTTCTATTTGTAACCCTTCTTTGAGATGTTGGATGCTGGCAGCAAGGTTTGTTCAGAAGGAAAATGGGGGGGCAGTTAGGCCAGATAGCAGAAAACAGATGTAGAGTCTTACAATGATAAGAATGGTGGAGAAAGAAAGCTTCCACCTTTGTCACTGAAAGATGACCTTACTCTCTGGGTGAATCAAGAGGCTTTCTTAATTTCTAAGGAAAAATGAAGACTAACCTCTAGGCCCATAGAATTGGAGAAATAGCTTTTTTGGGTAGAGATGAAAAGTCATTCCATCATTCAAACTTTTGACTGAACTGGTGAGGAAATGTGAAGAGGGAGGACATTGGCTTCTGGGCTCTCTAATCTATTACATGGGTCAACTAGTTTTCCACTCCTTTGTTATTAATTTTAATATCTGGTAAACTGAGATCCCTTACAAGTCCCCATTTGAGAATTTGGAGGGCACCTGGGTGGCTAAGTTGGTTATGTGTCAGACTCTTGATTTCCCCTGAGGTCGTGATTGCAGGGTCCTGGAATCGAGCCCCTCATCAGGCTCTGTGCAGAGTGTGGAAACTGCTTAAGATTCTCTCTCCTCCTCTCTCTCTCTGCCCGCTCCCTGCATGCATGCATGTGTGCACTCTCTTTCTCAAAAAAAAGTGGTCTTGGTAATTTTCTTAAAATCAACTTTTAAAATGTATATAATAAAATCACAAGTTTCAGGTATACCACTTGATGAGCTTTAGCATACACATGCAATTACCACCCCTGCAAATCATAAACTCCTTCTATATTAGTGTAAAATTTTATGAAAAATAACTCTATTTTCCAAAACAAAATGAAAACTAGAATTGTAAATTTATACATCTTTGTACATTTCTTCATTGTCTAGCCTTACAGAGATGGCTGGGTTCTTGTGTGGGTTTCTGAATTCTGTCTGTTGCAATATCACACATCATGCCTCTGCAAGACTACACTCTACACTTCTGAGACAATGCAAATGAAATTGCAAATAATATCATAGTATTATTATGAACACAGACAGCTTTTGCCTCTTGAACTCCTTGAAAGAGATTCGGGGACCTTCCTGAAGCCCCTGGACAGCACTTTGAGAAGCACTTTTGAGGGCAATGCTATCAGCCATCAGCCATGAAGAAAGTTTTACTTCTAATTTTTGAATTATTTTTTCTTGTCCTTTTGCTCCTGATAAGATACCACTCCTATGTGTAACAAAAGTAATGAGAATAGATGAGAAAGCCAGCATTGCCTTATTCCCAAACTTGGGGAAAAGCTTTTATTATATTACCATTTGCTGTGATGGTAGGAGCTTTGTGATGTTCCTTAGCAGATTGAGGGAGCTTCCTGCACTGTAGTTTTCTGAGGGTTTGGGGGTTTTTATTTGTTTTATTTTGATTTTGCCATGAGTCAACATCACATTTCTGGGATAAACCCCATCTCGTAAATATTTTTGTGTATTGCTGGACTAAGTTTGCTAATATTTTGTAGTGTGTTTTTGCACCAATATTTGTCAGATGTATTGGCTTCTAATATTCTTTCCTTGTAATAAATATCTTGGTTGGGCTTGTTATCAGCATTTATGTTGACCTCATAAATTGACTCAGGAAATATTCCCTTTTCTTTTATTTTCTGATCGAGTTTGGTTAGCTTGCTCTTATTTCTCACTTAAGTGTTTTGGTAGAATTCACCAGTGAAACCATCTGGATCTGGCTCTGCTTGTGTGAAAGCTTTTTATTATAAAGTTAAGTTCTCTAATAGATGTAAACTGTTCAATTTTTAAATTTTTATTTCTTGAGGCAGTTTTGGCAAATTGGGCTTTTCAAAAAACAAGTTCTTCTATGTTGTTGAATGTATTCACATGAACTTGCTTACAATATTCTTTTACTATCCTTTTATTGTCTATCATATCTGTAAGAATATCCACCCTTGAGTTACTGACTTCTTAATTTGTGTTTTCTCTATTTTTTTAAATTCAGTTTTGAGGGAATTGGTTAATATTAATAATATTTCCTAAGAAATACATTTGGGCTTTGGTAATAGTATCATTTATTTTCCTACCTCATTGATTCCTGCTCTTATCTGTGGTTTTTAACCATCAGATTGAATTTGCTTTTTGTTGTTGTTGTTGTTGTGTTGTTCCTTGCTTCTTAATTTTAAAAGTTAGTGAATTGATTTCACATCTTTTCTAATATAAGCATTTCTCAATGTAAAATAGTTGTTCCCTTTTTAAATTTCTTCTTTGACAAATGAATCATTTAGAAATGTATTATTTAAATTTCAAATATTTGGGGACTTTTAAAAAGTGTATCTTAGTGCTATGATTTTCTAATTGAAAACACTGTGGCCAGAAAATGAGCTCTATAAGATTTCAACTTTTTAATGAAAGCATAGGAGCTATCTTGATGATGCACTTGAAAATGATACGTATGAGCAGAGATAACTGGTTAGTTTTAAACCTTAGGTGTATATAGTAACACTTTATGGCTTAACTACTGGCCTTCAAAATGGGATGTATAATTTATACAGCAAAAGAAGTAAAGGAAATAATAATTTCAATATAAAGCAAGAATGGAAAAACTGAAATAAAACAAAAAAATTATTGATAAAAATGATACCATAATAGAATGAAAATAAATTAAAAATATATCAATAATTATAATGAATGTATACAAATTTTACTCTTCTATGAAAGATGGTGGATATCAGATTTAAAAAACACAACCAAATTCAGTTATGCTATTTATAAGAAATAATAGCTAAAATGCAAAACATAGAAGCTGAAAATAAAGGAAAAAGAAAAATATATTTGGCAAATGTCAATAAATGAAACCTTTACAGTTATGTTACTAACAGGCAAAATGGCCTTAATGCAAAAAATGATATTAGAGGGAAAGAGGATAACTGTATAAAGATAAAAGAAAACCACTTCTGGAAAAATTTACATATTTTATATTCAATCTTTATAAGTGTAACCTCCAAATAAATCATGCCATAATGGAAAAAAAAATAAGGATGAATTGATAGTCCACAAATGTAGTGAAAGATTTTAATTCATTTCTCTCAAGAATCGATAGACCAGTTAGCCAAAAATTCTGAGGATTTGAACAACACAATGACTAGACTATATTTAACTCTTATGCAGAACCCTGAATTGACCTATGAGAGCAGTGGTTTGCAAACTTGGGTGACATCAAAGTCCCCCAGGAGAGCTTGTGAAAACGGAGTGTTGGGTCCCACCCATCAAGCTTCTGGTTCAGGAGGGCTGGAATGGGGCCTGAGAGTTTGCATTTTTAACAAGCTCTAGCTGATGCTGCCGGTCTGGGGACCACATTTTAGGAACTGCTATTGTAAGGAATACATTCCTTTCAGCCACTTGAAATATTTACAAAGATTGAGCATGTGTTGGTCCACAAAACAAATCTCAAAACAAATTCTGAGAAGTCGCGTCCTATATAATCATGTACTCTGACCTCAGTGTAATTCAGTTACAAATTAATTTACAAAATATAACCTGAACCATCTACAAGAACAGCATTAAATAAACATATACACCCATTCAAAAAAACAACCCAGATGTCTCTCTCTCTCTCTTTCTCAAATAAATAAATAAATAAATAAATAAATAAATAAGAAATTACAGGATAAACAAAATTTTAAAAATACTAAATTGAAAACTTTTCTGATAGAGAAAAAATGAGGAAGAGGAGACATAAATGAAAAATGCTGTGAATGAGAAAGCACACCTAACAAGAAATACCATAGGGATGTCAGAAATCAAAAGAAATACAATGACTGCTACATGGCAAAACATTTGAACGCAAGGTCAGTGCTGCCCAACCCTACTACATTAGACTTATTGGGGGCTTTTCAAAGATTGTGATTCTTGGACCTCTCTCAGATGAAGTAAGTCAGGATCTTTGAGGGCCAGACAGGTCATCAGCTCCAGCAGGAATTCTACTGGGCAGCCAGGGTCCAGAGCCATGGCCCCAAGCAGTTCAGGCTCATTGGAGGAGCTGCTTTGTATTAAGGTGTTAGCTTCTGACATATAGTCATGGAAGGGCCCCCTCTCTCTCCCTCCACCAGGACATGAAGAGCAGACCTCACATAACGCCCAAATCTATTTTAAGTCCCCTCCGCCTCCATCTCCACTGTGGCTAAATCTAATGTCCCCATCATGGTTAAACAACACAGGGTTCTCTTCCGTGACTAAGATCACACCCACAGAAGGGCACATCATTTTCTAGCCAGTGGTCCTGGGACTCTTCCACCGAGTCAACAGTGCATTTTTCTGTTCTCTCCTGTGTGATCGTGACTTATTTTTGGTATCAGAATTGGAAAGACAAGTAGTGCTTTCTTCAAAATTAACTTAATAATGGTTGCCATATATGGAGCACCATATATCTTATCTAGAAGAAGAGAAATATAAGACGAATCCCAAAGACCTTACAGTTTAATCCCAAAGAGTTTATGGTATGAAGCATTCACATGCATACAAATGCACACGTGCACGCACACACACACACATTGGGTTGTGTAAGACAGTCTTTGACTAAATATGAGTTTGAGTGGTGATATTTGTAAAGGAAAAAGTGTAGAAAACAGAAACCATTCTGGCTATTTTAAGAAAAGAAAGGTTTAATAAAGGGAATTGGGTGTCTGTAAAATTACTGGAAGGTCTAAAGGAGCTGGCTCCAGTTTAGGACCCCAGAGATGATTCTAGAGTAACAATGCCAAATGAATCCATTGAAAGAACTGCTAACTCTACTGCATTGTTTGGCAAGAAGGGAAATAAGGAGATTACTGAGCCAAGTGCTGGCTCCAGCATCACACCCACACAGCGGTGATTTGCGTCATGAGCCTTGGCCAGATGTGTGGGCTTCATAGCCATGCTGAGGCTTCTAGGTCCACTCCAGAAGAAAAAGAGAAGCTTCCCTGCCATACTTTTTCCCCAAGTTAACTCACTTCCAAATTCTTAGTCTTTCAAGAGTGCATTTTATTGTTGGAACCTAAGTTATAAGTAAAATGTTCACTGCAAGGCAGTCTAGGGCATGCAGTTGTTCACTTTTCAGGCCTCCATAATATAGGGAAGTGCCCTAGGAGGAGGAGACCGAGCCAGTCTCCCTCAGGGGAGGTGGGGAGTCAGGGACTAAAGAGAACATATGAACCAAACCTTTGAAGCCTGTCCTTCCTGTGCTCCTTGGGGGAGCATCTAACTGGGCACAAGGACCCTTCGATTTCTACTGCCTGAGAATTTTTCTTTCTTTCTTTTTTTAAAATAAAGTATGTATGTATGTATTTATTTATTTATTTTAGAGAGAGAGCATGTGTGTGAATGAGGTGGGGGGGGAGACGCACAGGAGAGAGAGAGAGAGAATCTTAAGCAGGCTCCATGCCCAACATAGAGCCCAGTGTGAGGCTTGATTTCACGACCCTGAGATCCAGACCTGAGCCAAAATCAAGAGTGGGTCACTTAACCAACTGAACCATCCAGACGCCCCACCTGCAAATATTTCACTTACGTGTCCTCTTTTAATTTTCTGCCAGTGCCTTAGATCAAACCTTCTTCTGATTTTGATATAGGGTACTGCAAGAGACTTCTGATAAGACTTCCTGTTTTATTACTTTAAACCTTCTTGTACAGTATTGCTACAGGAATTTTTAATTTATTATTTTATTAATTTTTAAAAGGATTTTATCTATTCATTCATGAGAGACAGAGGGAGAGGCAGAGACATAGGCAGAGAGAGAAGCAGGTTCCCTGCTGGGAGCCCAATGCAGGACTCGATCCCGGGACCCCAGGATCACGACCTTAGCCAAAGGGAGATGCTCAACCACTGAGCCACCCAAGCATCCTTAGAGGAATTTTTTTAAAAACAGAATTCCTTTGTCAGTAGGTTTATCTAAGTATCGTACTTTCATGATGTCATCAGCATTGTCCTCATTGCCCGTAGTGCTGTCTATTTGCATCTCTTGGCATGTAGTGGAGACTCAAAATTATTGTTGAGCAAATGAACAGGAACAGCATTTGCCAAGTGTGAAATGTGTATGGAGAGTGATTTAAGGTGGTACATGAGTGGATTATTTTAATAAATGTATCATTAGAGTAGATGTATTAAAAATATAACTAGCACATCAAGCTTATAATATTATAGATCTTATTTAAGATGAGATCTAAAGTAAACAGTGAACCCCTATTTAAAAAACACAAAAGAACATGAGAAGAAACATGATGCAAATATCATAAAGATTTGGAATGAGAGGGGATCCCTGGGTGGCGCAGCCGTTTGGCGCCTGCCTTTGGCCCAGGGCGCGATCCTGGAGACCCGGGATCAAATCCCACGTCGGGCTCCCGGTGCATGGAGCCTGCTTCTCTCTCTGCCTGTGTCTCAGCCTCTCTCCTCTCTCTGTGTGACTATCATAAATAAATAAAAATTAAAAAAAAAAAAAAAGAACTTCTGGAAGAACAAGGGAAAATCAAGGTTATCGAACAAGCAACACCAGAAAGCCCCAGGACTAAAGGTAAATAGGAAAGAGAACTAGAAGGTCTGGATTTCATATGTTTTTTTTTCATTGCGACTATCATAAATAAATAAAAAAAAATAAAAAAATAAAAATAAAAATAAATAAAAAAAATAAAAAGATTTGGAATGAGAGAACGTGAACAACCAATGTTGGAAACAACCACAGGGGTCATTCTTCAGCTGAAAGTTGTGTGAGGTACCTGTCACCTTAAGGGTGACAGCCAGGTTCCCGAATGGAAATCTTCTCTCATGTGATCCCCAACTACCTGTTCAACCTCAGTTTTTGCCTCTCTTGTTCCATCTCCAAACTGGTACAGAGCCACATGAAACTTCTCACAACTCCCCCAAGGTCATTTCCATATGCCCCTTGTATTTTCACATGTGATTGTTGGCTTGAAATGTTCTCTACTGCTTCTCTGATGAATGGGGAAACTACTATTCATCCTGCAAAACCCAACTCCAATGTCAGCATTGCAACTGTAGTGAGCTAAAATAGAGATGCCATAGATGGAAACAAGGTGGTATCCCAGAGAGGTGAGTTCCTCACGATCCAGTGAAAAGTCTTCCCACCCAGAGATGCCAAAATTTAATTGTTGCAGCTCTCTCAGAGGTGATTATATTTGGAAGGAAGCCTCACATGATCTCAATAGACTTGTGGTTCATCATTAGACTTCCTATCTATATCCAAATATGTTATTGCTAAGGTTCTTTCTTTCTTAGTGTCTCTGGCATTGCTCTTACGAGTGTGAAACACCAGTCTCTCCTCAAAGGCCCTTCATCACGTATTACAGCATGGGATCACACATGCTCTGGCCATCTCTGCAAAGATCCGGGGCCTTCCATGTGTAACAGCACTTAGAATTGTCATTTCACAGCCAGGGGGGTGCCTGAGTGGTGCAGTTAGTTAAGCATCTAACTCTTGGTTTTGGCTTAGGACAAGATCTCAGGATCTTGAGATTGAGTCCTCTGTAGGGCTCCACACTCAGAGAGGAGTCTGCTTCAGTTTCTCTCTCCTTCTCTGTCAGCCCCTCCCCCCTGCTCGCTCGCTCTCTCTCTCTCTCTCTCTCTTCTCTCAAATAAGTAAATAAATCTTTAAGAAAAAAATCAGCATCTCACAGCCAGGGTAATACTGTTTTTCTTTTGCTAATTTTCTATCGATTGCAAGGTGCTTACTTGTAGAAAAATGGGAAGTATAAAAAATGTCAAGAAACAGAAAAAGAAATCACCCCTAAACCTACTATGTAGAGACAAAAAATACTAATGTTTTGGCACATACTTACAGTCTTCTTTATTCACTTACATAACTCTTCTATGTTATTAAAAATTCTTTTCAAACATTAATTGCATTAATTAACCATACCTTAACCACCAGCTATTTCAGTGATTTCCAGGATTTTTATTACACGTAATGCTGCAATAAACATTTTTGTGCGTAAATCCATGTCTGCATTTTAGATTCTTTCCCTAGAACTGATATCTAGATGTGAAATCACTGGTTCATAAATTATGAATATTTTAAGGCCAAACTAGGAATACTCCTGTCTCTTGACTTCTATTTCAGGGATTTTTCCACTTCAACACACTGTTATGCTTTTTCGTCAAGATCCATGTGAAAAAGGGGGTGGGGGGGAGAGGTTCTTGCCCAGGCTGGCACAATATCCTCAGAAGCACACAATTAAATCCACTGAAACTCTAGATAAGTCTCTTGAGAATACTTCATAATGTACCTTCTGAGACCCTCTTTTCCTGATCTGGAAAACCCAAGTGGCCTTAAACTGTTGGTTGGCACCTGGACTGTACCTACCTTCATAGCATTCTTCTGCTTATTTTTCTGCTTATTTTTCAGGTAATATCCTGAAGGAAACCTTGCGGTCTGGGCAAGGATTGAGATTTTTTAACTGCTGTGCAAATATTCTGAGACTTTATTTCCTAGTTTCCACTGACCCCATTGGAAAGAGCTCATTCCAATTGGATACAATTACCATAAGAACTTGTTCTCTCATTTCTGGGACATAAGGTGGCACAGTCACGTACTGGTTCTGTACTCACTTTATGCAGATCGTGATAAACTCCTTCTCTGCCTGGACCCATGCTTGATGAGTGGGCTGCATCTTTGTGAAAAAAACACGTGCATCTCCCTCCAGGTGGCTGTAGCCCTCACTTACCTCTCAGGTCAGCACATCAGGATCAGGGCAATATGCACAGGTAGGTGGGACCCTCGACATCATCCTTTCAGCCAGGGACTTTTCCAGGCCTGTCAGCATGATCTTCTATTTAAGAACCTCCTCTTGACAGTCTTAATGACATGGATGACTGGCAGTATGCTCTTGAAATGATGTGTCTGGGCAGCAGAGGGCCACGAGCTATGAAAGAAGAACATAAAATGGCAAAGGTGAGAGAGATAAGGTCCTTCCGTCTGTTTCTGTGCCAGAGAGGATTCTGCTGGGCTTGGGAAGGTAGGTGTAGCAGTGCTTCGTCCTTACCCCAGGGGCCTTCCACTGCCAGCATCTACATCTCCTGGCCTTGGGGTCTTCCTTGGTGGTAGGAGCCCCATATGCCTTTGTGCACACCGGGCCAGAGGGCTGGAGACTTAACGCCTCTCCCCCAGCAGCCTTTAACCAATGAGTGACAAGATGAGACTGGGGGTCAGACATCATGGCTGCCAGCTGGCTCCTCAGGTAAGGTAATAATGGATCTTCTCCACTGTTCCCCAGGGTTCCCCAGCAGAAAGCCCAGTTCCCCACAGGGACAACTCACTTGGTACCACACCTTGGCCTCTTCCATTCCTTGTCTCATCTTCTCCTTATTTGTGTTTCCTGGGATTACCTCTTATATTGGTTTACTAGGGCAAACATCACAAAATACCTCACACTGGGTGGCTTAAGCAACAGAAATTTGTTTTCTCATAGTTCTAGAGGCTGGAAGTCCAAGTTCGTGCTGCTGACAGGACTGGTTTCTCCTGACACCTCTCTTCTTGGTTTGCAGATGGCCGCCTTCTCGTGGTGTGCTCGCATGGTCTTTCTTCTGTACGTGAGCCTCCCTGGTGCCTCAAATCTCCTCCTTTTATAAGGACACCAGTCAGATTGGATTAAGGCCCATTTTAACGGTCTCATTTTAACTACCTCTTTAAAGGCCCCATCCATTACAGAAGTATTTTGAGGTGCTGGGGGTTAAGAGCTTAAACTTAAAAATTTGAGGAAACACAGCCCAGTCCATAATAGCCACCCTAATAAGATGTGTGTTCCTGAACCCTTTTCCCAAAACAGGACAGCAGATGGAATAGTCGCTTTGAATCAGTGACTATGGAAGAGCCTTTAGTTAGAGGAGAGGGTGCAGGCACCTTGCTGGGGTAGGCAGACTCAGGACAGAAACCCATATTGACAGTGTCCCATAACCCCTGCTATCCTAGAGTGAGCTGGGATGAGTGGAGAATTTACTATCTTTGTATACTGAAACAGTGTTAAATAATGTGCACGTTGATTATAAATCCTCCTAATATAATTCTACTACAGTAGCTCTTGCAAGATACATGCTGGGGAAAGATCACCACTTACTTTAGTGTAATATATATTTCCTGTAAAAAATATATTTTCAACAAAGCAGGATAATTCAGAACTTCTTCAGCTAAGCTCTTTGGAGACCAGCAGATGACACAGATAGAACAAGTAAGTCAGTCTCTCTGTACTTGGATATTTTAAAAATTGAGTTGGACTCAATGAATAACGTTGGGTCTCTCCTGGAAGCTCCAAGACTTGCTGTTTTCACAATTAGTAAGAATCCAATGGAATCCTAGGCAAGTCCACACAAATGGCAAAAATATACAAAGGAATCCAAAATGGGGCCAGAATTCTGGAGCCAGAGGGCCATAATATGGCGGCAGCTGGTGAATAGAGTTGGTGGCAGACCCTGTCCTTGTCTAATGGCATTCTGAGCCTCCGGAGGTCGGGCTGAGGTGCCATCCTTGCAATCAATGAGCTCATTACCCTGGGAAATCGCTTCTCCTCCCTTCAGCTCCTTTGCAGATTTCATTTGCATTTCCCCAGACCTGTTTTCATTTCCATCAGCCTGGGCGGGCAGTCCTGAGTCAGTTGGTGGGGGCTGGGGCTGGAGCTGCCTCATAGTCAAGTTACCCCCTCGATATTGCTTCTGGTTGGGCCTGTTTGGGCTTGCTTTGGCAGCACAATCCCGAGTGTCATTCAGGCAATTAAATAAGGTATTTTATTTTATTCAAGGGGGCTGTATCATGCCTATTTCAGGAGCTATTTGACAGGAACTGGGGCAAAAAAATGTCCCTTGAAAATGGCATCCCATCTGTAGCCCGATGCGAAAGGATCACAGAATTAGCTTTTCTTTAACACTATTATATTCTTTCAATAGGGTGTAAAGTTTTAGGAGATGAACTTTCATGCTCCATGTCACGGGAGCAGATTGGTTTTGCATGTGTGACAGAGCAGGCCCTGAGACTCCAGCCTTGGGGGGATGGTGTAGAAACACAGAATTCTTAAGTGAGTCAAATGTCTTTCCAAGGCCTGCATCTGCTTAAAAACTTTCCCTGGCTTCCTTGTGTCTGTTTTCGCTACCTGTTCACTTTCTTTTAACTCTAATTTGCAGAGTAACTTTGGGCCATTGTTCCCAGCTCTTGTCTAGAAGTCCATTTCTTTATTTAAATATAGCTGAAGCCATGAGTCTATGCATGTTGAGTGCCAACACCAAATATGGGCCATTCCAAGTCATTTTCTTGTCCTGCTTTCAGTTTCTTTGGAAATGAATCTTCTTGTCTTGGCTTAGACTCATCCACCTGGGCAACTGAGGTCCCAGACCTCCCTGTGCTTGAATTCACAGAGAGGGATCTGTGAGTTCACGGCCTCAGCAACTACGAGGTCATGGCTGGAACACAGGACTCATTTATATTGTGTTCTCGACTACGCTCTGCCCTTTGTCTTTCCTAGGACACTCAATTACTTTGTAGACTAAAAATTAAAGGGTTTTGATATGATTTCCGTACTTGGAACATGGAAAAAGGAAGAATATAATATCTAGAATGGTATTTGTTAAATAACCCTCTAAAAAATGGAACAGCATACAGTAATTTACTTACAATTATAGAAATTTTCCTACAAAAACAAAAAAAATCAACCAAACAAAAAATTCCAGGAGTATATAGGATTAACAATAGTAGGTCATCAAATTAGCTATCAGAGTAACAAAAGAGGACACATTCCAACTGGTTTTAAAAACAAATTCTAGTACTGTTTGAAATCACTTAATTATCTATGCAAAAAACATAAAGAGTTTGTTTTCCCTCCATTTCAAAGAATTACATAGCATATCCTAATATTGCTAGCGTTTGGTTTCCAAAAGGCCTTTATTTCTCATAAATGTATATTTGTGTGGAGCAAAGCTCTCAAACAAATAATTCGTGGTGAGATACAGTCTAGATATGAGTGTAATTCTACTATTTGGCAGGCACTCACTACAGAGAAGCACATAGTTGGAGAACTTCTGGACCCCAGGAATCTAGTGGGACTGTTAGAAAGTGAAAAGACCTCAAAGGGGAACTCCTTTTGAACACAGGAAAAGGCTAGAAAATGTAAACTAAAATGGCAATGCAGAAAGAAAAGGAAAATAAATTTCCCATTCTCTTCAGTTTTTCTCTTACTTTCCTTTCTATGTAGAGAGTATAATTGAATTAGGTGTGTTATGTGTAGAATAGCTCCACTGCCTCACTGCCTCTGGTGGGTTGGACACATTCAGGGGTCCCTGTGTTCTACTGAGGGCCCTTCCCCTGCTGCCCCAGGTGTGCCACCAAAATTGGCATAACCCATCACATTTGGGAGTTGACAACCCATCGAGAAGAGACAACATTGAGACCTTATTTAAGGCAAAGCGTTGCTAGGGATTGAAAAAGATTTCAAGAGGATGTCACCATATCCAAGGAGATCACAGTCAACAAGGAGATAAGGCGTAGTCATGTGGAAAATTAACCTGAGAAAAAGATAATCATAAGAAGTTTGAAAGACTCGGACAAAGAGTGCCAGGACAGGGTAGATAGGGCACTCTGCCTTTCGCACAGCCAGAGTAATAGAATCAACAACATGGCCCACATTCTTCAGATCTGTCTTCAAGTCCAAATTTGGCCCCATCCCATCACTTATTGGCTGTTAGCTGGTTGCCTGTTCCAGGCTCAGTATTTATGAGCCTGCTTCTTTAGATACAAAATGAGTTTATATTACACATAGGATTCTTACCCTATGGATATTACTATAGGATTATTGAGGATAACTAAAATAATATGTGTAAAGTACGGAACATAATATATATTCAAAAAATGTTACTCGCTTTCTTGCATCTACCCATATGTTGTCTTCAAAGCTTTAGGACCACAGAGACTTGTTGCAGAACTAAAACCCTGAGAAATAGGGCAGCCCAGGTGGCTTAGCTGTTTAGTGCCACCTTCAGCCCAGGGCGTGATCCTGGAGACGTGGGATCGAGTCCCATGTCGGGCTCCCTGCATGGAGCCTGCTTCTCCCCGCCCTCCCCCCCTCTCTCTGTCTCTCATGAGTAAATAAATAAAATCTTAAAAAAAAAAAAAACCCACCCTGAGAAATAGTCCAGCTATGAGAAATTTTGTAACTCCTTATAGTCCTGACATGGAAAATCCTGATTTTAAAAATGCACCCTCCACTCAGCTCTCAGTAGAAGCAAACTTCTTCTACCCATCCCCCCTTCATACTCACTATGTATACACACCTTCAGCTCAGCGCAGGCCAAGAAGTACATGTGACCTGACAACTGAGCTAGAAACCTAAGTGCCGGATTATAGGTTGGGGCAGTTCTGGGCAATGTGCTGCCCCCAGAAAGAAGACAGAATCTCCTCTAAGTTTCTGTGGGAAAAGTGGGCTCACTGCCACCCTTCCCTGGCCCTGTCTCAGGCACCAGCACGAGACTGAGCCTCAACTTGACCTCTGCACATTAGTACTGCCTATAGCCCCGTGGCTGCCCTCAGTAGCCCCCCTCCTGCCTGCATTCCTGCCAGCAGTCTTCCTCACTCTTGACTCCCTGTCTGACCATATCCCTTTCTGACAGTTTTCTGAGCTCCAGCTAAACCCCAGCTGAAGACCGTGTTGCCTCCCCACTGCCTGGTGGGTCATGACAGCACTGTGACTGATGGGGTGGAATGAGTCATCCCCCCAGAGAGTGATGTCCCTGTTTCCTTAAGTCCATACGTGAAAGTGGGTGGCCATCATAGATTGGGGGAAAGGCACTGGAAAGGACGATAATTGCCAGGGTGAAAGGAGAAGGAACCAGCATGGAGCTAAGGAATCCAGGAAACCCCTCCTCCAGGTAGAACCCTCCAAAGGTTTCTGCAGGACACTTGGCAGGAAATCTGAGCTCCTTCCCATGGCCTGCAAGGCCCTGCACGATCCGACTGTGCTGCTCCCTCTGAACCCATCTGCTACTTGCTCTCTTCTCTCCCTTGGCTGTGGTCATGCCACCTTTCTTCCAGTCTCCTGGCCACTTTTTTTTTTTTCTCCCTCACCACTCAGAGCTTTCCCTTCTCACTTGTTTTCCCTAAATGCACTTCCCCAGCCTCTCGCAGTAGGGGGCTTTCCCGTTACTCAAGTCTCTGTTCAAATGTCATGCTTCTTCAAAAAGAATTTTCCTGACCACTCTGTTAAATGCCATCCACCTGCCCAGTCGCTTCCTAAACCATTACCCTGATTTATTCTCATCATAGCACTTATCCTTCAGAAACGATCTTATTTATAATTGTGTTCTTATTTCATATATCTCCTCTGCTAGAAGGTCATCACAATGAAGGCTGAGACTTATTCACTCTTGTGGTCTCGGTTCCTAGAACAGTTAATGACACAGAGCACAATCCCCCAAACCAGCATCTGGATGGGCAATTCACATCATTCTAGAAACACATCTGGCTACATTATAAGCTGGCTGACATTGAAAGGGCAAATCGAACCACCAAGAGCAGCAAAGATGTCAAGAAGGGGGTTAGACAGACAAAAGTTATCCAAGGAAAGTAAGATTCCAGCCACCTGGACTGGGATTTGGTCTTGAATGGACCAGAACAGACAACAGGATCCCACTCTGTGTTAGGGATTAGGGTGGTCTCAGCCAACAGGAAAGCTTGAATTCAGCAAGAGAATCAAGCGGAACTAAGAGAAAGAACCAAGGTTGAATCCTGGAGTGAACAAACCTACCTGGAAGAGGGAAAGGAAGCTTTGACATAGGCAAGACAACTAACCAGCAATCAACCCTGAACGTACAGGTTTCCAAGTCTGAGAGCAGTGCCAGTGGTCTTGGTGCGCGTGCACGACATAGAACCTCATCAGTTTTGACCCAGAAAATGATGACTTGATTCTTGACCCATGCCAAAGGGGGTCCAGGGTTTGAGGGTGGGGAGTGAGGGTTCGGGGAAACCCATGCCATAAGAGCTAGGGAGAGCAGAGCCACTTGGAGGTGGGAGTTGACAGCTTCTAGCAGGCAGCTGCTGCAAGAGTTAATCGGCTCACGGTTCCCAGAGGCAGCCGAAGATAAATAGCTGTGTGCTGTGATTACTCTTCCTTTTAAACTGTCCTGTGTCTCCACGTTACAGGCAACACTTTCTGGAGTAAGTAAATCATGCCCAGCATTCATCTCACACATACAGACAAATATGAAATCAACATTTCTCCATGGTAAAAAGGTCCCGCTGATTATCTGCTGCTGGTGGGTATCCTGAATGTCGCTCCTCTTCTCTCAGGGAAGAGAAGGTTCAGAAGGCACTGCTTCCTGACAGGGCACGGTTAGGGGCAACTGTGGAAAACACAAACTGATCATTCTGAAACGAGAGTAATTATGCCAATTCTGGGTAGTCTTAACTAGCTCTGTATATAGCAGTAAGACAGTATCTGTTGTGGATCTTTATTCAAACTTCACAAGAGCAGAATTAGTTGAGATGAAGAGAGTGTGTATTAAAGACTGTTCCCTCAATAGAAAACTTAATTTATTTGCTTTTAATTTACCTGCATGTACAGGTTTCTTTGACTGTATAAAGTCTGGCTATGCAATTAACTTTAGGATCATCTACAGCCCATAGTCCTGAAGGGAGGCATGGAAACAGTGTCAGACATTGCAGTGATTCTGGCCCCAACCTGTGGTCCCATGCTCCAGCACCTCTGCCTCTCCCATGGTTTTTCCAGGAATTCTGCGAGGGTCTTAAGCAATACTTACTAGTGAGCCCACTCACTGGGTGTGGCCCAGGCTTTCCATGCCCCTCCCAGTGCCCGCAGGGCTCTTCTGTACCCTGCAGAGCCCACCAACACACATGGCCACCTAGGTGCCATGAAGGGTGGGATCCCAGAGCCGCTCAGTGTGTTGTTTTGTGGTAAAGAATGCTTCTTCCCCTCTTTTCTCTGGAACTCTGTGGGGGGATCTTGATAGAATTACGGCAATGGGTTATTGAACACTGGTTACCATGTGCCAGGTACTAGCCTAAATGCTTTACAGGTTAATTCATTTGATCCCCATAACAATCCTACAAGGCAGATGCTATTTTAATGATGGGAAGACTGAGGAACAAGAAAGGCAACTCGCCTAAGACTACTTGTGTCATTGAATGCTACAGAATTTTAGTGAAATAGCTGGTTTTCTTAACGCATACAGAGGAAGAGAAAGTCATCCTCAGTATACTAAATGCATTTGTACACACGATGCGTAGATAGAGAAATGGTATCATACCATATAAAACGCTTTTAATGCAGTTTTCTCACTTCCTAGTTTTTGGGCATGAGACTGTGTAATGAATATCTATCTTTTTAAACTGCTGCATGGTATTCCATTGTGTGAAGATACCATGATGTATTTAACGAGTACTTTATTTTCCACATGAATAGGGTTTTCTAATTTTTCTCTTCTGTTAATGCTTAAATGAATCTCTTTGGACCTGTATCTTTAGACACTTGTCCTGTTATTTCCCTAAGATTACATTCTAGAAATTGCCTTCCCACATTGAAGGGGATGCACATTTTCAATTTTGATAATATATTACCCAACTGCTCTCTAGAAAGTTTGTTTTATCAATTTGAATTTACACCAGAGCATATGAGAATGCTGTTACTCATGCCCTAGCCAGCATTGGATACTGTCAATATTTTTCATCACTTTTAACCTAATAGGCGAGAAATGACATCTCACTGATATTTTAATTCGTGTTTCCTTGATAGCTGGTGAGGTTTGGCACTTTTTTCACCCTGAAAACATATGTATCTATTCTACAATGTCCTAACCTATCTTTAGGCCATTTTCTATTGGAATATCCTCTTTATCTTACTGATTCGAATGAGCCCTGAAAAGATCAGGCAACCTAAACCTTTGTTTGTAACACCACTTGCAAATAATTTTCATAGTTTGTCTTTTAATGTAGCTTTATGGTGTTTAGGTAGATGAGTGGATCAGGGCTTATTTTTGCTCTTCACAAGTTATGAGATTTTATGTGGTCAAATGCATTATTAAGCTCTTGCTTTTAGCCAATAATTCCACACATTTAAGTCTTTCACCACCACAAGATTACATAAATATTTATTTATATATTCTGCTATTTTAATGGTTTCTTTTTTCCAGTCAAAACTTTGATACATCCAGGATTTATTTTAGTATAAATTATGGTTCAAGGCTCAAACCTGTTTTTTCAAATGCTTTTCTACTTGCCCCCAATCATATTTTATTGAATAATCCATTTAATAAATAGTTGATTCTTTCCCTAATATTTTAAACTGACATCATTAATATATACGAAATTATTATACATACTTAACTCAGCTTCTGGATTTTCTTTTTAGTTTTATGGATCTGTCTGACTACTCTGGTACCATACCACAGTGATAATTTAATTTCCAATAGGGCGAGTCAATCTCATTACTCATTTTTCTTGGTCTTTTCATGACTATTCTAACACAATTATTCTTCTAAATGAACTTTAGAATCATTTGGTCAAGTTCCAAACAAAAATCTCATCAAATTTTAATTGGGATTGCATTAAATGTATAAATTAATTTGAAGAGAAATGACATCTTTAAAATATTGAAGCTTCTAATCCAGAAGCATGGAATGTCTCCTGATTTATTAACATCTTTTATGTCTCTAAGTTAAGTTTGTAATATTTCTCAGATAGATGTGTCATATATCTTATTAAGATCGGTCCTTGTTGTTTTACATTTTTGTTGCCTTTGTTAATCTGACTTGAAAATGTATTTCCAAATAGCTATTTCTACTATAGAGAGAAGCTAATAATTTTTAAGTTACTTTGGTAACTGCAAACTATGAAATGCTTTTATTAATTCTGTTTTTCAAGTGATTCTCATTTTTTTGCTAGGTAGACAGCCTTAATCATTAGTAACATTAATTTTGTTTCCTCCTTCATAATATTTATGGGGCTTATTTTGGTTGAATCATTGTTTTGACACATATCCTAATATGGGGACCCATTTGGAGCAGGGTAATTCTTGAAAAAATATGGTTCTAATAAAGTGTAGAATCATCATTCTCTTTTTAAAATAAGTATTGTCTTTAACAGACTCAGCTGACCATTAAACTTTCCCTAACTTCCATTCTAATTATGGGGGATTTACTTCATTCTGTATTTCATTCTTAAATTATTTTCAGATTTTAACAGTGGGAGAGAGAAAGAGCAATAAACTGAGATTGAAGTGGCTAAAGCTGTGGACTCCGAAGCCAGACAGTCTAGTTCAAATACTGCCTCTGTTACATATTAGCATCATTATTTTGTGCTAATTATTACAGTACCTGAATATGGTTTCCAAATCTGTGAAGTGGGGGAAATTACAGTACCCACTTAATTCAGTTGTTGTAAGGGATCTTTCTCTCTCTCTTTTACACACACACATGCAATGCACACAGTATAACAATGCCTGACTGATAGTAAGCTCTCAATGAACACTTAGTATGCTTTTTAAATTTTTCTTATTTCCCAATTATTGCTACTTGCTACCCATCAAGAGGGCAAGCTCAGCCTGTCTTCATATTAGCAAACCTGAATAAAGGCAGATCCAACTCCAGAATCGTTGATGACTAATGTGTATTTTCATTGCGGTTTAATGGAGAAGCAAAGCAGTAAAACATTCCTGAAATATCCTTAAAGTTCTTCCACTTTTCCAAGGTTCTCTTGTAGTTGCCATTTTTCTCATTGTCTCTCTCCCTGGCCCCAAACTTCTCTTTGCTGCCTCTAAAACAAGTATTTAAGTTTTGTCATAGTAAATGCACTGGGACCATTGTGAGAAATTTAACTGCATTTAACTATATCACATCCAATCTGAAGTTGAAACCCAACTATAACCCTTTCATATCCTAGCGCTCATCTTCTGCTCTCTCTTTCCCTACCTCGACATTTAACATATGGCCAATTAAATAAGGTTAACTCTTCAAATGCCTACAAATATAGAGGAAATCATTCTTTGCATTTCAAGTAGGAAATGATATGCACCACTATTAACCAATCCAGTATATTTATGCAGTGAATTTATGTACGTGGGTACAGAAAATATGATTCTAGAAAATAATGTGAAATGTAGATCATTTATGTGAATCAGAGAGAATGAGAAGACTGTTCGGAATTTTTTTTTTAAGATTTTATTTATTTATTCATGGGAGACACAGAGAGAGAGAGAGAGAGAGAGAGGCAGAGACACACAGGCAGAGGGAGAACAGGTTCCATGCAGAGAGCCCGACATGGGACTCGATCCCAGGTCTCCAGGTCACACCCCCTTGCTGAAGGTGGCACTAAACCGCTGAGCCACCAGGGCTGCCTGGCTGTTCAGAATTACTGATGTTCCTTTCTGAGATGAACAAGACTACTGGTGATCTACGATTCTCATTCAACCCATGCCTAAGCTGAAAGATTAATGATTTGATTTTTGGATCACATTAAAAAGTCATGTATATATGGAGGGTATCAATATAGCTTTGTATTTTCCTGTATTTTCTGATTGGATTATTCAGTTGCAGCATGATGTTTAATTATAGAGGTGATGGTAAGTATAGATGTCACATCTTTGGAATGATTCTAGTGTTTTCCTACTGTCATTCTGGGTGCCAGCTCTTGGTTTCAGCTAGAATGTTTCTTTGCATATGAAGGGTCTTAATTTTTCTTACTAGGGTAAAATTTTTAAAAGCAGAAATGGTTATTGAATTCCATCATACACATTTTACTCACTGTTGATATGATCATACGGCTTTGAATTGATTTATTAATGTGTCAATATTGACTTTGTCATTCCAAATATTTTTGAATTCCCAATTAGAATTTACCTGATCATTCCTTAAATTTATCAAATCTGTATTGAATGGCTAAGATTTATTATTTGTTAAATCCCAGTGCAGTCATTTTCGTAATGTTTTGTAGGAATGTAGGAATTTTCTGGCTTGTATTCATACATAGAGTTGTTCTGTAGGTTTGTATGGTTATATATTTGTGGTGTGTGTACTATTTTTGTCAAATACCTGTCACTGAGTTTATTCTAGCTTCATAAAATGAATTGAGAGGTTTTCTGTATTTTTCAGTGCTCTGGAGAAAAGTAGCATATTTACTATAGTCTATTTTCAGTATGAAAATATAATGTTTAAAACACAGAAACCCTTGAGTCTTTAAAGTTTGATAGACCTTGCCTGGGAAACTACTGACTCCAGGAGTCTCAATTTTACCACGATGATTTATCTGTTTTATTTTAATAAGCTTTATTTTTATTAATAGTCTTAGATCAAAGAAAAATTGGTAAGATAGAGCAGAGGCTTCCCATTTACCCCTCACTCAGGTTCCCTTTTATCAACACCTTACATTTGTGTGATATATTTGTTACTATTAATGAACCAATATTCATGCATTATTAAGTAAAGTTCATACTTCATTCACATTTCCTTAGTTTTTACCTCGTGTCCTTATTTTTTTTTAATTTTATTTATTTAAGAGAGAGAGAGCATGGAGGGAGGGGCAGAGGGAGAGGAGAAAGAATCTCCAGAAGACTCTCCACCGAGTGCGGAGCCCAACATGGGGATTGATCCCAGGACCCTGAAATTATGGCCTGAGCTGAAATCAAGAGTTGGCTGCTTAACTGACTGAGTTACCCAGGTGCTCCCTTTTCCTGTTTTAGAATCCCATCCAGGATACCAATTTACATCTAATCACATCTCCTTCAGCTCTTTTTGGCTGTGACAGTTTCTCAGACCCTCCTGGTACTACAGAATGCTCCAAGCTCATCTGTGTACTTCCTGCCTCAGTCCAAGAATGGGCCATTTATCCAAAGAGCCCTGATTCTTCTCATTACTGATGGGTATTAGATGCTAAGAGTTGGGTAATAGGAGTGCTTGTTGCTACTGGTTGTCATTGCTTCTAGGTCCTCTCAGCTGACACAGCAATATGTATGGGTATAATAACCCGTGTATATGCATATATCTATACCATTTTTACGTGTAAATATGCATTTATCCTGATGTCTCCAGCTCTAATCCATTATCATTTGAATGATTCTAGCTTCCTTCCCTTGCTTCTCTGTAAATTGCAACATTGAGAAAGCTGGATCCTACCACCTGCCATCCATTACTTGATTATTAACCTCTACTATGTATGTATAATAGTACCAGAATTATTAACCCATACACCATGGTAAAGAATTTTAATGCCTAGAATACAATGCTGTGTGCAGTTTCTTTTGCCTTTAGTCTTATAGACTTCACTCTGTTTCCAAAGTTTCCTTCCCATTGCCTTCACTGAGCTTGTTTCATAGATTTGTAAAACAAATTGTTCTATCACATCGTGCCTTGGTCCTGGGATTCCCCAACCCTCTAAGTGATTTTTTAGTTTGCATACATTAAGATTCACTCCTTGTGCTGTAAGGTTCTATGGTTTTGACAAATGGATAGTTTCAGATATGCACATTTACAGTATCATGCACAATATTTTCACGGCCATAAAATATATCCTGTGCTTCTCCTATCCAATCTTATCTCTTTGCCCCTCTCCCTGGCAAACACTGTTCTTTTAACCAATGCTATAGTTTTTGTTTCCTCCATTCACATAGCTGGAGTAATACAGTATGGAGTCTTTTCAGACTGGCTTCCTTTGCTTATCAATATAACTTCACATTTCATTTGTGTCTTTTCATGGACTGAAAGCTCCTTTCCTTTTATTGCTGAATTATATTCTATCATATGTATGTACCACAGCTTGTTTATCCATTTACTGATTGAAGGACATCTTGGTTACTTCCAGTTTTTGGTGATTATGAATGAAACTAATATAAATATTTGTGTTCAGGAGACAATCTTGTCTTGTTCCTGCTCTTAGGGGAAAACCTTTCAGTTCCTCACCACTAAGTATGATGTCATCTGTATGTTTTGTCATGATGTCACAGGAAGTTTCTTATCAACTTGAAGAATTTCCTTCTCTTTTAGTCTAGTTTGCTGAGTGGCTGTTTGTTTGTTTTAATTATGACTAGGAACTAGAATTTGCTGAATTATTTTTCTGTATCAGTTCCTAGGATTGTATGATTTTCTTTTTTAGCCTGTTGATGTGGTGTACTATGCTGACTGTCAAATCAATCCTCAGCCTGGGACCCGAAGTAAATCCCACTTAGTCATGGCATGCAAGTCTTTGTATGCACTGTTGGATTTGACCTGCTAATACTGTGTTGAGTTCTGCATCTATGGTTTATGAGAGATAATGGTCTATTGTTTTCTTTCTTATAAGGTCCTTGACTGGTTTTAGGATTAAGATAATGCTGGTCTCACAGAATGAGTTCCAAAGTTTTCTGTCTGCTTCTACTTTCTCAAAGAGATTATGAAGAATGTGTATCATTTCTTCCTTAAATGATTAGCAAGATTTACCTGTGAAACAATCTGGGTTTGGTGCCTTCACTTTGGGACATTTATTACTTATTCATTCAATTTCTTGGTAGATGTAGGCTTATTCAGGTGATCTATTTCTCTTTGTGAGTTTTTAAAAAATGTAGTTGCATTTTCCATTTTATGTAAGTTATCAATTTTGTGGGCATAGAATTGTTCATCGTATTCCTTTATTATCTTTTTATTGTCCGTGGGATCAGTAGTGATAAATTCTCTTTCACTTCTGATATTAGTAGTTGTGTCTTCTCACTCTTTCTTTTTTTCAACTTCCAGCTGCAGGTTTTTCAGTTTTATTGATCTTTGCGTTTGTTGATTTTTCTCTATCGTTTTGCTATTTTCAGTTTTATTGCACTCTCCTCCAGTTGTTACTTTCCTCTTCTCCTTGCTTTAGGCCTAAATTGTTCTTTTTATCTTGTTTCCTAAAGTGGAAGCTTAGAAAATTGATTTTAGATATTTCTCATTCTCTAACATATGGATTTAATGCAACAAATCACCCTCTAAGCGCTGGTATCATTACATAGCACACATTTTGTTAAGTTGAATTTTCTTTTTTATTTAGTTCAGAATATTTTTTACATTTTTCTTGAGACCTCTTCTTTGACTCCCGTATATTATTCAGAAGTAAGCTTTTGATCCCTAAACTTCTGGGAGTTTTCCAGCTATCAATCTGCCATTGATTTTTAGGTTAATCCTACTGTAATCTGAGAACACGTAAATGTGGCCTACCTTGGTGAATGCTATAGATGAGCTTGAGAAGAACATGTTTGTTGCTGAATGGAATAATCTCTAAGCATCAACTCTTATCAAGTTGATTCACTTTTAGGTTGAGTATTTCCTTACTGATTTTCTGACTGCTTGATCTAGCAATTCCCAGAAGGTGAGTGTTGAAGTTTCCAACTATAACAGTAGATCAGTGTATTTCTTTTTGCTGTTCCATCATTTGTTTGCAAAATGATCAGACCATCATTTTGATGCTCTGTTGTTTGGTGCATACATGTTATGGATTGTTGTATCTGTTTGAAGAGTTGACTTCTCTATAATTATGTAATGCTTCTTCTTATCTCTGATAATTTTCCTGATTCTGAAATCTGCTTTGCCTCTAATAATGGAGCTACATTTGTTTTGATCACTTGTTAGCATGATATACCTTTCTTCAACCCTTTAATTTCAACCTACCTGAGTGTTTACATTTAAAGTGAGTTTCTTACAAACCATGAATGGTTAGGTCCTGTTTTTATTTTTTATTTATTTTTATTTTTAAAAAGATTTTATTTATTTATTCATAAGAGACACAGAGAGAGAGGCAGAGACATAGGCAGAGGGAGAAGCAGGCTCCCTATGGGGAGCCCAATGCAGGACTCAATCCCAGGACTCTGGGATCAAAACCTGAGCTAAAGGCAGACGCTCAACCGCTGAGCCACCCAGGTGCCCCTATGTCCTGTTTTTAAATTTACTCTAACAATCTCTGTCTTTTAATTCATGACCATTCACATTTGAAGTGATTGTTGATATAGTTGGATTAAAGTCTCCTATGTTTGTAATGGGTTCTGTTCATTATACTTGTTCTTTGTTTCTTCTCCCCTCTATTTTTCTGCCTTCACTTGTCTTTTTTTTTTTAAGATTTATTTATTTATTTATTTATTTATTTATTTATTTATTTATTTGAGAGAGAGAAAGAGAGCATGAGCAGGGACAGAAGGAGAGGGAGAGAGAGAAGCAGACTCCCTGCTGAACATGGAGCCTGATGCAGGGCTTGATTCTAGGACCTGGAGATCATGATCTAAGCCAAAATCAAGAGTTGAAAACTCAACTGACTAAGCCACCTAGGCACCCCTGCCTTCATTTGTCTTATTTGAGCACTTTATACAATTCAGTTGTATGTCCTGTTAGTATATCAATTATATTTAAATTTTTGTATGGTTTCTCATACCACTTTACATGCAGTACAGGTAACTTTTTTTTTTTAAGATTTTATTTATTTATTAATGAGAGACACAGAGAGAAAGAGCAGCAGAGACACAGGCAGAGGGAGAAGCAGGTTCCACGCAGGAAGCCCGACACAGGACTGGATTCTGGGACTCCAGGATCACACCCAGGGCTGAAGGTGGCACTAAACTGCTGAGCCACCCAGGCTGCCCACTACAGGTAACTTTTAACTGCATATTCCTCAATTCCTCCCTGCCCCTGAAGACATTACTCTCATTCATTCCACTTATTCTCATTCTGTAATTATCCCAAACAGTTACACTATTATTATTTTAAACAGATCTTTATCTTTTAGAGTAAGAAAAAGAAAAGATTTAATTTTACCTTCATTTATTTCTTCTCTAGTGCTCTTCTTTTTCTTATATAGATCCAAGTTTCTGGTCTATATTGTTTTCCCTTTCTCTGAAGAGCTATTAATGTTTCTTGCAGGATAGGTCACTGGCAGTGAATTCCCTCAATTTTGTTTATCTGAGAAAGTCTTTATCCCTCCTTCTCTTTTGAAGGATTATTTTGCTGGCTATAGAAACTTGGATTGATGGGGGGAGGAGGGTTCTTTCAATATTTTAAATATTCCACTCCACTCTCTTTCTGCTTGCATGGTTTCTGACAAGATCTGTCAATATATGGGCAGCCCAGATGGCTCAGTGGTTTAGCGCTTGCCTTCAGCCCAGAGTGTGATCCTGGAGACCTGGGATTGAGTCCCATGTTGGGCTCCCTGCATGGAGCCTGCTTCTTTCTCTGCCTCTCTCTCTCTATGTGTCTCTCATGTTAAATAAATAAAATCTTTTTTAAAAAAATCTGTCAATGTCGAGTTTTATTGCATTGCACTGTTAGGATTTAAGGTGTACAGTTTCAAATGTAGAAAATTTGTTTGAGAATTTATTAGTGGACTAGGATTTAAGCATTTTTGTGAAAATGCCATAAACTTTGGGAAATTATGTGTCTTCTGTTTGTAGTATATGCAATTTTCCGTTTAGATCAGTTAATGCAACTTATTAAATTTTTTTACTTCATCCACTTGTCAAGTACTTGTGCCTTGTAAACATGAGCTGTATCCTTGAACCTCTCAATACAATTATACTGTAATCAATTTTTCTTTATAATCCTAACAGCTTTTAAAAAGATTTTACTCCTATGCTATTTAGTAGGTTAAATTAGTAATTATGACTTTATTTTAGATTGTATAATCTAATCAGTATTAAGTAATATTCTACTTCCTTTTTTTCTCTGTGTGTTACAAGAATTTTAACTTTGAGTTCCAATGTAGTACAATAGACATTTCTGACTGCATTTCCTTAGTGTATCTCTACCCTGAGACCCTTTCTAGATCAACTTAGTTTTAGAACATTACCTATAAGCAGTAGGTAGACAGCTTTGTAATGTTTATATATTATTATATTTCTTTTTAAATTTTCTGTTTATTTTTCTGATTAGGAAACTACCCCACTCTGTTTTATTCTAATAATGATTACCTGTTCTTTTTTTCCTGAAAGCATATTGAATTTTTATTTCTCTATTACAGTGAAGCATAGGAGAATTATCTATTGACTCTCCCTACCCCAGACATCCATAAACTTTACTAGTCATGAGGATAGGACTGGCTCTCTAGTGTCTTCCACAAGGCCTGGCATATAAATCAACACCTATAACCTAAAACATAACAAATTGATATAACCTCCGTCCCTCTCCCATTTTCTGTTCCACAAAGGCACTCCCAACTTTTTTTTAGCTAATTTTTAAAATGTACTCCATAACTCTAAATAGTGTTTTCACTGTTATTTGAATTCTCAGCAGAATTTAACTAGTCCTGTTTAAATCTCTTCTTAACACCATCCATACTCAGGTCCCAGAAGTAACTGGGGGCTAGTGGTTCCTGTGAATTTAGAGTGATGTTAACCATGCTGGAAATGGTGTCCTTCTTGACTGTCCCTGCTGGCTGCTGAGGATCCTGTCTTCCTCATTCAGCTGTGTCAGAAACCTGCATCCAACTATTTCTCATCTTCCCAAATTCTGTTGCTATTCCTATTTTTTTTCTTTGCCATTTTCAGTTTTTGTCCTTAAACATTATTTGGCTCTTGCTGTAGTGAGATTTCAAGAAGTAAAACTGAACACCTATGTTCAAGCTGCCATTTTTTTTTTATCCCCAGGTGTTATTTCTTTTTCTCATCCTTGAAATTCAAACATGTTATCAGCATATATCTTAGCACCTATCTCCTTTTATTGGCTCTACCTGGATGCTCAATCAGGGATTTGGTTCTACAGATTAGATCTCTCCTACTAAGGAGAGAGGAAAATCTTCCATAATTTTTTTGCTCTTCCACCAGCTTCATTTCACTTTTGGAATTCTTTTATAAATAATGTCTTAGTCTGGTTCAGCTGCTATAACAAAATGCCATAGGCCAGGTGCCTTATGAACAACAGAAATTTATTTCTTACAGTTCTGGAGGCTAGAAATTCCAAGATCACAGCACTGGCAGATTTAATAGCTGTTGAGAACTTACTTCCTAGTTCACAGATGACCATCTTGGCACTGTATCTTAACATGGCAGATGGGATAAGGAAGCTCTCAGGATCTTTCACTAGGGCACTGATCCCATTTCTGAGAGCTCTGCCCTCCTGACCTAATTACTTCCCAAAGTCCTCACCTCCTAATACTATCACATTGGGGATTAGGTTTCAACATGAATTTTAGAGGGACACAGACATTTAGTCTATAGCAATGTTTGTTTCTATCATTTTCTTCTATCATCTTTATCTTAATATTTCCATCTGTTTTAACTTCTTTTGGATTCTGGGATAATTTGTCTATTCAATGACCGTTTAATTTTCTGCAGTATTTAACAAGTATCCACTGATTTGCTGGGTTTTGTTGTTATTGTTGCAGTTGTTATGTTCAAAAGCTATATTTTTCACCTAGGAACTCTTTTCTGATCTCAGATAATCCTTCTTGGATAGATTAATTATCCTCTTAAATCTCAATAAGAGCATGGATTATAGATATTTTTATTTTGTTTTATTTTATTTTATTTTATTTTTTAAGAGAGAGAGAGAGTGGACCATTCATGTAGGTGTGCATGATTGTGGGTGAGGGGTGAGAGGGGGGGGTGGGACAGATGGAGAGAGAGAGAGAGAGGATCTCTCATGCAGGCTGCCCATGTCCAGCACAGAGCCTGAAGTGGAACTTCATCTCACAACCCTGAGACCATAACCTGAGCCAAAATCAAGAGTCAGATGCTTAACCAACTGAGTCACCCAGGCACCTCAATTATAGATATTTTTAAGTTCCTTCTGATTGATAGAATGTATTTATTTCAAAGGGGAATATTAGTTCTGATTTATAAGAATGATCCCCTTATCGGTGAACCAGTTAATCTTTGTATATGCCTATGATATTTCTCTCACTTACTAGTTTTTAGAGTAGTGACAGATACCTGGGAAGAATGTGGCACTCTCTTGGGAGGTCATGGGGAAGGAGTAAAATGCACAAAATCCTGGAGCACTGTATTACAGCTGAGAGGAAAACCGTAATGGGGCTGGGTTGGGAGAACTAAGTGGGCTCAGATCATGCCTCAGGTCTTGCAGAAAACCACTCTAGATGAGCCCTGCACCTGACTGTTCTTGCACATGCCTGACCCATGTGGTGTACTTACCTGAGCTCTTCTCTCCTTTATGGCTTAGCAGCTGGCCATGTCTGTCCTTTGATTCTTTCTCTAAAAGTTTGTGCCAAGGATGAATGCAGATTTTCAGCTCTCCTGTTAGTTTCTCAAGACAACTCAAAGCAATAACATGTCTCCAATTTCATTACTGATATTCATATTTTTATTGGTTCCAACAGCAACTACAAAATTTTAATTAGCATATGCATAGGGCAGTTCACTTCTCATGTAATTCTGGAAAGAGAGAATATCTTGTCATCTGAAATGGATGGCTACTGATTTTCTTATTTATTGAATTATTTAAAAACACAAGAGTGAAAGCCTTTTGCAATCTCCAAAAAGCCATATGGGTCTGATGTTCTTTAGTGAAAGTGATACTTTGTTTTGTTGTTCACTGTTGCTCAGAAACTCACCAATACTGTTTATCAGACTCTGAAGATAACATAGTCCAAATCCCTAATCCTTCTCAAATCTTTAGGACCAATATATTCAGAATCCCATTAAAAAAATTGTTTTAGGGGCACCTGGGTGGCTCAGCAGTTGAGCGTCTGCCTTTGGCTCAGGTTGTGATCCTGCGATCCCGGGATCGAGTCCCATGTCGGGCTCCCTGCATGGAGCCTGCTTCTCCCTCTGCCTGTGTCTCTGCCTCTCTCTGTGTGTCTCTCATGAATAAATAAATAAATAAAGTCTTTAAAAATATTTTTAAAAAATCATTTTAGAAAGTTAATAAAGGACATATACCAATGTGTTATATAATACTTCCCGCAGGCTCTGAGGCCGTACGTCATGGTTAAACACGTACAAAGGTATGAATGCTAACTCTAAAAGGGAGAAATAAAGATGACGAGCTTGTCCCAGACCACATTAGCTTTTGCTACCAAAGGAGCTATAAAAACAACAACAATACAAATGAAAACTTTCTGTTTTTAGAGTTTTTAAGTTCATGAGATTATAGACTTTCCCTTGTTTTGTCCAGTTTTATTCTATTAGTTAGTTAGAATACAGTGATAAAATCTGATCTGGGAGGTGGAAATGAAGAAAAGAGATAGCAGGGCCTCCCAACCAAAGATCAAAGCTAAAATCCTATTTGGAAACATCATTCTGCTTGCTTGCATGGACTGTTTCTTTCTGGAAACATAATTTGGGATGACATTCTTGGTTATAGTTCACAGATACGGCACCCTGATGTATGACTGGAAACTTCTTTCCCTCAAGATGAAGAAGTTTGTTGCTTTGCTAGGTGAGATGGGGCACACAAGAGGGGACTTTTGAATCTACAGAGATTTCTTCAGGGCTGCATCTTGTCTTCAACACTTCCAAAATAATCCTCTTTGTTAACAGTTCTAGTTCTTAGGCTTATAGGAGAGCCTCATTCAATTTATGTTATAATTCATTGCCATCCCTGGGGAATGTATCCCAACAATCCTAATTAAAGTTGTTATTTACAGGTCAGATGGTAGAGAAATGATTACATATATTTAAGAACCTAAAATGCAGATTGTCTTATTCTCCCAGGAGCTAGAGGAGGGGGAGAAAAATTGGGAAGGCAGGTGGGCAGACAGGATTGAAATTTCCTAATCTCATTCATTCCTTTCTACAGACAAGTCAACAGTTCCCCGGAAAGTTGAAGATTAAACTCTGTGGCTAGAGTTCTAATCTCAGTTACTAACAAATACTGAGCCTCCAGCTTGCCCCTTTATCTGCTCATCTCTCCTTCCAAAGGTAGCTTCCTCTTTTTTTTCTGAGTGCTTGACAGACTAGGGCCATGGGAGACATATTCTTGGGAAGTCTCATTGGCTTCAATCCAAATAAAATGTAAGGAAATAGAGTGGCTCAGGGCTCTAGCTTGCAGAAACGAGGTAAGTATTGGGACCTCAATTCTATCATTTCAATCATGTCACCTGACCACTAAGATCCTCAATAATTTCTACCATTTCCAACATTAGCATCTCAGAACTAGGAGTCCTAAGAGCCATTTCTCATTCTTACAGGAAGAAGCAAGAAGGAGGAATTGGAAATCAAAGAGAAACTCCTCTGTGTCCTCCTGCAGTCCTACTTGGCCAAGGCAGGAAGGACCCATGGAGGGGGGCACTGAGCGACCATGCAGCTGAGCTAGGTGAGCATGTCCCATGGCTCTGTGCAATGACCACTCTGCACTCTGCTTTTGTTCTCTTGTTCCTGCTCTGCCCTGGCTCTGATCGCTTGCATGGGCTCCCATCTTTGCAATCGAGCCCCACATCTCTGGACCTAGACCCTGTGCTGCGGTTTGTGGCACCTGCACCTCAGCTCTCCCCCATGGACTCTGCCCTAGATCGTCAGACTCTTCCTTCTCTTGAAGCCCTTTGCACCCCAGCCCTGCCTACTGGAGCCAGAGGTAACGGAGAGCAGAGAAGGCAAGTGTTCCCTCCAGCAGTTGCTCCAAAAGTCTTTTGGCAAGAAGGAAAGTTGGTGGGAGGCTGTGCCCCTTCCTGCCCCCCACGCATCAGGATGGGAGGATGTGGCTGTGCTTCTGCCTGGAGCCCCGTGCTCCTGTAACCTGCTCCTTCCAGTGACCTAAGTCGCACCTGGTCTCAGAAGGGGAAGGAAGAGGTAAGAGGACACTCTTCCCACTATGGCTACAAAAGAGACCTGATGCCTTCCCTTCAACCACCCCCCCCCCAAGAGAGTGCAGTTCTCAGAGGCGCCCTCACACCTGCTTGCATTTTAATTAATATCATCCCACCATCTATCAACAGCAAGTCAACATGCTTCACACCAGGGGAGAAAAACAATCCTCGCCTTGTCAGCCCTGCTTCTCCAGGAGCAGCTGAGGGTCTCAACCCCCCCTGACTCTCCGCCACTCCTTTTCCCTGGGGGCTGTTGACAGGGTGCAGTGTGGCTTGCCACGAAGATGGCTTCGGCATCAGAAGGTGGCAGCATGGGAGCGCTGGCTGGAGCTGCCTCTTGGTCAGGTACAGGCACTTAGTACCAGCTCTGTGCTCAGGGCTTTCTGATCATTGAAGCAATGGTGTGCGAAAAGGATTTCTATCCTCATCTTATCAGAAGGTGCACTAGAAGTTTGGAGAAGTACGGGGACTGCTGAGGTCCCACTGCTGAAGCAGGACCAGGCTGGGCATCTGAAAGGCAGACCTGGCCTCCAGATCCCTCAGGCTCTTCCCGCCTCTCTTCCCCAGTACCCCATGACAGCAGCCTGGGGAAGGGACTGGCCTTGAGTGCTTTTCTGAGCAGCAGAGCTGGTGGGGACAGAGCCTTCCTTCCCCGCATCCACCACAGCCATACCCTTGGGACACTGTTTAGCCCACTGGACTTCTGCCAAGTGCTATCCCAGATGATCAACACCGTTTTCTGAGATATGAGATAATTAACTGCCCCGACTTTAGCAGCAGAATGAGAAGGGTTCTGTTAGGTGGAGACAGGAGTTAAGAATAGGCAAGTATATCAATAGAAGGTCATAATGTGGAAGCCTCTTTGTATTTATGGGGTATGTGTGCACAGATGCATGCCCATAAGAGTGTGAGGCAGTTGGAACAGTGTGTAACTGTGACTAAGAGTGTTTCTATTGGTATCTTTCCATGCACAAGTGGAAGAGTGTGCACCGTATGTGAGGGTAGGCCACCATTCTAGCCTGGAGATGACATTGTAGAATAGGATGGCACAGGCTGC
Organism: Canis lupus dingo; assembly: GCF_003254725.2. NCBI lineage: Eukaryota > Metazoa > Chordata > Mammalia > Carnivora > Canidae > Canis > Canis lupus. Next base: position 38,872,401 of record NC_064263.1, read on the forward strand.
CTTGTGTTTACCAAACCTCTCTGAGCCCCACGTTCCTCACCTGTAAAAGGGCAATGAAGTGATTCAACAGCACAATGTATGGAAATCCCAATACGGTACCTGGCATATGGTAAGCACTCAATGACTTGAGGTATGAACCAGTGTTGAATCCACCTCATTTCCATCTTTTCTAAGATAGAAAGCCTTTGTCAGATGTTTTGTTGTGATGCAGATATACTTGCTCTCCTCTATTTCCATAATCTATCAGCCTCTGAAGCAGTGAAAGAAGGAAGTGAGTCTTTCCCTTCATAGTCCATTCTTAGGGAACCCTCACTAAGTCTCTAGGGCTCACTGCCTCCCTTGCGGGTGCTCACAAAGACTATGTCTTTACTAGGAGGAGAGGGAATAAACAGTAACCCATGTGAAACACTTCTGAAGTCTGTAAGAAAAAACCTCATCCCACCCCTTCCTCTTCACAAGGAAGGGATGTTTTTTCCTGACTTTACCTTCCTCTCCCGTTCTTCTCAGTGAAACTCTAGAAAAACTCTGGAAAATCTTCATCTGTTTTTAAAGCTGGCTTCTATCATCCTTATTAAGGAAAACTCCACTCAGCTGCGTCCTCAGCTACTTAGTAACAATTGTCCAATTTCCATCCTCACTTCCTTTTATCGCAGAATTGCCTGAGCAGGTGTCCTCCGCAGCTCCTCTGCTCCTCAAGGGATAACGCCTTCCTTTGTGCTCAGCCAGCGGGGGTGGCCATCATGGGGGTGCTGCTACTGAGACTCTAGGGACTGAGTCTTTGCCAGCCTGGGAATTCTCTCCTGGGTGATTCTGATGGAGGGGCGAGGCGCTTACCATAGGACATACATAGGCCAAGGAAGTGAGTCTAAATGGGATTCCCCCCAAAAGGCAAAGGGTGGAAAAAACAATGGGGGGTCCAAACTATGAGGCAGGACCTCAAAAGTCAAGAGAGAGGAACTCTGCTCTGTCCTGGAGAACATCTCAAGGTTTCCTGATCGGGTAAATATGGTCACCTCTCTTTGAAGCCTCTGTGCCTTCAAGAATTATTAGATCTTAACTCTTATGCCCCATTACCTTTGTAGAGAGAATTCCGTTTCCCAAATTTGTAATACTCTCCCTCTTCTGACTTTTTTTTTTTTTTGTGGATCATCTTTGATCAAGCTCCTTGGAAACAACTTCTCAGTTCAAGAGAATGAAAATGCTTTCTCGGGTGGGGAGGGTATCACTCTTAGCCATGCCAGAGCCCAGGATGTGAAAGGACATCTAGACAGTGCAGGATGGCATCTAGATGGTTCAGGAATATGGAGGAGTGAAGAGGCAGGAATAAAAGCAGCCAAGATGGTGGAAAGAACAGAATGCCTTGTCTTTCAACTTTGTCCTCAACCAAGAGTCCTCTCCAGGGTAGACAATGGTGGTGGCATTGGGAGTGGGGGTGACAGCAATGGTGGTGACACTGACATTTTGAGGATGATGAGGGTGACTATAGCCATCATCTGGAATATTCTCCTTGTTCCACATCTAATCAAGTCCTACTCATAATGTGTAATGGAAAGGAACATGGGTTTAGGAGTCAGAATTCCTACTACTCTTCTAAACTTGTAACCTCAGCTTTTTGTTTCTTGATGTGCTCATCAATAAAATGTGGAGATCATAGTAGGTGAATTCAAATAGCCCTGCCACTGATTAAATGACAGGATTTCAGATTTAGTTCCAGTTTTCTCATGAACACTCTGGGCCACAAATCTCCTGTTTCTCTGCATTTTAGGAACACTTACTTGATACCTAACTCATTCCTCTGGTCATCAGCATGAACAGACAGCTGTGTTGATAGCACTATCCTGGTCTTAGGCTGGAGTTCCCCTATGGCAAGGGTTAATGTTGGATTAGGGCCTGGAACAAGGGTCATATATAAGAGATGTTGAGTGCATGTCTGATGCTCCCTAGGAATGAAAACTCCCAACAGTTGCTGAGCACTTCCTGTATTCCAGGTCCTGACCTATGTCCTGGAGATGAAGAGATTTATAGGCACGTTTTCTGACCATGGGGTCCTCTGAGTGGAGGCAGTAGGCATGTAAACAGGTAAGAAAGCATAATGTGATCAGTTTTATAACACGGAGATGAGCTAAATGAAGTAAGTTTGCTGATGAGGGGGCCCAGAGTATGGTAAGATGATTTCAAATGAATCTTGGAAGATGATTCTTGTCTCTTACCTCCACTGACAAGGACAAGAAGGCATCCAGGCACAGAGAACTGAAACTGCATGTGTAGAGGGTGAAAGGATGTGCCTAGGGAATGGTTGGCTGTGAGGAGGGGAACTGGACCCTGTGGGTACTGGTGAGGGCTGTAGGCAGGAACAGCACCACATGCTCCCAGCCTGCTCAGAAGGGCCCCCTGACAGAGAACAGACCAAGTGGGATTCAGTAAGATGGTGGCATCATGAGGCAATAGGACAGCCTCATGGTCCAGGCTTTCTCTTGAGACATGAGAAGGCAGAGTTAGTAGGACTGCAAGGGGACAGAGAGCAAAAATCAAGAGGGCCTTAGGAAGAAGAAGATGCAATGACATTGGATCGAGAGAGGGAGGGATAGGGAGGAATTTGGAACGGCTCTAGAATTTCTTCCCATTACAACACGGAAGGGAGGGTTGATGATGATGATGGGAGGCTGAGGAGACCATCTCTCTTCTCCTCTTTGGTCTTGGATGGTGCCAATGTGGCTAGACACTTGAAAAGTGAACTTCTGTGTCTTCCTACCCCTTCCTCACCTACATCTCAGCACTCCACTGGTCTCCTTATCTGTAGGAGCCAGGAACAGCCTGGAAACCGAGAGCAGAAGGGGATTTATGGATCCAAAGAGTCACTGGCTTCATTTGTCAATGTCCGAATGCCTCTGTCCCAATAAGACCTATATAACCAGTCTCCCTTCCAAGCCCCCAAAGAGGTCTGAGCTTGATGCAGTTGAGTAAGTGGGCTTTTTTTTTTTTTTTTTGGCCTTCTTTTTTTTTTTTTTTGGACTAAAAGCAATTTCCATTTTATGTCTTTTGTCTCTTCATCCAAGCAAATGCCGGTGGGATCTGGCAACCTGAGTTCAATAGCCAGTCCTTTTGGTCTTTCAAAGGCTATGAATGTAATAAGAGCACTCAACCCTTCTGAAGATATGCAAATCCGTGCATTTAAAAGATTTACATTCATCCTTCACAGGCCCTGAAATATAAATATGAAATACCCAGAACCTTGTCACTTCAGTAATAATTAAGCTGATGGCCTATTATGTTCGATTGCAAATCAATATAGTATCTTTTGGTGCCACTTGAGTTCTTGAGGGTTGGCGCGGGGCCAGCTCCAGTTATACAATTGAATGGCTGCAGCTGCCTGGGGAACTTCGCTGCCGTTCCCATTCAGGAAGAATAGGCGGGTAACAATGGTGACCAGCCTCCCTGCAGTAATTGTGTACGAGGACACATTTCCAATGGGGTTTTTGTTCAGCAGGTGCTGTTATTTTAGTTTAATTTGAATTCTGAAATATGGAGGAGAGAAGGAGACTAATCTTAACAGCATCTAACCTACAGCTGTTCGAAAGAGGCCAGCAAACAGCATATGTTGCTTAGATGGAAATCATAATTGCTCATTCTCCCTGGGCTGTTGGCCCACCAACGTGGAGCGTCTGAAATTAGCCGGCATTTTTTTTCCGGCATTTTACTCGGTGGCCAGGCCTCCGCGGAGCTGGGGAGGAGCTGCCCGAGCGGCCCTCCCGCCCCACGCGAGGCTGGCGCCCCCCGCGGCGGGGTCCCCGCAGGCCCTGCCTGCCTCCCGGGGCTCGGGGCGCCGCGGAGCACCTGCTGGGGGCGGCCGGCGCCGAGCAAGCCCGAGAGGGTGAGTCCGCGTGGACGCTCGCACGCGAGTGGGAGAGGGGAGCACCTGCTCAGGTGCAGGGAGGTCACAGGGGCACATCCCAAGTAAAGACTTCCAGGATCCGGGGCGTCTGGGGGGCTCAGCGGTTGAGCGCCCGCCTCGGCCCAGGGCGTGACCCTGGAGACCCGGGATCGAGGCCCGCGTGGGCTCCCTGCGTGAAACCTGCTTCTCCCTCTGCCTGTGTCTCTGCCTCTCTGTCTCTCTCTTTCTCTCTCTCTCTCTCTGTCTCTCATGAATAAATAAATAATAAATAAAATCTTAAAAAACAAAAACAAAAACAAAAACAAAAACCTGCCAGGATTGGAATATAAATCCGGGAGCTTAAAATTCCGCATGCTTTCTCTGCACCAGTTGCCTCCTTTCTTTTTTTGTTCCGGTGACTGCCTTCAGCTCCCTGCTTGGTGAGAAGTCCTGAGAGATGGGCTTCCTTCAGCTCATTAGTCTCTGGGGGGTGAATACAAGGTCAAGACCAGATTCCTCTGGGTTCTGTTGGACGCTGATGTTTGCTTGATTCGGGGCGGGCTCTGGAAAGGTCAGAAGTGTGACGTCCTGAATATCTGAACCTCTCTCCTTTCCTACCCTTTTCCCTTCCTTCCCTCCCTCTTGACTTTTCTTCTTTCCCTCCTTCCTTCCCTTTCTCCTTCTGCACTGACTGAGCCCCTCCTCTGAGGCCCGTGCTGGTCCAACTGTGGGGGATGCAGAGATGAACAAAATGAACTGCTGGTCTCCACAAGCCTGGTCCAGAAGCAGAGGAAGTCCTACAAGATAGCCAGACAGCTTGGTTGTTGCCCTAAAGGAAAGACTTACAAAGTGCTGGGGTCCCAAGTGGGGAAAGGTTTCACAGGGCAGGTGACCATTTAGATGGATGATGGAGGATGTGCAGAAGTCTTGCAAGTGGAGCAAAGGGAATGGGCGTTCCAGACCTGGCCTGAGTCATTGCTCTCACCCTGACCCGGGCCATGTGTTGATAGGGAATGAGTGGGTTAAGGGCTTGAGAAGTGGACTGACTCAGCGAGGCCCCATTAAAGGCATATTGTTCAGGGCCGGACCCCCTAGGATGAACATTTGGTGTGAGGTGTGACCTGAAGAAGAGGATGGAGGTATATATATAGCAAGGATCTGGTCCAGATTTCTGTTGTCAATCCCTGCTGACCTGAGAGGTAGAGGACTTGCTAGCTTGTCGTGTATGTGGGGGGAGTAGTGCTTCAGCTCAGATGCTGCTGCTGACAGGGGGAGGGTGGGCCACCCCTTGAGTTCAGAGATCTGAGGCTCACGGTGGGTTTCTGCTCTCTCTCATGGGTCTTCACCCTCCTCGTCATTTCCTCAGCCTAACCTTCATGCTCAGCTCATCCTTGTTCTGGAATGTTCTTGGCACAAGGTGTAGGATGATCCCTGAAGCCACACCAGGCTCAGGCTCAGCTCCAAGCACCTGCATGTCTCATGGGCCTGCCCCCTGAGTGCCAGAGTGGTTACAAATCCCATGATGAGGAGCTTGGCTTTGGAAACATACAGCTTTGGGTGCCAGGAGAGATCTAGAGAGGAAGTAGAAGATACTTAAAGGCAGGGACTTTGAGGTCAGACTGCCTGGGTCTGGATTTTGTCACTTCCAGCTATGTAGCTGTCACTTAATTATCTAGATCATTGACAAATGGGAGACAATTTCTAAATGATAGGGTTCTTGTGCTGTCTAAAGGAATTAATGCATTTAAAATCTTAACACAGGGATTGGCATTCCGAGCCCAATAATTTTGAGCTGCTAATAGTGATGTAAAAGTAGTAATAGGAGTGGGGAAGTAATCATGGTGCTGGTAGTAATAAGTAGTGGTCATGGTAGTACCGTAGGAATGGTGCTAACGGTAATGAGAGTAGTGGCAGTGGTGCTAATAACACGGAAGTTTCCACACCTCATCTTAACTGAAGACTGGGCAAGTCATCTCTCTCTCTCACAGCTGTGTTGATGTTAACAAATATTCCAGTTTCACGCATGTTTACTGAGCAATCTGGCCACAGGTGAAATGGCCTTATAGCCAGAGTCCACCACGTAAAACTTTACCACATGTTAAATAAGTTGAAATGTGAGACACCTCACGGGTTCAGTAAGTAGTGCTTTTCTCCCTGATTCTTTCTTTGTAGACAAAGCAGTGGCCTTGCAGAGGAAGGAAGTGGGACTGCTACGCTATAAATGGTACAATATAAGCCAGTGGAAGGGGTGGTATTGTCCCTTTCACTGTTGGGTCCCCAGGGCCCAGCACTGTGTGTAGCATAGCTAGTGCTTAAGTCAAGTAATACATTGGCTTAATGAATATCTGTTGAAGGCAGGCTGAATGAATGGGCTGGCTGCCTAGGTGAGAGACCGTGCAGATCCTAGAAGGGTCTCAAACAGAGGAAGTTGATGACCGTTTGGCTCTTAGCCTTTGGTGAGCACAGAAAGGAAAGAACCTCTTGGGGGGCCCTTCGTGAATATGGAGAAAATCTGCTATGGAACAGCTCCTCTGCCTCTATGTTTTCACTTTAAGCAAGCCAGACAGACCCAGGACATGTGTGGGTGGGAATTTGTTTTGGCAGCTCAAGTGAGGAAGGGAAGCCAAGAGCCTGAGGCTATTCACTGAAACACCACATGTTAATCTCAATCTATCCTGGGTAATCCCAGCAAACATTTTGATCTCAGAAAAGGGCAATCCAAGATCAAGCAGCTTCTGTGAGAGACTTGTTCTTGTCAGTGGTACAGGAGGCTGTAAATGAGGTCTGGGGAGGAAACAGGTTGTCCATGCAGGCTGGATCAGGCTGGAAGCTCATTCCACCCCCCAGATTATGTTAGGAGAGGATGGGTGCCCTGACCTGCTGATGACTAAAATCACTGCTGTGTTTCTCTAAATCTTGGAGCATGGGCATCGGAACACATTATAAAAAAAATAAAATAAAATAAAAAAAGATTCAAAAGACACATCCTCTAAGAAAACAACAGAGGTGCTCCACACTAGTACTTCCTCTGCTAGGTCCTGGCAGGGTGGGGTCATGAAGATCTGGCTTCTGAGAGCAGACTCTGTATACTAGCTAGGAACCAACTCAAGTCTCTGTGTCACTTCCTAGAGGCCTCAGTGTGGCAGCCAGAGGTGGACCCTGGCAGTTCTGAGAAGAGACTCCTAAGAAGCCGGCCCTCTGCTGTTTGGCATCTCTCCCCATGGATGTGCATCCCCATCTTCCACCCCAAGAGCTGGGTGCAACCTAGCCTCTTCATCAAAGAATCTGTAATTCTGGTCAAGGTGGGGTTACTGTCAATGGCCATATGTTCCCTTAATATATTCCCATATATTTATATATACATATGCTACTGTATATGTACATATATATGTGTATACTACTATATAGATATAAAATTAAGTGTGTGTATGCTTGTGTGTGTGTATATATGTGTGTGTGTGTATATATATATATATATATTAAAGTCCTGGTATACCATTTTCAACATTAAAATCCTTTTAGGGACGCCTGGGGTGGCTCAGTGGTTTAGCGCCTGCCGTCGGCCCAGGGCGTGATCCTGGGGTCCCGGGATCGAGTCCCACGTCAGGCTCCCTGCATGGAGCCTGCTTCTCCCTCTGCCTGTGTCTCTGCCTCTCTCTCTCTCTCTCTCTGTGTGTCTCTCATGAATAAATAAATAAAATCTTTAAAAAAAATAAAATAAAATCATTTTAAATATCACATGATATCTCTCCCTTTCCACACACACATATATACGCATATACACAATCACCCCCTACACACACACACACACGACACTCATTCCATTTTATAGGTCAGAAAACCAGTTGCAGGGAGAAGTGCCTTGTGGAAGCATCCACACGTTAGTGTCAGGTGGAGCTGGACCATGACTTGTATCTTCCCACTCCAAATTCCCTGCTCTCTCAGCTGTCCATGCTGCCTCCCACACTTAGGCTCTTTTTTTTTTTTTCTCAATATCTAGAAAGCATGGCATTTCCATATCATCTGTATTTTCTCCAGGATAATTTTTACTTGTATCCAGTGGGCCAAGAGTAATGTTAACCTATGAGATAAATCATCACAGGCCCAGGATAAAGGGGTTATCACCATGAGCTCAAAGAAAATTAGGCATAGGATGAAAGAGTGTATGTGTGTGTGTGTGTGTGTGTGTAGAATTAAATATACATAAATGCATATATATATGAAAGTATGTATTGTATATAAGCATATGTATAAGAAGATATACATAATATAGATATTATACATGATATCTAATAGCTATAATATCTTAACTTCTTGTTCATTCTACATTTGTGAGCATGACATGAGAGACTTAAATTTAAATCTTGATTCTACTGCTTTCAAAATGAGTGACTTTAGTTTTCTCGTGTATAGAAGAGGGATAATGATACCTACCTCCTAGGGTAGTTTTGAGGATCATACATGACACGTGCTATGTCAAGAATGGTTTTGGCTTTGAGTGACGGAAATACTCAGCTCTGGTGGCTTAAACACAGACAAAATTTTCTCACATAAGGAGATATCTAGAGGCAAGCGACTGGTGGTTAGCAGTTCGGCTCTTTGTGGGATGGTGTCTATGCAGTTCTCTTCTCCTTTCCTTCATGGTGGCAGAGTGGCTGCTGCAACTCCTTCCACCACATGTATAATCCAGCAGGAAATGGTAAGGAGAAGGAGGAGTGTCTCTGTCAGGAAATCAAAAGCTTTCAGAGGAATCTCACAATGGGCTCCCACTTACTTATCACACCTAGGGTTGTGTCACATGACCACTTCAGGCTGGAAGTTGTCAAAGAAGGAGTTGAGGATGTTCAACCTCCTATGCCTCCCGGCATAAATCCTGTAGTAGGATACATCTATATTGGTATTGAATGAATTTTCTCATTTATCCTCTTTAAAAAAAAAAAAAAAAGATATCTTTGAGAGCGAGAGAGCATAAGTGAGATGAGGAGCAGAGGGAGAAGCGGGTTTCCCACTGAGCAGGGAGCCCGATGCAGGGCTCCATCCCAGGACCCTGGGATCATGACCTGAGCCAAAGGCAGATGCTTAACCGACGGAGCCACTCAGTGCCCCATCATTTTTTCTTCTTTCTGAAAGGTCCTATGAATGTGCCAGAAGCCCTGGAATAGAAGGGAAGTGGGAAGGTTGGCAAGATGACAAAGAGTGGGCTGAGCTGCTGGTTCTGTGCTGGGGAGCTGGGTGATTCCTGTGTCTTGCTCCCACAGGAGATTTCATTGGTATGGAAGTCAGGGTCACCTGGTAAGTGAGGTGAGCGTGTATACCACGCAGGGTATAGGGGACTAGCAGGGGCCAGATATCCACCTGGCCCTACCAACCCCACTGGCTCGGCTGTGGGCAGTTCCATCCGGACCTCCGCCTTACCGCCCTCAACATGTCCGCAAACATGTTGCCATTTAGGGACACTGAATCGTCTTCACCACTGGTGACTGTCCACCAGGGGCTACAATAGCTTCTCCTTGCCAAAGCTCTATGTCTGGAGCTGCCCTCTCTGACGGTGAGGACAGGTTCCTAACAGGTGGTTGACTTGTGTCACCTGGAGACAGGCAGTGCTGATGGCAGAGGGACAGTCAGGTAAAGAGGGGGGCCGTGAGCTGGAGGGGCGCATTCGCACCTGAGGGGAGGCACACTGAAATGCAGAGTCTGAGGTGAGGAGTATCAACTGGACAGAAGCTGCCTCTCCTCTCCTCTCCCCCTCATCATCACGCCCAAGACCTATTGCTTGGTCCTCTCCAATGTCTCGTGCTTCTCAGTGTGAGACCTTGGAGGACAGCCTCCCCCTGGGCCCTGTGATCACAGTCTCTCATCTTCCAACCAGGCAGCACCCTAACGGTGTGGAAGGAGCACTGGGCTTGCTGGAATCAGGGGTGCAGAGTTGTGAGCCTGACTCGTCTTCACTCCCCAGCCATGTGACCATACCTCTTTAGGTCTCACTTAAGTGATCTGTAAAATAGGAAAATAAGGCCACCATCAAGGAATCACTCAAGATTGAGGTAATTGATACTTTAGAAAGAGACTTCAAGGGATAATTTGGCGGGGGTTTGGGTAGGAAGAGACCAATGGAAGACATAGTCTTCAGCTCTGTCACCCAAGCTGCCACAATAGCAGAAACTCTTCTATCTCTTTTGGATGTTGAGATTTGGGGGGATTAACTGTGTAGGAAAAAAAAATGGTTCCCTGTAAAAAAAAAAAATCAAGTTGGAAATGACCAATTTATGTTAAGGGCTTAATATGTATTAGGCACTTAATAAATATTGCTTTTCTCCCCAACCTTTTTTAAAGAATGACAGTTATCATTTCCAATGGCTTTTGCTTCATGCACTTTTAAAAGTTAAAAAAAAATACACTAAATGCTTGCCACTTGCATCTAATTATGAGGATGGTTGGTCCAGTGATTCTGTGTGTCGAGATCACAACTCCGGTGCTTATCTCTTAATCCATCAGTTTCAAATGACCATCCAGGGACTCATTTTTCTTTGGTGTGATTTCTTTCTGTGGCCAAAATTTCCTGGACCTGCCCGAACTCCCATCTCTGTGCAGCTCCCCTTTCACTTAGCTGACCTGATAAATGGCCAGCAAGGTCTGGTTTCAGCAATGGGCACATTTCACTAGAAAACAATTAAAGTGACTGCAGCCTGCTGAGATCTAATAAATATTCACTCATCCGCCTGAACAGATGCCAGTTACAGCAGAAGAAAAATACAGCTCCTGGAGTCCGGGAATTGGCTCTGGACTACAGCTCCCAGCACAGGTGTCCAAGGAAACAGGATGAAGGGAAGATAATCTTGCAAGAGGAAGGACATCGGGGAACAAAGAAAGGTGGGGTGCAGGTTCCTGTCCATGTGAAAGCGATACGTAGGGATCGCCATGTCTGGATTTGTCGCCCTTTTAGCAGAAGTGATGACTTCTGTTTAGGCTCCTTTTTAGGGGTTGTATAGTACATCTTTGGCTTCCTCCGAGGTTCCCAGAATAGGACCCTAAGATCCAGGGGGCACTTACTAAGCAAGACTTAGGGTGTTGGTGCTGTAGGAGACATGGAGATCTCCTACACTCCTGTGATCCCATAGGAAGGGTGACAGTTCTACATATCGTCCAAGTAGACCTATATGGGGTAGTGGCTAAAACAGAGGATTCTGGAATTTTACCGGGGAAATCATCTCTGCCTGGAGGGGAAACTGTATGGAGAACTGGCATTAAATATGGGTCCTGGGATGTGGAGGTGGGGATTTGAGGAAGAGAGGATCCTGTGAACAAAAGCTGGGAGGTGGGAGGGTATGAGCTGGGCTCGGGGTCCTGGGAGATCCTGTGGTTTGGAGACAGAAGACCAGGCTCCTGCCCAAGCTTCCATCTGCCCATGGGGAAACAGGCTCAAAGAAGGAAAGTTAAGGTCCAAACCCACAGACCCGGTTAAAGGCCTGTGATTAACCAACACAGGAAATAATACAAGATGAACTATAGTTGATCACTAATTGACTAGAAGAAACTCTTGAGTTCAGAGGAGATAGAGTGCCATAGGGGACGGCAGAAGCCTTCCAGGAGAAGGTACAAGGGAAGCTCCTTAAGGATGAGAGAAGAAGAAAAGAAGCAGAGAACAAGACCTTCTCACCAGGGGACCGAGGCATCGGGTCAGGCACCGTATACACCTAATGGAGAGAAAGATGAATTAGTTACTATTTTTATGGACCGTTTATGTTCTAGGTGTCTTATTTACACCGCCTCTGATCTTCATAATGATCCTTCTGGGTAGGAATAATTATTCCAGTTTCGCAGATGAAAAAACAGAGGGTCACAGAGTTTAAATACCTTACCAAATCCACCGTGCTGGCGAAAGTCAGAGCCAGGAAAATCAGAAGTGATCTGCTTCCTTTACCACATTGGTTCCCAAGGTGTTTGGTTTGGTTTGGTCTGGTCTGATCCAGTCTGTTTTTGCCTGTTAACATATGAGGAAACAGGTTCAGAGTAGTGAAGTAATTTGCCCAAGGTCGCACGGTAAAGATGTGGCAGTCTCTGTCCACGGACAGAGCTGATGTTTGCTTGTTTTGTTTTGATTTGACTTTTGAACACATTCTTTCACCACCGCGGGTTTGGATGGGGCATTGGCCATGGGCAAAGGGAGAGTGGAAAGACAGAGAATAGAGGCGGGCATAAGAGCACCCCCTGCAGGGTGCTGCGGCAGCTTACCTCGACCCCTCAGACTCCATGGACCTGAGGGGTACAAAGCTTTGAGCTTGGTTCCACTTCCCATTCTCACCCAATACCTGTCTTCTCAGGCTGCATCCGGGTATCCTTTCCTCTCCCCCTACCTTGTGCCTGGAGTGATGAAAAGTTGGAATTACTAAACCCCCTCTCGTTCCTGATCTTGCACAGTGTTTCGTACCAACTCTGCAGCTCCCTAAGCTCTGGGCAAGTCAGTTCATCTCCCTGGGCCTCAGCTTCCCCCTCTATGAGACGGGCGTGCCAGTCTCGATTTCCAGAATTACACGAGTACAGAGCGAAACAATGTTAATTAAGGGTTAAGAACAATATCTGATGCGTGTTCGGCCCTGGGTGCACAGGTGTCCTCCCCAGAATCTCATCAGTGGGTGATGTGGTTGCTGATACTAGTATTTTCACGTAGCCCGACTCATTCGGTCCGAGGCCCTGAGGATCCACCGAGCCTGAAGCTGCCCTTTGACGTGGGCTGACGTGGGCTGCCTCCGAGATTGCTTGCCCCTGCGTGGCAGGAAGGCTGGACCTGGGGCTGGGGGGTGAGGGGAGGGCTGGGGTGCCCCGGCAGCGTGGCCGGGAGTGTCCTGGCAGGAGCTGGGGCAAGTGCGGTGACATCTGGGCCAGGGGCGGCGGAGAAAGGGAGGCCTGCTCCCCGGGGAACCGGGTCGGAGAAGGAAATGAAGTCTCTTTGCCCGCACTCTTCTCGGTCCTGCCTTGCCCTCCTTTGCCAGCTCTGGGCTCCAGCTGGTCTGGGAGGCAGCTCACCTCTGTCTGGCCATTAACAGTTCATTTGCTTAAATACCCATCATCATTACTGCCAACGGCTCCTCGGGGCACCATTGCATCTCAGGAACTGCCGCAGACATTCTCCTCTGACTGATGGCCCCGCGCTCGGCCCTGCCACCTGCTAATGACTCCTGGGCTGACAGCCCAGCGTGGGGGCAGCAGGACGTGGAACATGAAGGAGGCCTGCCTTTCTCCTTGTCAGGCCCTCTGACCCTCACGGTCCTGGAGAGCGCCCCCGATGCCCCAGATGCTCCCAGGAATGAGCCCAGGACCCTAGAGGAGAGGGGAGGCATCCTCAGTGCCCTCCCTGTCCAATGTCGCCTCCTGGGAACTCGGCCTGCGCAGGTGGGAGGGGGGCCCACCCCACGGAGCACCCTGTCTTCCTCTTGCTTGCGGGATACTTCTCTGAAGTGTGCTGGTAAGTGTGAGTGTGAGAGAGAGGAAACTGGCACCTGGAGCCGCACACATCATGCACCGGGTCAGGGAGCGGCCCCCTCCTTTGTCCGCAGCCCTGTCCTACCAGCTTGGCAGGTTTGTGCCCATTTCACAGATGAGCATCCTGAAGTCTACAAAGTTTAAGTGAGGCTCCCAAAGTCACAGCCAGGACCTGGAAGAAGTTCAGACTCAATTTGGTCTGAATCCAAAGGGCCATGCTTTTTTTCCTCTGCCCCCAACTGTCCAGAGTGAAGGAACCCTAGGGATTCAGGAAAATTCAGAAGCTGATAGTAAGGGCCCAATGGAGCAGCTGCCCTGTGTATGGAAACATTTTCTCTTAAGTTTTGCTAGTTCTGAGGCACCTGGGTGGCTCAGTTGATTAAACATCTGCCTTCGGCTCAGGTCATGATCCGAGGGTCCTGGGATTGAGCCCCGCTTCTCCCTCTCCTTCTGCCAGCCACTCTCCCTGCTTGGGCTCTCTCACTCTCTCTCTCACTCTGTCAAATAGATAAATTAAATGAAAAGAATTTTTGCTCAGTTCTGGAGACACTTTGGGATTTTGTTTATTTGGGGGAAATTCCACTAATTTTCCCTTTCTGACTCTCTGACCCCGTCCCTCCTCTGCTTTCTGCCTCACCTCATAGGAGGGGGCTGCTCTTAATTACCACAAAGACTCACTGTTCTGTGTGTCAGGCACTTTTTAAAGAACTTGATGTGTGTCCAGTCCACTGGGTCTTCGCAATGACTTTATGAAGAAGGTCTTGTTATTAGACCCAGGTACAGATGTGAAATGAAAGACAGAGAAGCTAGATAATGTGTTCAAGACCAAAGCTACTAAGCTAGAGCCCTCAGAGGGCAAGGTGAAAGGGGAATCTCCCTCGGGGCACCTTTCTTGTGGCTCTTTCCCCATCTGATCTTAAACCAGCTATAGCTGCGGCTGTAGTGTCAGGAGTCAGAGATCAGACGCTGTGGAATAAAGCAGATTTCGAAGGGCCTGGACTCCAGACATGCTTTGCGGGGGGCTGCAGCCTGGGGCCTGACACGGAGACGGTGGGGAGCGGGCATCTTTCTGGACAGGTGGAGTGGAGTGCCCGGAGCAGGCAGGAGTGATGCCCGTGCCAACTGGCGGAGGCAGGAGGGAGCAGGGCAGGGCGCGGTTCTGGGATAGGTTCTGCAAGCTGCTGGAGTCCAGTCGGCGGGGCGGCCCAGTGGAGGCCTGGCAGCCCGGGGTTAATTCTGGACCCAGGATCAGAAATGCATCCAGAGGAAGGCCTTGGGTCCCAAGGATGAATGTCTGGTCTGGCTCCCAAGCTCCCTTCCTCTCACTCCTCAGCACACTGCCCGCACCCCGTTATCATACTGGCTTCTTTGTCCAGGTTGTAAAGCTGTCCACGCCATTCCTTAGTGTACGACCTTTCAGTGGCTCTCCAAGGCTGCACCATAAATGCCAAACTCCCTCACATGATTTAGAAGGTTGTCCTTAATGCAGCCTTGGATTGCACCGGCAGCTTCACCAGGTGCCACCGCTGGGAGGTTTTGTCCCACCGCATAGCACGTCATATCCGCATGGCAGCAAGCTTCCTCCTGTCATCATACCAGGTGTGTAGGGATCCCTCACTTGGCGGTCATCCTCACTTCTCCACCCAGAGCCCCACCACTCCCCATTGCCTCCCATCCACATTGACTCCCGATTGCCTGGTGAACTGGCATTTATTCTCCAGCTCAGAGCTTGCTGCTATGGAGAGCCAGTTCCAGATGGCCCTGCCCCAGTCCTAATGGCCGAGTCAAGTTTAAATGCCCTTGCTGTGTCCCCTAGTTTGGCACTGTGCCCTCTGGAATAAGATTGCTTATTTGTCTGCGATGGGTCCCCACACTCAGCTCCATGAGGGCAGGCGCTCTATCCTTTTCATTGTTGGGCAAGCAGTATTGCTGAGTGATTGGGTGGCCGCCATGTTTTTACTTATTGGACTATTTCTTTTCTAGAATGACTCAGAAACTGTGTTGGAGTCCTTGTCAGGACTGAAGAGCTTCCCACAGGGTGGGTCCAGAGCAGGCAGGAATATACTTTGATTTGACTGAAGACCACACAGGAAATGGATCATGGGGACTGATTTTCTGCCGCTGGTCTGGAGTGAGATGGTCAATGAGTCATGCGCAGGCCATGGCCACTGGAGCCAGTTTGTGCTGGGCCTTGAGGTCAGTGTCAGGCTGGAGTTGGGGAGGCCATGCTAAGTCTCCTCACATCCCCAACAATTCCTAATTAAAAGTGCCTCTGGCTGAGGACAGGTCTGGCTCCTGAATCTTGTTTGGAGCTATAACTGGTATCATGTGATTTCTCTGGAGGACAGATTGGGACCATGGGGGTTGGGACTGAGGCAGAGTCCATGAAGGAGACAAGGCAACCAGGGGAAGGTGAGGGAGCTGTGTCATCCAGTCAGTCTGATAGTGTGTGACTGAGAGGCACAGTTTTCCCCCTTGGCTTCCCAAGGGAGAGACTGGGCTGGAGGGATCCTTGAGGGAGAGGTCCCTAGAGAGACAGAGGTAGGTGTCATGTGAGGCTCCAAAAGGAGCAGGGATCCTGTCTGAGGCGAGTCAAGAGCTGACAAAGCTGAAAGGAGATCCGTGGTCAGGTTCTGGCTGTCACTTGGCCACAGCGAGCCCGACAAGCTACCTCCTATTTTTGGACTTTAGTTTCCTTCTCAACTAAATGAGGGAGTTGAACCTACAGTCTGCAGTTACCTAACCTACTTAGTCTGGCACCTAAGACTCACCTGTGTTCCTGCCAACTTTATCCAGTTTTATCCATTCAACTTTATCAAATACTAATCTGTATAGAGATAAAGAGCCCTGGAGTCAAGTCAGTCAAGGCTCTGAACTCCAACTTTACTGCTTGCTGGATGTGGGACCTTGTTCTTCTCTGTGACTGGCCTTCTCCATCTGTAAATGGGGATAGTGTTGGTACCAACCTCATCAGGCTGCTAAGAGGGTTTCATGAGTCGGTGCAAATGTTGCAGAAACTGGCACATGTTATGTGCTCAGTAAATGCTGGCTACTAGTACTCGGCCAGAGTTCTTTGGTTTTCATGAAAACACCCAATTGATTTGCATTTATTTTCTCTTGCCTTTGGCCTCACTCTCAACCTCTATTTAAATCTAACCCTCCTGTAAGGGTGTGTACTGGTCAGAGTTCTCCAGATAAATGGGACCAATATGATGTGTGTGTGTGTGTGTGTGTGTGTGTATAATATACATAAACACACATATGTAGAAAGAGGCTTAAGAAATGGGCTCATGCAGCTACAGAGGCCAGCAAGTTCCAACATCTGCAGGATGAGTTGGCAAGCTGGAGACCCCAGAAAGCCAGTGGTATAGTTTTAGTGTGAAGGTTAAGAAAAAGCTGATGTCCCAGGGGGAGGGCAGGCAGGCAGGAGAAATTCTGTCTACTCAAGGGAGGGTCAGGCCTTTGGTTCTGTTCAGGCCTTCAACTGATTAGGTCGTGCCCATTCACCTCTCATCAGGGAGACCAATTTGCTTAAGGTCCGTCTACTAATCTCAATATTAATCTTATGCAAAAACACTGCACATAAACACCCAGAATAACGTTTGAGCAAATATCTGGGCACCCTGTGGCCCAGTTGAGTCTTTATATAAAATTAACCATCACCAGGTGGTTCAAGGCCTCCCTGCTCCCTAAGAGACTTATCTCAGTCTTGCATTGCCCCGGGATCTTGAACTGTCCTTTCTCTGAACTCCTAGAATATATTTGTGGTGGTTTTATTTGTCTTGGCCATCAGTCCCCCATGACCTTGCATTATAAAAGAAGGACTGACATTTACTGAACACTTACTCTGTGCCAGCCCCAGGGGGTGGCCATTATTATTCCTGTTTTCAGATAAAGAAACTGAAGTCCACAAGGTTTAAAAAACTTACTGAAGGTATATTTTGTTAGTGGGAGAGCCAGGATCCAGATCTGGATCTGTTTGACTGTCTCCTTCACTGATAATATTTAAATAACTCATATCTGTGTGTCTTCCCTTTCTCATTGGATTGTAAGCTACTAAAAGGGAGACCTCTGGATTTTTCATGGAGCATCTCATGATAGCTAACACTTGGTGAAATAAAGAGTTATCTGGTCATGATCTTTTTTTTAAAAAAGTATGGGTATGATGGAGGTGCCTGGGTGGCTCAGTCAGTTGAGTGTTTGACTCTTGGTTTCAGCTCAGGTCATAATCTCAGGGTTGTGGGATTGAGCCCCACATCAGGCTCTGTGATGAGGGAGGAGTCTGCTGGAGATTCTCTCCTTCTCCCTCTGCTCCTCCATGCAGGTGCATGCTCTCTCTAATAAATTAATAAAATCTTTAAAAAAAATAAAGAATGGGTATGACGAAGAACCAAGGGAACTTTGAGCTGCCTGAAGGCTCTGTTACTTTTTTCAGTTACCATGCACTCTGTCTTTGGTTTTCAGCTGGGGTAGGTCTTTTGCCAGGAGACTGAGAAGCTGCTGTCCCCGCAGTTTCCACCTTGTAGTCGTTTGCTCATGTTTCCAGCTCTACCTCCCTGGTCATTTGCTTCCATGGTCTCCACCTCTCTCTCTAGACCCATTCTTGTCCTATTTTTAAGTCTCCATCTTTGCCTATTCCTGAGTCATCCTAACTGGGGCAGGAATTATTTAACTTGCACTTTTCCTGTCCATCCCTAACACAACACTCAGCTGCTTGGGTCCAGATGTCCCTCTGGCTCCTGAGTTCATCCCACTATTTAGGTTGGAAGCACTTTGTGTCTTCATATTATAAGAGATGGTCCTGCCTTCTTACTTTAGGATCCTCCTTTTCTGCTAGATTCCAGTTTGAGTGGGTTTCTGCTACTATCACTATGAGATTCCTGCTTCAAACACCTCAGAAACTCAGAAGGTTCGTCTAAATTCCACTTGCTTTTAAAAGTCACTTAGACTTTTAACCATAAGAATTACTTTATGGTTAGAGTAAAGCTCATTTCAATTACTTTATTAAAGTTATCACAGACAATTTAAGGATTTTTGGGGAAATAAAACAGTCATTGTGTCTAAGGATGTTGCAAATAGGTCAGCATGGCTGGAACAGAAGCAGCAAAGTGAACTAGTACAAGATAAATGGAGAGGAGTAACATGATAATGATGGAGGGAGCAGTTCCGCAGGACTTTATCGTTAGTAAAAGTTTTTTACTTAACTTTTTATTCTGAAAATTTTAAATATTTATTTAATATTTCTTTTGAAGGATATGGAAAGCCATGGGAAGATTTGGGCACAGGAGTAGCTTAGTCAGAGTAAAGTTTCAATAAATCTCTCTAGCTAGTGTATTAAAAATAGACCGTGATGGGGGAAAAGTGACGCAGAGAGACTAGTTATGGTACCATTGCAGTAATCCAGGAAAGGGCCAGGGGCAGTCTGGGTGGTATAGTGGATTTATGGGATCACGGTGATAGGATGTGGCAATGATGATGGTGTCTCATGGATTGAGACATATGAGATTGAGTGTCTCATATCTGCTTTGTGAGGGTAGAAGGGTGATGTGTGAGATCCCATAGGCCCATCCCAGACAAAAACTACTACAAGTTTATAAATCTTGAAATTGGCAACAGGGGTCTACTGATGACCGAACATGAGTATGTGCATATGTGAACGTGTTACAAATTTTTATGAGGACTCCAGGTCCCTTCTTGGAAAGAAAGGATTAAGGACTAAGCCTCTGCGGGTGATAAATCTTGAAAAGAAGTCAGTGGATATATGGCTGTGGGGATGACAGTGGACCCAGAAATGGCCTGGCCATCCCCTAGACAGGCTTGTGCCTGAAGGAAGTAGCTTAATGAGTGAATGTAAATGGGCGAGCCCAGGCCAGGATGGGCTCAGATGGGCTGAGCAGATCTTAGGGGGTAAGGGATCGTCTCCCCTGGCCTGTCGTAGAGCCACTGTGTCCTGGGCAGGGTCTGTTCTAGCATCCCCAGCAAAACTTCTAACAGGATGCTCCACCCCATGACCCACGACATCCAGCTCAACCAGCAGTGAGAACGTATCTCAGCAGGGGAGGGAGTGGGCAGTAGCAGAAAGTGG
Organism: Canis lupus dingo; assembly: GCF_003254725.2. Classification (NCBI taxonomy): domain Eukaryota; kingdom Metazoa; phylum Chordata; class Mammalia; order Carnivora; family Canidae; genus Canis; species Canis lupus. The sequence continues at coordinate 38,891,837 of NC_064263.1, forward strand.
ACATCTGGTCGGATTTCCCCCATGTCTGAAGGGACAATGGGCCTCAATTTACACTCCTTTAATGTCAAAAGGCTAACACGGATCACGAAACAAGATCTCTCTCCATCCTGCCGGGTGCGACGTAATGGCAGAGCTGTCAGGAAAGACATTTGGCAGAACGCATCCTTCCACTTGGCATGATATAATTTGCACCACTTCTACAAACTTTTCGTAACTATTTCCTAAAAATAGTGCTTCAATTAGAAACTGACACAACTTCTGTTGGGGAAGGTGTGAACAGCCGTGAAATGCTCAGTAAGGGAAGGAACAGGTGAGACCTCGGTAGATCATCAAATGCCAAATGATATAGTATAATGTATGGTAATTGGTTATTATTAAAATAGTCTATTGCTTATCACACAGTAGCTAAATGGCCTTTCAGTTGCTCTATAATTACCCGGTGATGGGTGATCTGTTTTCTTCTTTGGGAGCCGGTACCAAAGGTATCAGAGCAAAATCTGTCACAACAGAGGAAGAGAGCATGGAGAGGGGAGGGTTTCTGCCAAGGTGGGGCCAAGCTGAGTTCTTTGAAACATCCCCAGTAGGGCCAAATGCTCAAAGGGGTCTCCACAGGGCCAGGAAGCAGAGGACAAGGGTCAGACTCTGCAGGCCTCCCCTCTGGCTTGCTTGGCTTCTTACCTGTCCTTGAAGTTACCTCTTCTGAAGTTTTCTAAAGGTTTCTGCTGCCAGTGGAGAGAAGACACATTTGTGTGGGGTGAGAAGAGAATGGGGTGCCAGTCTCTGCCGCTGCTTCTTCACTGAGGCCAGGCACCACGGGGGGATGCTGACGTTGAGGCTCTCGGCATGAGAAGTGAACTCAGTGGATGTCAGGGGAGGCCTGGCTTGGCCCTCCAGGGCAGTGGAGATGAAGACGCAGCCCAGGACAGCATGAGAGAGAGAGGAGAAGACAAGGTCAGAGGACTCCAGGAGATGGGAGGTGCAGAGTGGTCATGGGGCTCATCTTTCAGCTCTCAGATGGGAGAGAGGGAGCCGGAGGGGAGGAATCTGTCCAGAGTCACATGATGTGGTGATGTCCAGAGCTGGGCTGAGGGTTCCGGTCCTCTGAGCCCATCTGGACAAGCCCAAACCTGACAGTGCTGCCAACAGGTCTGTCCTGAGGCTGGAAACTCAGGAAAGAGGGGGGACACAGGATCTGCCTCCCCCTCCTCATCCCTCACTCTGCCCCAGCTAGCCTCATCCTGGCAATATCGATGGAGGGGTAAATCCAGATGCCTGCTCCTGGGCCTTGGAAACCAAAGGGGTCCCTGAGTCTTTTCATCCAGACCCAGGGATAAACAAGTGGTCAAGCTTGGCCAGTTGATTTCTCCCTGAGTGTCTGGTTTTTGAGTGAATGATAGATGAAAGAGATGGTCAGAGTTCACTTATCCTCACAGATCTCTGATCTGATCCCTCCTGCCATGAGAAATTACTTGTAGTTCCTAATTCTGCTTCTTTATTTTTAAAATTAGTAATTAATTAATTACTTAATTTTTGCTGCTAACCTACTTCTAAGACTGGTTCTCTTATGAATCCCATTGATTCATTAAGGATTTATCCTTCCAGTAAATCCCCTCATATTTACACCAGCACGAGTTGGTTTTGTTGCTGGCAATCAAAGTCTTCTGACTGATATTGTCACAAATTCACATCTGAGCCTGAGTGGGTGCCCAGCAGAGGGCCTGGACTGTCTGTGGAATAAATAAATGATGTCCGGTGGGTCCTCATTTAGAGCTGCCACTCAGAAATGTTCCTGAAGTTACTGATTGTTTTTTCACAAAAATCACCAAAGCTCAAGGGTTTGAAAGCAAGTCTAGATTTCTCTCTTGGCATGTCCCAGACTGAGAGGAGTGAAATACACGTTCTGGAAACCCGCCAACTGCATTTGGGTGGACATTTAGACACTGGGGGGTCAGAACCCTGCCAGCCTAGAGAGCCTCTTCGGTCTTTGCCAACGGGAGGGGTGCCCGGCTGCTGGAATAGACCCACCTGTGATCAACACCTCCCCCCAGGGTGGGTCTTGGTGACAGGGAAGGCGGTGAGTGAGAAGGCGCCACGTTTACCCACACCCAGGAAAAGAAAGGGAAATGGAACATAGAGAATTTCCTTTAGGCAGAGCCACTTGATTTTCCAGCCAAGCCTGACAATACAGGACTTTGGAAAACAAATCTTCCAAGAGAGCATTTCCCCAGGCCTCCACCGTGGTGTGGAGTGGTGACGACGGTGATAGTTAAGAGGAAACCCAGGGCAAGATGGTTTTTGTTTATAAAGACACTAAGTGTTGAGCTGGAGTATCTTATCCTCTCTGTGAGAAAGATGAGAACCAAACCTGTTGGGTGTAGATACGGCGTTGCCACACGGGCCAGAGTGGCCTCTGCTGCTGAACATCTCAACCCCACAAGGCTGGTGCTGGGGCTTGGGGTTCAGGTGCTGGACAACCACCAGGGCCTTGGGTGGGCACTGGCCCTCAGTGCCCCCAAAGATCATTACTGGGAGCCAGTTGTTCAGGGAAAAAGAAGCTAACTAGGAGCAGTGGAAAGAAAATGAGCTCCTCGATCACACAGCCCTATGGGGTCATAAGAATTGTTAGGCCACTACGTGCTATAAAATCTATGTCAGCTCCTTAAGGAGAACGGTCTGTGAGATAAGTGTTCTTGTACCCATTCAACAGAGGTCAAAGCCGAGGTCCAGAGAGGTGAAAAGTCATAATGATTAATAGAGGAGTTCACACTTGGAGATTGTTCCCTGATTCCACATCCTCTGCTCTCTCAGCAGCCGTGCTGATCCTCTGTGGTTTTGACTTTGGGAAGATCGTTTTTGCTTCTAGACTTCTGTGCCTCCCCAGTACAATAGAGAGATTGGGTCAATCATCTTTGATCCCCTCCCCTCCAAAGTTACACTTCTTTAGGACCGAGGATCCGGGACCACTGCACCCACACACAAAAAAATAAGGCAAGCACGTGCTGGTTGATTCAAGCACCACAGGAGAAGCTGAGCCCTTGTTCACAGACGGACAAGAGCAGGTCCTCTGCTGGAGGCAGAAAGGGGGGTTAGAAGCTAGTCCGTAGGCCGGTGGTCTCTGATGGTGTTGCCTCGGGAACCTAGGGGAGAGAGAAGGTTAATTCTGGGGAAGCTGCATGGTGGATGGGATGGAATGTAGGATTTTAACTGGCTCTTAAAATGATGGCTAGAGTTTAGAAAAGGAAAAGAAAATTGAGCGTCTTAAGCACTGATAAATCGTAATACTTGCTAAAACGGGACAAGCATCATTAATCACAGAAGACGTTTGCAAATGCTAATGGCATTTATTGACCACAGGAGTCCAAGGAGAGATGCAGTGTTATTATTTCCACTGTACAGATGGGAAGATCAAGACTTTGAAATCTCAAGAGACTTTCTCACAGTCAACACAGATGTTCAGCAGCAGGTACGGTGACCGAGGCTTCAGCGCCGGGCTCAGGGTTGAGAGCTGCAGGGAGGCCGGGCCACACATCACAGAGGAGGGGATGGAATCGAGGAGGATGTGGTCCATGGGAGCCCTCGGAGCGGTCCCACCTCGGGGGGGCGGGGGGGCAGCGGAGCACAGGGCAGGCGGTGAGGACGGTTCCTGTCGGTGGGATCAGAGCAAGAGCCCGAGCGTGTTAGCAGAACGAGAGCTCTTGCCGCATGCCAAGCATGCGTGTACTGCTCCTGAGGGTTTGTGTGCGTTAACTGCTAATCCGTACCATGGCCCTTCGAGGAGGTCCCAGTTCTGAGCCCCACTTCAGATGAGGAAACTGAGGCACAGACAGGTAAAGGAGCTTGCCCAAGGTCTATAGGCTCAATGCAAGGCAGTCCTGCTCCAGCGCTTGTGGCGGAAGCCCTCCGCCTGCTGCCAGGACAGGACAGGCCATAAGCCTGGGCCCGGGTCCTGGCTCTGTCACTTCGCAGCTCTGAGGGTGACCCTCTGCACCTGCAGAGCAGGAGTGCCATGGCCTGACTCCACAGGTTTGTGTGAGGGGTGAAGGATGTGACAGTCCCAGGAGGCTTGAGGTCCAAGGCAGGCTTCCCTCCAGCCTTCCAGCCCTCTCTTGCGCTCCCCAGGTTTCTTAGGATTTCCAGACTCTTTTCCCAGGAGGGAAACCTCTTTTTTTTCTGGGATTGTTTGTAGCAAAGCAGCTTGAGGAGTTTCGGTCCAGACTTCACTTTCCCAGAGGGGACGGCCTGAGGCTTTCTTGTCCCGCTCTGCTCAGAGATGCTGAGAGCGTTGAGGAAGGATTGGGGATTTTCTCATGTTGCCTGTGTCTTTTCCAGAATTGCTGTAAGATGCTCCAGAGACTCCAGTGCTTAAAATAGGCCCCGGCAAATTCCCCCGTGCCTGTAATTGAAGAGCAGTGTGGGGAAAGGTAGCTCGATAATGGTGCCTTTTAACGTTACGGTACTAGCTGTGCTTAAGGGCCTCCACTTTCATTCCAGAACCTGGCCTCCTCACCAGTAAAGTGGGAAGGGAGCGGAAGAGAAAACAAAACACTTTTCCCCCAAACCGACTGAACTGCAAGGCACGGTGTATTCCCAGGCAGAGAAGGGGCCGCTGGAGTTTCAGGGGGAGGCATGCCCCTAGCTGCTGGGGTCAACAGGAGGAAATCCTCCGGCAGCATCCTTAGGCTGCAGAGGACGGAGGCCCAGAGAAAGCTCTGTCCAGTACTTAGCTCCTGTTGTGCAGTGAGGCCCGAACGGTTTTAAAGTGCTGCTTCCAGGTCAAGTAGATCCCATTTTACAGATGAGGAAGTTGAGGCCGAGTGAAGTAGGCACCCAGGACCCTGCCACCTGTTAAACTGGAACTTGGGTTTGGGGGACCTAAGGAGCCCCTTGGACCTTATTGGCCATGACAGAGGGAACCAGATTACTCGTGCAAAACGGCCACTGGCTGTCCTGCAAGCCACTTTCACTTGCCACCTCTCGCTAGCACTTAGGGCCTCCCGTTTTTCCCACTTGCCCACCACACATTCCCGGGGATCTGGCTGACTATCAAGCACACAGTTAGACATGTGGGTACCAGATGTGCACCGCATTGCATCCAGCTGTGCTTTTGCCAGCTGTAGAAGGGACCAGATGCCAATTCCTACCCATAAGACATCTGGAGAACAGGGCCCAGGAGAGAAGAACCTCCTAACCTGCCACTAAGACAAAGTGCCTCTCTGGGAGACAGTTGCAATGTCCTCAAAACTTACTTGGAGCACAAGTAAAAGCTGGGAACTGAATTCTGGCCAACACATTTAAGATCTACTTATTGAGCGCTTCATCTGTGAGAGGCACCTTGCTCGGTGCTAGAGACTAGTGAAAACAAGCAGAAAGGGCCCCACTTGGGAGGAAGAGTAGATCCGTGATCCCCAAAGTAGCCAGGATAATCCTTTAGGAAAGTCAATCCGATCATGCATTTGCCCACTCAGAGTAAAAGCCACAATCTTTACAAGGGCTTAAATAATCTTATTTTCTTCTACCTTCCTAAATTCAATTCCTAACTCTCTTCCTCTTGCCCAATCCACTTCAGCCTCCTTTGCACTCCCAGAACACACTAGGCATGTTACTACCTCGGGGCCTTTGCACTTACTGCTTTCTCTGGTGTAAGGTGCGCAGCAGGGACTCAGTTCTTGCTTCCCTTCCTTTTCCTTTTCTTCCCTTCTCTTTGTACCACCCCCGCCCCCCATCCCCAATGAGTATCTAAGTTTTAGGAGAAGTTTATCTAAGTTTTAGGAACTAAAACTAAGTTTTAGTCACTACAGATGATCAAAGAGGAAACAGAGTGGGTGATGGCTTAGTTCTGTTCCTGCTCCACCTTAACTTCAATTCAGCGTCCTGTGCCCACACTCGGAGTCATGTCCAGCCTTCAAGTTAGAGAACAGACTGCCCGTGGGCTGGCCTGCCATTCCCACCAGCACCACTGACTGGCGTCTCTCCCCTGCCCCTGAAGGAGTGAGCTGGGCCACTTTCCAGACACATCCCAGGCAACAGGCCTGCTCTGTGACACTGTCAAGAAGCGAGGAGCCTCAGGAAAGTCACAGACATAAACAAGATAAAGTCTGTGACCTTCCAGGGCACTTGGGCCTGTGGACCAGAGAGCTGTCAATGGCCCAGCCCTCGTCCTGATAATGGAAGGCAAAAACATTCCAGGAGATGTATTTATTTGTCTCTGAGCCCAAGGGGGGTGGGGGGTGGGGCGAGCATCCTTGAGAAGCCGGGGTGGGGGAGGCAGAAGGGGCTGCCTCTGGGAGGTTCTCTCTGAGGCTCAGAGCCAGCCCTGCTGTGCTTGCTCATCCTGCAGCCCAGATTCTACAAATGCTAATTTACCACCCCCCCATCTGGCTCGGCCAGGGGCACAGGTGCCGAGCTGCCAGGGCTCCATCCCTGATCCCCGAGGGCTCCAGAGGCTGAGCAGACCAGGGTCCATAGCCTTCCTTGGCAAAGGAGCAGGGAGTGAGGGACAGACTCCGGGGCTCTGACCAAGGAGGCGGTCATCCCGTGGGGGGCGTGGGAGTCCTGGGATGGTTCTCAGAGAGTGAGGTCACCGAGTGGGACCCAGAAGGGAGGGGGTGATCCCCGCAGGAGGAGAGGGCAGGGGGACCCGCTGGGTGGAGGCCGTGAGCTCTGCAACCTGGACATCCTGGGCAGGTCGGGGGAGGCCCCGAGAGCTGTGGGGGGAAAGAAGCTGCAGAGGCAGATCCGGGTTGAAACAGGAGGGGAGGAGCAGACCAGTGGCTCAGCAGTTTAGCGCTGCCTTCAGCCCAGGGCGTGATCCTGGAGACCAGGGATCGAGTCCCATGTCGGGCTCCCTGCGTGGAGCCTGCTTCTCCCTCTGCCTGTGTCTCTGCCTCTCTGTGTGTATGTGTCTCTGATGAATAAATAAATAAAATCTTAAAAAAAAAAAAAAAAAAGAAAGAAAGAAAGAAACAGGAGGGGCAAGAGTTTGGACCCCACCTAGAGGCACCTGGAGCCAGGGGAGGGCTCCCACTGTGGGGCGGCCGGCCGGGCTCGGAGACGTTGCTGAGTGTCTCTTTGCCCTCCTCTAAGATGGTCGTTGGCAGCAATGGGGCCACTTGCATGTGTCCCGAACACTCGGGAAATGGGTTCTGAGGCAGGAAGAGCGCCCAGGGGTAAGTCTGTGCCGCACACCTGGCCAGGTAGAGGTTACTGGGAAATGCAGGTGCCCAGCCAGGTGAGCACCAGCCAGGTGAGCACAGGCTTCCAGGATCCTTGGCTTGGCAGTCAGAGCCTTGAGAAGGCCCAACCCCTTTCTCTCATCCCGCCCACGGCTCCCTCCCCGCCCCCCAGGGTAAGGCAGTATTTGTGACCTTGGGTGCGAGTTCAGATCACCTGGGGACCTGTTGGAGCTCCCAAAGCCCAGACCGTGCCCCAAACAGACCCAGTCACAAATCGCCATCTCTTGGATGGGACGCAGCTCCTCAGATGCCCCAGACCATCCTGGGGAGTTGGAAACAGGGCCTGCACCCCAAGCTCCCACCCCACGGCCGGCCAGCTAGCTGTCGCCGTCGCCATCGCCGACTGCTGCAGAACCTCAATAGCCTGCAACAGACCTGCTCAGCTCACGTAAATGCACCCTGAGTGGGATTTGGCTGTTGATGCCGGCGGTGGCTCGGCCTCAGGCCTCAGGCCAGTGGGGTTCCACTCTGGTGATTTCGCAGGGGGTCTCATCTTAACTGGGAACAGCTGCTTCCTTGGGACAAATTTTCTTTTTCTTTTTTTTTCTTACATCCAGAATCATTACATATTTAATATTTCAGAAGATTCACAGAAGGGGATCCCTGTGGATCCCAGCGGTTTGACGCTGCCTTTGGCCCAGGGCGTGGTCCTGGAGACCCGGGATCAGGTCCCATATCGGGCTCCCTGCCTGCTTCTCCCTCTGCCTGTGTCTCAGCCTCTCTCTCTGTGTGTATCTCTCATGAATAAATAAATAAAATCTTTTTTAAAAAAAAGATTCACATATAAGATAATTCAATCTACTGATACGTACAATTAGCTCTTGCAATGCCAACATCCCCATCATCATATGCAGATATTTGTATACTGCTGAACAACAAAATAAATATTCTGATGCTGTATTTCATATATCTCTAAGAATAAAATCTGTAAACTTGAATTTAGGTTTCGTATCGCTGAATCTAATAACTGACACCATGAGAATCTTTCGTCATCCCTCCAGTCCAAGAATTTAATGTTTCTTTGAGGAATAGAATATAGCTCTGGAACCAGCACAGATGTATGTACCATATTCACACATAAATCTGGAAGTAGTATGTGTTGATAAGTTGCTCCAGTCTCCATTGGTAAAAATTGGAAAAAAAAAAAAAGAAAAACAAGAAGAAGAAGAAGAATACAGTACTGACAGGAGAAATACAACGAAAAGTTTGTAATAAATGTAAATATGTTATACCAGCCACAATATGGAGCAGACATAGAATAAAGTACTGTGAGCGTCTTTTAGTTCTGTTCTGCAGACCCTGGTGTGTACCATTTTCAAGACAACGCCAGAGCGCGAGTGCCCCTTGAGATTTTTGACTTTTATCTGGCAACGTTTCACTTCCACTCCCATCCCGTTGGTCAAAGCAGGTGACACGGTCAAGGCCAACATCAGTGGAGCAGAGAGATGGATCCCGCTCTTCTGCTCTGTGAGTCACAGGGAAGGAGGGAGAGAGGAATAGAGAATAATCCGGTCTACCTCACAAGCGTGCTTGTGACTTTGGGCAGGTCACCTCTATGAACCTGTTTCCCCGTCTGGAGAATGGGAGAGTGGCACCGGATGTTCCATACATGCCCCCGTACTTCACTGCCCATCCAGCCCTTCTCATGCACACACACACCTATGCACGACCATCCACTCACGTCCACACGACACATTTTAACCATGACTATTAATTTTAAATGCTTTGTAATTCCCAGAATGCTTCTCAGTGACCTCACAGCGGCCATATACCCATCTGCACCTACACACACTGGTACCTACAGTCCTATACATGATATATTCATTACCATTCATTTTTTTAAAAGATCTTATTTATTTGAGGGGGGGTGGAGAGCGTGATAGAGACAGCACAAGCGGGGTGGAGGGACAGACGGAGAGTGAGAAGCAGACTCCTCACTGAGCAGGGAGGCTGAGGGAGGACTCGATCCCAGGACCCTGGGATCATGACCTGAGCTGAAGGCAGATGCTTAACCGAGCCCCTCAGGCACCCCTATTCATGACTATTCAAAGACATTTTCACATGGAAGTACCATGCCTGTATGCAAATGCACCCAGATGCACCATATGCTTGTGTGCATCATTCACACCCAGGTGCATATATTTGCAGACCTGTTTACTTACAAGTATACCTTCTTCCACGTGCCTTTACCCTCCTTCACGGGCGTGCGTGTACATACACACACACACACACACACACATCTCTCACACATCAGAGTCATGGCTTGCTGATGATGGGGCTCTGGCCTGGCCCCCTGGGAGTTGCATTAACTCTTTGCTGCCCCCGTCAAGGCTGGCTATACCCAGTGTTCTCACGTGCAGGCCCCAGGGAACCAAGGGGCCACAGAGAGGACGGTTGGAGCTGCTTTCTCTGCAGGCCCGGGACTTGCCTGGAGAGACAAGGCCAGGGAGGGAGAGCAGGAGACAGATGCCGGCACCGTGGACCCTCTGCCTTGGCTCCATGCTGCCTTCCTCAGCCTCAGGTCCACTGTATCTCCTAAGTAGGACCACCAGAACGCTTATCACCCAAACCAGGATGGAGCCAGTGGGGAGAGGGACATGATGCACAATTACCCAGGGCAACAGGGTCACCTGGAATTGAGACATATGACCCTCCTACTTAGGAAGGACTGGATCTCACCTGGTGACCCTGAGCTCACCTTCTGGCATAATTCCAGTCCAGTGCAAGTTGAAGGGAACTTGAAGATCGAAACTGCTCATTTGGCATCGAGGCCCCAGGGAGAACCTGGGACTTGCCTACAGTCACACAACACGACGGTAACAAAGCAGCATATGGATGTTTGCTTCTCGGGGCCCCCAGACCAGAAGTGGGTAGGGTCCTAGGTACAGCTCCTGGGAAGCAGGTCAAGACAATCAGATTGGTGGGCAGGTGCTCACTGAGGCGCAAGAGCCGCAGTGGGACAGTGGCCTCTGCTGGTCCCAGAGGGCTGGAGCTGAGGAGGCCCTGCAAAGCTCCCCCAGATTAGGACAAGGAGGCTGTGGTTCTGCTTCTCCTGAGGGGATGCAGCCTTAGGTGGAGAGGTGCCCCGAAGCGGAGCACAGTCCCATACAGGGACCTAGTGAGCCCAGCAGCCGCGTCCACGGACGGGGAAGCGGGCAGCCCAAGGCACCCTGCACCCCGTGGCCTGGACCCCCTGAGCAGCAGCTGGCATCTGGACCTCGTTTCCCGGCCTCCGCGGAGGCTGCTGAAATGAGCCCCCTGGGGCCAGGCTGTCCCGGGAGCCAGGGCTGTCAGCCCCACGCTGCCTTCTCTGCGGCTGCATTTCGCTCCACAGAACCACGACTGGACTCCAGCGCCCCCGCCCTGGTCTCCCCGCGCTGCAGGATGAGGGGAAAGGAGGGTTTGGGGAGACCATTTTCAGTGTGGTGAGCAAATCAGATTCTTTTTTTTCTTTTAAAGATTTTATTTATTTATTCGTGAGAGACACAGGGAGGGAGAGAGAGGCAGAGACACAGGCAGAGGGAGAAGGAGGCTCCATGCAGGGAGCCCGACGTGGGACTCGATCCCGGGACCCCGGGATGACACCTGGGCCAAAGGCAGATGCTCGGCCGCTGAGCCACCCAGGTGCCTGCAAATCAGATTCTGTGACAAAATGCTGCCTTGGACCTATTCTATCTAAGGGGTTCCCCCGGCCCCATGCACCCAGTCAGGGGAGCCCAAGTAGAGCCTGGAAGGGGCGCTCGGAGTACTGGCCGAGAGGAGTGCGGCAAGTCTATCATAAAGCTGAAGACAAAAATCAAGATGAGAGATTTCAGACTTCCCGAAGGACAGGCGACATGCCGCATGGGCTTCGGAGGCTAGCAACCCTGATTTTCAGTCCCAGCTATGCTGCCGACCTACTGGGGCCTCTGCACACTTCCAAGTCACCTGCTGCGAGGACCCCATGTGGCACCGTGGGAGCCAGCCTGGGACGGCGGCAGGGGCAGCGGGCACCACCCCAGCCTGCACCCAGCACCCCATTACAGATGAGCACGCTTGCTCCGGGGCCCAGACCCGAACTCGCACAGACGTGTGATTGCAAAGTCCTCGCTCTTCCAGAGTGCTCTACTGATTATTCCTGACACCAGCCATATCATCATTCCAGATTATTCCTGACACAGGACAGCTCGTTTTACTCTCTCAGAGCTGGGATAAAAATAGTTGTGGTCTGTAAGCTTTACTTGGTATTTTATTATGTTTCCATCATATTGATTGCAGTCATGGAAAGGAGCAAGATCTTCCTTCTTAAAAGCCCAAGAACTTCAGTGCCAAAAGCAATGGCTCCAGAGTTTTTCCATTTGAACACACCACATATACACACATACACGCGCACACTCACACACACATAAAGCCTCAGAGTTTTCTCCTGAAGGCCCTACAGAATTGTTTTTCACAAAAGAGAACAAATGGTGCAGGGCTTTTCTGGACAACAGATCAAATGGGTTCCCAGATTTGGGGTGGAGAATTTTCCCAGTCACTGGGGCACTGGCTGGGCCGGTAGTGGGGACTACTGATCATAAATGCAGCTCCTCCAGTAGGGAGAGCTGACTCTCGTGGGCCAGGCTCCCACTCAGGAGTTCATAGTCTATGGGGGGTAAAAAAAACCTAAAAAACAAAAAACATAAAAACAGGAAATTACAACAGGTCAATAAAATTACAACATGGAGTAGTGGAAGCAAGTACAAAGTCCTCAAATAACTCGGAGGAGGCACTAGCCCTATTTTGGAGACTCAAGGAAGATTTGCTAAAAAAAAAAAAAAAAAAAAAGGAAAAAAGTATCAACCTATTGAGGTTTTGAAGGGTGAATAGGAGTTTTTATTTTGGAACTATCATTTATTTTCCCATCTGAAGAGTGGAAAGAAGGAAGCAGAGGAAGGAGCCTTTTATGTGTAGCCTACACGCTACTTGCCAGGCTGCATTTGGGGCTTTACACACATTTGCACATTATTAATTCTCACAATAGCTACATGACATGGGATTTTCACAAGAAGAAAACTTAGGATGAAGAGGGGTAGGTTGAGTCCTTTACCCAAGGTCACAAATGTAGGAAGTGCTGGTGCCAGAAACCCATCCCGGTGCTTTTGGCTCTGATCCCCTGGCTCTTTCCCAGCTGCTGGCTTCTGTAGCTGACAGGAGGTGTGCATTAATGGGGTTTATCTGTGGCAAACTATACACTTTTAGAGATAGAATGATGCTGGGTAATTAGAAACTGATTTAGCAAATGGTCTTATTCAGAATTAACCCTACGTAGATCTTGTAATCTGTTCACAGAAGCTTCAGGACCCCGAAGTGCCATCCTATCCACCCTGCCATTAGCCCAGCCCTATAACCAGCCCTATAACCAGCCCTATAACCTGGAGGTACATCAGGGTCAGAGCCAGGACTAGAATCTCAGTTTAATGACTCCCGTTCCAGTGCTCTCTGCATGACACCAGGGCTGTCCTTACCTTTTCCCTTTTGTATCTCCAGCACCGTGAAGAAGGACCCCTGGCAGCGCCTGGGCACTTCCTGCATCCTCGTGTAGGGTGAAATGCCACGTAACACAAGATTGGCACCGGACATATTCCTTTGTATGAAGGGGTGTGGTCTTGAATTTCCGCACTGACCACATCTCACTTGCGTGACGTTGGGCCATGCTACTAAACCTTCTAGAGCTTATCATCTGAGAAGGGAGGCATGAGGATAAAGCCCATTAACTGGGGCAGTGTTTCCATGTACACAGAATATTGGTACTTACTAGGTGCTCAGTAAGTGTGATTCGCTTTTTTTTTTTTTTTTCTGGCCTTCGAAGACCTGTGTCCAGGGTAGACACGGTGAAGCTGGGGACCCACAGGGACCTCGACGTCCCCACAAAACCAGGGCAATTATTGCCTCGCACCGTAATTCTCTAGCTGATGGACAGCCTGGTCAGATCATGGAACAGACTCATGGTTTTCAAACTGGGTTCCAAGAGCCCCCGGGGTCCCGGGAGGTGAAGGTGGGCTCGGGGGTCAGGACTTCAGGCCACCAGCCTCCCACCGCCTCCCCCGGGTCAACAAAAGCAACATCTCGGTGATGTGTTTATAGGTTGGGCTCCTGGGTAGAATTTCATTTTCTTGAGAGCAAGGGCCGAAGGCAAGAAAGTGGAAAACCTGTGTTTGGAGAGTAATAGTTCAACATCACCGTAGCATCTCAAAAATGGGTTGCTTTTCTTCTGGGCTCCCTCTCTCCTGCCCTCCTGAATAGAAAATGCCCCATGGGGGCCCCCTCCCCGCCTCCAACCCCCACTCGGAGACCCAAGGAGGAAGATGAGCTCCGCAGGTCTGAGCACTTGGCGGAGACGGAGAAGCTGCCGTCTGGGCTTTCAGTCCCGAGATAGTGTTTTCCATCCTAGCGCAGGCCGTGGGGGCTTGTTGGCTGAGGCAGTTTAGAGACGGGGGCCCACGGGGCCCGGGGCCGCAAGCTGAGGGCCCAGGAGAGTGTTGAAATGAGCCAGTGACTGTGGGAGGAACCCACGCCTCCCAGGCCGCTCCTCTTCCTGCCGGACACCCTGTGAGGAGGAAGACATACTGACTTTGGAGCCAACAAGAGCTGAGTTCAAATCCTGAGTCGGCTGCTGATCCCCTGCATGGCCACGAGCAAGTCAACGCCTTCCAGTCTTCACGTCCTCATCTACCACATGAAAATAGTAAAGCTGTCACAGCATCAAGTGTGAGTGTGTATGTTAACTACAGTAAACGTGTAATAATACATCAAAATACATGCAGTTTAAAGACTGCAGCAGATATTGAATGAGAAACGACGGGTGCACACGAGCTGCCCCTGAGTAAACACAGGCCCCTTTCCCTAACCAGCTCTCCTATCCGTATATTCCAGACCGTACCCTGGGACATGGGCCCCTGAAGGGGCGGAGTGACATGATGGAGGTCAGGGGCCTTGGGCAACTCCGGGCATCAGTAGGTGTTGTCTGCACACTCCCCTCCTCTGTGCAGTATGTCCTGGCCGGGCTCCTGACTCTGTCTCCGAGAGGCACCTGTCCCAGATCCCTGTTCCCATTTCTTGCATATGGACTCACCCTAATCTTACCCCCAAACAAATGAGCAAAATAAGACAGATGTCAAAGGTCCACCAGCAAGTTCCTGAGTTCCTACCCACCAAATACAGCATTTTCTGGTTTAATTCTCCATGCCAGCTTCATACCAACCCATGACCTTGGTGTTAAGAGCCTTGCCTTCCCCCTTGTAATGATGTCATAGCTCAGAGAAATGGGCAGTTTCCTAAGGGCCCTCGGCCTGACGGGGGCAAAGCTGAGGTCTGAGGTCCCATCAGGACCAAAGAATCTTCTGCAACATCACGCCGCTCCCTGAAATGGGCTGGTTGGGCACCGGATAGAGAGGCCTGGATCGGGGATCCCTGGGTGGCACAGTGGTTTGGCGCCTGCCTTTGGCCCAGGGCACGATCCTGGAGACCCGGGATCGAATCCCACATCGGGCTCCTGGCATGGAGCCTGCTTCTCCCTCTGCCTGTGTCTCTGCCTCTCTCTCTCTCTCTCTCTCTGTGACATAAATAAATAAATAAATAAATAAATAAATAAATAAATGAGAGGCCTGGATCCCAGCACGGGCTCACCATTGGCCTGCTGTACCAGAGCCTGTTTCCTCCCCTGAAAATGACAAGAGTCCCTCCTGTCCTCAACCCACATGCCTGCCCTCGGGTCCCAGGGCCAACCCACGTGGGCCACAAGCTCTGTCCTCTGTACCTTTCCCCAAGCTGTTCCCTGCACTTTGACGACCTCCCTCACCACCCTGCCTGGTGAATTAAGCTCTGTGATTTTGCACCATCGCCTCTCGCCTCCTCCAGAAAGCCATCCTAGATGACTCCAGACCGAGTCCAGTGCTCCCTCCTCTGTGCTTCCCTAGTCTTGCATCTGCACCAGAGCTATGATCCTGGTCCTGGCGTACACGTGTGATCGTAGGCCTCTCTCCGAGCAGACTGGGAGCTCTCAGGTGCCTCGTTTATCTTTATGCCAGTGTCTGTCACAGGATACTTGCTCAGATAAAGCTTATGGAATGAACACATTCATGAATAAATGCAGAAAGGGAACAAGGGAGGGAGGGAGAGCATCTGTGAGTTCAGGGTTTTGTTAGGTTCCATGACTTAGGAACAGGTCATTGCAATTCTTCTATTGTTGACTTGGTGTCACCACGGGGACCAAGGCCCATAGTTCACAGCATCGCATCCCCATACCACGTAATCTGGCCCTGGGAATCGGCCTTGGAGCTGGGCCTCAAGTCTCTGTGACAAGTATCTGCCCCACTGTCAGTCCCTAACCAGGACATGGGTCCTGTCTTGCTCTGGCCAGGCCTGTTTCACATCCAGGGGTTCCAGTCCTCTCCCCACCTCCAGACCTCTCCCTCCAACGTGCCATCCTGGCTATTTTCGCTGGTGGTAGGACCTGCTTGCTGCCCACGGACAGGACTCCCAGATGATGACCATGAGCCCAGTTTCCCCATACATCTCTCTGTCTCCCTACCATCTAGGTCCACCTCCCTTAATTCCCCTTATGGCTGGGAGAGGGTTACATCCTTATAAGCCAGGCTTTGCCCCATATCAGCAGCCCCTGACTCCTGGGTCACACGTCCCTCATGTGCCCAGCCTGCAGGGCATCCCCAGACCAGTGCCCAACCTCTTCCTGCCTGCCAGTGACAATCGGGACCTGCCTAGTGAAATCCGGGGACGGGATGGAGGAAGGCGGTCGGGGCTGGGGATCTCCTCCAGCAAAGGCCTGGGTGTGGGCACACATGGCAGGTGTTCAAGCTTGCCCAGGTCATGGAAAACATAAAGGTTACATGAGGTCTGTAACATAAAGGTTTATAATATAAAGGTTATAAACCTCAGGCGTGTGCCTTTGGATGACGCATTTTATCACTCTGTGTCAAAGGGTTTTTCATCTGCAAACCGGAGGCAAGAATGCCCTATAACTAATTCTGCAAAGTGCTTTCAGGAACACGTTACCCAACGCATATTCACCCCAGTGCCTGGTGCGTGGTGAGAATTTAAAGCGTGAGCCTCTCTCCCCATCACCGTGTCCTGTAGGCCTTGTTGCTGCCGGTGTCGTTACGAAGGATGCACAGCCCGCCCAGGTATGTCTCCCGTGCTGCTGCTGCTTTTCCTCAAACTGTTCATTAATATTCTGAAGACTAAGTCAGAGAGGCAGGAGCCACACACCAGGCTTAAAACTAATCAAATCCCCGTCAATCCAAATGAACTTTTCTCACCGATTCTCAGATCTTCTTCATCTTGCCACTGGGTGCATTTTTCCCACATAATGAAGTTTGGGCGGCCCTGGCTGCCCACTGCCAGCCCCTGCCTGGTCCCCGGGTGTGACCTCCACACAGTCACAGCTGTTCCCAGGCACTGCGCTGTGAGCCCCCCCATGGTCTGTTCGCCTTCTCATCGGGGGACCACGCGACCCTGGAAGATTAACATGATGCCCTTGTAATTCCGCATCCAAGACACATGTCATTTTCCTTCAACACATTTGGAAGGAGGGCAAGTTCTACTTTGTAAGGACCGTCACTTATTTTGAACTGGAGGAAAATAATTTATTTGGTCAAAGTTGTGTTTTTCCATCAAGGGCACATGTTTCCCTTTTGTAACAGGAAATGGGTGTTCCCGGGTCCCATAGAGTCTGTTCTCTAGAGCCATTCCAACGTGGGGCTTTCTCCGTTTATTTCAACAAACTAATCCAATGACAGAGAGCAAGTTCACAAATAACCCCATGAAAGGAGTCGAAAGGCAGAGAGGCAGGTGCGTTAGGAGGATCCTTCCCTTTCTGATGTTTCCGAAAGAACCATAAAAATGCGCCTCATCAGACTGGAAATCAACTCGAATTCTTTCTACTTTGGAAAGAAATGATTTGGAGGGCTCCTTCCAAGACCCGGGCCCTGCCGCCCGGCTCAGAAACTTTGCTGGAGTTCCCAGCGCCACCCGTCACCCAGCTGAAAGGGCTCATCAGCATTTTTCTAGCTGCGCGTGCCGGGCCTTCTAGCCCAGAGCCCCCAACTTGGGGACACCTCTTGGAGGCTACAATTTTGTCAGTGACAAACTGGAAGATTCAAGAATGTGAATAAAGCTGCAGAGCCTCAGGCCCTGGGAGGTTTTGTGTGTGGAGCACTCCCACCCCTTTCCACCTCTCCAGGACCATTTTCTTTTCTTTTCTTTTCTTTTTAAAGATTTTATTTATTTATTTATGGGAGACACGGGGGGGGGGGGGGGGGGCAGGGACACAGGCAGAAGGAGAAGCAGGCTCCATGCAGGAAGCCTGATACAGGACTCGATCCTGGGACTCCAGGATCATGCCCTGGGCTGAAGGCAGGTGCTAAACCGCTGAGCCACCCAGGGATCCCCTCCAGGACCATTTTCAACCCATGTTGAGTTTTTGGATGTGGACGGGATGTCCCGTAGGCCCCATCTTCAGGCTGTGTAAGTGGCGAGCTTGTACATTCTCACTTTGACTCAGAGAGAAGAGAGAGGGTAAGTTGCCCAGGATCACACAGCCCGTGGCTATCGGAACTGGATTTTGAATCCAAGTTTATATGACTTCAAATCACGCCTTTCTGCTCCGTCTCCAACTGGAAGGCAGTCTCAGCGCAGCCGAGATCCCAGTGCGCTGCCTTCCCCAGAGCTGTGAACCCTGCAGCTTTCGGCCCCATCCCCTGCCATCTGCCCACTTCCCGAGGGCTTCTCCAAACGCCAGGCGTCCTCCTCTGGGGTTAGCATCCCAAGATGTTCCTGACACTCCAGCGGTCACTCGCAGGGAAAAGCTGGGCCCCCGTCCCGATACTGGACAGATCCTATAGGAAGTTTATTTAAAAGTCTAAGAAGCGGGGAAGGAACATGAGAAATCACTGAGGCGGTGGCAGGCTTACATCCCAGAGAGGGACCGTCGCTGCTCACACCTCCTGCTCGGGCTGGGGATTGCATTTGTGTTTAATAACAACTTTGATCCCTCTGCCAGCCGCAACGGTCATTGAGAAATCCTGACATAAAGAAGGTATCTGGGAGATAAAGTTCTGCAAGCGATGATTACTAGCACTTAAGTTCTCTTTTTGTTGAAAGGAAGAATCCCAGATTGAACAGTGCATTGAATGATATGACAAGCAAGTACTTGATCCCTGTCCAGCTGGAGGGGGATTGTACCCATCAGCAGCTTTTTAGCGAAGGACGTCTTTATATTTCCCTTCTTTGTCTGGGCCTCTCTAGTTCCTCCTTTTACTTCATGTCAGCACTATATAGTAGGTATGCCAAGTGGTTTTGAAATTTAAATTACAGTCTCTTTTTCAGATGTTATTGGAAAGAACATGTAATTTATAACCACGTGTTAGGAGTACAGGATGTTCATGGTCCACTGCCAATTTTTCTTTTGTAAAGTTAATAAAACTTTCATAAAACACTTATACACTTGTATATTTCATGGTAAAGATTTTTTTTTATCTCATAGGCTAATGTAAAGATTTATTAAAACCATTTTTTTGTTAAGAGGAGTGTCAATAGTTTGCAGCTGAGTGTAATTTTGAATCCGTGGAAGATGACGGTCTGATGGAAAATGACAGTAACAGCTTTGTTGATTTAGCACTAAAAATAAAGGAGCCTTTCAAACGCGAGAATGCTCTAATATCCAGAGTGGGCTAGGACGCACTCAGGCCAATGAAGGCAAGCTGGAGGAGCCGGCCACCGGCACTCCAGCCCCTGGCAAGAAGGGCTGGATGGAGCCCAGGTGGGAGAGTGAGCAGCGGCCCCCAGGGATGAGCTGGGAAGACAGCTCTCCTCGGGGAGGGAGGGAGGAGCCCCGAGGAGTGTCTGGGGCCGCTTTTGCTTCTTGGGGCAGGAAACTCCAGCATCTGCCCGCCCCTCCAGGCCTTCCCGGGAGCCTGGTTTTAGCTGAAGGTCAGGGACTACACAACAATGAATTTGTTACAACCTGGCACATTCCTTCTCCCTCCTTCCCCCAACCCCGCCACCCCCAGAAATCCACATCTACCCCAAACTGCTCCTTGCTGAAAGATCATTTGAAGGAACCTCACTTTCGTCCAACTATACACCCAAGCATCCTGGAAGATCTTTTTCTGGTTTTTCTTTTTCTTTTCCTTTTTTTTGTTTTCTTTTGTTGGTGTGTGTGTGTGTGTAGCTCATAAATGGGTGTGCTCTCCTATGTGGGCTTGGGAATGGAGTTCGCCACGGAGTTCACAGAGTTCGGCAATTTGGAGAAGTTAGTAGACCTCTCAGAGCTTCTACTTTCTTCCCCATGAAAGGCAGATGATAACTCTGACCTCCGGGCCCCTTTACCAGAGCGTCCTGAGACTCCCTGTTTGCAAAACATATGGCCAGGCTTCGTAAACTGCAGGCAGTGGGCATGGGTGCTCCTCTTCTCCAGGCCGGATCCATGACCCGGTAGGAGGCCTGGGCAGAGGCTGGCAAGCTGCACAGAGACCCCCATCTCTCAGGTGTTGAGACAGGCTGAATTTACAATGATTAAGAAACTCAGAGGAAATAAAAGAGGAAGGGATGATTATTAACTGTGTGCCTGGGCCTTTGCATTAGGAAGTCCTATTATCTCCACTTCACAGGTGATGCAAGTGGGACCCTAGACGGCCAGGCCATCAGTCCAGGTCATAGGACAAGTGACACAAGCTTTGGCCACGCCAGGTCCGAAGCTTACCTTCTTCTACGCCACGACATCAGAAGCAGCAGGGCACTCGGTGGTTCCTTCACGCTAAGCACCCTTCAGGTACCGTGTCCGCATTCCCTCCCTCATCCCTCAGGCCAGTCCTGCAAAACCTCCGTCATCCTTGTACAGGGTGAGGAGCCCTGAAGGTCAGCACAGATCAAAGTGAGTGGCCTCTGCCCTTAGAGTCACAATTCCCCACTGGGAAGGCTGCCTTTGGTGGGGGTCCGGAAACTCTACTGCCCTCCTCTCCCCCAGCTGAGGGTCGGCACCTGAGGTTTGGCTCAGGAACTGGGGCATCAGGCCCCCATGCTCCCCATGGGTCTCTGGCCCAGTTCGCTCACCTCAACCTCCCCTTCCTGGTTCCTCCCACTCTCCTGCCTGCTCTTGCACCCTTCCCAACCAGAGCGGGGGTCTCTGGAGCAGCTTTTCTTCTGGGGACCCTCTCTGGCACCCCTGGGGCAAGGGCCAGGCACATTCTTAGCTTAGGGTCACCGTTTCCTTTGCTGGTAACCTCTCCAGCCACCTCCGTCACCTTCATTTACTGGCTAACTTCTCTTCCTCGTGGAAGTTTCTGCTTACTTGTCATTTCCTCGGACCCTTCCCGACCCCTCTGACTAGATGGAACCATCTGTGTGCACTTTCCTACCATCTTGTGTTTTCCCAGCACCTCTTACAATTACCATTACGTATTTATAGAACAATTCATTTGCAGTCCGCGTTGCCTGCTAGACCATGAGCTCCAGGGGAGGAGCCACATTTGTTGCATGCATTGCTTATGCATCTTCCATGCCCAACATATTGCTGGGCCTGTCCTCTCCCGGACCTCACACCACCTCCAAATCCTCCTCCTCTTCCAGACAGAAGATGCCTTCCCACGTGGCCTCCTGCCTTTACACCTGGTCCAGTTGGTGACTGTGCCCTGGGCCCTCTATATGGTGTCACAGAGCCCCGTCAGGGGAGACTCTAGTGACAGCCTTCACCTGCGAGCTGCTGAAGAGAAAGGTATGGCAGGAGGGAGGGGAGGAGAGCCCAGGCCCCGGCCTCTTTCTGTGTCTCACCCACTGTGAAGTGTGGAGCAGAGACAGCTGTGGGCTCCGGGAGAGGAATCAGGACTCTGTCCCCCAGAGAAGGGGACACCTGGGTGGCTCAGTGGTTGAGCGTCTGCCTTTGGCCCAGGGCGTGATCCTGGAGACCCGGGATCGAGTCCCACGTCGGGCTCCCTACATGGAGTCTGCTTCTCCCTCTGCCTGTGTCTCTGTGTCTCTGCCTCTCTCTCTCTCTCTGTGTCTCTCATGAATAAATAAAATATTAAAAAAAAAACAAACAAAAGCTCAGAGAAGTGATAGAAGAGCTGTGCGTGACTAGGTCACCGTGGGAGCCCAGGAGCAGGGGGTGTGTGGGTGAGAGGCTCCTTCCCATCTGGGGGAGGTGGGGGAGGGCCACGGGTCCGCTGAACAAGCCGCTTCCAGCCCAGGACAGCCGGGCCCTAGGGGGTGCTGCCCAGAGAGCCCAAGGGTGCAGGCCACAGGGTGAGAGACCAGCGCCGCCTGCTACAACCGCCCAGGCCCAAGAGTGCTGGCAGTGGGGGCCGCTGGGCCCCATCTCTCCGGCGAGTTCACACGGCAGAGTTCCGGTTCTGCTCCCAGAACCTCAGCGTATTAGCGTCATCATCCTGGGGAAACCACTCTGCATCTCTGGGTGGCAGTTGTCATCATCAGCGGGGCCCGCTTCCCCAGCTTTGGGGTGCATCCCGCCTGGGGTAGGGCCCTGGACCTGCCTTCGTGCTCCGTTGCTCTTGCCATCTTGAAATTCTTAGTCATTTTTTAAAAAATATTTTATTTATTTGAGAGAGAAAGAGAGAGAGAGGCAGAAGCAGGCTCCATGCAGGGAGCCCGAGGTGGGACTCGATCCCGGGTCTCCAGGATCACGCCCCGGGCCGAAGGCAGCACTAAACCGCTGAGCCACCCGGGCTGCCCAATAAATATTTTCTATAAGAATGAGGGTGACGAACGGGGATAAGGCAGTTCTGCAGCTGACACGCATGAAGGCCCTGATATCAAGGGCCATTATGAGTATCGCCTCCTGCTGCCTACCGCGGACTTCATACCCCTCCAGCTTCCTGGCAGGTAGTGGTGAGAAAGGACATCTCTGGGCTTCCAAGACAGTCAAGGACGGTCTTTAATCTTCTAATAGAAGTCAGACTGAACAAAAACCAGAGACCTTGGCTGGCCTCATGACACATTTCCCCAGGAACCCCACGGGGTACAAAGGAGGGCCAACAGGCGGCTGGCTGTGGGGAGCAGGCCAGAGGTCACCTGGGGGAGAGGCTGCCCAAGAGCCAAGGTCATGCTGTCCTCTCCTCGTTGCCTCACCCCCAGTAGCAAAGCCACTCGGCCATACCCACCAAGGTAACCGTTTTGGATGCTGTTTCGCCAGGCCGATCATTCATCTCTGCTCCGGCGAGTCTGGGAGTGCGCGGCTGGGTGCGCCTCCCAGCTGGGCACAACCCGGGTAACAGAAGCAGGTGGGAGAAACCTGGCATCGCTCACCTGGCTGGTAGGGAGAATGTCCCCGTCTCTCTCCAGTCCTTTCTGTCGCCTCTGGCTCTTCCAAAATGTGCAGCCGTGGCCAAGGGTAACTGTCTCCCTTATTCTTCTGACTTCTCTCCAACTCATTTCCTAACTTCTGTCTGAATCCAAGTGCTGGAATGCCTTTGCCCATTTGGTTTGAGAATATTATTACCATCCCTCTGTCTCTTTGATGTGTTGTCTACAAAACCAAACCGCCTTACTATTCTATTTGACCAAAATCTTTTCTTTTTTTTTTTTTTTTTTACTACTTTCTTTATTGCCAACAGCTGGCAGCACAGCGGCCCTTAAGGTCTCTCATGCAACCCAGGTATCCCGTAAGGGCGAGGGGGGCCAGGAGAAGCAGAGGGTCTCTTCAACCAAGGGCTGTGTGAGGAGCCGGGGAGGGATGGCAGGTATCCGCAGAGCTAGGCTTTGAAAAGGGGGCTCTGAAACTCAGCCCAGTGCTTTTCTTCCTGCTGCCCGATGTTGTCTCTGTTGAAAAATCCTCCTTCCCCAAACACAGAGTACAACAATCCCATTGAATGCATTGCCAATGATAAACTATGTACGGACAAATAACAACAGTGACAAAACCGCGCACAGAGACAAGGCAGTCTGTGTCGGGGAAGAAAGAGAAAAATAAATGAAATTAACAGTGGGAGACAAAAACAGAGGAAAACCCAGCAATTAGATTAATCATAGACTTCCAGGAAATTGGCCCAAATTTCTTTAAAATCTTGTTGATTGTTATTCAGATTGAAGGGTTCCCTCAGCAAGATTAGCCAAAGCCCACCAAGCTTGCATACCAATCTGCTGCATCCCACAGGCGGGCTGCCCAGCCCCAGGGCTGTGTCCCTGCAGAGGTGGGTCACCTGTGCGGGTGCCAGGTCCACTAGGCGAAGCCCCCTCCCGAGGGCCAAGAGGCGGCGTTTCGCATCCAGGCTCTTCGGCCAATGCACTTTAGGACTTCGAACAGATCCTGGAACTCTGGACCTCAGCTTCCACATCTGGTCGGTAATCAAGTTCTACCTGTCGTTCTTAAGTCGGAGGGTTTTGAGATGCTGAGCATGAGCACACAGGATAGATGCGGTTGTGCTTGGACTGGTGAGAAGTGCGATGCGAGCATAACATGGCTTTTGAGTATCTGCAGGGTCAGAGAGAAAAGTTATGGCCCAAGGGTCAAATAACCCCCTGCAAGCGCTGGGATGGAGGAAAGGCAATGCCCTCCCCACCCTCACCCCCCCCATCTGGTAAGCTGCTACAAAAATGATCCAAAGCCTTCAGATTCAGTAAAACTCTCAGTATGCTTTGACCAAAATATTCTTCCCTCTTTTACGATCTGCATTTAAAAGAAAATTGAATGACCTATCTCTGGATTTATTAATGCTTAAATCATTAGTACCTTGGCTCCAGAATGCTCTTGGGTTGCCAGAGGGACGTCAGTGATTTCAAATGCCTGGAAGTCGCCCTTCACCCATGGTGAAATAATCCAAGCATAAAATGGTTTGGGTTTGGTTTGAAGGATTGAATGCCTGAATGCCTCTCAGAACCGAACTCTTCAAATATGACTATTTTTGGCTCCAGGTAAAAAGATATATATATATATATACACACACACACATACATATTGGCTGCCTACTAGGTGCTAGGCTCTGTGCTAAGTGCTTTGCATGCATTATTAAACATAATCCTTACAACAGCCCAATGTGGTAAGTTCTATTAATATTCTTATTTTAAGGATGTAAAAAGCAGCACACCCTGTAAGTATTATGGAAGACATTTGGACCAATTTTTTCTTGGCTTCTGTCTTTGAGTCTTTGAATCCTGTGAAAAGAATAGCTAATCTGAGGACTGAAGAGAACAGCCATCCAGTATTACATGTCTCAAAATATGTCTGCACTAGATTTAATAAGCTTGAGAAAAAATTTAAGCTGAATTCTTTGCTGCAGGACTTTTCAGGGCCTTTGAAATGAATAAAGGGAAAGGTGCGTGCATCATTTTCAAAACTTATTTGGAATTCTAATATTCTTCAGAAAACCATTTAGAAAATATTGATATAGATCAGCATACAATTTTATAGAGGAAGAAACCTAGGTTCAATCAGGGGAAATAGTTTGTCCCAGGTCACAGTGTATTAACAGTAAGGTCAAGAAAGCAACCTAGATGTCCTGAGTCTAGGCCTAGGCTACATTCCAGATTCTACTGCCACAAAGGGGGCTGTAACCTGAGGATCAGTTGTGGGGTCCCCAGAGTTTCAAGCCAGAAAGCCCCCCACATCTCATCATAGACCACAGATCACACATTCGTAGACTCAAATGGTCACAGATTTTAAGATAGAAGAGAAGAACTCATTGGTTCTCGAATGGGGCTTTATTGTTTAGAATTCTTTAAAGAAACAGAACCAGAACCAGTTGGAGAGATTTTAAGTAATTGGCACATGCAGTTGTGGGGTCTGGAGAGTCTAAAATCTTTAGGGCAGGCCAGGAAGCTGGAGACTCAGGGGTGAGCTGATGTTGCAGCTTGAGTCTAAAAAACAGATTTCCTTGGGGACCTCAGTCTGCTTTCTCTAAGGCCTTCAACTATTTGGATGAGGTCCACCCAAAGGAAGAAAGGTAATCTGCTCTGTTCAAAGTCTGCTGATTTCCATGTTAATCTCATCTTAAAAAGGAAAAAAGAAAAGAAAAAAAACCTTCACAGGGACATCTGTACTGGTGCTTAAGCAAATATCTGGGTACGGGACCAAGCCAAGTTGACCCTTAAAATTAACTTCCTGCCCTTAAAATGCTAATAACATTTTTCCCCACTGTCCTCATCAACACAGTACACACTCAGAGGCCACCTGCTTCAAGCTGTGAGCAGTGTGGACTCAGGGGTACCATGGAGGTGCCTTGTGGATTTTCTCATCAGTGGATGAGAACAGAGGCAGAGGCTGAGAAGGAAACCTGCACTGGGTATATTCAAGGATTGCCCATGCTGCCATCCCTCAATCAGAATAATTCCACTTTTATCCGTTACGTATTAGACTTCCATTTAAACCGATGCTAAAATTTATTAGAAATCATCTCAGTCTACACTAGCACCCCACTCCTCCAGACCCTCTCTACTCAAAGCGGCTTCTAAGGACTGTCATTGTCAGCCCCATGCAGGAGCTTGTGAGAAAGGTAGAAGGTCAGGCCCTGACCCAGAACTGCTGAATCAGAATCTGCATTTTGACACAATCCCTAGGTCACTTGTGAGCACCTGGCACTCTAAGCAAGACTTAGCAAGATTAGCCAAAGCTAAGCTCTAGAGGTCAAGCTCTTTGAGCTCAGAGATCGGTACAGAGCCAGGCGCACAGCAGGCAGTTGAGAATGAACTTTCTTTTAAGTGACGTCCTCACGTAGGAAACCGGCCTGAGAGGGGGACGGTTGACAGTGTTTTTTAGTAGAGCACTGGCACCCGAAAATAAGATGCTCTGATTTTGTGTTCTTTACACAGGAATACGACTCCTCCCTGGAGAGCCCAAGCTATTGCTGAAAACTGTGAGGTCTCCAGGCTGAGCATTTCAGAAACCAAGATGTTCCAATGGAAGCATCCAAGTTCTTGGGGTGTGTGGGAAAGCTCCCTATAAGGAGTTCTCTCCAGGAAACAAAAGCACTTGGCAAGAGTGAGCAGGCTCCCCCGAGAGGCCCCTTGGAATGGAAGAAAACTAAACTCTGCCTTTACCTGCAGGCACATGCAAACTGAAATAAAAAACCTCCTTCTCTGAAGCCTTGGGTCCATCTAAACTGGCCTTTCTGCAAGGACGGGAGAAATTCTGAGCAGATGATCAGTTGAGGAGTTAATTTGCTGCTGTGCTAAACGGCTAGCAGAGAGGCTGTCAGAGGGGAGAAGCAGCAGCAAGTGGAGAAATCTTTGATCCTCGGTTCAGCCAACTTCTTCCGGAAACTTGAATGGGAGATCAAACAGGAACAGCAGTGCAAGCTCTGGGCTCTGTCCAGGGCTATAGGAATCCAATACTCCAATAATCATCCGGCTTCGACAGAAGTCAACCCAGGAAGCTCACCAAGGAAAAGGCTTGAGTGAGAAGAGGACTGAAGCCATGACAAGTGAGGGAGAGGAAGAGAGGGTTGCAAACGTCCTTGGGCTGTCTTCATTGGAATACTCCTCCTGTGCATTTCCTCCCCTATGCAGCCAGCCTCTCTCACAAAACTCAAAAAGGCAACAAAGATGAAGTTGAATAATCATCTGCATTTCTAGACTCAGATGAAAGTTCAAGGGCCTGGTCTTGGATTTTCTCCGCTAAGGATTCACACAATCTCAGCTTGGGGAATCGATTTGCTGTCCATGTAGCACAAATACCGTGGGGCACACCAAGACTTCTGTCCAAATCCCCTCCCCTAGTCATCACAGAGCCCCTCCCACCTGAAAAGCACCTTGTAGTTTACAAAGCATTTTCGCCCTCATTTTCTCATTTATCCTATGGTAGGGAGGCTGGGGGGTGGGGAGTGTCTGTGTTTGGGGGGCTCAGGATTGATTGCCAGCTGCCTCTTCATCCCATTTTTACCCCAAGAATCCTGGTCATAAGTGATATATGGGACAACATGATCAAAGTCCAGCAAATCCTGCGATTGTGGTCATGTAGAGCTACCTCAAATACAAAATCTCATTACAGTCACTGGCATACAGCCAACTGCTCTGATATTTAGCGGAAAGATAGGCAGATGGGCATAATAGTTCCTCTCATGACTGGCAGAGCGTCCAGACTGCTACCACCCTACCTTGGTACACCCGGACCCATAGCGTGGAGTGGATACCAAGCAGAAGCTACACCTCGCGACATAATCTCTACTCATAGGCTTGGTCCTGAACTGTGCTCTTCAGCTCGCTTAGCTCTTAAATGTTCTGGCTACCTGCTATGCTACTGGCTCTCCCTTTCTTTCCTCCCCCCAAGTCCTCCCCTGTCCTCCATCAAGTCATGCTTTACAACCCTGACCTCTTGTCAGTGTCAACTGCAACCTATTACCTTGCTTAAAGCTTAGCTCAGTATCATTCTCATCTTATTCAACCTAGCCTAAAGGATACTGTGCGCCGAAGGATGAATATATTAATCTTCGAGGGGAGGAGATACAAAAGTCTAAGAAAAGCTCAATAAATCCACACCTTGGCATGGTCCACTGCAAAGCCACCCAGTAAAAAGAGAGAAACTAGCAAAACCTAGTGAGCTTTAGGACTATTAAGTGTGCTGGGCTCACCAGTTCACCCATCATTAGGTGAGTCGATACAACTAACGCTTTTGGGTAAGAAAACACAGTCCTTTCCTTCAAGAGGCTTTGAGTCCATCAAGGAAGACAGTCATTAACCATGTATTGACAGTCCTAAGGGGTGATTGTGGTAACAGAGATTTCCCAAGTCTTTTGGAGGAGGTTGCAGGTAGCAAGACCACACTGAACAACTTCAGAGGGCGCTATTCACATCAGAGGCAGCTAACAGAATCTACTGGTAGGAGGGTGGCCTCGGCACTAAACCTGTAGAAGCTGATCACGTAATGCCAACGTTTATAACATGTGATTGTGTCTGGCAAAGGTCAAGATGTTATCCTTACGTAATGGGACTGCTTAGCCCAATGAGGGCTCTCAAGTACCCAAAACCCCGTATAGCTGTAGGTGGCTCATAGAAAAGTACAGTAGATCCCATCTCCGAAGCTTATGATCTTTGTAAGATGGGCAGTATTGGAGAGCCCATCTGGCTCTAAAGCATAGAAAAGGCTGCAGGCTCTGTGTTCAGAGGACTGGAGCTCCAGATCTGTGACTTCTGGCTCCACCGTCTTGGGCAGCTCAACCCAGTGATCTTCACTCCTTCCCCCGTCCAAAGGATAAATTGATATTTTGTTCTCGCGTTTGTTCTCAAGTGCCTGGCACACAGTTGAAGCTGTAAACTGTTTCTTCTTTTCTTTCTTCTCTCTCTCGTCCTAAACTTGGAAGAGAGTCTAGAATATGGGAGTTGGAAGAGATCAAGAGATCTCTCAAGAGATCAAGAGAACAAGAGATCGCCTGAAGTGTTTTCATTTCATAGATTTGGAAGCTGAAACACCGTTCGAAGTTAATCCGATTATCAGTCATCGCAACCCTCCAAAAATAATATGGAGCAGCTATTATCATCTGCTTAAACTAAATCACTTCAGGTGGGTGAGGCTCGGGTGTGCCAATAGCGTTACCATCTGTGAAACAAGGATTACAATCCTGACAACGTAGTACTATTGTGAAGTTTAAATTAGGAAATACAGTTAAAGTATCAATAGTTCTGTTAAGTTTTAAAGCTTGCTTAAGGTTACAGCCTGCCTTCGCCAACAGGGAGCTGGGGTAAACAAAGAGCCTGTATTTTTTTCTAGCTAATATTTTTTAAAATTTTGGTTATTTAGAAGTGGGCGGTCTCGTGTGAAGGAGTCTCACCATAACCCCTTGGAATGACAAGAGGTCCAGGATAAGAAAACTCTCTTTTCATACCTGATGAGTGTCTTAGAACTAATGTGGAGGCTGTAAGCTTTCTATCCTGTCTGTCCCTGGCCACCGCAACAGAAAGAGTGACTCTGGGGGTGCATTCAGAAGGAGACAGAACTCATGGAAGGAGGCGCAAACGTTCACCTTCTGAAACCTTGGGGAAAGTTTACCTCTGAGTCAGGTTCGAGTTGGGGCTTTATCTGAGTGATCCCATGGCAAAAACCTCCTGAGATTCCATCTGTCAACAGCTTAAATTTCACTCAAACTTCCTCCAGAGCTATGGAGCCATGACTACTGGTGGGGTGTTCTTTGTACAATAACCTGAAATCAGGCCTATTATTGTTGGCAGGGGCACCCATGTTCGTGGCAGTCTGGCATTTGATATTTACTGAGTACCCAGTGTTTACCAGGTCACCCACTTCTAAATAAATATCCCAAAGGGGAAAGGAGAGAAAATGAGTGGGAAATATCAGAGAGGGAGACAGAACATGAGAGACTCCTAACTCTGGGAAACGAACAAGGAGTGGTGGAAGGGAGGTGAGCGGGGGGTGGGGGTGGCTGGGTGAGGGGCGCTGAGGGGGGCACTTGATGGGATGAGCACTGGGTGTTATGCTATATGTTGGCAAATTGAACTCCAATAAAATTTTATAAATAAATAAATTCATACCACCAAAAAAAAAAAAAAAAAAAAAAAATCCCAAACGGGAGGGAAAGGGCCAGAAAGTGACCTGTATTAAAATCCTGTGTTTTGGGATGCCTGGGTGGCTCAGCGGTTGAGCGTCTGCCTTCCACCCAGAGCATGATCCTGGAGTCCCGGGATCGAGTCCCACATTGGGCTCCCTGCATGGAGCCTGCTTCTCCCTCTGCCTATGTCTGCCTCTGTGTGTGTGTGTGTGTGTGTGTGTGTGTCTTCTGAATAAATAAATAAAATCTTTAAAATTAAAAAAAAATTTTAAAAATAACATAAAATCCTGTGTTTGCTGTTCATAAGCCATAGGACTTTGGTCAGTTGACCTGGGCCTCAGCTTCCTTATCTATCAAATGAAAGGCAGAAATCTCAGGAGATTCTTTAAAGGTTTAAATGGTAAATGTCTCTGGCACACTGAGTGGCTAGAAATATGTTTTTTCCTTCCCTCTTTCAAAAGCAGGCACTCTGAAGTGGGTCTGGTTTATGTCAAGGTTTTTTTACTCTCCAAATATAGGACTTTCACTGCCCCTCCACTTTGTGAAATGGGACAATACCATTTACCTCCTGGGATCGGTTACTCATGGGCTGAATACGCATAGATTATTTATAGAGGCAAGGCATTTAAGATGGCACTTGACATATTATGACTTCTATAGAAGTTAACTGCTTTTTTTAAAGATTTTATTTATTTATTTATTCATGAGAGACACACAGACAGAGAGGGGCAGAGACATAGGCAGAGGGAGAAGCAGCCTCCCTGTGGGGAGCCCGATGTGGGACTGGATCCCAGGACCCAGGTTCATGCCCTGAGCTGAAGGCAGATGCTCAACCACTGAGCCACCCAGGCGCCCCAAGAGTTAACTACTTTTATGGTTGCTTTCCTTCCTCCTTCCCTCCTGTCCATCCTTCTCTTTGCCTCCGTCGTGATGCGACAAGAGATCTCCTTCTGAGGACACAATCCATTTGCAATTCTCAGTTTTCAGACCAGGGATCTCCTCTCAGCATCAAAAGAGTTAAGATCCTTTCAAAACCAAATGCCTGAGCCACATGCCGCTCCCTCTCCTTTTATAGAGGCTAAGGCCTTGATCATTTCTTAATGTAACTACTTCAGGAAATTTGTCGCGCTAATAATGTTAATATGCCTTATTTCTACACTGCTCACGCCCTGAGCTCTCAATCACTTCAAAACACAGTGATTGAAATTTTTCAAAAGTCTTTGATTTGGAAGTTGTTATGTAGAACACTAGTCAAGTATAAATATGGCAGAGTGATTTAAGGCGGTTGGAGCAATCCAAATGTTTAAGCTTGTTTCAAATAATTATCAATCTTTCTGCTCTGCATTTTCAACACCCCCCTTCATTTGAAGGAGTGGCCCTCGCAGAGGCCTGGAGCACGCTGTTGAGGCTGCCAAGTGCCTCTCTGTCCCCCACACTGTGTCTCGTTGTCATAATCACGTTATTAAATGCTTAATGGTTTGTGCTGCTCCTGGTATCAGACTCAGGTCACGGAGAGAACTGGTCACCCTGGAACCAAAAGCTCATTCTACATCTGCATCAATTCAGGCAGACTCTTCCCAAGCCGTAGCTCTGGGGGGTGTGCAGCCAAGGGGACAGTGCCCTCTGATGGCTTTCCACCTGTCAGTTCAGAGGCACAGCCGGGGAATCCGGCTGAGCAGCTGCCTTGAAATCCAGGTCCCCAGGAGGTCCACGTGATCTGTCGTGGGCCAGGACACCTTCTGTGGGACCACTTCTCAGCCTCGGGGCGCTTACTTCCTATCGGATTGCAGCAGCACCCACCTCCTCGGGTCTGCAGGGATGGTGACAGATTCTCCAGGGGGACACCGGCTCTCCTTGCCTGGGTGGGCATCACATCCCCGCCCTGAGACGTCTCTGACACGACGGTGAGAGCAGCCTTGCAACCTGCTAGGCACATGCACATCCTAGGGGAAGCACGGGCAAGTAAATGACCAAAGGACCACCTGGACCGATGGGGGAGAGAAGCCGATGGATAAATATGCTGTCTCCTTCGTGCTCGGAGTTCTTACTTCCCAGACACGTTTTCCGAGGCTCCTCCGAAGTCTCTGTGTGGAGTGTCCATGGCATGCTGCAGTGGCCAGGTCCCTAGCTCATCCTCACGTGCCTTTCCCCCCCCGTGCTGGGTCGCCCCCTTGGGCCCCTCTCCAGGGCCCGCCCTGCCCAAATAGACTCCCTGCGCACACAGCGTCTGCCTTAGACGCTGTTTCCAGGTGAACTCAGGAATTGCCCCAGCCAGGAGGATTAAGCTCAGAAAAACCCCAGTCCCTCTCATACGGATGCGGAGGAACCAGAGCATATGGATTCCCGAGAATGAAAGGAAAGGAGCCAGAGCCACCTCCGTGCAGAGGGACAGGGTGACCCAGCTGCCTGAGCACAGAATGACCGGGGAGCAGAGCTACCTCACCACAAAGGGTCTGCTTGACACATTTTTTTTTTTTTTTTAGCACCCAAGAGCCAGCGGTGAAACTAGTTCAGATGGCACAGTTACCACAAATGGCACAGGGGATGCAAGGTCTGAGCAGAGACCAATAAATACAATCACTTTCGATGGAAGCTTCAGATACAGAGGTGGCTTCCATGGCAGTGAGCCAAGGCCTGGAGTTTCCTAGGCGTGGAGGAACCAGAGCCCAAGGTGTCCAGCCACCTCCACCTGCACCTCTGCATGCAAACAGCCCCCCACTGCTCCCACTCTCACTTCTGGGTGCACATGAGGGAGAGCATAGTATTTGGGCCTGGGGAGCGGGGAGCTCGGCCCTGTGTGACTCAGACGCCTCCTGCCCCCGTGTGTGAAACACCTGTCTCTTTCATAACTGAGGAATAAAAAAGCACACGAGAGCGGATACCGACCTCCTCTGCCAAACAAAATATTATGTATACTTAATGTTGACATTCCCATTCCTTATGAAAAAAGTGTCTCACTGAGGCCAAAAGGCATGGAAATGTATCATTATTATGTGAAATAAAACTGGTGTGGCTGCAGCTTGTAAAATACTTGCACATTTTTAAACCCGTGGCATCCTTGTATCCTGTCGGAAACTCACCTGGCGAGGGGGACCGTGACCCTTCGCTCTAGAGGGGGGAGGCCACGACTGGGAAGGCAGGGGCCCTCTCAATGTACTGACGGCAAGCAGGGTGGCGGGCCGGGGCCCCGAGCGGGATTCTGGGGGCGCAGCCTTGTCTCTCTGCCCCCCGGCCCAACACACAGCCAAGTGGAGGTGGGCTCCGCGTTTCCCAGCCTTAATTGGAACGATGCCGGCAGATAATAATTGCACTTAAGAACTCAGAGATGATAGTGTTCTGTCTCCGTCTCCCCTGGGGCCATTCCTGGGTGGCACTCGCATCCTGCTGTCACACACAGAAGCTTCTCAGGCCTCTATTTACGTAATAAGACCTGACAGGCTGTGCATTTCTGGGACATTATTACATGCCTGGGGTGCTGGTAGGAGGCTGAGGCCGAGGAAATGTCTTTGAGCGTCGCTGTGGCTATTATGAAATTTCATGTATAAATCAAGATGGGGTAGGAGTTAGCGCAAGAGGTGGCCGGCCACTAAGGAGACCGCGCCCGCGTGGCCGTGACATCACCACCAGCCAATCCCCCGGCGCCCCTTTCTTGCAGACTCTCCAAGTGACCCGATGGTTTGAGGCCTAAGCAGCATTCAGGTTCGAAGTCACCCTGGGGACCCGGGAATGGTCGGGGCTGCTGAAGCGGGAAGGTCACTCGGGCCGTCACATCCCTGTGGGGCCGGCCAGACATGACCCGAGGGACTGTGGACGTGGGGGATTTGGAAGAGACCACCTTCCACACCTGTACCTGCCGCAGGGCAGCCGCTGGCTTTGCACGGCTTGTGGGCTATGGTTGTGGGTTTGCACTATTCGGGGGAGAGGCCCTCGCGCCCCAGCAGGTTCAGTGAGTGGCAGGTATTGCAGGTAATGGTGACACTGATCAGAAACAGACCTCCTGGGCAGCCCAGGTGGCCCGGCGGTTTAGCACCTGCCTTTGGCTCAGGGCCTGATCCTGGGGTCCAGGGATCGAGTCCCGCGTCGGGCTCCCTGCATGGAGCCTGCTTCTCCCTCTGCCTGTGTCTCTGCCTCCCTCTCTCTTTGTGTCTCTCATGAATAAATAAATAAAACCTTTAGAAAAAAAAAAAAAAAGAAAAAGAAACAGACCTCCAGCAGGTCATAGCTGGGTCCCTGGGCTCTGACGTCGCAGCCACCGTCGGCGAATCCAGGCCGCACGCCGTCTCCTGGGGGTGTTCTCGTGTGCGGCAGCCAGGCCGTGCTTATGAACAGTGATATTTTCCAGAGACTTTACCCTCAGGGAACGGGTAATCTGGAAGAAGGTATAAAAGAAATATACTCAGATACATCCAATACAGAGTAATAAAAAGAAATATGAAGAGCAAGTCGCGTTTAGCTCTGCCCTTGGTATGTGGCAAGGAGTTGGGGGTCCTAGTTGCCGGGTCACTGCTGCTTGAGGGGAGAGAGCGCCCACGGAGGGCATAGTGCGCCGAGCCTCAGGCCTCTGGGCCGTAAAGGAAGGGAAGTGGGACTGCCCTTCCCTGTCTCTCTCGCATGTTAATTTTATTTTTATAGATTTTATTTATCTATTCATGAGAGACACAGAGAGGCAGAGACACGGGCAGAGGGAGAAGCAGGCTCTATGCAGGGAAGTCCGATGTGGGACTTGATCCCTGGACCCTGGGGTCATGACCTAAGCCAAAGGCGGATGCTCAACCACCGAGCCCCTCGCATGTTTAGAGTGAGAAATCAAAATGTGAAAATGACAGCATAGGCTGGACAGCACTACCCAGTTGTAAGTTTGCCCTGGGCCGACAATCACACACCTAGCCAGCGGGGACTGGGACCACTCTCGGGTCCCAAGGGAAAAGGCTCTTGGGGGCCGGGGAGGGTCATCCCCATGTACAGCCTCTCTCCCCTCCTCGCCCGCCGTGTGCAACCAGGGCTGGGCCCCGCTTGCAAAGAGCTTTCACCTGCCGCTCCCTTGGTAAGGGCTGCCCTGTATACTCAGTTGAGTAGGCTGAGAAGTTTCCTCAGAACTCCGTGGAGGCGCGTCCTGATCCATTAGTGATGTCTGCCACGGCCCTGGGTTGGACAGGAGCAGCGTGCGTAGCATTCATTCTGCCACTTTTGCCCAGACACTTATTTCCTCATTTGGTGCAATACCTTCCTTTTTTTTTTTTTTTTTTAAGATTTTATTTATTTATTCATGAGAGACACAGCGAGAGAGAGAGAGAGAGGCAGAGACACAGGCAAAGGGAGATGCAGGCTCCATGCAGGGAGCCCAATGTGGGACTCCATCCTGGGACCCCGGATCACAACCCGAGCCAAAGGCAGACGCTCAACCACTGAGCCACCAAGGTGCAATACTTTTCTAACTGGTCTTCATCTTCTGTTGTCATTCCACCCTCAGCTCTTTCTCCCTCTGCCCCCAAAATAGTCTCTTCCCAAAACATAATTTGAACTGTGACATTCCCCTATTATAGTCCCTTGAGGATTTCCTTCTTGTTCCATAGGATGTAGCCAAACATCCTCAGGAAGGCCTGCAAAGCCCTCGGTGACTTGGTTCTTACCTGGCTAAGTCACCGTGGCTCAACACCCTCAGCCTTACCTCCTGCCGCAACCAAGACAGCATAGGCAGCTTCCTCCCCGATCACACCCTGCCCAACCCTCTGCCTTAAAATCTGCTCATCCTTAGCCCCTAATGCATTTGTCGCCACCTCTGTGAAGTCTTCCCTCATCGCTTTCGGATAGAATCAATCTCATCTTTTTGATCTCCACATCGCCCCAGATAGAGATCTACTGTGGCATTTTGCCTGTGTAAAAGGTATTTCCCTGCTTGTTTACCTCCATCACGAGACCATGAACTGTGTAAAACAGGAGACCATGCCCCACATATATATCTTTGTATTTATCCTGCACCATATCTGGGATAAAATACATGCTCAGTAAATATTTGGAAGAACAAATAAATAATGGAGAATGTACTAAATTGACCAGACTTATATACAGCCCTTCTTCTTCTTTGTAAGTCACCATCCAATTGGGTCTGGGGAGGGTAGAGAGCAAAAAGAGCCGTTCTGTAAGGTGGGTAGTGCTTCATGAACTGCTGGATCCATCAGGACATCTCTGATAGGCAGTGGGAAATGGTAACTAACAACCTATATCTTGTCTCTCAAATATCTGGACTTGAGGTACAGTTAGTCAATTGGCAAGAATAGAAGATACCAGACACAAGGAGAGGGTCACTTTGGTCACCATGAGACAGCAGAAGCTATGATGGGTATACAGGAATTACGAGCAAGACAAAGATGACACATACATGGAGTAGAGAACAAGGTAATTGGCTGGTAGCAACAAGAGGGTAAAAACAGTCAACGCTGGTCTCTGAGAGACGATCTCTAGAATTATTGGATCCTGAACAATTTTTTGGTTTCTGCATTATATTCTAGCTGCATTGTTAATTATACCCCAAAAACCCACGAAAAATAAAAAACAACAGGAAAGCCCTGAATGTGTTTCTGCTAAATCGAGAGGATCTATTTGGGATCGTCTGACTTAAAATGCAAAGTACATAGTTCCATGAATTGTGCAAGTGGGGTTCAAAGACCAGAGCCCTATAAGCTCACTAGTTGACCTCAGAGCTAAACAGAGACGGTCGGGGACGAAGCCCACGGGTGGAGGGGGACCTGGTGCCCAGGCCTGGTTGGAGCCTTGTCACTCCTGCAGAACTACTTAGATGTGTAGAAACTGATTTCCACCTGGAGGTTCACCTCATCATCAAATGCCTGGAGGAAAAAAGATTGAGTTCAAAGAGCTGAGTAGCTATTGAATAGATGAAAAGCTACTCTTTATGCGGTAAAGAGCCGGCATACGTTACAGGAGTTACAGGAATACCTCCCAAGTTTTAATGGACGCACAAATCACCTGGGAAACTTGTTGAACTTCAGACTCTAAATCCACTGGAGTGGGGTGGGGCCCAGGATTCCTCATTTTCTAACCAGCCCGCAGGTGACCCCGATGACGCAAATGGGCTGTGGACTTCATTTTCAATAGCAAGGCTCAATGTGACGCCAGAGGGGAGAACTGGAGCCCGATGGAAGAAGAGAAAAGGCAAGAGTTCTAGCTCAGGAACCTTCTACCACCTAAGAGCCCTGTGGTGCTTCAGTATCAAGACACACTGAGCAGAAGTTAGGCCACAAAGTGGCAGATGCACAGTACACACAGAGTACGTGCTCTGGCAGCTGGGCCTCCACAGGCAATTTCAAGATGTTTTTATTGATTTTGATAACTGTGTACCGACTTGACTAATTTTAGATTGACGTATTAAAGTTTTACATCATATATTTATTCTTTTTTATATTATATACTTATTTTTTAATATTTTATTTATTTATTCATGAGCGACACAGAGAGAGACAGAGACACAGGCAGAGGGAGAAGCAGGCTCCATGCAGGGAGCCCAATGCAGGACTCGATCCCGGGACTCTGGGATCTCGCCCTGAGCCGAAAGCAGATGCTCAACTGCTGAGCCACCCAGGCGTCCCCGTATTATATATTTAATTCATTTATTTCCTACTAGAAAATAAATTTGAAAGCAGCCATGAAACTTTATCCATGGGTCTTATTTATTACATCTCAAAAAATGTGGTAGCCTCACAAAATATTCCAGTTACATTTTTTAAAAATGATCAAAAGAAAATGATTCAAAATTTGATGCATCCCTATCTTGGTCACAATATTGAGATTTCTTTCTTTTTATTTTTAAGATTTTGTTTATTTATTCATGAGAGACAGAGAGAGAGAGGCAGAGACACAGGCAGAGGGAGAAGCAGGCTCCAGGCAGGGAGCCTGACATGGGACTGGATCCCGGGTCTCCAGGATCATGCCCCAGGCCGAAGGCAGACGCGCTTAACTGCTGAGCCACCCAGGCGTCCCAATACCAAGGTTTCAACGCTAAGTTATACTTTTATCAGAATTTTGACCAAGACAGGAAAAGCTCCAACGACCTATCAAAGATACGATTCCGTGGTTACCTTTCCCGGGCACGTTCTCCTTCTGAACCTGCATCATTTTGTCCCACCTGCAGGTCAAAATATCATGAAGATCTGGGTTACGGCTCCAATGCCAACGACATCTCTAAAGTACCGTAGGGGCCTAGTTTCATCCGGAATCTCTGGGTGCAACGTTCTGCGCACCAAATGAAATTGGTCCCCGTTCCCACACGAGTGCCCACGGGCCACCCCGGCCGGGTCCCGTGCACACGGGCAGCATGAGCAGCAGCTGCGTGCTGGCCACTGTCAACACGGGCAGTGTCGCCCAGCCCCCTGGCATCTCCTACTCTTCATTGCCCTTTTAGGCCATTTGACTCTTGCCCTTGGCATTCTCTCTCCCCACCACTGTGGTTTCCTGAACTCTGACCCTTTGGCCAGGAGACCCCCTTGCCGGAATCGTTTTGAGTGACTCTTGTCTCTGTCCCCCACCGATGCTCACTGCCAGCTTCTTCCCTAGTGACACTGCTGAGCCCGCCCCGGGGCTCCAGAGTTTCCTCCATCCACACCTCCTCCCTGAAATCCTAACTCAGACCCCAGCCTTTGTTCTCTTTCTTCTGGAAAGAGTCAGGTGCCACCTGCAGCAGACCTTGTTGGAAGGGAGGCGCAGCCAGCCAGCGTCGGCCTCCTCCTCCTTGCTTGCGGCCCACCTCGCAGGGAGGCAGGCCCGGGGGCTTAGTCCACCACGGAGAGGGAAACGGGACTGAGAATGAACCCTGGCCAGACAAAAAAATATTTTTGATTGTGCCGTTTTTTTTTTTTTTTTTGAGACACAGCATAACTCATCTGCCCCAAGGCAAGTGGTGATATTGCAGTGTCTGTATGATAAGCACATCAGAGAAGCCCACGGACCATGGGAACCAAGAGAAAATGGCACTGCGGGGTGACGTGGGCCTCGGATGCATTCCCGGACAGAACAAGTGTTACTGTGGGATGACACAGACCAGAGCTCAAAGCAGATGCTCGTTTGTCCTGTTCTCAGAGAAAAGGCCGGCTGGAAGTGGAGCTCTGAGACAGGGTCAAAAGTGGCAATGCTCTTCCTGGCTCATAGCCCTCCTCCAAGCCCTGTCTCCACAGACTTTCACTGGGAAAAAGACAGACCCCAGAAAAACCCCTGTGACTGTCTTTAGAATTAATCGTGATTGATGCTCATCCAAGGGAGTGAATGGATCCAGGACAGGGGGAGAGAGACGTCTGATCGCAAGCCTGAGTAGGCTCTTGCCCAAATTTGTTTTCTGTCCCATTAAAATCTCATCAGGACAAATCCTTTGGGGGACCTCAGACCGTCCCCCTGGAAGCATTTGGAAAAGCAGTGATCCGGGCAGGAAAGAGGGTGTCAATCTAGATGTTCTCCACTGGATGGGGATAATAGCAAGAATGGAGCAAACCGAATCATCGGAACTGGTAAGAACCTTGGAGTTTGGCAAATCTGGGGATTTGGGAAAGAAAGTGGGGCTTGGAGAGAAACGAGGACATGCCCAAGGTCACACAGTCAGTCACAAGGTGCCAGGGGGGTGCGGGGAGGAGGGAAGGTGAGCCAGAACGCATCCTCAGTTCTGCCCACACCCAGCCCCGAGCTTTTTCCTCTGCACTGAGCCTTGAAGGACAGCCTAGGAATTGGCGAGGACGCTGCTTCCCTTTCCTGCTGCTCTGGGGCTGGGGAGAAATGGGCCAGGTCCTAAATGCAGCTCTCAGGGAAGTCTCTAGCAGGTTGTCAAGTGCTCCTGCCAGTGCTGAGCTGGCAAAGGAGGGTGGGGAGAAGTGCTTAGAAATCCTGAGCACTGCAAGGTGGCCTGTAATTGTAAAATTCCATTTCCTTTCAATTAGCAGCTGATTGCATTTGATGAGCTGCAACATTGTTTCCTCCGTGTAGATTAGGAGTCAGAGCAGTCAATGAGCTGTGAAATTCTCTCCCTGCTGAAACAATAGACAGTGATTAAAGCGCAGCTAATCCGATCATTATAGCCGGGGCCCACTGATCATTAGCTGCTAACCAGATCCCAGAGAGCAGCTCCAGCCCGCTGGCCAAGGCAGACTGGATGCAGCAGGTAAGTGCTACCCACATGTGGGCCTCCCTCCTCCCCATTCCCAGAAGTCCCAGTGGGCCCAAGGGCCCGGTGCACCCCGGGATGCCACGGTGGAGGCGGGGAATGAGCCCCACAAGGACAAGGAGGCAGGTGCAACAGATCTGGGCTAGACTTCCACCTCCCACCCCCAGCCCACCCCAACACACACACACACACACACACACACACACACACACACACACAATCCCTAGTTTGTTAACCTCTGAGCCTCAGATAAGCTATTTGCCCCAAATCCTCCATAATACCTTCCTTGTGTGGTTGTTCTAAGGATTATTATCACAGCCTAGGTAGGATCCCTGGCATAATGCTAAAAGTCAGTAATAACACTAACCAACATTTCAAGTGTTTGCTACGTGCCCAGCACTGTTCTAAGGGCTTTATATGGATTAACTTGTCTAATCCTCATAAGGGCTCTGATAAAGTAGATGCTATTATTATCCTCATTTTTTTTTCCCAGAGAGGAACACAGAAGTTCAGTAACGTGCCGGAAATCACTTAGCCATAGCGACAGAGCTGGGATTTGAACCAGGGGAGCGCAGGGGTCGTGCTATTAACTCCCCTACCTTGCAGCTCAGCTCCTCAGAGAATGTTAACACTCCTTGTCTCCCTCTGCGAGGCCTGTAGTTTCCAAACTTGATTGTGTGGATGAGCCAGAGAAAGCCTCCAACAGGCTGATCATCAGCCCCAGGCCCCAGGGATCCTGGTTCAGCCAGTTCAGGACGAGGATCAGGAGCCTGGGGGTGACCAATCACCATGTGCCACGGGGGCGTGGCGGGCAGGGACCCCGGAGACGGTTCTGGTAAAGTCCTGCTGCGCAGCAATGTGCCTGCCTGGACGGCCTCTCCTGGCCAGATGAGGAAAGCCACGACTGCGCTTAGGGGAGGGCAAGACGGAGGCAGAGCGCACAGCCTCTCGGCCTTGCAGCTGCTGCTTCCCAGGCTGGCCACATAAGCCACCCAGAGGAGGACGTCTTTAGGAGTCACAGAGGGATGTTTAGGATTATTCCCAGCCAGTAAGCACAGACTGGGAGTATCCCAGACAAACTGGGCCTGCTGCACCACGGCAGCCACTGTGGGTGCCCTAACTGCTCCCCCCCCAGGTCCCCACCTCCAGGGCTATGGTGGCAAGGTCTGCGACAGCAAGCACCTGCTGCGCACGTCCCGCCTGAGTGCAGGACAAGCATGGAAGGGTCCAGGTGATGTCCTCAAGGCAGCACCAGCCAATGACAGGGAGTCCGTGGCTAAATGCCCTAGCATCCTCGCCCTTCTTCGCCGGAATAATCACTCTGCAAATGTTCTTCTCCAAGCCCCCGAGTTCCCCAGCTGGGCTGAGCTCCGGCGGTGGCCGCAAGAAATAAATCCATTGTCGCTGAAACTGCATTGTCCTCTTTCCCTTCGCTACCTTATGTTTCCCGTCCTTGCAGGCTCTTCCCTGGAGTCGCCCGCCACATGAGCAACTCGTCCCCAGATCCTTTCCCCAGAGTCTTCTTCTGAAACAGTTACCATTTCAGGTCCCTCTAGTTCAGGTGCCTTAAGGATAAACTGGAAATAACAATTGTTGACACATGCAAACATAGGACACGGCGAGCACCCTGTGGCGATAAACGTGCAATTCTCTCGTCGCTGCCGTAAGCAGTGAGAGTGCTGGTCCCTGCTCTGATTCACATCTGGAAGCATCTTTTCTTGTGGTGCTGCTGTTGCTTCCTGCTCCTCCTCTGGACGGCTAGCGATACCCTCCCGCGGGGACATCCGCCCTTGTCACGTTCAAGCTGGCCTCCAGACCGCGGCCAGGGGCTGTCCCGTCTCTCATCACTACCTGCTGTCTACCAGGCCGAGTGCTGGGCTCCGAGAACTTGTAACGTAGTGTTTTTCGATCTCTTTTGACAAGCGACCCCGGATGACCACTTCCGAAGGAGAACACCACATTTATACACCAAATGCCAAAAATCTCACCCTGACGCTGAAGCTCGGCACACACTTCTAAAGTCCCGAGTTTATCTTCGCTCTCTCTTTTAAATACCTGTCATCGCTGCCACTGAACAAAGTCCACATGTGGCTTTCAAGGTCACTTTGTAAGACCTCTCAGCCACCCAAAAGCTTCGCTGACACTGTTTCTGCTCAGAGGCCTCGCTGGGCCACAGAAACGCCCTCTGCGAGGCTCAACCCTTCTTTTCCTTCGAAGGAAACCAATGTGAGGTGTGCTCGCCTACTCCTTTTAATTTTTTGCCAAGCACAGTTGAACAGCTGATTTCAGTTATTTCTACCTATGGTTTCCTCCTTAAAGCTAATTAGTTTCTTTTCAAGTAATTGCAAATAGTACATTTTCCAGGCCCTTGGAGTCAAGGCTGACAACTAGCTGGTTGGAGTGGGCTCTTATCAATAGCTCACGGAAATTAGACACGCAAACATCACACTGGGGCCCCGAGGGTTGCTCTAAGTTGTTGAGAATAAATAGCTTATGGAAGTCCTAGGGCTCTTTTATGAATGGTCCCACTCATGAGATACTCCGGGGTGGTGTGGGGAGGGGTAGTCGGGACCTTCCCCAAGCGTCAACGGGATCAGCTCCACAAGTGCCAGATTTGCTGGGCCCTCGGCCCTGTGACTGATGCTGACAGTGGTCCAGGGGACACGGACGGCGGGGGGCAGGGGTGGAAGACGAGAGATCGGGAAGGTTTAAAGAGGTGGACAGTGACGTTCCCTGGAGGAGGAGGGGTGGGCAGGCTCCCTGGGATATTAATAGCCCCCCCATACCAGTGATTGGCAAGTCCCAGTACCTCACCCTCCAGGAACCAAAGCTGGCTTCATGCCTATGAAGTTCTAGTTCAGTCTTTGGGACGTGGTGGGAACTCATTCTGGATCTGCTGTTTCCATCGCATCTGGTGTTATCTGTTTATTTTCCTTTTCCTTTGATTTTGACAGCATTATTTGGGACCTTGGACGAGCAGGGCAGACGCATTCAGA
Organism: Canis lupus dingo; assembly: GCF_003254725.2. Taxonomy (NCBI): domain Eukaryota; kingdom Metazoa; phylum Chordata; class Mammalia; order Carnivora; family Canidae; genus Canis; species Canis lupus. The sequence continues at coordinate 38,934,705 of NC_064263.1, forward strand.
CTCCACAGTTCAATGCTCGTTGCCGACCATCAAAACCCACGCGAGCCCCTCTGTCCCCGGGGTGGTTTCCTAGGGCTGCCAGGACGAATTGCCACAAGCCCAGTGGCTTCAAGCCACACAGATGTAACTATTTCAGAGTTCTCTAGACCAGAAGTCTCACTTGGATCTTCCTGGAGAAGATGAAGGTGTTGGCAGGGTGCCTTCCCTTCTGGAATTCCCTAGAAGAGAACTGTTTCCTCCCTTTTGCCAGCCTCTAGAGGCTCCTTCTTTCCTTAGCTCATGGTCCCCTCTCTCCACCTTCAAAGTCGGCAACTTTGGGCCTCGTCCTTCTGCTGCCATCACTCCTAAATAGTCACATCTCCCTCTGACCCATACTCCTGCCTCCCTCTTCCACTCTTAAGGACTTTGGTGGTTACACTGGGCCCACCTGTGTAATCCAGGCTCCTCTCTCTACCTGCTGATTAGCAATGTTAATTCCATCTGTAACCCTAATTCTCTCAGGCACATCACAAAACAGACCCACAGGTTCTGGGGATTACGATGTGGACATCTCTGGGGGCGGGGGCCCGGGTGGGGGCATTACTCTGCCTTCCACAACCCCATTCTTATGCTCACTCCTTGTTGTCAGCATCTACACTAAAGTAAGCATGTATTGAACACATGCCCCCAGGTAGGCATGTTTCCTTGTACACATGCCATCAGCGCATGGGTTTTTAACTGGCATATATGGTATTGTTCTATGCTCTGTCTGTGGTATTGTTCTTCCATTTCTATTGGACACCATGGTTTTAAGGTCCCCCATGTCGTTCTGGACACACTGAGTTTGATGCTGCTGATGACCCCACGTGAGCGCATACTGTGCATCTGCCTTGGTTTCCCCATCTACTCCTCCGTGGGTGACTCCTAGCCTGCCATCGCCCCCACTCCTCACGATGTCATGACAAGTCACTGTAAACCCATGCAAGCACTTCTCTGGGAAGCACACTGAAGCTAGGATTGCTGGGTCACGGGGTCTATATCCCTGCTTAATGTCACCAGCAAATATTTGGCTCTCTTGGAGCCATACGAGCTAGACTGGCACCAGTATAGGCTCCACTCCTCTTTACGATGATGGTGGTTCCGTGTCTCCCCATGTCAAGCTTCTTGCCCACGAGCAGAGCTGAGGGCCCTCTCTGCATATCTCCCGTGTGCATTTTTGTTTCCTACACAGGTTTCAGGGCCACTAAATTGACTGTCTTCAGGCAAAGTTTGGGTCTCCATTGGCTCCCCTTCTTCGTGTGTGAAGCGCTGAGCCAGGACCTGGGCTTCATTAGAGACCCGCTCTGTGGCTCTGCGAGTTCAGAGGTGTATTTCCAACCCTTCTTCTCCATCTTCATGCCTCTGGACTCTGGTTTCATTAAAGCAACAAATATTTCTTGAGCTCCTCCTGCTGGAGTATGTCGCCCCCCACTCCCCACGCTGGACACCGAGGATGTGGAAGGAACAATGAAGGGGTTACATTGTCATGTCCTGTCAACTCAACCTCCAAAACTCAACTTATGCCCATTTGCTTCTCCCCAAAGCCAACTTAGAGCAAGCCATCATCACTGATCACCTGAACAATTGCTTTTGTCTCCTACTTGGTCTACCCATTCCTACTCTTGCTCCATCCACTTCTTTCTCCATCCAGCAGCCAGAATAAGCATTTGAACATATAAATCAGGGTCCTTTTAGTCCTCCATGTCTGTTGACATCCCATTGCTCACAGAATAAAATCCATGCCCCATGGCCTTGTTTGCAAAGCTCCCTGGCAGCTCCCTGCTGCCTGTCTCTCCGACCCCCTTTCATGTTGCTCTTTCTCCATCCACCACATTTCAGCCACCATATCACTTTCTCTCACTGCAGTAGGGTCCATCTGTTCCCGCCTCTCGGCTGTCCCCTCTGCTTCGAATATTCTTCCTTCCAAGCTGCTTATGGCTTGCTTCTCCTCATTACCCATGCTTTGGTCTTGTTTTTATTCTCTGGATAGTACTTATTTATTTATTACCACTATTTATTTATTCATTTATTAATGGGTTTATTGCCTGCCTTGCGCCATCGAGTGTGAGCTTCATGAGAATGATTTGATCTGGCTTGCTCACGGCTCTATCAATGCCTAGTAGACTGCCTGCTACAGAGTGGGTGCTCAAGATTGATTTCTGAAGAATCAACGGATGAGTCTAAAGCAGTAGTCAAGCTTGGCTATTCTCATCCCTTGCAGCGAGTTGTTAAAAATGCTGACATCCAGGTCCCCCCAGACCAAATGAATCAGAATCTCTGGACATAGGGCTCAGGTACTGACACTTTAAAAAGCATCCCAGACAGATGTGCATCTAGAGTGGTAAGCCATCCATTTGAAAGATAAGTGCCCATCTCAAGCACGGTGAATTAGGAACTTTCCCTGGGATGTTGTATCCAGACTCAAGAGAGAGAGATGACCTTCCTCTATTTCTGATGTGATGGGGAGGATGCCGTAAGCCCAGAACTGTCTGCAGCCCAGCAGCCAGCACGCTGCCACCAACCCTGGCTGCGTGGAGGAAGCCAGGTTGAGGGGGAGGGAAGGACCAGCTCACAGACAAGTGGAGCCCTCTCAAGGGGGGCTGGTGGGCATGGCAAGGAGGAGGCAGCAGGATTGCTGGCCCTGGCGATGCTGTGGAAGCCCCACTGCAGCTGGTTTTTCTGCTCGAGCAGATGGGGGCTAGCTTTCCATCTCTTGCAACTTAAAGAATCCATCCAAGCGAATAACTGTGGGCCAGAGAAAGACGATTTAAGTGGAATCCAGGAGGCAGGACGTTAAGGCAGTGCCTTTATCGATAAACCCACAATCCCAAACACAGTCTCCTGCGAAACTAGGATGAAGCCCTGGCTTCTCTTATTTCGGCAGGTGTTGGCATGTTCCCAACATGTCACAGTGAGGTGCTTCCACGGCCGAAGGCAAAGGATTAGATCCCTCACTGTCCTCAATCGAGGGGACAGCTTGGCACTGGGCTGCACTGTATGTTCACCACAGGCCCGCGCTGGCCAGCTCTGTCGGAGGTGCTCCTCACCCAGCAGGCCCCCAGGAGAGAACCGCACACAGGCACTGAATGCCGAGCCCTCTCTGATTTCCTTGTATTCCGCAATCCTTTTTTTTTTTTTTTTAAGATTTTATTCCTTTATTCATGAGAGACACAGAGAGAGGCAGAGACACAGGCAGAGGGAGAAGCAGGCTCCCTGCGGGGAGCCCAATGCGGACTTGATCCCAGGACCCCGGGATCCTGTCTTGAGCCGAAGGCAGATGCTCCAGCGCTGAGCCACCCAGGTGCCCCATCCTCCGCAATCCTAAAGGCCTGGCTCCTTTTGAGCCTTCTGAAGGATGCTGAGAGGGTGGAAGCCGTGGCTTCTACAGGCCTGATGACCCTGCGTGGTCCCAGCTCAAGCAGGAGCGGGGAAGCTCTGTGGGAAGGTGTGCGAGTCGCTGATGTCTTGGGGGCACCAAAAGGTTGAGAGAAACGGAAGACGATGGAACAGATTGTATTTCAGGGCACTCCTCTCAAAGAGAGCATGTGGTTGAAAGGCCCGGGGCAGCCCGGGTGCCCAGAGGTTTAGCACCGCCTTCAGCCCAGGGCGTGACCCTGGAGACCCGGGATCGAGTCCCACGTCGGGCTCCCTGCGTGGAGCCTGCTTCTCCCTCTGCCTGTGTCTCTGCCTCTCTCTCTGTTTCACTCATGAATAAATAAATAAAATCTTTAAAAAAAAAAGAAGAAAGAAAGAAGAAAGAAGAAAGAAAGAAAAGAAGAAAGAAAGAAAGAAAGAAAGAAGAAAGAAAGAAAGAAAGAAAGAAAGAAAGAAAGAAAGAAAGAAAGAAAGAAAGAAAGAAAAGAAAGGCCCTGGGCTGCTGGAGCAGAGACGCAGCCTGGCACACCCTGGGTGGCACACCCTGGGGGACGTGCCTGAACCCCTTAAGCCTCAGGTTGACAAGACCCATGTAGTGAAATCCCATGTACGCCTTCTTCCCGCGACCTTCCTGCATTCCCCCAAAGATGAGCTGTAGGGCAAAGAGAAAGAAGATTTTCTGCAGGGTCTGACTTCCACATACAGGCCCCGACCGGGGAGAGGGCAGCTAGCACTGCACCGGGGCAGTAGGTTAGCCAGGCGGCTAGGCAGGGGGTAAGAGCCGGCCTAGCTTGCTGACTTGCTGTCGGGCTCCTGCCCCGGCAGCCGCTGTGGTGTAGACGTGGAGAGGCCCCCGCATCAGCCCCAGTAGCGAGGCCGCTGTAGCTGGTGCCTTCCACCCCCGAGGCTGCTCCCCTCCCCCCCGCCATGGGCCAGGGGCTGCAGTGAGCTCCGGACAGCTATTGAAGGGGATAGCAACCTGCGGTGGCATCGACAAAGCACAGCCGTCGACCTAGGACAGTGTTCACGACAAAGGGATAGTCAGTCGGTACCGGATAGGATCCCCCAAACCTGTGCCAAACAGCGGCCTGCAGATGAGTCCGGTTACCTGCGGGGTTGTGTTTTGCTAAGGGAAGCATGCAAGTTTGGGGCCAAGCAGAATGGTTATTACAGCGGAGGAGAAGCCAACCCAGCGCCTGGGTCTCACTCCCACCCCTTCGCCCTGGCGCTGCTCAGCCTCGCCGCTAAGTAGGTGTCGAACAAATACCTCAAGCCTGTGTGTGAAGGACAGCCAGACCCTTGCCTGGCTGAGCAGCTGCACATGACCGCGCTGTCCTGCTCGTGGCCGTCGGGCAGCCTCTCTCTTCCCGAGGTTGGCATGGGAGGTTGGCATGTCCCTCCCAGGACAGACACAATGAAGGACACTGCATGACAGCCTACAGGATGTCTCTTTACTGCTTTTGTATTCCAGGGTGGTTTTTTTTTTTTTTTTAAGATTTTATGTATTTATTCGTGAGTGATGCAGAGGCATAGGCACAGGGAGAAGCAGGCTCCCTGTAGGGAACCCGAGGCAGGACTCGATCCCGGGACCCCAGGAGCAAGATCTGAGCCAAAGGCAGATGCTCAACCACTGAGCCATCCAGGTGCCCCTGTTTTTCCAGTTTTTGAACCTCAAATTACCCCTGGTCCGTTAGCCCTGCCTTTTGTGGGTTTTCTGTGGAAATGATTGTACTTTGATGGGACTAAAGCCTGAGTAGAGTTCTCCACTATCAACCAAAGCCCTACAACCAAGGTCATATAAATCCCTCCATTTAACAAGTTCTCCGGCATGGAGAGAGAGCCCCTTCATATATTCCATGATCGACTCTCTGACTGGGATGAACGTCTACATAAACCTCTGCACACTGGACAGGTTTCCAGATTGGAAAGTGGAGCCTCATCTTTCATAATTACGTACCCCTTGGTACCCCTTGCTAGCACTCTTGCCCACCTCCTGACACCACATCCTAGGGTCATTCCCTTGTTTAATGCCGGATCTCTAAGATGGGCGCGCACGTGCACACACACACACACACACACACACACACACACACATGCACGTCATTCAATGCAAATAGAGAAATAACTGAACAAAAAAACCCCAAACAGGGGATCCCTGGGTGGCTCAGCAGTTTAGCCCCTGCCTTTGGCCCAGGGCGTGATCCTGGAGTCCTAGGATCAAGTCCCACATTGGGCTCCCTGCAGGGAACCTGCTTCTCCCTCTGCCTGTGTCTCTGCCTCTGTGTGTGTGTGTGTGTGTGTGTGTGTGTGTGTGTGTGTGTGTCTCATGAGTAAATAAATAAAATCTTTTAAAAAAAAAACCCAAACAATAAAACAGCTAAAGAAAATGAGATTATCTTTTTTAAAATTTAGGGGTATAATATTCTTCTCTCCTCCCAGCGTGATCTAAACAATACTTTTCCTCCCCAGTTGACATTGGTCTTGGCCGTACTACTTGCCTTCCAATAGGATGCTGTGGATGCGGCATAAGCAGGTGCACGAGCTAGTCTGTGTGTCTGCCATCGCCGTGAAAAGAACACGCCCTGCCGGCCCACTGATCCAAGGAGGATGAGAGACAGGTGGACCAGGGCTGAACCCAAGCTATAGCTGAAAGCCAGGCTTGATTTAGATCAGCTAATACTTAATCCATCGATGCACGGATGATTACAGTTTGAGGCCACTATATTTTGGGGTGGTTTGTAAGACACTTTTGTTGTGACTATAGCTAAATAAGACAGAACAATAAGGATTTTCTGAAGCGAGACAGGAAATGCAGATGTCAAAAGAGAAAAATTCCCAGAGCTGGGTCTGGATTTTTAAGAAGACAGGACCATACATAAGCTTGCAAAATGAATCTGAACCAATAAGGAATGCTATCTTTAGCAGAGTTGGGGGTGAGATGCAGGGAATGCAGAAAGGGACGGAATGTGGGAAATCTGTGTGCAGTGATGATTCTCAGCCCTGTTGTCTGCAGAACATCGTGCAGCTGATAAAAAGAATGAGGGCAGTCGTTTGTGAGCCACCACGGAAGGATGAATAGAAATTTCAGAATACTCGATGGGTAAGATAATATCTTGAAGAGGGATCTGGAAGGAAAAACCACTGTTATTTGTTGTTCCTGGGGATTGGAACTGGGCGGGGGGGGTGAGGATGGGGAACTTCAGTTTGGCTGTGACTGTGTCGTTAATCCTTTTCTAATGACCATGTATCGGGTCTGCATTTGGTCTCAGATACCCTTTTGTCCAACCGCTCAGTATTATAATTGTGCCGTCATCATGTGGTCGCCAGCCATGTGTGGAAGACCTCCTTCAGCGACAGAAGCCCTTTGATAAATGCAATTTCTAGAAAGTTCCTCCAAGTATCTCCACATATTTAGATGAAATCTGCTGCCCTTTCTCCAGATTTCAGGTTAACTTTCCTCAGACAGTTGCTACATCTTGTTTGTGCTTCATCTTCCTCCCAGCGAAGGTTAGTTCACAGTAGGTGTGTTTAATATTGGAACACGCAGAAACGAGGGTGCGCAGCTCCACTGTCTCTTGTGGACTCTGAGAGAGATCTCAGACCGTGCTGTTGGCCGCTCCCTCTTAGTACAGAGAGGCATATGAGGCTCCAGAGGGACAATGACCTACAGAGGTCCCAGAGGTGGGAAGTCAGAGCCAGGACTCAGAGGCAGTGAGCCAACTTCCAGGTCAGTCCTCCTTTACCTCTCCCACCAGAGGCCTCACCAGTCCTGTTCTTTTATTTATTTATTTATTTATTTATTTATTTATTTATTTATTAACCAGTCCTGTTCTAAAAACTGTTTGGGGGCGCCCAGGTGGCTCAGCAGTTTAGTCCCTGCCTTTGGCCCAGGGCGTGGTCCTGGAGTCCCAGGATCGAGTCCCATGTCGGGTTCCCCGCATGGAGCCTGTTTCTCCCTCTGCCTGTGTCTCTGCCTCCCACTCTCTCTCTCTGTGTCTCATGAATAAATTAATAACATCTTAAACAAATAAATAAAATAAATAAAAGCTGTTTGGTTCTAGGGCCTGGGAAAGCAGGGAGGTAGCAGGATATGGTGGCAAGAGCGTGAGCTTTGGCATCAGACAAATATGGTTCGAATTCCAGTTCTGGGATTTGCATGAACTGTAATGTCGGGCACGTTACTTAACATCTCTGAGTCTCTGCGCCCTCACTCATAAAATGCGGTGGTAACAGCCACCAGCAGAGTTATTGTGAGAGAAAAATGAGACAGGGTTTATAAAGCACTCAGCACAGTGCCTGGCAGAGAGTAGGAGCTAATTAAATGTGAACTCCATCCCTTCTCTGTGGAACACCTCGGTAGCCGAAACACTCCTTTATCCATCAGGAAATTAACACCACTGTTATGAGATTAATTCACGGCAATGCACATGAAAACAGTGATTCGGATCATGGCAAAAAACTATAATTAAAGTATCTGGTATTGTTTGATTACAGGGTTGGCTTCACTCACTTCACCACTTTGTGGGCAGAGAGCAGGCAACCTGGGGGCAGAGCAGCTTTGTTCTCGGGGAGCCTTCTGACCACTTCTCTGGGCCCTGCGGGAGGTGATGATCCCCGATTCCTGTTCGGCAAGGCCGAGAAAGGGGACTTCACATTTACTGAACATCTACTATGCGTCAGGCCCTTTAAATGCTTGTCCTCACTGGATACCCCCAGAATTCCCCAAAGGTCAATACTTGGAACTGCGTTTGACAACCAAGAATGCTGAGGCCCATTGGTAAATTCGGTAATGCTCAAGATGTCATGCCTGGTAAGAGATGGAGCTGGACATACCGGACTCCAAAGGCTACGTCCCACCCTCCAGGCAGGCTGCCTCCACCGAATTCACAGCCAACTAAACAGGCACCAGGTAAGTGTTACAACCAGACTGCTGGTTACCGATCGGATTGCGTTCTCCCCTTCTTTACTGCCAAAACCCCACATTTTCATTCTGAACAGCGGTATGTCCAACCGCAGATCACTTCCCAGTTTCCCTCGCAGCTGAGGAAGCCCCAAAACATCCAAGAAATTATTGGTTGGAACTACCAGGAGATTGCCTCAACAGATACTGACCCACTTGACACACATGACTTTATGCCCTCTGTTCCCTCTCCCTTTCCTTCCGCCTCCCCTTTAGAATATAAGCTGAGAGTTGGTGCCTGGCAGCCTTTTTGAACCATGAGGCTCATGAGGTGAAGATAGGGCCAAAGGTGGAAGAGCAGCAAGGTAGACAAAGCCTGGCCCCTGACAACTATGGAACTGCCCTGCCAATAGAGGATTGTCAAGCTTTGAATTTCTTTTAAATGAGAAAGAAATGTGCCTCTACTAATTTAAGTCACTTACTTTTTTGGTTGTAGAGGCAAAACAAGATCCTAACTTCTATGCCTGTAATACAGTGTTTAATCTTCTAATAGTTCTCCGAGGTAGGTATCATTTTTGTTTCTCAGTGATGTAACAGAAACACAAAGAGGTAAAGCAACTGGCCCTAGATCACTGAGCTAGGAAGTGACAGAGAGTGGATTTGAACCCAAGCCGATGTATACTCTTAATAATTATATCAGACGGCTGACTTGGACTAGACATCAAAGACTATTTTTCCAAGCTGAAAAACTTTCATGTCTCAGTGGAATTTTCTTTCAGAATCAAACTTTATTTCTGATGGCTTGAGCCCTATTTGCATCTGGCATGAGGTTAGTTTTTCACTTTGTAAGAAATAACATTCTAATGGGTTTTTAAGGGCCCAGAAGACTTGTTAGCCATTCCCTGGCTGCCGCAGGACAAACTCATTAAAAACATCTGAACAAAACCAACAGAACTTGAAGGGCAACAAGAAAATGAGGAAGACGCTGCATGCATGGGGTTAGAGAATCTGAACAGTAAATCACAAATGTCAGAGGGCCCGCTCGCCCAACTGGAGTTGGGACTCCGTCCAGGACATTGAACCAGTTTGCCTTCCCCAAGCTCAGAGCTTAGGAATGAGGATTGCAATCACACATTCATTCTACCAGAATTTCTTTCGATGAAACAATCTGGATGTTCCTGCAGTTTTCTCTTAACAGGATTTTACCTTTATGGAAAAGAGTTTGCTAAGTAAATGAAGGAAGCACATAAAATTAGAGGAGAAATGTTTGGCGAGCTGAGGAGGGCAAATCATTTTGTGGCACCAGGAAAGTACCCAATCGTAGTAAAATGCGGTTTTTTCCAAGGTTCTATTTTTTTTTTTAATTTATTTATGATAGGCACACAGTGAGAGAGAGAGAGAGAGAGAGAAGGCAGAGACATAGGCAGAGGTAGAAGCAGGCTCCATGTACCGGGAGCCCGACGTGGGATTCGATCCTGGGTCTCCAGGATCGCGCCCTGGGCCAAAGGCAGGCGCTAAACCGCTGTGCCACCCAGGGATCCCCCAAGGTTCTATTGATTGGGACTTGCTATTCAGTGTCATCTGTAATGTGAGGAAAATCGCATTGACGTTCCAGGGTGGTGGTAAGGAATCTTCAAGGTACACCACGTAGAGGTGACTCAGCACAGTGACTACCACAGAGATAAAAATACATTGAGATATGCTTTTATTCTGCTATGGGGCTCCAGGCCCTAGGGCTGGCCACCATGTTCCCTCGTCCAGCTTTTGAGAAGCAACCTATGGATGACACAGAGGTAATTTTAAAAATAATGAGCAGAGAAAAAGCGACAACTCCTCAACTTAAGACCGATGCATTAACAACTCAGGCACAGAGCAGATAGCATTGGCCCGAGTAGCTGCAAATAATTTTGTGGGCTTTCTGGCTACTTGGTTTTTGGAAGCCCACCTGAGCAAATATCAAAAGGCAGCACAGCATATGTTGTCCTGGGTTTAAATCTTTGCTCTTCACCTGCATGGCTGGGTTAGTTAGATGTTTGCAAAGTGGAGGTGGTAATAATACCCATAGTCGGTTGTGGCAAGGATTCAATCGGATAATACAAGTGAAGTGTTAGAAAAATATCTAGCACACAGTTAGGGGTCACTCATGGTCAATTTAGTGATCAGAATTATTAGTGCATGGTCTGCCGTGATTGTCTTCCCCCCCCCTCCTTCTGTGACAGCCCCATAATGGTTGTTCCCACTCTTGTGGGGTGGTAGCAGATTAGACTTCAGAGCATACTCAAGAATCCAGCACAGAGATCGACCAGGGGAGGCCCTGATCAAAGGTCTGGCAAGCTTCTATTAAAATATTGGAGCTTAAAATTTGGAGCCAGGTCCAAATTTAAATCCTTAGTTTTCTGATGACCTGCTGGCCCTGTGACCTAAAGAGGATCTCGGGACCTCAGAATGTACATGTATATCTCTGCGTACCCATGAACTTTGCTAATTAAAAAGTAAAATAAAGATAAATTAAAAGTAAAATAACTCTTCCTCTTGTGAGTTTTAAACTTTGTTAACTAGTGACCTACTCACTGCCAGGACTGTTCTGAACTGATGGACATGTTAGAGGGATGGCCTATGGAATTAAATTTAGAGGACCCCTGCACAATAGACCATCCCAAACCTTAAGCAGCTTCAAACAACAACCATTTGCTTAGCTGATGGCCCTGAGGGTCGCCAACTTGGTTTAGGCTCAGCTGGGCGGTTCTTCTGCTGGTTATAAATGGGTTCCCTCACCTGCCTACAGTTAACTGCCAGCCAGCGAGGTGACTGTGCTTCTGGGAATTAACTGGCTGTTGATTGAGGTGATGGAGGCAATAGGTTACATGTCTCTCATCATCCAGCAGCCTGGTCCAGGCTTGAGTACACGGGGGTAGTGGTGGGGTTGCCAGGGAAGCAATAGAGGGTTAGGTCCCAATACACAAGCACTCTTCAATTTGTGCCACAATTGCCAAAGTAAATCAATACAGCCACACCCAGATAAGTATATGGGGGGACTCCCCAAAGGCATGGCTGCAGGATGGCATGAACCCATTAGGAGCCATCACTGCCACAATGTACTACAAGCACCACAGAAACTAGTCTGAGAGAGATAGTTCTGAAATAGGCACTTTGTACACATGAGGCCAAAGTGACTTTCCTCTTCATGAATCCTAAGGAGAAATCTTTCAATCCAGCAGTCTAGACAAACAATTTGAATGATAAAATTCTTTTTCCAACCAACTGAAAAGTTGGATCTCATGTATAGATTTTCTTAACCTGTGAATTAGGGCCCCAGAGCAGGAGGTTTCTAAATTCTCTTTAAACTCTGACATTCTGTGAGTCTCTACTTTTCCATTCCAATTAGATCAAAGCAGAAGCCCAGACCAAGAAAGCTCCATTTCCTCACCCAATGAGGTAGACAGGAAATTTCAACCCAATGCAAGAAGCAACCGGTCAACTATTAGGATTGAGTGAGCATGGGTTAAAATGCCTCAAGAAATAGTGAACTCTTTGTTATTGGAGGTGACCAAGAACAGACTGGACAGCTGTTTATTTTATTTGAATGATGTGAATCTGTGGTTTTTATGGTAGGTGCATGTGGGCACATCAGAATTTTCATGCTGCTCCTAGGGATTCTGATGCTGGCCCCAAAGCAGACCACACAGAAAGGAGGGATTAGCCCTTGTACCAAGTAAAAATTTGGGTTAGATTTACCCAACAATAAGAACAACAAATGAGCGCTTACTGTTAGCAAATCAAAGTGCTTTTCCATGTATGCCCTTCTACTGTTTGAGCGCCAGTAATTTCTTTTTACAAACAGAAGAAGAAAAACTCAGAGAGGTAAAAAAAATTGCTCAAAGCCATTTCCCCATATATATTGATGATTGTTAAGTCCTTTTGTTGGATAGATCCTTTAAGTATGATATAGTGTCCCTCTTCATCTCTCACTACAGTCTTTGGGGTAAATTTTAGTTTATCTGATATAAGGATGGCTACCCCTGCTTTCTTTTGAGGACCATTGGAATGGTAAATGGTTCTCCAGAGGGAAGGGAGAAGAAATGGGTAGAAAATATCAGAAAGGGAGACAGACCATGGAAGACTCTTAACTCTGGGAAACGAACTAGGGGTGGTAGAAGGGGAGGAGGGTGGGGAGTGGGGGTGAATGGGTGACGGGCACTGAGGGGGGCACTTGATGGGACGAGCACTGGGTGTTATTCTGTATGTTGGCAAGTTGAACACCAATAAAAAATAAATTTATTATTAAAAAAAAGTCATCTCCCCAATTAGTAGGTGTGTGAGCACTTCTTGTCCTGTGTTCTTGGGTGATCTGCTTCCTTTCCTCCTTTCCTTCCACTGTTCATTCGTTCATTCAGTCTGTCACTCACCCGAGGCTCTTCTTTAGTGAAATTCCTGCTATGAGTGAGGAAGGACAGGTATTCGTTATCCTCAGAGCGTGTTCGCACCTCAAGTTCCACACCTTAAGGCTTGGGTACAAATGACACCAGGTAACACATGGAAACTCCAGGGGGCCCTGGTAGCTAAAACACTCCCTGAAGGCTGGCTGCTATTATTCTGGGAGAGATGACAGGAAGCTTTTGAAACTGAGCATGAGGGACACCTGGGTGGTTCAGCAGTTGAGCATCTGCTTTCACCTCAGGGCATGATCCCGGGGTCCTGGGATCGAGTCCCACATGGGGCTCCTGGGACCACGTCCCGCATCGGGCTCCTTGCAAGGAGCCTGCTTCTTTCTCCCTCTGCCTTTGTCTCTGCCTCTCTCTGTGTGTGTCTCTATCTCTCATGAATAAATAAATAAAATCTTTAAAAAAGAAAAAAAACTGAGCATGAGCTCAGAGAATCTGAGATGACTGTTGAGAAGGAAATGTGTGCAAAGGGTTAGAAGACAATAACCAGAGCCTTGGTCCCTTGAGCCCTGTGGTTGTCACAGGAACCCTGGGGAGGACACCCTGCACGGTGGGCAAGCGGACACCTCCAGGGGAGCTGGCAGAGAGGGAGCGCAGCCCCGTGTGCACCCCGATCCAGGCTCACCCCCTCCCACCATGCAAGCCAGCACTGAGAAGTTCTTGGAAGGGCCGCTCTTTGGAAGCGCTGTGTCTTTCTAGAGCTTGCCAAGAGAGCATGCCACTGAGACCACGCGGGGGGTCTGCTCCACGCGGCGCTGCCCGGGGTAGGCGGGCGATGGAGGGGTAGCTGTCTCCCTGTTCTGTGCTCCCGCATCACCTCCGGTAGCCCCCCGTGGGCAAGGCCTAAGACCGCCCCACACTATTCCTTACAGGGGGCCAGCGTCTGGTCCCCAGAAAATACTCAAGAACTCCCCGCCTGGCAACTCCGGGAGTGCGGGTCACACTCAGCAGCCCGCCCCTTCCTCCTTCGCTCCAAGGACATGACAGCAAGCCAGGTCTAGCTGGGCCTATCCCGGGCACAGGCGGGTCACAGCCGGGCCACCGTGCAGCTCAGGGCCTGTCTCGGGCTCTTTGCACGGCCTGGGAAGCCCGTCCCTCGCCCTGGGTGCAGATCTGCGAGGAGGAACGTTGTCTCTGAGCAAGGGCGAGCGCTTGGAGGGAAGGACCAACTGTTCTTTATTTTATTTTTTTTAAGATTTTTATTTATTTATTCATGAGAGACAGAGAAAGAGGCAGAGACACAAGCGGGGGAAGCAGGCTCCACGCAGGGAGCCCGACGTGGGACTCGATCTCGGGTCTCCAGGATCACGCCCTGGGCTGAAGGCGGAGCTAAACAGCTGAGCCACTGGGGCTGCCCAGGATCTTCTTTTAAAGAACATTCGGGGATCCCTGGGTGGCTCAGTGGTTTAGTGCCTGCCTTCAGCCCAGGGCGTGATCCTGGAGACCCGAGATCCAGTCCCACGTCGGGCTCCCTGTGTGGAGCCTGCTTCCCCCGCTTGTGTCTCTGCCTCTCTCACTCTCTCTCTCTGTCTCTCATTAATGAATAAATAAAATTAAAAAATAAATAAAAAAATAAAAGAAGATCATTTCCTGCAATTGTTTTAAAGTAAGATGCCAATAAGGCAACTCTTGGCCATGGGGGAAAGATCAGCATTAGCTGCCTGAGCCGCGTCGTGGAGCATCAGGTGGAAACAGAGGCAGGTGGAGCAGGTGCTTCGCCTTTGAAGGCGCCCCCCTCACGGCAAGCGCAGGACTCGGGGCGCAGGCCCTGAGGGAAGTCTTCTTTCCAGGACACTTGGCCACCTCGGAGCCGCGGGCCACACAGAAGCAGTGTCAAGGCCCCCGGGGTGACAAGCTGGCGCAGAGCAGGAAGGCACAGCATTCACAGTCCGCTGTGTGCGTCCTGATGGGCTGAGCGCCTTCCGCACTGAACCCCACATAAATAGAGAAACAAACAGGTAATTCGGTGCCATCCGTGGTGCAGTTGGTGTCTTAATTAATTAATTTTTTTTTTCTGTTTCCCTGCGAGGTTCTCTGTGCCCGGAAGGCCCTTCTCCAGCATCTCCACGTTGCAGACTCCGTCTGTCCTTCCAGCCCCAACTCGGATCCCACCGTCTCTCTCGGGGAAGACTCCCGCGGCCCCCCTCTGCCAGCACTGCCCCCCCCCGCCACTCCCCCAGCTGGAACCTCTTCATCCCGTACTCATGCGTTCTGCGCTGTAGTCTCCACCTGTAACGTGGACCTGCCAACAGTGGCTGCTCCAAAACGTCCTTGCAGGGGCTCGTAAGGACACTTGGACAGAAGCTTAGTATACACACCAAGCTCAATCATTAATAATGATAATAGTGACACTAATCGTGGTGACTGATGGATGTGCCTGCCCTCCTTTGCTGTACCCTGAGGTTTTATTTCATTTTATTATTTTTTTTAAGATTTTATTTATTTATTCATGAGAGACACACAGAGAGAGGCAGAGACACAGCCAGAGGGAGAAGCAGGCTCCATGCAGGGAGCCCGATGTGGGACTCGATCCTGGGTCTCCAGGGTCACACCCTGGGCCGAAGGCGGGTGCTCAACCGCTGAGCCACCCGGGCTGCCCCTTGCCCTGCGGTTTTAGACACAGGGCAGGGATGAGGTCTTACTCATCCCCGAGCCCGAGAGGCCGCAGGTGGCCTTGGCACTCAGCAGATAGCAGGCTCAGGAGGCAATCAGGGGGATGTGCGGACAGGAGCGGCGGGGGCCAAAGGCAGGCGTGATCCTCGAGCCCACAAGGGCGCTGCTCTGACCCCTCCATCCACCTGGCCTTCCTTCGGGGCTGCTGTCCCCCTTGTCCAAGGCCAGGCCACGGGGTCCTGGGGCTGGCTGCCCGCATCCTCGCCAGAGGGGTGTCGCCACTGCCTCGCAGGCGGATGGCCTCCCCGAGGCTGCCTCCCAGGGGGCCGGTGCGGGGGCCTGTACCCCGGAGGTGGGGGGCCCCGCGATGCCGCCCCCCAGGCCGGCCTGGGCACCCGGCAAGGCCCTGAGCGCCGCGCGGTTGACTCTCTACCTTGTGGCCGCCGCTTCCCGGCACGGACAGTTCCTAAGGGATGTCAGACTTTGAATTTCTTATCATGTTGTTTATATCTAATAAGTGACTCGCCCTGTTTTTTTAAAAGTCAGCTTTTAAAAATACTGTGTTTGAACATCTGTCAAGGGCTGGGGATTAGCTGAATAGGCACTGGATGCCAGGATATTATATTCTCTCTTATCCTTTATACTGTAATTATCTTGATCCTCAAACAACTCAGCACCAGTTACAACCACTTTCGCAGACTTGTTGTTGCTGCAAATTCAAAAAATTATTTTATTTGAATCTAAATTAAACTGATATGTAACAAGGTTTTTTTTTCCATGCTAAGTCTCAAAAAACAGTATCTGCAGATGATTAAAAAACAGTAAAACATGGACAATTTCAAAGTTTATTTCAAGAATAAACTCATGAAAATTCATCTAATTATGCAGCAGTGTACCAAAAATAATCTTTTCCAAACCTAAATTTGTTTAACAAAACACACAGTCAGCTAAGCCAAATGAAAGCAAACGTGTGTTTATGGCACAGTCACCCCCCCCACCCCCGCCCCCACCCCGCCACTGGTGCTCGAGTGGGCAGGAGGGCTTGGCGGGGTTCGGAAGCCTGTTGGCGGCTGGTGTGTCCTGAGCTGTGCCTGTCGCCCTTTCCAGCGAGGGGACACTGGCATCGCTGGTCATGGAAATGGGCCCTCTGGTGGGGGGGCTCAATTCCTGGCCACGCGCACAGCTCGGCGTGGAGAACTTAGAGCATTTCGCCGTCAGGAACCGTCTCAGGCAGAGGGCACCACCAAAGCATCGTGCACGTAAATGATGCCCAGTTGGGCCACGTCTGCCACCGAGTCACAGGAATCGTGGTGACAGCTACCATGTACTGAGCCCTTGCTCCGGGTCAGCTCTTTATTTGCGGGCCTTACGTTCATTTTGCCAGCTGAGCCCTAGAGCAAAACTGGGGGCTGGCTGCTGCGCCCTTGCTTCACAGGTGCAGAAGCTGGGTTCAGAGGCAAGTAGCCTTCCTAAGATCGCACGAGTGGTTGGCTGAGCTGAGCTGGACTCTGTCTTCCAGAGCTATGTTCTTCTCTGCTCTGTCATCTATGTTGGCTTGGTCCGGGGTCAGCTTCTCTGGGGAATCCATGGGAATCTGATCTCCCAACCCAAATAGGTCCTTGTTCCTCTCTGCATCTCACCTGAAAAATGGAGAAGGCAAACCTTAGGACATAGTAAAAAGTCCAAAAAGTCATCAAAGATTACTCTAGCCCTGGACCGTACACTCTCAGAGAGCAGGAAGGTACCATCTCCATCGCATCCCTGGTGCAGTATGGTGGCTCTTAGAGTGTTGGCTGCATTGATCCATGGGAAGTGGAAGAAAAAGAGAAGTGTCCTTCCTATTAATTGTTTGCAGCATATTTGGGGAGACAAGACTAATTTGTGTGGCGGAGGAGAGACCCACTCCAGTGAGCATGCCGTTAAAGGGAATGAGTATGGGTTACCTACCAGGCGACCCATCAATAATGTCATCCTGGAACTGTACCTTGCCAAGCATTAGACATTGGTTTCTGGACCCAGTGACTCAATTTTCTAGCTGTGTGGCCCAGGCAAGTGTTTGAACCTCTCTGAGCTTCCGTCGAGGAGAAGCCATGCTGCTCTCACTCTGCTTTTCTCTTTGTATAGTTGCGGGGATCCCCTGAAATACCAAAAATACTGTCTTGTACTATAGGAAAGGTCATGATCATCATTATTCTTGACAATGAAAACAGGCAAATGAGGTTGAACTCCCTGGAGGGAATGGGCAGTGGTTCGAACCATGAAGGAGGAGCCACATCTCACAGTGGATTGGGATGGATTCCAGGAGAAGAACTAAAATCAAGGCTCTATATCAGATCCAAATCCTATGTTTCCAGAAGCCTATAGCATCCTCAGGGCTTCTCATTCAATCTTGCCTCCCAGTGGTGATATTAGACACTCACTGAATATTTTTAAAAATTAGCTCATTTGTCTTAATTGCAATTAAAGAACTGGGTTAAATGAAAGGGAATAGGTTTGAAACATAATTAAAATCCACCGACCCCCCCAAGCACACAAATAAAATAAAATCACCAGATCAACTGTCTTTGCAAAGTTCTGTGGTCTGTCCCACCACTATACCTTTTCCCTAACTGAGGCAGAGAATGCGGGGGAAGAGCTTGGCTGCCAGAAAGGACCACAGAGGATTATGTGCTTGGACACCCAGGAGGAAGGAACCGGGGGCTTCCAGGACACAGGAACTCCAAACACGCTTTACAAAATTGGCTTCAAGAGGGAAGGTCTTCATCTCAGCAGTCAACTATCAATCCACGCAATATTTTTTTGTCCCTGCTGTGTGACTGGCACTGTGCTAACACTTGGATCTCCAGGCTTTTCTTATTTTCTCTCTCTGTTACCTTGGGCAATGCTCTGATCTGCAGTTTATCTGTAAAACTGGTACCATTTTATATGCCTGCCAGAGTCAGTAGGACAATTGAATTAGACTAAAATGCTTAGCACACTATGTGACATATAGTGAGTGATTCCTTTAAAAGAAATAGTAGTGAAAGAAAGAAGAAAAGAAAGAAAGAAAAAGAAAGAAAGAAAGAAAGAAAAAGAAAGAGGAAGGAAGGAAGGAAGGAAGGAAGGAAGGAAGGAAGGAAGGAAGGAAGGAAGGAAGAAGGAAAGAAAGAAAGAAAGAAAGAAAGAAAGAAAGAAAGAAAGAAGAAAGAAAGAAAGAAAGAAAGAAAGAAAGAAAGAAAGAAAGAAAGAAAGAAAGAAAGAAAGAAAAGAAAAGAAAGATCTAATAGTGGGATAAGCCACAGAAAGAACTAATAAAAGTTGGAAGTAAGGCGTGCGTGTGCAAAACACAATCCGGATTATGCCACTCCATCCTCAAACACCTTCCGTGCTCACCACACTGTTCTAGGGAGCCCAAACTCCTGAGGCCCTGACCATTCTCCAGACTGTTCTCCAGACCTACCTGTCACAGCCCAACTCCAGCCCCTACCCTGTGGCCTCCTTTTCTACCACATGTGGGTTCGTTTGGTTGGTTCCTTGTGTATGTGTGTGTTTTAAAGATTTTATTTATTTATTTGAGAGAGAGAGAGAGAGAGAGAAAGAAAGAGCTCGCACAAGCAGGGGAAGGGCAGAGGGAGAGGGAGAAGCAGGTTCCCTACTGAGCAGGGAGCCTGACGTGGGGCTGGATCCCAGGACCCTGGGATCACGACTTGAGCTGAAAGCAGGTGTTTCACTGACTGAGCCACCCAGGCGCCCCAGCTTGGTTGGTTCTTGAAGAGTCTGTGTTCTTTCAGGCATCTGCACCTCTACTTGAAAAGCCCCAGCAATTCAGCGACAGCCTGCTGAATGGCAGCCCTTCTGGGAGACCTCCTGGCCTTGTACTCTTGTTCAGGTGGAGTTCTGCTCCCTCCTCTTGTCCCCGCAGCATTTGGACAGTGGATGCAACGATCATTTTGTGACCAGTTCTCCAGTAGACCACGAGCTTCTTGAGGAAGATGCCTACCCTTCATGGATCCCACGATTGGAGGGGTCTAGCACGGTGCCTGACGGGGGGGCCTTGGGTGACAGAAGGGTTGGAGAGAGGGAAACCCACAGGCAGGAAGAGGTCAAGAAATTCTGGACAGTTGTCCCCACAGGGGGGAGGGTTGGTGAGTCCAGAGATGGGCTACTGAGACTCACCTGGAGAAATTCTGAAAACAAAGCAAAATCAAGCACACATATTTCCACCCTCCTGAGATTGTCAGTGTGTGGACCCAGGCAAAGATGGACTCGCCCCGAAGCTACTGGAGCTTATACGCCAGCATCCTTCCCTTGTACACCCCATTCCTGCGCCCGGAGAGGAGCTCCAGCATTTCTTATTTATAATCATTTTTCTATCTATCTATCTATCTATCTATCTATCTATCTATCTATCTATAATTGTATATTTAATTACATATAAATATATCTTTATATCTATATATCAATATAAATATGTATTATTTATATATCAACATAAATATATATCAGTATATAATTATATATTATAAATTTATCAATATATTATTAATATGTAATATGTTTAATATAATTAAATTATATATATGATTAAATATATAATTTAATTATATATTAAATATATATATATTTATTTATTTAAAAGGACCCTCCATATGGAATGAGCTCAGGCCTCATAAAACCTGGACCACCTCTGGCCCCCAGGATCTAGAGCTTTAATACGCCTGCCAAGTAATTCCGATACACAAGTACGGTTGGAGATCACTTGCCACTCAGTGCAATCAACAGACCGGAAGAATCAGTGTCACGGGCGAGTGTCTTACAGTTCAGAATTTCGGGATCCCCCTCAGACCTATTATATCGGAGGTTGCATTTTCACAAAATCCCTGAGCTGACTCATATGAAAAAAAAAATCAGATCCAAAATAAAATTTGTGAAGCGTGGCCCTCAGAATTTCTCTGAGAGAAAAAGTATTTCCAGCCATGAGATGATCAAGGAGGCCTTCCTGGAGGAGGTGATCCTTTAGCTGGGCCTAGGAGGGCAGGGTTTGGATGCGTGAAGTACATCCAGCAGAGGGAGCAGGATGGGGAGGATGCGGGTGTGCGCGAGTAGTCCGGGGCCTTTGGGCTGGGATAAGAGAAGAACAGCCACAGGTAAGCCACAGGTAAGCTGTCTGGAGCGGGAATGAGAGAGGCAGGCAGGATCTCAGGCAACCCAGGGCTGGGTTAATAAGGCCTCTGGGTTCTAATAGGTAGGGATGAGGCAGCCTGGAGTTTGGTCGCAAAGATAGGCCACATCAAGCCACAAAGGCAAGGGTTTCCCTGGGAGAGAGAAAAGGCCACAGGTACAGCCACCTGCTCAGTACACATGGGGCTGCCCCCCTCCTGAAAGGAGTACTAGAAGGGGGGGCAGGAGGCCCAAAGAGGGGGCTGAGAGCAATCACCAGAGGCCCTCTCTTTGTTTCCACCCTGGGGTCCCCCTGGGGCTCCCCCCCCAGGAGCTCCCTGACTGTTGGCCAAGGAGGTCTCAGCAGTGGGGGCAGTGGTGCTGCAGGCGGGGCCCTGCGAACCCCGTGCCCCCTCCCTCCGGGCTCTGCAGCCTCCTCTGGCTCACGCCTTCCTGCGGCCCCAGCAGGAGCTCCCGCCCCGTGGTTGGGAGGGCTGAGGAGGGCTCTCGGGCCCACCGGGATGTCCCGGGACCTGACCAGGTGCGTGCGGCCCTTTGAACTTTGACATCACAGCTCGCCCCTATGCATTTTTCTACCCTGTACCTGGTTCAAATTCTGACACCTGGTGGATCTGCAGTGAATGCTTGGCGGAGCCCACGGCCCAAATACCAGCTCGTGGGAAACTCCTTGGCCCGCGCACACCAGTAACCACGGGCGAGCGCTGTGCACCCTTGCATTATGTGAGGTCCCCGCCTGGGGCGTCCCCGCCTGCCCCCGGAAATGCACACTGGGTTCCCCCCACCCCACTTGCCCTTCTCAAGCGGTGGGGAGCCTCCACATCAGGTTCACGCTGATGGATCCGTACCCACAGCCCCGGAGTCGGAGGATCCCCAGGAAGGATCCAGTGTGATGCTGCTGCCCTACAGGTGCTGGGGGGCCCAGAGAGCCCCTTGCCTCGCTCCAGGCCGCGCAGCCCCAGGGCGGAGGGGTGGGCTCCCCATCGGGTGGCTCCTACGGGGGGAGTAGAACCAAACACTGGGGACAAGCAGCTTATCGTTCTCACTGTGCCCTCACCTCTTGGGTCCCACCCCCCATACCCGCTGTCCCCTTTGCTCCTCTTCTACTTCATCTCTTTCTCAGGTCAGCAAACATGCATGAGGTCCCCTGGAGCCAGCTTTTCGAAGCCCCCCGAAACCTTGTGCAGCAGGCCCTATTCGTCTCCCCCTTTTACGGGTGAGGCCCTTGTGCACAGAGACGTCCAGGACATCGCCCAAGGTCAGAGAGCTGGCCGGTGCAAGGACCCATGGGGGTTTCCGGGTTGCGCTGCCCCCCGGACTCTCGATGGCACTGGAAGGGAAGTCAATGCCAGCCGTGGGGACAGACAGTGTTCCTGCAAGACTTTTACATTTTTCTCCTTAGTCGTTTTCTGGACGACAGTCCTCACGTAGTTTGCCCCAGACGGTCAGCGGGGACTGCTCGGTGCAGGGGGCGCAGGGGGCCACTGACAGAGTAGTGGGGAGGGGTTGGGGTCATGTGATGGGGAGTCCCGAGAGCTGGAACTTAGCTGTGTCTCTGCCACTCGCTCTCTGTGACATGGGGCGCGTCAGTTCACCCCGCTTTTCCTCATCTGGAAAATGGGAACAATAGTCCCTTCTACACTATCGTACTTCGGAGGGTTAAACTGAGCTGAAAGTGGTTCATAATGTCAAAAGGCAAAGCCAAAGAGAAATCAAAGTCATTTTGGCTACTTATTTTCCTTTGTTGATTATGTAGAGCGGTTTCTCAAAAAAAAAAAAAAAAAAAGAAGCAAGAGACTCTGTGGGGCGCCTGAGTGTATAATAAAGAGCCCAAAAAGGAAGAAGGGCTTAGCAGAAGAGCTCTCTGTGGCTAAGGGTAAGGGGACTGATTATTTGGAAGAACGAAAAAGGCCCAGGGGATAGTTAATGGTCTCAGGTTAAATGGACAGTCGTAGTCCTTCATTCATTCAATAAATATTTATTGTGTCCCATGTGCCAGTCACAGTGCTGGACCCTGGGGTGGTTTACAGAACAGACACAGCCTGGATCCTCACGAAGCTTCCCGTCTACGGAGAGTCGGACACGGAACAAATGCATGCAGCATTAAAATGCTTTATTATGAACTATAAGGCCAAGGAAAAGAAGAGGTTTTTTTTAAGATTTTATTTATTTATTCATGAGAGACACAGAGAGAAAGGCAGAGACACAGGCAGAGGGAGAAGCAGGCTCCCCGGAGGGACTGGATCCTGGGACCCTGGGATCACGCCCTGAGCCAAAGGCAGATGCTCAACCACTGAGCCACGCAGGTGTCCCGAAGAATTTTCTCCAAGAGGGAAAACAGCATTGGGTAGGTGGGGACACACTGGAGGACTCAATGCCCTACTTTCCCCGCCCCCCTCACCCCGCCAACCCCCACTCCTCCCAACCACCCCATCCCCTGCTGCATCCCCTGCTATCCCAAACACCAGAGGCCTCTGCTCTGTCCAGCTTTGTATTAGCTTGATTCTTACTTCATGGAAGCTGCGATCACAAAACACCCAAACTGGGTCACTTGTAACATTTAATTCTGGGATTTCGGGAGGCTGGCAAGTCCGAGATCACAGTCCTAGCGGACTGGGTGTCTGTGGGGACCACTTCCTCATTGATGGCTGTCTCTGCACTGTGACCTTGAACGGCCAGAGGGGCAAGGACTGTCTTTCCTGAGGACACTGATCCCATTCATGAGAGCCCTACCCTCCTGGGCGGGTGGGTGACCTACTCACCTCCTGAAGGCGCCCTCACCTTGGGGTTAGAATCTCAACGTGCAAACCTTGGCGGCCCGGCACAAACATCAGCCCGGGACAATGAGAAATTTTTGGAATGTCCAAGAAAAATCTGCACACATATCTGCAGGTGTCAGTCTGCTTCCACGGGTCTTGACCCTGCCCTCTTCCATGGGCTGCAGGCATATCAGGATTAGTCCCACTTTACAATAAAAAAAAAGTGGGGTCCCTGGGTGGCTCAGCGGTTGAGCATCTGTCTTTGAGCATTTGTCCAGGGCGTGATCCTGGAGACCCACGTGGGGCTCCCTGCATGGAGCCTGTTTCTCCCGCTGCCTGTGTCTCTGCCTCTCTCTCTCTCATGAATAAATAAATAAAAATTTTAGAAAGAAAAAATGTTCACAACCTACAGTGACCGGCCTAAGATGCCACAGCCAGTAAGGCCACAGCAGAGCTCCGAATTCGAGCCCTAAGCGAGGGTGACAGACGGGCCGGGGAGTCCCTAGAAGGCTGCGGCCGGGCCTGACTCAGAATGAGGTCAGGCTTCCAGGACGGGCGGAGGGCGGAGGGCTCAGCCGGGGAGCAGGCATTCTCTGCAACACCCGGTCGGGTCGGGTCTGTCTGGCGGCCCGCGGCACCCCCCCCCACCCCCCCTACACCCAGAGCAGGGTTTTCAGAGCTCCCAAGGGAGCTGGAGGCAAGTGGGGGGGGCCCTGGGGCTCCCTCCCGGGGGGCAGGGCCCCAGTCACCGTCAGCCCCCTGGGAGCGCGGCAGAGGAGCAGGGCTTGGGGGGCCCCGCTGGGCTGCCCGCCCACGCCGGGGCCCTCCCGCCGCCGCTCCCCCGGGCGGGCCGCGCCTGCAGTTCCCCGCCGCGGACAGTAGGTGGCAGTGGGTCGTGCGGAATCTCGGGCGTCGCGGGGCCGGGCCGGGCGCGGGGACCCAGCCTGCAGAAAAACCTGGCTGGGCTTCGGCCGCGGCGCCCGGGGATGCGCGCCCCGGGGTGGGTGGGGCGGGCGGGCGGGGCGGGGGGCCGGGGCTTCGGCCCGAGCCGAGGTCAGCGAGGACTTGGGAGGCAGCGCCGGAGCAGGACCTGGAGGGCTCCCTGGGGCTCCGCGGGGCGCCCTGGGGACCCTGGCGGGGGAGGGGCAGGGGAGGGCCCTGTCCCCTGCCTCCTGGGCCAGAACGAGTGCCCGGCGTGGGAATCTACATCCCGAGCGAATAGGCCTTTTTTTTTTTTTTAACTGAAGAAGCAATTGCCTTCCAGGGAGGTCCAGGGGTTTGGCTGCGGCCACCGCGCGCGCCCGCCGTGCAGGACTCGAACCCAGGGCCCGGGGCTCCCGCGCAGGGAGGGCCGCCTGGGCCGCGCGTCCAGGGGCTCGGCTCGGCGGCGCCGTGGCCCCGGGCGGCTGGGGCTGCTCGGGCTGCTGGGCCCCAGGGCGGCGGGTCCCCAGGGCCAGGCCTCCCGCCGCCGGCTCTTTGCAGGCGGGCGCCGAGCCGCTTCCCGCGGGCAGCTCCCTGCGCCTCCCCGCCCTCCCCGCGCGCAGAAGGGAGAACGTGGGCCACGGGGCGGGGGGGGGGGGGGGGGCACAGCCGGGGCGGGGCTGCGAACCCGGGTCTTCCCTGCCGCAGCCCCAGGAGAGGCCGCGCGGGTGCGGGTCCCCTGCAGCGGGGGGCGCCCTCGCGGCCTCCTCCACTCGCACCGCCGGCAGGCAGGGAGCAGCGGGCAAATTAATTCACGCTATCTTTACATTATGTATAATGCTGCGTGATTTTTATTTTGCTTCATTCCCGAAATCTTTTACAGTAATTAGTAGCCGAGTAAAATATAAAAATCAATGCAATATAACACTTTAATGGTAATAATACACCATCCTGTCTAATTAATAAAATCTGTTGTTTCCAAGCTCGATTATTTATTTGACAAATTGATAGCACACATCCTGTTCATACCCTCTTTCCCGGCGCACATCCTTTCAGTTTATTGAATAAAATCGTAGCGGGAAAATAAACAGATTGTCTTCTGACCTGACAAGCAAGTGAGAAATAAACCCCTCACTCATACATCCCTAATTGTTCTCAACAATATTCTCTAACACATGTCCAGATTGGTTAGAGATGCATCTCGATTTCTTCCTCCTTAAAAAAAAAAAAAAATTGTTTCTTCTTATTTTAGGGAAAAGAGACGTGGCTTTCCCTTCCTTCTGGGCAGTGTTTGCGTTGAGGCAGTTTGGGGAAATGAATTTTGTGGCTGTGCTCAGAGATCTGCATGGCTCCTGCGGCTGTTGAGGCTCTGGGGAGAGGAGGTGCCCTGCTCTGAGCTGCCCCTGGAGCACTGAACCCCTGTCAGAGGCAGCAGGAGAGGGTCAGGGGGAGGCTTGTCACCGGGACTGGGGAAACTGGAACCCAGAGCCGGGTTAGGGCAGGATCCTCAGGCCTGGTGATGTTTGTGGGTGGGGGTAAGGGTGAGGACCACTGTCCAGGGTTTTCATAGGCAGAACTTGGGGGTGAAACACTGATCTAATTACAAACTCGAATGTGTGTTATTTTATGCAACACAGAGATGGTTCAGATGCTAAGTGTGAAAATACGAAAGCATTTTACGCTATATATAGGGCCTCGAAGAGAGAGAGAGGCAGAGATCCTGAGACAGAGACAGAGAGACACAGAGAGAGAAAGAGCAAGACGGCAAGAGAAAGAAAAAAAAAAGAGGCAGACTCACCATCTGCAGGTTATTTTGCAGCACTTTTCTCTGAAAGAAAAATTGTGATGTGATCTGTGTTTGGGGAAAAGCTGTGCTCTCCTCAGCTTTCAAGCTACATTTACTGTAATAAAAAACGGAAAAATGTCCAAGTGCACACAGGTGAAGTCACCCTCTCATGGAGATTGGCCGCAGTACACACACAGAGGTGTGCACACCTAAACACACACACACACACACACTCACTGCAGGCACAGTGATGTACCACAAAGGCACACACACTCTCCTGAGCCCAGGCTATTACATCGCCGCACACGTGCCACATTGCTGACACTTTCTGAGCCATCACAGTAACCACTACCTTCCCTTGAAGTTTCAACAATGCTCTGATCTTATTAAACCTCCCCCCACCTTTTCCTCTGATCCACCTCCACTCCCACCACCATTTTGTGCTAATATATTATTTTAATAATAATAATAATAATAATAATTTAGAGAAGATTTGCCTGAGAGCATTTCCTACCATCTCTGGAAGCCCATCAAGTAGGTGGTCACTTTGAGCTTGTTGCCAACACGCAAGTACACAGAAAGTGATCAATAAGTGCACTTGGATTACTTTACCTTTTATAAAGCATTCCCTATGAATTGTGTTAGGCCAGGGGTTCTACGCCCAATTTATAGATGAGGAAATAGGTCATTTCTCTCCAAGAGAAAGCAGTTGGGGTCTTCACTGAAAAATAATTTTCACTGAAAACTTTCCATGGGTCAGAGACTATCTAAATGCGTTATAGGCATTATTTCATTTAATCCTCACAGTAACTCTGACATGGTTTCAGTTATTACATCCAGTATGATCTTCAGGAGGTTTAGGTAATTTGCCCCAAATCATACAGCTAACACGTGATAGGGCTTGGATTTGAAGCATCATGTGTCTGAATTAGCAATTCCTCAAAGCTGTGTTCTAGTCCATCTCTGACAGTCAGTGGCTGAGTGACTTTGAGCAAGTAGCATATCTGAGACTCAGTTTCCCCAACTAAAAAATGATTAAAAATTCCCACCTTATGGGATTGATATAAAGGTTAAAGGGGGTGGGGCATTATTATAAAATAATGTGCCCAGGAGAATGCCAGGCATGTATTAGGATCTAATAAAGTCCATTTTCCCCTTCAATTTTCCTTTTGTCCTTCAAAGGGAAAGTCACCCCACTAGAAATCGCTGGAGAGAGAACTCAGTAGGTTGGGGCTGCACCTAGTGGCAGCTCAGGGTTCCAAGCCTTGGTTTTATCATTTGCAAAATAGGGAAATAACAGGCTTTTTGCAAGAACAAACTGAGGTAAAGCATAAGAGGTGAGCATAGTGCCTGGCATACAGTTGGCGCTAAACAAATATTTGTGAAACAGAAGAAGGGAGGGAGGAAAGAGCCTGGTGAATGGTGCTCAGGTGCTCCAAAAGAACCTGTCCCCAGCAGCTGTCAGGGCCCGGGACAGTCCCACCCTGGCTCCACCAAGCAGTGGGCAGGAATGTTCCAGAGGGTGGCGAATGTCCTGTGGACCTGCTCAGTGCCATCGATCAATATGTTTTATGATGGGTCTAATTAAGCTCTCTAACGAGAGATCACGAGATGACAATTTATCCCAGAGCCATCACTCATTAAAATGCTATTTCAGGAGATGACATCGTTCCAGCAGTAATTGGAGGAGTTCGCGTGACTGGAATCTCTTGGGAGCAGAGATGTCCCTTGTCACTCCTCACCTCCGTGGTGAGGGGCTCAGAGGGGCCCTGAGAGGCACAGGAATTCCTCCCGTGTTGCAACAGCCCGGGGCTGCACCTCCTCTGCTTAGCTTGGCCCCCTCCAGCCGCTGGGGCGCGGGGCTCTAACCAGGCAGGCAGCCTGCGGCTGGGCAGAGACCCGCACCCAGAATCCGAAGCTGGGCACCCTTGTTGTGTAGGATGGGGAAGGGGCCGTCCCCGTTCAAGCCTCAGTTTCCTCATCTGTAATGAAGCCCTGGTGATGCCTTCCCTTCCCAGCTCACTGATTTGTTTGAAAGATTAGAGGAGGTGATCCCGAGGTCCTGGGATCGGGTCCCACTTTGGGCTCCCCGCAGGGAGCTTGCCTCTCCCTGTGCCTGTGTCTCTGCCTCTCTTTGTGTGTCTCCCACGAATAAATAAAATCTTTAAAAAAAAAAAAGTGACTTCATTTCAGCAGTCAACTATCAATTCACAGAATAGGTTTTGTCCCTGCTGAGTGCCTGGCACTGTGCTGACACTAGGACCTCCAGGCTTTTCTTATTTTCTCTCTCTGTTACCTTGGGCAATGCCTGACCTCAGTTTATCTGTAAAACTGACATCACTTTTATTATTATTATTATTATTATTATTATTATTATTATTGCTATTACAGAACAGAGGAGTGGGAAGAGCACAGCCGTTGAAGCGAGAGTCTGTAGGTTCAAATCTCTGTTCTATGACCCACCAGCCATGTGACTCTGGACAAGTCACTCAGCATCGCTGAGGCTTGATAACGAATCAGTAATAGTGGCCACTTCCACAGGCTGTTGGGAAGATTTTAAGAATTCTACAGTCAGCTTGGTTTCTGAAGGTCCTGGAGACACAGAGATGAAGAGACAGGGCAGTTTTCCGAGGGCTCCTGTCATACCTGAGTGTCCGCAGAGTAATATCCACGCCGAGGGCAAATGACAAATCTGAAGAGGACCCGATCAGCCACGCCGGCTGTACCCTGGAGGACATAAGGGAGTAGGTGGCATTTTAGCTAGACCTGAAATAAGAGAGCTTCTTCAGTTGAAGAAGAAAGGAAAGAGCATCCTGGGATGCTAAGGACTTGAGGCCGGAGAAAGTTGGGGTGTTGGGAGCATTGAGAGCAGGGAGGAGGAGCTGGTGGATGAATAAAGGGAATGGCATCCAAGGATTTGGGGTCGGAGAAAGTTGGGGTGTTGGGAGCATTGAGAGCAGGGAGGAGGAGCCGGTGGATGAATAAAGGGAATGGAATGGCACAAGGAGAGAAGGAAAGGAGGCTAGCGGGGCCAGCAGAGGGCAGGGGTTTCTTAAGGTTCCCGAATGTCATGCAAAGTGTTTGGACTTGAGTCCGAAGGTCATGGAAGCTTCGCTGAGGATGAGTCTCATAGCGCCGTCACTGAACGTGAACCTCAGAGAGGAGGCAGGTTCAGGCACCCCTGCCAACCAAGGTGGCTCAGAGCCTGCGGCGTGAACCTCCTCCGCCCACTGGGACCAGAGGCCCAGGCCCCCCACCCAGGGCGCCCGCTGTGGTCCTGCAGGGAGCAGGTGAGGAGAGGGCAACCGGGATGGGGCCCCAAATCTGGAGCTGCTCTTCTCCCAGGAAGGAGGCCAGGAAAGGCCACCTGAACCCACTGAGCTGCTATCGTGCATCATGCGTCAGGGACGCAGCACTTAGTTCTGACAACACTCAGATGCCATTGTCCCCATTACCAAGTGACGCACCTAAGTCTCAGGAAGGGACAGGGGCTTCCCCAAGGTTGCCAGCTAACAGGAGCAGAGTCAGGATTCTATCTGTGGTCAGCTGGTCCCACGGCTGCACTGTCACCACTGCCACCAAAAGTGGTCACATGTCGCATCTCCAACCTGCACTGGCTCGAGGTACGGGCAACTTACCTCGGTTTTTCAGAGGAGGATGCTGACCCCCAGAGAATTCTCCAGGAAGCATCTTGCCATGGATGCCTTCCATCAGATAACTTTCTGATAGAAAACAGAGATGCAGCTCTGACCTGACAGCTATGATGCTGAGGAACATGTTTTCCTGCAACTCTGGGACAGCACTGATGGCCTGATTCCAATCTGTTTTTCCAGAATCCATTTGCCTTTGCTCATTCTTGACTTTAAGAGCATATGTGACCAATACTGGCTCTTTGATTTTTTTTTTTTTTCCGAAGGGGTAGAGCTAAGAAGTGGAGACATTTTCCTATTACATAATAAAATCATTCCCTTAACCAAAACGGTGGGAGGGGTCCACCGTGTCTAGTTTGAATGCTTTTCAGAAAATAAATGGGGGGAAAAGGTAGCTAAAGATATTTGAAGAAAGGATGCACCCCTAAATGTGAAATTGTTCAGAAAGTATTTGTAATAGGATTCAAAGTATTCATGACAGCCACTACTTACACTGTTTAAAAAGTTGCAATTAGTACCAAAAGGCTTGGATGAAGAAAACATCATATCATAGGCATATTTATAAAACAACTTCCATCAGCCAAAGGAAAAATGGACAGAACTCTATTACAAGCTTTTTATATTTGAAGAGCAATTTCTAATAATATATCTAGAAGCCATTTCTGAAATTGACTTAGTGTGCATGATCTGGGATTAATGTTTCCTGCAAAATCACATGCTCGTTTGAACGTAAACATTTTGCACTTCCGTTCCACCTCCTGGTTCAGAAGAATGCACCTCCAATGTGTAAAATGATCTATCAAAATTAATTGTGAATGCCCTAATCCAATCAAGTCCACCTCATTAGGCAAACATTTAAATTATTAAGTTAAATAGTGGGGTATTTCAATATAATCTTGTTATGCTATTTTTATGGCAATACAAATGCTGTCTACAGATGGGCGCAGCTTCCCAGCCGTCGTCCCCATTGTTGATGCACTTGCCATCCCCACTGCTGGTGCATGGCATCGGTCCACAACCACTCAGTCTCTCCTTCCTTCATAATTACAGAGGGAGCCCCTAGTATGTGCTAATATTGGAAAGCTGGAGAAGACGTTCACTTCTCCTTTGTGGATGCGGGGACCAAAGTTCTGAGAGGTTGGGTGATTTTTCCTGGATCACCCAGCAAATCTGTGGCAGAGCTGCATGAGTGCTGCAGGAGAACCCCGGCTTCGGGACTCTGATCCACCCTTGTGCTCGCTTCACTGTCCCGAATTGGTTTCTCTGTCCATCTCCTTTCCACTTTGACTCAAACAGAAATATAGAAACAGAATACATCAGGTCAATGCTGGACATCGTCCAAATAATCAGTATTTTGCACAATGACTTTTTTAACCTCCTTATATAGTACAAGATATCTCCCCAACCTGGTTGCTCTTCACCGAGCCTTAAATAGCTTGTTCTTTCCCAAATTCCTCCAGCCAGCAAATAGCTATTCATCATTTGATATTTCCTTGAAGGCCAGCCCAACAAAGACATGTTTAGAAGAAATAAGATCTGGAAGTCTCAGACTCTAGCCCCTAATTTAGTCTCTGGATATGTGTATGTTGTAGGGAAGAAGAAAAAAAAAGGAAACAAGCAGACTGAAAGCAGGCCTGGGGGCTAGCTATCGCGATGGGCTGGGCGCCCATCCTGGGATCCTTTTCGGAGCCAGAGCGCCCATCCCGTGCTCCTCTAGGGAGTTGCGTCTATGGTGTCTCAAGATTCAGATTTAACTCAGAAGACAGGTCTAAGGGAACTTTAGACCCTACCCTACTCTTGGCCATAAAGTGAAATGAAGAACTTCCCAGTGTGCCCCTGCTAGTGTTTGGCTCATATGTAGACGTGCTTTTCTTTTCTTTAAACCTGGGGCATGGCTGAGACAGGGCGAGACTTCTGAGTCATTCCCAAGGGGAGCTGACTGACACCAGAGTGCCATGAATCTGGGTATCCTTCTCCCACAGTTTGGTTGGTTCTCTGGTCCAGGCTACAAGACCTCGTTATGACTTCCATAAGCCCTAGTTTATCACTCCATCGATATAAAGAATACATTAATAAAAAATAAAACATTTTCTTCCTAAAAGTTCTTTTTTTTTTCTTTCTGGTTTTAAAAGAAATTAAAGGGCGCCTGGGTGATTCCGTTGGTTAAGCGCCTGCCTTTGGCTCAAGTCATGATCCCAGAGTCCTGGGATTGAGCCCCACATCAGGTTTCCTGCTCAGCGGGGTGTCTGCTTCTCCCTCTCCCTCTCTTCCCCCACCCCAGTTGTTCTCTTTCTCTCTCTCTTGCTCACACACTGTCTCTCAAATAAATAAATAAAATCTTTTTTTTTTTTAATAAGAAAGGAACTGAAATGTTTTCATGGGCACCTAAATGTACTGTGGGTCCTGGGCACTGAGCCTGCTATGGCTAATAGACACATGGGCCCTGCCAGGCCTAAGGACATGAAGCCCAAGGAGAACAAAGCCTCCCATTCTGCCTCTGTTTGGTGGATGGACCCCAACCATCAACTCCAACACTCTGAAAATATCTAGCTTCTTTATCTCCCATCCTCTTACTTCCCATTTCTTGTGTGGGGACAGGTTAAAAATTACTGGTGTAAAAAAAATGCCCTTACTACCAATCAAGCTCAGGCTCTCCAAGTTTATCATTGCAAGGGGGATGACCTTTGTTCTTTGTCCTCTTGGTTTGATTCCTTCTGCCACCATCCTACTCAGCCTCATTCTTCACATACTAAAACATGGCTCAGTTAGGGTTAGAACAGTCAGAAAGACCTTCCCAAGGGGAAAGCAAACACATAGCATGCTGTAAATGCATGATACAAAGGGGCCCATAGGAACAGAGGATGTCAGCAGCTAAGACTCAGCGGGAGGCTCTGGGTAGCCCAGGCTGTGGAAATTGGAAACCGACACAGTAGTGGTGGGAGGGTAAGCTGGTGCGACCACTTTCGAAGACCAAAGTCGAATGTAATGTCTTATGACCCAACATTTCTACTCGAAAGTAGTAGATTGAACCATGTGAACTTGCCAATATTTGATTGTTTCTGATCTACAAAAATGGCAACTTAATTTGATTCGACCTAATACATAACTAACAGAAATGCATACATATGCTCACCAAAATTGTGTATGAGGATGGTCTAGCAGCACCACTCAGAATAATCAGATACTGGACACTGGGCAGAAATCCACCAACCATGGACTGGATAAACAAGTTATGGTTTGTTCATGTAATAGATTAGGGCAAGCAATGAAAATAAGGTGTAACTATACTCAACCACTGCTGATTGAAAGAAACCAAACACAAACGTGTGTGTATTGTATGATTCCACGATAGATAATTCAGACACTCCTTATCCATGGTGTTAGAAGTCAGAAAACAGTTACCCTAGTCAAAGGGGACTAAGCATTGACTCCAAAGGTACATGAGGAGCTCTTTCTTGATCTGGGGACCAGTTTCGTGGATGTGTGTGTGCACTTCGAGAAAATATATCAAGCCAACTTATGAGCTGCATATTTTTCTGTACATGTATTTTCCTTTCTTAAAAAGTTTAGCTAAAAAAAAAAAAAAAAGAGGGCCACAGAAGGATTCAGGCAGCTGTTGGGGCAGAGACAACAGCAGCTGGTTCCAGGAGGGCCAGCACTGCCCTCCTGCTCTTGTTTGTGCCTTGGTAGATGTTTTGACCATTAGGTAATACGGCTCCGTGCCAGCTGCTCCCCATGCTTTATTTCACTCAGTCTACGACTCAGCACTGAGTTGGCTCCTATTATTTATCCTAACCGATGGATGCAGACACTGGGGAAACGGATGCTTAACGACTCTAAATAACTCTCCCAAACGCACACAGCTACGGAGACATAAGCCAAAAGCTGCCCCCGAGAGCATATGTGTCCAAGCCCTCATCTTTCATGTCCGTGCTCCAGAATCAAAGGAATGGTGATCACCCGGGACAACTGGATGTTACAACGAACTCCCTTTGATTTGGGTCCAGATCCTGCCTTTCGGGCCCCTACCTTCTCTCATTGGTCCCCGTTCCTGTCCCTTCCCACCAGCATGGCCACCCATGAAGCCGAGAGATCTTTCAGAAGGAGCCAGGGTCGTGCACCTGGAGGTGGCTGGCCCAATCGAGCAGAGATGTGGTTTTCTCTGTGTTGCCTGATGGGTTGTGGCAGGGCCTCAGCCCCCCTGGGGCTGGTTTATGCCAAGGACGCCTCAGCTCCTTCTCCTGCGTACTGCTTTTTTTGACTTGGTTCTGTGTCAGTTTGTATGCAACTATGATATATGGACAATCATGTGGCTCTGGGCCACAACGAAGGCCAAACTCGGCTTCTGCCTTTTCTGACCAGAAACCCAGCCTTCCTGTGCCCTGATTCTTCCCACAGCCCCGTTCTTGCTGAGTGTGGGAAGAAGTGGCAAGGAGAAAGGCAGGAAGGAGCACTTCCTGAGTGTTCTGCGCGAGTCCATGGGTGTACTGTTTCCCTTCAGCACACAGGCCACCCCTGGGAATCGGGAGTCATTACCCTCACGGTGCTGCTGAGGAGTCGCAGAGCTCATGGGGTTAACTGCAAGGGCTCCTGTTTCCTGGGCCTGGGATGGTGAGGCTGGCAGAAAAAAACTGCTGAGATTTCAGGGGCAAGCAAAACCCCCTCTTTCTCTACTCAACACTCCTGGAGTCCTGGCATTGGGTATGGACACGCTCTCAGAGCTTGTGTCCAAAGGCTCTGGTGCATGAGCTGAACCTGACTGGTGCCATTGACAAGACGTGCGCTGTCCCACTGGACACACAGAGAAGGGAACCATTGTATACGATGAGGGGCAGAGGATGAGCGAGATTAGCAGGTGGTGGTTCTAGGTCCCACATGGCCACTTACCGCAGGTGAGCTTGAAGAAACTTCTCTCTTCTCTGGGCCTTCACTTTCCCATCTGTGCAATGAGGGAATGAGGTTTGTGGACGTCTGCTGGTCTTCTCAGTCTAGGCTTGTGGCATCTGTGACGAACCTTGGGTCTGGACCCTGAGGTATTGGTATCACTAGGAAAACACTCTCAGAATGGAAGAGGCAGGAGGGAACTTACCCCCTTGGCCTGTGGCTCAGGTGGTTGGCCGAGTGACAGGTAGGAATGAGGGACACGCATATTTGGTGGCCTGGGTCCATCAAAGGTATGGGTCCATCAAAGGTATGCCTCTCATTAGGCAGTGAGAGGAAGGGCTCAGGACGGCAGGGCCTGACAGGGCAACTAGACCAGTGCCAGATCCACACCCAAATCATTGCTGCAACCTTCGATTTTATATGTTCACCACCTGACCCCCATTCACCCCAACTGTTTCCATAATAACTCAGCAGTTCTTAAGGTGGAATCAGTGCCCTTTGAAGTCGTTTGCAAAATAACACGTGTAGGAGAGTATGAGAATTTTTCTGGAGCAAGAAGCTTCAATTAGAGCTTAGACACACACACACACACACACACACACACACACACACAGTGAAGAATAACTCTTTCAATTCAAATGCATCCCTCCTCCATCCCCACCACCTGTGCCCAGGTTCAAGCCCTGGTCATGGATATCTTGGACTATTGCAATGACCTCCTAATGAGACTCTTTGCCTCCAGCTTCATCTTTGGCCAGTCTGGCTGTCACAGAGCCCTCAAGGTCACCTTCCTCACACTTTGCTTTAACAGCCTTCTTTGGCTTTGCATTAAATTCTCCAGATAAAGTCCTAAGTGTTCAGCCTAGCTTGTGAGGTCCTTCCAAATGTGGCTTTGACTTCTTCTCCAGCCTTACCTCTTGAGAAGCCCCTTGCCTGAGCATCTGGTAGGAATGTCCTTCCTCTTTAATTTGTTGAACTCTTAGGACATAAAAAGGCTTAATTTGAAAAAAAAAAAAAGGCTTAGTTTGTTTTGTTCACTGCACTATCCTAACACACAGTGAGCGCCTGACACGTGTAGGCACTCAGTAAATATTTTTTGTAAATAAATGAGTGTCCCCATCTGTTGAAGCCTTCTCTCATTCCCCTGGTAGAGGTGGTCATTTTCTTGGATCCATAATTCACTGCATTGCAACTATTTTTATATTATATATGATAGTATTAGGTGGCATTGTATGCGTAGTTATTATACGTCACTGAGCTGTAATCTCTACGTTCACAGACCCAGTTTGGTGTTTCTTTATATCTCCAGTATCTAGACAAGGACTTGGTATCTACCAGTTGCTCCAAATAAATGTATTTTAGATAGGTGAGAAAATGACGGAGTGTCCTTTCAAACTCCAATGCTAAGCCAATCTTTGCCCATCAAAAAACCTATGCATCTTGAGGGGTCTGTCTCAGGTTCTAGTTCTTTTGTGAATCTATTTGCTCCCTTGTCCCCAATTTGATATATTTCTGGCTTCCCTGTATGTTTTGTTGATCCCTCTCCCGTGGACTAATATCCCTTTCCCCTGCGCTAAGAATTTATCAGGGAGCTCTCAGCTGCTAGTCTGCACACTCTTTAAACCCTGGAGACTCATCTATTCTGTTCGTTATCCACTCCCGCCCTTGCAGGCTAACGCAGCCCTAGCACAGCGCTCCATACTGTGATACGTTACCAGGCCATTGTCAAGCTGATTGTTAAATTTTCCCAGTTTTGGCTGGAACTCCAGTTCTTCTCCTCACACGTGGGACAACTTCAGTGTTTCACAGAATCCTGTTCTGCAAAGAAGAAAGAGAAAGATCCGCTGGCCCGTATGGAAACGTCCCTGGGAGCGTCAGCCCTTTGCATCCTACCATGCGCACGGCCAGCCGAACCCTCCCCAGGAAACCTGACACAGCGAGACATTCACACTTCAGAAAAAATAAAGATGCAGAACAGGGGAAAAAATCATTATGGGCCACAGCCATTGCACAGTGAGAAGCCCTAATTATTCTGTGTAGCCTGAGTTTTTCTTAGTAGGCAAACTCTTTTGAATATTAACAAATATTTATTTAGGAATTAATAATTGACATCTATTAAAGCATAATTTATGGAGAGTGAATTCCTCTTGCTTTGGGTTCCCACTGCTCGGCTACATCTGGCTGCTCCAGGAGTCACTCTTTCTTTTGTTAAAAGCGAGATGCAACGCTGGGGAAGAGCTCCAGCAGGGGACAGGGACGCGCTTCAGTGACAGAGGGCACTCAGCCCGGACTGGCCGCTCCTGTTTCTTGCGGCCTTGGGAGAGTTTCCTGCCCTCCCCAGCCTCCCTTCCAAGTCTAAGAAACAGACATCTTCATGTCCACCTTTATTTAGATGGACATGCTTGGTTGCAAGTAAAGGAAATTGTTGTGAGTTGGCTGGAGCAGTGAAGGGGGATTTGGATAAGGACAGGGATCATCTCCTGAAGCCCCCACGGGGATATGGCTGAGGCCTGGGCGCCCCTGGGAGCCAGGACTGGGAAGCTCTCTGCTCACTCTCTGCTTCTCACCTCTGCTTTTCTCTGCGCACCTGCTGTTCTCGTCCCTTCTTTGGTCTCCACAGCAAAGGCACAGCCTTCTCACAGCATGCGAGCATTCCCTACGTTGAGTGTGGCCACAGAAGAGTGTGTGAATATCCCTTTCTGTCCCCATTTCCGCTTTGCCCCTGTGTGGTCCTAGCTGCTTAGTGCAGAGGTGGAGATGTCACACAACCAACCATGGACAGGGGCACGGGGCACCAGAAGGCCACACCTTCTGGGCACCACTTATTCATTCACACATGCATTTGTTCATTCATTCAACAACTATTGACTAGAACCCCCTGAACCAGGCACTTTTTGGGTGCTGGAGATAAGGCAGTGAGTGAGGCAGAAAGGGGTGTGGGTCAGAGAGGTCAATCCAGCAGAAGCAGCATCAGCAGAGAATTGAAAGCAAACCACTCACCATCCAGGTCTGCAAGGCTGTTTTTGTTTTGTTTTGTTTTGTTTTTATTTATGATAGGCACACACAGAGAGAGAGAGAGACAGAGAGAGAGAGGCAGAGACACAGGCAGAGGGAGAAGCAGGCTCCATGCACTGGGAGCCTGACGTGGGATTCGATCCCGGGTCTCCAGGATCGCGCCCTGGGCCAAAGGCAGGCGCTAAACCGCTGCACCACCCAGGGATCCCTGCAAGGCTGTTTGAAATGCACAGTGAAAGCTCTAAGCTTTTGCAAAATTGTAAGAGGTCATTATGATATTAGACATTTTTAGGGAAAACTGGGTAGCCCCGGTGACACAGCGGTTTAGCGCCGCCTGAAGCCCGGGGTGTGATCCTGGAGACCCGGGATCAAGTCCCACATCGGGCTCCCTGCATGGA
This sequence comes from Canis lupus dingo, assembly GCF_003254725.2. Taxonomy (NCBI): domain Eukaryota; kingdom Metazoa; phylum Chordata; class Mammalia; order Carnivora; family Canidae; genus Canis; species Canis lupus. The sequence goes on from NC_064263.1 coordinate 38,972,623, forward strand.
GCCTGCTTCTCCCTCTGCCTGTGTCTCTGCCTTTCTCTCTCTCCTCTCTCTCTCTCTCTCTGAATAAATAAATAAATCTTTAAAAAAAAAGACATTTTTAGGTAAAAGTGATAAGAAGCTAGAAAAGGAAGAAAAGGAGGAAGGAAGAAAGAGATCAAGAGAAAAAGGAAAGCCCATGGAAATAGGAATGATAGGAGGTATCTATTTTGGACCAGGATAAGAATTATTCTTATGTTCAAGGCTTTGAAAAATAAAATCGAGAGAGATTTTATTTGAATACTGAAGCGTATTCAAGCCAAAACCAGATGGCCTCAGCCAGGGCTGATTTATAGGTCACTCTCATCAATGGGGAAAAAATAAACAAGGTGACCGAGGAGGTGCAGCCCCATTTCCTAGTTTGAGAAACCAATCTTTATAGTCAAATTTGAGGTCTTAGGAGATGCCACACCTCTGGCATTCAAGGAGAGAGGCTGCCTGTCACCTTCCCTGGCCTCCCAAGACAAGAGCGTACACCTCATTTTAACGTTAAATAAAAACAGCATTTCATCTCCTCTGGAATGCAAAACTGTGAATTTGAGTGAAATATGCAGTTTTCATTATGTTAAAAGATCTACTCATTACAATCAAGATAAGAGGATGTGAATAAGACAAATTGATCACCACTTTAAATGTATTAATCAGCTTGCAACTCTTGTCACCAGTCAAAACAGAACAGCTAGACATTTATTCTGTCTCAGTTGTGTTTTAGAGCCCATCCCGGGAGGTCACAGAATCAGTGAGCTTCCCTACACAGTTTATGGGCAAACAGTCTCAACACATTACAGAAGTTCACACCTGCTTCGAATGGGACTCAGAAGACACAATGAAATATGTCTACTCATTCTGCAAATATTTATTGAGCAGGTACTAGGTGCCAGGCATTGTGTAAAGCTCTGGAGATACAAAAGTAAGTCAGAGCTGGCTGGTCCTTGCCGCCCACGTTCCCGCAGCTTAGGAGGCAGAGGTGCAAGGAAACAATTCCAATACAGGGGAATTGGGGTTCAATCAATGGTTGGCATGATATGCTATAGGACCGAGGACCAATCTGGAGATCGTGGTTGTGATGGCATAGCTGGCATGAGGGGTGCTCTGCACAGATGGTGTCTATGCTTTAGAGCTGGAAGAGAAAAAAGCTCCAGCAAGAAGAGATGCCGGCGCATCTCCAGAGCCCGGCTGTCGGTGGTGTAGTAAGGAAGGCCCGAATACTCAGTTCAAAAGAACATGTCTTCTTCTAACCTTGCCTGGTAGGGAAGCCTTGGGCTGATATGCATGAATTATCATACTCGGTCCAAAGGAGAGCCATGAACCTGGGCCCAAACCCCACCCAGGCCGTGCCTTCCTTTTCTCACTGCTCCTGGCCACAACGGGGCCCCTGAGTTCTGGAGGCTGAGGGGTAGGTCGGGTCAGGACCTAGGATCAGCACAGAGAAGGAAGCCGGGGGAAGGATTTATCCAAACAGTAGGAAGAAGGCCAGTGTCCCAGAAAGTGAGCTTCTGGGGGAGTTGGACAGGAAGGAAGCCGAATGGCCGAGTTGGGTCAAGCCCAGGCAGCATGCTCATCCCTGGGATAATCTCCACTCTCAGAGGGCACAGTAGCAAGTCAAAGGACTTGGGTGCAGAGGAGCCAGGAACAGAGCCACTTGCCAAGCCTGAGCATGAAGTGGCAGCTTGGCCAAAGTCAGAGTACGCCAAGAGCCAGCCTCATTGTTCAACTCTAGCACCTTCGATCCTCCCTGCCTGAGAACGGTTGAGCAAGGCTGAGCTGAAATATGTGGGGAACTCACCCGCGGCTGGGAGTGGTCAGAGATACAGGGACAGACCACCTGTCCAATGTCTAGCAGCCCTCTCTTCTTTCAGTCAAGGCTGATTCTCAGGGGAGTGTCTAAAATCCTGAGAATAGACTCCTAAGAAGCCTAGTATTTACCTGAATTGAAACATTTTGGTTTGGGGCTGGAGACTCAGGTACCAGTGGGAAAGTGCTAAAGGCATGCTAAAAGGCAATCAGAAAAGGAGAGCTGTCCCTAAGATTTCTTTCTGTGCCTTTGCTCCAAGCCTCCTGGAAAATGTGGAGGAGCCATTTGGAAAGGCAGGTATCTTCTGGCACGATCTTTACCCCAGGCCATCCATGAGGCCAAACAATCAGCCCACTGAGTTGAACTTTACAAGTTACTGATTTTTTTTTAACTTCAATTATCTGTTGTTGACGATTCCATTATGGGAAGGGAGAAAGAAAGGTGTAAACTCAATGTAGGGACCTCTGGAGCAAGGCATTTATCTGCCTTTTATGAGGCTTTGAGACACCATAATGCATGTTTTATGGGCCCATTCTCATTTTTAATCTGCTATGATAAGATCACTGTGCCAGAAGGATACGGAAACTCACTGGCGAGCCCAGCTCAAGGCAGAGACCATGATTCTGGCGTGGGGAGGTTTTGCTCCTGTGGGGAGTTCCCTGCATGTGGCCTGTTAGGATCCTGCGCAGTGAAGGCCCTCTTGTCCCACCCTGGCAGCTGTCCCCTCTACACAGATCCTCGGTGGTAGCAGGCATGAGAGGGCCCAGACCTCACACTGTGACAGAGTAAATCACTTTAACCTCTCCTGAGGTCACAGAAATAGCAGCATTTTCCAATGAGTAGCACATGTAGTGAATAAGAGAAAATGGAATCCACGTGCCTAGAAACAGACAAGGCTTTAGGCACAGATTTCTGATCCTCGATCTTAGTCAAAGGCTGATTGAAGGCCATCATCCCCGGCCTTGATCCTCTTCAATCATCTACTTGGATCTTCCAATTCTGTCTCCTGCATCAATTCTCCCAGTGGAAGAAGGAAAGAGCGTGTGCACCTGCCAAGGAGGGAGGACAATCAATCCTCTCTAAGTCTCCACATGCTCCTCTCCGTCGCCTGGTCTCCTCTGCATTTGGGCTGAGGCCACACGCCAGGTCCACAGGCTGCGCACGGCAGGCACTTATGTTGCTTCCAGTTCAAAATTGTCAGGAACAGCTGTGAATTCTCCATGCTTTCTTGCCCTTCCCCAGTATGGAAAGCGAAGACCATCAAGATACTAGTGATAAAGGGTGGAAATAGCCTTGATTCGGGAGTTGCTTTTGGAAAACTGTCTCCAGTGCTGCCAGACCCATGTGGCACTTGATGGAGTTATGTCATCGAGATGTAGGGATTGTTCATGCTTGCCCAACCTGAGCACCATCTATGTGCTTATGGATGTCTACTCTGGAGAGTTTTGGCCTAGTTTGGGGATGTGATGGAATTCCCATGCCCACCCCCCAAGATTCTTCTTCTTCCAATGTACCTCCAGATCTTATGCCAGAATCTCTGACACCGGATACTCCTGGGTTCTCTTCTGTAGAGTTCTCCTGAGAATCCAGGCTATCGCCTTGGTCTGGGAGGTATCACCTTTTGCTCGGGACTTAGTCACTGGATGCTGGAAGACTCACCATTTTCCTGAATTGAGTTGATCAGAAGGTGACTGAATAGTGTATAAAACATTAGCTTTTCAGTTGGACAATATGAGTTCAAATTTTAGTAACACTTTATTCCTTCATGGAAGCATTCGGCACACATAACGTGCCGTTTATGCCCAGATGCGCATCTCGAGCTTGGACTGCTACTCTAACCTCCAGATCCAAGTATCCTTCTGTGGTTTGGCACCTCAGACATAACCAGAGCTCTTGATGTCCAGAGCTTCTCAGGTTCCCCTTCCCAGTCAGTGGAGTCTCTATAAGCCTGGGTGCTGAGGTCAGAAGCTTCCTCTATTCGTTGCTCTCCCTTCTCACTCGATCATCCAACCATCACTGAGTTCTCTAGATTCTATTGCAGATACCCCGTGAGTTCCTGTCTGCATTTCCACATCCATTGTGCAAGCCCCAGCTCCTCCCCTCTCTCACCTGGAGTACCTCAATAGCCTCTTTGCTGTGTGCATCTAATTGCCCCACTCTATCCATTCTCTGTCCAGAGCCAAAGGAGCTACTCAGAACCTCCCTGAAGTCTGATAATGCCTTTAGGGGGAAAACAGATCCCAAATTCGCATGCAACCCTGAGTGACCTGTGTACCCTCTGCTGACTTCATGCCCTCTTACCCAGACATGCCAGATTTTTAGGCTCTGATCAAGTCCTCAGACGGGCCTCATCATGCCATTGCCTAGAGCTATCACTCATTTCTGGCCTGGCCACCTTCCATCATTCTTTTCAAACTCAACTGAGATGTCCTTCTCTCTGGTACGCCCTCCCTAAACTCTAGATTTGGTCTGCCAATATCACTTTCAATCACACCCTGTACTTCTGCTTCATCTTACAGTTTGGAGTTGAATGTTTATTTGTGTATTTATGTGCTTCATGTCATCTCTTTGACTTGACCTTGAGCTCTATGGGGCAAGGATACCCACGATATCTGGCACATAGCATGTGCCCAGTACATGCTGCTGGATGGGGGGAAGGCATTTTATTGAGTGATGTTGCCACTGCAGTGGTGGGCAAGGGCCCTAGCTTCAGGGGGAAACTAAAGCGCCCAGTACAAGGACCCTACTACTCTAAGACAGGCTCTGAGATGTCCACATTTACAAGATATCGAAAGGAGAGAGTGATTGATACCAAAATGGAGTTTGGTAACAGGCTTCTTCCCAGGGATCACTAATAGCTAATATCTGCACGGAGCTTCTCATGGGTCTGGGACTCTATATGGATCCTCACAAAAAGGAGGTAGGTTCTGCTTTCTTGTACCCATTTTTAAAGTGAAGAATCAGACACAGAGGGGTTTAGTGACTCACCCACTGTCACACAGCTAAAAACAGCAAAGCCAATATTCTCCCTAGGGTTTTGTGTCCCCATGGTCGGGGCCTAGCCACTTTGTGCTATGCTGGGAAACGGATTCATTAAAGTGGAAGATGAGTGACAGATGAGTTTCAGACCTGCCTGCCTCTCAATCAGACACCTAACACAGGGACATGTCACTGGGCTTCTCAGAGGGAATGGTGAGCCACCCCTGGGACGCAGCATTTCCTGGCAGGGGTCAGAGAGCCAGGTAGACCTGGTGTCTAGTCCTGGCCTTTGCCAACTCACCAGGTGACGTCAGGGCAGCTTGTGTCACCCTCTGAACCTCTGCTGCTGCTCCCCGGGCAAAAGAAGTGGGATGGACGGGTTGGCCCGGAGCCTTTTCTGGAATTTAGCTCTCCAGGATCCTGGTGGTTCTACCGAGAGCCGTTCCCTGGCAGGCCCCTCGCCCGGGTTCAGGGCAGGAACGCCCCCGCCAGCCGGGGCCTGCCCCCAGCCACTCAGGTCCGGGGCTGCGCTGCCACAGGGGAGGCAGAGGCCGGAGGCGGAGTGCAAGACAGGACACAGGACGGGAGGAGAAAGGTGGGGCGGAGAGGAGGCAGGCGAGGAGGGAACGGCCGGGCAGGGCAGGGCGCCCGCTCGGTGGCCCTCGCCCCGACCACCGCCACCGCCACCCGCAGCGGCTTTTGACCTGCTCGGAGCCAGGAGAGAGCCAGCCCTGAAAAGGATGGTTTAAAAGCCACAGGCCCGCGGAGCAGAGATGACAGATACAGGACAATAAGTGTCCTGGTGGTCAAATTGCCGATTGGAGCATCTGCGTTAGGCCGCGGTCGGGGCCTCTGCGAGCGGCGATGGAGAGCCTAGATTGCGGCCGGGGAAGTCACACAACAATGGGGCCTGATGTTTTGTTTCCACTCTTCAAAGGCGCTCCTTTTCTTCCTCCCGGTGATAAGGCCCAGGAACCGGTTAGTGACATGCTCGTGGGAACCGGGGAGAAGAATGGGCGGCGTATCAGCGGCCGGCGGCGGCCCGGGGCGGCGGGCGGGCGGGGCTGCGGCGGGGAGATAGCATTGAGGAGCGGGGCGCCCGGCCGGCCGGGCCCCTTTATCCAGCCGGGATGGGTGGGAGGCCAGACAATGTAGCGCTATATTTGGTTTGACAACAAAGGGCCCCAGAAAGGCTTGATAGTGGGGGGAAGGCGGGGAGGGCGGGCGGGATGCAGCACAATGAGGGCTTTGCAAAGGTATTGAGCCCCGGCCCTTTATGCCCGGAACGTGGCACCGGGCGGGTGTCCTCGTGATGTCGCATGGCTTTTGTCTGCGCCACGGCTCTGTTTGCTAGAGTGAGGTCCCCCCCTGGCAAGGCCGAGAGAGGAGCCAGGGTGCGCCCCCGGCCGTGTCTCCGAAGGGCCACCTGGACTCCCACTCCGCTGAGACAGTCCTCTCCTTCCCCAGAGCCTGGGCTCCCGAAGGCCCCCAGTGTCCCAGGGTCAAGGAGCAGTCAGAAGGGGAAGAGCTGTAGCCTGGATGTCTGCAGGGAATTAGCAATCAAATGAGACCTCCTGTCCCCAAAGAGGCAGCCCCGGTTCCGCTCAGGTCCAGGCATCACAGAGCACAGCACCCCAGCAGAGGGGGAAGGGATGAGGGCGAGGCCTGGCCTTGTGTACTGACCTTGGTCATTCTAGGAATCCAGCCCGTCGTAGGGCAATAGGCACAAAAGATGGCTAAGGCCTGAGTGGTAAGGCTGGGGAGAGTCAAGGGGAGTAGCTCCAGGATGGGGGAAGGGGGTGTAGAAGGAGGACCTTTCCTCTCTGGACTCTGGGGCCTTCTGGAGGAGTATATAGAGTGAAGAGAGCAACCCCAGAGACACAGGACGCTGGGTAGTGGGGGTAGCCAGGAGCCCGGCTGTACCAGAGCTGCATTCAAGACCAGCAAGCGGTATGGGAACAGGGGCTACCACCCAGTAAAGACCCTGATACACTTAGGACTTCAGTCCCGGGGGGAAGGAGTATCACTGACTGTTTTCAGCCTCCATTCTGGGTTTTGTTATTTGCAAACTCCTGCCAGGCTGCCCCCACATTGATTCCAGGAAAGGAATATGACAACCAGGGTTGGGATGGGTAGGTGGGATGAAAGTTGGGACTGGAAGAGGATAAGATGGTGCAGAGTCTCTTTGTTCTGTCAGAGTGACCTCAGCAGTCATGGGGCCATCAGACTGATCTCCCAGGTGCAGCTTGAGAAGCCAGGAGTAATGCAGTCCCCACTGGCAGAGAGATCCCTGGTGTGGGAACACTTGATCCCTATTGCCCTCTTTGCAAAGCAAGATTAACTGCTATGGACAGAACCCAATGCAGGGGCTCCCCTCTGAGAGTCCCATCCAACTCCCCTCTGCTCCCTTAGACCATGGAATCTACCAGAAGTGCCTGCCTTATTTTGTTCCATGTTTATCAGTTCCATCCATCCATCCATCCATCCATCCATCCATAGAACAAGGATTTACTTCACTCCTAGGCGCCTCGTGTTATGCCACGTATTAGAAACAGAACATGAACTCCTTGAAGCCCAGCTTGTGAGGCCTCAGACTAGAAGGAAGATAGTGGTCTAAACACATCGTGACCATGACAAAATCAGACAGCAGTTATTATGGGCGTATCACATTGGACTGAAGAAAGCCCAAGAAATCTTCATGGATGAAGTGATACTTATATTATCTGCATCTATTTTGTGGGCTAAATCGTGTCCCCTCTGAAATTTGTATGTTGAAATCTTTGTCTCCAGCATTTCAAAACGTAACTGGCTTTGGAAATACGGTCTTTAAAGAAGGAACTGAATTAAAATGAGGTCATTAGGACGGGTCCTTATCCAACTTGACTGGTGTCTCCTTAAGAAGAGGAAATTTAGACATAGACACATACAGAGAGAAGATGATGTGAGGACACGGGGAGAAGATGGCCATCTACCAACTGAGGAACGAGGCCGAGTCGGGAACTTTCCCTCATGCCCCTCAGAGGGGACCCTGCTGACACCTTCTGTTGTGTAAGCCACCCAGTCTGCGCACTTTGCTATGGTGGCCCTAGCAAACAGATGCAGCTACCACCCCAACACGTCGTAGCATTCTGTGAGGAAGGAGCTCTTCCTGTGGGTCTGGCCCAGGGCTTGACACACAGTAGGTGCCCAGTAAATGCTGACCTCAGTGGAACTGCCCATTCATTTTTAATTCCGACTATTCCAGCCTCAAGTAGAACATGCAAATCAAAGAGTTCACAGCCCTGTCCCTAAACGGTGCCCCGTCCTTTACCTCAGCTTGCGTTATCTGTACTCGGTCAGGAAGTCAGTTCGTAATTTAGTCAACATATATTGAGAACTAATTATGTGTTAGGCACTGGAAATTGTAGTGGGAGGAAAGTTCCTTTTGCATGATAAAATTCCTTCTCAGCTGCTCCCCAAAGCAAAGAATACCTCTCAGCAGGGTCACAGCTCCGTCTGCCATTGGGCTCATGTCTGGAACACTCTGGGCTGAGGCCTGTGGCCCAGCCTGGCCTCAGTGCAGGCTCAGTGGAGGGCGGTGGGGGAGGGCAGAGGCAAGAATAACAGGCAGGGGGGACATTTCAGATGTGGGAGGGACTGCACTTTGTGAATTCCCTCTTGCTGACTCTAGGGAGTATTCTCAGTCCTGGGGTGAAGCCAGGACTGACAGGGACAGATCTGTGCATCCCCTGGATAACGTCAGGAGTCCCAGCTTCTAGTTGGCAGGCATCCAGACTGCTGGGACAGCTTAGTGATAAGAAGGCTGCGGAGCAATTGTGGGTGTTAATGAGGGCCGGGGAGTCAGCCAAGAAGCAAAGAGGTGGCATCTGCTGCAACACGACTTCCTGTACCTGCAGCTTTTGAGGCAAACATGATAGGTCAAATCTACATACATTCACACACATACAAGCACGCACATCAACCCACGTGCCCTCATACTTCCCTGGAAGCACACGCATGGGTCAGCATGTAAAACATGCATGTCGACATGGCCCCTGTGGGTATCACACTGTCAGGAGTCATGAGCACAATGCACACACAGAGCTGGGCATGCTCTTGGGCTCCCACATGCCTTACATTTCAAAGCTCACACTGACACATTAGAAATTAAGTCTGGCTAATGTCTGGGCTGTGAAAGTCACATAAGAGTTCCATATAAGATTCATCTCTACAGCATATAAGCCTATAAGATTCATCTCTCATCAGAGTCTATATCCTCTTCAATGCTCCAGAAAGTCCTCCTGAGACCCAAAACTAGCAGTCTTTTTATTTTTTAACCAGTTGGGTGAGGGTTTTTTGTTTGTTTGTTTTTGTCTTTCCTACAGGTCTTTGAGGAAGACAGTTGGAAATTTCTCAATTCCTTTAGGAGATACAAAGTTCAGCCAACACCAGGGTAGAGGTACCATCTTACCACCACTACAATTTTGGGGGCAGAAAGATGATGTGATACAAATAAATGAGCAATGGACTGAACACCAGAAGATTTAGATTCTAGTCCCAGTTTTGCCTCTCTCTTGATGGACTGTTGGTTTGGATCCAGGAGGACAAATTTCTTCAGAGTCCCATCTCTGGTAGCTGTGTTGTTGAGTGTTCTGGGGCTATGAACAGGCTCAACGAGGAGGAGTGCCATATGTGATTAGCATAGAATAAGGTGCTTCTGAACCTTCTATTTCTAACATTTTTTAAGTCTATAGTACAGTTATCATGACTTAGGAACTAGAGGAACAGTGTTCAGTCTGTATCAAATCACTTCTCTATGGCACTGCCAACTGATTAGTCAAGATGGACCACACATGCACCTCCTTCTCCCTATTCTATCCCTCCAGTGGTTCTTCAGCCCTAGAAAACCTCTCAGTCATTAATACATTTTTTGGTTTTGTGACCTGAATCGCTTCCATTAAGACTTTACTGCAGTGGCTGAATTCATCATCTCTGTAACGGAAAGATGTCCCCAAGGACTCCCCAGAGTTGTATATAAAGGGCCCATCTTGTGATTGCCAAAAGAGGTAGAGGGCCATCTTTTATGCAAGTTGCACAGCATGGTTCCCCCTGCAACTCTGGAGAGTGTTTGCCTCCTGGATCTATGATGAGCCTGGTCCCTGAACATTTGAAAACTCTAGGCTGTTGTTATAATTCAGACAGAGGGGAGAAGGGGAGACCAGAAAGACTGGGGTCCCTTATTATTCTAACAATACCCATAGAAAAAGGCAACAACAACCAAAAACCCAGTTCAGACAGACATAGGACTTAAACTCCACATGCTCACATACAAGCCCTCCTCCACTAGGTTATGGGTTCTCAAGAGTAAGTGAGATGCTCAACATCACTAATAATTGGGGAAATACATTGAAACCACAATGGGATAGCATCTTACACTTGTCAGAATGGCTAAAATAGAAAAGACAAGAAATATCAAATATTGGCAAAGATGTGGAGAAAAAGGAACACTCGTGCACTGTTAGTGGGAATGTAAATTGGTGCAGCTGCTAAGGAAAACAGAATGGAGGTTCCTCAAAAATTAAACATGGAAATACCGTATGATTCAACAATTCTATTACTGGATATTTGCCCAAAGAAAACGAAAACATTATTTCAAAATGTTTATTGCAGCATTATTTACAATAACTATGATATGGAAAAAAATCTGTGTTCGTTGATAGATAAATGGGTAAAGAAGATTGGTATAGGGGCGCCTGGGTGGCTGAGCGGTTGAGTGTCTGCCTTCAGCTCAGGGTGTGATCCTGGAGTCCTGGGATCGAGTCCCGCATTGGGTTCCCTGCATGGAGCCTCCTTCTCCCTCTGCCTGTGTCTCTGCCTCTCTTTCTGTGTCTCTCATGAATAAATAAAATATTTTAAAAAAGAAGATTGATATATATAGGAATATTATGCAGCCATAAAAAAAGGATAAGATCTTGCCATTTGCTATAACGTAGTTGAACCTAGAGGGTATTATGCCTAGTGAAGACATTTGTCTGAGAAAGACAAATACCATGTGATCTCACTAATATGTGGAATCTAAAAAACAAAATAAGTGAATAAACAAAGAAAAAAATAGAATCAGACCTCTAAATACAGAGAACAAACTCAAGGTTGCCAGAGGAGAGAGGAGTGTGGATAGGCAAAGTGGATGAAGGGATGACACAGATGTTGAAATTATCACTCATTATAATGTATTCCAAGAAGTAAGACTGAACACTCTTGAAACAAATGGAAAGATATAAGCTCTTGAGAAAGAAATAGAAGACATAAATAAGAACCAAACAGAAATTTTAGAGCTGAAAAATACAATAGCCAAAACAAAAATGTCATTTGATGCACTTAATATCGCAAAGGAAAAGTTGGTGAACTTGAATATAAATCAATAAGAATTACCCAATCTGAAAAACAGAATTTAAAAAAAGTATATAAATAAAAATGAGGAGAGCTTTGGGGATATGTGAAATTGCATGAAAAGTTTCAACATGAGAAGTAGAACAACATTTTCAAATTGCTGAAAGAAAGGAACTGTCAACTTAGAAATAAGAATATTCTTTAGGAATAAAGGTGAAATAAAGAAATTTGTTGCCAGTAGACTTGCCTTAAAATATTTGATATAGAAAATTCTTCAGGCAAAAGGGAAATGATACTACAGGAAAATTTGGAATATCACAATAAGGGAAGAACAAGAGTAATGGTAAATGTCTAGCTAAATATGATAAGCTATTGACCTTCTCCTGAATTATTTAAAATATATATGAATGAAAGAAAAGATCATAACATTGTATGATGGGGTTTTCAACACCCATAGATATAACACCTAAGAAGACTATTGACATAAAGTGACACCTATATGGTGATAAGATTTCTATATTACACTTAAAATGGAAAACATTTATTCCTGTAGACTTTGAGAATATGCCTGTATATTTTTTATATCTTAGTAGCCACCGACTATAAACATACAAAAATATATAGCCAAAACAAAATAGGTAAATTAAATTGGAATAATTTTTTTAAATTTCCAAACAATTCAAAAAAAGAAAAGGAGAAACAAAGGAAATAAATCCGAGGGAACAAATAGAAAACAAATAATAATATGGTAGGCCTAAATCCAAATACATCAATAATTACATTTAATGCAAATGGGCTAAATACACCAATTAAAAGTCAGAGATTCTCAGAAAGGATTTTTTTTAAAGACCTACTTTAAGGCTGTCTACAAGGAACTTACTTTATATATAGTTGTATAGAAAGATTCGGAATGAAAGCATGGGAAAAGATATACCATGCCCATCAATACTCATCAAAAAAAGGCTGCAGTAGCTATAAAACATCAGATAAAGTAGATTTCAGTGCAAAGAAAATGGTAAGTGATATAGAAAGGTATTATGACGGTTACTTCAGGAGTACCTGGTTGGTACAGTCCGTTAAAGCATCTGACTCTTGGTTTTAGCTCTGTCCATGATCTCAGAGTCATGAGTTTGAGCCCTGAGTCGGGCTCCACACTCATGGTGGAGTCTGCTTAAGACTCTCTGTTCCTTTCCTTCTGCCCCTCATGCTGCACACGTGTGCTCTCTCTCTAAAGTATATAAATCTTAAAAAAAAAAAAAAGTCAATTCACCAAGAAGATTTAATGATCTTACTTAAAAAAAAAAAAGTCGGGATCCCTGGGTGGCTCAGCGGTTTGGCACCTGCCTTTGGCCCGGGGCACGATCCTGGAGTCCTGGGATCAAGTCCCGCTTCGGGCTCCCGGCATGGAGCCTGCTTCTCCCTCTGCCTCTCTCTCTCTCTCTCTCTCTCTCTCATGAATAAATAAATAAATAAATAAATAAATAAATAAATAAATAAATCTTAAAAAAATGTCAATTCACTAAGATTTAATGATCTCAAATGTGTATACACCTACCAACAGAGCTTAAAAATATCTGAAGCAAAAATGAACCAAACTGAAAATATAGACAAATCCACAATTTTAGTAGAGATTTCGACACTTCTCTCTCCAGTTGACAGGACAAGTAGACAAAATCAGCAGGGGTGTATAAGAACTGAATAATACCACTGACTGCCCGGCACTTAGAGAATACGTCATCCAACAGCGTAAGCCACATTTTAAAAAGTTCCTAAGAATCAGTTACCAAGACAGACCATATCCTGGATGATAAAGCAAATCTTCACAAATTTAAAAGCATTGAATCATATAAAGTGTGCTCTTTGATTAAAATGGAACTGAACTTGAAATTAGTACTGGAAAGATAACAGGAAAGCCTCTAAATAGTTAGAAATTAAACCATATACTTCTAAATCACCTATGGGTCAAATAGGAAGTCTCAAGAAAAATTAGAAAATACTTTGAACTAATAGAAAATGGAAATACAACATGTTAAAATTTTGTGAGATGTGGCTAAGGCGTTGCTTAGAGGAATAGTTATAGCTCCAGATGCTTATAGAAGCAAAGAAGAAATACCTCAAATCAATAAGCTCAGCTTCCACATTAAGTAACTAGAAAAAGAGCAAAATGAAACCAAAGCAGGAAGAAGGACAAGAAATAAAGGAGCAGAAATCAGTAAAATTGAAACCAGGAAAAAACAGAAATTTCAATAAAAATAAAACTTTGTTCCTTGAAAGTATCAATAAAGTTAATACACCTCTAGCAATATTAACAGAAAAGAAGGTAAGAAACTACAAATTTCCAATATCAACATTGAAAGGGAGGATGTCATGACAAACCCACAGACAGGGGAAGGCTAATAAGCATTCGTAAAACAACCCTGCACACATAAATTTGACACATTAGGTGAAATGGACCAATTCCTTGAAAACCATAAATTCAGCCAAGATGAAATACACCATTTAAGTACTTTTAGAACTATGAGAAAGTTTGAGTTTATACTTTTTTAAAACTTTTGGAAAAAGAAACCTTTAGGCATGCATGATTTTACTGGCCAAGTCCACAAATAGTTAAGAAGAAATAACACCAATTCTACATGCTTTGATCCAGAAAGTAGAATAGAAGGGAAGACTTTCAATTCATTTTATGAGGCCCACTTTACCCAGACAAAGATATTATAAGAAGAGAAATTCAAAACCAATAGCCCTCATGAACATAGATGCAAAGATCTTCAACATATAATTAGCAAAGTGAATCCAAATTAAATATTAAAGCCATGATCAATGAGGCTTATCCTGATAATATAGGACTGGTTCAATATTCAAAAATCAACCAACAGAAGCACTTTATTCATATTCTAAAGAAGAAAGACTATATGATCTTATCAATTTGACAAAATTTTTCATCCAATCATGATTTAAAAACAAAAACAAAAACTACGGGATGCCTGGGTGGCTCAGCAGTTGAGTGCCTGCCTTCAGCTCAGGTCATGATGGGAGGGTCCTGGGATTGAGTCCCATATCGGGCTCCCTGCAGGGTGTCTGTTTCTCCCTCTGCCTGTGTCTCTGCCTCTCTCTCTCTCTCTCAGTCTGTGTCTCTCATGAATAAATAAATAAATCTTTAAAAATAAATAAATTAAAAAAAACTGCAAGAAGGAAATAACTTTCAGTAAACAGGGAATAGAAGGGATCTCTCTCAACCTAATAGAAGGGATCTCTCTCAACCTAATAAAAGGAATCTACAAAACAAAACAAAAACAAAAACAGCAAAGGACCCTGCAGCTACCATCATGCTTAATGGTGAAAGACGGAATATTTTTCCCCTAAGATCAGGAACAAAGGAAGGATGTCCACTCTCCTAACTCCTGTCCAACATGTTGGAAGTCTTAGCCAGTGAAATATGGCTATGAAAGTAAATAAAAGGCATGGAAAGGAAAAAAAAATAAAGCTGTCTTTATTCACAGGTGACATTATCATCTATGTTGAAAATCCATGAGAATATGCCAGGAAAGATCTTCTCGTGCTCTAGAACGAATAAGTGGGTTTGGCAAAGTGACAGTACACAGGGCCCTGTCCCCAGCCTGAACCTTGGATGGCAGAGCCACAAGCTGGAAAGTGCCCAGCAGCCCCTCCTTGTTCCTTGCTTGCATTCCTTGTTCCATCTCCTCCCCTACTCTTCCTGCTACTTCAAGTTCTTTCCACAGGATTGGAGAGGGACAGCACCTGAAGGCAGTCGAGTGATTGAGGTGGCTGTTTTCAGGAAGGATGCCTCTGAAAGGTGCATGGCATCTTTGAAGGAACAAAGGGAAGATGCTGATGGGACAAGTAACACCCCGGAGTTTCAGTGGGTCTAGATTTGATCCTGAGTCAGCCATGCACTTACCATCCCAGCAAAGAGAAAGGGCCAGAAGGAATCAGAGGGCATCTGCCATCACCCATCTTTAGGTCTTAGCTGTCCCATCTCTAAATAGGGCGGTAATACTGTGTGAGTAAGGGGCTTCCCAGAGTGTGTCCAACTCTGTAATACATTGGCTTGGTAAGAGCTAAGGCAGGAGTGGGGCTGTTTGTGCACTGGCTGGGACACGGGCTTGCCTCACACGCATGCGCACACGCACTCTCTTCTCTCCTGCATAGAAGTGAGTCCATCCGCATCTCACCAATGAGAGCTGTACACCTGCATCCCCACCACAACCATCATCTCCCAGCCTCAGGTGGAAGCTCTCTTCCACGGCAGATGGGAATCAGAGCACTGCAGGATTGTTCTGAGTCAGTAATGACAGTCATCACAATAAAGACCCTATAGCTGGACTTGCTCTGTGCATCTAGGCTCTTCAGCGTTCTATTGATTCCTCATAAGGCATAATAGTCACTATAAGCATCCTGTTTTACAGATCAAAAAAGCCAAAGTCCAAACAGTTTACCATTTTACCCCAGGCCACTCACTGGAATACGGAGAAGCCCAGTTTAGAATCCGGTCGATCTGACTCCAGAACCTGTGCTTTCCACTATCATCAAAGTTGGCTTCCTACCTGAAGCTGAATTGCTCTTTTTTTTTTTTTTTTTTTTTGGTCCAGATAAATAGAATATTTTATTTTTCATTTCTTAGGCCAAGAAGAATAGTGCCTACTATGTGCCCAACATTGTGCCAGATGTTTCACATCCAAGCATAGCAATGAACGTCCCAGTTAGGTTTTTCCCTCCACTTTAGTGGTAAAAAAAACTGAAGTTCAAGGAAGCTGAGAAACTTGCATGGAGTTACACAGCTCATTATGGGCAGAGAGGAAATTTCAACCTAGCTAGCCTGACTCGGCTACTAAACCAGCCACTACCCTAACACATTTTGATGCCAATTGGCTGGAGGGTAATTCAAAGCATATGTAGAATCCTTGCCTACAGCCTGCAAAACTCATTAGCTCTCACACATGGCACCCCCCGCCATTGTCAATAATTCATTGTCACCTCTGCGACATTACTCACACTGGCTTGCCCTTCCCCACCCACAATATCCTCCCTGCTCCTTTATGTCGTAGTCTTCTTAGGTGTTATATCTACATGTGTTGAAAACGCCATCACACAATGTTATGATCTTTGCTTTCAACCATCATATATATTGTAAATAATTCAAGAGGAGATCAATAGTTTATCATATTTAGCTGGACATTTACCATTACTCTTGTTCTTTCCTTATTTGTGATATTCCAAATTTTCCTGTAGTATCATTCCCCTATTGCTAAAGAATTTTCTATACGAAAAAAAAAAAGAATTTTCTATATGCTAGTCAACCCATCATAGAACTTAGAAGTGTTTTCCTTCAGGAAGTCTCTGCTGATTTCTCTAGGGCAGGGGACTTCTTCCTATGAGCTCTCAGCTCGAAAGAGCACTTCATTCTCTTAATTTGTGAAATATCCCTTTGGAATTGTTAGCCTTGTCCTTTCAATTTTTAATGTAATGCTTTGTTCCCCATAGGCATTAAAAGTTCCTAAATGATAAAGGTGGTGTACTACTAGATACCACTGCATTTCTGTGTGCAGCGTATGTGATGACACTGTCCTCTGAGAGCACTTTTCTGATAACCCTAACACAGTGGCTTATGTCGCTTTTTACTCTCTTGCCCTGCCTCATTTTCCCAGATGGTGTTTTCTAACATAGCCCTGTGTCAATTTCTCCATCATCAATGTTCCTCACTAGAATGTAAGTTCCGTGAGGGCAGACACTAGGTTCTGTTCACTACGGGATTCTGAGAATCTTGAACAGGGCATGGATCACATTAGCTATTCAAAAATTTTTTCAAATGGCTGATTCAGTGAATGAGCAAGCAACTGAATGGAGAGTGCCAGCCAAAGGACTATAGGTGCTGTCACTGGAGTCAATGATGGGGGTCATGTGAGCTGATGAGAAGGGGCTCATCAGAAGCCTCAAGACCAGAGGCCAGAATAGCATGTGATCTGGATATTTTGGCCCTCTCTACCCTTCTTACCCTGCTCTGTACTCTGGGAAGATGAGCTTTACAGACTCCTTACCTAGATTCCCTTGCTCTTTTGGCTTCTGTTTGAATTTAGGTTCATCAGTAGATAAGAATGTAGAAGGGAGAAATTGGAGCACTTATTTCCCCAGCTCCCTTCTTGCCATGTTTCTCTGTTTAAGGTCTCACTCCAATCTGGAGGTGTCTCTCACAGCCATAGCTCCCCCCAGGTCTGATAACAGCCCTCTCCACTAGGTAACACCTCCCACCATTGCTAGCCTCAGGGCACCGTATCATCCTGGTCAGTTGCCTCGACCCTGTCTGGTCCTTTGTAAATAGTCCCTTTGTTAAACTCTCTCATCCAACCTTTTCAGGAAGGACCTTGCCAAACACATCTCAAAAAACCCTTGACTAGCAGCAAAAGTGAGAGGTCAAAGGAGGCAGGGAGGTAGAATTGGAGAGAAAGGGAATCATGGAAGAGCAGAGTTTCTGCCTAAAATCCCTATGACAAGGGGTCAGACTAGTTCTAGGCAAAAGGTTAATGCCTAAAACAATCTCCTAAAGCAGCAACATGGCCAAGTCTGGCTTGCAAAGAAGATTCCATCTACCATTTTGGGCTCTTTCCCACTCCATTTGGGGAGGACACACTCCCCTAGTGAGAGTGGGGATTGGATGAGAGGATCAGCCTTGAAGCAGTATTTGTCATGCTCTGCTTCCTCCCTCGGACTTGAACCCAGCCAAGCCCACCCACGCTACAGAAACACAAAGGCCTCTGTGTGGTTGGCGTCCAGCACTGGACCGTCCCCTCTCTGCCGCCAGCCATATTCCCCTTGCAGTGTGTCCTGTTCTTGACCCTTGGCTTTTAGTTTCTTTATTTTTCCTTCTTGGCCTTCTTTTTGGACTCCGTGACTAAACATAATTTCCCCGCTTTGACCTTCGATTCTTTCTAAGGACTTTGGCCCACACTCACCACTCTTTCCACTCCTGGATGCATTTTCAGGATACAGTGACCTACTAGCCCCTGGCTCACTTAACTACGAGCACCGTGGGATGCGTGTGTGTGCTTGCTCACGTGTGAGTGCACATGTCGGGGGCGGGGAAGTATCCTGTCAAACTGCCTGAGTCCGAATCTTGGCTCCCCCTTTACTGGATGCATGAGCCAGAACAAGTTACATACATTTCCTTCCTGTTCCTCAGTTTCCCAATCTGTAACCTGCAAGTCTATAAAATGGAAAGGAAGATCTTTAAATACCTGCCTTATAAAGTGGTGTGCAAATTGTAAAATTATTTACTATTTTCAATTGATTTCCAGTTGCCATGCCCCGCACTTGTGGAACACAGAGCAGGATTGTATTTCCTAACTTCTTCGTGGGAAGGGTTACAAGATTAGTCTCGTTGGCCAGGAATGTGTGTCACTTAATCGCTGATGCAAGATCCTCTGGAACTTTCTTGTCCTCTGCCACAAAGGCCATGTTCCAGATATTGGTTGCTTGGCTGCTGGGATCCCAGAGTGAGGGTGCGGTGGAACAGGGCTCCACCAACACATGTGCATGGGTAGCAAGAAAGAGAAATAAGCCTTGTCACTGTAACCATGGGAATCTTGGGGTGGTTTGTTACCACATCATAACCCAGCCTGTCCTGACTGAAACAGTTGTTTTATGGCATGAGATCGTTCACCTGAAAAGCATTAAGCATAGCGTCTGGTACACAGAATATACTCACCAAATATTATGGCTTGTATGGTTATGTGGATATGCGTATGTGCAGACATGTATGTTTCCTTTGTTAAACCAAACAGTTGAGTAGACTTCCATTCTCAGCACTTGAGAAGTGAAGTGGGGGGAGCTCCTAAACTACCAGGACAACTTAAAGGTAGACTTTCCTTATCTGAGGAATCCGTGAAAAGGTGATCTGACTTCAAGGTCACATATAGATTTGTAAATACACCCCCCAAACTGGAACAGGCCAGTCATGTCATCAACTTAGCTCCTCCAGTGTGGGCTAACGTGGTGGCAGGCCCAGAGACAGCTCCTTTGGCTTTGGATGAGAGATAGAAGAGAGGCTGTGTTGGATCATCCTTTCGTACAGTCTGAATGATTGTTGGTCTGTGGGGACCACAGAAGACCTCCAATTAATTATTACTGGAGAAGATGAAATCATAAACAAAATTCCTTGTAATAAATTTTTCAAATGAGAGCGCATGTTTTATTTACAGTACTGGCCCATTTTGGGCTTTAAATCTATGAACAAAAACAAACATACTTTTTTATCAAACAGACGGGAAAAAAAAAGTACTCAATAGCCTTTCTTTCTCTCCTTGCCAAGGAGGACATGCACTCAGAGCTACAGAGAGGAAGGCAGGCCCAGGCTTTGTCGGCTCGGAGAATAAACTGACTCATTTCGCTTTGCAGAGGAAGATTTAAGCTATAATGATCCTTCCACATTGGGGGAGGGAAAAAAGAAGGAAAGAAGGGAAAAACAAAAGGTCCTGCTGAGGTTCAGATGTTTTACTTCCTAATTCAGCATGACACCTGCGTAGAAAATAGAACATATGCAAAGTGGAACCTTCTATAAACTAAAGACACTGCCATCAGGCATGTTTTTACAACTAAAAATCAGAAATCTACTTGAACTGAGCATTCTGCAGAGAAGGTGAAAGGGGCAGGAGATAGATTCTGGCTTCATGTCTCATTTGCCCTTTGTCTCCCTGTGGCCTAGGGAAGGCTCTCTGCACCTGGGGAAGAGGCACTCGATGTAAACTCGCACCAGTTCTCATCACCTCCCATCCACTGAGCTCAGAGATGCTATTGTCAAAATGTCTATAAAGATCTATTTTCTGACAAATATTGTTGATGAATCAGAGGATGCAGGTCTACCAGAATAATAGAATGATACATTAAAAACCCAGCAAGGCACCAGTTTGGGGAGGATCCCTGAGGGGTCAGGCCGTTTGTTTCCAGTATGTGGTTTAAGAATAATCCAGAGCAGTGTATAGGGCTATGTCCCGGTATCCATTTCCTGTGGCTGCTATAACAAATTGCCATAAAGTTGGTGACTTAAAATAACAGATATCCATTCTCTCATAGATCCAGAGGCCAGAAATCTGAAATCAGGATCAATGGGCCCAAATCAACATGTTGGCAGACTTGTGCTTCCCAAGGAGACTCTAGGGTGTATCCTTTCTTGCCTCTCAGCTTCCTGTGGCTGCCAGCAGTCCTTGGCTTGTGTCCACATCTTTCAGGCTCTGCCTCCATCTTCTGTCTTTCTCTTAGAAGAACACCTGTGATGGCACTTAGGGCCCACCTGGCTAAGCCAGGGTAATGGTCCCATCTCAAGATCCTTAACTACATCTATAAATGTACTTTCTCCTTATCAGGTAACATTTACAGGTTCCAGTGATTGGGACTTGTTATCTTTGTGGGCCATTATTGAGCTCACTAATGTCTCCAAGAGCTACAAAGTAAGGATCCGGGAGGCAAAAGTAAAGTTGGATTCATTTACTTCCAGTGACCTATCTACAGAATTTGTATTTCCGGCCTCCATACCTTAGGTTCATCTAGGTCAGAGGTCCTGGTTCCAGGGGAAAGACCATTTCCAACCGGAAGCACAATAAAGGGGCCACTAACCTTGAAGATACAACTGCTGCTCATACTTGTGCAGCAGCCAGTAAAGAAAGGAGTTCTTTAGAGGGACAAGGGTTGCTGCTACAAAATAGGAGCAGTGAAGAATGGCTACAAAGCAGAGGAGTCACAGGGTGTCTTTTGGTTTTTTCAGACCCGGGGAAAATGGTGAATGAACAATTGCATATCCAGTGAGCCAGGCTCCTGAAGCTTCAGTCCTCTCAGGTGAAAGTCTAGATGCAAGTCACTGAGGGACGCCTGGGTGGCTCAGTGGTTGAGTGTCTGCCTTCGGCTCAGGGCATGATCTTAGGATCTGGGATCGTGTCTCACATTGGGGTTCTTGAAGGACGCCTGCTTCTCCCTCTGTCTGTGTCTCTTCTACCTCTCTCTCTCTCTCTCTCTCTCTCTCTCTCTGCCTGTGTCTCTCATGAATAAATAAATAAAATATTTTTTAAAAAATAAAAAAAATAAAGTCACTGAAAGGGACAAGTAGCCCTGAGCAGCTGCAGGGCTTACCGCAGGGGGAGCAGAATTTAGAATAGGTGGGAGAAGAAGGAGATGACAAAAGTCAATTAAAAACCCTCGTGTGACTGGAATTTGTGCAGGCAAGCCTCCTGCATTAAGTGTTTTCAGAGTTTGAAGCTAAAATATACTTTGAAGTTTTGGTTGACAGTGGAGGTAATGGGAGACATAAGTTGGCCTGAGCTGTGCCAAGGGCGGACTCTGGAGACACCTTCGGTGACTGTGGTGGCTGCTGCGGGCACCACCTAGAGGCCTGCTCCACGACGCAAGGGCTCCTTCCCCCGGCTGCTGGGAGCGCTGCCTGCAGATGGCTGCCATGGGGACCCTCTCGTGGAGTTGCCATGTGCTAGAGGGAACCCAGTTTATGCCTTCTCTGGAACAGCACATGCTCAATGACTGATGGATGTGACACCACCGAGGTCGAGGTGCCCCGACTTGATTCAAAGCATTTTTAAAGGAGATCCTAGCTCCAGAGATCCTTCTGGCACCGGCTGAAGCCCCTGGTGCAAGTGATTAGCATTCACTTCTGCTTCTGCCCAATCCTGCCTCCCTTACTCCCCTAGAGCTAGCTATTCTTGTCCAGAATACCTCCCAATAAGCCAGAACCCTTCCACCTCGAGTCTGATTCTAGGAATCTCCACCAGAGACATTGCCCCCATCACACCCTCTGAGCCCACCTCGGACTTCAGCCACAGCTTCAGTGGATGCTTGGCGCAGATTCAGACTCACCTCAAACCAGCCGGGTCCCACTCAACCATGTGCTGTGCATCTTTTCACTTTCTGCCCCACTCACAGCCCTTGGCAGCTGCCTGAGAAGCCTCTTGGCCTTATATGTGCAGGACTTGGAAATGCAGAGGAGCTAATGACCTCAAGGGAGCAGGCCTTCGCTGAGGGTATATGCGAGCCAGGAGATAAATTTCCCAGCTATCTGTCTTTCAGGTGTATCATTGTGGGAGACACTCTGGATGCTCTTCCAAAGCTTCCAGGGGAATATAGCCCCTGATGTCCAAAGGGGCAAACTTAATATATTCTATTGACTTTCTGCCCCAATTCCGGTTTACTGGAAACACCTCCGCATAACTCCTGAAACAAAGTCCTTATCTCAGGCTCTGCTTGGAAAGAAACCAAACTTCTAAGTACCATCATCAGCTAGGTGGATGTTTCCATCTCCTACAACTTGATCTTTCTCAAAGCATGGAAATTTGGGGCCTGACGAATTCTCCTTAATGACTATGTAATAAAGGGGGAAATGCCATGTGTTAAAACCTATGTGCTATGATCTCTGGCAGGCGTACAGCAATGAGTAAGTTAAAATCATATCCCAACCACAGCTTGCAGTTCAGTAAGTGTTGGTGATTAGAGTAGCAAGAAGGGTTGAGATAAACATCTAAAAGTAAAGTAGGAAGAGACAAAGGAAGGAGTGGTTCCATCTCATTGGATAAATCAAAAGGGTCTTCATAGAAGAGGTGGCATTTGAGAAGGGAATTGTGGGTGAGGAGGATCTGCTAGGTTGGTAGAACAGGATGCGCAAAGGCTCAGGAAGAAGGAAAGGTAGTGCTGGGTGGGATCACCTGAAAGGGCCCAAATGTGATGGAGTGTCAGCCATGTGGATGAGGGTCACTGGAGATTGTGTTGGGGACCCTTGGATGTCAGAAAGGGGAGTCTGGGCTTTGTTTCTCTGCAAGAAGTGACCTAGTGCATGTGCTGGCATTGACAGATCTTTCTTGCCACTTAGCAAGGAGAGAGGTATCTTATAAAAACCAACTGGATTTTTATTGGGTCCCGGAGAGAGCAGGTGGGGTAGCTTGCAGGCAACTAATCAAAAGAGCTAAGTAACGTTTATTGAACACTTGCAATATGCCAAATACAGGTCTTTAGTTGCATTACCCAATGTAATCCTCCCAACAAACTCATAAGATTGGTACTGATACTATCTCTACTTTACAGGCAAGAAGACAGGTAGAAACAGGTTAAGCAGCTTGCCCTAAGTATAGCTAGTAAGTGTTAAGGTGCCCGAGGCAGCCTGGGTCCCACGCCCAGTGCTTACCCGCAGTGCTGGCAGGGTGGGGGAAAGGCTAGGCAAGACTGGAAGCCAGCAAGAGCTCCTGAGCACAGCCCTAATTCCTTCAGAGGACTCTGCCCATCATGGGGGATCATAGCATCATTTTTGGCCTTACTACAAAAGTCTCCCTAGTCTTCCGTAGGTTTGAGCTGATCCATGTGTAGGGCAGGAGTCACGTCCTGGGCTGGGATTCCAGAGCTCACCGTGTAGCTATTTGCAGACATTGCTGCAACTGGCTTTGAATCTCTTAAGTTTCTACCTCTTCAAATAAATTTATCTCAAAGTAGCCCCTAAGATCCTAATTATTCATTTATGAAATATCTTCCAAATGTAAATCCAGCTACTCCAATGGTGTTTATTCATCAATAATAACAACAGCTAATACAAACATCTACACACGTCGTATCATTAAATTCTCATGACAACCCTATGAAATAGGTACACTACTATTATTATCTTCCTATCTCAAATAAGGAAACTAAGCTACAAAGAGGCAAGATGACAATGTGAAGTTAGTTGCAGAGAGTTGGAGCAACTGATGGAGCCATTTTACTAAGTCTCCTTGGAAGGACCACAAAGCTGCTCAGTACTCCACTGGGGCAATTGAGACATCTCTGGGCTCCCCTCTCTGGCAGCCTATCCCATCAAGCATTGCTCTTGCCAGCAAGAACCATAAAGATAGTCTTGTTTACCAAATGCCTCTTATGAGCCCGAACCTTGCCACGCATTGTGTCATTTCACCCTTACAATACCCGGTGAAGAAGATAAGGCTACGGCTATCCTCATTTTATAGAAGAACGTGAAGCTCAGAAGGAATTATTAACTTAAATTCCCATGATTGCCCTCACAAGGCTTATAGTCTAAATGGGGGGATAGTGGTAGGTATAGGTTGGCACATCCTGGAGGGATGAGTGGTCAGCCATGGCAAGAACATTGGGTAGAATGAGGAAAGATGAGAGAGCAGAGAGGCCAGAGTCAGATCCTGGAGGTCCCTCCAAGTGATTTCATGGAGTTTGGATGTGATCTTAAAAATTATGAAAACATTTTAAATTCTTGAGGAATGCAGTAAAATTTACCTATGCATTATCCACAGAGCACAGAGTGGAAGTGGAAATACAAAGGGAGTGGAGGGGACAGAGGAAACATTTAAGGGATCAAATCAGTAAGTCCTCATGAAGGTTTGGGATGTATATATAATAACTATGAGCAAAGGCTTCAAGGATGACTCTCCAGATTCCATATTGGATGATTGGGATGGCTGGTGACATTTATTGAATTAAGGAAGAGCAACTTGAGGGAGTGTGGCATATAGTACCATGGCTTGAGGACCATGGAACTCCCAAGGGAAAGATGTCTAGGAGGTCAGTGGACCAGAGATAAGAGAGAGAGATTGAATTAATCTGTTGGGTACATGCTCACTGAGTGTCCACCATGTGGCAAGCGCTGTGTTCAAAATGGGTGATCCAGAGGGGCTAACTCAGGATCCCACTCAAGGACTGCACAGTCTCAAAGGGGGATGGACCAGTAGGTATCCTACCATGTCATAGGAGCTGACGCATGTCCTGGGTCTAGGGAATAGCATGAAAGAAGTAATGGCCAACTGTACTGTGTGGGGAATGATCAAAGAAGGCTTTTTATAGGAAGGGTCTGAGATGTGAATCTCAAGGAATGGAAGGTGTTCATGGGCCCTCAGTACAGAAAAGGGTATTCTGGGCAGAAAGGACAACAGTGCCAAGCACATAAAGGTGCAGAAGAGCCTACATTCTCATGACCTGCAATTAGCCCAGTATGCCTGGAGGGTGGAGACACCCGAGGTGGGAAGAGGAGGGGTTATAAATTATGATCCTGAATTATTATAGGCAGAGGACAGGAGGTAGGGTACCTGGAAATGCCATGTCAAGTGGTTTAGACTATTCTTTGGATAATGGAGTCCACTAAAGGAATTTAAGCAGAGGAGTGGATGATCGAATTTGGGACGGGGAAGTCAGGGAGTGCAGTGTAAACCATAGGACTGAATAAGATTTCTCTGGGAGGAAGTGGCAAAGACCTTCACAGTCCTGTGCAGGCAGGCCCTTGTACCACTTTAATCCCCATAATAATCCTATGAGGTGAATTAACTAGAATGTGATGGGGCCATGAGACTTGAATCCAAGTCATACAACTTCAGGGCTGATGCACCCTCACTACTTGACCATGCAGCCTCCCTGCAATGAAAATAGCTCACACATGTGAGGGCTTACTAGGTGTCAGGAGCCTTGACTTGCCTGCCTACCTTAGTGCTTACAACAACCCCATAGAAAGGAGAAAATGCAGGTACAGAGGGGCACAAGCAAGTGTCGTAACTCACCCAAGTTGGAACAACTAATAATTAGCCAAGTTTAATCCTAGCTTCCTGGCTGGAAGAACTGTGTATATATAATGACCTTGTGCTCCAAATACTAGCTGAATCCATAAATGGGTGGTTGAAAGAGCAACATTGCTAAGGACTGGCTTCTGCATCCTGAGGTTTGAGCATCACCAGGCCCAGCACGCAGACAGTGACTTTCCACAGAGGCCAGGGTAGAGGGAGTAGCGTGGCTGGCTCCTACCCCAACTTGCCTGCTTCTGCAGCAAAGGCAGTGGGGACAGGCTGGGCCAGCCTGCAGCCCCCTCATTGGCCAGGCCCCATCAAAGGCGCCTGGGCCAGGCCCTGCTCCACTCCAAGGCTGGGCAGATCAAAGGGCTCTGCAGAAGTTGGGTTTCTGGGCAGCTCTAGTTCTGATCATCAATTGTCACTTTGGCAGTGACAGCAGAGGGTCCAACATGACAGGACTGCCACAGCCAAGGCTCCTGGGGCGGACATCAGAGAGGCAGCTCCAAAGGCCAGGAAGCTGCCTGAGGCCCCTCTGGGCGTCAACCCCTGGTGGGAAGAGAGGGAAGAACTGGAGAGGCCCCTAAGGAAAATGTTTGGAACAGGATCACTAGAGGAAAGTTGCCGCAGGCGAGAAACCTGACCTTGGCATTTATATTCCTGCCGTGTGACCGTGAATCCCATTACCTCATGCAGCTGGGAGAGCTGCTGAACATGCCCACACATGTTCACTCTCACTCATATACCCATGTGCGCGCACACACACACACACACACACACCTAAATATGTACACACACCTGTATCACCCACCTGGACATACATGCGTGATAAACACACCTCCACACATGCAGATTCTCACACATACTAAAACAAGCAAAAATACTCACACGCATATGCTCCCTTACATTCATCACACTTGCCTACATACACACTCACATGTGCACACATACACACAGCCAAACATGTACCTAAAAAGGCAAGTACATGAACACACACATATACATGCTTACTCACACAGGAGCATATGCTCCTTATAATATATTCTGCTAGCTTCCAGGGCCTGAATCCAATATTTTACTCCCAGAAAGGTGAGAATCATCCTCATAAATAGGCTTTAAGTGCAGAAATAGCTTATTACACAGATCCTGATGCCAGCCATTCGCCAACTCCTCTGTAGAAAAATCGAGAGGAAATGTCCAAAATTGTAGCAAACAGGATTTGTGTCAGCTCTTGGAAAGCCCTCCTTGCCCCTAAGAGCTATTGAAAATATCAGCACATTAGAATTCTGTTCAATGAGGAATACTTGGTTGCCAGAAATTTGAACCGGTTGAAATATCAATTTTGCCTCAGAAAATTGGTATATGTCCTGAACTAATAGAACATATATATGTGTGTGTATATATGTATGTGTATATATAGAGAGAGGTGTGTACACACACACACACACACACACATATACACCTCTCTCTCTCTCTCTCTGCCTAACTTATAAATCAGAGGGATTTGTTACAATTTTGTAAGCTAAAAACACTTTAGTTTAAAAGGCAATTAATATCCGATTTGAATTTCATTAAACATTTGACAAGTGAGTACACAAAGCAGTCTTGGTACCCCGGTTTGGAAGTTGTTCAAATGCCCTCTCTTTCATGGGGCAAAATCACAGGACTCAGAAAAGTAGCATGGAGTCCTTTAAAACCAGTCTAACTATCAAGTCCTCTTGGCAGTCCTCCCTGAGCCTCCCCACACCAGCCCGGAGTGGCATCTGTAAGGACAGTGTGGCTCGTCACCCAGCTCTCTCCTGAGGACTGAGGTGCTCTCTCCCCAGCTGCTGGGGGCATTGGCTGCTGACAGCTCACAGCAGAATCTGTCTCCTGAACTGCCCTCAGCAGGAAGAAGCCACCTCATCCATGGGTACACTCCTTCCCTGGGGGTAACCTGCGTCCAAATACATCTGGGAAGGGCCTCTCTGCTTTTAACTGGTTGGTATGAGGGTATAAATGTCCACCCCTTTTCCCTAAGGGGGGAAATAATAAAGGGTTATCTCAGTTTCACAACTTTCCATGGGATCAGCTAAGGCCTCTGTTGCACCCGCATCACACATCACAGTGCAACCTCTTTCTCGCTCCAGCTTCCTTCCCTGGCACCCAGGTATTGCTCCTAAGATTACTTCCCAAGCAGTGTCATGCATCCAAACCTCAGAGACTTGGAATCTGTCTCCCAGGGAACTTGACGTATAGCAGCATCCTTCGGCAGTACTCCGATGTTCCCATATATCCCTTTTTCCGTCACAGCTCTTACCCAAACATCAGCAAAATCATTAAAAATATAGCCCAAATGTCATCATCTCTCATCACCTCCATGGCTACCACTCTGGTATGAAATTATCTCCTTATCTCTTTCCTGGCCCATTTGCAATATGGACCCGTCTCCAAACTGGTCACCATACTTGTGCTCTTGACCTCCACCATCTGTTCCTCAACATGTCATGGAGATAATCTGTCAAAACCTAATTCCATCATGTCAATTTCTTTGCTTAAAAGTTTCTTTAAAAAAAAAAAAGATTTTATTTATTTTTGAGAGACACAGAGAGAGAGGCAGAGACACAAGCAGAGGGAGAAGCAGGCTCCCCACAAGGAGCCCGATGTGGGACTAGATCCTGGATCCCAGGATCACATCCTGAGTCAAAGGTAGATGCACCCAGGCATCCCGCTTAAAAATTTCCAGTGGCTTCCCATCTTATTAAAATAATAATAATAATAATAACAACAACAACAATAATAATAATAAATCCAAAGCCCTTACCCTGCACTCAGGATTTCCACAGTGTGGCCCTCTGCTCCCTGTACGAGCTCACCTCTTGTCTCCCTTCCCTTGTCCATTCCCCTCCAGCCCCACTGCCTTTCTTGCTGCACCTTGAGCATGTCAAGCCTGTCCCTGCCACAGGATCTTTGCATTTGCTGATCCCTCTTCAATAAGGACTCCCAGGATTTTTTCATTCTTTTTGGTTCTCTCCCAAATGCTATCTTAACCAAGAGGCCTTTTCTAACCCTTGTTGTAAAAGCCACAGTCCCAGGCCTGCCATACTCGGCACCCTTTTCTCACTGGCATTTCTTCATAGCACTTACCACCACGAAACACATTATCCATATACTTAGAATCAGCGATGTGCCTCGGTACTTACCTCCTTGGCCTCTGTGGCAAGCCTCGCCCCTCCCCCCCAGCACTTATTCTTCTGGGACTCCAGTGGCGATCCAGATGTGGGGGCCTAGATTCCTCTGAGCAAAGTCAGTATCTCTACTGCCTCACCCCCTTATCATTGGAGTCTTTTCCATAACAGCTTTCTCCCCATGCTTAGATCCAGTTTTTCTCCTTCAGATCTTCATCAGGTCCATCCCTGACTGCAGATTTAAACTTGCAACGGCTTAGGTGGGAACCAATTTGTGACACCCCTGCCCCCATTACTGGGAGCGTTTGGGTCCCAGGCTCGGAATGGACTCTCAGCTGAGCCACCCTGAATTTGCATCAGGCTTTAGTGTCTATTCATCTCAGAAAGAGCCAGGGGGCTAAGTAAATGACAAAAGGAAACCAAATTTGGGGCCAGACCTCAGTAAGCCAGGAGCCTTGCTTTGGCATCTATGCTGTAGCCCAGCAGAGCCTACCTAGCCTGACTTCTGGTGGCTAATTCCAGACATTCTGAGAAGACTCGCGAGGGATGAAGGGACAACTGAATGAGACATACGAGTCATTCCCTCCCCCTCATCCCCTGCATCTAATCAGTCACAAAACATCTGGCATCTGACTGGAAGTTCTCTCTAATCCAACCCCTCACTGCTATCCCCAGTGCCACTGGCGTAATTCAGATCCTCAAATACCTTGTAGGAATGAACAGAATACTGATTTGAAATTTTAACCCAGTGATTTTGTTCCCATTATTATTTCTGTACATCATTATTTCTCCCTCATTAAAACGAGAACATAAAGCCTGAACATCCATTGCCTCAAACTAAGGTAGTTATAGCAGAAATGCAAGGGGAAATAAGGAAATTCCTTATTGGCGTAGCAGCCAAGCCCTATGCTCAATAGTAGATTAGAAAGCTTACTGCAAGGATAAGGTTTAATGGAGTTGGGCGAATGGGCAGAGGGTCAGAGAGGAAATGAGCAGAGTGGATGCCTGTGTGGGTCTCTGAGAGGGGTCCCTGTGTCCTACCCGCCCAGCTGAGTCCAGGGGTGAGGAGGAGGCCATTGTTCACCTCTTCAGTTCTGGGATCTGAGAGCAAGCAGGGCCTGGGCCCCACTTCTCATCTTCAGCCTGACAAGATGGTAGCATCCAGAGCTCTGATTCCCACCCCCACACCCCAGGAATGGAAACAGAATGGTTGGTATCATTGCTTAGGAAATCTAGACATAAGGCCTATCTCAGATCCCTTGAACTTCTCACAGTAGCCAGAGAATTTCCAGAATAATCTGAATGCTGTGGACCAAAAGGACCTGGTGTCTAGAAGATGAGAAGGCCACACAACGACCTGTGTGCATCAGGCTTGTTGCCAGATAAGAGCCTGGGTGTCCCAGCAGATGCCAGCACAAAGAGATGAGAGCCACTGCCACTGCCCCCCTATCCCTATCCTGTCCTTACCCCCTAGCTTCATGCTATGTAAACCCCCTCCCCACACAGAACTTCATACAAACACGCAGAGAAGGACAAGAGGGAGAAATGCCTGAACTAAGACTAAACTTCTGCCAAGAGTGGATTTGGGTTCAAATTTGTAGAAAATAAACTCCATTTTTGTTTGTTTGTTTGTTTGCACACCTCATTATGTGGCCTGGCAGATTTTACCAGCTGCCTAACTGCTGCAGTGACGTCCTACATGGTCTCTCCATCTCTACTTCCTGCCCCTCCGCTCTACATCAGAACCCGAGGGACACTTATTACGCCGGATAAGACTGCCTCTACTGGTAAGAAGCCAGCTTTTCAAGTAGGCAGATCTGGGTTCAAATCAATTGACTCTGCTAGATGCCAACAGTCCATAGGCATGTTACTCAACCTTTGTGAGTCTCATTTTCCTCCCTTATGAAAGAGAATAATCCTAGGGCCTACCTCGTTGGAGGCCTTTAGGATTCTTGAGATGATGTAGGTCCTGGCACGCATTAGGCGTTCAGTTAATATTGGCTGCTCCCCAGGGTACCATGGTGTCTATCGCCTCCTCTGCTTTTTCACGTGTCCTTCTCCTCTCCCACCTCCCAAACAAAAAGCAAAAACCTCCTCCACCTACCACTTATTCCTTGAGATATCAGCTGGGCTACCTTCTTCTGTGCCCCTCCACTCCCAGGATAGGTTGAGGGATTTCTTGGTGGTAAGCCCTCATTTCCCCAAGCTCAGCCTAACCATAGCATTCATCACGCATTATTACTTGCTTGCTCAGAAGTAATCTAATCCTTCAACCCTACAGTGATAACCCTGGGCTCCCTTACAACCCTGGGCTCCCCTTTACTCCAGAGAGTGCCCAAGGGGCAAGAGGAAGCCCTTCTGAAAGACAGTGGTGGGGAGAGGGTCAGGGGTCAAGCTGAGGAAGAGGTGGGCTTACAATCGTGTCCATGGTTCCTATGAGAGTCTTTCATGACCTGTGGGCCCAGGGCAGCCTGGCATCCCAGTGGGCTGGGACGCAGGTTTTCCAGTTCAACTTTCATCTTTGTACGTGGTGTTTGTCCCTTTGATCCTTGAGCACATCAAACAAAGCTCACTAATCAATGGCTTCCCTCCTTGCCTTTCAGAGCAGATCATCAAACAGCCTACATCTCTCCCTGCTTCCCTCCAAACCCCCCTGCTTTCCAGTAAGAGGCAATTGCTCTACAAGGCCCAGCCTGTGGTACACCTGTCACCCGCCCCCCGCCCCCCCGCCCCATATATACCACCACCAAGCAGTACAGGTGTGATGGTCAGTTTAATTTCTTTAATTCACATGAATACAAAGATAATGCCAGTAATTCCTCACTGATACATCCTGGTACTTACCTCTAGTCCAGGCCCTGGGGCAGGTGACAAGAAGCATAACCGTGATTGGCTCTTGTTTAAGGAAGCACCGAGTAATGAAACAACCAGGAGAAAGATAAATAGGGTCAGGGGCAAAAAATGAACCTTTCTGAGCCCATTTCCTTATCTGTGTAAATGGAATATTACTTCCTGCCCCACCTGCCTCACAAGGCCAAAGTGAACGTTGAGGAAGTTAAGGGATGTCAGAGTTCACTCAGAAGTATGGCTTCTGCGTATATACTGGGTTTCTCTGTTCCTTCTAGGTTTTACATATTGACAAAGACTCAGGTAAGGCTTCTGCACAAGCTAGTCACCCATCTTCCCAGTTTTCCTGGGACTGAGGGAATTCCCGGGATGTGGGTATTTCAGTGCTAAAGCTGGGAAAATCCCAGCAGCCTTGGATGAGTTGGTCGCCCTACAAAGAGGTAGCACTCGAGAATGGCTGCTATGGGTTAAATGACGTCCCTACAAAATTCGTATGTTGAAGTTCTAACTACCAATACCTCAGAATGTGATCGAACTTGGAGATAGGCCTGTAAGGAGGTGATCAAGTGAAAGATGACACCCTCAGGGTGAGTCCTGATCCAATCTGATTGGTGTCCTTGTAAGACAAGAGGATTTGGACACAAAAAGATACCAGGAACACAGGTGAAGACAGTGGAATGGCAGCCATCTACAAGCAGTCAGGCTGGCCTCAGCATAAACCGGCCCTGTGGACACCTTGCTCTTGGATTTAAGTCTCCAGGACTTTGAGAAAATAAGTTTCTATGGTATTGTGTTATGGCAGCCTGATGACTGATACAGAGGCTCACATACCATATACCTAAATATCTGGAAGTCATACATCAAGAGAATAAACTGATGAATAAAATGTTTCTCTCCTATCCCACATGCCCTTGCAAAGACCTGAAAGGCTACTTTAGAATTTGGAATTCTCAGGACTCCGTGCCAGGCCTGCTTAGGTACAGTGGAGCCAGTTCTGGCCCCCAGCCTCTGCCCTCACCCCTGTGCTCCCCATGCCCTGTCTTGGTCTTACACCATGTATGGGAACTCCGCTCTGCTCACAACCTCTATAAACAGCCACTGCTTGGCCAGCCTCCAGGCCTAGGGGTGTGCACACTGAAGGTGGGGTCCCCCCAGGGAGTATAGGCCACTGTAGGCCTTGAAGTAGACTCAGGGTCATCTAGGCTGGAATTATGGGGTGCCAGATGCCCATAACATAGTCTAGATGGAGAAGGTGAAGGTTCTAGCTTGACACATCCCTTCAGTTCCTCAAATTCCTCTCTTTAAGGGGACTGGCCTGGATGGACCGGAGTAGAGCCCTCTGAAGTGTGGGGCTCAGGGCAGGGCTCCCCTGTGGAGGCTGAGAAAAATTAAGGCCATCCCACCTAAAGTTTAGCATTAGCACAAGTACAGCCATCTTAGGCCCCTGTGAGTAAGAGCTGAACTTTACGGGAAAAACTGCAGAATGTCCTCAATGTCCTTGGCAGGGAATCCCATACCAGAAAGACAACAGAGCTCAGAACTGCCCTCGGCAGAGAATCCCATATCAGAAAGACAACAGAGCCCACGCCCGTGGTAGAAAGTCCCATATTAGAATGAGAACAGTGCTCAATGCCCTTGAAAGCCCCATATCAGAATGTAAACAGAACTTGAGAAATTCCTCCACCCTTTCTGAAAATCCCCTAGACCAGCCTATAAAAAACCCAGCTGTAACACACTTCGGGGTCCAAGTCCCTGCTCCGCTGTGTCGGGCACACTTGGACCCAAGCTCGAACTTGCTAATAAACCCTCGTGCGCTTGCATCGGTGTCGGCTCCTTGGTGGTTTCTCGGATTCGCAATCTTGGGCACAACAGCCCACGGTCTGAAAGCAGTACTTTCCAAAAATCAGATTCCATGGTGTGGGATTGCACCCAAGGCCAGGAATGGGAGAGTGCTCCAACCGGGAGAGAAAGAAAGAGCCAGTCAAGGGGAGGAGGGATTTGAACCCACGCTGTCTGGTTCTAGAGCCCACGTGCTTAACCACTCTGAGCCGTTGCCCACCAGGCACAGTGGTCAGAGGAGATGTCCAGAGTGTGAGTGCGGGGTTACGGCCTGGCCTGTAGGAAATGCGTGGACAGAGGTTCCTGGGGATGACACTCTGGGACCCCCACAAGGGGCACTTCTCAAAAATCTGGCCTCAGGAGAACATTTCTGAGAGGCGCCCCTCCTGGGTGCCCCATCCAAGAGGCCCTCCCAGATTGGAGCTCTGTCTTCTAATGATGATCATCATGAACAAAATAAATATGCGTTAGAGAACTTAAGGTGAGCACACAAGAAAGGGCGTTGTCACTTGAGTCGCCCTCATGGAATCTAAGAAGCAGACTGCAGCTTGGGAAGGGGACATGGCTAGTCAGAGGTGCGGGAGTTGGGGTTCGCCTCTAGCATCCAAGCGCGTTCAAACGGTGGCACATTTGAGGCAGCCCGTGGTGGCACTAAGCGACGTGCGCTCACTTGGACAGACGGTTATTAAGAGCGTTTCTGTGCCAGGCATCGATTAGCTGCCAGGATAGAGACGCGGACAGGATTCTTCTCCACTCGGGTGGCTCACAGGCCGCGGGGGGAATGGGCAGGTGAACTGTGAAGGGGCAGCCGAGGCGTGCCAGCCCTAAGGAAATGCGGGGGGCCCGGAGCATGGCCTGTGACAGCTGCCCCAGGCGGTGACCCAGGGGACCTTCTAGGCCAAGTCAGAGGCTGAGAGCGGAGAGGGGCGCCCTGCAAATGGAGGGCTGGGCTTGCAGGGGGAGACCCAAGAGAGAGGGGCTCCCGCTGCTCGGAATGCCCTGAGCCTGGCCGGGGTGGCCGAGGGGTGGGGGGCAGTTGCTGGACCCGAAAACGTGGCATTAGAGACAAGGATGCCCCGGGTC